>NC_139167.1:57112734-58573568 GCF_965202585.1 Thalia democratica | reverse complement strand
TAGTGTAGTTTACTAATTGGTTTTTTTTTTGTCTATTTACTTATTGTGCTTTATTATAATAATAATATTTTAGTTATGTATTTAAGCTTGATTAACAGAAAGTTTTTAGCTATTTCAACTTTTGGTAAACTTTTAATATAATTCAGAAATTTTTGCTTTTAAATTAAACGACTAATTAATTACTAATAAGGTATTTTATTAAAGCATTCCATCATTAATTATGGTAAAATTTTTGATTTAGCTTATTTACAGTACAAAAAGGTATTAATTTTATTTAGTTAATTAATTACTGAATTTTCTAAAGAGTGCAAACTATTTAAGATGCAAAAACTATTTTATAAAGTTAACATTTTTTAATACGAAAAGGTGGTTCATAATATAAAAAATGTATAAAAGTGACCTATAAATGTTTTTCAAACTCGGTTTTTATAGAGAGTTAGGTTGTAAGTAAAATAATAAAAGTATTAAAACTGTCTAAAATATAGGTTTAATCGTTTGCTAATAAAAGATTTTAGTGAAGTAACTTCACTGGTTAGTAAACAGTTGTTTTTCCCATTAAACAACCCAGTTGAAGTGTGTTGATTTGTTAACACACAGAAACATATGTTGGTACAATAAAGGAAAATTACTGTACAATTTGTTTTTATAAAAGTATTTTATTAAGTTTACTTTTCAAAGTACTTGAGAAAGTACATATTTTATTAAGACTAAGTATATTAAACAATGTAAACTCTATTACAACAGATGTTTATGTATTAAATAGGCATTCTATGTGTAGCTAAAAGTCATTTAGAGTCATAACTGTAAAACTATCTCTGGTTTGACCAAAACAGAAGCCCAAAAATTATTCAAATATCACTAAAACTAAAACTGTGGCCCGCGAAGATTTTTAAAACTTGAAATTTGGTCCGCGAGCACCAACTGTCTGCCGCCCCCTGATGTATATCATTACTAAGATAACTTGTTAACACTTTTATGCTGAAATTTGTACAATTTTTCACTGAATAAAACTGATTGTACAATAAAAGTTATTATCTAGTCTGATTATCGATAACTTATCAAATTTTTATGTTGGTGATGAAGTTTGTACTAACGTTTTTCACTGAATAAAATTGATGATATGAATTTACATCTTTTATTTCTTTAAGAGTTTTTATGAAGGTTTTATTTTAAACAAAACTTACAATTAAATAGTGTTTTGACTAAAAAGCGTTAGATTTAGAGAATACCTAAAGTTAATTTCGAGCAACGTCGTAAAATTAATTATGATTTCAGTTTCAAATACTTTTAAAGTAAAGTAATTTAAAGTATATCTATAAAACAAATATTAAATTAATACCGAAAAAATTATACTTTGATCGGAAAATCGTTATGCTTAACGGATTTTTTTTAACACTAAAAGTTTAAATTAAACAACTCAACTTTAAAAATGTTTTAATCTAAGCTTGAAATCAATTAAAATTTTTGATTAAAACTGTTGACTTGATTTATATATTGTTTTGAATTTCACGTAATTAAACTGTTTAGAAATCAAGTCGTACAGAAAAAGGATTTTGTCAATAAACCATTTTATTACTCAAAAAAAAAACTTGCAAATACTTTTATTGACCAAAATATATTAATATATAAAACGAAAACTATTTACTTATTAAAAAAACTAACTTTGATTTACATACGTTTTGAATTTAATTCATAATGATTCAAGTCATTCTCTTAGTTAGTCAATACTAAGTGAAAATTTGTCTTTAATTCTAATACAAATGTAAATCAGTACTTGTATTACTTTTATGCTGCTCCTGCTCTGCATTGTTAAAAAAGAGTATAGAGAACTTTAAACTAATAATAAACGAAACAAGATTTTATCTTAAAAAATGTTTATTTACATCGTCTTTATTTCGCAATGTTTTTATCTGTAAAAAGTATGTATCTGTTATTTTTATTAAAACAAAATCAAATAACATCCAACACCAACACGAAAATGATGTTTTATAAAACTTCTTCAAAATTGTTTGTAATTCTTCTAAAATTTTAGTCTTAAAATTTCAGTGACATTAAGAAACTCCGTATCAATCTAACAATTTTTTTATTTTCAATTCGTTGTGGAAAATTTATCAGATAATTTTCACTTGATAAGTTAAATGTTGCTTTTGCCACGAGGTAAGTGAAACCTCAAATGCGATTTAAATGATAAACACATCTCAATTCTTATTTTACTTGCGATTTGAACTTTTGATAAAACGCGTTGGCTTGTTATGCCTTGAATTTAAAAAGCAATAAGCTTATAAGAAGGTAGTAATTTTTAAACACATAAAAAATAGACAGATATAAAAATTTGGAATAGTATTAATTTTTTGAAATTTTAAAATGATAACTTAAATAATGTTTCATAAAACTATTTCAAAGTTAAAAAAAAATTAAGTAATAAATTTTTTATTACAATAAATTTTGGTAGTAATAATACATATTTAGTCTATTGAAAAATAAAATTGTCCTTTAGAATTTAGTTAAGTTGTAACGTTTTATTTGCATAAATATTTACACTTATCAAACTAAAAATGTTAAAAAACTTTTTTTTTACTTAATATAGAATTCATCAAAATAATATCATTTAATATTTTATAACTTTTAATTTTTTGTTTTAAAGTTTTCATACTCAACGTTTAACGTCTTTAGATCATTTAAAATTGAAAGTATTGATGATGCAAATATTAGAATTAAATGAATTAAAAAAAAATTAAGACGAAGAAGTTTTTTTGATTAGCTTAGTAACAGCCTTAGGAACATTTTTTTTTTATTGTCTACATAAGTGAAGCACAAAATTTTGTTAAAAACTAATGATAGATATAAAACTTAAACTTAACATCATGTTATGAATACAATGTTATCAGAGAGATGCTAATTTGTTGACCCAACAAATATAGTCAACTAACTACTTTCATTTTACTTGCTAGTTTATAAAGCCAGAAAAGTTTTTCATATCATGTTTACTTTTTTTAGAGATACACTAATAAGAAACCTGGCTTTTCAAATAAAGAACAATTTTAATTTTTATTAAAAAAATCCTGAATAACTTTACTTTTGAAATCGTTAATCTTTAAAGTAATTAGAGCTAATTAAATTATACTGATATTTTTTAACAAAAATTATGGATATTAATCATTGTATATTAAAAACAAATTAAAAATATTAAGAAATTATGACGAACAAAAAAGTTTACAAAGGTTAGAAAATTACTTTATCTAATAAAGCAAAACAAACTTTTATTCTAACTTTTGGAATTTTAGTTAACAAAGTGTAAACATAGAATAACTTTTCAATTTAACCTGTTTAACTTTTTCAAGAAAAAAAAAAAAATTTATATCGAGTCAGTTATAATTTTTGTTAGGTTATAATAATAAATTAAAAATACTATTATACGAAGGTTTTTAAACGTATTTATATACCATTTGCAACTTATTATTAACAGGTTACTCATATTATTTCATATTTTACTTCACTAAGCTTTTCAAAACTATACCTGTTTCATTGTCAATTGGTAAATGTTAAATTAATATAAAAAATATTGTGGTTTCTAAACAGTTTAAAAATAATTTTAAGTATGACGTATGAATAAATTCGATAAATACAAACTTTACAAATTTAGCAAGTAAAACTAAATTAAAGATATGATAATTAAAAAATTAAAAATTTTATTTTTCCATTTAATGCTATTTGCGTAATTCACGTAGGTCGCTCTTCCTCAATCAATATTACAGCCTCGACCTAAAGCCTGGACTCATATTACATTGCGGTAATTTTGTAATAATTAAAGCGGTTATTTTGTAATAATCCAACGCTAACACGTCAGTAATTTGAAGCAATTTGTATTAATTTGCATGACTACTTGAAACAATCGGTTGCCACAACAACTCACTTTTTGTCGTTAAGTAACATTGATTGAGCGTAGAAAAATATTTTCTGTTCTATTTCGGACCGATTACAAGAGTTTTGCACTATTTAGTGGCGATTTAGTATTTTTCTTTGTTCATAAAGACTTTGAAGTGTAAAAACAAACAAACGTTATATACATTCCAGTGAACTTGCTTCGCTAGGATCTGTATTAGAAAACGGTTAACTTTGAATTTTAAATATTTATAAAAAAAAACTTAATTCATTTGAAACAAACTTTGACTTATGAACGGTTGCTAAGCAACGTGGTTACAAAATCCATCAAATTAAAGCAGCTGCATTCATTTCGTCATTAAACACGTTCGTAATTAATGTTGCCGATTTAATGTGCTTTGAATATAAGGAATATGACAGTATTTACTAACTACAGATTTCTTAATGAAGTGTTACAAATTTGATATTTTTATTTCAGGTGTGTAAATTAAGTAATCTTGACATTTAAAGAATCTAAACATGTACTTGTTACCTTTTAATCTTTCAATTTAGCAATCTAAACAAAGTTAAATGTCAACTAAAATTATAAAAAAAGTTTATACAAATATTCGTTTTATAACAAATTCATAACTGTCAAGTTGTTACAATTGATACCAATTGATCAGTTTCTAAAAAAATGACAATTCTGGTCTAACCCAAAGTTTATCATTTTAAGTAATTACTGGAAGATTTTTATTCATTTTCCAGAATGTTTCAAATAGTTTATCAGTGGTCGCTCAGTTTTTAAACTACGTGTCGATTTTGCCACGATATAAGTAAAGACTGAAGTTTGTGCGGTTAGTGTTATCAAAATATATCAAATTTACTTATCGACAATTAGTGATAAAAAAAATTAAATTCAAAGTCTATTAGGAGATAAAATTTTTATAAAATAAGTTAAATTGCAACGAAATAAACGTAAAAGATAAACAATAACTGACTAAATTATATTAACGTTACCTAAAACTATATACTTGATATACTGTTGTAGCATTTAAAAATCATAAAGAGCTTAGAAAAAAGTAAGGTAACTTAATATCTGGCTTTTACAAACATACGGGTAAAATTGTGTTTCAATAATTTTACTTTATAAATATTATTTGCCAAACTTTTTTTTTCTACATATACTTATTTAATTTTTAACACTAATTGTAAAACTTAAAATATACAATTTTAATATTTGAGTTTTTTTTTCTGACGAGTTGTGAAATACAAATTTTCTAATTACAGCTTTAGTGTAAATACTTAAACAGACAAGCTGATTTATATAAAATAAACAAAATTATTAATCTTACAACGAGTTGTTAATAATCATATTCAACTTCGTCGCCAAGCTCAATACTTGTAGTTTTTAGCTATATAGTATTTAAATAACGTAAAAAAAAAATCAACAAGTAATTATTAGTTTAAATTTAAAAAATGAATAGGCTCGATTAAGTCAGTTTTAATAAATTTTGATTAATTTTGATTTTCTAAAGTCTAAACTATGACTTAATCATAATGCGTATAAACTAAGTAAACCAAAAAAAAGTTTTCTTCGTTTTTATTATGAAAAAATTTTTGAGTTTAATATTTCTACTTGTATTTCATGTTCTAGTTTGTTTGTTTTCATTCGTATAAGAATAACTTGAAACATGTAGATAAAATATAAGTAATAAAAAACTAAGTGCTTTATAAGCCAACACAATAAAATGATGCATTTAAAAGTTATAAAAGTTTTAAATATAAAAACAATAAAAAAATGATCATTTTTTCGAATTTTATTTAAAATAATAAAAAATTCTAATGCACTAGCTAACTTTCATTTGAATATTGTTTCATCAAATACTTATTTTAACGAAAAAAAAGGTTAAGTTGTAAAAAGAAGGGAAAAAAACTTGAGCAATTGAAACAATTGGTTGCCATCGCAATATATGTTTCTTAAAGATATTACAGGTTAGGATCTTATCTAGTCGACTATAGACCGGTTACACGAATTGTTCGCTATTCAGTAGCGTTTGCTTAAACCAAAATGTTTTTATGAAAGTGTCTGCGTTTTTTAAACTCTTTATATTTTTTAAATATGTATGTGGTAATCGAAATAAAAAACGAGTCTACACTATATGTAAGTGATACATTCTTTTTTGTAAACGTTCTTAATTAAATTACTGTAGTACAAATTTTAGTCAATGAGCCAGATGTGGAAAATTTAGTTCTTTGCTGACCAGAGCAATTAATTTTCATTTAGTTCATAAAAACTAGTAAAAAACCTTTTCGACTAGATATTAATTTGATGTAACTTTTATTTTACTACATCTAGTGTAAGTTTCAAATCTCCCGTAAAATGTGCCAAAGAACTTTTTCCAGAAAATCTGGTGTAATTTCCAAGAATTGGTTTAGCAAGAAAGATTGCCATGCTCGCGTGCCGAAGTTTTACCTTTTGCAGACCAGCTCTTAATTAGTTTTGTAAACATTGGTGGGCCAGCTATTATCTTTCGAAGGCTGAATCTGGTCTGACGGCCGTTTACTGCTCAACTCTACTGTAGTAGATCAATATTCAGCACTTTCAAAAAAATAGTTTATTTATTTAGTATAGAGCTAGATTATATAATAACATATTTACAAGCAATCCTAGTTTATACTCTTACTGTACATGATATGACTAAAATATCTAACTAAATTAATGTACATGTTATGAAACAAAAAGCTAAAACGGACTTATGTACTACATAATTGAGCTGCCACTCAAAATTTTCTGATATCAAATTACGCCGTAATAGTCAGTGACGATATTTTAAGTGTGGCATTTCAAAGCAACATTAAGCTTTTTATACAGCTGCAGTGTTAATGTATTACGCAATTTTTGCTAAGTTTCCATAAATAGAACACCAAAAATTGTACACTACATATGAATTTTGTTTTTTATACTTTAAGAAAATTTGGTTGATAAAAGTTTTATTTATAATAAACTCAATTTTACGTCTTGAATCGTGTGATTAGTCTTTTCTTAAAAAATTATACAAACAGAGTAGTATTTAGTTTTTATCGTAATACAAATACTATTTGTTTAAATGAGAACAAAAAGAAATTAATATCATATACAAACTACTTATTTTTCAGTTTAACCAACAATACTATTGTTAATATAACAATATAAATTAATATACTATTAATCTTTAATAGATTAATTAATTAATGTTGACATATTTATGGGTGGGTGTAACTTTTGCACGAGGTGACACTTTTGCACGGCGACTCTTTTGCACGGCGACACTTTTGCACGAGGGGTCACTTTTGCACGAGGCGACTTTTTTGCACGAGGAGACACTTTTTTACTATGACAATTTTATACGGCAGCATTGTGGCACAACGATAATTTTGCACAACGTTATATTATTACGATTAAATTTTTGCACAGCGACATTTTTGCACGATGACTTTTTCGCACGGAACATCAATTTTGCATGCAGGCCGATTAAACGATTTTTAGTTACTACCAAATCTGTAACATAAAAAGAAACTGAAAACTAAAATTTTGTAATATACCTAAATTAAAGGCTAAAAATGACAGACTTAAAATCTTAAAAAGTAAAAGTTAATATTAGAAACAAACTAACAAAAAGATAAAATAAAATTATTAATAAAAGACTCATACCAGGAACAAAAAATTTAAATTTATTTAGAAACTAAGACAAAAAATATTTTAAGTGTAAGTACATTGTCCTAATTTATTTTGAATTTCAATATATTAATTAACAAGTATGCCTTTTTATATATTTTACTATACGATTACAAGTTTATTGTCCATATGATAGACCTAGGCATCAAAACCTAGATCACTTAAACTCAAAGACACATACAGACAAATTAGAATTAACAAAAAAAATATTTATTAAAACAAAGAAAAAAACATAACTTGATACAAAATTTATAGGCTAACATAAAAAGCAAAACTTTAATCACAAACTTATACTTATTTACGCTTTGATATAGAACGATCAACATCAAATATTTAGATACATTGACTAACAACAAAAATAAAAACCAAACGTTCCAAGGACATTAACAATCGACTGACCAGATAAATAATCATTAAACAAATTTAAAAAGGTCTCATCATTGATAGAGTAAAGGTGCTGCTAATAAAATTGAACAACAAACTAAGCTAAATCTTAAAACTAAATCAACGGTTGATAAATTTACTTATTAGTTTTACTAACAAAAACTTAATTCAAATAAAACTTTTTTAACTTTAATCGAAATTCTTTAAATTTGTTGCAAGTTACTGATTCATTTTGAAGTTTGTTCCATATTTCAACTGACCAATAATAAAAAATATTTCTGCCAAGCCTCATTATTATCAATATTGCAGCGATTGAAGACTAATATGAAGAGTCTATATGGTTAATATCTTTTTTTGATATTGTAGGACAGATTGGTGTTTTATATTATAACTTAGGACGAGTTAATATTAAGGTTGCTTATATTTGGAGAGTGAAAGCTTTTTAAATCTTAAAAAGATTTAGTTGATGCAATTCAGTAAACGTAATTAGTATGGTGATCCATTTAAAATTTTTAGCAATAAAAATTCAAAGATCATTAAACACTTTAGTTGAACATAAGTTGACATTGTTTATTTTAAAAACAAAATTAGAAATAGTAGTGTTTATTTTAATATTTAGAACTTGACATTTACCAGGATTTTAGTTTAGTTTGATTTACTTAAGCTAATCGTAAATTATATCTAAGTAATATTATAAAGTTGTGTTCAATTGGTAAATTTTTTTTTTTTTGCTATTCGAAGGGTTGTATTTGCTACTTTTTTTGTGTATTGGTATTACAAATGAAATTTTCCATTGTTTTTGCCAGAGAACAACTAAAGATTGGTGTTGTATTTGAAAAATTATAGAATAAGTAGTATGTTTAATAAAATACGAAAGAATATTATCTGGTGTTCGTACTATTAACTTTCATTTAATTAATAAATTCATTTATTTCATCATTGTTTATAAAAAAATTTGCACTTCTAGACTGTTTTCATCAATAAGTTCAAAAATTCTGTTTTTATTAGCTTGTTAAATTCGTAAATGATTTATATAAAAATAAGGCTTTATCATAATCAGATTTTATTGTAAAATTGTTTTCGTTATGCAATACTGAAAAAGCAAGTGCTATCTTTAGCTTAGATTTTTTTCTACATTCTCACGCTAAACTAAAAATAAATAGATAAAATAAACATCAAGTAAAATCTGAAATACCTTTACAATTCATAGACTAACTAAATCTTTTTTTTTAATTTAACAATTGTTTAAAATGAAATAAGTTTAAAATATTTGTTTAACAACTATACAATGCTAATTTTAACATTAAGAGAATATAGGTAAAAAATAATACTTAAGATTCGTGTTTTTAGCTTTAATAAATTTAATTTATCTTTCTGTTTAAAAATTGACAAAATTCAGATTATTTTCACTTAAAGTATTCAAAATTGTTTTTTTTTTTAATTAGAGAATGTTTATTTATCTAATTTATTTAAATTAAGGTTATAAATATGAATTAATGTATTGTGGTACGTTATTATATTGTTCTACGTAAAACTTCAAATAAAAACTTTACATTAAAATTTCTTTATAAAACTAGCACATTTTAATCATTCAAAACAACTCGCGTTGTTAAATAAAAAATTCGTCTAACTAAAATTAGAAGCGTGCAAAAAGTGAAGCTCCGTTCAAAATAGACTGATTGTTTAAAATTTTCGCAGTTCATAAGTATACCCGTAAAAACATAACGCTGTGCAAAAATGACGCTTTACAAAAATGTCGCCATGCAAATTAACGTCGTGCAGAAGTTTTGACGTGTAAAAATTTCGCCGTGCAAAAATGACCCTGCGTGCAAAAGTGACGACCGTGCAAAAGTGTCTCCTCGTGCAAAAGTGACCGTCCGTGCAAAAGAGTCGCCGTGCAAAAGAGTCCCCCGTGCAAAAGTATCCCCTCGTGCAAAAGAGTCACCGTGCAAAAGTGTCCCCTCGTGCTAGAGTGACGTTCGTGCTAAAGAGTCGCCGTGCAAAAGTGTACCCTCGTGAAAAAGTGACCCTTCGTGCAAAAGTGACGCTCGTGCAAAAGTGTCCCCTCGTGCAAAAGTGACGCTCGTGCAAAAGTGACCCATTTCCCATATTTATACATGTATGGTATACATCATAACAAGATTAACTTTGAAAAACGTCAAAAGTGTAAAACTAAAACAGCCTTTTTATAAGTTTAAATTTTAGACTAAAATTCGGTTTACATTTTAAAGCTTACATACATTGTTAATATTATAAAACGGAGTCAATACTATTTTGTGGTAGTAAAAATTACTAATCTAACAACTTTAAAATAAATAAGCATTTGGGTGAAAAAAATAAGTTTTTAAATAACCTCCTGCTTTTACTAAATTTGCAAACTAATATATAAAACCTTGTTTTTAAAGTCCTAGGTATCACAAAATCTAAATGTTCAAACTCGTTTTATCCAAATTATTATTTTTTATTAATATAAAAAGAAATTTACCAAGACATTTTTATATTAAGTTTCCTAATAAAATTTACTTTAAGTGTTACGTTTAGTTTCTAATGAAAAATAAATGATTTGCTAAATGAAAATTGAAAAATATATGATGTAAACTGCTATATTAACAACGTTTTTATATTAGAACTTAGGTAATAGTTTTACACTAACTACAACTTAATGTATAAAAAGCATCTTATATATCATTATAAAATATATTATAATATTCTAGCTATAATAGTTCTACATGAATGTTTTGAAGAAATAATTTTATTGTGAAATTTCATTTGATATATGCAATAAAATAAACCAATTTTATACACGGAATGCTTTGAAAATTTATTATTATTGTTTTTATTGTAATAAAAACGACAATTTTAAAACGAATTTAACCAATATGAAATATTGCTGTGTAATTTGATACATATTTTTTTAAATCAAGGAGCACTTATTTTTAATAAATGCTAATGTTTAAAAACAGAAGAAATAATTTTAGTGCTAACGAGTTATACACTTAAAACAACTTGAGACTTTTACTGTGAATTGTATTTAGTCAGAATATTAAGTATTACAAAAAAAAAACTATGTGATGTTAATCTTTACGTAAAACTACTAGTTTAGAAATGTACTTTGCTGGTCATAACATATGTCATCGGGAAAATCAATAAACGAAATTACACTAACAACAAACAACATTACTATGTAATTTATAGATTTGATTTACTTTGTTACAATGTTTTTTAAAACCGACTTTCAATTTAAGAAAGTTCTTAAGAAACAACTTTTAGAGTATTTAATCAAAATAAAGACTATCAGAGATGAAAACGTTTTATACAAAATTACTAAAACAAAACTATAGGTAGTTTTTGTTTTGAAAAAAAGTTTTTTTTTACACTGTTTTACTTATAAGTTGTTATATTTAGTTTTTCTTAACATTTTTTTTAATGTTTTATTGTTTTAAAACCTGTTTAAATAAAAACTGTAGAAAAACTTTTAAAATTGTATTTTCAGCTTTAAAAATTTTCAATTTTAAATTCCTTTTATTAAACATAATTTAATTAATTTCAGATTCATAACAATAAACTAACATTAATATTTAAAACATACAAAACTTTTGTTAAGCTCCTTTTATTTTTTTATTTTATTTTAGTTCATAGTTTATATCAAAAATAAACTAAACTTAAAACTAGTATAGTCTAATAGAAACTTTATAGCTACTTATAACAACACTTAAAACGTAACCTAAGTGGGTGTCTTTAAATACAAAGTTGAAATGCATGCTTAGTTTACACTGAAATTTAAACCCTTAATACACTTCAGCTGTTTGTAAGACAAACGTGTTTGAGCTTTAATAAAGTTTTAGCTACTGTTTTTTTCAATTTACTTAAGCCATTTTATCCATCTGTAATCTTTTGATTCACAAACTGGCTTAATACCCCTAGTTTTTGTACTCAACAGCTGTCTAAGCTTACACTTCAAATTTTAGTACTAGTTTTGAACTTGAATTAGAGCGTAAATCCGACTTCCTTGATGTTAAAAGTAGTCTGGATGTGTTTACATGATCTACTTAACCTCTTATTACACAAAAAAGTTGTTCTAGATTTTTAGTGCTCAAACTTTTACTAAATAATAGTTTATTAAATATTTTAATAACTCATATCATACTTTTGCCTTGTTTGAATGAAATTAAAAGTTAATAAAACAGGTTTTTGTTGTTAAAAATAAAAAATGGTTACAGTTTTAAAAACAGTTACAACGCTTTAAACTATTATATTTAATTTTTTTTAACACAATTACTTACAAAAACTTATCAAGTTTGCTGTTTTTTTTTTAATATACAAATCGAATTTTTTTAGTTAAAATGCAACTATTATGATGTAATTTTGTTAGATCTACATGTATTAGTTATTTTGATTAATTAAATTTAGTTTTTAGAGTTATATCACGCTGTTTTCATAAAGTAGTAACGAATTTAGAAAATCATTGAATTTTATTATGTACTAATGTTGTTAAGTAGTATAATTTTACAACTGTTAATATTTCTAATAATGAAAATATCGGTGTATTATAAAGTAAAGTGATTTTAGTCACATTTATCTAGTTTTTTAAAGATTTATAAAAAAAAAAAAAATTACATTATGTTTCAAGTTATCTACTGCGTTAAAAAAATAGGAAACAAGACAAAACTTAATAAAGTCATAGGTCAATTATAAGTGTATGTTCGTACATTAGTTTTTTGTAACTTTTATAATACATTATACCACAGATGTTCTTGTGTAAAACTTTATTCCGACTAACGGCGTTTCACTGCTCTCAAATAAATTTAAGAACAGATCTACGGAGTCTCAAAAAGCTTTTTGAGACTCCGTAGATCTGTTCTTAAATTTATTTGAGAGCAGTGAAACGCCGTTAGTCGGAATAAAGTTTTAGCACAAGAACATCTGTGATATACATTCCGATAAGCTTAGCTTATCAGGATCTCCAGGATTTAACGCCTTATAACGTTACATCTTATAATACATTATACAGTTATTTTCGTGACAATTAAGAATAATATTTTTTGTTTTTCATGAATATAAACAAAACAAAAAAATTTATTATAATTTTTGATAGTTTTTAAGTGAAACTTGTCTAGCTTTCGCTGTCTGGTATGAACATATTTATGCATATTTTTAGTTCGATTTTTTCGCTACGTAAGCAAACCAAAACTAAGAATAAAACAAAACAAAGAAGGTTTGTTGCTAAGCAATTTAAACTTACATGGTTATCACGCGGCTTTTTAAGTGGTTATTAGAGTGCTAAAAATAACTAAAAAAAGTAAAAAGATAGATTAAAATTAATCAACAACCAGATTAACAAAAGCTAAGAAGTTGAAAAATAAAACAGTTAATTTTTTAAATACTATTAAAAAACATATAAAAATCCATAGTTGTTTAAAATACTAGTATATAAAATGCATTTTTAAATTAAAAACAAGCATTATGCAAATTAAATAGTCCATTAAAACAAATATGTATAATCTATAGTTTTTATACAAGACCGATATTTCCTTTATAAAAAATATTAACAGTTGTAATATTAACAGTTTGTTTTAGTAAAATTCATTTTAAAAGATTTAGAATTTTATCAAAACAGATAAATTTGTCAGTTTCCACGAACAAAAAATAATTTTTAACCATTTATCTATGTTTTAAATCTATAATAACTTAAAATTATTTTTTATCACTTTAAATTTAATGACAAATAATACAGAAAAGCATGTGAGTTAAAAAAAATTAAACTATCAATGTTTCTATTGTTTTCTTAAATTGTATGTATGTATAGAATCCAAAAATTGCCAGGACACCTTTTTATATAAAAAAAGCTATCAGAAACGAATCAATTTTTTTAGATACTTAAATTTGTAGAAGTATTTTTTAAGGTTTTTTAATATCAACTACTTTAATGAAGGGCTAGGGCAATGTTCGGCCTACTAAAAAAAGGAAATACATTCAGCTTAAAAATAATTTGTATAAAACAAATGAAATAAGCTTATTTTAAAATGTTTTATTAAATTGTTTTCTGATACTGTTGTGCTTATCAGTTATTTCTATAACATTTTACTTTTAAAATGCTTTCTTTAGTTTTATAATACGCACATCGCAATAATTTTTTTGGTACGTATTAGGCACAATATCTTAGTTTAAAGCAGAAACTTAGTATTAAAAAACTATAAAATCGATAACGAATAAAAACTAAGAATGTAGGGAACAAATTTTGAAGATCAGTTTATGCCATTTTCTTAGCAATACTTACAATTATACGCTTTAAACTAAGCAAGTGTGTATTTTTTTAAAAGCTGTGTTACTAAAACTACTTTGACAATCAAAACTTTTTAAAAGCTTCTTTAAAGATTAAAATTTTGAGACAGATAAGATTAAATGTATGAAAATCTTTAAATTAGTAGTATAGTATTAATTTTTATATCTTAAGTTTTGCTTTTATATTGAATTAGATTAGCTAATTTAAAAAAACAGCTAATAATTTTTGTCTAGAAATTACGTTATGCTTTTTCTAAAGTTTATATTACTTGTTATAAGACAATATCTTAGCTTGAATCAGAAGTTTGGTTTTAAGTAAGTTTAAAATTGATTAGGAATACAGAACCGAAATTATAAAGAATAATTTTTAGAGATAATTTAATACTATTTTTTGGAAATAATTACAGTTATACGCTTTAAATTCAGTAATTAAAGTAATGAATATATTGATTTATGTAATTTTAGGAAAAAAATTAAACACTAACAATTACAAATAAAGTATAAATCGAATATCAAACCATGACAGGAAACGATCATTTCCTGTATTAATATTTTTTTTTAATAATTTGTTATAACAAATTTGTGCAGATGTTCTTTTTGACCACAACTCTTGGGCTGTTGCTATAACAACAGAGCTACTTGTCACTTTTTAAAAAACTGTCAACTGAATAACATAACTGACGTAATTATAGGTGTAAATCTAACAACTTAAAAAGTTACCATAAATTAATACAACATTTGTCTTTGGTGTCAAAACAAACACATAAGTTAAAGTACTCGGCTATTTAAGTATCTGAGTTTATTTTAACTTTATCAAGAGAACGTTTTACTTGAGATCTTTGAACTTTATTTTCTTTAATAAAAAAACTTGATGCAAAGTTTATCCAAAATATAAATAATCAGACACAAAGTACATTTTAGTTTACTGTTATCAATTACATTTATTAGCAACTAAAATAAAATTTTAGTTAACGAGCGAAAAAATCTAGTTATGTCGTATTCAGAGATTTAACACTTATAAAATAACATTAAATTTTTAAATTTATTACAATAATTACCAATTTTAACTACAACAAAATATTGTTTTTTACATTAATTTAAAACAACAGAAAATTCTGACGTTTTTACATCGATACCAAGCTTTTAAAACTTATATATCAATTTGTTTTTTTATATTTTAAATTAAGTAGAAATATAAAGTTTTACTTCTGTTAAAGAAGTTGTACGCAGAAATTTCATTACTATTTATATATATTACATGGGTAACGATAATTATTAACATGTAAGAACTATAACAAATTAAGTTATTTTAGTTAATACATGAAAAATATTTTTTTTGTAAGAAATTGTATTACAGAAAAAATATGTTTTTTAAGAAATTTGAACTAAAAAACAGCCCTACTAAAAGTTCTTTATTAATTATTTTATACAAAAAGTAAAATAATATAAGCTATGTGTTGACTTAGATGCATAAATATTTGTTTTTAAATAAAACTGAAAGACAAAGTTTAAAACTTTAGCATTTATTTAAAGTATACATCTCTTTAAAAAAGATTAACATGAGACAAAATTGAAAAAGTCAGTGTAACAAGAAAAAAAGTTTAAAAAAGATAGAAATCATAGAAAAAAGTTTAGAAAAGAAAAAAGCACTTGTTTTGTAAAACACCTAGTACAAGCAAACATCTATCAGTTTTTTTTTGAGATATCAAAAAGTTTAAAATACTTGTTTTTTTTTTTCTAATGAACGACTATTAAGCAGTGGGGACAAATTAGATTGAAACGATTATAAGTGTGCCTGAAGTTCTAAACATATTATGAATCAAGAAATGGTGATTGTAGACTGCATGAAAACTTTTTCAAATACAGGTGATGAAGAGGAAAAAGTCGAACTTTTTGCTACTAAAAACACATTTGACAACAGACACTGTAACACTAAAAACAGTAAGAATGTCATAGATAAGTTAAGTAATGACGGTTCATCTGACATCAAGGAAGCTGTCAGCAACGTTTTGAAGGGTTACGATTGGACATTGGTTGCCATGCCAACCAAGTTGAACGGAGGTCAAAAGGTCAAACCTCACGTCAAACGACCAATGAATGCTTTCATGGTTTGGGCTCAGGTAAGATGAAATAAAACATTGTTGTGTATTTGTTACATATTTAAACAAGTCTGAAAGTAAAAATACTTTCGTTTAAAAAAAAATAGGTTGACTATATTTAACATTTTGTGTTCAGGTTATTATAAGACTTTTTTCAGCTAAAAAGAGGTGAAAATTATATTGTTTAAACGGTAGCTCTTAAGGTTTTTAACTTAACTAATTTACAAAAATAACATATAAAACTATAGAAAGTAAATGAAAGTTAGTCTTAAAATCATTTAAGTAATGTGTTTAGTTAAATTGTCAGATTTTTACATTCTAAAAACAAAATTATAAACTTAAAACTTTTATTACTGTTAATTTTGAACTTTTTTTAAAATTAAAGTTATAAACTATATTTTAGACTACAAATTTAATTATTTTCTTAAAACTTAAACTTAAATTTACTTCAAACTGTTTGAATCATTATTGTTGACTATTTACCAAAATTAATATCATACACATAAAAAAAAATAAATAGAACTGGTTTCTGAAAGTAATAATACTTTTTCTCCTTAGTTAAGTAACGAAGAAAACATGTTCATTTTTTATTTGTCAACCTAAAAAAACACATTTAAAAACTGAGTTCTGTTGGAATGAAAGTAAATGTTCAAAACTATATGTAAAGCATGGTTTTATAGTGATAGAAAAAACTTCATTGCACTACGTATTCAATAACTGAAAAAAACTTTTATCTTAAACCAATTTTTATTTGCTAAAACTTTTTAAAGTGTTTGTAGTACATAACTTCATAGAAAAAGCCAACTATTGAAACACTGTTTGATCTATTACTATTTTTAACACTTTTTTAGGCAGCTCGTAAAAAATTAGCAGATCAATACCCTCATTTGCATAATGCTGAACTAAGCAAAACACTCGGAAAATTGTGGAGGTAAAAGTTAAAGCATTTTAATACACAAGAAATGTTTAACATTACTATAATTAACGAATAAAAAAATGGTAAATACTTAATTATGTTTCAAGTTTGAACTTGTGTTAATTAGAAAAAAATATATTATGCAACTGCAAAAAATCTATATAGTTCTACTTGTAATAACTAATACTTTTCTAAAATTTATTTATACAATAGACTCATAAAATATTTTCTGTTTTTATCATTTCACACGCTTAAAAGTCCTAAAAATTATAAAGTTTTCTGAAGAAAAATGGTTGTCCCACTCTATAACACTTTGTTACCAAATGTACTCTTTTAGACTTTTGATACCTAGAAAACTTAATATTAAATGTTAAATTTACATTTAACTGTAATTATTAGGCTTTAAAATTGCTATAATTGTAATCGTTTTGTATGGAAAACTGACTGTAAGTTAAACTACACCAAAAATGAACTAAAGTATTTTACAACTTTAAGATTTTTTACGCCTAAAACAACTACAGGTTACTAACAGATGCTGACAAGAAGCCTTTTGTCGACGAAGCAGAACGACTGAGAATAAAACACAAAACAGATTATCCCGACTACAAATACCAGCCCAGAAGAAGAAAAACATCAAAACAAAACAGTGGAGGAGGAGACCATGACGAACAAAATAAAAAGAAAAAGTTCACAAAAAACGCAAAACTCAACGCCAAGTTGAAGATCAAAGCGGCAGAGAAGTCATCAGAATCTGAAAATGGTAGTGTGATTTATGATGAACGTATTTGCAGTGATAATGTGCCGATGTATTATGAACACGGTGCGCACAACTATTACGGTGACTCTCATATTCAAGCAAATTGCATTTCTGACGTTTCTGTAACACGATTAGAAGTTGGAAACGGCTGCGACAATTATCATACAAATTCAGAAAGTGACGTTTCAATAGATAATAGCGAAAGAGCAAATAACCTAAATAACAGTAACTTGCCGTTTGAAAGACAACAAAGTAATTCGAGTACTCCAGCTAATAAGTAGTCGCATATTTTCATTGATTCAACATTGTAGCCCTCAAGCACAATTTACTATTTCGCCAACTGCGCACCAGAATTGCAACCCACAATCTGTTGTTTCACCAACACCACCTAGCTTTGCATTGTCATCAGCTTCGCAATATAATTTTCAAAATGAAACGGAAAACCCTGCAAATTGTTCTGATCATATTTATCACAGTAATGAAAAACTACTTAAAGTGTCTTCAACAAACAATTCTTTAAATGCTTCTTCTTTTAGTTTTTCAACAAATAGCAACCGCGATTCTGGAAGTCCAAATTCAATTAAAAATCAGTTCAATTTTCCGACTGACTTTATCAGCAGTAACGGCAGTGATTACACAATATCAACAAATAATTACTATCATTACAATAACAACAACAAAGACCCTATAATATGCAATCAAGTAAGAGGAAGTCCATCGGGAAGTCTTAAAGTATCTGAAATTTCTCGATCCTGTTTAGTATCTAACTTGCCAAGTGCAATATATAACGTTTATGACTCATCTCAAACAGACCCAAGGTATTTCCCGTTGTCAAACCAACACAACAGGTACCATCCTTACGTGTGTCCTCCCCAAACAACGCCGCAAGCGACTAACTTTACGTTTTTTTCTAACAACTCTCAGGGAGTGCAAGAAACTTACAATCCAAAGAAAAACGTGCATAAATGTACAGAATACAGTGAGTAGGGACAAAATATTAAAAAATTCGAGGAATAGTTTACCTTTTTTCTATCTGAGTGCATCGAAAACTATTTAGTTTCAAAATAGGTATGTTTTTAAAGTTTTCTTGTTTAAAAAATTATGTTTTATAGCTCTTATCAAATGAAAATGTCTTTTGCACAAATATAATTTTTAAAGTATGTTTTTATATATACAAACTATTTAGTCTTAAATTAAGAAAAAAAACTAAACTTAAAAAAATTCATAAGAGAGTATAAGTACGAAGTTACTTTATTTTATTAAAGTGTACAGAATGTTTTATTTTAAATTTTTTTCACGCACAGGTTTGATTTCATGAATGGAAATCAATCAAAATACTTGACGACTCGAATAAATATCGCAAACTAAGTTTTTTTCTGAAACATTTTTGGCAATATGGGCGAAGCCAGTTAGGCTGTTTAGAAGTACGAATCAAGTTTTAATGTTGAATGAGTGAAAATAAAACCTTTGAAACATTCAGCAAGTATTTATCACTGGTGGTAATAGCAACGTTAAAATGCAATCAAGAATCAAGGAATGAAACACTATTACCTCAATAATATCAATTATTAAGTAATTCTTAAAATAAAATATATAGAGTATAGTTGAACTTTTAAAAATGTTTCATAACTTTAGTTTTGTTATTTTTTTCTTACTTTTTATAAATTAAAATATTAAAAGTTCTATACGTGCCTTAATTATTTTTTTACCTCAATACATTTTGTACATTAGAGCTGTTTTGTTTTGCAACTTGTTTTGATTTGTGATTTTATATGCATTTTGAAAAGCTTTATATTTTTTAAGTGTCCTAAACTTTATTAGAAGCTCATTAGAACAAATAAAATAAATACTAAAGAATACGTATGCAGCTTATACTTTGTTTTTTTTTTAATTTACCAAAAAATACACTTAAAAAACATTATGTGAAAATTTTCTATATTGTATGTACATTTTCAAAGTCCTTTTTTTTCGATACATTTTAAATACTACTATGTTTTAAGCAAAAACAAGTTTTCGCTATAAAACCTGCTCTATATACACAATGCTTTTTAAATTGATTATTTTTTAGATATAATGAAATAAGTCATTCAAGTACAATATTTAATTTAAAGCTAATCAGCATTCAGTAACAGTTCTTGTAGTTTATTAGCAAAAACTTTTCATTGTTTTCTAGTAAAACACAAAAGTTTTTAAAAACCTGAGCAAAGATTACGTTCTCATTTTTCCTCATTTAATTTACATGAAAAACTTTAGTAGTTTGTGTTGCATAACAATAAAAAGTGACGTAGTTTATATGCTGCAATTCTGCAATTAAATTAAAACTAGCAACTAGATTTTTGTTTTGATCGATAACCGTTCTTAATTTAGTTTATATTTTTTTGTTAGTTTTGAAATAATTGAGTTCTTCTTTTTAATTTTTTTTTATAAAAACTAATCCTCTTTATTTTACTGTAGTATGTAAATACCTACCAAAGTTTTAATATAAAATATCGAAAATTATTTACTATTTTTTTATTTAAATTTATAACTATTTCGTTAGGATTAAAGTACACTTTATACAACTTAAAATTTAACCTAAAGATATTGAGATAATAAAAAAAATTAAAAATCTTTAGGAGATCATATTTTAATAATTTCTTTATAACGAAGATTTATAACAAGCAAAATCTAACAAAAGAGCTTACAAATGATAAAATAACCAAAAATTTCAAAAGTCATATAAATATGAAAGATTAGTAAAAAACGAAAACTTGTAATATACATTAATATTGAGTTGTCAATATTGAAAAAAATCTTTTTTTTCTGTAATCCTTAAGTTCTACTTAAAAATAAACATAATAAGTTTTTATACTTGTTATTTTTTTAGTGCTGTTTTACTACTTGATAAAATTTATCTTAACATTATATAATTGTTAAATTTAAGATTTTTAATTTTATAAGTAAATGTTAGAACATTGGATGTTAACAATACATATATAATGGTACATTATCTTTAAATTTGAAGTACACTAATAAAAAAAACGTTAACTAAAAGTACACGTTTTTTATGAATATTTTATATTTTACTTCTAGGGGTCGGATACATTACAAAATGTGTTTTATATAAATTAACAAATGACTATTTTAGAATGAATATAAATATAAAAAATCGAATGAAAACAGTTTTTGGATTATTCAGGTGTAAAAATTAGTTTAAGCTATTAGTTTTAAATTATTAATGTTAATTTTACTGTTCAAAACGTTTATAAAGCATTTAAATAAATATTTTTAAAACTAGTAACATTTTGTTTTATAACTTCTCCGTGCTATTATTTAACTAAACTAGTTAATCACTAGTCAAACGTAATACCAAAAGCCAGGTGATAGCATTGGACTTTGTTAAAATGCATTCTTGTTATATACAGCCCTAATATTATACGTGTTGTAAATTAATTTGTTTAAAACATTTTTGGTATAAAACATTTTTCGTAACGTAAATCAATTTTTAAGAACATATTTTCTGCATAAAAACCTAAAATTATATACACGATTGTTAAACTTGTTTTCAAAAACTCTTAAGTAAATTAAACGTGTTTATTAATTTAGAAACAAGAGATCTAGTTTTATATAAAAGTTTTGGAATTACTGCATTCGACACTAACTATTAAACAAGTTGACTATAAACTTTAAATATTCTATCGATGTTAATATGATGTTAAAATATGTTTTTCATAAATAACTTGACGCCTGATATCTAATAACTAATTTTTAAATGTTTTTGACAGAATAAAAACAATGGTTTTTAGTCAAAAACAAGCAAATTAATATCTTAAACGTGTTAAGTATCTTAAACTAAATTAGATAAGTTAAGAAAAAAAAATAACTTGTAAAAATAAAAGATTTCTTTTTAATCATGAAAACAATACACTTTAGAATTTTTATTTAACTAGATTTTATACTTCAATTATTTTATCCTTACAAACTTGTTTAATTCTAAATTAGTGAGCTTAAATAAAAAAAAGTTTTTAGTTATTGTCTCATGATAAAAAAAAAGAAAAGGAGGCATATGTATGTACACAATAAAAGCAATCAAAATTTTAATTATTTTTTTATGAGTTCCAAACGTAGTAAGCTCACACTTTAACTGATCTAACTGACAATTAAAGATAGTCTGTTTGTTGTACATTAATAAACAATTTTTAGCAAAAAGATAAAGCAAGTATAAACTAAAATTAGTAAAACATTGTGCTTAACTTAACGTCATACGACAGTAAAAAATATATTATTAAAATATTTATAAATATCAAACGATAAGTTTTTACTGGTTTAAAGTTGTTAGTTAATTCTAATACTCAAAATAAAAATAGCTTTCTTAAGACATAATCCGGATTATATGATAGACTTCAAACTAATTTAAATATAACCAAATTACTACTAAACTTATAATCCTATCATAACTTCTAAGCGAGTATTTGATAGACTTCAAGAAAGGCTAAATGGCGCCTAAATATTATGACGTAGAAATATAAATTATTTTAGATTAGCGGTTCCTAACCTTTTTTTATCAAGTTTAAACCCTTTTTGGATGGTAGTCACCAAACTTACATTTAGTATACAATAAAGTGTTTAATTTTGAGGAGAAATAAATAGATTTTTTGAACTTCAAGCTTATTACGTTTTAAGGTTTACAGATAAAATTAATTAGTTTATTTAAGTGAAAAGTATAAAAGTATAAATGTAGAATAAAACTGTGATTTACATATCTTTACGACTTAATGCTTTACGCACTTGTTTTGTTTAGAATTAGCAAATGCTTAATTAAGTTTGTTGCATCATCTTCATGATACAAATGCTTGTTTTAATTAAATATATTTAGCACTGTTTTTAGCAGAAAATTAAACGCATTAAACCAATTAAAAAAAAACATATTGTCCCAAGATAAGTGTCTCTTTACTTTTATAAGACATGCTACGTTCTCTATATTTCGTAATGAGCCAGTTTAAAAAAATTAATTAAAAGTTTTAAAAATTTCATCTATTTATGATAAACTGTTAGTTGATTGCTTTTGTCGTTATTATTTTAAAGTTATTTCAACTAATAAACTTTGTTTGAATAGGTATAATAAAAAACACAAAATTATTTCATATTGTTTTTATACACACAAAAGTAACATCAAATAAAAAAGTCCTTCAATACTTAAGCAAGTAAAATATAGCAACCTTACTTAGAACATTTAAAGAGTACTTATAGTTTTTTTTAATAAAGTATGTGCGAATAAAAGAGTTTATAGTGTTTGAAATAGAGCTAACTCTAATCTATGGATTATTTTTATTAAAAAATTGTATGTTTATTATGTTTATAAAAACTAACTCAATTTAGCTCCTAAAATTGTAACCTAAAATGCTATTTTTTGAGTATTACTTTCAAACTGCTTACAATTCTCTTTGAAAATTTTAGAAACTAATAAATTCCGGTTTAATCTAAGAAATGTTTAATCTTTTCAATTTCATGTGGAAAATTTATCAGATATATTTCAGTTGTTAAGTTAAGTGTTGCTTTTGCCACGAAGTAAGTGAAACATCAAATGCGATTTAAACGATAAACACTCTCAATTCTTACATTTCTTGCGATTTTAATTTTGATAAAACGCGTTGGCTTGTTATGCTTTGAATTTATAAGCGATAAACTTAAAACCATGAAGTAATCTCAAAAGCTAAATAAATAAAAAATACTAAAAATACTGTTAGCTTTTTAAAATGTCAAAATTAGATTCTACGTTAATATCATTTCAACAAACTTGTTATAAAGTTAAACTTTTGTAGTTGTATTCGTTCTTTAATCTGTTGAACATTAAATTGATCTTTAGATGTCAGGTAGTTTATGTGAAAAATTTAAAGTAGTGTTGATAGTGTTGTTAAAGTAAAACTTTTTTTTTAGTTTGTTGGAAGTAGTTTAATTTTCTTTTTGTTTGACAACAATTAAAAACAAAAGTTTGGTTTTCTTTAAGTGTTGACAATTCTAAAACATACTATTTTGTAAAAATAAATTATAAACCTGAAACTTAAATTTAACTACATGTTTTGGATACAATGTTATCACAGACTTCTTAATTTGTTGACCGAAAAAGAAACATTTAACTGAATTAATTTATTTAAGTTGTTAGTTTTTGATAAATAAACCAAAAAACAATCTTTGTAATGTTTTTATTTGGCTCATTTGAATTTAAAAACTATATAGAAAAATTTAAAGTAGTGTTGATAGTGTTGTTAAAGTAAAACTTTTTTTTTAGTTTGTTGGAAGGAGTTTAATTTTCTTTTTGTTTGACAACAATTAAAAACAAAAGCTTGGTTTTCTTTAAGTGTTGACAATTCTAAAACATACTATTTTGTAAAAATAAATTATAAACCTGAAACTTAAATTTAACTACATGTTTTGGATACAATGTTATCACAGACTTCTTAATTTGTTGACCGAAAAAGAAACATTTAACTGAATTAATTTATTTAAGTTGTTAGTTTTTGATAAATAAACCAAAAAACAATCTTTGTAATGTTTTTATTTGGCTCATTTGAATTTAAAAACTATATAGAAAAATCTAGATTTAATTTATTAACTATTTTGATTGCAGTTATGACCTAATACAATTTAGTTTGACTTTTTGTTTAGTTTTTTTTTTAATATATTTTATTCCTTTAGACAGTTTTTATTTAATGATAAAAATTTTAGCATGAGTAACATTACATGTATCATTTTGTAATAATCCAACGCCAACACGTCAGTAATTTCGTGCAATTTGTAGTAATTTACACGACGACTTAAAACAATCGGTTGCCATGTCAACTTTTTTGTCGTTAAGCTCAATTTTGGGCCGATTACAAGAGTTTTGTACTATTTAGTGGTTATTTAGTATTCTTTATGTTCAAGAAGACTTTGAAGTGGCTTAAACAAATGTTACTTTGTTTAACTTTTATTATGATTTTTTTTTTGCGAACTAAGGTAAACATACAACTTATTTTTGTAAGACAGTGAGTGTTAAATTCTATAACTGAAAAAAGTTAATCTAAGTTAGGTTTGAATTTAATTTAAGCATCTTTTTTTTTATTTAAGCGTTCAAATCAATAAAGTCTTTGGAAAATTAGAGTAAAAAATAAGTATATTGCTTAATAAAACTCAGCAAAGTGTAAGTTTACTACTCTATGATTAAAACATGTATATATAATATGATAATAAAAAAACATTATCAAAACAAGGTTATTAAAAAAACGAACATTGCGTTTACAATAAAATCTTCTATGATTAAATATTTAGAAAATAAAGTGTCTAAAAAGCAATGATAAAACTTATTCTTATTTAAAATACCAAGAATAGGCATTTAAAAATTTTTTAAATTCTAACAAAACTAATGTTTATTATGACTTGTGTTACTAGAATTCTTTTATTTTTAATTTATTTGTTGAAACCCTGTCTGTAATAATAGCTTGCGTTTAAGCTTTGGCACTTAGGTTTTTGCTGTTTAGAAATCTTTTTCAAAACATTTTAAAATTTGGAGCTTTTATTTTCTTTGGAAACTTTCTAAACTTCGTATATACGACATCAAAAAACATTATAAAATAATATCAATTGATATCAATACTAATTGGGTCATTTTCATTAATTAAATAACTTACTACACAAAAATTTAAAATTAAATAAAAGTTCACATCATCCAAAGTTAAAATTTCGAAGACACTAGTTGGAGTACTTTTTGAGTACAAAATTCTGTGAAGATAAATTGTGCATAAATTAGTGAAGTATTTTTCTAAACATTGTAAAAGTAACATATTTTCATTTTATTAAAAAATGAAATATTTTTGGTCATGATTTTCTATTTTATTTTTAAATATTACGCTGTTAGCTGATGAATAGAATAACAAGTAGTTTAAAAGAAATGACAGGATATAGTTATTTCCGATTCAAAAATAGATATTTACCAAAGAACGTTCGCTTTTAAAAATATATTAGTAATTTTTACCTAAGTTTTCACCACAGTTTGTAGTTTGCCAACAAAGCTATTAGTGATACAAAATAAAATATTGGAAAATAGCAACTGACTACGTATAGCAGGTGTTTAAACCTTTTTTATAATTAAATATTAAAGCTTAAAAGTTGCCGTATGCACTAAAAACTTGTACTTGCTGACATAATAAATACGCAGTTTGAATAATCACGTTTTTTTTCTAATCTGCTGTATAAAAACATTATAGTACAAGTTTTTGGGATTAAAACATACCTAAGCGTGTTTATACAATTACAACGTTCTAAATTTACTACTGTGATATTGATGTTTGGCGTTTTCAAAACAAAGTTTTTAAGTGTAAAAGTTTTAACAGTAGAGTAACTTTCAGCTTTTTGAAAACTTTAAAAGCATTATTAAAATACTTTTGATTACTTGAGTTTCATATTTTAATTACAAAAGATTACAACAAAAATACAAACATAACATTCAATAAACTTAAAGTCTATTACTTACTTAGAAGTCATGTTTTAATTAAAAACGAGTTGCTAGAGAAACACAAAAAAAATATAATAACTAAATTTTTATTTTCGTTTTTAGTAAAACTACGAATACGTAAATATTTGTTGTATGATTGCTGATTTAACTTATAATAAGTTTTTTTTTTCAATTTTCAAACAACAGCAATAGTTTTTTTTATTTAGGTTATGTTTTACTTTTAAGAAAGTTTTATTACCTTTTCAAGTATGAAGCTAAATGTTTTTAATTATTACTTAATTTTCTCACACAAAAACGGATGAGTTTAAAAAAATTTTACCATTTTTTAATTTTGTAAGTAGCTGAACTAAGTGAAAAATATTTTATTATAAAAATTACAAAGTTAGTTAAAGTTTTTTTGTGTTTCTTTATTTTACTTTTGTTTGTTGTCTGCTTGATTCAAATCATAATCCTTCTGTTAATTTTCTTTACGTAGCTAACAATAAACAATATAATTTACAAAAATATTTTTAAGTATAAATATTTTTATATAGTTCCTGCAACCAAAGTAGTAAAGAAAATAAAAACAAACAAAACAAAAATAAAATAAATTACTTTGAAACTCGACAAACAAATTTTGTTTATAAAAAAGTTCTTTAAATTTTGTTCGTCTCTTTTTTTATGTTTTTTTAAAGCAATTGGAAAACTTCCAACATTTTTTTAAAAAAAATATAATTTTTCATTTAGCAAGACATCAAATAAATTACCAAAAAGTCGTAATAATTTCAAAACCTCAGTGGCGCCGTTCGTGCTTTAGATGTCAAAAAGTTTCGTAGTTTTTGATTGAATTGAACATAAATCGTAACCTTGATACGATCAAAGAAAAAAGTTTAGAGAGTTTCCGAATTATTTTTCAAAATTGTTATTTTTGATCGGATTAAAAAGTAAACCGCAAACTTTAAAAACAAATCGGTAGCGTCACATGTTTCTTATTTGTAAAAAATAATAGTTCTTAAGATTATGTGGGTTATTTTATTTTTCTTTGAAGTGTATATTTTTAGTAAACTTTCGATATTACTATAACATATTCATTATATTCAATACCAATCTTTTGTGGTAGAATATGATACTTTAGTCCTTTGTAAAAAGAAATCTTTCATTAAGTTTAAGCTTTTAATCACTTACATTTATAATGCATATATACAATAGCTTTGTTGATTTCTGTTAAAATTAAGCTACTAAACAAAATAGTAAGAATTTTTTTTTATAAGTAATGATTATTATGTTTTTTTCTACAAGTAGACATTTTTTTCAGTGTTGATATGTTTTTCAAAGTGAATACTTTTTTGCTTTTAAATAAATAAAAACATTGAAAAGGGTTTTATTAAAAACTAACATAAAATGTGCTTAAATTAAAGTTTACTGCTTAAACTTCAAATAAAAAAAAAATAAAAATTTAGTTTTAATTGAATTTTGTAAGTTTAACTTACATAATTTAATAACTTTTGATATACATGTCTAATTTTTATAAACATATTTTAACCAACTGATGGTTAATTACCTATAACTTTTAGTTTCAATGTATAAGAAAACATAAAAAGCTGTAGAAAAGTTTGTTTAACAATTTATTTTCACAAAAAAAAAAAAAAACACTTTCTACTTTTTATAATTTTAAAACTTAAATTGGAAAAATTCGTAGATAGCTAAAATATTCATAGTTTCATATTATGTATTATTTTACTATTTAAGTTCAGAGAGCTTTTGCATTCAGAGAAGTAACGTTTAAGTTTTAAATGAAAGGAAGTAGCTTACATGTGTAATTCATTTACAAGTGTTGCATATAAGCAACAAGGTGTAAAATATTTAGCATACAAGAAAACGTTTAACTGCGAGTTTTAGTTTTGTTCAAAGTTAGTAGCTATTAGTGGATAAGTAGAATATTCAATATAAGTGTAACTAATTGATTTATTGAAAAATCATCAAGTTTTGCATCTATTAACAACTATAAATTGTAATAAACTATAGCAAAAAAACTAAGAAAAGAAATGAAAGTGTCTAGTTTTGAAGTGTTCTTTATAGTCACAGGTTATTATAAAGTAGTTGCATTTAAAATTTCACTTTATACCAAAAATACTTACATAACTGATACTGTCCAAAGGTTAACAAAAATTTTGACATATCAATAACATGACTAAATCAATGGCCTTAAGAAAAATATCTTAATGATGTTTTTAGTACGTTCTTGTAAAAATATAAATTACAGATACAGTAGCATTAAATGTTTTTGTTTAACATTCTTAAACAAAATTTAACTTTTCTTCCTATTTTAACTATAGCTATTTCAGTTTTGTTTCTTACTGTCAAGTGTCAAAGGAGTGAAAACATTAATGAACATGAAAAAGTACAAAATGAACATGAAACATCTATTAGCTCAAATATTGACCGATTCAGTGCACAACTTATCAACCAACTATCAACTAGTTATTATCATAAAAACTTTGTGTTTTCACCTTTTTCTATTTACTCCACATTGAGTGTTATTGGAAGAGGTAGTGAACAGTGTTTTAGAATACTTTATCGACTTTTTGTTTCATACTTAACTTAATTGTGTTAGTTTCTTTTAATAATATATTTTGGACATAACTGAGTATGTTGTATAATAAAACTTATTTTTTATCTATATAACTTTACAATTATTCTTTAGGTATCTTTATCTATAGAGTTTTGTGTTTTTTATAATAGTTATAAACGGGTTTTAAAACAATTAAATAAAATTTGTAAATGTATATTAATTGATAAACTTATTTAACTTTCGAAAATCCAAAAAAAACATATTTAATTATTCTAAAAACTTGTTTAAACTTTTTCAGGAGCTTCTAACAGTACACTTAAACAGATTGAATATCTTTTAAGAACAAAAGACTTTGAAAAAACTTTTAATTTTAGTAAAGAAATTCTGGATCAAAACATTGATTACAAGCTACACTTAGCTAATAGAATGTTTTTTAGCAAAATATTGAAACTAGATAAGTCTTTCAAACAATTTATGAGCGCGTAAGTTTAGATTTTAGAACATATACATTTACAAAAACTTTTTAGTCTTTTTGCTACATTTTATTAGCATAGTATACATTATTTTTAACTAAAAAACTTAAGTTTGATTGCATAAGGTTTTTGAACTTTTAACTGTAGTAAGTTTCATACAAAATTATTTATTTTTAATCTAATTATTGAATACTGAAGACTTTACTAAAGTAAAACAAACTCAAATAAACCGTTTAACTTTATATTTACTTACAGTACTGGTCAGAATTTTCCTAAAAAATTAGATTTCAAAAACAATCCGAAAGGTTCAAGAAGAAAAATAAATTGGTTGGTATCAAGAAACACTGAAAAAATAGTTAAGAAGTTTTTAAAATCAAATCAATAGACTGATAAGACAAAAGTTGTCTTTGTGAATGCACTGCTTTTAAAGGTTGCTGTGAATTGCTGTGTTTGTTTTAGTTTACTCAAAAAATAGAATTGAAATTAAAACCTTGAATATAATGAGTTAGCACTTTTTTATTTACATAGTGGTTCTTTTATTTCAAATGCTTAAATATAATTTTTGAGTTTTTTAAATAACATTTATGCATTATATGCACATATAACAAAATTATTGATATAGTTTTAAAAAACGATACAATAATTGCATTTTAAATAAAATAAGTATATGTTTAAAAAAAAATGGTACACTACTTATTAATTTAAAGTATAGTTGTTTAAAACACATTTTTTCATTTTCTTTAAGGCTAAATGGTTCAACCAGTTCAGTGTGACGACTAAAAAAATTTTTATGACGTCACAAAGAAAGGTTGTGAAAACCGACATGATGACTGGTAATGTTCAGTGCATGTTGCAGGAATGGCACTCGAGAAAATGGGTGCGAAAATTTAGAAGTGTCGGACAATTTATAATCACGAAACTGCCTCTTCAGGGTTTTCTTTCGTAACTTACTTAATTATATTATCATTTTTCTTCTTATAACTGAAATTTTTATGAAAAATTCCTAAGCAACGGTTTTTTTTGTATCGAAAATTTTGAGTTATAAAAACGTTTATATATTTATAAAAATACAATTTTTTGTTATTTTTTACAATTAGGTATAAAGCTTAAGTGTAACAGTTCGGTTATAATGATTGTATAGTTTGTGAAATTTTTTTATATTAGAACAACATTTCTTGCAGGTGAAAATTTAGCTTTGTCAATAGTAATGCCTTTGAATGTAAATGGTCTCAGCAGTATGCAAAAGGAAGTAAACATGAAAAATTTACTTGAATACATCAGTTCGATTGGAGAAAATGAAGCTGACTACCATGGAAGGTGCGATGTTACTATGCCAAAGTTCAAACTAGACTTTGATTACGACTTACTTAAAGACCATCTTAAAAAACTAGGTACTTTTGTTTTTAATAAAAAACTAACTGGTTTCTAAGAATATCATTTGCAAACATGTAAACAAATATATTTAAAAAAATTTTATTAAACTTAAGAGATTTTATCATTAATTAAACATAAATTTTAACTATTGTGGTCATATTTTTTTTTAAACTACTTAGTTATTTTTATTAGATTTCAACTTCAATAAAAAAAAAAAGTGCTTTTAAATTAAAAACGTATGTCATAAATGATAAGTTTGGAAAAACTTTCGATTATAAAAACAACTGAACAAAATTTCTACTGAAAGGGAATCAGCATCAGTAAAACCTAAAAGCTTTTAGTTTTTGAAGTTAAAACTTAATAATTTATCTATAACAGGCGTGGGAGATGCGTTTTCCAAGTCGGCAGACTTCTCTGGGATGTTCAGGACCTCCGGGCGGCCATTCTACACACTGCAATTTGACGATCTGGCCCACAGGTCAGTGTTTCGATTGGACGAGAACGGTGTGAACGCGGCATCTAGCGGCGATGGCAACAATGAGGCGGGAAGTAATGTTAAATTGACAATTAACAAGCCGTTTTTGTTTTTCGTCCACAGAAATGACGCCGTTTTGTTTGCGGGCAGATTCGTCGAACCCGAGTACTAATTTGTGTGTTATAAGCCAAGCTTTAATATCTTTCAGTACTGTGATTGCTTTAAAGGCATTTGAAAAATAATGAGCGATGCTTTTTAATAACTTGTTCTTTGTTTGTAATGTACTAGTATGTAAACATTTAAGAATTTATGAAAGTTAGACTTTCTTTCAAACTAATTTATGTAATGTTTTGATGTAAAAGTATTTCTTGTTTTATAAGCTTCCTTTAATTAAACACAACATTTGTACTTAGTAAAATATAACGATATATAGATTGAAAAAAAAATCTTTGTAATAAAAATATTTAAGTTTGATAGGTACAGTATTTTATTTTTTATTTATTTTTTGATTTAACTCTTGGGACATAACTTACAAAACTAAGATTTAAAACAAGCTAGTTTTATAAATAAAAACTTTTACAAAACTAAAGTTTTTTGCTCAAAATGCTTAAGTGTATAATCTTGTTCTTCTTTTTTAGTTTTTAATTAACTTGTTTATTTTTTTTACTTTTTACTATGAATCGTAACTGCTTTCCTTTTTTTCTTTTAAGTAGTTAAATTTGTTTCTTAAAAACTAAAACCATTATTCATACACATTTTTATTATTGCAAAAAAAAAATATATTAACTGTTTTTTTTAATCGTTGCATTGATAGTTGTTGTTTACTCTTATTACAACCCTTGTAGATAAAAATATCTTTTTAAATTTAAAAGAAAGGTTTATACTAAAATAGGAATCATCAGTATTAAAAAATGTTAACATTTTAGGGTGCAGGACAATTCAAATTTGGATAATTTAAATTCCAACAATTAAAATTATTTTAGAAAAATATAAGGTCCACAACTCAAAAAGTATTATATTGAATAAAAATATGAAAATATGTTTTTAGATCTAACTAATAAATAAGCACAGTATTTTTTAGTTGAATAACTTCGAATACTTTTTGAGATATAGGCTAAAAAAATTTAAATTATAGTGAGTTTCTCTATTAAATGAATAATTTTACTTAAATATTATTTAACAAAAACAAAAAGGTTATTATAGGTCGTAATTATATCATATACGCATTTTTTACTTTTTTGAAGTATATTTTCTTTTTGAGTCGTGACATTTTATTAATTTATTTTTAATTTGAATCGTAAGAATTCTATTTGTCATCTAACCACAATTTTTTTTTTGCTCAGCGAAAAAAGTAGTTTTTTAACTATAAATAAAAGGAAATAATGAACCAAGTTAGATAATATATTGTTAAGAGGAAAGCTTATAGTTTAATCTCTGTAGGTTAAATGAAAACTAAATAATGGAAAAAGTTATTAAAAACATTTTGCTAACCTTTGTAAAAACAAAGAAACTTGAGTGTTCTGTAAAATCTTTAACTAGCGAAGCTTTATAATTCAAGATGTTGTAAAACTTTTTCAGAAAGCATAAAAAAGTATTTAGAATATAAAACAATAAATAAACACTAAATTGATTGAATAAACTTTTACAATTAGAAAACTTTTCGATATTTTTTATTAAATAAGCAAAACATTGTCGTATATTAAAGTACTAAAAAGACTCGCTTAATTTTAAAATAGCTTAAAATACAAATATAACTTAAAATATCACATCCAAAAGTAAAACAATAAAGTAGTTTTTTGCTTAAAACGTGTTTTTAGTTATTAAAAGTTCAAAAATTTAACCAAGTTTCATGGATATATTACATAAAATAAGTAATATACTTAAATTCGTATGTTTTTAAAGCAAAAAACTGTTCTATTAACTAGTATTATAATTATTTTAAATTTAACTTTGAAAGAATGATTGATTTTAAAGTTTTCCTACTTTTGTTAATGGAAGTATGTTTAAATACTTTTAGTGTATAGTTCAATAGAATTAAGACCATACAGCAACACATACTTAGTAAAATCTAATGTAAATTTTAGCTCACAAACGAAAAGTTTACATGATTAACTTTCAAACAAAAAACAAAAAGTTGATAAAAAGCTACAAAAAAGAAAAAGCGTTTCAATAACAAGCTACTAGATAGGTTTCATTGGAACATAGTCACCGCTGTTAGGCCTGATTGACTTTGGTGACAGCTTAGCAGGTTCAAGGTCATCAGTAGTGTTTGAAAATGTTAATTCAGCTGTTTTATGGTCATTGGTAACATTTTGCAGGTCTGTGTAAACAACGTTTGTTACGCGCTTTTCTATATGCAAAAAAACTTTAATACAAAACGATACTTTGTTAGTGTTTTTAGATTTAAATATTTTGTAAGTGTTTTATTTTATTATAAAGCAAGTAGCATAAATAATTTTGATGAAAATTTAATTTTATTTGTATTCTAAATTGTTGTAAGAGTCACCTGATATACTTTCGTAAAGATTTTCAATACTTTTCTGGGATTCCAATTCACTTATGTCTTTATCTGATATAAATATATAATAAACTTATTAAAAATAGTAAATAAATATATGTAGGTATTACTTTGATAAACAATTTAGGTTTAATTAAAATCAAAACACATCTTACAATAACTAACTTTTTATTTGAATTACAAACACATTGAAAAACTAAAAATAATTCTACTTATACAAAACGATGCAAAATAAAAAACAAAACATATTAACTAAACTTAAATTTCTAAATATACAAACAAAATTTTGAAAAATCTAAATTTGAATAATGGATTATAACTAGAAAAAAAATTGAGAAACTAACTTAAAAATTTGAATATTAGTCATCTAAAGATTTAATACTTTAAATAGATTTAACTTATCATTTAACGAAAAAGGTTTTATTATTAAACATTCATAATGTTCAACAAATAAAACTAACTAACATTGTGGCGTTTCTTTATCAGAATCAGGTTCAAGTTTGTTGATTTTACTTTTTAGTTTTTTGAACCAGCAGCAAAACAATGCTGAGATACATACAAAAATAAACGATGCGATACAAAATGATATGAGTAGTGAGAAATTACTTTTCTTCAGCTTGTCTACTTGTTCTTGTAAGTTTACTTCTTTTATATTTGGTTCTGTGATTATCAATATCTGGACTTAAACGATTATAAGCATTAAATTTAACAAATGTTAAAATTGTAAACATCGCAAAGTTACGAATTATTATTCATCAAAAACTAACTTACAACAAAGGTTTTAATTAAAGTTTTTTAAGGTTTAACAATAAAAATAAGAACAAGTTTGATGAAAGCAAAAATTTAAATAGTAAAAAGAAAAAAACATACTGATTATAGTATTGTTATTTTTAACAAAAGTTTGTTTAAATTACTTTCAAACTTTTTATAATCTGTTTTAAGTGTTAAAAAAAAGATACTTCATTTTATTAAAATTTTGCCCTTTATTATGCTTTAAATTAGACATGAACTAACTGGTTAGACTAAACTATTTAATTTTTTCTACCACAACATCGCTAATTTGTTATGAAAGCTACTAAGTCTAATTACTTGAAATATTTTACTAATAACTTAAATGCTGAAACTGAGTAACTTATATGTTATTAAAACTTATTGTAACTTTGTACAACAAAAAATGAATCAGAGTACGTTTAGAAAAAAGTAACTTTATGTTTTAGAACATGTAAAATTTCTATCTATAAAAACATTACAAAAAAGTATTAAGAAAACTGATGATTTAAATTAAGAAAATATTTTAAAAACCGTTATTTTATACTAATTACAAGTTGTATTTCAAACTACTCTATAAGTAACTTGTCAAAAGCAAGATATTTTAATTTCTATTCATAAATAATAAAGGTTTGATTTAACTTAAAAAGCCATAGTAAGTAGTTATTTACTACTATTTTTAGAACAAGTCTAAGTTAAATTTTAAATGTTTTTTTATTATACTAATAATCACTTACTGGTTAGATTAGTAGTTATGTTAGGAAAATTCAACTTAGTTCGAGTAATAATGTTTGTGGGTTGTTTTTCTGTGTTATGTTTATTAGTAAAAACTTAGTCTAATTAGTACATCAATTGTACTTTTTGTGAGAAAAAAAAGTTAGTTCAAATAAGTAAATACATTTAGAAATTTTAGCTACAGTGTAACAAAAAAAAAAGGAAACTTTAATTTTGTTTCTGTTTTACTAAGATACTAATAGATGTTACAATACTTGCTAATAATTTAATTTTAAAAAGTGTTTACCAACTATAGTACCAATACTTACTACAATTTACTTAAAAAACAAAATCTTCTGCTTGTCTCATAAACCAACGCACCTCCATAACTTCCAACGACATACGAACACCTTTTGTAGGCGTCACCTATTATCAGTACCGTGACGTTGAATTCCTCAGAAACTTCTTCGATCACGTGATCAAGAAAAGTCAGTTCCGATCGGCAGCTTATGACGTCATTGTTCCAATCGCATTCGTGCGTCACTTTGAACGACCGCGCGCTTCCGTCCGTCTTGTACTCCGTCATCATGACGTCACGCTTCTGTTTGTCCGGCCGCAGCAGCACCTGCTTCACGGTTTTCCCGCCACTTTTCACCAGCCACTTGAACGCTTCGCTGGGTTTGAACTTGAAGTTGGCGCGAAAAACGTGGATCAGGTTGTCGACGTCAACCAAGTGAGTCAGGTTGAAGTCGTCTTCGTTGGAGCACTCAGCTGAAAATTCAATTTTATTAACTTAGTTATTAAAAACTAGCTGTTTATTTTTTATATGACGGGTTACGTTCATAATTAAAAGCTTTTTAGTTTTACAAATACTTTTTGTTTTAACTTAATTTATCTGTACTATAAGATTAAACTTTTAAATAAAATATAATTAATTGTAAAATATAAAAAGAGTCTGAAAATGTTGAAACTGTACCTGGAGTATTTTTTAATAAAGCTTTTTGAAAAATTAGTCCAATAATAAGTACTTTAAGAATCACTCTGGTTGACATTCTTAATTAACTTAAAATCTAAAAAAAAATTTAAAGTATTTTTAAAACTATATGTAGTTTTTGAACTTAAAAACATATCAACAAAACTATTAGAATTAAAAGTAAAAGAAAACTATATCGGATACATAGTTTATTTGAATTTTAAATTTAGTATTTGAATAACTACCTAAGTTTTGAACCAAAGTTAAAACATAGCAAATAATGAAATTGAACAACTATTCTTTTTAAGTCTAATGAAAATAATTATTTCTAAGATTGTCTTAATGCATATAATTTTAAAATTAACTACTTGCTTAAATTTCCATACACAAACAATTTTTTTAATTTATTTTAATACCTAACATAGATATTTCTAATAAACAACTCAACTTTTTTTTCATACAAATTTAAAGTATAAGCAAAAAAAAATTCGTAAGTATATTCAAAAAAGCTAACCATTTACAAGTAAAGATAACTAATTCAAAAAAATATTTTGAATGTAAATATACTCTTTACTTTTTTTATTACTATGACTAAAACTTATAGCTTTGTATATACTGTTCTTATTAACGGATAAGAAAACAAATTAAAAGCGTTATACTTACTACCAATAAACAAATTTTTATTTAAAGTCTTTAAACATATTTCAGTAAAATATAAACAAAAAAAGCTTATAAAACTTGTTAAACAAAAACAAAACAATGAATTGTTATATTTTTACAAGTCTATTATTAGAAAGTATTTATAAACGCAACAGTAAATATTAAACAATATTTGTATTACTTACTTCAAGAACAAATTAAGTCTTGTTGTAGTATGAATGCAAGCTTTAAAAGTTTATTTAAATTAACAAAACCAGAAACGACTTTAACATGCTAATTAGGTATTTTGAAATTAAGTTTAATTTGCTGCTATAAACAATTTATTTATCTTTTAGTTAATCTTAAATTTAACAGTAAAGTTGTAAAGTTTTATTTTTATATTTTAATTGAACTCACTTTTACACTACTCAAAGTCGATATAATTTAATTTCGTTTAACAATATACCTTAAAATTGATGAGTTTAATGACTTATCAGCTTAAATAAAAAATCAAGTGTTATTTATAAATCTACAGTAAGTTCAAACAAATATAAAAAATATAAAAGCATATGGAAATGGTTTTGTTATAAAATAAAGTTGTTTTAATTTTGTATGATAATTAATAAACAGTATTTTCGTAAATAAAAACTTTTATAAACCAATTTAAGTTTATCTCAAAAATAAAAAACGAGTAAAACTTTGTTTTAAGTAAAAAAAAAGTTTGTTAAGCTAGCAGCGCTATTTAAGAAAGTATTAAAAGAAAAACTAGCTTAAAGCTTAAAATCACTTTAAAATAATTTTAATTAAACGAACGAAGTTTCTTGCTAACAAAAAAATCTTAACCTGAATCAACAATTTAGAATTATACTTTAATAAATTGCAGCATAGTTACTCTATAAAAGTTTTAAGTAAAAAGCTGCTTAAAAACTTATCTTTGACTATCTGTGTTGATAACAAAAGCATAAGCTGACATTTTGCGAAATTTTTTGAATTTGAGCTTGTGTTTATAAAATTACTATGAAAACTTGGTATAATTTGCTTTAAAGTTAAACCAAGTTTAGCACTAATTAAAACTCATTTAAAACTTGCTGTTGTTGTAAAACGTTAAACAAACAGTAAGGTTAATGTTACTTATAACTGCGTTTATAATTCTTAGAAGTTATGAGAAAACAAATAATTCCTTTTAAGATAAAGCACATAAGTTTTAAGCTTTTAAGAATTGTTTTCAAATAAACAGCTTGTTTGAAAAGCAACATCAAACATACTTTTTTACTATTATTTAACTATACTATTTAAGCAATAACATTTTTATGAAAACTTCTCATTTAGCTTTGACATATACTTTTTAATGCATTTAAAGTTTTTATACCTACTATTCATAAGCAATTTAATCAATTTGCAGTGTTTATATTTAATTTAATTATTTTTTTTTTTAGTTACACATCATCGTGTTATTTTTATTAAGCGTTATATATATAATTTTTAAGCATCCTACAGCAAGGACGTAGCTAGCTCAAAAAAGTTACGAATCTACGAAAATGTGATAACGTCCTAGCGGGAACACAGCAACTTTAACTACCTCTAATGTTATTGAATTTAATCTAAAAATATGCTGTTAAGTTAATACATCAAAAATGGAATGTTGCAGTACGAGTGATAACTGTATACAAGGTAATTTATATTGCTCACATCCCCTATGACTTTTTATGTGTAGCCACTAAAGTTTATCAAAAATAAGTATAAGAAAATCACAATTTAACTCAAAAACATTTTAAAACATTTAACGTAGTCATAAAATGTTATGACTTTGATTTTTGAAGCTATAGCTTCCATTAGAATTAATTTTGCAATGCAGATTTTTGTTAAATTAAAGTTTTCACGCGCTAAATGTTACAATTTGGATATAAATAATTCGTTTAATTTTTACGCACTAAAAATGCTAAAGAGTGCATACATGTCAAAATTATCTCTAAGGAGTGCATAACTAAGTATAAACGAATACTAAAAGCTAAGAAAGCAGAGTCTTTTCAAGCTGACGCACATAAGTATACAATTCTGAAGATTTACAGAAACCTACCAAGCTACGTCCCTGTACTACAGTAACCTGTCACGCCAAACTGGGTACGCTTTTTTAAAATCTTTACTTTTTCTATACTTATAAATTAAAATTAATACTTAAAAGTAGTAATACAAAAGTATTATGTTTCAAAATAAATAAACAAATTATACTGTATTAAATTTAAATAGTTAATACTAAAGAAACCACAAAAAAGTTATTAAGTTACAAACTGTATACCAAATCCAATATTTAAAAAAAGTACTTTACATTTTATCTATTTAAAAAAGAATAACGAGCAATACAACTTTAATTTACATACCCCATGGTCGAAACATAAATGTAAAAAGTACATAGAATACGATACTGATAAAAATAACATATACTCAGCTTAAAGTAGGTCATGGTTTCTCAAAATGGGTCAGATGACCCCCTTAGGGGTAATAAGTTACAAAGGGGTCAAGGAGGGGTCTCTTAAGGGGACTCTCAAGAAGGGGACTTTAAAAGGGGCCGTAGGGGCCTCATAGTTTGAGACTTACACTGGATGTTCTGGACTTGGCAATACTTAGCAAAAATATAATTTTCTGGTAGTTTTTTAAGAAATCTTATTAGAGGGGGCATTGCTGTTTAATCACAAAGAAGGCTTTATGAAGATAATTTTAGGTAACCCTAATTTAGATAGTTAGAGACCATAACTTCTTAAGTACGCACTGCCAGCTGGGTACGTATTTTCGCGCTGCGTTTAAAGTGCGTACATAAGCGGCAGGTTAATGTACATCCCTGCTTTGACGTATACCGACAAATATTGTGCAATAATCAAATTAAACTTAACTAAACCTACATGTTAATAGCTTATTTAATGGAATGCATGAGTTTTATAAGCATGTTGTCAAAAAACGAAATAGGTTTATTGTCTAAGGATATTTAAAAACAAGTTGATACTAATATTAATAATCATAACAAGGTATAAAAAATGAAATGTATCTAAATAATAGACTTTTTATTTAATAACTTTGTAAAATACAGAGAATACAAAATAATCAACCCGACATATTAATACTTTCTAAAACCCAAAAAAAACTAACTAGCGTGAAGTAAAGTCGGCTTATCAATTTTTGACATCATTAATAACTACATCGTCTAAAATATAATATTATTAGTGTTGATCAAAATATTTTTTGGATGAACTGTGTTTGTTTCTATATAATAATTTTTGTTAAGTTTGGTTGTTTATCTGAAAAATCTGACGCTTTATCTTTAAATAGTGTTATACTTGTACTAAAATTACGTTTTTTTGTTAATTTTTGTAAAACTTGATAGTTTTTCAAGGGTATTTTTGTTCTAAATCAACAACAGAAGAAAACAGAAGCAAAATATAAATCTAGTAACTTATTTAAGACTTTTTGAAAAATTGATATTCATATGAATATGAAAACTAGCCTTTCCGAACACCAATAAAAATACATCTCAGTTGCTACACTAACATATTAAATTATTTAGTGATGACGCTACTGTTTTAATTTTGACTTTGAAGTCCACTTTTGATGTGATTATTACCAACAATTTTAGAAAATAATCCTAAAACCTTTTAACAATTTATTTTAATCCAATCTAAACTTACGATTTTGTTTTAAGCCAATCATAGATTACAAAATTATTGACATCTAAAGTACGAACGGCGCCACTGAGGTTTTGAAGTGTTTCTCATAACTTGTCCTATGTTTCTAGCTGCAAATAATTTGTTTTTTAAAAAAATTAGAAGTCTTACAGTGTTTTAAACAAAATCATTTGAAAATAAAAACTACTATTTAACAATTTTTTTTGCTTTAAAGATATATGCATCGAGTTTCAAAGTTTTTGGTTAAATTTTTGGATGATCTGTTCGTTTGTAAGTTGTTTTGGCTTTAAAAAGTTTGTTGTTAGTGGCTGCAAAAATTTCTATCGCATTGTACATTTAGAAAAATTTCTGTTGTTTTTTGGGTTATAAAAGTTATGTAAAGAAAACTAGTAGAACGACTTATAACGAGAAGAAAACAAACAAAAATTAAACATATAAATAAAGCATATAAATGTTAAAAACAAAAACAAAATCTTAATTTATATTGTAGAGTTCGTAGAAAAAAATTACAACTATCTTCAGCTATTTACATAATAAATTCAAGTTTTAAAGGTTCATTTTTAAAACTTAACCTTTTATTTGTGAGCAAAATGTAAGTAATAAAAAAACCATTTAGCTTCATACTTTACATATAAAGATAAAAATTCTTACACTGTAAGTTTAAAAAAAAAAGGAAAATTAACGTTTTTGTTAAATTTTTTAGAACAAATATTTACATATTATAAGTTGAAACAAAACTCCGACTATAAATGTTTATGTACTCGTAGTTTTACTAAAAAAAACTAAACTTTAGTTACAACTTTTGTTTTGTATTTAAATGTTTACAAACTTGTAGTTTGTTTAAAATTAAAAAATAATTTTAGACCTAATGATTTGGTAAATCTTTGAAATTAAAATAAGCAACTTAAATAGTATAAAAAAATTATGTAAAACGCGTTTTAAGTTTCCCGAAAGCTATAATTTACTCTACATATTAATCCCGAAAACTTGTACTACAATGTTACAATACAATTACTACGTAAATACTTCCAATGTCTGTTTGTTTTGGCATTAAATAAAAGTTTTGTTTTGTGTGTATGGCAATATTTCAAATTTTAGTATTTATTTTTTAAAGTGGTTTAAGCACCTGCCCTACGTAGTCAATTCCTGTTTATTAAAAATATAAATTGAAAATCAAACTTTTTTTTGAAAGTGTCACTAGTTGTTTTGATGTCGTGGCAAACACTAAACTGAGGTTAAAAAGTGGGAGTGAAAAGAATCAAAATACTTTAAAAAGCAAAAAATCAAACTTAATAAGTAATCACATGATACATTTAAATCACTGTTTTTATTTTCATGAAACTTAAGTAGTCAGAAAATTTATTAAAAACGCAGTTAAGTTTTTCAGAAAGCTAAAATTTACTTTACAATAAAAACACATTTGAAACAGTTTTCTAGAATACTTAAAATGTTATAATCACCGTAGTAAATTAAGGACGTGGTGATTGTATAAACACGCTTAGGTATGTTTTAATCCCATAAACTTGTACTACAATGTTTTTATACAACAAGTCATCAAGTGCACGCAATTACTCAAGCTGAGTATTTATTTTGTCAACAAACACATTTTTTTCCGTGTATATGGCAATATTCTAAGCTTTGATTTTTTTTTCAAAAGTGGTTTAACCACCTGCCCTACGTAGTCAGTTCCTACTTATTATGAAACATTTTTTTGACAACCCTAATTTTGTTAAAGTGTCACTAGTATCTTTGTCATCGTGGCTAAACTGAGGTTGAAAATTGGAAGTGAAAAGGATCAAAATACTTTAAAAAGCAAACGTTATTTAGTAAAAATCTATTTATGAATCGGAAACAACCAAATCCTACCATATTTTGAAACTATTTTGTTTTTTATTCAACAGCAAAAAGCCAAGTATTTAAAAGTAGAGTTTTAAAAATAATAAACTGCTTTATGTGGAATTTGGCTATAAAAAAATAGTAGCTTAAATATGTAAAACGAGTCTATACTACTAAGGTTTGCTATTATTAGTTGGTATTTAATTTAACAATTAGAATTACGAAACAAAAAAACGGCTTAACAATTGTCTGAATTAAGCTAGAGGTTATTTATAACTTTTAAAACGAGTATCTTTGTAAAAACTAAATTTATAATTTATTTTAAACGTATATATATATATATCTTAACTTATATTGTATTCAAAATTTATTGCTTAGCAGGTTAAAAGTCAAATGTTTAAAAATTTTTAATTTCAAAACTACTTAGCTTACACAACAGCAATAAAAATATCAAATTTAAAATACTGCGTGTAGTAGTCTATATTTTGTAAAATAGTGTAATATTGCTTATATTCAAAACACAGAAAATCGGCAACATGAATTACAAACGTGTTTTTTGACGAAATCAATGCAGCTGCTTAAGTTTGATACTTTTGTAACAACGTTGCTTAGCAACCGTTCATAAGTCGAAATATGTTATAAATTGATCATGATTGTTAATGTCAATCAGATTTCAACTAAAACAATTTCATGTAATTGGCAGATACTTTATTACTTCACTAGAAATATTTTTTAGCTTGTTTAAGTTGTTCTTAGATGAAAATGTAATTTTTACGAGTATGTTTTATGTAAATTATATCAACCCCATTTTAAAAACTAGACATAAATAGTTTTTAGCTTATTTGAGTATCTTGGTTTGCAATGTTTAAACTTATACTGTAGTGTACACTAGACAGTGTTTGTATTGTGTTTAAAAACATTAAGTTAAAAATTAAACTTAAAAGTTATAAATAGGTTTTTAAGTACTTTTTAGACTCAACATAACAATGGTTTAAAGTTTTTTTTAGCATTAACCAATACTTTAACTTTAATTGACAGTTTTCAATTGTAACGTTATAGATTTAAAGCTATCATTTAAATGCAAGATGAAAAAGAACTATATTTGTTAGGATTTTGAAATATTTTTCTCAAACAACTTCTCACGGTTGTCAAATACAACCAGCTTGTAAAGAAAAATAAACTGATAATTATGTTAAACCTTTACTGATTTTAAACAGCACTTTTTCATTTATAAAGTTTTTATGAACCGTGTCCGAAGTAGAGTTTGTATACTTCTAAGATAATATATTTATTACTCCTTTAAAAGAAAACAAAAACTTATTTGATGAATTTTAATAAAAGAAAATTTTCTACATAACGTTTTATGTATATATAAAAATACTTTTTTTGTAAAAAATGTTGTTAACGTTATTCACTGTACACTTTTTAATGCAGAAAGAATCAATATTAATATCGGATTAATTGTGTCAATAGTTTTAAACTTTTTGGTAAGTAAAAGAAAAAAATATTAAATTTTTTCATAATTGGTAAACTTTTTTAAATTTAAAATTTTGTATATTAATTCAAACCAAATAACACAGTTTAATTGCTTATATAAAAAAATTAAATTTTAAAATTCTATACTAATAAATATCATACTTTCTTATCTTTTCATTAGAAATGAAACATGACACGTTTTTGTTATAGTTTAAGTACTAGATTTATCTGAAATGATTATTTTTTATTTTAGTCAGGATTATTTGAATGACTTTATGCAACTGTATTTTTTAAACCATAAAATGATTTTTAAGTTTCAGTAAAAGTAAAGATTTAATTGCTAAGTCTTTAGTTTAATAAAAAACTATATATATTTAAGTTTGGTTTTTAAAAGCTGTTAAAATTGTACTAAAAAAATTCTTATTTTACTATATAATATTATTTTAATTGTAAATCGACGATAAACAAAGATAATACGTTTTTTTTTTATAACTAAACGAATTAAACTTTTTTGTGGCTTTTTGGTGTTTTTAGAAGATTTGTATATTTTTGTTACACTAGGTATGTTTGATTTATATTATTGTGATGAATTAATATAATCATTAATTATTAAGTAAGTCTATATCATTTAACTAATTTATTTACAAAAAACTTTTTTTTAAATAATCTTTAGAAACTATTTTCTGTCTTTCTTTTAATACTATTGTATTTGAAAAACAACAAATCTAAAATATTCATAGTTCTAAAAATATTATTAGGTACAAATTAATATAACTTTTAAATTTGTTAGTTTTTATCTAATAAACTGTTATTTCTTTTCAGTTATTGATACTTATATTTACACTTTTAATTTTTTATAAAGCGAAAATTTGTAAGTTTAGCTAAGTTTTCAGAGAAAAATGTTCAAATAAAGTTGAAACAAAGAAACTTTTGTTGAAATCACATATAAGTCTTTATGAACAAAGAAAAAACTAAAACACCACTAAATAGTGCAAAACTCATGTAATCGGTCCAAGATCGTCGGGGTAAATGTTTTGATGCACAATCTTTGTTTTACAACGAAAAAAAAGTGAGTTGTCATGGCAACCGATTGTTTCAAGTTGTCATGCAAATTATCACAAATTATGCTAAGTTACTTACACGCAAACTTTGGATTATTACAAAAAAATAACACGTAATGTTACTAATGCTTGAGTTTTTATCATTAAAAGAAAAACTGTTTAAAGGAATAATATATATTTTCTAAATAACAAAATAGAAAGTCAAACTAAAAAACATTAGGTCATTACTGTGATTAAAAAAGGTAAAAAAAATAAAATAACTGCTCAAAATATAGATTTTATCATTTGCTAATTTCTAGTTATTTTTCCATTATAAACCTAGTTGAAGTGTGTTGATTTGTTAAAACACAAAGATGTATGTCGGTATAAATAAGGAAGATTACAAAGATTATTTATTATTTTAATTATCAAAAACTAAGAAATAGTTGTAGTTACTTAAATGTTTCTTGTTTGGCCAAAAAATTAAGATATTTCTTATAAAATTGTATTCAAAACATGGAGTTAGTTTAAGTTTCAGGTTTCTCATTTATTTTTCTACAAAATAGTATGTTTCAGAGTTATCAACACTCAAAGGAAACGAAACTTTTGTTTTTAAAGTCTGTCAGACAAAAAGAAAACTTATAATCCTTCCTAAAAACTTTAAAAAGTTTCAATCTAACAACAGTATCAATACTTATTTCTATTTTGCATGCTTCAGGTATGTTAACTTTAACTTGTAGAGATTTAAAAAACGTAAACGAAATATTAAAAAATATATTAAAGCAACTTAGTAGTCAAGTTTTAAGTATTCTAAGCTTCATTAGTACAATATTTTGTGAAAATAAAATTCTAGAGATCAATAAAATGTTCAAAATATTAAAGAACGAGTACAACTACAAAAGTTTTTTGTAAAACTAATTAATACTACTTATTTTTCATTTAACTTATAACAAGTCTGTTGAAATGATGTTAACAAAAGTTATCATTTTTACTTAAATAACAAAAAATAATATTATTTTAAGTTTTTTTTTCAGTTTTTAAAATTATTTCATGGTTTTAAGTTCTTCGCTTTTAAATCAAAGGCATTACCAGCAAACGCGTTTTATCAAAATTCAAATCGCAAGAAAAGTAAGAATTGAGAAGCGTTCATCTTTTAGATTTTCGTTTAACGATTATATATATATAAATTAACGATTTTAGATCGTTTTTTGAGGTTTCACTTACTTCGTGGCAAAAGCAACACTTAACTTACTAACTGAAATATATCTGATAAATTTTCCGCATCAAATTGAAAAAAAGTCATTTGTTAGATTGATACTGTAGTTTCTTAATGTCATAACTTTTGACAGAGAATCGTACACTTTTTAAAAAAGTACTCAAAAATATCATTTTAGGTTACTATTCTAGGAGCTTAATTGAGTTATTCTTTATAAAAATAACAAACATACATTTAATAATAATAATAAATCATAGATTAGAGTTAGTTTCTATTTCAAACACTACAATTTTTTTTTATTCGTCACACTTTATTAAAAAACTATAAGTTCACTTTAAATGTTCTAATGCTGCAATGTTTTACTTACTAAAGTATTAATTGACTTTTTTTTGATGTTACTTTTATGTGTATAAAAACAATATGAAATATTTTTATTGTTTTTATTGTAGCTTTTTAAGAATATTTTTCAGTTGAAATAACTTTAAAACAATAACAACAAAAGCAATCAATTTACAGTTTATCATAAAAAAAGATGGAATTTTTAAAACTTCAAAAAATTTTATAAAAAATTAACAGATCGCAACTTAATTTTATAAAAGTAAATAAATACTTATCTTAGGACATTTTTTCACTTTGTTTAAACTGGTTTAATGTGCTTAATTCTCTACTAAAAAGCAGAGCTAAATGTAGTTAATTAAAACAAGCATTGGTTTTCATCTAATATGGAGATGATGCAAAAAACTTAGTAAGCATCAGATTTTCCTGAAGTAAACTTGATACATAAAGCATTAAGTCGTAAACATATATAAATAACAATTTTATTTTACATTTATACTTTTAATACTAAAAATTTAGTTTAAGTTTTTATATATGAACGTATTATGGTAAATTAAAGTAACTGATGATATGAAAAAAAAATTGTGATTAGATCAATTTTTCTCGTACGACTTGATTTTTTAATAGTATAATAATGGTGAAAAAATATTATTGTAAAAAAAAATATTTAAACTGTTTGTTTTATTTTTAAACTTAGATAAAAGCTTTTCGAAAATAAAACTATTTAACTTAAAACCTTTTTTTTAATGTATCCCTTTAAGCAATGTAGATTTACGATCAAAATACTATTTATTTGTTGTAAATATATTAGATTTTAGTAGACAAACTTTAAGTTTATTTAGTTAAACAATACTGAGAATAAAATTCATAATTAATGTCACTACGTAAAACGAGAATATTTTATAAACTTTATAAATTAAAACGGTTTTCAGTCGAAGCGTCATTTAATTTAATTTTAAGTTTTTACTTAAAATAAGTTGCTCTAAAATATTCGATGTTTTATGTCATAACATTTAGGCGCCGTTTAGCTTTCTTGAAGTTTATCAAATATTTACTTAAACTATATGATCGGATTATAAGTTAATAGTTTTTTGTGTTGTTAGATTAGTTTGAAGTCTGTCATATAATATGTCTCAAGAAAGCTATTTTTTTTATTTTAAGTAACAACTTCAAACCAGTAAAAACCTATCGTTTGATATTTATAAATATTTAACTTATATAAAGTTTACTGCTTTATAACGTTTAATTAAGCACAAAGTTTTACTAAATTTTTTTAATATTCGGTTCCTCTTTTAGCTTAATATGATTTTTTAATGTAAAACAAAGAGACTAACTTCAATTGTCGGTTAGTGCAAATCTGAGCTTACTACGTTTGGAACTTATAAGAACTTATTTAAAATTTCTATTGGTTTTGTTGTGTATATACATATGCCTCCTTTTCTTTTCACTTGTCTAGAAAATATAGCTAAAGACTTGTTTTCTTATTCTAAAGCTAACTGATTTCAATTTAAACAAGTTTGTAAGGATAAAATAATTCAAGAATAAAATCTAGTTCAATCAAAATTTTAAAGCATGTTGTATTCATGATAAGAAAAAATATTTTAGTTTTGTCAGTATTTTTTTTTTCTTGACACATCTAAATTATTTTAATAAATCTATCACGTATAAAATATTAACTTGCTTAATTTTGACTAAAAACCATTAGTTTGACGTTGTCAAAAGCATTGCAGATTAAATTATTATAATCAGGCGTCAGGTAATTTATGACAAAAATATTTTAACGTCATATTGACCTCGATAGAATATTTGAGTTTATAGTCAAATTGTTAATCGTTAGTGTCGAATGCAGTAACTTAAAAACTTTTTCTATTAAAATTAGATCTCTTGTTTCTAAAATATACACGTTTAATTTACTTAAGAGTGTTTGAAAACTAGTCTAACAGTCATGTAAATAGTTTTAGGTTTTTATGCAGAATATATGTTCTAAAGAATTAATTTACCTTACTGAAAATGTTTTATGTCAAAAAGTATTTTAAAATTAATTAAATTAGAACAAGTTTAGTATAAGGTACCGTAGAACATAAATGCTATTTAATAAATCTTAATTATACCAGGTGACATGTGTTACTATGTTTGACTAATGATAAATTAGTTAATTTTAATATATGTACTAAGAAATTTTAAAACAAAATATTGCTAATTTAAAAAAAAATGTTTAAATACTTTGTAAACGTTATGAATATTAACATGAACATTAAAAAACTAAAACAAATAGCTTTAAACTATTTTTTTACATCTGAGTAATCAAGTATTGTTTTTATTCGCTTTTTTACATATATATAAACTAAAAAAGTCTTTAATTAATTTATCTATGTGAAAAAAAATCAATGTACGCGATTCCTAGAAATAAAATCTTAAATGTTTTTTTAAAAACGTGTACTTTTGGTTAGTCTTTGTTTGTTTGTTTACTTTAAATTAAATTTATTAAAGATAATATACCAGTTTTTGTTAACATCCAATTTTCGAACATTTATTTGCAAGATGAAAAATCTGAAGTTTATATACATATATATATTGTTCAGTAAAACTTTGTTTAGTATATAAAATATCATTTAAAAAATAACAAGCAATTAGAAACATTAAATTATAAAAACTTTTAATGTTTTTTTTTATTTGCAAAGTTGAATTTAAGGTTTATAAAAAAATGGATTTTTATCAAAATTGACAAATCAATAATTATGGTAAGGGCATATCAAAAATTTTAATTTTTACTATTCTATTGTATTTATTTGATTTTTGAAGTTATATTATGATTTTTTATTATTAATAAGCTTTATTGTTAAACTTTGCTTGTTATAAAACTTAGTTTTAAAGGAATTTTTTAAATATGATCAATTTTTTTTCTATTTTAGGTTAAATTTTAAGTAGTATACAGTTTATTTTAAGTACAAATGTAAATAGTTTTAAACTTAAAAAAGAAGTCGTAAAAAGTATTTTACGACTTCTTTTGTTTATATACTAGAGTGAAATATAGAGTTATACTTTTTCTTATAGAAATAAAAAAAGGACTCGATTGTTTCAAAACTATCAAAGAAATATTAACCAAATTAAGAACGATTATATATCAAAATATATATTTTGTGGCTAGTTTTTTTGCAGAATTGCAGCATATAAACTAAGTTACTTTTTAATATCATGCAACCCAAACTACTACAGTTTTTCATGTAAATTAAATCAGGAAAAATAAAAACGTTATCTTTGATCAGGTTTTTAAAAACTTATGTGTTTTACTTAAGTTTTATAGTGAAAAAAAAAAGTTTTTAACAATAAATCACAAAAACTGTTACTGAATGCTGATAAGCTTTTATTTAAATATTGGACTTAAGTGATTTATTTCATTATATCTAAAGTATACTCATTTTTAAAAGCATTGTTTATATAGAGCTGGGTTTATAATGAAACCTTGTTTTTGCTTAAAACATAGTAAAACTTAAAGTGTATTAAAAAAATAAGAAGTTTGAAAGTGAAAAAAATTTTTTCACATATTTGTTTAGTGTATTTGTAATGATATTAACATTTCATTTTCTTATTTTAAAGCGGATGTTGTAAAATGTTTTACGCAGATTTCGTGACGTGCTTCCAGTATTGAAAAAACAAAAACATTTTTTGTTGTTTGGAATTACATTTGTTTCAGTGCTTATAAAACGGAAATTTACTTGCATTTACTCGCAGTAGCAGTTTTGGTTGTTTAGTTTATGTAAATAAAATATAAGTGTTGTTTTGATTGTTGTACTAATCTATTTTACTAATCCATATTACCCCTTAATAACATATTTGTAACGGGATATATTTTTTGGTATACTTAAAGAAAAAACACCGTGTAAGTTGCATACCTAACGTTTAAGATTTATTTTTTAATCCTTTTAAGGTAATAACAAAGTTTAGTCCAAGTAAAAAATAACAAGTAAAAACAAAAAAGCTCTATTACACAAAATGTATTGAAGAAAAAAAAATTTAAGGCACGTATAGAACTCGTAATATTTTAAAATATAAAAATACAAAAATAATAACCTGTGCAATAAAATGCTTTATTATTTACTTCCACAAATTTCCAAGTGTTTGCTAAGTTCAGCATTATGTAAATGGGGATATTGATCAGTTATTTTTCTACAGGCTGCCTATAAAAGTGTTAAAAAATAGTAATAAGTATTAAATTACTTCAAAAGATAGGTTTTTCTATGAAAACATATACTACAAACACTTTCAAAAATTGTAGCTAATAAATATTGTTTTAAGATAAAACTATTTTTCAATCATTAGTTACGTAGTGCAATGAAGTAATCTATTCTCTTTCAGTATGAAGCATTTTTTTCACAATTTTCTTTAAACAAAGTTTATTTGATACAAACAAACTTCAGTTTTTAAATGTATATTTTTAGATTTACAAACAAAAGTTTATTTTAATTATTTCGTTACTTAACTAACAAAAAAAAGTAATAGCATTTGCAGAAACCAGCTTTTATTTATATAGATTTTTTTTCAATTTTATATTTTACAACTTTCGATAGATAATCAATAATAATAATCAAGATACATGATTTACTATCTAGTTTACTACTTGATAAAACATAACTTGTAATTTCAATTAAAAATAAAATTTCAAACTAAACAATAACAAAAAGTTTAAGTTTTACATTTTGTATTTTAGAATCAAAAAAGCCGACAATTAAACTAAACATTTTAGCTTTAAAATCTGTTAAAAATTTGGAAAGTAATTTCTTTTTATAAATTTTACATTTAGTCTATCTAGTTTTAGACGTTTTTTTTGTAGATTAAGAACGTTATCTTAAAACAAAATCTTAAATATACTTAAGCCCAAACCATGAAGGCATTCATTGGTCATTTGACGTGAGGTTTGACCTCGGTTCAACTTAGCTAGTATGGAAACTAATGTCCAATCGTAACCCTTAAAAACCTGAAGTAAAATTTAAGTGAAACAGTAAAAGGAAACACAGAGCCGAGATTTCTATTAAACCTCTATGTCTATTTTGCCAACAAACACATACGTCACATATTTTAAAGGCAAAACTTATACGTTTTATTTTTACACCTGTTGTTATTTCAGTAGAAAGTTTTCAAAAAAGTGACAAGTCGCTCTGTTGTTATGGCAAAAGCCCTAAAGTTGTGGTAAAAAGAAACATCTGCACAGATTTGTTATGAATTTTTTTTTTGATAATTTTTAATAATAATACAGGAAATGACCGTTTTCTGTCATGCTTTAACATTTAATATATATTTTTTTTTAAGTGTTATTGTTAATTTTCAAAATATATTAAACTTACTTAACAACTCCTTTAATTTTTTAAGTTTAAAGCTAATAATTGTATTTATGCCTAGAACATTTTGTTAAACTATCTTGAAACTTTGTACCTTATAATTTCGGTTCTATACTTTTAATCAATTTTATACTTATTTAAAACTAAGCATCTGTCTGATAAACAGGTAATATACATTAAAAATACAAAATTATGTTATTTTTAAATAAATATAATAAAAATTAATACATGGGTATTTTATGAAATCGAAGCTTAAAACACTTAAAATAACATTCTATTTTTAATTGAAATCATTGCTTAAAATTAATGATTAAAAACTAAGACTTCAAATAAAAGTTTTGTTAGTAGATGTCTTGTAATTTAAATTACAATTACTTTTCGAGATTATAAACTATATTTCTTTTTTTACAAATAAAATATACATTCACACTTACACCATTAAAAAATAACTACAAAAAGTTTCAAATTTAGTTCTGAATTTTTTTTCAAAAGCTTAACAAAAAGCGTTTGCTTTTTCATATTAAAATTTATAGATAAAAAAAACTATGTAATAAAATAACTTTTTCAGACATTTTTTTTACCCACATTAACTTTAATTGTCTAAATTTTGACATCTGAAAGTTTGTTTAAGGTTTATTGAAGTCAAACTAATATAATATTTTAAGATACTACCGATTATTTTCTTTTGTGTTTCAATCAATTATCTTATAAATAAACTTTAAAGAAGCTTTGAAAACTATTTATATCTTATTACGTATTTTGTAAACCGTAATTTATCTAACGGCTTAATAAAAAATTAAAAGTAAATTTCAGTCAGTAACAAGTAAAGTTGTTACTTTAAATTATACTAACGATCCAAAATATAGTTTATTGTAAAATTATATATATAAACATACAATAATGTTAATTTTAATTTTTTGTTATCGATCATTATTTTTGTGCAGATCATTTTTGTACAAGATATTTTGAGCTAAAGAAAAGTCTTTGGTAAAGAGTTTTGCTTAATAGTCTTTACGTTGCCCTGCCCAAAGCAGTTTATATACGCATAAATAGTTTGATAAAAATTAATTTAAAGTTTTGATTCGTTTTTGTACAAATATAAATATATTTAATTTAGCTTCTTTTTTACACACAGTTTAACATACAGTATATTACTAATGTTAAACTTGTAATACTAATGTATTGTTGTTTACATACAATAATATTTTATTTAGTTATAGTAAAAAAGTATTGATTACGTTAGAAATAATTAGATATTAACAATATAAGCTAACAGTTTGCAATTTTTTTTTTTTAATGTTTTCTAAAAAAACCTTAACTAAAGTGTCAGTAATGTACTTTTGTTTATAAACAAAATAAAAAAATTGATAAACGTTAGTAAAATATTGTTTATTGGAATTTATAGCATTAAAAACTAAAAAAACATACTTTTTTAACCGAAGGTTAACTTTTACACCCGTAGACTAATTTTATTATCAAGAAAGTCGCATTTTCGCTCTAAATCAAGTTCAAACTAACGCTGCTTTTTTAAAATTAGCTAAAACAAGTGTAGAGTCAAAAATATTGAGTAGTAAAGCCAGTTTGTATATCAAAAGATTATGAATGGATTAAAGGGCTTAAGAAAATTGACAAAACAGTAGCTATAATTTTATAAATCACAAACACGTATTATTTAGAAACAGGTGAAAATTATTAAGGGTTTAAATCTCAGTGTAAAGCTTGCACAATTATGAGGTAATTTTTTTGTTTTTAAAAACACCCACTAAGATTACGTTTAAATAGATATTGTAAATGGCTGTTTACTTTAAGTTTCGAATTTATAGTCAAATACTTACAATTAGTTTAGTTTTAATTTCAATTATTAATTAGAATAAAAACTCAAAAATAATTAAATATACGTTTCAGTTGTTTTTATTTAAACTTTTAGACTCTAACTATCTGTATTCTTAAGTAGTTATTGTATTTGAATTTTAATTTAAGCTAAGAAAATAAGTAATTTAAAATTAAATTAAAAGAAGTTAGTAGTTTGACACCAAAAAATGGTTTACAAATTAAAACTTTAAAGGAATAAACAAAAACTAAGCGTAATAGCTTATAAAAAAAGCTAATACAGTGTTTTATGATTTTTTTTGCTAAATAAATGAAATAAATATCCAAAGGCAGTTCGATATAAAAAGTTTTCTTTAACAGTGGTCTTTCTTTCAGTAGTTTATAAAAATAAAATCGTTTATGAAAAACATTGTAATAAATTAAATCAAAACTATAACTTACATACATTGTAACATTGTTTGATGCTATTTTATTATCGTTGTATAAACTTCCTAAATACATATCTATTAATCGAATGACCATTAAAGTACATATCTAAATTATTAGTTTATATAAATTTTTCATCACATAAAAAATACAAATTTATTTTTAAAGAACTAATAATCTTATTAAATAAAATGCATTTAAAAGGTCTCTAATTGTTTTAAGTTTAAAGTTCATTATTAACTAAATTCAATAAATCAACTGTTGAACTTTTTTTTTAAACAAGTGCTTTTTTATATTTACTTTTATTTAAAAATATCAAATTGAACAGCTAATTTTGCAGATTGATGTTATATTATAGACTGTAATGGTATAAAAATTTCATATTTTATCTATTAAATTGTAGTTAATATAATTAAAACTTAAGACTAATCATTATGTTGTCATTACAAACTAAATGCTACTCTAGAAAACTTTGTTTATAAACAAGGAAGTAAAAAAAAAATCGGTAAATAACTATTTTTCTAAAAAAAAAAACAAGTTAGTCGAAATGAGTTTGAACATTCAGATTAAACTGATACTACAGAGTTAAAAAACTGTTTTCCCTTTACTAACCAATTATTGGTTTGTAAACTAAGTAAAAGGTAGGAGGTTTATTTAATAAACTTATTTTGGTAAATATGTGTTTACTGAATACAATGTTGTATAAACTGTTTTAACTTTACAAATCTATGAAATGTTTCTTTTTAAATGTTTCTTTAACATTGTATCTAAATATAAAAACAATAAAAACTTTAACTCTTTTGTTCATTAAAAAAGTTAATTTAACATAAAAACTATTTTTATTAGGAAACTATATTTTAATTACAAAATACTAAATTGATATGGAAAATACGGTTTTGAATAAACTATCTATGGATATTTAGAAAAATTGCTAATATATTAACACTGCAGCCGTATAAAAAGTTTAATGTTGCTTTGAAAAGCCGCACTTAATCGTAACTGACTATTATGGCGTAATTTGGTGTTTGAAAATTTTGAATGGCAGCTAAATTAAGTCAAAACATAAACCTATTTTAGCTTTTTGTTTCATAGTAGGTACAGTAGTTTTAACTATTTATTAACTTGAGTAAAAGTTATAGTGTATTATACTTATAGTATATGTTTTAATGTGATATTATTTTTAAATTGAATAAAAATTTTTAGTTTTTATCAAAGTCCTAAAAAACCTTTTGTATTTTTAGCTTGAAAAAATATTTAAGAAGATGGAAATAGTCATATAAAATAACACTCAATGTAGTTTGTTTTGTAATAGACATTAATCTTATTAGCTCTTGATAACAATTTTCAGCAGTACATAAACAGAAAAATTATTATGTGTTTAAAGACAATTTCTGTAAATTATTTACATTTATTGCACTTTAAAATTTACATTTAGATGAATGTAGAATAAACTATTTACATGTAAAAAAATTCATATTTAATTATTATGAATTTAAAGAACATTGTTATTTATTGTAAAAACATATAATCTTCCTTACATTTTTTTAAAAATCGTTTTTAAGTATGAAATCTAAGAAACACCACTAAATATTGCATAAGTCTTGTATTGGGTCTGAACTCGACCCATTTATATACTTTGAAACTTTTGTAAAAAAACTAATTCAAAACAAAAATTGGCTTTTGTACCAACCTAATGTATTAAGGGATCATGAAACTTACCTACGATTTTTTTATTTAAAATTTAAACAATTCAATACTAGCCTAATTTATTTTTATTTTCTATTGCGCTATTACGTAACCTTTTAGTTTTCTCAAACCAATACTTAATTAAAGTACTAAAACTTGTAAGAAAATTGTCTCGCTTATGTTTTAGAACTTTTTTTTGTTTACTTGTAATATTATATCTTAAATATATATAAAAGATAAAAAGCAAAGTAAAACCTGATTTGTTTAAACTAAAAATTCTACCTATTTAATTATTAGAAGTACATTTATTTTTTGTGAACGTTTTAGTAAAAAAGCAAGAGGAAATATGTTTTAACGAGTTTATTTTTTTCTATAGAATTTGGTTTTTAAGGGTTCTAATTAATAAACTTTGTACAAAGTTTTACAACACAAAAGTATTTTACTTCAGTTCAAAAAACAATAAACAATGTACTTGTAAGTCTTTTAAAAATATAAATAATAATTCTAAAATATCTTAAAGTTTTAATTAAACATAAGTGTAGCTCCTCATATTTTTATATTTTAAATTGTAAACTCTTTAAAACAAACGCTAGGCTACCTAGTTTAGATTCGAGCCACAAATACTTAGTGGTGAAAACAACATGTTGAACTTTTTAAATATTGTATTTGATGCAACGTCTTTAAATAAAGTGTTTGAATTTTCCAAACATTTTCAACAAAGTAGATTAAAAACAATAATAATAAAACAAAATATTTTTACATAAAAAGTTTTATTTGTAGTGTTTCAAAGTATTTTGGTTAATTTTTTATTTGATGTGTTTGTTTTTATTTTGTTTTTATTACTTCGATTGCGAAAACCAAATAAAAATGTTACTTAAAATTATTTTTGTTGGTTTATAGGTTACGTTTAAAAGACAACAAACAAAAGTTTGAACAGAAAAAAACTTTAATTTTATAATAATTTAATTTCATCTAATTCAACTATTTAGAAAATTAAAAAAAAAAAATAGTTCACCAATTTTTGTGTAAAAGACTTAATAATAGTTAAAAATATTTAGTTTTATACTTCAAATGACAAACTAATTTTTTTAGAACTTGTTTATTAAACAGAAGTTAATTTTAAAATTTAGAACAAATAATTACTTATCACAAGTTAAAACAGTACTCAGACTCTAAATATACACGTATTCGTAGTTAAAAAAAAAATCAAAATTTGAGTTTTGATATTTTATTTGTATTTTATGTAGCAAATTTTTTTAAATAAAACATGAAAATTAGGTTATTAAAAGTATTATTAAAAACGAGTTTAAAGTTTTCAGAAAGCTAAAATATACTCTACAATTAAAAATTACACATTTAAAACATTTTTATTCTGAAAAGGTTGAATGACAAGTTGTGAAGTTAAAACGTGGTAGTTTATAACCACGCTTAAAAACGAGAACGAACTTTAGTTTTAATTTTGCATTTGTACTTTTTCGTAGGAACTTCGTTTAAATTAAAAAACTTAAATAAGTGGTGTACAACTCGATAACCGAAAGGTTTTTTCGTACACCAAGTCTTTAGACCAAACTTATAAAATGTTTTTTTTTTATCGTTCAAAAAAAAATAGTGGTCAAAGTTATGTTTTTTATCTTTTATGAAGCTTAAGTGATCAGAAGTATTATCAATAACGAGTTTAAAGTTTTCAGAAAGCTAAAAATATAACTTACAGTTAAATTTGCACATTTAAAACAGCATTTTAGAGTATGCAAAATAATAAATTCACGGTAGTAAATTTAGAACGTTGTAATTGTATAAACACGCTTAGATAGATTTTAACCCCAAAAACTTGTACTACGATGTTTTTATACAACAGATTATCAAACACGACGTAACTACTAAAATTGTGTGTTTATTTTGGCATCAAACACAAATTTTGTCCCATTTATGTGTAGCAATTTTTAAACTTATATTAATTTATAAAAGTGGTTTTAGCACCTGCTTTACGTAGTCAGTTTCTGTTTGTTATAATGCATTTTTATTACTAATTAGGATTTTAAAAAGTGTCACAAGTAGGTTTTTTGTCATGTTTTCAAACTATAAACTAGGTGAAAATGGAAGTAAAAGTAATGTAAAAAGAAAACATATTAAGTAAAAATCATTTTTTGATTTGGAAATAACCATATCCCTCCTTTTTTTTCTACAACAAAATACCTAACATTTAAAAACAAATATTCAAATTTTAAACTTGTTTATGTTGAATTTAGCTGAATTTAAAGTTAGCTTAAAAATGTAGCAGTTAAAATGTATACTAACAATTCTAAATAGTAAAAAAAATTATGGCATAATAGTTATCTGAATAAAACTAGTGGTTACTTAGAAGTTTTATAAGGAGTATTTTCGTAAAAAACCAATCTTTCATTTAATTATTGAGTATATATCTCAACTTATTTATTTTAGAAAATCGATTGCTTAGCAGGTGGCAAGTAAAAAGTTTAAAACCCTTTAAGTCCCTTTATCCTGGACAAGACGTTAAAAGGTATCCGTGGTGTACGACTCAATATCAGAAGGTTCTTTGTACTCCAAGTCCTAAGACCAAATACTTTGAGCGTCTTTTTTGTCTTGTCCAAAACTACTTAACTTACAAATCTTTAATAAAAATATCAATTTTTAAGTATATACTGCGTAAAAATCTATATTAAGTTAAATAACGTAATATTGCTCATATTCAAAACACGGAAAATCGGCAACATGAGTTACAAACTTGTTTATTGACGTACTAGATGCAGGTGCTTTGGTTTTATACATTTTGTAACTATGTTGCTTAGCAACCGTTTATAAATCATAGCTTAGTTTTAAAGGATTTAAAAGTTTGTTATTTTTGAGTGATTATTAAGTTTGATTTTAAGTAAAACAATTTTAAATAATTGGTAAACTGGCTCAAGTTAAATAAACGATATGTTTTAAAAGTATTTTAACTAAAATGAAACCAAAAATTGTATATAATACTAATCTGTTTTAATAAAGTAAGTAATAAATTGTCTTTATAATATATCTTTAGTAAAAAAACTAACTTTTTTAATGGTTTACGATAAAAGCTGTAAATTATTTAAATAAAACGATTACATAATCATTATATGTAAAAGAGATTGTATGTGGATTTAAAGGACTTAAAGAAACAGAAAAAAAAACAGTAGCATTAATTTAAGTTAATATTAACACTTACAACTTTGCCTAACAACAGCTGTTAGGTTATAATGTATTTAAAACTACATATCAAAATTGTTTGCACTTTTTTTGAAAAGATTATCACTGAGTTTAATTTTTTGAAGGTCTGTTAACATAAAATTTCAAATAGACATGATTTATAAAGTAGTTTTAGAACTTAAGCAAACTATCTATATCATATTTATTTTTTTAATCATTAAATATTATCAAAATCATCAAGTTATATTACCTATTCAGCAAGCAGTTTTCTTAGGTCAAGTCGACTCATCATGATTCGAACTAATCAGCGCCGATTAATTTACGTCATAGTTATTGATACGCATTAGTGATTTTAAGTGTATAAATAGTATTGTATGATATATATTTCATTTTCTACATATATAGATACTAATGGAATTAAGTTATAAATTAATTAAATCAAAGTCTTCGAAACTTTTTTATAAAATCTATTTAGATTTTAATAGACTTAAGCTTGTCAGATTGTTTTTGCAACAAAGCTAGTGAGTAAATTTTTATATGAACCTGTAAAACTGATAAAATGTCAGATTGTTTTTGCAACAAAGCTAGTGAGTAAATTTTTATATGAACCTGTAAAACTAATAAAATTAAAAAAGTTTAAAAAATACAACTCCGATCGTTCGTTGTTCTGGAAAAGTAACAATATTATTATAACACTTTATAACTATACAGTTACAAAGCTTTATTATTTATGGTGAAAAACAGATAAAACTAGCACAATATTCTTAAACATGTTTTTTGGGTAATTTTTTTAAGTAAGATTTTTATTAATTATAAACACTAAATGAAAAAACAAAACTATTTTTTATTCAAGGTAATAATTAGTTTATTATACGTTACAAATGACAAAAGGATTTAACTAAAATGTGATGTATAAAAATTAAATGATTTTTATATGTTTAGTTAAGTATTTAAAAAAGCTAAAACATATTTAGCAGTAAAGTTTTCACTTGAGTTAGGCTTTAAAAGTAATAAAAAATAAGATTTTGAAATCTTCTCCAACTTTACTAACAATCGTTCAAATAAATATATTTGAATTATCTAAATGAGGGCTTTAGTTGACGGCTTGCTAATGTAATATAATAGTTTTAATAATATCATTCAAATGCAAAATGAATAAGAGTGTTAGATTTGTTATGATTTAAATTTTATATTTACACACAACTTCTCACAGTTGCCAGTCAAATACAACCAGCTTAAAAAGGAGAACAAACTGATAATTATGTTCATGCTCTACTATTTTCAAACTGCAGTCTTTCAATAATATATAAATATAAATCTTATAAGAACTGTGACTAAAGGAGCATTTGCTTACTTCTCGTTTGTTTATCACATATTACCTATAATGCATATTTCTCAGGTTATGTACTTTTTTCCTTTTTTAAATTTTATGCTTTTTAAAGTATTTTGCAGTTTTTGTTTGATTATTTGAGAGAGTAATAACTTATATTTTTTTATACCCAGCATTTAAAAAAAAAGTATTTAGTGTAATAATAAAAGCATTGAAGATTAAGTGAAGTTATATTATTTACCTTTTTTGTTCGTATGAAGGTGTTGTTTAGAAATTTTGATAATTAAGGTTAAAATACTACTTTCTAATTTCTTCCCACATTGTTGTATTTAGAAAAAATAAAATACAACACTAAAACTATTATTTAGTTTTAACTAATAACATTTTTAAATTCATGCTTTGCAATCTATTTACCTGTTATTCTTTATCAATTTTGGATTTATAAAAAAAACAATAACATTTCCAGTGTTTCACTAGCAAAAATATGTAAGTTAAGCAAAGTTTGCAAAGAAGATACTAAAAATATAGGTAAATAACCTTTGTTAGAATTTATCTAAAGTATTTTTGGTCAAAAAAATAACTTAAGCACCGCTAAATAATGCAAAACTCATGTAATCGGTCCAAAATCGTCTAGATAAAATAATTCTACTTAAAATCGATATTACTTAACGACAAAAAAGTTAGTTGTCACGGTAACCGATTGTTTCAAGTTTTCATACAAATTACTACAAATTGCTCCGAATTACTGACGTGTTAGCGTTGGATAATAACACGTAATGCTGTTCATGCTCAGGTTCTTAATTTAAAAATAACCGTTGTAGCTTATAGTTCTGTTGTTAAAAAACTAAATCAAAATTTCAACTAAAATGTTTTAGTTTAGTAGGTTATCTTGAGAAGCTTTAATAACAAATTCTTTTCTATTCATTTACTGTATATACTTTTTCTTTTAATTATTAACTATCTTATGAAAATTTTATATTTTTGTTATATATTAAATATCAACTGTTTTTGAATGTTATTTTAACACTTTCTTACTACCAAATAAACATTAAGCTTGAAGTAGCTAGTTAATCTTTTTTTAAGTGTTTAAGTCCTAATTAATTAAAAATTATCTAAAACAGTATAAAAATATATAGCGGATCATACTTATACGATTAAATAAATTTCAATACATACATTTTTTTTAAATTTTAAGTTTTGATATAAACTATTTTTTATTGTCTCAGTAGCCTAAAAAAGTAAAACTAATGTTTTGATTTTAATTTTATTTAGTAACTTTTTACATTTCGTTAAAACTGTTGTTGGCTTTAAATTATTTAATTATTTTAACCGAGGTACATGGATAGTTTATATTATAGTTTTAAAACATATTGAATACAAATAATAAACAGGAATTAATTAAAAGTTTGACAGTTTTTAAAAATAATTTTTTTCAATACTTTATGTATTAAATAAAAACAAATTTCTTTATCTAAGACGCTAAATTTTCTATTTTCTTTATTTTTAAAGACCCATTCAAACAAAATATGAACATTTGTTTTGCCTAAATGTTCAAAAACTAACAAATAAGCTTAAAGTCGTTAAAAAGTTATTTTTTGTTTGATTAACAAATTAAGAAGTTTCGATAACATTGTGTTTATAGTATGATGCTAATGTTTAAGGTTTAACATGAATTTTGTACAAAACTTTGTGCTTTAGGTATTAAAAGTTTAAAAGTTAATATTAAAAAAAAAATTATTCAACAGAAAAGAAAGAATTTACTTCATCCTAAAAAATCGTTAAAAAACGTAATATTTATAACAGTCTTAATCCTGTTAATAATCTTAAACTTTTAAAATACGTTAAACGTTAATTATTGGAGATTATAAACAAGTAAACAAAATATTTAACAACCTTATTTTTTTAAAAATTTTAGTTAATCGATAAATCTTAAAGCAAACTAAAAGTTTATTTTTATACATTTCAAATTTGATTTGCATAAAATCTTACATTAATAAGTTAATTTAACTAATATTATATATAACAAGTACAACAACCATAATTATTTAGTAAGGCAAACTTTTACTACTTTAACTCTAATTAGTTTCAAATAAATTTCACAAAATTATATCTACATGTATTGAAATTTAAAAAATTTAAAAACTTCATAGCATCTAAAATATTTGTACTTTTTCCAAGTTTTACAATTACTGTTTACTTTTAAACTTATCTAAAAAAATTTAAGACAACACCAGCAAATGCGTTTTATCAAAAATTCAATTCGAAAGATAAGCAAGAATTGAGATGTGTTTATCGTTTCAATCACATTTGAGGTTTCACTTACCTCGTGGCAAAAACAACACTTGACTTATTAAGTGAAAAATATCTGATAAATTTTCCACACCGAATTAAGAAATAGGTCATTTGTTAGATTGATTTGGTAATTTCTTATGTCATAAATTTAAAAAAGTAAATTTTTAAAAAGAAGTAAAACCATTTTTAAAGTTTTACCTACATTGATACAATTCGATGTGTTGATAAAGGTAAACTTTACGTGTTTTTAAATCTATTACAGAGGGTGTTAAAAAAAAAAGTAAATTTTTAAAAATTTAAATGATTTTTTTTAATGAAAATAATGTTTTTACTTATCTATAAAAATGAATTAAGGTCAATGAAAATGTTTGCGAGTTGACAGTTTATTGACATATAAACATTATTGTAAATGAAATGATTTAATTTCTAAACAGAGTAACTAAATTAAATTAAAAGCTGTAGTAAATTCTAAATTAATACTTTTTTCAAATTCAATTTGTTAAATTTCATAATCAAACAAAGTTTACCAACTTAAACTAACTTGTGTCAAGTTTTAATATAAATATTTAAAATCGCTTAATTTAAAAACTTAGTTGTTAGAAAAATCTGTTATATAAATTTCTGATCAAAGTAAAACCTGTTCGTTGTAAATTTGATAGTTGTTTAATAGACAAACTTGAAATATGTTTCGTTTAACACTAAATTAAATAAAATGCATAATAATTGTCACTACGTTGTACGTGACGTAAATTAGAAAATTTATAATTTAAACGGTTTTCAGTCAAAACGCCATTTAACTGTTAGTTTTGACTAAAAGTTTGTTTTATTTTACCTTATAAAAACTGCAATTATAAAAATCATTAAAAGAATTACACTTAAATTTAACTTCTAACAAGTGAGTTTCAGGTTTACTTTAAATATATGATTTTTTTCGTCATTAGATCTAGGCGCCATTTAGCGGGTCGGTCTTTTTGTGGATACTACTTTATGGGTAGAATTGCTGCAATCAAATAACTTGATGTGACGTCATTTAGGTGTTGCTGCAATTAAGTTGCTGCAATAAAATGAAATTGCTGTACTTTTACTTTGTAAACAAACAACAAAAAGTGTCTACGACTCTAAAATGTTTAACTTAAGTTTATGTTTATGCAATTTAAACAATACTTGCATGAAAAAAAAACATTAAAGTATTACATTAGTTAAGTTTAAGTGTTAAAATTTTGCTTAAAGGTAAGTTTATGAATGCTTTTTTTTAATAGCCAGATCACTTGAAAACTTTGTGTGTCACTGTTTTATAAGTTAAATTTTTTCATAAAAATGAATTAATATTTTTCTGCTTTTTTTCTAATATTGCCAGTTTTTATCTCTGAGTATTAAAATAAAGATAATGATTTATTTTATACTTTTTTTGTAGAAGAAAATATAACTTTCACAATTTATATAACTGTTTTGTATGTAATATTTTGTACTTTTTTTACAAGATAAAATATTGAAAAGAAGTAAAAATATCAGCTGCAAAATATGAGACTAGATAACAGAATTTGTCATAACTTAATTGTTGTAAAATAAAAATAATCAAAATATATCAAGTAAAACAGTTGTTAAGTTAGTCTTTTTAGGGTAAAATATTAGTTTTAATGCTCACTAAATTAATTTTATGAAATATTAATTTTATTTTGGTAATAGGTATTACACAGTTTGATTATGTGGTTTTTTGTTTTTGCATGTTGAACTTAGTTGCTCGGTGATTTGCGTTTTTTTAATTTTATTAATCTTTTTGGTTACTAAATTTTACCTGTAATATATCAAAATCTAGTTTGAATTTTTTAAACAGTAAATAGCAACTTATACCTTAGTTCAAACTCTACAAATTATGATTATTTACCAACTTTTTTTTAACTACTTTTTGTTTTAGGTTACTTTTTAAAAAGCTATGACAAAAGAAGTTTTTTCATTAATTCGTAAATGGAAACATTATTTAGCCTTTAAGTAAATAACATTTTTTGCGTACCTTACGCGGGTGCGTACTTATTATAGAAAACTTTTAAATTTAACAGGTTAATGTATATTGAAGATTAAGTGCGTACCCTACGCGGATAAATACTTCTTATAGTGCGTCCATTATTAATGTACTTACTTTGTTAAAAGCAAATTTTAAAAGTATGGTTTTGTTTAGACTGTATTGGAGCCCGAATCAAATGAACATGATTTTAAATTCAGTTCGATATTGGTGCAACATCATCCTAGTTAATCATCAAATTTCTAGCTAAATTAAAAATTTGTTTGTAACAAAAAAAATAAAGTTTATTTAATTAATTTAATTTTATTGAAAAATATTTAGATTTTTTTTTGTTTACAACAAAAATAAGTTACATAAACGTAATTATAAATCAAACAATTGGTTGATGTGAATTCACGTTTTTTTTGTTTATTATAACTTAAAATTACAAAAACAATCTAAAATATTTATTTTAGGCCAAGTTACTACTTCTATAAGTTTACTAAATCTAAATTACATAGATACACATATAAATCAAACAATTGGTTTATGTGTGTTCAAGTTTTATTTTTTATTTTTGTTTAATAAATCTTAAATACAAAAACTTTCCGAACTATTTTTAATATGCCAAGCAACTACTTCTGTAAGTTTACAATATAAAAATTACACAAATGTATTTAAAAATCAAACAATTTGTTTATGTGTGTTTAAGTTTTATTTTTTTTTACAAAACTTTATATACAAAAACTATCCAAAATATTTATAATATGCTAATCCACTACATTTTTTAGTTTACAAAATATAAATTACATAAATGTACTTATTAATCAAACAATTGGTTTATGTGTATTCAGTTTTTATTTTATTTTTTATTTAAAAATCTTAACTACAAAAACTATCCATAACACTTACATACGGCCTAGACCAGGGTTTCCCAAACTCATTTACTAAATCGCCCCCTTTTCAGTAATTTGAAAAAAAATCGCCCCCCCTGATTTCACAAAGTAGTTTTTCTTTTAAGTACAAACTTTTAAGCTAAAAAAAGTTGTGTTCGAAATGTAATTTAGTCTGGTACTTCTTATGCACGCACTTTTGTGTTCAAAGTAATTTACAGGGCTTGAGAAAATTATTTACAGTTATTTTCTTAGAAGCCCAGTAAAGTGTACTAAAATACTTAATTATTAAAAAGCCTTGTCTTATCTGTAATCAATCCTGTTTAAATATGAACTGTTTTGAAACTAATGAAAGTTTTAGGTCAGTGGTGGACAATTTTTGTAGTCAGCAATTCATATTTACTAAAAAGGTTTTCTAGTTTCAACTCGTTAAAAAAAAATGTAATTGCGGGCTGCATGATTTTAAAAAAATAACAAATAAGAAGATTAAAAAACTCGAGCAAAATTTTAATAAACTCATGTACTATTATTGTGATCTAGGAAATGATATTGTGAACTGAAAACGAAATGAAGGCGTATTTCAAAATATTATGTATCAAAAAACTAAATTTTATTTGTTATGCACAAGTAGTTTTCAATTTACTTAGCGGGTCGAAATTCGACTGGGTCTGCGACTAGATCTGAGCCTTACGTTACCCATCTGAAATCTTAACTGAAACCTGACATTCTAATGATATCTCATATAACAAATTTCGGACATTTAGAAGTTAATACTAAGTAACTTATTTTAGCCGCACAAAATACTTAAATTATTTTATAAATAGGCATATTCTAAAATAAGTATATTAGAGAATAAAAAAACTAAAAAAATGAACAGTTTATTTTAGACATAATAAAATAATAATCAAAAATTAATTTCTGATATAATTTGAGGAAGTTTAACCGACTGGTTGATTTTCTCACATGAAAAGTGGTTTCATCAACAGCTTGAGTTAATGCAGTAAAATTATTAATTTCAATACTAAGATATATTGTAAGCAAGTTAGTTGTAAAATTGAAAATTTAATTTTAAACTATTTGTTTCGTAGTAGAATACCATGAAATAGTACTTGACTTTGAATAATCTTTAGGGAACTAAACCTTAATTCTAACATTTTTTTTTTCTTTATTTAAATTCAATAAAAAAATCTAATGTTTTACACTTAATTCTGTGAACAGAAAGTGATCAATTAGAAAAATATTTTTAACTAGGAAATTTTTTTTTTGTAACTGTAGCAGTCTTTTTGATGGCTTATTTAATTCTGTTTAATAAGTTTTTTTTTTCTAGCTATTAGCCCATAATAATTTAACAGAGGAAAAAAGTGAAAAACTAAAAGCTAGTGTTAATGTATTAAAATAAACTAAGTATATTCTAATTGCTAATATAATTGAATTAAGAAAAAACAAAAAACAGTTCTATTAATAGTCTAAAACTCCTTATATAATAATAATTTTTTTAACAATAATAAACCAAGTTAGAAAATAAAATTGAGTTTAAGAAACTTTTAAATGAAAGAGTAAAAGTCATTTGAAATATAGACCTCAAATTTATACTCTTTTGAAACCAAAAAATTCATTTTAGAATTAAAAACTTTATGGTTATCAAAATTTTACAATCAGATAGTAGTTATATAGTTATATAAGTTATATACATATTTAAAAAGTAATAACAAAAACTTGTCAAATAAAGGTCTTTTAAACAAATATATTAATTTTATCACTATGCTATAAAAACTTTTAGTGTAATGTAAAACAACGAATATGACCTACAAAATTAACCAGGTCAAAATAAAACTATTAACAACTTTAAAACATAAACCATTTAACAAACATAGTAGACTTCCGCTTAAGTTCGCACTTTTAAAAAAATTAAAAAGTGCAAACTAAAAAAAAATTACCATATTTTTTTTACCAAAATGACAAATTTCAATATGTTATAAGCAATAATATTATGAATAAACATGAAGTCCACTAAAACATAAACAAACTTTCATTAAAATAAAACAGATCTATATAAGCTAACAAATACTAAATATATTTTGTTTTATTATTATTTGGTTAGTAACAGACTTTACTTTAGTTATATACAAGAAAATATAAATTTGCCTTTTTTATTTGGGTTAAAAGTGCGAACTCAAGAGGAAGTCCACCGTAATTAATAATTATTAGGCATTATGCAAACCTGTTGTAGAATAAATAGCTTAATAAAGTTGTTATTGTAAAAAGACTACTTAAATACAATACAAACCAGGTTAAATAAGAAGTTTTCAAAAGATCAAATCAAATTAAAAAACTTTCATAAAATAATGTCTGCTACTGAAGTCTAATATAATGTGAAGGATGAGGTTCATGACTGCTTTCAAGTTTTTCTAATCTGATTCTTAATCAGTAAAATAGAGCCTTAAGTCATCTCCTTTATAAATATCTAGTTTAGATCTTTTGCTCAAGATGTTGATAACTGAACTGAAAGCTTTCTCAACAACATAGCTAGAAGGAAAAGCTATAAACAACAATCTAAATTCCTCTTAGATGATTGGATACTTTTGCCTTAGTTTTTGTTGAGTCCAAAAGCTTTCATATCATTTTTTGGAAGAATTTACTTTAAGTTTAAGGTCAGTTTGTAAGTCTAAGAAGGTTTTCTGTATGTCGTTTATTTCAAAAGTATCTGTATCGAAGGGATCCATATTTTTATCTATATGATAGCTTTTTTGCGTCAAATCTAAATTTTACTACTTAATTTGTTAAAATCGTTAAAAATTCCAGATTTTTTCCAGTTTTTTTTGCCGAACTTGTCAAGTTCCAGGTTTTTCCAGGTTTCTAGGTAAATCCGGCAACCCTGTATAGTTTTATTTCTTAGTCTAACTTCGTGACTTTTCAAAAAACAACTGGAAATATCATGAGGTGATAGTTAAAAAAATATAACATAGATTTTTACATACCATTTATGATCCCAAATAACATATATGTCAGGTTATAAAATAGTGAGAGGGATTTAAATCATCTATTATATATGTAATTGTTAAACAAGGAAATATATGAATGAAAATATAGTATTTACTTGAAAGTAGGAGTCATTAACAATTGATATTTTTCTATTTTTTACATTAATAAAGTAAACTTTTTTGTTTAAGTTTAACCTCAGGGTCAAATAATTTATAGCAAGCTAAAATTAGTAAAATAGCAAGAAAAACTGTAAAAATCTCATGACAGCCAAAAATTTTTAAATCGCCCCCTTTTCGCCCCCTTACTAGTTATCGCCCACCCTTTCGCCCCCTTACTAATTATCGCCCCCCAAATTACTAAAATCGCCCCCAGGGGGGCGATATCGCCCACTTTGGGAAACCCTGGCCTAGACGCTATTTTATTTTACATTTAATTGCAGCAACATCTAAAACTACTAAGTTTTAATCACATCACATCAAATAATGGGCAGATTTGATTGCAGCAGTTCTAGCCATAAAATAGTACCCACAGAAAGTCCTACTGCCATTTAGCCTTCTTGAAGTTTATCAAATCGGCACTTAAAAGTTATTATTGGATTATAAGTAAGCATTACTTGGTTTTGTTTAAATTGAATTGATGTTTGTCATATAATCCGGATTATATTTATCAAAATCTATGTTTTTATTTTGAGTATTAAAGTAGACTTACTAGTTTATATTAGTACAACATTAATGTAAGTTTAAACATATCGTACAATTTTTATAATAAATTGATTTATGCTGTCTCTACTGCCGAAAAACTTAAACAAAACTTGAACAGTAAAGTACAAAACTTTATTAACTTAAGTTTTAACTATTTTAGTTTTTTGTTTAACATGGATAGTAAGTGTAATGATAGTTAGACTAACTTCAGTTGCCTATTAGCTTTAGTTCATTTTCAGTCAAAACATGAGTTAACATCATTTAGAAATTTGAAAAACAAAATAGAATATATATTTGGTTTTGTTTTGTATGCTTCCTTTTTTTTATTTATTTATGTTAAACCAAACCAACAGGTTTAATAGTAACTTACTTGTTTTTTAATGAAAACCACTTGATCAACGTTGTCAAAAACATTGAAAAATAAATTATTATATATCAAACGTTAAACTTTTTATCAGAAAATTTTTTAAATAATAGTAATTCAGTTAACAGTAATTTTTTGATCGTTAAATTCTAATATAGTTACTTCAAAACATTTTTTTTTACTTCTGAGTATTCCGAACACCGATTTAATCTGTTTTATCACATACATATAAAATAACTAAATATTTATTGAGTAATTTATTATATACAAACTATCTTTTCATGTACTTGGTTTTTAGTTACAAAATCTAAAATGTGCTAAAAAACGTGTACTTTAGGTTTTTAATCTGTTATTTATTTACATAAAATTTATACTTTTTAAAGATAATATAAAACTTTTTGTTCACCTCTAATATTGTAAAACTTATTTTAAACATTAAAAATATTTAATTTAATAAAAATAAAATTGTTTTGATAAAACTTATCGAGTAATTAGAAAAAAAAACTAACAAGATATTTAAAGCACTAATTTTGAAATAAACTAGTTATTTTTACATAAGTTCTATAAAACAAAGAATATATATAAAAAACTCATAATTTATTATTAGTATTTACAAATATTTGTTTGTAATAATCTATTATGTATTATATTCTTAGTTTCTACGTAATTGAAGTTTTATTTATAGTGTTAGTTTGTTATTAATTTAATTCTAAGGGTATTATAATAAGTACTTTTCAAAACTTTGGTACATCTTTATCAAATGTTCAATATATTCAGGTCAAATATAACTCGTTTTTAATTAACAGTTTTTGTTTAAAATTCGATTGTGAATAATCTAATATTAAAGTATGTTAAACCACTCGTAGTAGTTTTGAAAGTTTTATTCTAAAATGTCTGCAGATGCTTAAATATACGACATAAGTAAGTTTGCAAGTTTTTTTTAAGGAACTAACAAAAACAAATCAAATAAACCAAATAAAATGTTAACGAAATATGAACTGTACTATATTCTAAAAAGTATAAATCAAAAGAAATATCTGGCTGCAAATTTGAATGCAGAATTGCAGCAATTAATTACGTAAATACTTATTATCATGCAAGAGAAATTACTATATCTTTTGAAAAAAAGTACTTTTTTTTTGTGCACACGTGTCAAAAATTCACGTCATTTACTTTAACATTTTATTTATGAATTTCTTTAAGTATTTCTTCGTTGTATAATTTCTATACTAAAAAATTACGTATATACGTATAAAAGATTTACCTCGGTATTTGGAAGTTATCTTAAAGTTTTTGATTAGTAAATTTTGTTTTAGCTTCAAACAACAGTACAGCTTAAAATTTACACAATAAAACTAAATTTTCAAAACTTGTTTGATGTTTGTATAAACTTATTAAACTATTTTCAAAGAAGAATAAATTAAAATGTTATGAACTTTCAATAAACCTAAAGAAAACAAAATAACGAACTAGTTGCTTACGTAACTCGTATAATTAGTTATAATAAAGTGAGATACTAATAAAGTTTGTAAAAAAACAAAATGAAGGATTTTAAAGATATTTGAAATTACAGATCAAAGAAAGTTGTAAAATCAAAAAATAATAATGCACAAGTTATGTTGAGGTAACGAAACTTCAAGGCACGTTTAGAAATTGCAAATACTTTGAACTATAAAACAAGCAAATAATAATAAAACTAAAATGATGAAACACTTTTTGAAATTAAACTATTCTCTACACATTTAGTTCTTAACATTTTATATTATTCCATGAGTCTCATTAAGATTTTCAGCAATTACCAACGATAATTTTTTTGCAGACAGAGTATTTAAAGCTTTTTTTCAATGTTACAAAACTTAGACACATATTTCGTAATTTCAGCTGAATTACGACCATACTGCCTAAATGCTTACGAAAATTTGTTATCTGCGTTTTTAAATTGAGTTTTTAAGAAACTTAGTTGAAATGCATCCAGGTCATCAGAACTGTATGAAAAAACGTTGATAAAACAAACTGTTCTAAATCTTTATAATTAAAAAAAGCTTAACATCATTAAATACAAACTGAAATACTTTTATTGAAATTTTTCGATACAGTAAAATATTATAGTATTAAAAATAAAATCAAAGATAATTTTAATCATTTTTAAGTAATCTTTATGAAAAAGAAAACATTGCCATTTTGCATACTTCAAAATTATATATTTTAAATCAAAACAATGTAAAACACACACCTATTTTGAAATAACATTTTCAATACACTACAGAACACTGGTTATGTTTCACTGCCGCATAGTTTAAGTATTGTTGTTAAAGTCCTTGTTAACTGTATCCTGGACTTTTAGCATTTTATTTTGTTGAATGTAAGTTTTCTGGGAAGACAGTAGATCTTGAGGATTGTCATTGAAAATGAACGTTTCGTTAAAATTAGTCGCTAGAGGTGCTTTATGAGGTGAATGAATGTACGGTTGGTACCTGTTTTGCTGGTATGACAACGGGGAATGCTGGCGGCTTGTTTGAGGCGAGTCGTAGGTGTTGTCATACATTCCCGAAGAAAAGTTTGAACAGGGTCGAGAAAGCTCAGAGGTTTTTGAGCTCCCCGAAGGACTTCCCCTTATTTTGTTTTCATGATTTTCTTGGTAGATGTTACTGAAATATTGGCACCCGGTTATATGTGTTGAATTGTCGCTAAAACACTTTACCCGACTTTCAAAGTGACTTTTAACCGTTGAAGTGTTACTCGTAGTTATGTCAAGCGAGTCATGGCTGCGATTCGCATGCCTAACTGGAAAACTAAAAGACAATTCGTTGTTATTGTCTTTTGTACTACTAGTATTCAAGGAATAGTTTGTTCTAGAAGCGTCAAGTGATGTCATAGTAGTCTGCTGATGGTGAGCGCCACTTGTAGGTTTTCTCTTTTCGTTTTGGAATGCTTGATGCGGAAATGGTGAACTAGTAGATTGTGTTTGAGGGTTGCAATGCTGGAGCCATGAAAACATGTGACTCGCAGGTTGATTAGCTGAAATACTCGAATTTCTGTGTAAGCATTCAGAATGTAAGTTGCTGCTTCCATGTGGGTTATTGCACACTACGTCTCTATGAATAGAATCATAGTAACCTAAACTCACGCTGTAATCATTGTAAAGCCAACCGTTTTCAACTTCAATATGAGCCTCAGAAAAATTTGGTTCGACCTTACCGTAGTGAAAGCTTCGCGCACCGTCAGCATAATAAGTCGGCGCTTTATGACTGCAAGTACGTTCATCATACTTTATTATACCATTTTCTGATTCCGGTAACTTTTCTGCAGCTTTGGTCTTCAACTTGGCGTTTAGTTTTACGTTTTTCTTTGTTTTGTGCTCGTCTTGGCCTTCTTCGCTGAAATTTTTTGATGTTTTTCTCCTCCTCGGCTGGTATTTGTAGTCGGGATAGTCTTTTTTGTGTTTTATTCTCAGTCGTTCCGCTTCGTCGACGAAAGGCTTCTTGTCAGCATCACTCAGCAGTCTGAATTTTTTTTAGTCGTGAAAATTATTTTAGTAGAGAGAGACTGCAGTTTTTGTACAGCTTTAGACTAAAGTTTTTGTATATAGTTTCATTTATATAGATATATAAACGTACATGCTTCGTTTATTTTACTTAATACGCACAAGATTACTAAAATTTTACTTTATGCAAATATAAATGTTAGTATTACCAACTAATTGTAAGCAACTTTTTTAATGTGTTATTATAAAAGAAATGTGAGTTGTACGAGTTAAAAAACTTTAAGTGATATTCAAGTGCTTTTTACGATCAATACTCAATTATTAAAGTAACAAAAAACATAAAGTTTTATTATAGATTTAAAAGTGATAATCTTTTAAATAAAATGTTTAAATTTTCCGTATGCTTTACTAATCTGAATTTTTGAAATGAATAAAGTTTTTTATTGAATTGATTTAATTTTACTACTATTATCTTTATATTTTATGGTTTAAACTCTTTTTCATGTTTTTGAATTCACTTGATTTCGCTAAAAACTTTAAATATTGTTTTCAATTATATTATTTTATACATCATAGTGATATTTATTCTTTTAAACTAAATATAAGTTAGCAAATTATCAAACGTACTATGAATTGTTGTAATTAATGTGACACTTTAAAATTTTTATATTTGTTTGATAGTATTTTAAGTTTTAATCAATATTATTTACTAATGACAAGATTTTCAACGAAATTTTCATTAACGATAAATTAAAAAAAAAGTATTAATTAAAGCTAGTTTTTCTCTATCAGTAAAAAAAAAACATTTTTATAATTATAGAACGTTTTAAAACTTTTAAAGACTACGTTTCAAATAGCTTAGAGTAGGTTTTTTAATACAATTCCATTACAAATAAAGGTTATTCAGCTAAATAAAGTAAAATAATAAATTTATTTTTAATCCTTTTTATCTATAAGAACTTAAAAGTGTGCGTTTGGTTAAAATGTTTTATACAGTAAGACATCTTTTTTGCCTAAGAAAACAAAAAACTTATTTGTTACTTTTAGGCTTAGGAAAAAATAAAATGGTAATCTTCGTTTTATCTTTTGCGTAATGAAATTTAGAAAACTATTAGGTTTTACAGGTAAAACCTAAATTCAATTTAATTGTATGACATTTTTTTTCTCTTTGAATCTAAACATAGTGACTAATTAAAAGTTAAAGTACTTTAGAACTTAAAACAGGAGTAAGTAATTTAGTTTATTGAAGTCAATAATAAAGGTTCTAAATATTTTAAGGGTATAATAGTCTTATTTATTCACCTCCACAGTTTTCCGAGTGTTTTGCTTAGTTCAGCATTATGTAAATGAGGATGTTGATCTGCTAATTTTCTACGAGCTGCCTAAAAGTATGAAAAACATTGTAAAATATTATATATATATTAAATCAAATCAAAAGAGGGTTTTTTCTATGTAGTATGTACTAAAATCCCTTTAAAAAGTTTTAAGCTATGAATATTTATTTAAGGTTAATGTACATCACAATAATCAACAACATAGTTTTATGAATGTTTTTTAGCTAATAAATAATTTCATACGAGTAGTTTTTAATATAATTTCAAAGATATAAACGGACATCAGTTTTTAAATGTGGTTTTTCTAAAATTTCAAATTAAAATTTTTTTTAACTTATCCGTTACCCAACTAACTATTAAAAGAATATCGTATTAAATCCTCTATAAAAAAATTTTAACTTTAATTTTTTTTAAAGTTAGTACTATTTTGACTTTGTTCAATAGTCCGCTCTAATGATTCAAACTCTTAAAATAAATTAAAATTTAAGCAACCAAATGCATAATGCAATAACGTTTTATAACTATTTTAGACATAACTTATATTGTCATTCAAGTAGTTTAAAAAACAAAAAGTTAAAGTTAACAACAGCAAAAAAATCAATTTTTTTAATATTTTATTTTAGAATAAAAAAAATAAATTACATTAAACGGAATCATTTGTATTAGTTTTTTAGAGGTAGAAAAATAATTTTTAATAAAAGGTTTAACAATTTATTTCCACCGTTTTTGTATGTTTAGTTTATAAATTATAAAGAATAAAAGCAACTTACAAAAATTTAAGTACTTATTTATTTTTTCACTTCTACTTAATCAAAACAATTGAAACAATTATTCGTCTTTAACTTACCTGAGCCCAAACCATGAAGGCATTCATTGGTCGTTTGACATGAGGTTTGACCTTTTGACCTCCGTTCAACTTGGTTGGCATGGCAACCAATGTCCAATCGTAACCCTTCAAAACGTTGCTGACAGCTTCCTTGAAGTCAGACGAACATTCACTGTATAGTTCATCGGTTTTATTTCGTATTTTCTTAGTAGAGTGAAGCTCGACTTTTTTATCTTCGACTGTTTTTCTGTCACACTCTTTTGAAAAGTCTCTATTTTCGCTTTCAGTTTCTGATAAACTACAAGCAAAACTTTTTAAGCTGTTTTCTGTAAGAGATGGTGCAAACAATATGTTTTGTTCTATTACTGATTGTTTAATAGTCGTTGTTAATGGTGATTTATTTGCTAAGCTACGAGAATAACTCATATTGCTGTCTGAAAGTAACATTTCTCGATTCATAATACGTTAACAAGTTCGAGATTTTTCTTTACTATTTTTGCCACTACTACTTAATAAATGACGGCTAAAAAAATAAAATAAATTTTTATACTCAATAAAATTTGACTGATACTCAGGAACAAGTGAATGATGTTTTAACACTCCACTCTTTTTTTCTTTTACTTGACTTTTTCTTTTTTTTCTCTATCGTTTTTAACTTTTTTTTTCCCTGTATAACTTTTTTTCTCTAACCTTAACCATTTCTAAACAGATCTTTACTGATTTATATACTACCTTCTTTTACTACAAAGTTTATAGAAACATGTATTTGCAGTATTATCACAAATAAGCCTATAAATTCATAGTCATTAGCTAATAAACTATTTGTCTATTTCTACTTAAAAGTTATTTGTTTGACTATTTTATGTTTTCTTGCAAGTTTTTTTTTCTGTTTAACAACTTTAGTAACTTAAGTAAAAATTTTAGTTATAGTAAACTAACAAAGACGAGTAGTATTATTTTTCTTCATCAATAATTTCAGACCTGTGGTATAGTTTTGAACCATCACTAACGATATCCATTGTAGTTTTGTATGCATGAGCTTGATACAGTTATAAAAAAGTCAGAATTCTTCTCATCCTTTTATTCAAATAATATTTTCTTAAACGTGGCTGGTAAAACTTTATTTCAACAAGTATATTGGAAAACAGAGTAAAATAGAAATTTTGGACAGAAACGTTCGAATTTGTTTTTAACAAATAGAAACAAACTTTACACAATTTATATTTCTTAGAAAAAAAAAGCTTATTTTAACATAGTTTTTGTTAAAATAAAATTTTGAAATTCTTCTCCCGATACAATAGTTTAAAATATTTCAAAAACATAAGTTCTTATAAAACTAAAACTTTTGTAGTTTGACAACAAAAGCAAGCTCACAGTTGCAGTTTTTGTTTATTTATTAATTTATTTTATAAACACAAGTATTACATCTTTCAATGTCAACGTGTTAATTTTACACCTGTAATTACGTCACTTATGTTAATAAGTTGACTGGTTTTTGAAAAACATACTAAAAGCTATGTTGTTATAGTAACAACCCTTAAACTGTGGTCAAAAAGAACATCTGCACAAATTTTTTATGACAAATTGTTTTGATGAAAATAATAATTCAGGAAATGACCGTTTCCTGTCACGGTTTGATATTCGATTTATACTTTATTTATAATCATTAGCGTTTGAACTAAAAATTATTTAAATAAGTTACGTTAATGATTACTTAATTTACTGAATTTTAAGCGTATAATTTTAATTAATTCTGATAAAATTTCATTAATATATATTTTAAATTTGACCATCGAATTAGAGTTTATATCCCTAGTCAATTTTATACTTAAATACAACCAATTTCTGCTTAAAGCTAATTTGTTGTTGTATAAAATTTAAAGAAAAATAAAACGTTGATTCAGGATTAAACGCCTTAAACTATTTTAAAAAGTTAGCCAACCTAAGTTTTGTTTAAAACTAAAACTCAAAAAACTAAAGATAACTTGTTATTACTAGCTTGAACAACTTTATACTACCACTGTTTGACAAGTAAAACTTTAAACAAAAGGTTTGTCAAGAGCTGTCCAAAAAATTTAATTTTTAAACAGAGCTTTTAAAATTTTAAAATTTCAAAATAGGTTTCTTACGTACAAATAAAATATACACACATAAACACCTTTAAGATTGAAGGGTGTTACAATAAGTTCTTCAAATTAAACTATAAAACCCTAGGAATTAGCGGTTAATTTTTCCTATTTAAAGTCATACACCTTAAGTTAAAGAAACAATATTTTTTCTCAGAAATTTTGTTTATCCACATTATCTCCAGTTGTCTACACTTTGAAATCTGCAATATTTGTTTAAGATGGATTGAAATTAAACGTTAGTGTTATAAACTTCAAAAAACTAATGTTTAACTTATATTGTGTTTCATGTAGTTATCTTATGAAAAACTTAAAGTAGCTTTTAAGACTATCTATATAATATTACGTACTTCGTAAACCTTAATTCTACTAATGGCTTATGAACAATTTTTTTTTAAAACCATTAGTAAGTAAAAAAAAAATACTTTGAACCGCATCAAAATTTACGAAATAAGTTCATAAAATAACTTTATCTGTGCACTTATATCAGTTACTTTTATTGGCTATTTACATTCATTGTAATTTTATTTTACATAAAAAACAAGATTAGTATTTGTAGTAAACAATATATTTTACAATAATTAGTTTATATGTAACTATAAGCATTATTTTAACACTTAATTAACTTAATTCATATTTTAATGATTAAAATTTATAAAAAAATTGAACTCTGCTACATTTTTTTATTATGAGCATTAAATTTTCAATAATCTAAGTAGTTATGAATTAAAGACAACTGAATAATACTTTTAGTAACACATATGAAAACATATGCGCTTATCTGTTTTTATATTTATTATTTAAAAAATGTAATATAGTTTATTTAAATAAAAATCAATAGGCTAATTTAAACTCGATATAAAATTTGGATGATGTTTTTATATTGAACGTACAAACTTAGCCGATTTATATATTAATTATTATTTACAAAACAGAAATCAATTTACTTTGATAAAAAAACCAGCTTAATAATTTTATTTAATTTAAAAGTTTTTTTGCTTCAATAAAGTTTTAGGTTTCATCAACGGAGTTTTGTGAAAACAAACGAGTATTCGATTTAAATAAAAAATACTTTTTAAATGCTAAACTCTTTGAAAATTAAAGAAAGTTTGTTCTAAAAACGAATTTCTTAGAATAACTTTTTTTTTTTCATTTTTAAATTATTATCTTTAGGTAATCTGATAATTAATTTGTTTTATTCTATTTTTCCTTAGTTTTTCAGTTATTTTTAGGTCTCTAATAACCACTTTTCAAGCCGCGTGACAACCATGTAAGATGAAATATTTTAGCAACAAACCTTCTTTGTTTTGTTTTATTTATAACTTTGGTTTGCTTCTTAGACTGTCCAAAGATTTACAAAAAATTTTTGATAATAGACAGTTTAGGTTAAGAAAAAAATTTAAGAAATATTTTACGCAACGCTTTTTTTTTGAAAAATATTTTGATTTTATAAGATTTATTTAGGATAGATTAGGAAAAAAAAAAATGTTCTGTTGTTAGGATTTAAAACAAAAACTTAACAGTAAAAAAGTACTGTTCTTCACATTTAATTATATTTTGTGCAGTTTTGTACAATAATATTGCTCACCTCATATATAATTAAATTTAGAAAATATTTAATAATTTTTGGTATCGTAGAAAATATATCTTTATTCTGTTTTATCAGATTTTTTTTGAACAAACTTTTAATTAAGTCTCAGTTTTGTTATTTTTACTTCTAACTCAACAAGACTACAAAGTGATATAGATAACTAAGATGGTTATTTATGAAAAATATAGCATTAAAATTATAAATCAGCTTTTTCTGTCTAACCAAAGTTCAAGTAGATCATTTTACACATCTAGACTAATTTCAAAATCAAGAAAGTCGGGTTTTCGCTCTAAATCAAGTTCAAACCAAATACTGAGGTTTAACTTATAGGTTAAACAGCTGTAGATAACAAAAGTAGAAAATTACAGCCTATTTATAATTCAAAACATTAAGGTGGATGAAAGGGCTTAAGCAAATTGTCAAAACAGTAGCTGAAACTTTATTAAAGCTAACATACGTACGTCTTATAAAAAGCTAAAAAAGTATTAAAGGGTTAAATCTCAAAGTAAAATTCGAATATTTATGAGATAAAATCTTTGTTTTGGAAAAAACACACTTAGGTTATACCGTGAATATCTGTTCAGTACTATTACTTTTAGTGTTTTGTTGTCCTTTGCTTAAATGTCGGTTAAATCTGTTACGAATAGCAAATTAAAACTAAATAAATAACTAAAGCCTAAGCTATTTTTTGTATAGGCAATGATTAGCAATTTTTCGACTAAACTGTTACTAGCTGTGTAAAGTGTTATACAATATTAATGTTTCTATAATTTAATTTATATTAATTATTTTTATTAATCATAGACTTAGACTTACAACACGATATGTGGTGTTCAAAATTTTAAATTTTACAAAAAATATCTTTAAAACAATTAAAATAAAGTTTATTCAAAGTTTCTTCACAAATAACATAAAATAATATTTCATTTAGACTTCTAATTATAACTATTCAAAATATAAATTTAAACGTTTGTTAACAAAAGATCCTAGCGAAACAAGTTTACTGAAATATATAATAATAACAAATTATACAGTATCATTCTTTTATTACACTGACATATGTTTCTGTGTGTAAACGAGTCAACATACTTCAACTTAGCTCTGTAAAATATAAATACTGTAAGGAAAGTTAAGAAGCTAAAGTAGGTATATACATGCGTACATTAAAAATAAAATAATTGCTATAGGTTTTTATAAGTTAATAACAGATAAAATACTTAATGTTGAATCCGACTGTTATAAAAATATATAATATTTGTAATTATTAAGTCTAAATTAAATTAATTAAAGTAAAATACAGAATAAGACAACAAATCATAATATAAACTACTTTCATGAAAATAAAGGAAATACTAATTCTAAAATGTTTTCAAGTTATTAATCATTTGAAAAAATGTATCTAATAATTACGTCACAATATATATGAACATTAGGACTAGTACAATTTATACTACAAATTTAGATAATGTATACCTTATATTTAGAAAAAGTAGCAGAGCGCTTTAAAACTATTTTTTCAACAGCATTTAATTACTTCCATGATTCTGCTTTAAATTAATGGCCCCTTACATCTAACAAACACAAAAAAACTGTCGATAATAATTTACAAAAATTAAAAATTACATTTTATAATTAAGTTTTAATGTCTATAAACAATAGTTGCGCTTTTATTAACATTATACTTTAAGTATTTGTGTAGTCTAATTAAAATTTACTTAAAAAGTTACATGCGTTTAATATTTTATTAATGTAAGAAAATTCAGTGCTTTATACAAAAAACCTTCATTAAAAAGAAGTGCTCATTTAAATCTACTACAATAATAAAAAATCTAATAAAACAACAATTTTTTAATTTGGTTTCATTTATTGTAATAATTCTTATTTTGTTACAAAAGTAACAACCATAACTAAATTTCAAAGCATTTTTGCGTAAAATTTTATTTACTTTAACAGCTTATATTAAACGTACTTACACGAAAAATTTATTTCTTCAAAACATTTTTGCAATGTTTAATTTACAAAAAACAATAACAAAATAATAGTGACTAACTTCAAAGATATTTTATGCATGAATTTTATTTAATTTAAAAAGTATTTACGAAACGTGATATAACAAAACATTAGTTTTTTCAAAACATTAGTGTAACATGTTATAACTTCGATGTTTTGATCTTACAATGATATATAAGCTGCATTTTCATTTCTGTTAAGTAAATGTTATTATAGAATTATTACTTAGATTTTCTATTAATAACTGATTCGAAGAAAGTAGTTTACATCATTAAAAATTTATCATAATTTTGTCATTACAAAGTACAACAATTTATTGCTGAAAAATAAATTTACATAATAACGGTAAATTACTTTTAATTATAATATAAATAAAGTAAAATTAGTCTAAATGATTTTAAACATTTAGATTAAACTATTTCTAAAAATTTAAATTTTTTTCATTTAAACAATTTCGAGATCTAATTAAAAGTTGAAAGGTTTATGTAAGACTTCGGTTTTGTTAAATAAATAGTTGTTTGTTTAAAAATGAAATATCATATATATTTCTAACTTTACAACCTTAACTATATTGTACTGTTTATTACATATCGTGCATTTGTCGATGAAAATTTAAGCGTATAGTTGCTTAATAGTTTTGTTTTTAATTAATTCAAATGGCGCAGTTAAAGCCTTTTTTTTTGTTTTATTAGTCTTATAAACAATAAACATTAATCAAGTATTAAATTAATAACTTTTTACGCAGTATTGATAATAAAATAGAATTAACCATAAACAAGTTTTTTATTAGCATAATATCCGCAATTACAAAAAGCTAATGTAATATAAATCAAGGTTTTGAGCAGCCTATTTGTATAAATTTAGCAAACAATTGCGTAATACATTAACACTGCAGCTGTATAAAAAGTTTAATGTTGCATTGAAAAGCCGCACTTAAAATATCGACACTGACTATTATGGCGCAATTTGATACTGGAAAATTTTGAATGACATTTTGAATGAAATTTGAATGGAAAATATAAACCCATTCTATCTGCTTGTCTTAAAATCTAAGTGAAAACATCAAAAAAAAATATTTGTTTAATTTTAGTGTCAGTTTATTCAATGTTTTTTCTGAAAACCTCCCATAAAAATTGAGTTTTAAGGTTCGAATTTAAATGAATTTACTAAAATTGTTTACATACATTCTTTTTTCAAGTTTATATATTTTAAGTTCAAAAAATTAAAATATTTTAAAATCTGTCGAAAGTTCATTTTAAGTAAACATTTTGAAAATAGGCAACTAAATAGTGCACGAATTGTGTATTCGGTCTAGAATCAACCAAATAAGATAACTTCACAATCCTTTTCACAATACTGTAATATAACTTAAAGACGAAAAAAGTTGGTTGTCATATCAACCAGTTGCTTTAAGTGGTCATGCAAATTACCTACGTTTTTCTCTTTAAGTTTTCAAGAACTTAATATAAGTTTTATTTAATTTTCTTTGAGCTATTACGTAATTTGTTACATTTTTGATTTTACATAAAAAAAAAACGGTTGACGTAACAAATATAGCCATAAAACTGCTTTCAGAATGCTTAATAATTGTTTTGGTTTTGTTATTATTATTTTATTTTACAACTGTTTTTACAAACAATGATAACCTTTTGCTTGAGAAAGATAAAAAAATAGTATAAAAACTGGACTTGTTTCATCCCTACTGATTTAATTAATTTGAATTATCTTCAACTTTATTTGAATGGTTAACTAAAAAAACCAAGAAGAATTTCTTCTTTTTACATGTTTTTAACTTGTAATTTGCTTTATAAAAAGAGTCTAGTTATTAAAGTGTGTACAAAAGTTTACAAAACAATAGCCTCTTTTTTTTGAAACTTTAAATAACTATATTAGGAAATTAATTCCAAGTATTTTTTTAAATCTATGTTTTACTTGTTTGTAAATATTTTTAATAAATAGAAATTGTAAAAATCAGAGGACTATTTAACTTAAATTTAAAATACAAATAGAAAGTAATAGAAAAAACATATATTAGTTTATGAAATACTATATTTGAAGCAACGTGTAATAGTTTAGAAATTATAGTTGAAAATACTTAGCTCCATATTTCTAATAATAACATAAAATTTCTTAAAACTTAAATACTAAAAATATAAATGTGGCAGAATAATTACTTATCGCAAGTTAAAACAGGACTTAAACTATAAATGTTTACATTTTTGTAGATTTTTTAAAGACGAAAAACAAAAATTAAGTTGTTATGTTTTATTTAATCTTTTTTAACAACACCTTTTAAATTAAAACATGAGACTTTAGATTATAAAAGTTTTATTAATGTTTACAGGAAGCTAAAAACTTACTCTACTGCTAAGAATTACATGAATAGAACATTATTTTTTCAGAGAGGTTAACTATCGAGGTAGTAAATTTAAAAGTTGGTAATTGTTTAAACACGCTTAGATACTTTAATCCCAAAAACTTCATTACAATGTTTTCATACAACAGATTTTAAAGTGCAACGTAATTATACAAACTCAGTGTTTATTTTGGCATCAAAGACTAATTTTGTCCCGTGTATAAGGCCATTTTTAAAATTAATTATTTAAAGTGGTTGAAGCACCTGTTTTACGTAGTCAGTTCCTGTTTGTTATAAAACAATTTTTTTTTTAACCAATACTTTAAAACTGTCACTAGTAGCTTTGTTGCCGTGTCATCAAATTGTGAATTGTGGTGCAAAAATGGAATAAAAAAGACCAAAATACTTTAATAAGCGACTTTTTTATGATAAAGTCTAATTTTGAATTGCAAATAACCATATCCTGCCATTTTTTGAAACTTTTGGTTTTTTATTCAAAAGTAGAAAAAAAACCTAATATTTAAAAATAAAGTAAAAAGGTCATGCTCAAAATTTTTTGAGGTTTTGGGTCTAAAGAAGTAAAAAATTTTTGAAGATGAATTCGCATAAAGTTAAACTTAATTTATCTCTTACAACTTTATACAATAAGATATACAAGACACATAAAATCATTATAACTTAACATATTTCAAGAAATTCTCATTAGTAGAGTACAAAAATAACACGAGATAAGATTTTACAAACTTATATAGTAAGTAAGTAATCGTATAGTGATCAAAATATCAATAAAAGACAAAAGAAATTAGTAACAATTAAAGTAGGTTTAAATACATTACAATTAATCTACATTAAAACTATACATCAATATAATGACAATAATACTTTAAAGTATTACGAAAATTAAGAAACAGTATAATCAAAATCTTTTTGCTTACATAAAACAGGTTTAATTAATAAAATACAAATGGCAAAACAAATGTATGCACATGTTTAATTATTAACCTAATGTTCTGCAATTGATGAACGTTTAGTTGCATATAAAACCTTGACCGGAATAGCATTCTTCGTTACTGAAAAGCAAAAATTATCTACACTCTTTTTGACATGCTCTTTTATCCTTTTAGTGTCTTTTTGTCAATCCAATACAGCTTACCTTACAAGAGAAGCTGTATTGGTAAATTACCAAACTTTTACTTGAGTTTGATATTGGATCTTTACCACTTGGTGTTAATAGTGATTTTGTGGTGAAGACGATTCTAGGGTTTGCTGCATAATAATTGTTTTTATCAACTGTCTAACTTTCATTTCTAACAACTCTAAGCTTTTATTAATGAATAAAACTTTTAAAGTAACTACACATTTTCCGGTCCTATTGTCTTTATTATACCCAAACTTTTTAAATGTAGATGAATTGTTTTGTTAACTAGCTCTTGCGTGTACCCGTTTTTGTTTAATAGTAACTTGGTCTGTTTGATTTCAACTCGATTGTTTGTCTGATTGTTAATAGCAACTCTGAGCAATAGATTTTATGTGCACAATGACACAGAGTTCTAATTAGTATTCGTTTTTATCTATAAACAACATTTGGATTGGAAACTAATTTTGCTTGAAATAATAATTAACAAACGATTATATAATAATTAGTTTTGAGACTTTTGATTGAGATTGCACTTTTTAGATATGCATTTCCCTCTAAGTACGCACTTTTCTGCCAAAAAACTTCAAGTTAAAATGTAAACTTTCGTTATTTTAACTTTGACCTAGAAATAAAATTCCACCAGTAAGTAATAACATAATAAAAACATTTTAATTGTCATAAACTATATACTGTTTTTAACTATTTCGAACAAAACTAATTTTCAACCTAACTGTAGTTTAATATGAAAAGTGAAAACTAATTAGAACTCTGTGTCATCGTGCACAAAAAAATTGTTGCTCAGAGTTGCTACTAAATGTAATCAAACAGATTAAGCTAGTCACCTTGTTTTTCATATTATTATGGTTTAAAATCTTCTATAAATTTAGAGTAGTTAAAATCGAATTTTTAAAACTGTTGTAAAAAAGTAAACTTTTTATATAACAAATTCTCGACTTAACCCTTTAAAAATTTTTTGTTTACTTATACTAGCTTTTTTAAAACTAAATATGAATTTTTAATGAGAGTTTTTTATTATTTCTAGTGAAAAATTATATTAAAAATTACAACAAAAAGACGTAAGTATTAGGTTACTAGTTGTATTTCTAAAGCTTAAAAAAGTTTAACTCATTAAAAGTGTTAATTTTGTATGTACGCATTTAATTTAGGTTTTTTTTAAACAAATTCATTAATTGACTTAAGCAGTTAACTACTACTACAGTATTATGTTTTTAACTTTTTAAAATTTAAATTATTTAACTTACACACCTGCAATAAAAATATCAAATTTGTAATACTTTGCTTGAAAATCTATATTTTGTAAAATAGTGTAATATTGCTTATATTCAAAACACAATAAATCGGCAACATGAATTACAAACGTGTTTAGAGAATTGACGAAATGGTCGCAGTCTTATTAAATTGATAAATAAAAAATTACTAACCAATCAAGTTTTACTCATTCTACTGTATATTTTGTACACTTTAAAACGTAAAAATATCTTGTTTAAAACAGTATTTTTTGTGTTTCTTAAATTACTTTAGTTTATAGAAATAACAGTGCAAACTAGATGAAAAATTGTCAAGTTTATAAATTGGTTATCGATACTTCATTTGAATTAGCAAGAAGCGTTGAATACTAAAAAATAATTCTTTACTAAGTTTTGTAAGTGTTTTTATCTTAATTAGTAATATTTTTTTTTGTAAGTTAGTTACAGAAAATATAAGTTTTAGCTGAAATAACTAAGATAGTATTTTCTAAATACAGCAACTTTTTAAATGCACATAAAACTATAAATTTTATAAATTAGTAATGTTTTAATCTTTATTTTAACTAATTTATTTTCATCAAACTTAAGCTTTTTTCATACAAATTCATAAAACTTTATAAGGACAAAAATTAAATTGTTAACCGTTTGTTGTGCTTACTGCAGTATAATGATTTTTTCAAAGCTTTATAACTGTACATCTTTGTAAAGCTTAACTTTTCATTTTAGATAATAGTTAAGAAGCTAAAACGATTTCTCTAAAAACGTTGTTATAGTTTGTGTCTTTTAACTAAGCGTTAAATTAGTTATAACTTACAAAAGAAAAATATTTATGTCCAATAAGTTAGATTCTTGTACGTATCAAACGGTATTTAAGATGTAACTAAAAATTGCTACAAAGAAAATCATGCGTAGTATATATTTACTATATTATTTATAATACTTTAAAAATTTATATTTAAAATAAACACTTGAGCTAAACTCTAATTTATATAAAAAATATATATTTAAAAAACTATTTAGACTCAACTTAACAATTGTTCAAATTATATTTTTTTAAGTAACCAATACCAAAGCTTTGATTGACAGCTTTCAATTGTAACGTAATAGACTTAGAGCTATTAATCAAAATGCAAGATGAGTAAGAATTAGATTTGTTAGGATTTGAAAAAAAAAATCACACAAATTCTTATACTTGTTTGTCAAAAAATATAAACTGGTAGTTATCTTAAACCTTTACTGATTTTGAATAGCACCTCTTCATTAATATATAATAATAAAAGCTTTTCAAAACTGTTTCCAAAATAGCTTCTGTTTGTTTTTCAGGTTGTAAAACGTTTTTATTAAGTTAGAATTATTTAAAATTAGTTTTTATAATCTAAAATTTTGTATTCTTTAAGTAAAAAAAAAACTTGTTTAATTACAAAAAGATAAAGTTGGTTTTACGTATACTACTTTAAATGCAAAACTAATTATTTTAAATAAGTTTACAGTTTTTTCGCTTTAAACTATTATTTAGCATCAACTAGAAAGTTTTTAATGAAAAAATTAAATGATATCTATCAAAACTTTTATAGGTTAGCAAAATTATCACTAATTTCAGTGGCTGAAAAACAATATTCTAAAGGCAAGCAAAATTTTTTGTAAGGCTAGTTATAATAAAAGTTAAACAAAGAAACTTTTGTTATAGTCACATCAAAGTCTTTATAGAACTAAACTAAGACACCACTAAATAGTGAAAAACTTTTGTAATCGGTCCAAAGTCATCAGATATTTGTTTTTACGCACTATCGTTGTTTCTTATCGACAAAAAAGTAAGTAGTCATGGCAACCGTTTGTTTCACGTCGTGATGCAAATTACTAAAAAATGTTCAAATTACTAACGAAAATTTTCATGCTAAAAAAGTTTTGTTTAAAAAGAAAAATCAAACTCATATAGAATATTTTAATTTAAACAGCTTCTTAAAAAAATTATATCTTAACCATTTTTTATTCATTTTAGTTTTCTTCTGATCAGCTATTTATGTAATTTCGAGTTGTTAGCTTATAAAACTAACTTAAAAGTTATTAACTTATGTAAATTACCAAGTTAAGTGTTGAATTAATATTGTATTCAAGGCTTTCTAACTATTAAACAATTTAAAGCTTATAATAGTTAGTTAAAAGCTTTATTTCTAAGTGATAAAGTTGTATTTTGTCTAAAAATATCTAATACAGGTAAAAATTTTTATCTTCTAAAGAATGAATCCAATTCTAGTTTAAAGTTTATTTTATGTTTACACTTTATTGTCTCAGTAATTTTAAACAACTATAAATAAATTAATTAGTCTTTTATTTAGTGTTTTATAACCTGTCTTAAAACTCATCTTGGCTGTACATCACTTAACCAGTTCGATTAAATATAAGTTTATACTACAATGTTTAAAAATATTCAATGTAAATTTATTTGCTGATAGTTCTTCGAAGTTTACCAGTTTCAAAGAGCAAAGTTTTTCACTACTTTTTTAGTCAAAACAAAAAAGGAAAGTTTCTTTGTTTTTAAAAGCTATACTGTTCAATTTAAAATTCTAACCATCCAAACAAATTTTTCTGACTGATAGATCAAAAACTAATAAGTAATTTTTTTTTGTTCAGTCAACAAATTTGATGTTTCTGATAACATTGTATTCAAAACATGATAACTAACTTAAGTTTCACATTTGAATTTATTTTTGTCCTAAATTGTATATTTTAGGTTTGTAAAAATTAAAACTACTGATAATTATTTTTATGTCGTCGTTAAACAAATATTGCTAAAGTTGTTTACTTCGTCCTAAAACTTCTCAAAAAAATTAAATACTAATAACAGTTTATAGTACTTCTAATTTTTAGGACGTTAATTTTAACTATTATAGCTTTAAGAAAATAAATTATTGCAATATTAGCTCTTGTTTTTGGAAAAAAATACTAAAGATTTAACTTTTGAATATGTTAAGTTTTATTATTTTAAAAGTATATGTAGACCTACTTTACCACTTACCTAAGTTCTTAAGGTCAATATAGTATTTCATTGGAATTAGGAACGATTAAAACTAATAATACTTTTTGTAAAGCAAAACTATAATACATATTCAGTTTTAGATTTTTTTAAACAAGTTTTACTAAATTTAAGTTATCAATTTTACATTTTTTTAACTTAACTTTGAATTGAAAATTATTTATTAATTTAGCTTTTGAAATTACTTCATGGTTTTAAGTTTATCGCTTTTAAATTCAAAGCATAACAAACTAAAGATTTTTATCAAAATTCAAACTGCAAGATAATAGAGAATTGAGAAGTGTTTATCGTTTAAATCGCATTTGAGGTTTCACTCACCTCGTGGCAAAAGCAACACTTAACTTATTAACTGAAAGATATCTGATAAATTTTCCACAACGAATTGAAAAAAAGTCATCTTTTAGATTGATACCGTAGTTACTTAATGTCAAAAAATTTCAACATAGAACTTTTTAAAATTACTACTATAAAAACGTAATTTTGTATATTAATTTTCAGAGTTAATTTGGTTTACGTTTTATAGAAATAAAAAACATACTGTTTATAAAATTAATAAATCATCGATTAGAGTTAGCTTTTAATTTAAATATTTATAAACTGTTTTAAATGAAAATATTTTTCATAAAAAACTAGAAGTCAATGTACCTTCTTTTATTAATGTTCCCTATCTACTAGACTTTTAGTATTGTAAAAAAAAATCGGATGTTACTTGTTTTTTTCTAAAGATTTAACCCTTTTAAGAAAAAATTTAATGAAAATTAGTAAAAATGTTTAAACAACAAAAAAACAATACTTTACTGTTTATACCATCAAGAAAAGATTTTTTATGACTACTTTGTTTCACTTTTAAAGACTAACTTAATAAAGGATGTTGACATATTTATTTTGGTATGATGTTTAATATATCTACAAAATCTGATAAATTTTCCACAACGAATTAAAATAATGTCATTTGTTAGATTTTGTTAGTTTCTTGCTGTCATAAAATTTTTCAAAGTTTGTTTTAAGGAAAGATAAAAAGCTATAAAAATATTACCTATACTAATACCATTTATTGTTTGATATTAGGAGTTAAATTATGTAACTTTACAAAAATAAAAAACAGTTATTTTATGATAAAAATAAACTAAATGATAGTTTAAACAATGAGAAACTGTTTTATAAGTACATATTTTCATAAAGAAACTACAAATTGGAACTGCAGACTTTTCTTAATTTTTTAAAGCTGCTAGGTGTTACTTGTTTTAGAACTCAAATAGATTTTTCTAATATTAATTTTTTAGATTTAAAATAGAAACTATTATGTTTTATTTTGTTTAGCTAGCAAAATAATTAAACAGAAGTTAGTTACAAAAAAAAACAAACAATATTACAAAGCTAACTTGTTTATGATAATAAAAAGGGGCTTTTAGAAATTTATTTTATTTTATAAACTAGCTAATTACTAAATAAAGACAATGTAAATATACTTGTGTTAAAATAACAATGAGCTTAGTTCAAATTTAGTTAAGATTGCTTAATACTTTATAAACAAAGCAAATAATAGTTAAAGTAATACAAAAAATATTTACATATAACTCGGAATTGATGCATAAAGCTTCACATAGTATTAGCTTATTCTGTTAGAAATTTGATGCACGATTCAATAATTTCTAAACATATGTAAATATCAGTTTATTTTATACTGAAAGTATAATTTACGAAATCATATAGAAACGTTTTATGTTGTAATAAGGTATTTGCTAATTGATTTGTTAATGACATGTAAAAGTTTTGTAAATAAAGTACTTTATCCATACGACTTCATTTATAATTAGTTTAATTACGTTGTATTGAAACTTTAGTAAAAACTAAATGATCAATTTCAATCAAATTTGTATAATTCATTTCAAGGTTTTACAAAAACAATTAAAATGCTTAATTAAAAATTTAGTTGTTAAAAACATTTCGTTTATCAATATAATTTTCCCAACAAAGCATAAATCGATCGTTATAAATTTAATAGTTGTTTAGTAGACAAACTTTGATTTTAAACAATTGAAATAAAAATAAATAATAATTTCACCACGTTGCACGAAATTCAGTTCAGAATTTATATTAATTAAAAAGCTTTTCAGTCTAAATACCATATAATTCTAAGTTTTGACTAAAATTAAGTTCTTATGAAAAACTTTACAGAAATAAGCAAAAAAATAGTAATAAAATGGTTTTCACACGGAAATTTTAAATGCTTTATTAAAAATTAATTTTGTATTTAAAATAGAAGTTCCAAAGCTAAACATGGTAAATAAGAATAGCTAGCTTTGTTTCGATAAATGGACTAAAATACGACTTAACTTAAAATCAAACGATTTCATGCTTTTTTTTGGAAGTACATACTAAAAAGATATTAAGTAAATGCTTTTTTAAATGTTTTCACACTTTTAAAAATACATACAATATTTAAATAAAAAATTAAAACTTAAGAACAAATCTTGTTTTATTTACAAAATATTTAAGATAGCATTTTCCTCTAAAATTATTTTACAAAAATTAGTTTACAGTTTACAAAAATAGTTACAATTAACTAAAATAACTTAAGTGTATTTAAAATTAAAAATGAAGAAAAAACATACCCAGATAAGTTTTTTTATTGATAGTAGTAGTTTCTTTTTTTTTTAAACTTAATGATTGAATCAAAATATTTCCAAAAAAAAGGCCAAATTTAGCAAAATATTAATGTAAAATTCTTACTTTAACAGCAAAAACTTGAATTTGGAAAAAAAAAGATCTTTTTCTTGCCGATTACTGGTAAAGTTCTTCGTAAAGTTTAAAAATGATGGATTGTTACTTGATTCATATTAAGCTGTAAAAAATAAATAAGTGAAAAACAGATAAAAACTCAATAGTACAAACATATTTGTACATTAGCTTTTACTTGGTAAAATATTGAATACACTTTAGCACAAATGTAATAAGTTATTAAGTAGTAGACTTGCAAGTCTTAGCTATAGTTGTGCATTACTTAAACATTTATAAGCTTCAAGTTCGCATTAAACATTTAATGTTCCTACGTCATAATATTTAGGCGCCATTTAGCAACTTTGAAGTTTGTCAAATCTGGACTTAGAAGTTAATAGTATTGGATTATGTTCAATTTCATCTGATGTCTGTCATTTCACACTGTGAAAGCTTATCGTTTTATGATAAAAAATACTGAAATACTTTAAGTTTTATCAACTAGTTTTCTATTATTTTGTAGAAAACTTGTAGTATTGATATTAGTTTAAAACATCTATCACGTTTAAGCTACTAACTTATCTTTTTTATTAAAAACCATTAGTTTGACGTTTTCAAAACTATTGTAAAATAAGTCGTTACATTATAGGCGTAAAGTTATTAAAAAAACAATTCATAACATCAAAACTGACAATCATATAAAACTCTTAGTTAACATCGATTTTTTGGATTTTGGTTATAATAAATTTAAAAAATTAACATTTCAAGAATTGAACTACGTTACTAAAAAAATTAAACTTATAATAAGTTTATAAATAAATTTATTTCTAAAACGTTTAGTGTTAATGCTGCGTGAATGCATTTTAATAAAGCTTAATGCTAACACCTGGCTTTTTTACTTCGTTAAAATAATGATAAGTCAATCTAGTTAAATAATTTTCTCGAGAAGTTATGAAACAACATATCATTAAACAATAAACGTTAAAACAAAAATCTTTTAAATAATGAAATTATTTACTTATAACTATTTGCTTAAAACATTGTTTTTGCATGTGAATAATCTAAATGTTGCTTTTAATCAGTTTTTTAAATACATAAATAAACTGAACTACTTATTGGTTAAATTACTTACATGAAATATATTTTTGAATAAATTCAGTTTTTAGAAATAAAATGTTTAATGTTGTAAAAATAAGTTTACTTTTATTTTAAAATGTCTTACTTTTATACTTTAAATAAGATTAATTAAAACATTTCTAAAAATTTTAAATTAGAAAAAATGCTCTATTTTATTTTAGAATAATTCAATGGTTTTACAAACGAATTAATTTGTATCAATAATGAAAACACAACATTTTTATTTTAAGTATATACTGCAAGTTGTTTTATAAAACGTTCGTACATCTTTAGCATAAACTGTTAATTGTATTCGGTTAATTTGTTTTTAGTTATAGGTGTGATTAAAAATAACATAGTTATAGCTAAAAGTTAAAAAGCTTTCAATAAATTAATAAATGTTATTTTAAAATTTTTCAATAGTTAAAAACTCGAGGTAAATTAGATTTATAGCTTTAATTCGAACACTTTAGAATACAACTCGACGAAATAAAATACTATCAAAAAAGTATAAAATAAACCAAAACCACTTATAAATCATAATAAATGTATGGCTGCTAGTTTAAATGCAGCATTGCAGCAAGTAAACTACGTAACTTTTTAATATTATGCAACAAAAATTACTATATCTTTTGGTGTAAGTTAAGTTGACAAAATATTAAAATAAATTTTTTATTACGTTTATTGAAATCTTTAATCTATTTCTTTTTAATTTTATGCAAATAATTTTTTTAAATTTTTTGAGTAGTTAATAAACAAAAGTGTCTTTTTTAATGATTTAAGATTACAATTATAAAGTTAAATGTTCTACATAAATTATTTTAAACTATGTAAAAATTAAAAAGTATTTGATGCATAAAACTTATTTTATATTTAAAAAAATAGAAGTACTCAAAATGAGTTAAAAAAAAAAATTTAGAACTTTTTAAATACAAAATAGTCTTGAAAAAAAATCAAATTAAAAATGTTTAATTCTTTAGTATACATAAAAAAAAAGAACACCTAAGTTGCTTTAGTAGATTGTATGAGTAGTTTTATTACATCTATTGTGGTAATATTAAAGTTTTTGTCGAGAAGAAAATAATTTTTTTTAATAGGCATGTGAAATTTCAAATCAAAGTAAGTTGTAAAACAAAACATTGTTAATGCACAAAATTTTTTGAGGTAATAAAGATTAAATAACACTTTATTGCATGTTTAAATTTTTTAAATATTGTTAAGTATAAAACGTATGCAAAAAAAAAACACAGCTATGAAACGCTTTTTAAAAGTTCAACTATACTTAATACATTTTTAGCATATTTAAGTGGATAATTTTACAAAACTAAATAGCGTTTTTCCAAGTTACGATTAGTAAGATAACGATTCAGAATATTACATTAGTTTATTTTCACTCATTTAACACTAAAACGTATTGTTCGTGATTCTGTACAGCTAAACTGTATCCTGTTGGTCCATATTGCCCAAAATCTTTCTCAAAAAGTGTATGCTTTGCGTTCTTTATTTGAGTTTTTAGTGACTTGTTTGATTTAAATTCATGTCTTTAGACCTGTGTGTTGAAGAATTTTGATGTAAAACCCTTTTTAATATTTTTTATAAGTTTTATTTTAATACTTCAAATACTTGCTAAATCGTTTATTAATTCTAAAATATAAAGAAATATAATTACAGTAACAAAAATAATCTTTTAGTAGGCAATCACACATAAGTTATCTATTTTAAAACAAATTACATTACCAATTCTCTAAAACTGTTATATTTTCTATTTAGTAAATTACATATAATGTACGTAATAATTAGATATTATTTATATACTTAAAATTGATAAATAAATTATTTAGAAAAATACATACTACTTTAGTTAGTGTAACAATTTTGAAAAGTTTAGTATACTTTTCTTGGTTAAAAAAAACTTAGTCTTTTTAGTCAAATTTATTAATGACTAGCTTTTTAACAAAATATTTAATTGATAAACCTTAACTAAAATTAATTTTTTAATTCTAATAATATTTAGTCGTTTTTTTAGATAGTAACAGATGGTTTAGCTATTAAAAGATTATTCTAATAGCAGAAAATTTCAAAAAATTCGTTTGAAAACTTTTTACAAGTATTCTTTAATTATACCTTTGTCAATTTTATTTATTAAAAAAACAAAATGTAGGTTTTATAGCCAAAGAAAAAATAATAAGTTAATAAAAATTAAAGAACTAATTAAGCAACCAAAAATATAAAAGTGTGTGTATGGTGAAGATTTTGTATAAGAAATACATATTTTTTCTTAAGCAAACTAAATATCGTTTTTCACTTTAGGCGTAAAATTTTTAACTTTTAAAATGGAAAACTTCGTTTGATTCTGTTGTGTAAATGAAGTTAGAAAAATATAAAAGTAAAATTTCTACATTTTATACATCGTATGACATATTTTATGTAATTTTAAAGTGTTAACCTATTAAAAAAGATTAAAGTACTGTCGAACTTGAAATATCTACAAGTGTTTCAAATTTTCAAGTCATTAGTAGTTATATTTAATACTTAAACTTTATAAAAATGTTATATTTTTACCTCCACAGTTTTCCAAGTGTTTTGCTAAGTTCAGCATTGTGTAAATGAGGATACTCATCTGCTAACGCTTTACGGGCAGCATAGAATAACATTAATTTTAAATTTATATTTTTTTACCGGATGTTTAAAGTTTATATTAAAATTATTGTTGAAAGTTTACCCAAGAAGACGTAGGTTAAAGATAAAAAAAATACTTTATTTAAAAAAGCATGAAGACGTTTTAAAATTATAAAAAAAAGTTATCTTAGAAGTTTTATCAAACAAATAAAATTATAGCTATCAGTTTTCAATCGTTTTCAAATAAGATGTAAAATTCTAGTTAATTACTTAGCTAATGAGTAAAAAATAATAATATTCGAAACAACCTTTTTTAGTTTATTGAAAGTTATATAAATTTATTTGTTTAGTGTTTTGTTTTATGTTTGTTTTATTATTCTTATTATTAACTATTATTTTTCTAAAGTAAGCTAAAATTAAAATAATATATATAAATGATATCATGTTTCGTTTAATTTGTAAAATCGTAATCATTTTCGATGTTATTAAAAAGATTAAAAATTCAACTCCTATTTTACAACTTTAGAATTAAAAATATCTGATAATTAAATATAGTATATTGCATTTGATATATCTGTTTAGCTTTCACTTCTACTCAAACTATATAAATAGATAAATATTTCTCTTCCAAAAATTTACGATATTTACTATATAATTCTCATAGGTTACTTTTGTAAAATACAAAGTAACTCGAAGTTAAAAGGAACAGTTTTGAGATTATTTTAACTTTTGTTAAATTTTTGTTCAAAAGTTAAAAAAAAAGGTGTTTTATTTCCTCTTACCTGAGCCCAAACCATGAAGGCATTCATTGGTCGTTTGACATGAGGTTTGACCTTTTGACCTCCGTTCAACTTGGTTGGCATGGCAACCAATGTCCAATCGTAACCCTTCAAAACGTTGCTGACAGCTTCCTTGATGTCGAACTCTTTTTCTCATTGTCCAATTGATCGGTGCTTGCAGTGCCACTTACCTTACAACACAGTTTCTTCTTAACTGCGTAAGTCTCAAAATATTTATCTTTGACTGACGAATTATCATCTTTGTTTCGAAGTAAACTTTAATTTTTGCTTTTAACTTTTACTGAACTTTCAATTGAATTATTTAAGGTGTACGGTGAGCTATTTTCTCGAGCAGACAAACCAAATAAACTTTTTTCTTCCAGTTTCGGTTGTTGAATGTTATTTTTGATTGAACTACAAGGATAACTTAACTTGTTGTTTGAAAACATCTTTTCTCGATTTATAATTTATCTTAAGTTAAAAAACTTTTTTTTTTTTTAATTAATTATGTATAATAAGGTCACTAGCTAATACCAATAAAACATTAAAACTTCTTGATATCTTAAGACACTCAATTGATAGCTGGTACAAGTTTGCTTGTGTCGGGTGTTTTGCTACTCTTCTTCTTTTCCTGAAATTTTTTGTTTGATTTCTATCATTTCTTTTTTTTTTCCTCTTTGGTGGTTTTTTTTTCTTTAAACTTTAAACTCGACGTTTTTGAAACAACTTTTACTTCGTATTAGTGGCTAACTTTCATCATTCATGCTTTAATCTTTGCCATAAAATAATTTAAAATATACATATGTATATATATATGCGTTTATATAATCATAAATTTTATCCAGTGAAAATTATTAGCTTTTAAACATTAAATTTTTTTCATGTTACTTCAAAAAATAAAACCTTAAATTTCAAAAATATCATGAATATAATTAACATTTTATTTTATTGATGTTTCCTGCAAGTTAATTTTCATTGTTTTAGCGAATAACATTAGTTTTTTTCATGTCTTGATCATATTTATAGCTATTTTTAAAAATCAAAAAAATATAATTAGAATAAAACTTTCTAAATATAAACTTCTTAATTGAAGCAAAACTGTTTACTTATTTATAATTTATTAAAGATTGATGCAGATAATAAATTTGCAAAGTATTTTATTCATATTTTTAAAATAAAGTTTTTTAACGTGACTTAGTTTCGACCAGTATAAACATAAGTGTATATCGTATAAACAGCTTGAATGAAAAAAATGGGATACACTGTTTTAAGTTTTGTTATTGAAAAACAAAAATTATAAATAATTTATACTTTAAAAAGTTTTCAAAAGGTAATCTAGTTTAATAATTTTTTTTATAAAAATATTTTTTTCAAGTTTTTGTCGCAATACTATAACACAAAATTTTTAAGTTCACATTAGTTTTTTTTTTTTTAATTTTTTTATTTTAATTTTGGTAAAATAGTAAAAGAAAACTCAAAGCCAAGCTTTTTAAACTTTTAAATTTTTTTACACCAAACACATGTATCTTTTAATAATAACATTTAAAAATATTATTTTTTGCACCTGTGATTACGTCAGTTCCTGTCTGTCAGTTATGTTTAGTTGTAACATTATTTTACACCTGTAATTATGTCAGTCATGTTACTCAGTTGACAGTTTTTAAAAATAGGGACAAATAGATTTGTTGTTATAGCAACAACCCTTAAACTGTGGTCAAAAAGAACATCTGCACAAATTTGTTATGACAAATTATTTTGTTGAAAATATTAATTCAGGAAATGATCGTTTCCTGTCATGGTTTGATATTCGATTTATAATTTATTTATAATTATTATTATTTAAGTTTTTAAAAATTACATGAATCACGCTAATGATTACTTAATGTTTTATTTTAATCCTATAGTTGTAACTATTGACAAGAAAAATGCAATTACTTATCCCTAAAACTTGTTTCCTATAGTTTAGTTTTTTTTTTTCTTAATCAATCTTATACCTACTAAAAACCACGCTTCTACTTTGATCTAAGACATTGTCTGTTACAAAGTAATTTAAATTCTTTAAAAGCATAACGTCTTTTTAGATTAAAATAATTAAAAAAGTACTGTACTAGTAATTCTTTTTTTAACAATATTTAAGACATTTTAGAACACTATTTCACTAAATTAAACAACTGCATACATTAAACTTTGTAAAAGTAAGTTTAAACAAAAGTTTTGTCAGTAGCTGTCTTACAAATCTAAGTTACTTACTAGTTTCATAGTTATTTTAACGGCAAAACTATATTTCTTACAAATTGATAAAATACACAAAAACGAAAAATGTTAATAAAAGAAAAACAAAAGAATCAAAATAAATACTGATATTTACTTCGAATGACTGAAAACAAGCGGGTAAAATTTTTGTTCAAAATCAAAAACAAAACAACTTAGTAACAAAAAACTTTTTCATACATTTTGTTTACACAAACTAACTTAACAAAATCGGCGAAAGTCTGCAGAACAAGTCCGGACTTTCGTTTGCCGTGAGACAAGCTCAAATTTAACAAAAGGGTTGATCATGCCAATTCGATCATCAGACCACAAGTTTCGGTAGACTGAGACCGGTTTCGTCCTTATTAGGACTCATCAGTCAGTCAAAACCGAAAAACTTGTAGTCATCAATCTACAAACGGTTTATCATGCTTTCGCATGAAGCAACCATTTGCTGGCAATGATTAGTGACGTCAGCATTGTCTTTGCCGTGCAACGTTTAAAACATTGTCCACTAGGCAAGACATCTGGTACGCTCGTTTTAGTACAATCAACAAAATCGGCGAAAGTCTGCAGAACAAGTCCGGACTTTCGTTTGCCGAAAGCATGATAAACCGTTTGTAGATTGATGACTACAAGTTTTTCGGTTTTGACTGACTGATGAGTCCTAATAAGGACGAAACCGGTCTCAGTCTACCGAAACTTGTGGTCTGATGATCGAATTGGCATGATCAACCCTTTTGTTAAATTTGAGCTTGTCTCACGGCAAACGAAAGTCCGGACTTGTTCTGCAGACTTTCGCCGATTTTGTTGATTGTACTAAAACGAGCGTACCAGATGTCTTGCCTAGTGGACAATGTTTTAAACGTTGCACGGCAAAGACAATGCTGACGTCACTAATCATTGCCAGCAAATGGTTGCTTCATGCGAAAGCATGATAAACCGTTTGTAGATTGATGACTACAAGTTTTTCGGTTTTGACTGACTGATGAGTCCTAATAAGGACGAAACCGGTCTCAGTCTACCGAAACTTGTGGTCTGATGATCGAACAAACTAACTTAAGTTGTCTACATTTTGACAACTGCCAATTTGCTTACGGTTGATTTGAAGTCAAACTATAAGAGTTTGAAATTTCAAAAAACTATTGTTTAGTTTCTATTCTTTTTTCATAACCATTTTAAAACATTTAAAGAAGTTTAAGTTTAAACATTAACCTTATTTTATATATATATAAATATATATATATTATTTATGTATTTCGTAAACCTAGATTTAATTAATAACTTATTGAGAAACTTTGAAAAACTTTTCTCGGAAAACTTTACCTCAGTAAAAATTTATTACTTTAACTGACACTACAACTACTAATATAGCCAATGAAAATACTTGATATGTGCATATATATAAACTATTTCTTTTGTTAACTATATCATTTTTATTTTAACTAACATTATAAACATTTAAATTTTAAAACTAATCTTTCAATACTTATTTACTGTTCTGTAAAATTTATCAGTATTTTTATTATTGATCCAAAACCTAAATTAGTACATTTATAAAAGCCTTATAGCTTTAAAAATTAGATATACAATTTGGTTTTGGTATGAATCAATCGAACCAAAACCAAATTGTATATCTAATTTTTAAAGCTATAAGGCTTTTAGTTTTTGCTTTGGAAAACTGAGAAGCTAATATGCTTCAGCAAAGTTTTGGATCACATTAGCTTAGTTTTATTAAAAGAAACTAGTATATTTATTTTCATTGATAAAATAAAAAAAAATATGGTCTATTTTACTTTCCATATATAATTTTTTGATGTAAATACTTCTTAAACACGAGAGTCTTTAAGTAACTGTTGATATGTTTTTATTTTTTTATATATCTTGAAATATTTGTTGTAAAAATTCTGAAGTTTTGTGATTTGTAAATTTATCTCAAGCTTATCTGATAATTAATTAACTTTAAGCTACATTTTTTTCTAATTTTTTAGTTATTTTTAGCTCTCTAATAACCACTTTTTAAGCCGCGTGACAACCATGTAAGATGAAATTGCCTAGCAACAAACCTTCTTTGTTTTGCTATTTAGCCTGTCTATAAAATCTCAAAAATTTTCGTCATTACTAGACACTTTAAGTTATGAATTATTAACTTATTTTATGTTCTAATACATTGGTTTTATAATTTTTTTTTATATTATTGTTAAAAAATTAAAATACTTATGTTGTTACTAACAAAAAGGAATAAAAATACCAATATATTGGTTTCTAATAAATAATTAGATATAAAAATTAGAAGTTGATAATTTGTTGTATTGTAGACAGAACTTATCTCTTGCTTTTTTTTAAACTTGAAAAAAAAAATCGTTATGTTAAATTTGAATAGTTTTCTTGTGAAAGTTGTTATATTAACAACTTAATACAAGTTTTTTTAGTAACCTCAAACTATGTGTATCATTTTACACATTTTAGTTTTACGAAAGTCGGGTTTACCCGCTAGATCAAGTTCAAAACTAGCACTAAATTTTAAAATATAAGCAGAAACAGCTGTGGAATACAAAAAATTAGGTATTATAGCCTGTTTAAAAATCAAAAGATTACAAGTGGATCAAAAGGCTTCTGCAAATTGACAAAACAGAAGCTAAATATTTATTAAAGCTCAGATACGTATGTCTTAGAAACACCTGAAAAGTGTTAAGGATTAAATCTTGTTGTAATATTTGCATGTTTATGAAGTAAGAACTTAAATAAGACACCCACTTAGATTACTTTCTAAGTGATACTGTTTAAATCTATAAAGTAATAGTTTCCAAGTGTTTTAAGTTATATTTTTTAATTGGGAGATTACAAAGAGTGGTAGTTAATGATGGGCTGTCAAACCCTTTATCGTTATACGGTGGAGTACCACAAGTTGGTGTAATTTGTCCTTTTTTTTTTAATTTACATTAACGATGTTAGTTCAAACATTGATATTAAAAGTGATATGAGTTTATTTGCAGATGATGAAAAAACTTTTAGTGAGTCAAATATCTCTTTACAATCTACTCTAGATAATGTAAAATTCTGACAATTAAGTAAATCAGACTGTTTGACCCGATCAATCTATTAATCAATATAACTAAGACACTAACATTTGAACATTCTAAGGATTTAGGAATATATTTTTCTTAAAATTTTAAATGCATTAAACACATAAATTGTTTATGTAATGTTGAACAAGTTTCATCTATCAAATATCAAAAAGTTTTAAAATTAATTCAGCGACTATTCTGACAAAGCTATTTAAAATATACGTTCGTCCTAAGCTTGAATACATTACACACATTTGATCACCCTGTTTAAATTAAAAAAAAAACTAAGAAAGTTGAGTCTGTGCAAAGAAATTTTACCCGTTTTATATGTAGTCGTTGCAACATATCTAATATTTCGTATAATGATAGATTGTTTAAACTTGGATCGAAATCTCTGGATTATAGAAGATGAGAATTTGTTTTATTTATGCTTCATAAAATTATTAATGGCAATTATAAGGTTTTTACAGTCAAAAATTTTATTTTTTTCCATAATAAATATTACTTAAAAGGAAATGATAGAAAAATAAAATACAAACACAATTTTAACAACAGTCAGTGACAAGGTTCATTTTTTCACAGAGCAGAGTCTATGTGGAACAAGTTCCCACAGGATGTTGTATCGTGTGAAAGGATGGAACATTTTTGGTTAAAACTAAAAATATATAATTTAAATAGTATAAATATTAGTAAAGTTCATTAACTTTCCTAAAAAACAAACAATTTTTTTCTAAAGTTTTTTAATCAATCTAAACTAACTAGTGCTTTCATATTTTTTTCATTTGTAGTACTAACTAGTTTTATTCTTTACACCTCCCCCCTAAGAGACTATAAATTTACTTTTATTAATTTTGAATAAATGTGTTTGTATGAACTAAGTTATCACCTTTTATATCAAGCAAATAAATTTTAAACTTATTAATTATTTTTTCATAGTTCTAACTTTGTTTAATTATTGGTTTATATTAATTTTTGGTTGAATATAAATGTATTTTATTGTATTTTTATTTTTTCTTTCTGTTTCCTGTTTGAGGGGCTCACGTTTTGATGTCTGAGTCCAACGTTGCACAATAAACAATACAATAATAATGATAATAATAATAATAATATTGTAAATAGTTATTAACTACCTACGTTTCTTAGTGTTGTATAGTCTCTTGGTTAAATGAAGGTTAAAATTATCGCAATGTTAAATGACTGTTAGTTAAAATTTAAAAAATTAAAATAAAACATAGCTACTTCTAGAACTAAAATTACTTTTAGCCATATAGTAATATTGCCTGACTACATTCTACACGCTTAGAGTCTAAAATGATAATTTATTCAAATTTAGTCTTTTCAATAGTACTAAAAGTGAACTTGAAACAAAATAATTATAATTAAAAGTTTTAAAATTAAACAAAAAATTGAAAAAGTGAGTTTATCTATTTGCCTCCAGCTTAATTTCACTTTTTTCTCTACATACACAAAAAAAAAATACTACAATATTGTAAGTATTTATCTAAGTTTTTATTTATTCTATTAAAGGGTTAGAAAAAACAAATTGAGAGTTTGTACGCAAGTTAATTAGTTACCGAATGACTTTTTAGATAGTTTTCGATAAAAACTATTTCTCGTTTACATTATATAAGTTATTACCTTTATAAAACTCCTAATAAATATTTTAAAACGTTGTAATGAATAACGTCAAAACTATTTTATGTAAAATTGTTTTTTGTTAGTGTAGTTTAGTATATAGTTTACCCAATTACACATGTATTAATCGTATGATCAGTAAAACTACCTTTATTTTATTAATTTAAAACTTTACATAAAGCTTTCCACCAAAAGCAAAATATCAATGGTTTTAATGAAAACTCCGACTTTGGTTTTGTTTTTCATAAATAAAAATATATTATAATTAAAAATAATAGATCATAAAAACAAGTTTTTAAACTTTATATAATATATAATCCAGTTCTGTACATGCTTTAATACTCTTTATCTGTTTTATAAATGTCGCACATTATTAAGAAAAAATAATATGCAACTAATGTGTAAAATAAGTTAATAAATCGTTAGTAACTAAACATATTATTTATGTTTAATATTTTTTTTTTCACAAGTTGTCCTTTAAATTTGTAGATATCGAAAAAACAACAATTTTCACATATTAGTTCAATTTTATTTAATAATTGTCTTTTAATTTATATAAATGACAATAATAACGAACTTCAAAGTATTTTTTTTGTGTGAAAATGATTTCATTTCAAATGCATTTACGAAATGTAATACTACATAATTTTGTTTCTTCAAAACATTTATTTAATATTGTTATAGCTACGATGTATTAATATATCTTATAAAGATATATAAATTGCACTTTAATGTCTATTAAGTTGTACTTAATACAAAATTATTACCTGTATTTTCTATAAATAAATGATTTTAATTATAGTAGTTTACATCATTAAAAGTTATTTACAATCTTAATATTAGTACAATATTTTATTGCTAAAGAATTAAACTTAAGAAAGTTACGTTAATCAATTCGCATGTTATTAAAAATAATTTCAAGTTAGTGTAACTGTATTAAAACATTTATTAAACTATTTATAAATACTTGAAACATTTTTTTGGACAATTATTAAAAATAAAAACAAAAGTGAAAGGTTTATAAAAACCAATTTAGAAAGATACACATTTAAGGTTTATAGTTTATTAAATAATTTTGACACTGTTTCGTTATTTCATTAGTCATTTTCAAATAAAATGCTGTGCAAGTTAACTAAAAGTTAGTGTTAAAACAACTAAATATACAAGATAACTTAAATAATAAGGTATATATCTATTAGTTATATAACAAAATTATAAACTACAGTTCATTTACCGTTTACACATGTTTTTATCTATTGTTAAAAGGAAAATATACATAACTAGTCAAAAATTCTTAGTGTGTGGGTAATACCCGGTTTAGTTAATAATTTGTTTGAAATTGGATTATAACTTTTAATCAAAATAGCTTCGCTAATCATGGTCTCAAGTTTGTTTCTACATTCTTTTAAAATATCAAAGTTGTTAACAGTTATTCTTATATCTTTACAAATATTTCAATTACTAATGTGGTCAGATACAGCTGTTTTACCTTTTAGATGTTCATTGACTCCTTCTATGAGTTGTTTTGATGTAATTCCAATTTATTGGATGCTCTTATCCTTAGAGTATTTATTTTCATAGACTACATTGGATTTCAATTCGTCAGGTGTTTTGTCCTTAACTTTGATACTTTAAAAGAATGTAGAAACAAACTTAGAATTTGATCAGCGAAGCTATTTTAATTAAACGTCATAATCCAATAATTGATTATTTTAAAATAAATTGTCAAAAGTACTTAAACCAAAACTTTGTTCTACTGTTTATTGTAGAATGCATAATTAATACTTCTTTTTTATTACAACAAATAACTTTAAGAACCGTGAAATACTAGAATCAAAACAGAAAAATAAAATGTAGTTTTTAAATACATCATTGGTCGAACAATATTTATGCGTGAAACTACTTAAGTACTTTTACTTTTATAACAAAATTGTGCAGTTGATATAACTTAAATAAAATTTATATAAACATATAAATGACATAAGTTGTTTTTGCGCAAACTAATTACACAAAATTGATTAAAAATAGAGTTCAACATAGAAGTATTTTAAAGAATAAAAAATCAATTAATATAAAAAATACGGTTTTTGGTGAACTGTTTATGCAAATTTGCTTAAAGTTGCGTAATACATTAAAATTGCAGCTGTATGAAAATTTTAATGTTGCATTGAAAAACCGCACTTAAAATATCGTCACTGACTATTATGACGTAATTTGGTATTGGAAAATTTTAAATGACAGCTCAATAAAGGAAAATATAAGTTCGTTCTATTTTTAAATACCATAGTATTTACAGTAATTTAACTAGACACCATTAATTTAACACCATTAATTTGAAAACTACTTAACTTACACACCTGCAATATAAATATCGAATTTATAACACTGCATTTAAAATTATATATTTTGAAAAATAACGTAATATTGCTTATATTCAAAACACAAAATTCGGCAAGATGAATTACAAACGTGTTTATTGACAAATTAAATGCAGCTGCTTTAATTTGATACATTTTGTTGCTTAGCAACTATTCATAAGTCATAATTCGTTTTTACAGGATTAAGATGTATAATATTAAGTTTGTTGTTATAAAATTTGTTTATGTACTTAGATATGAAATAAAAAATATTTATAATTGGCAGATTTGTATAGCTAAGTATTTTGTTATAAATAAAATTGTGTTAGGCCATTAGGTATAATTTGTTTTGGGTCCTTTTGCAATCTAATCATTTTTTTAAGCCCGTAATAAAACTAATAATTAAAAAGTATCTTATCAGGGATAAAAACTTCAAATTAACAACTAGTAAGTTTAAACTTTTTCATTTTTAATAATTATATTAATTTTTTCCTTTAGGAACTTATTAAGTTCCAGCTAAACTAAGTTTTTGTGTTTTATAAGTTTTGATAAGATATCTAAAATTAACTAACTTATTAGATGCTTTTAGCTCGAGCTACAATATGGCTCATTTGTCTTGTTACAACCTAAATTTTAAAGTCGTTAGTTTATACTTAGTATTACATATAGAAGAATTAACGATGTAATGTTTATCTTTAAATATCATACCACTAGTAAAACCACTAGTCTTAGAAAAGATAAATTTTATTAACTATTTAACTAAAAACTGTATGCTTAGTAAAACAACAATTTTAAATAGACACATATTAAACACGAATGAAAAAAACAATCTATATGAACTAAAAATAGAAATCTAAGGAGTAGTTAATTTTGTTTTTAAAAACGAATACTTTGTGATCCAGATACAACTTAAATTAATTCAGAATTGATAAAACATTTTTTATAAGCGATAATTTTGTTTAGAATTTTTGCAAAAAGCTCAGTTTAAACTTCACGGGATAAACCAATAAAGTCATCAAACTTAAAAGTAGAAATTGTGCCTTTAATAAAGTTAATTTTTAGTTAAAACATTTAGTTTTATTTAAAACCTAAAAAACACCTTTATAACTTTAAAGAATTTAACTATTAAAGATAAAAATAAAAATTTTTGTAGTATAATAAATCATAGTTTAAATTTTTAGTTACTTGAAGTTATAACGTCTACTTTGCTAAATAGTTTTTACAAATGTTTTATGCATTGTTTAGTAAAAATCCTTAGTCTTAATGACTGTTTCATTTTCTACTTGAGAAAAATACATTATAAATTTTGATAAAAAAAAATGTTTATAGTATGAAAACAATATGGATTATTAAAATGAAAACTACAAACATTTTGTAACATACTCTTTGGATCTGTTAAAAACCATAAAATAGAATTGTATTTGTAAAATGATTTTAAAATAAACACTATTTTTTTAATTTACTTGAAAACAGCTGTAAATTACGAAAAAAAGATCTTAATGCTATAATTTATAAAACAGATTATATGTTGATTTAATGGAATTAAAAAAATAAGTAGACAGCAGCAGTAAATTAATTCAAAGTTCATGTAATACTTTCATGTTTTTTACAAGTAATTTATATTAAGTACTAGAATAAGGTTTAAAGAGTAAATTTTCTTTTTAAAAAGAGAAAACTTGTAAAGGTACAAACTTTCTATAAAAGAAAACTTTGATACAGAAACAAATCCGTAAATTTTACGAACATTATTATTTTTCTAACATAATTTTGACTTGAATTTTTGATATAAGTTTAGTTAATATTTAATGGGATAATCCTATAAAGTTTCAAAACTTATAAGTAGATGTTGATTTTTTTTGATTATTTATGCTTTTAGTTTGAATTAAAACCCATAAAACTACTTTATTACTTAAAAGTTTTAATAGCTTTTTTCGAAAAATTTCATATTCGTTTTTAAGTTGTTTTTTGAAAAATAATTTATTATGTTAATTCTTATATTTAATTTAAAACAGCTTATTGTATATTTTTAATTATGTTTTAAAACATATGTATGCATTGTTTGTAAATATCAGTTGTATATAAATATATATTATTTTAATAAAAACCGTAAAAACTAATTTTGATCAACTTTATGTTATACTTTGTGTAAGTAGCTTTTTAATAATACTAATTAAAACCTACTTTATAAAGTAATAAGTAATAATTTTATCAGTTGTGTAAAATTTTTTTTCAAAATGGTATTGAATCATGATATAGCTTTATGTCAGTCAACGGTTTTATGATAATTTGAATTTTAACATTTCACTGTAAAACTTTGGTGCTTATGTTTTAGTTTATTAATTTTCACTGTTTTTATGTTTTTGATAAAGTTTTTATTCTATTTTTATTATCTAAAGTGTTATTACCAGTGTTATTTGCCATTTACAGAGCTTGAAAACCAAACACATAACTTTCACTGAACAAAAAATGCTTTCGATGTAAGCTTTAATAATATTGTTTAAAAGTATAAACAACATAAAAGATAACAGCCAGAAATATACAGACCTTTCGGGTATGTTTTAACTAGATAAGTATCTATATTTTTTGTAAAAATAATATGAGTACTAACGCTATTTTTTGACGAAAAACGATAATAGCTGTAAATATCAAGACAAATTTAAAGCTTATGTATGTTAATTTAAAACAAAAAAAGTAGTAGCAGTAATTTTAGTAAAAAGCTTTTACAAAATTATGCCTATCAACAGCTGTGAGGTGTTAAAGTATTTGAAACTGCATGACAAATTTGTTTGATTTGGTTTCGAAAAATATTATATAGACACCGACTAAGTATTTTGTGAAAAACTGGTAGACAAAAATTATAAATTATTTAAACTTTATAATTTTGTAATGATATGTAGATTAGCTATATATGTTAGAATCGATTCGAAGAAAAAAAAAATTATTAGATAATGCAATAACTATTTGTTTTGAAACTTAATATTAGATTTAAACAAATATTAAGTAAACAACAAACAAATTTCATTCACATAAAAATTATTGTTTATTAAATGTTATAAATAACTTAAAAAATTTATCTAAAAATCATAGTTTTTTAATAGCTATGGTAATTAGAAAATGTTAAAAAATATTGAATAGTAGTTTATTAACTGTATTAAACTTTAATATATGCAATAAAAGTTTTTAGAACCTTTTTAAGACAGCCGTTTAATAAATATTTTAGTCTCAAATTCCTGAATACCGTTGAAAGCTTGCAACTGTGATGCACTAGTTTTAATAATTTCATCTAAATACAAGATAAATAAAGAATACATTTTTTAGGATTCAAACTGAGTATTTTCTCACACAATTTATCACAATTTGTCTGTCAATTATAACCAGCTTTTAAAGGATAATAAACCCATAAATATGTTGAATTTTTTTTTTTTAAACAGCTATCTTTCATTAATATACAGTTATAAAAGCTTTTAATAACTGTGTCCCAAAAGCGTTTGTTTACTTTTCATGTTATATACTTTTTCCTTTTTAATTAAAACTTATTAAAATAACTTTTCTTAATCTCGATATTTTGTACATAAAGAATTTTATACACCTAAAAAATAGATTAATAGAAAAGTTATGGTGTACTTTTTAAAATGTCTAGTTTTAAATGGAAAATGAAATAAATATTTTAAATAACAAAACAATTTTAAAACTAATTTTAAGCATTTTAATGGATACAAGAATCAAATAGTTAATTATTAATAAGCAGCAAACTTCTATTTGAAGAACTTTTATTTATTTTTTCCACAAAATAACAATTTTCTTATTATATATAATAATATTTCATATATCCATAACTTTTTTAAAATCTTTTAATGAAACAGGACTAGTTTTTTCTGGATATTTTAGTACTAGTATTTACTTTTATCAATGAATTTTTATTTTATACTGAAAGGTTTTATTTAATGAAAAAATTATGTAATTTATATAATGTATTAAAGTTTTTTTTAACTTAAAAATGAGAGAACAGGTCACTATTGCATAAGCGTCACTTTTGCACGAGGGGACACTTAAGCACGGCGTCACTTTTGCATGCAGGGTCCTTTTTGAACAAGAGTAAAAAAATATATGAGATTAAAAACAAGGAAAATATATAAAAAGATTAGTTAATAAAAAATAAATAATAAAATAATCAATAAAATTATTGACTGTGGGTAAGGGTTTGTAGTAATAGTGAAAGTAAAAAAAAAAATTGAAAAAAAAATAAAAAAGTTATCGACCGAAGGTAATGGTTAGGAGTAACATTGATAATAAAACATGTATACCTAATAAAAATTTTCTTACAAAAAAACAAGAAAGTAAAAAAATATAGAAAATAAATTATCAAAAAAAACTATAAAAAACTTATTGACCGAAAGTAAGGGTCATGGGTAATAGTAAAAGAAAAGAAAAAAAAAGAATTAATAAAAAAACTTACACTTTTTTTCAACCTGTGCAAAAGTGTCTCCGTCCAAAAGCGACCCTGCGTGCAAAAGTTTCCCCTCGTGCTAAAGTGACGATCGTGCAAAAAAGTCGCCGTGCAAAAATGTCTCCTCGTCCAAAAGTGACCATTCGTGTAAAAGTTTCCCCTCGTGCAAAAGTTTCACTTCGTGCAAAAGTGTCACCTCGTGCAAAAGTGACACCTACCCAAAAAATAATTGTTTAAGTTAAGGTCAATTTTAAATTTAACTCCAAAATCTTCATTTTAGTTTAAAAGAATATTTACATTCTAACTTTATGTTTAAAAGTTTTTAAGGCTATACATAAAAAAAGTGCAATTATAATAGTTTGAAAAGCATTTTATTTTGCAGAGTTTGTTTAGTGGTGTAATGTTCGTTTTTAATTGTAGATCGAATGTTTAAGATTATATTTTTTATAGATTTTTATAATTTTACTAGCTTTGTTTTTGTGGCCTTTCAGTTGCTTTATAAGTTATGAAAGTTTTATTGTAAAATTAGTGCGTTTATCGTAAAATTTTTTATGTTTTTTTTACTTTAGCTTTACTTGACTTGAGTTATTTTTAGTTAATAATTGTATTCATGAATAATAAAACAAAACTATATAGTTTAACTTATTTTTTTAAATGAAATTGTGATTTTTTTAATATGGCAAACTTAAGAAACTTTTTTTTTTTTCTAGTTTTTTGTTGTTTTGAAAAAAGTACAGAAATCTGAAAGAATTATAAAACTAAAAGTGTTATATAGTATGAATAAAAAAAAAACTTAAATTTGTTTGTTTTTCTATGTTAAACTTATTTTTGTCCAGTTATTGATAATATAGTTAAATTTTCAGTCTCTAACACGCAAAAATTTTTAAGTCTGGCTAAATTTTCCGTGAAAAAAAGAGTAAAACAAAGTAACTTTTGATAAAGATACATCAAAGTCTTTATGAACAAAGAAAAATACCAAATCACCACTAAATAGTGCAAAACTTTTGTAATCGGTCCAAAATTTAGCAGAAAATATTTTTCTACGCTCAATCGATGTTACTTAACGACAAAAAAGTGAGTTGTCGTGGCAACCGATTGTTTCAAGTTGTCATGCAGATTAATACAAATTGCTCCAAATTACTGACGTGTTACCGTTGGATTATTACTAAATGAAATTATTTTATCTGTTGTTACTCGTGCTTAAGTTCTTACCTAAAAAATAAAACTTAATAATAATAAATAACTAAATAAAAGTTATTTTTGAAAAAACGAAACCAATAGTTAAATTAAAATATACTACTTTAATGCGGTAATCAAAAAAATTGAAAAAACAAAATCTTGTCTTTTTAATTAAATTCCTAAACTCTAAAAAACCGCTCAAACATGATATTTTTGTTTTGTTGAATGTATAAAGACTAATGACGAATGTAAAAGGTCGAAAAATCAAGATGTTTCTAATAAAATTGCATTCATAACATCATATTAAGGTAAAGTTTTAGATTTATCATCAACTTTTGTACAATTTTGCATGCTTCCAATTGTAAATACTTAAAAGATAAAGAAAAATTTAAATTTATGTTAAGTTAAGTTAAAAGAAATATTTGACTTTATCCTAAGCTTCTTAAAAAAGTTTTAAAAACCGCATCAGTACTATTTTTTATTAAAATGTTTTAAACAAATTAAACGTTAACTACTAAAAATTTACACCGTAATGAAAGGACAATAAAAAAATTGATAAAATATTTAACAATGTTTTTTTTGAGAATTTGATTTTCTTTTTATTTTTATATAGTTTTGTGCAAAAAAGCATTATAATAAACCAAAACTCTAAAGGTAAATACTTACTTGTTTTTTTTATTTTGCTGAGCTACATAAGTAGTTTGTTTTCTAAACCTCGAGTAAATTCTTTTTTTCACAATTATCTAATAGACATAAATATAAGTAGCTTGTTTAAATTTTTAACTCCCTAACTGAACAATAATTTAATAGCATTATTAAAAAAAAATGCCATAAATGATACAAAAAATATATAAGCTTGATACAGATGCAAAAATGTAACAATTTTTCTGATCTCAATTTTTAAACGTGACTGAAAAGATAACATTAGACGACTATGTACAAAAATAGTTTAATATCAAAACTTTAAGCAAACTATTTAATGTTTTTTATAGAAAATATCGGGAAAATAGTACTTTAAATTAAAAAAGTATATTTCCTTTAATGAAAATGTTGATAAAAGTTTAGAAGTCAACACCGCGATATTATCATTCAAAGTTTGTTAAAATAATTAAGTGTTTTTTCGTAGTTTTCTGATAAACCGTTACAAGCAAACTTACAGCTGCAACTTTTTTTTTGTTTATTTTGTCACCAAACACAATTGTTGCATATTTTAATGGCAACATCAAAACATATCAATTTTTACACCTGTAATTACGTCAGTTCCTATCATAGATGTTACTCAGTTGACAGTTTTTAAAGATTGACTAGTAGCTTTGTTGTTATGGCAACATCCCAAAAACTGTGGTCAAAAAAGACATCTGCACAAATTTGTTACGACAAATTTTTTAGGTTAGTTTTATATCTATAAAGGAAATAAACGTTTCCTGTCACGGTTTGATATTCGATTTATACTTTATTTTTAATTATTAGCGTTTAAATTTAAAATTACATAAATTATTTTGACGATTTTTTTAACGACTGAGTTTTAAGCGTATAATTGCAAATAATACCAAAAATAATTGCATTAACTTACTTTTAGAATTTGAACCTCTTTAATTTAGATTTTCTATTCCTAATCAATATTATACTTATAAAAAATTAAGTTTTTGCTTCTAGCTAAGGCCTTGTCTGTTAATCAAGTGCTATAAATTAAAAAAAAAAGAATGCAGTTAAATCTGAATGGAATCATTCAAAAAATTTCATCAAACTAAAAAACTAAAACTTTAAAACTAAAAAAAAAACGCTTATAATATTTAAAATGTAGTTAACTTAAGTTTTATTTATAAACAAAGCTTGAGATGTTTAACGTAAATTATATTAATAATTGAAACAACCGCCTATATTGAATGAAACTGAAACTAAAACAAAAAAATATAAAACTAAAACGTTAAACAAAATTTTAACCATTAATTACCTAAAGATTTGGTATACTAATAACTAAACTATTTTTATTTTCATAAACACATCTTTAATTTAAACTTTAAAAAAATACTCACTCAAACATAAACAGGATTAGAAAAAAGTAAAAACCAAAACAAGTTCTGAATTCTACTTCAAAATCCTAAGAATTAGCAGTTTCTTTTTTCTGTTCAAAGTCATATACCTGAAGTTATATTAACAAAAGTAATTTTTCTGATATTTTGTTTACCCACATTACTGTTAGTTGTCTAAAATTTGACATCTGCAATGTTTTCTAACGTTGATTGAAGTTAAACGCTAAAAACTTTGTATTTTTATGAAACTACTGTTTAGTTTTGTTTGTCCTTCATACTATGTTCTTATAAACATTTTTCTAGGTTTCTTTTAAGATTGTTTAGATATCATTACGATTTTCGTGAACCTATGATTAACTGAAAAAATATTATGAGTCTTTTATTTAAAAACTTAAGTGAATGAAAACAATAGTTGTTTTAAAACGCTTTTTTGACTAAAAGTTCAGTTTATAAACAGTTAATGTATGCCTTTGTATCAACTTTTTTTTACAACAAATATACTAATTTTTTTTTAGTTGAATTGCGTATTCACATTAATATTTCTGTCTCATTTTGTTTTTTATAACATTTATTAAATTTCTAAAAACAAATTACGATTTTAACTTTTATTAATCTTAACTCTTTTACCCATGAAGAAATAGTATAAAAATTCATTACATTCTGCTTCGATATTTCTATCCTTTAATTGAAAAACTTGTTTCTTTTTCATTTAAAATTGTTTCATATAAAATTGTTCATTTTTAAAGTAGAGAACGATATTTTTGCTTAGTAGGCCATATCTTTCCCTTCTGTATTGGTAAAAGAAGCTATAACTTAAAAACAAAAAAAATCATAAAAAAGAAGTGTTTAAAATTTATGACTCGTTTTCGTATCAAAAATCTTATGTAAAGTGATGAGACCTTTATAAAAACTTTTTTATTTTCCTTTACAACACAATATGTAACAAAAAAAAAAGACAATTCATTCATTATTTAACACATATTAGTTTAATTTTACATACTGTTTTGTATGAACTATCATTAATATTAACCACTAGTCCTAGACCTTTATTGTTAAGATCTTTTTAAGTTTTAACAAAATCGATTTATTGATACTAAGACTGACTTAGTTATATATTTATAAAATTTATACAATTTTTTTTTTTTTAAAACATTTAGACTGAATCATTTAAGTTTATTCAATACAAACTAATCAAATCAAATCAATACAAAAAAAAATCTTTAGCATAGTTTAAAGGACATTTTTGTTGCGTGAATACTTCATTGATTTGAAAATACTAAAGTCTTTAAATAACTATGCGTTTATAAAGTACTTTGAGATATATCTAATAATATCTTCTAAAATGTTATTACTTTTTAACTTCTTATATTAAAATACTTTGGTAATTAATAACTTTAATCTACTTTTTATCTTAGTTTTAAATTATTTTTAGTACTCTAACGACCACGTTTTCAGCCGCGTGACAACCATATAAGTTAAGATCGCTTGACAAAAAACCCTTAAGTTTTTTTTTTTGTTTTATAGCTGTGACAACTACAAAGCATAAAAAAAAATACGAGCTAAAAACATCACAAAAATATTTTTATACTAGACTGTGAAAGCTAGATAAGTATAACTAGGTAATTGTTCAAAGTTTTTTTTTTTTGTCTAAAGTAATAGATATAATATTGTTACTTTTACACTTCTTTATTAATAATTCACAAACGGTACCTTTAAAGCTTATGCACTAAAAAAACTGTTTACATCTTGTTGCTTTCGTTTTGCATTTTTAAAAGTCAGTTTAATCATTTTCACTTAAGTAGTACCATAAAGCTATCATATTAACTTTAAGAATTTTTAGGAGCGTTAGGTATAGTTTTCGTATTATTATTAATAAAAATATATTGTATATATAAAAGTTATGCTTTACCTGGTAAAACCAAAGTTAATTCTCTTACATTTATTATTTAATCCATAACTATTAAGCTTTCAAAAAAACACTTTGTGCCGTGAATAAGTTGCATAAAGCTACTACAAACTTTAAACAAATATGTGATAGGTTACCAAAATTAAGATATTATATTATTTTAAAAATGCATGATACATATATTTATCAAACAATATATTAAGTATAAGTTTAGCTTTAGTTGTTTTACATAAGTGTTGTTTTTTATTAAAACAAAAAGAAGTGAAACACCGTAAGTCATTAAAGTAGCTGCGTACAAAAACAGTTTTTTAAAAACAGCTAATTTATTTTTTTTTCCGGTAAACAGCAATGTAAATTAAGTAAACATTTTAATGGTATGAAACTTTGTCAAAAAGCTTACATAGGGTAAGATTAATTGGTTTTGTTTATAAGTAGTATTTTTAGTACCATTAAAATAAACACATTAGATATACATAATCAAAGTGAGTTTCTGGTTGAAATGCGGCATTTAAAATTACTTTTTGTAATCAGAGATTAGAAAGATCATGTTTAAACACCTAGACTAATTTTAGTATCAAGAAGCCAGATTATCTTACTAAATCAAGTTCATAACTAAAACTAAACTTTTAAGTATAAGCTAAAACAGCTGTTGAATACAAATAGCAGGGGTATTACAGCCTGTTTATAAATAAAAAGATTACAAGTGGATAAAAAGGCTTAAGCGAATTGCAAAACAGTAGCTAAAACTGTATTAAAGCCCAAATACGCATGTCTTAGAAACAGCTGAAAAGTGTTAAGGGCTTAAATCTCAGTGTAAAGTTTGAGTGTTTATGAGGTAATAATTTTGTTTTTGAAGACACCCACTTAGATTACGTTTTTTTTGTGAAATTGTGAATAGCTTTAAGTTATTACTTTCTTGAGTATTTTACTGTCTATTTTCTACTTGAAATTGAACGCTCAATTTGTGAAGACACACAAGACAAAAAAATAACAGTTTACTTCAATCCGCACAACTGCCAGTTAGTAATTTTAATATAAGAAAAAAAAAATACAGATTATACACAAACGTTTTAAACAGGAAAACAAGTTTAAAACAAAACTAAACAGTAGCAACTCAAAAGTATGTTACAGTTACATGTAAAACAACAAAGTAAAAACTAAAAATATATTAATGTTGCCTTTAAGTTTTATCTGAAAAATAAAAGTATACTAAACATTCCCGATCTTTCTTTAATTCAATAAAAAATCAAGAAATTTTTGACATTGGAAAAGAAAAAGGCGCCACTGAGGTTTTAAAATGTTTCATTTTCTGATAATTTATTTGATGTTTTGCTTAACTGCAAATTACTTGTTTCTCAAAATAACATGTTGGAAGTTTTCGAAAAAAACAGCAAGTTATTTGTTTCTCAAAGTAAGAAGTTGGAACCTATCCAATTTTGTTTGATTTACAAACAGCAAAATAAATCAAATCAAATCTTTTAAAAAAGTTAGTTTGTTCAACTGCGTACTATTGAGTTCAACAAAAAGTAATTTTTCAACTTGATAAAAAAAATTACTTATCTTAAACTTGTTGATACTTAATTAAAAATCCTAAATGTCAGTTTATACACTCCTTTATTTAAATAATGAATTGTTATGTAGTTTAATGTTTCTAACTAGTTTTTTTTTGCTTAAACATGTGCAAAAAAAGAACCTAAATAGAACTTAAAATTATTGTTATATATAATAACTAATTCTATTACTAATGTATGTATATTTAAGGAATAAAAAAGCAAAAATATTGAAGTTTATACAAAATCAGTTCAACAATTAAAAAACTAGTTTAACATTAAATTTCAAATGCTTATAAGTTTTGTTTTTCCATTCGAAGCGATCTGAATATTCTAGTTTATTTTTTTGCACTTATACTAATATCGATTTCATAGCAATAATTTGCTTCAAAAACTTATAATTTTCAAATAATGTTCCAGACACAGCACTAGATTTTAAGTATTATACCAACTACTTTTAAAATTAATTTCATCATAACACGTTATACATTATATTGAAAATGAACTTATCTATCGAATTAGAAGATATTCATGGTTACGATATCATAAACCATTATAAAAACTGTTAGCTTACAACAGGTGTTAATAAACTTTGAAAGACTAATACGTTTTTTATAATCTTGATACTGTGTAAAAAGTATAGATAACAGTAAACAAATTTTCTAATGGGTATTTAGGTATTAGGGTAATTTTCTAGAAATTAGAAATTACCTCTATTTACTTGTACGCACTGTAAATGTTTTTTGTTATTTTTAGTTCTCTTTAAAAATAGTTCTTAAACTAAAGTGACATCTGAATGAGATTTAGTTTTAGTAGAACAAGCTTTTCTTTGTTCTTTTTATTTATAGGTTTTATTTATTACGTAACAAATATCAGGTCAAACACTTTATAAAAATTTAGCGATTGCCAAGATCTTAATTAAAAATGTCACTGTCTCTTGGTTAAATGAAGGTCTAATTTGTTGTCAATGTTAAATGATGATTAAATAAAACTTTTAAAAACTAGCTTATTCTTTAATAAAAGTTACTATTAGTCTTTTGATTTAATTTTGTCTAACTAAGTTCTATATTCTTTAAAGTCTAAGAAGAACTTTTTAAAAAAAGTATTTATGATATTTATATAGTTCGATTTGCAACAAAAAAATTATCGTTAAATTTTTTCAAACATAATGACAAATTTGATTATTATTATTTTTTTAATTTATATTTTTTTAGTTATATTTTCTTCATCATATATAACACATAACTTAGTACTGTAATAAGGTACATATTAAAAACTTTTTTATTACATTTATAACATATTTTAAATAAGAATAAATTAAAAGTCTCAATACAAACTATAATGTTAACCGAATAGTTTTATGTAGTTTTGTAGAAAAACTTTTTCTAGCTAATAAGCTTTATTTACGTAATTTTATAAATTTTATAATTTATATCTATTTAAATTAAAATAAATAAGATGAAAACTATAGTTTATTTACATCCTTAAGTTGTTTGTTGTTAATGTGTTTTCGTTGTATAATTTTCCTGATTACATATGTTTTAATCGTATGACTAGTAAAACTACCCTTACTTAAATAGTTTAAAATTTACTTGAAGGTTTCATCTTAATATAAACTTCAAGTATTTTTTACTTATGATCTCTACTATATTTTACATAAAAACATAATTGAAAAAATGTATTTTCAAATAATGTATATCATAAACCACAATTCTTTACACATTTTTTGTATACTCTTAATCTTTTCAGGTTGTTCGTGTAAAATTCAAACATAACTAACTTAGTAAGACTGTTTATTTTAAGTACTTCTAATTTGTATTAATGACAAAAATTTCAAACACAGCAACAATTTTCACAAACCCTTTGAATTTTATGTAAACAGTTGTTTTTTATTTTACAAGAATAACAATAATAACTAACTTCAAAGCAATTTTATGTGTGAAATTGGCATGTTTATTTAAAAGCGTTTATGAAAACCAATATTACAAAAATATTACTTTTTAAAAATATGTATGCAATATTGTTGTAGCTACGATAATTTATTATATAGTTATAATGACATAAAAACTGTATTTTCTTTTCTATTAAGTTGAACTTATAATAAAATTGTTACCTAGGTTTCTATTTTGAAACTGTTGTGAAAATAGTAGTTTACATCATTGAAAATTGATCATTATTTTGTCGTTACAAAACAAATGCAAGCTTAATGTTTTATTACCAAAAAATAATCTAAGTTAGTGGTCGGTAGTTTACTTCTCATCTCAATAAAAAAAATACAAAAGATTCAAAATGAGTTTAAACATTAAAATTTAACTGACATTAAAAATTTGAATAACTGTTTTGTAGTTAAGTTAAAATTAGGTGGTTTATTAAAAAAGTTCAACTTGGTAAACAAGTATTTAATGAATACAAAGTTATATAATTAGTAAATTACATGTTTTGCTGCAGAAATTTTCTGAATTTTTATTTTTTATAGATTTTAACAATGTATCTATACAAATAAGATAAAAAATTTAAAGCTGTATTGATTATAAATTAAGGTTACTATGAAAAATTTCTTACTAGAGAAAAATCCTCAAAGTACAAATACTAAAGTAGTATAAATTATAAGATTTTGAATAAAGTAATTATGGAAATTTAAAACAAGTTTGCGTAGTATATTGACACTGCAGATGTATAAAAAGTTTAATGTTACTTTGAAAAGCCGCACTTAAAGGTTCGTCACTGACTGTTATGGCGTAATTTGATGCTGGAATATTTTGAATGACAGCTCAATTATGTAGTACATAAGTCCGTTTTAACTTTTTGTCTCATACTTTAGGAAATCTAAGTAAAAGTTTTGGTGCACACAATGATTATAGTAATTATATATGCTTAGATATAACTTTGTTTAATTACACACTAATTTTGTTTTTGTTTTTCCGCAAGATTTTAATGTAAGTCTATAAAAGTGCTTTTGTGTAGGACCTATACTATAGGTTGCTTAAAAGAAGTACAGTATACTACCGCTTAAGTACGCACTTTTTTTGGTACGCATCACGCCTTAAGTACGCACTTATCCAGAAAGACAAAGTAAAGGATGTTATACAAGACTGACATTGACTTTTTATATTAAATGTATGTATTAATTATGTAGAAGCTTTTTATAGTTAAAATAAATCATTTTGCAAATTAGAATTATGTATTAATGTTATTTAAAATAAAAAGACTTGTTTATTTGGCTTAATTATTTGGTGGATAGTTGTAAAAAGGAAAACAAACAACTAAATTTCATATTACACTGTGTCATCAAAAAGTACGCAGTATCGTGCTAAGTACGCAATTTTTGGTCGGGTTCAATTTGCGTACTTAAGCGGTAGTGTACTGTACTTGTATAGAAATTGATATGAGAAGTATGTGAATTTTGTTTATAAGTATAAATATAGTTTGTTTGGTAGTAGAAGTTAATCTAATTGGCTTTTTGATTCACTTGTAGCTTTTAATCAGTTTGTACAAACGAAAAATAAATAAGATATCTGTGAAAATATTTTTAAAACATAAACCTCACATAATAATTAATATTTTTGATCTGTGTTAAAATCAATGTATTATGTATTGCTTACACAAAATAAGGTTTCATCATTGTTTGTTTTATACGGAGAGGCTTAGCTTATTTTATCAGTTATTAAACTTTAAACATATTAAATGAAAACTTTTCTCACAACATTTGTAATTTTAATATATTTTGATAACAGTCGTTCAAATGTATTGCTTCACTTACAACGTGGCAAGTTCAACAAGTAAATTTTCAAGATATAAAATCCACTGAACGATATATGATAAACTATTTGTGCCGCGTTAATAGATAAAAAGTTTTATGTTAAAGTATAAATATGTCTGTATAGAAATAATGTTTATATATATTCTTAAAAATCAGTATGCACTTAATAGCTTAGTTTTAAAGATAACTTGCTAAAACAATTTTAAACGTTATGCTTTCGAATATAGACACTTGATTGCTAAGAAGAAGATGATCTATAATTTAAGAAATAAATAGTTCTGAATGATGAATGAACTTTTTTTTTGACATTGCAGATGTCATGCACGAGCAGTTATTTCAGTTTGCTCACAGCTAATCTAGCAACAAATTCAGTAAAGTCTCTGTTTAGAACTTTCAATCAGCAAATTTATAGTAAACTACGCAAAATTACTACGTTGCTCTTGATTTTAAACTTTTGCTACATATAAAATTTTGAAAACAACTACAATTTTGTAAATTTCTGGTAAAATATAATAAAAACATGAGTAAAAACAATGTAATATCATTTCATACTATACAGTAAAAGTTTGTTTTCATTTTTTTCTACTACTTCTCAATTTTAGGTTTAATTTAAAAGAAATTTGTAGATTTATTAAAAGTGAAGTTTGTAAAAAATCTTTTTCGTTAGATTATAACAATTTTTTTTAATAATCTTAAAACAACTAGAACCTCGCTAACTTAATAAATACCCTGCTAATTAACAGACTTGCTCTAATTTTAATATACAAGCCATTTTATACATTGTAGTTTCAATGATATTTAGTATAGGCATTAATTCATAAGCTTTACAAATACCTTAACTTTTAATAAACACAACAAAGGCTAAAACTTTAAATTAACTCAGGTGTACTTATTTTATACCTGGTTTATGGTTACTTATTTACGTCTTATTTGTATTAGTGTATAATTTGATAACTTTAAATAATAAAACTGTTTAAATATTATTTTTTTTATTCATAGATTGTTACAAACGTTTTTACAATTATATATTTAATTTGTATATGTGTTTCTGCTAAGAATTAGTTTTTTATGAAATATTTCTTATTTTTTAAATACTCTGCAAAAACTAATGTTTGAGATAAATAATAAACTACTAAATTACCAATTTAAGTGATCCTTTAGTTTATTGAAAAACTAAAGAAGTATGATAGTTGAAATGCATATGTGGGATATAAGTTTGATTTCTGTACTCAAAGATTTTAAAATAAAAAAAATATATATTTAACTTTTTTTTGCAGTTTTTTGATTATACTAAGTTAACTTAGGGACTTTTCAAAATCTTAGCTGGTTGTTTTACTTTAAATAACTTTTTAGAACTTCCGTAAATTTTATATTTAAAGACTTTAAGAATATTAGAATTTTTTATATATTTTAAATCATAGATATCAATTTTATGCCTTATATATTTACAAATTTAAGTAATCCTTTGGTTGTTTGAAAAACTAATGAAGTATGATATTTGAAATGCATGTTTAGAACATAAGTTTTAGCTTTGTACACAAGGTTTTAAAAACATAAGTAAAAAAAATACTTAAGTTTTTTTTGAAGTTTTTAGATTCCAGGAGTTAACTTAGGGACATTCAAAATCTCATGCTGTTTTTTTTTTTAACTTTTCATAACATTTTTTTTTTAATTTACGTTATAATTATACATAAAGTTTTATACTATTACAGGTATTGAAGTTTATTGTAATAAGTTTTTACATTATTTCTTGTTAAATTCTCCAAAATTTTTTTATTTGTTTTTAGTTTAGAAGTATAATCAGCATTCGAGTTTTTACTACGACAAGAAAAACAGGAAAAAAAATTGTGGCAGACCACTGTAAATTTAAAAAGTGTACTAAAAGAAAAATACCATCCTTTATATCATTGAAAATGTGGCAGTAACCTCCTTATCTGACACAAATGTTTTTGAGTACAGTACTTACTTGAATTAATTTTGTTTAATTACGTTTATTGCAACTAAACTTATGATTAAAACTTATTTCAGATAATTAAAGCATACGAACTCGTCATGGTACTCCCAAATAATTCCAACAGATTGTTTAACATGCGCAGTGTTGCAACATTCTTCATCATTTTCGCCCTTTTTTATTTCGGGCATGGGTTGGAATGGTTCTTTCAGAAATTAGGATTGATTCATGTAGTTGAACCATTATCGAAGATCATACAGTTGTTAAGAATCCTCTCACAATAGAAGTGATATTGATCCCAGAAGCTTCATTATAGTTCTATTAAATTGAGCTTGAGACTAAACTAGCTTCGCTTTTTTTAGTTGTTAATAAACATTATAGATGTTATGAATTGTGCCTTCTGTTTGCTTACTTACCCATAACTTTTATTAAAGCTTTGCTTAGAAAATGTTTAATCTACTGTTTTTTAATTAGGCTGCCAGTTGTTTAACAAAGTAGAACCTGTAAAGAACTTTTTATAAGTTTCATTCCATAATTATATCAGTTTTCCACTCTCACTCTACACTATAACTGTTAGAATGTTTGCGTCTTTATACAAAACGAAGATGGCCAAATACTTTTGTCTGATATAAATAATTAATAAAGTATCAATGTTATATATATATTCTTTAATAACTTACTAACATCAAACAAAGGCTTATAACCTAGTTTAACAGTAAATTGTGTTTAAAACCAATTTTTTAAAATTTTAAGTAAGAACAGTGAACTGGTTACTATGTTAAATATGCTTTTACAGCACATTATTTAAAGTAGCTAAGCATAAAACAGTAAAACTTAACTAAACTCTTTAATTTGCAACTTTTATTATTACGCAGGAAATATCAAAATAATATAACAAGTGATTACATAAAGTTAAAGAGTTGATTAACAATATTTAGTCTTTTCATCAATTATTTTTGTGTTTTTAGTAATGCATATTTTTTAGCACTTAAAAAATATTTTAAAAGTAGTAAAAGACTTTAACTGCTTTAAAACAATTTAATAGAAAATAAATGACTGTTTTGTTATACTCACTAGTAGTGATCGTCTCATTAAAGTAAGTTAAATACGTTCTAATAACCTATAGTCTTATTACAGTAACCTCTCGCATCTTTACGCACTCGTGACGTTACGCACTATCGTTTAGTTACGCATTTTAGAATTCTTAAAAATTAAAAAAATATTTTTTTTTTATTGTACAAATTAGGTTTATAGTATATTTTTTATTTGAAATATGTTTTTATATGCTAACTCACCTCTCTATATCTTTAGACTTTTTAAATTTATGTTCACTGACTAATTGATGAACATTAAGTTATACCTCAGTATATCAGAAAATTTTGTTAACAATAAGAGATTAAATTTAAGTTTTCCTTATGTGGGCAAAGGTCAAATTAAAAAAAGTTTTAGTTACATAAACAATTTTTATTAAATATTTTGTATTCAAAAGAAAAAAACCATTACAGCACCAAATGCATACTTTTGTAAAAGTTTAATAAAAGGGTTGATCATGCCAATTTGATCATCAGACCACAAGTTTCGGTAGACTGAGACCGGTTTCGTCCTTGTTAGGACTCTCACGGCAAACGAAAGTCCAGGCTTCTGCTTTGCAGACTTTCGCCGATGTTTTTTGTTGACTTTTGTAAAAGACTATAGAAACAAATTTTAATATAGAAATCACACCATTTCTTAATTGTAAACAAATGCTTAATTATAAGTTGAATTTCTAAGTACAATATAATATAAATGTTAAATATTAAACAAGTCAAATATAAATAAAGATATAGATAAAATATATATGTTACTAAAATTAGTAAAACTATTTATTTAAATTTAAATCTCTTTTTTATAGATGTATAGTTTTATTTTTTTGTTTTCATAATCATAAATAAAGTGAACAAATTGTTAAAAGTAGGAAAGTCCCCAGTCTGCTTTTAACTAGAAGTTTAAAAAACAGTCATTATAGTAAGTATATTTGATACCTCTCGTATCTTTACGATCTCTCGTATCTTTACGCATTTTTTCTGTGGACACAATGTGCGTAAATAAGCGAGAGGTTACTGTACTATGTTAAAACTAAAGCTGTCAAAAAAATAAAGCTATAAGGAAAATTATCTGAAAACGGCTTAAAAACAATATATTTTATTATAATTTGCATAAAAAATAGAGCCATTTCGAAACTTTCACTGCATTATCAATACACTTTTCATATTATATAGTATATAACTGTACTTTTGACAACTAGTTTCTGCTTACTCTTCTGAACACAACTAAATTTAATACACTTTTTCTGTTTTTAATACAAATTACTAACGCTAGAAATTATTAAAATTATAGTTTTATTAGTTGAAAGTAAAAAAATAGTATATTAAACTATCTTAATGCATTTCAGAATAAAGTTTTAAAACATAAACAACATTTTTAATGTCATAGTAGTACAGTAAGTATATTTATACACTGAAATTATTTTTTAAAGATTGAAAATTTTTAACAATTGTTTTGAAGATTGTATATATTTGTTTTGTCTTTAAATTAATACATAGCATTACTATATTTAAAAATATACTTTTAGTGACAACTCTTATGAAAACCACTTTTCGGTCATTTGCAATTTTAAGAAGTTTAAAAAATATTTTTTACCCTTCAACTTACGTTAGTGCGAGTTTTTATAAACTAATTAAGTTGTATATTTTTTTTTTGTTTTTACTTATTTAAGAAAAATAAAAACATTGTAGCATTTGTAACATTGTAGCATTTATAATCTTAATAAAGTGTAAATGTTATAATTAGTAAACTAGATTATTGACGTAAGACTTATTAGCTTATGTAAGTATTTCTTGTAACTAAGTGACAAGCTTTATAACCAAAAGTTCTGTTTTTTAAAATATAGTTGTCTACCGGAATAGATATGCAGTTTATAAGCAACGTTCAATATTTTCGTGCTCAACTACTTTATTGTTGTTCAATCTAAGCCTAACTTTTTAGTTAATTTTAAAAAATCAAATTGATTTCAAAAGTAAAGAAAATCTTTAAGAAAGTTATATTGTCTAATATCTAACTTCGTTTTATTAAACTTAAAACTTTTCGAAATTAGACTTTCAAAACTTTGAACACATTTAGAGGTATTGTAAATAAAAGCTTTTTTATGTTACAAAAAGTTTAAACCATATTTTAAGCTATAATTTTTGTTGTTAATACTAATTGTTAGAATCTGAAATTTGTTTTAACTTTATTCATTTTTAATTGTTTAAAAATAATTTTTGATACAATAGTTTAAACATTCATGTTTAACAATAACACAATATAACGTATTTCTTGTATACCAGTATGTATTTAAATGTTGAACTAATAAACTAAACGATGACGTTTCTCTCTATATTGCATTTGTAAATACGTGTTTGCCTATTAATCTAGTAGTAGTTGCAAATTTAGTCTTTTTTTTCATATTTTTTTCGTTTGTAATAAATGCTTAAAGTAGTTTTTATTGCCATGAAAAATTATCGTAACGATGCATCGAGCCAAAAGTTTGCTGATATTTCAAACATACTATAAACTTTGTCTTATCACTTAAGCATATAGTGTTTCTTCGCTTTATTAAAACTATTTTTACTTTTAAATACAATTGTTAAATTTTTTGATGTTTTATTTTGATAAATTCTGTATTTAGATATTTATGTATAGTTTTATTTATTTTAATCAACAAAGCTTGAATATTTGGTTCAATTATGGTAAACGTCACGGCAAAACCTGAATATAATAAAATAATTTTTAAATACTTTTAAGTTATCTTATATCTTATTGTTAGTAAGCATATACACGTTTCTTCTTGTTTTTTACTTTTCCGTCCATGATAGCTTTTTATTATAGAACAGTTAAAAAAATTAGTTCAAAAAAAATTGTTTAGATAGGATAACTAATGTCTAAATATTTGTTTTATATTATTTTGTTAAAAGCTATAGCTTTATAAGGTTATTTTGTTTTATTCAGAAAACTGACAATGTAAAGGTAGACTTTGGATTTTAAAAGCGATAACTTATTTTGTTTAATTTTTTTACTTAAAGTTTTTTTAAGTTTTTGAAAGTAAATTAATTTTTTTTACTGTAAAACAAAGACTAAGACACTATACTTGCTTAAGAAATGTAAAAAATCATTTAAATTATCTAATTTATTCTTTAATTATAAAATAGTGATTATACTAAGTAATTTAATATTTTAATGTAAAATTAACAGAATCTGTTATAAACAAATTAGTGTTTTAAGTTTGTTGCTAATTGTTATTAGTGTCATTCTACACATACAACAAACTTTTAATCCTAATCTCAACTGGATATAAGTACATTTAATTACTTACTACAACAACCGATACTTAGATTTATTTTTCATTGTCAAATATAACAGTAATGAAATTAATAATTCCAAAAAGTTAATTTTGTTAAGCGAGTGATTAAGTTAAATTGTTTTATTTTAAAATCAATTTTTTATTTCTTTTTGTGTATTTATTGCAATTTTCTAGCAGAGATTACAAAAAATAAAATTAAACTTCAAGTCTAAAAATAATCAAAATTAGCACTTTTTTGGTTTAAGATAAAAGTTATTGAAAAGTTAAAAAGAAAACAAGTGTATTAATACAACATAATATAAACTGTAGAAAGTTCAGGATTTTGAAATATATAGTTTGGTTGATAGTTCAAAGTTTTTTTAGCATAAAAAATAGTTGAATGAACTAAAAAACGAGATAAAGTTTTCTAAGAAAAATAAAATACATTTTATTTTCACTTTGGTTTTACTTGTACTTAAAATGTATATATTTTATTGAAGCACAAGAAAAGTTTGTTAACTTGTTTTTATAATGAGTTTTATCTAGCTAGTTTTAAAAAACTATTAGTCTTTTGATTGTATTTTTATCACTATTTTATCACTAATTTTTTATTTACCTTAAATGTTTTGATCAAATATGTAAAAAAATTTTTTAATCTATATTTTTTGAGCAGTTTAAATTATCAATAGCAGGTTAGCTGATTAAAGAGAGGCTTGATAACAACTTTCTCCTAGAGTTCAGCTTTTAAACGCTATACTATTTTATTCATAATAACTTTTTTTTTAAGTTTTAAAACAAAATAAAAAATGTTTGTATTGAGTAATAAAATTATTTGCTGTTTAGTTGTAAAAAACGAAGCGCGAGTAGTAATTTTTTTATCAGAAATATATTTTTTTAATTATAAAAATCCAAAGTAAATAAAAAACTTAATAAAAAAAATAATTAACAAATACATAGGCAAAAGTCTAAAAGGTAGAAGCCTGGATTGTCGTATGCCGTGAGACAAGCTCAAGTTAAACAAAAGTAATTAACTAGATAAATGTTATACCAAAAATACCAGACAAATATTTCAGTTTAATTTATTTATTGTAAGTCACTGTTCAAGTTAAAGTATGTATATTAATATAATAAGTATGCTCTTTATCAATTAGTAAAAAATAAGTAAAATGTTATTTAATATTACAAATACAAACTGTTGTTAGAATAAAAAAGCAAACAAGGAAATGTTCAAAGAACTTTACTATAATATGGATCATGGAAAAAGAGGAATGTTTGTCATTTTCATTTATAATGTAAGTGTGAACATTAAGTTTCGTCATTGTTTTGACTTTTTAGTTTTCAGTACTCTTAATGTATTCTTTAGAAAGTGATAAACTGTTGGTGGAGAAAAGTATAGTTAACAAGATATAACAATCTCAAAATGTACTTCAATAAAATATATGGTTGATAATTTTTGGTAGAGAATTGTTTTAGGATTAGTGTAAAATGTACTAAGACACCTTAAATACTTAAAAAATTGAACTTCAATTTATAACCAAACTGTTTTATAACTTTTTTATCTAAAGTGTTTTATTTATAAAGGTTTTTTTAACATTGGTGTCTATTACTATGAAAGTTCTAAATTTTCTTTACAAAAATAAGATGACTACTTTTCAAAACTCTTGTATTTTTAGGTATTATACTAAACTAAAAACTTATATAAAAGTAGTAACTTTTAAAGGAATGCTGACGGAAATGAATTAGTTTTTAAACAAAATTTTAAACTCATACGATTTTTATAACTTACTGACCTATATTAGCGCATTTAGTCATGCTATTAAATACAGTACACTACCGCTTAAGTACGCAAATTGAACCCGACTAAAAAGTGCGTACTTAGCACGGTAGTGCGTACTTTTTGACGATATAGTATAATATGAAATTTAGTTGTTTGTTTTCTTTTTTTACAACTAGCCACCAAATAATTAAGCCAAATAAACAAGTCATTTATTTTAAATAACATTTAAAACATAATTCTAATTTGCAAATTTTTTAATAGATTTTAAAATGATTTTTTTTTCTATAAAAAGCTTCTACATAATTAATACATACATTTAATATAGAAAGTCAATGTCAGTCAATGATTAAAAAACAATATTAAGCTACTTTTTGTTTTGTTAGAGGGAAAGTACCAAACTACTTAGTGTTTACCAAACATTTTCAAAACATCAATGTATGTACATTTAAATTAAATTATGACTTAACTATTTTGTATATGTAGGTTTTTTTAACTTTGTCATCTAGATTTATTTATTTTATAGCATTACAGCTCAAATATCATTATTCTTTTTACTTTTCTGCAACCACTACATAAGTATTTAGTTTGTTAACATTTAATAACAGGACTGTCACAATCTCAGGCCACTTGGCCTACTCAGGATTACTCACCCTAGTTTAAGTTGTGAAAGTATCAGGCTAACTCAGCAGGTTGGCCATTCTACCTGGAAATATAAAATAATCTGGAAAAACTTGATGATTGAAAATTTAGGCAAAAAAACTGGAATTTCTTGAAGTTCTAGTATAACATCCTTTACTTTGTCTTTCTGGGTAAGTGCGTACTTAAGGCGTGATGCGTACCAAAAAAAGTGCGTACTTAAGCGATAGTATACTGTATATGATAAATTTTGTTCATTAAAAAAATTGTATTAAACGTTGTAACTTAATGAAAACTTAACGAATTATGACGTATTTATGTTCTTCAAATTTTAAATATTCTTCTTAACCTAAAAATGCTTTTTAACGAATCTTATTTGTATTTAAATTCCAGAAAATCTGATTTTTGATAGTTTTAGATAATAAAAAATACGACAGCATTATTTAAAAAAACGTTCTAAAAACAAAATTTATTTAGTATAATAGCTATTTAGCTGATGAGCTACTTAAAATACTTTTTCCTTTAATTTTTAGCAAACAGACGCCAGACACTTTCCACTAAAAGACGATGACATGAATAAGGAAGCTGAGAATCTCGAAAAACTTGCACTTCTAATGGGCTTCAAAAACGAAGAAATCATCATGTTTGAAAATCTGACTGAACGAGAAACGCGACAAGCTCTGGTGTATGGTAAGTGTATTTTAGCAGCTTTGTTTCTAAGCTAATCAAAGTTTCAGCTTTAAAATAACAGAACTGTTTTTAATTAATAATACACAAAAAAATTGAAAAAATTATAAAAAGTTTTAACTCATATCTCTCTTGAAACATTTTTGGAATGGCTTTGAATGTCAAAAATGTAATAAAACTTTTCACAGTTACAGATGAAATGCAAAGACATGGTCACGATCAAGACTGCATAGTGTGCGCAATTATCAGCCACGGTAATGAAGGCGGAATGATAGCTACTAAAGATGACGTTATATATATTGAGACGTTCTGTGAATATTTGAGCGTTTCTAATTGTTCCGTTTTGCGTGGAAAACCCAAGATCATATTAAGATATGTAAGTCGACTTAATGATTTTATTTTGATAAAGGATTTTATAAGCAACTTACATTTAGTGTTGAGAGCAAAAAAGACATTTTTATAATTTTTTGAGTATTACTAAATAAATAAATGGTTGAGGAAAAATTTTACACAAAATAAATACAATAAAATGATACGAAAAATATTCAAAATTTGCATACTAATTGAAATGTTTATTGTTACTTGAACCTCTTTAAAAGTGGTTGATAACAGTTTAATTGATTGAAATTTATCAATTTTTTGAGTTTTTTAAGTAATAAGTCGATCTTTTAAGTTATTTCTTTTGTTAGAAAAAATTAAGAGTGTTTGTTTTCAAATAAAAGCTTACAACTTTGTTTTCAATTATTAGAGTTGCATGGGACCAGTATGGATGTACGGAGACGAAATTTCTTGTGAAAGCAAAAAAAACCGAAACAAAGCATTGAGAAATGATTACAAAAAATTAGACGTCAGTCAACCGAAGAACAAAAAAAGAAAAACTGATAAAAGTCTCGATGAAAACTCAAGAAACGATTTTGATTTAAAACAAGCTGGCAAAAAGCTATCCTTGAACGAGGACTTTGTATATTTTAATGTTACTGTTGAAGGTTAAACTTTAGTTTTACTTCTTTTCTTTTAGTTCTAAAGTCAAACTAACTTTTTTACAAGAACTTATGGCTAATTAAATTGTACATTTATTTATAGACATATAATTAAATCAAAATAAAACAGATTTTGGCCATTTTGTTGACAACGTAGATGGTGATTTAATCCCTTCATACACTTTCGCTGCATTGTCTAAACTTTCCAAAACCCATCGGTTTAAAAAGGACTTTTTACAGGTAGATAACTTTTTATTCTTGATGTTTATTTAACAATTTGCAATAAGTATTTGGAAAAATTAATAAATTTTTTTCTTATGAAGTTAGTTTGAAACGATTGAGACTACTACAGTACTCACAAAAATTTTAGTTGTTTATTAAATTAATAGTTTAATAAAACCATAAACAATATTAATTAAGCTTTGTATGAAGTGCCCTAGGGATTTCTTCGTCATGCATAATTTTGGATATTAAATTTTTTTTTTAATTTAAGGTTTTTTTTTATATACATTGGGTTTTTTATTTTATTTTTTCTCTAATCATTTTTACCTTTTTATTACATTTACTACCTACGAACTTACAATATTAAGTTTAATATTTGTGTCATGCTCAATAAAGCTAAGTTAGTATCATTGTGCTAGTTTTTCTTAGTGTTTGATAAAGTATTTCTTCAAAAATTTTTTGAACAACGACAACAACTCGTGTTAACAAAAGTACTTAAAACGTAAAATTGTTACTAAACAGATTTTGACTGATACAAACTATCTGGTTGCAAATCATTCAAGAAGGGAATTTGAGGAAGAGTATGGACCAATCATGAACATGTCCTCTGTGGAAAGCAACTTTACTAAAAAGCTTCTCTTTAACAATAGGTAAATAAGCTAAATAGCATTTGAAATAACATTTTTTACGGTTTTTAAATGCGTTTCTAATGCTAATTTTCGTATCGATGTTTACAGAAAAAAAGAAAAAGCAATGGAAGACTTTTATGAATTTGAAATAGAAAATGAAGTGGAAGATTTTATTTTTTATTTTTATAGTAATCTTGAGAATTTTTTGGACCCGGTTGATCCAATGAAGAGCTTTTCGGACGTAATCACTAATTTAGAAAAAAGTTTCTACGTTTCCAACGAAAACAAGTCGTTTTACGAGTGTCTGACCGAACCCCAAAAAAGCTCAAAACAAAGAGGATATCCTCTTAGAAGTCGTATTGGAACATTTGATTACTAAACATTTTATATTTAAATTTAAATCTCTTCACTCAAAAAAAAATATTCTTCGATTATACAGAATTTTTTTACTTGCTCTTTTATTAACGATCTTGAGTTTTCACAAATTAAAGAGTTTAAAAAAATGTTGGTGATTTTTTTATTTACAGTTGATTGATATATTTTGATTAGTTTATTTACCTTTGTAGCTTCATCTTTTCAAATAGTTACAATAATTTGCATTATTTTTACTTCAAAGTTTTAATCATCACAACAACAAACAACTATAAACAGATTTTTTTTTACAAATTGTTATTAAGTAGCAACCGATTAAACTTATATATATGGATTTAGAAACCGTATTGATAAATTTATTAAACAATACAGCTATCATGTATTAATAATGACATCGTTTTTTTTTATAATAGCTGTAAAACTTAAAACAAGTTTTTATTTAAATACTTTAACAAAACAATTTAATTAAAAAATGTTTAACTATTTGTACTAAACTTTTTTAGAGCCATGTGAATAAACGGGTAAGAAATGATCGATACTTTCCTATTTCTGAATTTATGTCTAGAATTTGTTTTTGTTTGCAAAAGTTGTGATAAAATTACAAAAAAAACTACGAAACTTAAGCTTTAGTTACCGATAACATAGAAATCTAATGACCTGTACAATGATTTTTAAAGTTGCGCTGTTTGAACGTTCTAAATTCAATGGTACATATAGTTCCGTAGTTTAGTTCTAACTAATTATGCAATAAATATTCTTTTTTAGCGTTAGCTATATCTAATTATTTAAAACAAATCATTTACATTTGTATAAAAACCAAATCGTGTTGAGTAGGAAAATAATACTGTCTGATAAAGTTCATATCAATACAACTTATTTACTAATAGACTGTAATGACATACCTGCAAAAAACAAAGTTAAAAATTAAATTCAACTACACGTTTTCAAAAACATTATTTTCGCAATTATTTTTCTACACGGAATATTTCAGTTGAAAAACATTTACTAAGTTATAAATTTCATTTGTAATGTTTTATAAAAACAGGTGCTTGTACAAATTTTTTAGCAAGAAAAAAATTATTTAGTGCGCAACTTAAAGCTTACTAAAAATCGTTCAGTTTAATTTTACTATATATAAAACTGTTCTTAATCACAAGTTAGAAATGGTCAAATGTTTTATCAAGCTTAATCTTTTAATTAAATTACTTTAGATTCTGAAAATTAAAAATTTAGGATTTAAAATTTTTCTTATGTAACGTTAAGTAAAGTTACTGTATAACTTAGAAAAATAACGTTTTGACTTTTTACGTCAGCTATTTAATCTAAAAGTTTCTTTGTCTTTTAGTTGTTAAAAAAAAATCAAATCTAGTAATCAGTAAAAGTGTGGAATTAAAATAGTTCAAACTAAATTTTTGCACGTTTCAATTAGTTGGCAGAATGTTTCAATCTGCAAAATATCCATAGATACACTTTGAGCTGCTTGAAACGCTTTCTTACATCAAAAATTAACACTCGAAACTTTCTCTAGCTAGATTACTGCCATGTTTACGAAATATTTGCAAGCTCTCAACCTCTGATCAGAGCAGAATTTCAAGTATATCCGTGACGATAAAGAGCGCAGTAAGTATGCTGGAGATCTCTTATCAGAAAACAGACTCTAAATATTATCAGATGAGACAGCAAGACATCTGCTCAGTGTACCAACATAATTTTCCACAAACCACGGTTGTATAAGTTACTGAACTTCTGAATAAGGCTCTTGCCTTTATAACTTGCCAAAAACAAAATCGCTCAAGCAGGTATTGTAGCCATAAAAAAATAAAAATATTAGTATGCCGGATCGTAGACCTGTACTTGCAGAAACCAATCTTTCTCGTCAAACAAGTCAACCGCGTCGGAGGAACTTTCTCATCGATGAAAGACATCGGAAGTGTTTTCTACCAATGAAAAAGTAGAGATTCTTTGGTAGTCTGAGTCAGAAGCAATATTTCAGATTTTGGCGGCAACACCAACTACTTGCAAACTGTGACGTCTGTTGAAAGATACTCGTCTTCAACCAACACGTGGTCAAGGCTAGCAGTGTGCCTGAAGAACGCTAAAAACTTTGTTCCTGCGCGTTCTTAGGTTTTTGTTGTTGGTCGAGGTTTTGTTGACGGTGGTAGTAGTGGAGGCGGTGTAAGTTAAACTAGTTCTTGTCTAAAGTTCAGCACAAAAGAACACAATTGGAAAATAAGATCTGAGATAAAGTTTGAAGAAGAGGAGCCGTTGCGCGGTTTTTGAAGGACGGATCGTAGTTTGTGTCGGACTAGATAATAATCAGTCGATTCTTATGACATGTTGCCAGATAAATGGTCGCCCATGCCAATTATTAATACTGAAAAACGCGACCATAACTTAATGGTCGTCAAAGGCTAGCCAATTGTAATTTTTTTGAAGTTGCCAAAATTAGTTAATCGTTTAAGAGCTGTTTCCTTAAGTAGCAAAATGTTTGTTTTTTTTTTCTTTTGCAGAACGACATCAATGGTTTTTTACGACGTTGATATGACGATGAATATTAAGAACAGCCGTGCGAATTTACAAACAAGCTAAATTTTTTCTCTTGCACTAAATTTCCTTGTTTATATAACAAAAATAGTAGCATAAAGTCTTACATGATAGACTTTAAAATGGATTATTTAGAAACTTTATTTTGTGATGAATACATTATTGAACTTTTGTGTTGTTTTCTTTTTGTGTGTTTAAGCAGCTCAAGTTTTAAAGCCTGGATTAAAAACTGTTAAAAAAGATAATAAAAACTATTATATTAATTAATTTAATTTTTTTTGTGTATTGCTAAATCTGATTCGCCAGTTTTGTTACAAACATCCATTAAATACTTTAAGCTAGCAATTTTTACAGGTATATATGTTATTTATGTTTTAAAAAGAGAGATCATTAAAAATTGATTTGAACAACATTATCTGCACCATCAAAAACCTGTTTCATATACTCAAGCTGTTTTTGTGACTCATATTATATTTGTTAAAGTTAATAAAAAAAAATTCAAAACTCTCAAAAGCTTTTTATCTAAATACTAAGTATAAGATAAACGACAGTATAAAGTCGACATTGATTTTTTAACGTTTTCTCTAAAATATCGATTTAATTTGGCTTTTAACTGAAAACAACTAAACATTACTAAATAAAACTAAAAAAGCTAAATGAAAATTTGAACTAAGTTGAATACATATATATATATATTACAACATTTTTTTCAACGTGTTAGAGTCTAAAACATTATCGAAACTTTCAAGTAAAACACCTTAAAACTTTGTTTTATGATTGAGATTATAGTTTTTCTTTTGTAATGTCATCTCTCCTATTCCTATTTTATTTGTTATAAAAGGTAATTTCAACATTTGATATTGTGTAATTACCTACAATCAACAACGTTAAATAACTAGCAGTAAACTTCAAGTAGAAAAGGTTGTCTTTAAAACAACCCTAAAATGTGGTTAGAAGGCATAATTTATTATCAATACTAGTGAGTTGGCGAAAACATTCCTACCAGTTGCTAGAAATTTTGTTCTATACCTTAAACCTTGATTTGTAGTCATAACGGACATCTGCGTAATGTTTCTAATGCAAAACTTTTTCGTATTTTTCTAATTGTAAAGGATTATTTGTCAAACCAGCTAACTTATACTAGTTTTAGTTAAGGTTAAATATCAAAGGTAGAAATAAAACTTAAAGAAATTATTGCTGTATTTTCCAATAAAAGGACATAACTTCTTAACCATTCAAAACAATCAGTCAATTACATAAAAAAAAGGTTAACTTAACAAAAAAATTATTACAAACATTGATACCATTTAACTTTTAATCAGTAGTAACTTGAAAAAAAAATCTCAAATTTGTTATTAAGTTGTCAACTCTATTCAAAGCCAACAGCTTAATAAGTACGTAAGGTTGAACTATTTGTTATAAGTTATTACTCATGCATAAATGTTTTGTTTTAACTTGTGCAGCTTGGTGCTTAAGCCATGGTTGCGATATTTTATAATGAATTGATCCGAACTACTGTTATATTTTAAGCCTTTTTCCCAACAAAAACTTGTTATTTTAATATTTATCAACTTTTTTATCGGGTTAATCATTAGCTTAAGTATCCTTTTATAGAATTAAAAAACTAAATCGTTAATATAATTGATAAAAGAAACATCAAGCCATTTATTAAAAAATTTAAAAAGTATCTCTCTAAAGGTTAGTTTTTTAAAAAGATTGGTTAATTTAAAAAGAAGCCTAAATTATAATTTTTATAGCTTAAAAGATGTTTACTCTTTAACGTTTAATAAATTTATTTTCAGTTTCTAAAACTTATTGCTGACAGTTATTTTCTAGTTTAACAACGATAAAAAGCAAAAGTGTTTTTAGTTTACTTAAAATTTTTTTGGTTATAAATAACAGTTTATCTAATCATATATATACAAACCTTGTTACATCATATGAGATACACAAAATAGGCACATTAGTAGGTAATCGTGGTAACGATATCACAAACATTACTCAAAAATATGTTCCAACTTCACGTTTTAAACAGGTGTTAATAAATTTGCTAAGATGTAATTTCCCTTTTTTATACCGACGCACATATACAAACTATTAAATTGTAATATATTATACTACTTAAACTTAATTTTAGAGAGCATACAAAATAACAAATACTTTAATTTAATATATCGCGTACTAATTGAACTAAATTTAACTCTAATTGCTTGTTTAAATTTGCGATCGAAGTCTGTTAAAGTTTAAATTGCTAGACAACAAAGCACTTTCTGTTCTTTATATACTTGTAACTGTTTTTTCTAACGTACCAAAAATATCTACTAAAGATATCACTATTAATAGTTTTTTAACCTGATAGTTAAATGATTTCTTTTAAAAATTAAGTACTGTAAAATAATCTCGTAATTAGAAGTTAAAACTATGTATTAAATCTATTTTAAGCAACTTTATTATTAAGTTTTATTTTTACTTACTTTTTTTACGTTAAATGTAGATTGTAGTTTAATTTTCTACAGTTTTTAATTCGGATAAAAAATAATGTTAAAACTATACTTGCCGTAGACAGCATTGCTGCAATTTAAATTGATATGCTAATATTTTGTTATTTTTTTGGCATCAACGATTATTCATTCAAAAACAACTTTTTAAACAATTCTCAAAAAAAAAACAAAATAAAATGTGAATCTTTAAAAATGTTGTGAAATGAAAAATATACCATAAAAAGTTGCATTTAGTGTGTAGCTGGATGACTGATAGGTCTTTCTTTGACCAAAATAATTGAGCATGGATTTTTTGCCGTATTTAACAAACTTGATATACTTAATACGTGAATGTTTGAACATTTACTTTTTACAAAAATAAAAATAAAAAATATTTTACGCTTACTTGTTTGAGTAACAATAATCTGTAGTGATAAAACTTTAACTTTAAGACAAAGTTATACTTCAGTTAATAGGAAACAAAATAAAATTTAAAAAGACATTTTTAAAATTACAAAGCGTTTACACTTATAAATAATCTAAAAACAATTTGATAGTAAATATTTATTCAACTTATTTCAGTTTTTTAACGTAAACTTAAAAGTGTAGTAAATAAAGGATTAAATATTCTCAAATATTTTGAATACAATTAAACCTGTTTATACTAAGTGTATAAATATTTTAGCCGCATGCCTTTGATACGGTACATTTCGATATTTTTCTAAACCATACCAAGTTCTGTTTGTTGTTTAATGTAGTTTGAAAAGTTCAATACTTTTACGTTTAAGACCACAATACTTATAAGTTCGTATACGGATAAAGTTTGTTTTCACTCAAAACTTTTGACCGGCGTTTCTTCAGCAAAACAATTTGTTTTAGGTTTTAATAAAAAGTAATAGTATTTTATCCAAACACCTATAAAACATGTTTTAGTATAACTAGAAACTAACAGATGAACAAGACTTTTTAAAAATATTATTTTTAGGCAAACTTATTTTAATTGCTTTAATTAAAACTAATGTTTAACATGGCAATGATTATTTTAGATTGAAACGTGTATCAAAAATTAATAATTATACCTCATTATTATTTTTTTTTGTGTAAGTTTTAAAACGAGTAAAAGTTTTCTAATATTTTTTTTATCAATCAATTGTTTAACAATGAATACAACAAAAATAAAATAAAATTGTCGAATCATAAAACATGTAAGATGTTCTAAATTATTTTTATTTATTTTTAGATTTAACGTACCTGTTTACTCATACAAACAAATTTTAGTATAAAAATAAGTAAGTTAATTGGTTCTTATTACTTTCAATGGTGACACTAAAACTTATATTTTAAGCTTTAGCAGCTGTTAATAGTGTGAAATAAGGGCAGTGAACAAACTTTACACTACAAACTATTAACAAAAGATGAAATGGGTAAAAATCAAAACAGAAGCACTTATATCTTAGTAATAAGTAAAGTTTACACCCTAAACAGCTGTGTAAGAATTAGTTTAAAGCTTAGATTTTTTTTTCGTTCATTTAAGTTCTAAAAGACACCCACTTAGTTTATACTCTTGAAATTTATGTTTTATACATTTGTAAATTTTTTATCATTGATAATATAAAAGCGTTGGCTAATCTTAAAAATATAGCCTTGTCATTCATTGTTAAAAATCTAAACAAAAAATTAATCAATGACTATTTTAGATGACTAACACTAACTGAGTTTTTAACTTAACTTTTTTTTATTTTGTTTGTATTTTTGTTTGTTTTTGTTTGTTAGAATTTATTTGAAAATAAAGTTTTGTTTCTTAAAACAACTTACAAAAGTTGTTGTTTTAGAGTCAGTAATACATGAAGTGATAGCTTAACATAATAGTAGACATCTTTATCATTATCTATCACATTTAACCTTTTCTAACATAGTTCAATAAAGTACAAGTGATAAGTTTGAAACAATGACAAATTATTTTTTAGCTTTTGTTATTTGATTAAAGAATTATATAAATAACTGTTGTTGTTGGTGGTCCGAAAAGTTTAAAACTAAATATAAACAATCTAGTTGGCTGTTCATTATTTTCTTTAAGATAAAACTTCTTAGTTATTAGAATTTCTTTAAGGTTGATTCGTATATTAAATTGTTTTTTTTAGTTATTGTAACATAAATTTCAATCAAAAAAAAAAAATGGGACTAGCAATATTTTGTAAAAAAAAAAATTCATAAAACTGCAAAAAGTAGAATTTTTTTTTATAAGATATTGTGATGTTAAACAGTAAACTGTTATCATATCAATTTGATTACAACATTAAAGAATATTAATGATACTGTTTAGTAATATCCTATCTAAATATTGTTTTATTTTATTTTGACTAAAACAGCTAATTATAAATAAAACTGTATATAGTATCAGTGGCGTAGAGTGGCATTTTGGTCAGGGGGTGGGCAAACTTTTTTTTTCAAAAAACCCCATAAATTAAAACTTTTGTAATTAGCTACGAAAAGATATTTTTATAAATAATATAATTGAAATAAATTCATTAAGTAAAATAAGTTCGAAGTAACTGTTCGTTATTTCAAAGTTTTCAAGTTAAAAGAATAATTTTTAAATTTAATTTATCTGATTGTGTTTGTTTAAAATAAAAATCACAAACAAAGTTTATTTCTAATAGGCCTACACGCTTTTACTTGTATGTTTACAAAAATAAAGATCAGAAAACTAGCAGTAGTCTGAACATTTATTGTAGTATTAAAAAAACTTGTAAAATTGTTTAATTTTCTCTTAGGCGTGACGTTTTTTTTGTAAATTTTTTGTAGAAAAATCTGTCTTAAGGTTATACTCTTGCGGTGCATTACATTAAATGTGTGATTTTTGAGGTTCTTATGAAGTTCATGAAGTTATAAATTTTTTCCTTATGGAGTTTTCAATCAACATCGGTTCCCCTTTTTGCTTGTGCTCCAAATCAGTATATTTAGTAATTTCCCTAACTTTTCTTTAATTGGTTAACAAACTTTCGTTTAACTTTTCGAGTACTAAATAAACATAGTTTTTAAAAGGTAAATTAAGCATGAAATATAAACAATAAAGGATAAAGATATTACATTTTTTTCTTTTCTTTTTTTGAGTGGCACGCATGCGCCAGTGTCCCTCCCCACGCTACGCCCCTGTATAGTATAGTTATATTTTAAAGTTTTACTAGTTAATTTTCTAACATTATATTTAGCCTGAAGAAGGATTTTTTTTTTATTCCTAAAACTTTTAAACTAAAATGCCAATTAAATAAATACGTAAGCCATTTAAAAGACTTGTACTTAAACTATTTAGAAAAAAAAAATTTAAAATATAATAAGACTTTTATACTTGTTTAAAGTATTTTACACATAACTCTACAACAGTGAAAGAGGTAAAAAATAACAATTATCTTGTTATGTCATTAATCAATTTTTATACGAAATTCAAGAATTCAATTCTTGCTTTAAAAGACTTTGAATTGTTAAATTATTTAACTTCTAATGGTAAAAAATTTCTTAATAGTAAATGTTTTTTCAAATAAACTTTAGGTTGTCAATAATAACTTATGTTATATACCGATTCAGAATATAAATGATGTCTTTAAAAATATTTAAGCACTTGTTTTTAACTTTTTAACTGATTAAAACTATTATGATAACTTAGTTTACGTTGAAGAAAAAGTACAAAATTATTCTAAAAGTATTAAAAATTTCCTTTTACTCAAAACATCAATTAGTCAAACTGAAAAAAAAAATCAATGTGTTTTAGAACTATTTTAGTTTTATAATAAAGGAACAATTATAGTAATTAATAACTTTGCAACTGTTACTTTATTATAAAACTAAAGAAAAAGTTAAGATTAATTTTATAAAGTTATTTATAAAAGCCTCATTACAAGCTAAACAAAAATTGCTTTAAAAGTTTTAACAATTTTAAACTACTTCACGTAAAAGCAAAAAATGGTCGAAAACTGACAAAAAAAAGATTCTTTTTATGTTATTTATAGAGTTGTTATTATTATTTAATTAAAAATATGTTATAGCACATAATTTATGATTAGCGTTTCTACCTGAAATACTGGGGAGAAATATTTATTCGTTATAAAAATAAATCACTTTTTTATTTTGTTTATTTGTTCAGCATAACCTTATATACTAATATTTGACGAACACAGTTTAAATTATATACAAAAATGTTACGAACATGAGATAGTAGACAAAAATATTTTAAAAATAGTACAAAACTGTTTTCAAAAACATGTAGACGTATTTTAAAAGTTATATGTTTCTTAACATTTTGACACGGTTGAAATAAAAAATGAGGTAATTTTTACTATAAATAAAATAAATATCATCTGTTTTGTTAGGAAATCATTACTTCTATATACTGCAATTTAATTTCACTGACAATTTTCTCCTTTGAAATTGCCTGCTTCGTGTACTACTAAAATATAAATTGTTATTTTCTTAATATTTTATAACTTCAAAAGCTTTAATTGGCAATAAAACATAACTTACATTGATAATTGATATGTTGAAATTTGCTTGCAAAATTAGTTTCAGATCAAATACTTTCTGAAATCAAATTATATACTAACATACTTTTTCTTTTCATCTTTCGAACAATATTCACTTTCAAATTACGTAGTTTTTATATCTTAAAAAATGCATTTTAATGTTTTATATTAATATGCTTTTAGAATTCAAAAATCAAATTAGTTTCAATTTAAAGTAGTTAACTGTTTCTTCGTTTTAGAAAGTTAATACTTCTAGATTTTTTGCTTATATAATAAAAAAGTATTAATTAAGTATTTTATTACCAAGTTTAGAACTCAATATATTTTAAAAGTTTAATTTTTATTATTAAAAAAAATAAGGTAGTAGATAATGATATTATATCTATTTAGTTACTTTATTTAAAATCGTTTTTCAATATAAAAAAAATAATACTAAGCATACAAAAACAAAAAACTGCTTTTTAAAATAATTGTTTTATTTGTTTCACAAATATTTGTTATTGTTTTGTTTAGATATAAATGTTGAATGTACCCAAACAACTTATGTTACTCATATATCAGATACTATTGCTTTACACTTTTATGGAAAAAAAAAAATAAAAAATATTTATTTATTATTTTACTTTTTACCTTGGATGACCTTTACAGCGACAAATAACATTTAAATGATTTAAAACTTTATTTTGACAAATATCAAGGTTTGTAAACATCTTTAAACACTTAAGCGATGACTTTAAACAATAACCACACAATTTCCTATTAAAATAAGTTTCAAAACGTACCTTTAAAAGCTTAGTGTACAAATAAAAGTTGGCGTTCAATGTTAAATAGGATTTTTATGTTCAAAAAAAAAATTGTTGAAGTAATTTTTAATAAAATGAATAGTTACACATCAAGTACTTGCTTAACTTCCAATGAAAAACAAAAATACAGAAAATTATATCTTTAGTTTTAAATGAAGCACTTCACTCAACAACTTACAAATAAATTTCATTTAATATTAATATAAACTACTTAACATAAACTACTTGATTAATTATTTTAAAGGTTAACTACAGTGTGAGAAATTAGGTTTTAGTTATAATGATAAAATATATTAAAAAATTGTAGCTGCTAAAAAAAAACAATAACAAAACATTTTTGTTATCAACTATTATAAAGTAGCTATTAGTCACATTTAATCGTAAGTATTTTAATTAATTTAAGTATTAACATAGTAAGCACAAAACATCCGAAACATTTTGAAGTTATTTTTATACTTTCGTTTAAACATTTCTAATTCAAAGTCTATTAGTATTATTAACATTATCTTAACGTGTTTTTTTTTCTATAAAAGCAAAACTAACTATTATATTATTAAACAAAAGGAAATTGTTAGTTAAACTCAACATAATAAGTTTTGAATGTTTACAATTATTTATAATTTAATAACGTTCAAGAATAAAAAATTTAAATCAAAAATTGTTTCTGAAGAAAATATAACAACGGTTTAGGCTTAATTTTAAAATTTAAGTGTTTTTACACATCTTATGAAACATTTAGAATAAATTCAACCTTTAAAATACGAGCGACAACTGTGATTGGTATTTATTTTTGATTGCTTGCTTTTTAGTTAAGATAAAAAGCGTGACTTTTAACAGATTTTTCAAAAATTAACAAAATTTATTAGAAAATTCTTGAAAAATCAGTTTTACTTGATTAAATAGCTTATACAGATCTTAAAATAGTAGAATCATTAGTATCTGAGCACATATGTATCATATATATACAATATTATATAAATTAATTTAATTTAATTTGATAATAAGTAGAGTGTTATTAAAAAATAAGATTTTTAATTTAATAAATAAGTAAATTAAAAGTTTTCAGAGTTGAGCTATTTTAAAATATTAAAAGTCCTTTATTAGATAAAAATTTACGTTTTGAACTAAATAAAAGTTTATCGTGACATAATTAGGGTTAAATATCCGGTATTATATTATTTTACTCTAAATTTAAAAAGATTGACAGTTAAAAATGTAAAATTTGTAAAATACTTCATTGATCTGTCATTTTGAAGTAAACATAAACACCATATATCACCATAATTGTAAGTGACGTGATTTAATATGCAGTTTTGACTGTCAAGATAACTATATAGCCAAGCTACGACTTAAAAAACACAATAGTTTTCTTCTATATTTACTTCTAGGTACAATTGAATTCAATTTAATATTACTTTGAAGTTTATCTAAATTCAAGAATATTGTTTTTTAGTTTCGAATATTAAACCTTGCGGCAATAAATTTAACAAAAGACTTAATAATAAGATATCAAAACTTAAGAGAATTTAATTGTTTCTATTTAATTTTTTTTTAGTAAGTTAGTAAGCTTGAAAGATATAAACATATTGTATTTAAGTTTCAACTATCTGTTACTGAAATGTAAGATATCATATACTATCATAACTTTAAGTAAAGAAAATTGAAAAAGGATACGGTTGTAACTTTTTGGTTTTAATGTTTTAATTTAGTCGCTTTAGTTAGAAATAAAAAGCACTAAAACTTATTAATGAAAACGGATCAGTACTTTTGAAGTATTTATTACAATATAACTAACATTGATACCGTTTGAACAGTTTATTATGGTCTGAAAAAGTGAGACTTGAAGCATTCGCAATTCGTTATGCTGATCGATTACCTGCTACATTCACGATAAAAGTACCAAACAAGAATTTAACAAGAACAAGGTTTTGTAAAGTAACACTTGCTTTTTAAAAAATCAAAAAATAAATTTAAAAGACCAATCAAGTTAGTAAAGAAACAGAAATAAAATATAAAAAACGCATCCAAACACTTAATGAACTTTTAAAAAAAAATATTTTAAGTTTTATTTTTCCCATTTGTATGACGTTTTGTTAAAATTTAGGACTTTTGATAAAGTTCTTAGTTTTAAACTTTTCAAAGCTTTACAGTATAATATTTCTTAGTTTTAAATTATTCTTATTTTATAAGGGTTTTCATAACTTATTTTCTTAAGTCACGATTTTCAAAAGATTATCTTAAGCTTAAGAGGTGAAACAAAGTTTAAAGATATTTTGTGAAATTGCAATAAAAAATTCAGATGTACTTTTCTGCATTAAATGAGCGTATAATAATACTTTTTTTAAAAGAACTGCCACCACCAACTAAAAATAAAAAAGACCATATTAAAAAAATATCTGAAGAAACTTGTTAAGTATAAGCTAAAAACAATAAAAAAATCTTAGAGGAAAATGAATATTTGAATATTTAAGAAAACTAATAATGTGTAGTTAGCACAATTTAAACATTTTTAAGTGCTTTAAGTTGTAATATTTATCAAAACTTAAATTATGTTTATAAGTATAGTTCGATATGTCAGATAAAAAAATTCAAGTTAGTAGGTAATTATGGTAACGATTTCAAAATCATTACAACAATTTTTCTATTATAAAAAGGTGTTAATAAATTTTTACGAAAAAAAATTGCATTTTGTATACAAATTAACATATACAAACTATAAAAAAGTAATAAACTATAATTAAAAAACTAATTATTCAAGATTTACAAATAAGAAAACATTTAGATTTAGTTTGTTTATACACTAATAAATGTTTATGCTTGTTATAAACCACTTTATAAAACTATTGCAATAACCATCCATACAGGAAATACTCGACAACAAGCCTTGTTTATTTTTATTTTTAGCTATTAGTTGTGACGTAACAAAGAAACCGATCTCAAAATTCACAACTAAGTATGTCTGCAGGAAGTTATTTGAAAAAGTCTGAATTAAAAATGTAAACAATTTAAAATACTACTTTAAGTTTCGTATATTATGTTTAATGAAAACATTACTTTTACTTTTATCTTCATCTTATATTTTGTGATTTATAGAAAATTAACTAATAACTTTTCTAAATCTTTTAAAATCATTCCTAGTACTTTTAAACTTGTCGAGATATTACTTTTTTAAATTTTAATATACTAGAGCTTGTAGTTTAAAATAGAACAATATTTTTTTTGATATAAAAAAAATGTAACAAGTGTATGATGTTTTGTGTCCACCGACTATGATTTTCATTTTCTTAAAGTAAATAGTTAGGACATTTTAAAATACTTTTCTAGTTTTCATGGATCACAATTTGTAAAAAGTTAATTGTATTGTAAATATAATATATTGAAATTCAAATTAAATAAACTGTCAATATAAAAAATCTTGTTTTTGTTTGTTTCTAAGGCTACTGCATTGTGAAGAATGCGTATAAGTGAATTTTTTTTTAGTCTAAGCTGTGTGAAAAGTATATGTCCTATAGTTCTTTATCAATAAATTTTTAGATTTGTAGAAATATTTGAAAAGTGTTAGCGGGTACTAGTCCATTTGAAACGCGTCGTTTAAAACAACTTAGTTTTTTAACACCTTTTTTTTAGACAGTCTCTTCTGTAAAAGTAAAAAAAAAATATATGAAAGCCACTTTAAATATCCAGTTTAAATATATGTGAGGATTTATTAGTTTTAGTGATTGTTAAAAATAAAACAAGCTTTAGAACTTTATTTACGATTAAAACTGTAAGCATATTATAAATACGGTTTAAAACTTTCTAACACAACTTGGTTTTTATCTATTTATAAACAAAAACAACAATGTTTACGTAAAATTCTAATTTTAAATTATAAAATAGTATTACAATATTTGTTTTTGTTAATTATAGGATTAAATAAAGGTGTTTTTGTTGTTTATTTAACCTTGTTATGTTCAAATTAACTTCACTACTGATACTTAAATGTATACCCTAAGCTAAACCGGCTGTAAATGGTAAAATAAGGGCTGCAAACCAATTCTAGACAACAAAGTATTAGCAGTTGATAAAAAGGATTTGAATAAATAAACAAAACAGTAGCTTAAAATTTAGCTGAGAGTAAAGTTTAAAGAATTTAACAGCTGTTAAGGATTTAAATAATTTACATGTTAGAGGTTTAGGAAGACACCCACATAGTTAACATTTATGTTTTTTGTTTATTTACTTAGTTTTTACGTTTTTAAAATTCTTTTATCAATTAGTTCAAAACTTCGGCTCAGTTAAATTGTATAGCTTTTAAGTTACTATTAAAGAATTAAACAAAATTACATTAACTATTTAAAATGAATAACTTTAAACTCATTTAACATAAAAAAAAATGTCATTTAAATTTAGCACTATTGGCTTAGTTTGTTTCAAAGTTGTTACAAATGTAAGTTTCACTTTAAATTTGTTCCGCACAAAAAACTAAACGAGTAAACATTTTTTTCTAAAGTCTGTAATACAAAAAGCAACAACTTAACATAATACAAAACAAGTTATCACAATCCATCACATTTATCCTTTTACATATAGTTCAATAAAAGTAATAAACTTTTATAGCTAATTTTTTAACTGTTATCATTTGATAATAACTAAACTTAACGTTGTTGTTAATTACCTGTTAAGTTTTAAAACAAACGTAAAAACAGATTTACTTGTTTTTTAAGTCTTTTTAAAAACATCTTTCTTTATATATTCTTAATTAAAAATTTTACGAGTAAACATTTTTATTAATAAATAACATTAATTCTATAGCTTTATTCAACTTTAGTGCAAACACAATTTCGTCATTTTTAAGGCTCTGAATATTTATGTCAACTATATAATAAAAAATTAGATATTATAGTTTATTAATAAAGCATACGTTTTAATGTTTTTGGATTAATAGAACATAGTTTATTTAAAACATAAAGAGTTCATTACAAAATCATAACTTGTGTATAATGTAATAAAATTTTAACTTTAAACTTCAATTTTTAAAATTAATCTCCTTATATAATATTAAGGTAGAAGTAGTCATTGCTATTTAAACATAAATAAATTTCAGAGAGTAACTTTCTACTTTTAAAGTTACCTTTATCATGAATTATCAAAATAAAAATTAAAATTTTAAAATAAAAAAAGCATTTATAAAAATAGTAGTAGTAACATAATGACTAACAATAAGTAATGAGTTTTTTTAGGCTAGCATACACTGACAAATTTAAAAGTTAAATTTTTTTTAGCACTGCATTATTAGGTTTATTTTAAGCTTTTTAAATACAAGGTACAATATTTGTTTTCGGATAAAATATTTATCAGTTATGTACAAAAAGGAAAGCTTTGTTTTTAATTACATCAATCGTGCTAATAAATTAGTAAACTTAAAAAAAGTATTCAAAAAATTTAATTTAAAGCTCCATTTGAATACCTCATAAAATAACGTTTTTAAGATTAATTTTAAAGTTACAAGTTTAAATTAAGTTTTAACCATAAAAATATAATAGCGTTTAATTACTATTAAAATTTATTACAAATTAATTAGTTTAATATAACTAGAATACAACAAAAGTTATTACATTAAACTGTTTGTGTTTGACTCAACAATTAATTTTTGTTTTGTGTATACCAGGTCCTTAGACCAAAGTTTTAAAACAACTGATTTTTTGTTATTTTATGAACAATTAATTTAAATTGTAAGTTTAAATTTTTTCATGTTTAAACATAGTTGTCATGTTTTTGATTTTTTAATTAAGGTTTAATAAAATATTATTTAATGTTTTAGGAGGTGAAATTTATTTAAAGTAGTAAACAAATTTTGTGAAACTTAGAAAAAGTTTATACAAGTGAGTTTTTTTCTTAATCAAACACATTTTAGATTTTAATTTTTTTTCAGAAAGTAATGCCACTTATTGGCAGTAAAAGATCAAGTTAAAAAAAAATACTAAATTTTAAAGATGTACTAACATATTTGAAAAACGTAGAACGTAGTTTTGTAAAACTATAATGGACAGTAATATACTAAAATATAAAAGTTCTGAAAAAAGACTTGTTGAGAATAACTGAATGAAAATAAAAACATTATATTAAAAATAAAGAATTATTTTATTTTTACTGATGTATAAGATAAGCAATTTATGTTTTTTGAAATTTTTTTAACTATATTAAAACTTTGTTACATCTTATCAGGTTAAAAAGTAAAAAGCAAATTAGTAAGAAATTATGATAAAGCTATCAAATATCAACACAATTAATCTTACGAAAAGGACAGGTGTTGTTAAATTTCATAAAAAATATATTGCTTTTTTCTAATATGAACACCACTAATGAACATATACAAACTATTAAAAAGTCATAAAATATTTTACGTAGTGTTAATTATCCAGAGAAAAAGGAATTATTTCAACCAAACTGTTCGCGTACGAATAAAATAAATTTGGTTTTACTGGTCGTTTTAAACCATCATCAAAACTTGTAAAAACTAAAAATGCTAGACAACAAAACACTGATATGTTTTTTTTATACTTATAGCAGATAGTTGTGACGCAAAAAATATAACGATTTGAAGATTTACGTTTATTCATTTATCAACAAAATACTGTTTTAATAACATATTTTTTAAAACTAAAATACTACAAATTAGTGCATAAAAATAAAAATGTTTTTGTTTTTATCATAGCAATATTCTTGCTTAAACTTTAACTTAAAATAAATTTTCAGTATTCTAGAAATTTTTCAACATTCCTACATCGTTAGTAACATCGACAATAAATTGACATAAGAAACAGAAAAAGAAAGTTAAAAGTGAAACAATACTATAAGAAAAACATCTTTATATGTCATAATTGTTTTATGTTTCTGAAAATTGTAACAGTCTATAAGTTTACACAATTGAAAATTCTAAAAAAGACCTCAACTTAATTGAGGATCGTTTAGGATCTTAAAGTTGAATGAGACTGAACTAAACACTTTATACCGTGTGGGTAAATATTATAGCAATAAAAAAACACTAATTTTGCTGAAAGTAAGAACTTAATCTACTAGAAAAAGATTACTGAGTCTAAAAAACTTTAAAACATTCCACCATGAAAGAGAAATTAAATTATATTTTCAGGTTGACCGTACAAAATCAGAGATGGAACAATATAAAAGAGTTTAACTAAAAGAAAAACAGTAGAAATTGAAAGCAGAAATTTTAACATAAGGTTCTTGATTAAACAAAACAGAATATTTGAAAAAAAAAACTAGAATGCCCTATTGGTTCAACACCCAGGATCTCTGGGTCTATTAAGTCAAGTTTTTCAAACTTTAACATACAGCTTTTTAACACAAAAAGTTTAACAAACAATAATAGCAAATATTTTTTATTTTATTTTAGTGGTTGTACTAAGCCTCAAGCATATTTATCTGGAATAATTTTAATTCCAATTAATATGTTTTATCTATAGCTTCATACACAAATATAACATTTGTTTTAAATAAATTAAATTTTGTTGAATATTTTGTAAATAAAAAAAGATTATATTCATCTTTACTTACTGAAACATTGTTAAACCCTAGTATAATTAATCCAAATTTATTTCCCTTAAAATGAGAAAATGGTTTAGATTAAACGCATTAATGTTCATAAAAAAAACATTTAGGAAAGTTCTCTATTAGCAACAAGTTTTTAAATTTTTTCTAAAGAACTGCTTATATCTATATTCAACTAATGATGCTTCTATTAACATATAAAAGTTAAAATACTTAAAATATAGTGAAAAAACTTTGTTTATCTTAAATTTTCAAATTTATTTATTTTCTCTATTACGTCAAAATCACTTTTCATAAGCGTACAAGGTCAAATGTATAAACAAACAAAAAACATATATATTGCAAATCGATTTTATTCATACAAATTAAAGACTTAGAGGTGGTCGTTGTCACGGTAACAACCTCTTAGTGATAGTAATCGAATTTTACCCTGAAAATTGAGTTTTGTTGCTAGGTGCAAGTTGGTTGTCATGACAATTACTATGAATATTTTGGTGGGTGGCCCTCTTAAAAGTTCATTTATAAGCTGTAGAGGTGAAATTAAATATTTAATTTCAAGAATTTTTCGTAAGATATTTCTTTAAGTAGCTTTAATGCTGCTTATTTAAGTATTTAAATAAGATTACATATTAATTCATCACCATAAATCATGGTAAAATAAAAGTTATTTTAAATATTCAAAAACAGCGTTTTAATTTCTCAAAAGTCTTTAGAACTAATATTATTTTGTATTTTTAAAACATGCATACATAAAATTTTTAATTTCATTTAATCATGACAAATGTTTCAAGTAAGGTAATTGTTAAATCATGTTCTAACTATTTGTTAAACAATAAACTTTTAAGCTCACATCATAAAAACTTGAAAATAATACTTTAAAAAGCTAAGGTCGCTCAAATTTAACTAACAATTCTTTTTCCAACACAAACGTAAATTAACTAAATTATAATAACCCTTAATCGTTTAACAAGGGATGTAATTCTTTTTTCTTTTCATTTTCTAATACCTAATTTGTTTAGTTATTAAAATTAAATGTGAAGTAAGAAGCAATTATTTATTTCTAAACGGTTTGAATTGAGTTTACATCTACTTAAAATGTAACAAGTCTAAACTTTAAAATAAATTTCGTAAAAGTTACTTTCAACACATGTCTTATTTACAAAAGCGAATTTCAAATATTTAAACTTTCTAAAGTTTTAGGTTTATATGCATTAACAGGTAAAGACTTGTTTTTTATGATAACTATCAATTATTAAATGTACTACTTTTGAAAACTAAAAAGTATATAGATAGATATATTTTAATTTGATTATTTTAATCATAAGTTATAATACTTTTTTATTTTGAGTAGATAAATTTATCATTAAAGTGACAGTTTTAAAACTATAAAAATTGTATTTAATTTTTTCTACGGCAATGAAAATTTAATGAAATTAAAAACTAAGGTATTTTTTTTTACTGAGTTGAATTTGCTTTAAAAATTGTCCGTTAAACTAATCTTACCAAGTAATAGTTTCTGTAACTAAAATTTGTTTCACATTATAGACATAATTTTCATATTTGAATTATCATTCAGATTTTAAAACAACTGTTTAGTTACTTCTTATTTTCATATGTTAAAAATAGTGTGATTTAGATTAATGCTTATGCATGACTGTATTGCAGCCAAATATTTTTCGTTATAAAATTTAAACTTTTGTTTAATCCAATCAAAGATTACGAAACTTTTTGACAACGGAAATGAATAAGGCGCCACTGAGGTTTTGAAATGTTTCGATTCTCTCAAAATTGACTTTAAGTTTTGCTTAACTGCAAATTACTTAGTTCTCAATATAAGATGTTGGAAGTTTTCCAAGTTTTCAAAGAACTACAAATAGCAAGTTTCAAAGTTCAAGAATGAATTTGATTTTTTACGTTTAGAACTAAAACAAGCTGCATTTTAGTTTTTATAAGACATCTTTTGTTTTCAGAACTGTTAAACTGCTTTAAAAAAAAGGTGTTTCATAAATTTATTTTGATTCTAAAAATAAACTTAACATTAACATTACTTAATCGCGGTGATATATAGCTAAATAAAGTTATAATATTTAGTTTCATGTTTTTATAAGTTTTGACAGTGTATAGATAAACATAAGATATATTTATAGATGGGCTATAACACTTTTTAAATAATGTTATTCTACAAAGAAATATGATTTTTTTATAACAATACTTTATAGAATCATAATATCATAAATTAACTTTGTTCTAGTTAATAGAGTAAAAAATTTTTTTTACGGTTATAAACACTCAAAAATGTTTTATTTAGGTTACAAAGTTCAAAAACGGTCTATCAGTTAAACTTACTGTATCTTCATATTAATGTATAAAGCATTATAAATTTCAATAATGTTAAATGCCTTGGGCTGTTTCGTGGCGTTTCTTATAATACAATGTGAAAATAAAAAAAAAATGTTAGAACAATTAATAAAACGTCAGGATTAAAATAATAACAAACTTCTATAATAATAATAACTTTTAATCGAGTTATTATTCCACAAGGCAGAGCTCTACTTAAAAGGAGCAAATTTAAATATTAATGAGATAGTTTTTAACTTGGAGTTAATTAATTAACACTGTTTTTCATGCGCTTGAGCAATGATAAAATTTAACAAACTCTAAGTTATTAAGAATTTTTTAATTGTGATCGTTGCCTAAGTACAGTGTTAGATAGTAAACTCTGAATTTAATATGATATTCATATTTTCTCTAAACTTACAAAATTGTGTAAGTGCTCTTAAACAAAAAAAAAAGTAAAATATTACTTTAAAATTAACTGGAAGTAAAATAGAAACGATAAATAATGTGTGCAAGCTAAAATAATAACACTTCATTTTTTATTAAACAGTATTAAAAATAAATTAAATTAAGAAAAATAAGTTAATTGATTTTTAGATTTATAACTATACATTAGCTAAAAGACTTATTTTATGTTTTGTTTTATAAGTTTATTATACATTTACCGATTTTTTAATAGGTGTGAATATTTTTTGGTTAAACGCCATTAATTTTAATTATTTGTTTTAAATTTTATTTAAAATATTAGCAATTTACAGTTTTTAGAGCTGAGTGCTTAGTGAATTTCAAAAATATAATATATTTATTTTTTTTAATTTAATTTGGGAAAAATCAAAGTTGAAATATATAAAGCTATTAGCTTGTTACTTATGTAATTAAAATAAGTACTTACTATAACTATACTTAAACTATTTGAAGCATATCTAAAAAATTGCAGGTTTGAAAAATCTATTTATTAGTAATTAAAAAGATTATTTTTTTCTAACATTTACGGAAATAACAAACAAATAACTGATTATGACGTAACAACATCCGGTGATTATAAGCAACAAACTGATAATAAATCTTATACGCTGATTAACCTCTAAAATTTATATCTGGTTCTACTTTAATCTATTAAATTACAGCATGTTGTATTAATGGTTGTAGATGAAATTTTTAAACTAATTTGATAAAACTTTATAATAAATCTTTTGATAGTCTTCATTCCTTTTTAAAAAAAGAACTTTTCTTATAGAATTGCTTAAAATATTAAGAGCCGTTTCTAAAATCAACTCATACATTTTAAAAAATATCAAAACAGTTTTCTGGGTGTTTCGAATAAAAACGTTTGAGTATTAACATAAATAATTCTGACGTTATTATAAACAAATAAAGATATAAAATTAATAAACAAATCTTCTGGACTTTTAAAGTAAGCAGTTTGTATATAAACTTTCTTAAAAAACAGTAACAAAACAAAATAATTTTATATATAAGCAACAAAAATTAGCTTTTTTAAATAAGTATGTGTAGCTATTCAAAAATTTAAAACAATTTTAAAAACAGATATTAATTACATTAAATTATACTGCAACGTAATAAGAAAAGTAACAAAACAAAAACTATTTTATAACAATTTTTAACATGATTATCAGGTGTTCTGTTATTTTTAGTGCTTAGAAAACCACTGCTGAAAGCCGGCGTGAAAACTCAAGAAATAAAAATTTCTTAGAAACAAGCTCCCTTCGTTTTGTTTATTTACGGCTTTTTATGACGTAACAAGGAAATTTTAAGTGGTTCAACAATTAGTAATCTTTAATTTAGGTAGTTTAGCATCAAAAACTTAATAATGTTTTTGAAATTGAGTTGTGAATATGCACAATACGCAGTAACATGATTGGATTACACACCTTTTAAAATGACAAAATAATAATACTTAAGAACTTTATCAACATATTTTTAGAACCAATTGTCAAATTTTAAAACATAAAATTTAAAAATTGGATTGTAAGATTAAAAGGAAGTAGGTACAGTATAAAAAATATACTAGCATTGGATTTAAGAGTTAAGTTCTAGTTCGAAAAAGCTAGTATTTGTTTAAATATAGTTAGTGTATTGCTTTAAAATTCATTAAAATTAATTGTATACTTAATTGTAATAAAACAATAAGATGATGTTTTAGAAAATTTAACTATATTGTATGTTAAAAAAATAATAATGTTCATTTGTCTTCATACTTTTTATTTATTTTTTATTATAAAAAATAAAACTTTTGTTCTTGTTAAATCTTAGGAACTTAATAAAGTTTATATTATATATATTATTTTTTAAGTGCAAATTATTTTAGGAATCTCTCGTTTCTTGTTCAATTATAAATTCATAGTAGAGTTCAATAAAACTTCAGTTTCAAAATATTCAGCTTATGCATAACTCTAAATAGAATTAAAAACATGTTCAAAAAATATAATAGTTAAAGTCATTTTAAAAATTACTAAAAAAGTAAGTAATTAATAGTGTAAAAATTTTGTCATAGAATTTATAATATAGCTAGTATTAACAAATTTTAAAGTTTTAATCTGAAATTGTTTATAGTATTAAACCTTAAAAACTTTAAATTTCACTAATAGCAAACTAATGTTAAACAATCATGTTTAGCTTTTAATTTTTATGAAAAACAAACGTTATTACTATATTACTAAATTTTATCATCAAGTTTTCTTTTGCTTTCAATTTTATTTAAAATTAGTTTTTAATATTTCTAATTTCCAATCTTTTATTAGCCGTTAAGCAATATAAAAATCAATAAAAGTATTTGAAAAATATTGAAAATTTGTATGTCAACAGGCTATAAATAAATTTATTTTATCAAGAGCGAAGCACATAACTAATGAAACGTAAAAAATTTAATTAAATTATCTCTATTTTAAAATAGAAGGAAACTTGTTTTTTTTATTATTATTTTCATTATTACTGTATTTTTTTTATTAAGTGCATTAATGGTAAAGTAAATATTTTTATGCTTTTACTTGCAAAGTTAAGTTCTATTAACTTATAGGTATGCAATAATACTTTTTTTCTGTTGTACATTCTTTAAATTTCACATAATGTTTATTAACCCATAATTTGAAAGTAGTAAAATATATGTACAAAAATTTCAATGAGTTAAAACAAAAAAAAGCAACTAATTAAGACAATAAAAATTAACAACTTTGAAAGTTGAACATTTTCTTTTAAAAATAGTACATTGCATAACTTTCGTAAGTTCTTAAAAATTATAAAACATTTTTGTTCAATTAAAAGTTTTCTGAAAGAAAAACATTTGAATTACGAAAAGAAACAGATAGAACAAATGAACATGATAAATCAACTTAGCATTATTTTTAAAGAATATAAGATAGTTCTATCAAACTAAAATACAAAAAACATTCTTGAAAAAAAACTTATTCTAAACGTTTTTAATCGGGTCGAAAACGACTAAACTTTGTTATGTACTGCATCATAAACTGATAGGGTACTGTATTTTTTTTACGATTTGAATATGTTGTTGACTTATGTTTAAGGAAAGTTTATGTTGACTTAGTTTAATCAAAGTACTCTCTGTGTTATTATTAATTTTTAGTTAATAAACGCTTTAAAATTTTTAGATATTTTATTGTGTCTAAGGTTTATATAATTTCATTATAATTGTTTAAGGTTAATTATTTTACTTAAAAATAGAGCAAGTTTGAAAAAAAGTTTATTTTAATTATTTTTAAAAGCTTAACAGTTTTAAGACACTAGGCTAATATAAAAACTTTTAAAAACAGTCGTAAACTGTAAAAAAGAATTTAGGTATAAGTACTAAACTAAACAACATATGTGCATAGATTTTTATTGTAATTTTAAGGTTAAAAATACGTTTTTAATTTAATTACAGTCATTAAAAATAATTAAATTATATATTTTAGTTTTACTACTTTGTACAATAAGATATACAAGACACACAATTTCAATAAAACTGGATATATTTCGAGCAATTCCCATCAATAGAGTACAAAGCTAACAAATAATAAGATATTACAAACTTATATAGTAAATAAATAATCAAGTAATCATGAAGTAGTAAAGAGATTAACAAAAGATAAAAGCAATTAGTAACAATCAAAATCAATTGAGTTTATTTACGTTATAATTAATTTACAATAAAACTAAAATGAAAACAAAACTTATAAAGTATTACTCACCAAACTTTACATTTATTTTATTATACTTAAACACCTGCATTTAAAGTTTTTTTTTTCAAAACTTTACAAACACATTTATACTTACTTATACAAAGCAACTTTAGTTGTTTTCACAACACAAAAATGCCAATATAAAAATATTAAACTCGTGCAACTTAAATTTGACAGAATAATTGCACCTGATTTGAAACAAAATTTATACACTCTGTACCGCAAATTTTGTTTTTATACATTTGAGGGTTTTAAAAATATCAATCAGGTGGTTGAACTATCTAGACTTACAACTACCACTAAATATTTAGTTTACCAACTAGAATGTCAACAAAATATTTCTTTTATTTAATTTTTTTCCAAAGAATATTAATTGTTCATTTAGTTTAGGGGTGGGCAACGTAAATAGTTGACGGGCCGGATCCAGAAAAATGTAGTCCTCAGCGGGCCGGATCATTTTAAGTTAGTGATCTTTTGGATTTAGCTGGATCCTTTTTTAGATCCGGATCCCATTTTAAACATATTATCCGGATCCGGCTAAATACTAATTTTAGACAAAGATCTGGAACCGAATGGAAGCTAATTTCAAAAAAGATTTGGATCCGGTTAGATGCTTATTGATCGGGTATTTCAGAATTTTGAATCAATACATTAATTACCAAGGTTCTCATGTATGAAATTTTATGTTAAGTTTAGTTAAGTATTCATAATTCTATATATATATATATATATATATTATAACTCTGGACCGAAATAATACTAGTTAGTCCTAAAAGAATTATAATTTGGTTACTAAAAGTTACTTGAGCCTAACATTTCAAGTTAAAACATAAAAAAATTGTAAACTATTCGAAATTAAATAATTTTGGAAATCCTTTTCTGGAGTTTATAGTGATAATATTTTTTCAAAAATTAACAAACAATACAATATTAAACTACTGTTATTTAGTTTAATTAAGCTAAAGAAGATTCATTACATTTTTTTGCATGTATAAAAGAAACAAAACAAAAAGTAATTCTGATATAATAAACAGTTTTACCATAAAAAGCAAAAAAAAATATAAAAGATCTTGATGAAACACTTAAGGTTGATCATGTATTAGAGTTGTTTAAATCTAGTTGCATGATAGTTTTGGAAAATCTGCAAGTGCACTGAAATACCAATTAGGTTTGAAGATAGCTTATCCTTGTTAATGTTTATGGTCGGAAATGTTTGTTTTTAAATGTATGAAGTATCGAACAACACAACTAGTTCCATGGTCATCTTTAGAAGTTGACAAACTTTGGCTCTATAAATAATACATAAAATCTATCTAAAAATCTTATAAAAGCAACAAAAATTATATGTTTGATTTCAAATTTTCTTATAAACTTGTTTAAAAAAAAGTTAAGCCTAGATAACAAATTACTTTGGCTTGAAATTTTAACACTTTTTCTTTCAAAATATCAAATAGTTATAACTAACTTACAAAATTTAACTAAATTCTGTACTTTAAAAATATTAATCTAACAGTGAAACTAAAATACTTTAATAAGACTATTAACATAAAATAACAAAATATTGGAACAAAAATGAAATTAATATTTATTTTTAGCATAACAACATTTAAGTTTAGTAGACTTTTAGATTAAGATCGATTTCACTAGTGAAAATATTACTAAACGAAAAACTAAAACATAAAACTGTCACATTATACTTTAAATGTTAAGTTTATAGAATTTAGCAAGAATAATTACACTAAAAAGAAATCAATGAGACATTTTTGGATCATAAAAGTTTTTAACAAGTTGTTTGAAATCTGGAAGTTTATTTGAAGTAGATACTCTCAGTAATGACTGCAAATTTGTATCAGTAAGATTTGAACGCAGCTAACTTTTTTTTATATACAAGGTTAAGAATGTTTGTTTGCAAAAATATGTAGACTCAAACAGAACAAATAACTTCATTGTAATCTTTTTTTAATTTACAAACTTTTACTTGTTAAGTAAGTCATAAAATCTGTCAATTCTTCAGTTTTGAACTTTTCTTTTTGTGTCCTGCCACATTGAAATTCAACAGTTCTAACAATATTACTATGTACATTTTCGGTGTCAAACGTCGACGGTGATGAAATAATATCGAATTCTTCACTTAATTGTTAAAAGTCTGCAAAACGACGACCAAACTTATCATCAAGTGAAACTATTGTCATTAACTGGTCATCACTAAACTTAACCATATAATTAATCAAAAAGTCCTTAATGAATAAACAATAGCAGAAAAAGTGCAAATGGTAGTCTAACATTAAAACATTTGACAAAAATTTAAATTTGTTTGACCAAAAAAATTTGTCGATGTTTAAAAGGATAGTTATTTTTTACTTTTTTAAACACTTAAAAAACAACTCAATACTTATTTGGAAAAGACAGCAATTTTTGACACGTCTATTTTTTATGAAAACATTATGGTAGGTAAGATAATCAAAGTTAATTCAGCAAACAATTGCTTTTTGATAATTTGAGAAAGGATTACTTCAACTGACTTGAAACAGAACAAGATACTATAACAAAATAGTGTTTTATAACCACAAAGTAATAAGCCATTTTAACAAACGTTTTCAGGGTCAAAGTCTTACAGTTTTGTATAATGAAATAGTTCAAAAAAGGTTTTGTACAAGTTTTGTAATAAATAAATTGGCTGGCCGGATTTTATATAAGTTTTGAAAATGCTTAGCGGGCCGGATCACCCACTTGCGGGCCGGATCAATGTTGCCTGCGGGCCGGATCCCATTTAAAATAAAAAAAGGTTTGGGGGCCGGTCATTTTCACTCTGCGGGCCGGATCCGGCCCGCGGGCCGTACGTTGCCCACCCCTAATTTAGTTTATAAAACTTAGTTTTCATAAAATAGTACCAAAACTACATTAGTTAACTTTATACAAACGTTCTCATATGTGTTAAACTTTTGACTATTCATAGTATAATAAATGACAGCATACATAAAAGAGCATACAAAATAAATGTTTTGATAAAGTTTTTTTTTTTTTAAACTACTAGTTTATTCTTTATTCTTTTATTTTGTTAGTATCTGAAAGTAGTATCTTTAAAGCTGTTAAAAAAACTAGAAATAAAATATATGACGAAATTTATTTAACAAAAAGTTAACAGCAATTAATAGTAAATTAATAGCTAATAACTATTAAAAAAATATTGTCTGAGGAAACAAAACAATTAAACTTCTCTAAAATAAAATAAATGTATGATTTTTTTATTTTTTTATCTTTATTTAAAAAATTTTTAGACATCTTATGTTAAGTATTTAAGTAGCAATTAGTAAAAAAAAATCCGAGAGTTTTATAAAAAGCCTAAAAGGTAATCATTTATAAATTTGACGTGAGCAAATTTTTAAAGTCATGACACAGAACTTAATTTTTAAACCGCTGCAAATTAGTATTTGAACATGTAGGTTGAGCAAATGTCGCTAAATAATGCAAAGTTCTTGTAATCGGTCCAAAATCGTCTAGATGAAGTATTTTAACGCTCAACCGACAGAAATTTGTTGTTTCTTAACGACAAAACAATTCAGTTGTCATGGCAACTGATTGTATCGAGTTGACATGTAAATTACTGACCTATTCGTGTTAGATGTTATGAAAATTGAGATTTTATCTTAAATATTAAAGTAATACTTACATTACTTGGTAAAGTTTTCAACTAAACAATCTTTAAAAACTTTTAGATTTTGTTTTTAAAAAACTTTTCGATAAAATAAAGTAATCTAACTATTATTTAAAAACCACAAACCTTAAATTACAAAGCAAAAAGTTGCTATTTAAAATCTAAATAAATTGTTTTATTCGTTTAAAAAGCTAATATTTCAATGTTTGTACTAAAAACTTTTTAATATTTTAAAGTTTCTAAACTAAGAAAAATAAAAACGGTGTAAAAATTTATTTTATAAGTATTAAAAAAAACATGTTACTAAAAATTTGAAAAACATGAATTTATTAGCACCTAAGAACTATTATCAGTAAAGAAAAGTTAAAGAAGTTACTGAAAAAAAATATTTTATGTACAAAAAAAATCTGTTTTCAACAAAAAAATCTTTAAAAACTTTTAGATTTTGTTTTTAAAAGACTTTTTGATAAAATAAAGTAATCTAACTATTATTTAAAAACCACAAACCTTAAAATACAAAGTAAAAAGTTGCTATTTAAAATCTAAATACATTGTTTTATTCGTTTAAAAAGCTAATATTTTAATGTTTGTACTAAAAACTTTTTAATATTTTAAAGTTTCTAAACTAAGAAAAATAAAAACGGTGTAAAAATTTATTTTATAAGTATTAAAAAAAACATGTTACTAAAACTTTGAAAAACATAAATTTATTAGCACCTAAGAACTATTATCAGTAAAGAAAAGTTAAAGAAGTTACTGAAAAAAAATATTTATGTACAACTAACTTTTCGAATATTAAACATTTAAAGTACAAAATACGATAGGGTTGAAAGAATTTTGTGTCATAATAATGTGTCATGTATGAGCTGAATTAGTTGTAAAGTAGCATAATCCTATAGCATTAAAAACCGTTAGTTAGCGTACGTTAATATAAAACATTATTAAAAGTAATTATATAAGATTTCAACTATGAGCCACTGAAAAATTTCATTAAAAAGACAATCAAACTTTTTCATTGTGAAAACTTGTTTGTATTATTTAGTTAACTGGTTTTTTTTTTATTGAACCATCATAAACGTAGACAGTTTAAATGTAAATTACGAAAAAACTGACGCTTTTTGTATCACATAGATTTCTTAAAACTATATAAAAAAATTTATACAAATTTAAGTAAGCTGTCGAAATAAAGATTTTTTCGAAACGATATCAAATTAGTTTTAAGCTGACCTTAAGTAAGTTTAATTCGATCGAAATTTGACTTTGCACGTATATCTTATAAATGATATATATCTTTTTAAACTTTATCAATATCTTGAATAAAATCAATTTTTAATTGTAATAAGTGTGAGATAATGTTTTAGAGTGAAAAATAAAACGGCTAATTTAGATAATGAAAAGTTTTATAACCTAAAATAACTTATTATTCAAAATACAAATTCATAACATTTTGATTTCTAAAATTAAAATTTATAATTTACGTGTAAAAAAATTAACAAACAAATACAAAGGCTAATGTCTACAGAGCCTAAGCCTGGGCTGTCATATGCCGTGAGACTGACTGGCGAGTCCTAACAGAGACAAACCGGTCTCAGTCTACCGAAGGCTTGTGGTCTGATGATCGAATTGGTATGATCAAAGCTTTCGCAAAAAGAAAAGAAGTAAACTTTGACATAAATAAATCAAAAACAAAAAATAAGTTAAAAAGTTGTAACTAAGCTTACTTATCTGTGTACAGCATTAGAAAAATGTAGAAAGAGAAAAAGTTTTCATAGGTGAGAACAGATTTTTATTCATATTAATTTTAAGCAAAATAACATTAAAGTTTACAGTTTTTACCCCAAAAGCGAAGAAATAGTTAAAATAATTAAGGTCCAAAATAAGGTAATAATTTCAGATTTCAAACAACTTTTTTTATATATGCATACAAAGTTTTTGCAAGCATGACTTTAGTTTTAAAGTAAAGTTAAAACACTGAATTTGGTAACCATTATTTAAGAAAAAAGTTGCATAACCACTTTTGAAAAATGTTTAAAAGACTATGTACTACAATTTTACAAATTACTAGTTCGAATAGTTATCATGAGTTAGCAAAGTAGACATTTTTTTATAGTTAAAGAATAAATTTCAGCAAACTTGTAACTTTTTTATTAAAACATTTTACTTAAACACCGGAAACCAACTTATATAACAGTTAGTAGTTGTTGCGTAAACATATAAACTAATTATTTTCTAAATTCGTAAATTCTGTAAATATTTTTTTTCTAAATAAGATAATAACTAAACTTAAATTGGTGAGATGTTATATTAAACTATTTTTAAAATACTTAATCATAACGAAACTTAGTTTTATAAAAAATTATGTAACATAATTAGACAATCTTTAAACGTTACTCTGTTTAATAAATATAATAAATTTACATTAAGTCTTATTTTATAACGAACAAACTAATTATAAGCTATAACGACAGGCAATTAAGCTTAGTTTTTTCTATAAAACAGTGAAAAAATTATCAGTAGCTTAAATCAAGGTATTTTTATGTTAGTAATCTTTTGTATGAGACTATTGGAACTAAGTTCTAAGTACTAATATTTCTTAAATTTTCATTTTACAAAAATACGGTGTATTTATATGCTAGTCTTGAAAATTACCCTTTAACCGAATATAGTCGTAAATATGATTTTGTTTAAAATTTTTTGCACATTGAAAATATTTGTAGTCTGAGGTTATTACCTTAAAACAGTTATATAAGGTAAAGTAAATACCGATTAATTAAAAAAAAAAATTATGTTCCATAACAACAATTGTTATTACTTAGACTGCAAATAACAGAGTTCTTGATAACAAATTCTAGTTACTTAAGAAACGTTTTTTTATCATAAGTTAACAATGATGTAAAACTTTCATGTTAAACCTCATATTACTACAATATTACACATAATTTTTTTTAACGCGTTTAACAATAAATTTATTTTCTGCAAAATGTGAACTTTTATTAACGATAAATTTCTAATAAAAGTTAAGCAACAACCAACTAATCAAATTTATAATGATAGAAACTTAATCATTTAGTAATAATATCAAATATTCTTCTTAAATTCAAGTTTTTTTTTTTTTTAGTTTTTGTTTCCTTTTAGATACATTTTTAAGTTATATACAAAATATTTATTAAAAAAATAACAAAAAGACATAAACAAAATTAAATATACCTTAAAAGTTTAAGATTTTAAGAAACAAATGTAATTATACTTTTTAAAAGTCATTATTACTACTTATTTGTTACTAAACAATATAAGTATTGTAATTTTATTTACTAAGGAAACAAATATACCTTGAAAACTTATTTATATTCTAATTAAATTATATATCACAAGTATCTATTTACTTTATCTATTTGCTAGTAAATATGTCGAGTTTTTATCTTACTTATAAACGTTTACAAATAGTTTGATAAACATTTTTCATGTAACTCAATATAATAATATTTTGATAGTTTTTACAGGTATATTAGTTTTATAATTTCTCTAACTACAAACCGTATAAAACAAGTTTTTGTAGTTAACCATTTCAAAACTACTATGTAATATTTGTAAAAGTACTCGTTTAATTTAAAAAAAATAGAAATAAAGTGACTAAATAAAGTTTAAAATAACACTTTGTTTTTTCAAACATGTAAATAAAACTATACATCAATTAAGTACATACATACATGTTTCTTTATACATATATAGGTAATTTATAATCCTTAATTTTCCTTTTAAAACCATACCTTGCTTTTTTTATGCTTTTATTTATAGGACTAAATACAACTTATAATTTATCGCATGTTTTACTGTAGACATTAAACTAAATAGAATATTATGGTAGACTTGTAGTTCTTGTTTTAACAGAAATGTTCTAAATTTGTGTAATAACTTTATTACGTTATAACATTAAATGAAGCCATTTTAAGTCTTTATAGCATTTTCCTAGGCTGTTCTGTAGCATTTTTCAACAACTTTAATAATGAAATTTTAAACCATCGGTTTTTGTTAGAATTTTATCTAAAACTATGTGATATCAACAAAAAAATCAATGCATTCAAATCATGTATAAACCAATTCGAAAAAAATTTAAAACATACCAAAGTAAAATAATTAGTAATTACTAAACTATTAAAAAACAGAGAGATCTTAAAACTTTGAACGTCAAAAAAAAAAAGTAGTAGCATGAAAATTATAATCTTGTTTACTACAAGAAAAAAAAAAGTATATTTTTCTTTTGTTATAAATTCACTGTTTCAACGAGTTACAATAAAATTACCAACAAACTGTTAATATTATTTAAAAAAAATTTTAGACTCAAAAGTTTTTCAAAATCATGACGTTGTTATTAAAATTAAACTTTTAAGCAATTAAAAAAATAGTAAGTTTTGATAACATTATTTTTACAGAGAAGCTTCAACTTTAACATAATAATGCAATTTTTCAACTTGTTTATTTTAATGTTAAATATAGTTTTATCATCTTATATTTTAAATATAGCTTAACGAACGATTAACTGGATTAATTTAACGTTTACTTTAGAACAGCAGTTTTGAACCTTATTTTCACGTTTTACCCTTTTTGTGTAAATTCATTACCAAAATTACCCCTTTTTGGAAAGTAATGACCAAATTTACCAAAAACATATAAAATAGTGTTTAAAATTCAATTTTTTTGAATCTAAACCTTATTAGATAAAATAAACTATAAAAACTTAAGAGTTTATTTCACTAAAAAAATATTCAGTTAAATTTCTGTCTTATAAATAAAAAAAAACAATTATTAAACAAAATTTTCCATAACTTTAAAAGAAAGTCTACCCCCTAAAACAATGAAATTTACCTCTAGGGGTAAATTTACCCCTGGTTAAGAATTATTGCCTTAAAAGGTATTGAAAACAAGGTCATGAATCTGTTTAAGAATGTTTACCTTCAACTATAAAAGACAAAAATATTTGTAATTTTTAAAATTGCACTGTTTTATAAAAAAATGTAGTTGTATTAGTGTATATTAAAAATGATGTTATTAATAATATTTTGTAAAATTATAATAATAAAATTTAAAAAGTACTCCTCTTTATGATTTTGAAATACATTTGATAATTTTTGTTATTAAGAAGAAAAGCGACATGATTTAGTATGCATAATCAATTATAACTTTTACCGTTTATATTTATAGCGATAATTTAACGAAATATAATATAAAATCACGGAAAGCTTTTTATAAAAAGAAAAGTTTTTCAAATGAATAAGTTTAGAAAACTATTTTCAAACTACAATAAAATATGTACAAGTTTGTATTGAGGTAAAACGCTTCTAAATAACACTTTAAAGCACATATAGAGTTTTGAAAGGCTTTTAAATATTGCAATGTTATAAATAAATCAAAAAAAGAATAAATATCAAATGATAAATAAAAAAAATGAATATAATTTGAATTCATTTTTAATTAAAAAGTATATTTTCATAACTTTTGAGCAGAAAAATAAACTAAATATATAAAAGCTCTTAAAAACATAGAGCTCATTTTTATTATTTGAGTAACATAAATAGAGAATACAATTAAGTAATACTTTTAACAGTTTTCAATTTTAATAATATTTGCACTTATGTTAATGTTTCTTAACCCTTATTTCATATTTTACCCTTTTATGGAAGGTATTTACCAAGTTTACCCTCATTATTTTTTTTAAAGTTTTGATGAAAAAACTACACTTTTGAAACTTAAGCTTATTAAAGAGAAAATATTAAAGAGTTTATTTAGCTTTTAAAAAAATTACAGGTAAATCATAACATTAAAATAAGAAAAATAAATTAGTAAAAATTTATTTACATAACTTGTAATCAAGAAAATTTACCCCCTATGATAAAAAAATTGCTTAGAAGCTGTTGATGTTTTTGCATAATAAATAAACTTGGAGTTAAACAGTTTTCTGACATCTTGTTCTTACAATTTCTCGCTGGTTTACAACACAAACAAATAAGTTTAAAATTATCCTTTTTTCTCGTTATATAGTAAGAAAAACTATCGTTTTCACCATTGACTTGGTTGGTTGTATCCGAAACTTTGATGGAAGTTAGCTTGAGAGTTGTGAGCTTCTTGGGGATTTTGTGGAGATATAAACGTGAAATTTGTCGCCTGGGGTGTTGTATGGGGTGAAAAACCGTAAGGCTTGTACCTGTTTTGTTGACATGACATTGGGGAATATTGACGGTTTGTTTGCGGCAACTCATAATTGTTGTGTGTTACTGATGACAGATTAGAAACTGAGCAAGGTCGAGAAGTTTCAGTAACTTCGGAACTTCCCGAAGGACTTCCCCTTATGTCATCGGATATAATTGGGCTTCCGTTACTATGGTTACTAAGTTGGTGGATTCCATAGTTGTACATTGAATAGTCATTTCCGGTAGTACTCGAACAATCAGCTTGCAAATGGGTAACTTTGTTAAATTGGTTTTGTAGCTTTTCAGTTTTGATAAAGATTTCCTGACTTATCGGGTCATAGAGACTTTGCGAGGTTGTTTGCGGGACGAAAGAAGAATTTTGAGGGTTGCTAGTTGACAAGTGACTAGCAAATTGTTTCTGAGTAGGGTAATTACCTAACTCAATTCTTTCATAAAAAGAGTTAGTGTTGTAACTATTGTAAAGTTTGTCGTCATGAGATTTTGATTGCGGTGCGTTAGCTTCAAAAGAACTATGAACGCTTTCATCAACAAAATCATCTTTAACTAATGACATTGGAGTCTCTTTGCTACAGTTTTGATTATTATATGAAGAAGCTGATTTCACATCATACTCAATGTGTTGAGTATTATTAGATTTGATTTTGGCGGGTTTTCTTTTTGGGGAGCTTTTAATTTTTTCATCTTCTTCTTCGCTGTTCTGTCTTGAGGTTTTTCTTCTTCTGGGCTGGTATTTGTAGTCGGGATAATCTTTTTTGTGTTTTATTCTCAGTCGTTCCGCTTCGTCGACGAAAGGCTTCTTGTCAGCATCACTCAGCAGTCTGTAGGTTAAAAAGGTGGATAGTTTAATAAAAAATTATTATTAAAAATATTCTAAAACATTTAAACTATTAGATAACTAACAAGTTTTTGAATGAACAAAATTTCAAGAGTAAATCGAAGTACTTTAATGAATTTTGTACCAGTTTAGTTACACTTATCAAAACTTATTCTTTTTTTTTATTAATTTAGAAGTAAAGTAAATAAATGGAAGAAATACAAACTTTAAAAATTTTAAAGGCTTTTTTATAACAAAATGTTCTTAAGTTAATATTTCCGGTCCAAAATATTTTTTACATTCAAAGCTGTTTTTTTGTGACATATCATTTCTAAATCAAAATTTAAGAAAATTATGTTTAGATTAAAAACTACGAAAGCTTATACGTTTAGTAATACGTTTATCAAATTGACAAATTGTACTGGATTTTATATCACAACCACATAAATTTACAATTTTATTCTTTCGCAAACGTGCCGAAATTACCTAAATTTAATTTTATGATTTATACTCTTAAGTAACATTTAAACGTTACTCGAGAGCTGTAGAGTTTTAAAAATGTTTACAAATTGTTTTTTTAGTATCGTTAATGTTGATTTCTATAAAAGAAATATGTTAAGTCTAAGTGTTCTAAAGATTTTAAATTTATTGTAAATTAATATGTTTTTAAGTTTTATAGTTGTTTGTAAATTACTTAATAATATATACTACTTCAAGTTTTTTTTTGTAGTGTGTGTTTATGTTTATTTACAAAATTTGTATGGTTTAAATATTTCTACGTTTACGTACGTATTGATTATTTAAAGTTTGTTAAAAAGAATTTAATTTGTTTTATTTCTTTTCGTTTTTAAAATATATCGTTTATCCTTTTTTCTTATTTAGCCATTTACAAATATTTATATTTTCGACAATAAAATTTAAAAGTATGGTGTTTTGTTTGATACTTCGTAATATCATTTAAAAAAAAAGTAAAATGACAATGTCAAGTAAAAAAGTTTAATACCTACCGAATTTTGTTAAACTGAAATTAAAATTTTTTCATAAAAATTAAGAGAAAAAATTCGTTTTACTAAAACAACTTTTTTTTATGTTTCACAAAAGTTAAGAAAAGTTCAATTTATCTAATCATTTAACTTTATTTAAATATTATAAATTAGTAACAACGAAATAAACACTTAACCTTATTGCAAATATTCATTTAGAAAAATATTACTTGTTTTGTACAAAGTATTAATAAAGAAGATATATAAAATGAATACTTGACTAAATTAATATATTTTTTATATAAAGATTAGGTGTGATTATTCGACATTGAAATTAAAACTACATGATATTATAGGCGTTAGTAAACAAATAATATGGCAGTAATGTTCAAAGTTGTCATGTTACTAATTTCTGTATATCGTAATCTGTATTAACTTATAAAGCTTCTATTGCAATTTTGTTTCTATGAGACAAAAGATTTACGTAAATTTACAAATTTTTGCTTTAAGTATTGCATAGTTAAAAATCTCACCTCCACAGTTTTCCGAGTGTTTTGCTAAGTTCAGCATTATGTAAGTGAGGATATTGATCTGCTAACTTTCTACGAGCTGCCTAATACAATAAATATTTTTTTAAATCTATTTATTATTAACAATGATTTATTTATCTAAAGAACTATCGTAAATTAAACTAATTTAAATAAAAAATTGAAGTGTTTAAATCATACAGCATTGAAGTTGAATTATTTTAATTTATCAATAGCTAGTACTATAATTCATTAGGAATACTTATGCATTTTTAAATTTTTTAACTGTTTCTACCGAGTACTCCTAAAACGAGTGGTTGTATCTTATAATTAGTTTAAATAACGTTTTAATTTGCATCAGCTTATTGAAAACGATAAAGAAAATGAACCTTAAAAACGTTGGCCTAAAAATTTATAAGTCTAAATGCAATATAATAAATTCGAAAACTGTTAAGCGTAATTTTATTTTAAAGATAAGTGATTACTAAATATAAAATTAAGTTTAGTTTAATTTTCTGTTAGTTATCCTCATAACTTTTTTTTAGTTTTTCTAAAAAATCAGTCCTATCAGTTTTCAAAGTAAATAACAAAAAATTTTGTTTTTAGCTTTAGCTTTAGAAAGTTTATTGAAAATAAAAAATAGTACTTTCCCTACCTGAGCCCAAACCATGAAGGCATTCATTGGTCGTTTGACGTGAGGTTTGACCTTTTGACCTCCGTTCATCTTGGTTGGCATTGGAACCAATGTCCAATCGTAACCCTTCAAAACGTTGCTGACAGCTTCCTTGATATCAGATGAACCGTCATTAATACCAGTATCATTAATTGAAGAGACATTGTTCTTGTTTGAAGTGTGTTCTACTTTTTCAAGACTCGTTGTTGTCTTATTAGATGCGTATAGTTCAACTTTCTTATCATCAGCTGTAAATTTGTCATTTTCTTTAGGAAACATTTCTTTTTGAACTGAGCGTTTTTGTACCATTTTACTTTGCATGACGGTTACCTCTTGGTTCATGATAGGGTTTGAATGTGACAAACTTTTGAATTGATTTCTATCTGGTTTTGTCACTTCCCAATAGTTGTTCATTAGAACTAATTTAATAAACTTCTGAAAATTTTTATAACAAAACAACTCAGTTTATATGCTTTAATAACATCTTGTTTTAATCTGACTACATTTAAGTTTGAAATAATATATTTTATTAAACATGCGTTTTCTTCTTTTTTGATTTTTTTTTTCTACATTTTGCTCTTTCTTTCCTTTTTTTTACTTCTTTTTAAACATTATATGTTATATACATTAAAAGCTTGATCTCTACCGCCTATGAGTGGCTAATTTCTAAAAAAAGCAAAAAGCTACGATTTTATTGACAAAAAAATACTATTTGCTTATACTTTGTGTTGTAGTTCCACATAATCAACAGAATACTTTTATTATAAATTTATTAAAGAGTTATTACTTTTAATATATAATTTATATTAGATATAAGATAATTATATAATTTTATTTAATATTTTTAAGTTTCAAATAATCATATAAAAATATTCTCTTGGAAAATTTAAACTTTGTACTAGGTTTGTTTATTTTTATAATCACTTGGTAAACTACATACGTTTTATGTGTCACAATTTTTACCACGACCTTAATTAATTTTGTCTCTTTTTTGAATCTTTTTAGTCTGATACTTCAATAAATTCCACAAATTTAAACAAAACAACTCATTGATTACTAACACACTACTAACACCTCTAAATTTTAAGTTAGTTATGTGAATCAACACACATTATTTTTTGTTTTATAGTAGTTTATTCGTTTTTTTATATTTATTATATATTGAATTTTTTATGTAACTATCTTTGAAATTAATTTATACTGTCAATAAATAGATTATCTTTTTATAAAAATTTAAATTGTATAAAAGTAAAAGCTAAGGTCGTTCGATGAAAAAGCCAATCTTTACACAATTAGTTTCTAAAATTTCAGACTAAGTTCATTAAAACTTCTCAAACTTAACTGAAACCACTCACACAACATTCACTAACAACTGACACTTTTAAGTTTGAAGTTTGATATTTCACTCAACAAGTCTTTTTTCTTGGTCTACTCTTTCTTTTCTTTTTCTATTCTCTCTTGCGCATAACTTTTTTTTCTCTTTTTTTTTTCCTTTCTCTGAGTTTATTCAACGATTTATTAACTTCATTAGTTTGATCTTTACAGTGATTAGTTTCTTTATACTACATTTTTACAGTCTAGTTTTTTTGAAGAGGCGTTTGAATTCAAGATAGATCATATTTCTTTTTTAATTTCAAAAATTCTTTAAACAGAATCAATTTATTTTATCTTTTAAAGTTTTTTAAATAGTTCTAAAAACGTGTTTTACCTTATTTAAATACTGACCACCGTATAAAAATAATCTAAAACTTAAAAAAGAATTTTAAATCATTTTTGAAATAAAATTATTTACTAAAACTTAAACACAACTAAAAGCGTTATTAAAAGTTATTATGCATTAATTGTCCTTAACGAACATTTAACAAAAAAATCTACGCAGCTTCAAAATACAGTAATGCGTTTAAAAAACACGAAAACAAAAGCTTAAATTTACTTGAAATATTTTTTTTATAGCTTTTAAAAAAGCTTACCCTACTGCACACTGAAAAATAGCTAATATTAAAAACCATATCTTTTTATTTTAAAGTAAAGACTTTCATTTCAAGTTTTCTTTAAGTTAAGTATATTCTGAGTTGAAGTATTTAAACTATGCTTACATTAATCAAATCGAGAACTTTTTTAAAATTACGTAATTTATATAACATCATTAGTATTTTTTATACTGATTTTTTTTTGTGATTTAGAGCGTACCTTATGCTAATCGATATTCCTTATGTACTAACACCTAAACATTACAATTTTATTAATTAAAATCCTTACAATTAAAAGGCTACTATTAATATATTTTTTCTAATTTTATCTCTTACGCTTACATGAAAGTTCATTATAAACTTAATACTTAAATTAGTTTAACAAATTTTCATTTAAAGTATGTATATACTTGTCCTGGACATGACATTAAACTGTATCCGTGGTGTATGACTCGATAACTGAAAAGTTTTTTCGTACAACAGGTCCTTAGACCAAATGTTTGAGCGCTTTTTTCGTTCAATAAACAATAGCTGTATAAGATTTTAAATAGTAAAACTATTACTATTAATTTAATCTTAATTATATAAATATATATTGGTTAACAAATAAAACTATGTATGTTCATTTTAATAGTTATTTTATGAAAAGAAAAAGAAAAATGTTTTGCTTTTCTACACAAAGTCTAATTACTTAAAGTAAAGTTAGAAAATTCCTGAAAGACTTGTACTGGCACTCTTATAACGAGTAAATTTAATTTTTACTCAAACTAAACAATTTTGAATTAAGCTTTTGTACTTACAAGTTTTTATTTGATTTATTTTGTTTTCCTTGTTTATTCTAGTATTAACACACTTAGATATTTTTATTGATGGTAAAACCGAGTAACTAATTATTTTAATTTATAAAAACTATATACTTTATAATATATATATTAAAAAAATAAATATAACAGCAAGTAGTTTTTACCTTTAAACTTGTTGTTTATACCGTTAAATCTAAGTTAAAACAGCTGTTTAAAGAATAAATAAATAGTATAATAAATTTAGGGTGGAAAATTAGTAAATAAGCTTATAATCTGATGACAAATAATTATATTACAGGTCACCAATGAATTGATTTTACATTTAAATCAATTTACACACGTGTATATTATGTCTTTATTTGCTTATAGCTTCTTGGTAAACGAGTTTAAATTATAACTTTATTCTAAACTTAAAGTTTTTACGACTGTACAACAAGTATTGCTCAAACTTAAAGCTAGTTTTGGTTTTGATAACAACTTTCACTAAAGTTAATAAGGTGTTTCATAATTTTTGTTTAAAAATATTAACAGCTTCTTAATTATATATCGCCTAGATAATTATAAATATTTTGATAAATTGTAAACGTTTAGATTTTTTGCTTTTATTTAAATTATTTATTTTTCAAAAAAAAACTTAACTTAAAATGAAAAAATTAAAATTAAAATAAGTCAATAACATATAAAAATGAATTAAAAAAATATGTATGAAAAATAAGTATTTTTATAATAAATAATAAATTTATAATAAATAAATAATTTTTACTCGAAGTAATCTAAATACTTTTATTTAAATAGGTTTTCTCCAATTTAAATCAATCTTATTTATTTACTTCACAAACTCTAAATCAAAAACAAAGTTTCAAATGGTTAATTTGCTTGTCTACTCTACTTAGCTACTTTAAAAACACATTAATTTTAATACGTAATACTTCATTATATTGATATATCAAAAGAATCATGAGACAATTAAGGTTACGATATCATAAATTATTGAAAATTCAGCTTACAACAAGTGTTAACAAATTTTAGTCATAACTTATACGTTATAATAATTTTAATATTACGTAAGAATTTATAAATAGTAATAAACAAATTAAAGAAAATTTGCTACTGCTTGTCTTAAGAAATTTTAACGAATTAAAAATTACTCTAATTTACTTTTGCGCACTAATAAGTTTTTACTATTTTTAGTTTTTTTATTACCACTTCTAAGCCAACTTGACAACCGAGTACGGATTTTCATTACAACAATCAACTCTTTGTTAATTTTATTTATAGATGTTATTCGTGACGTAACATGAAAAGGCTTTTAAAACTTTAGAAAAATTAAGAGTTTGCCAAGACTTCATTTTAAGTGTTTTTTTTTTCTATTATGCATTTGCAATAAAGTTTTGGTTTATATAAGTTTAATTATTAACATTTTTATAAAGTTTATAATTAGTTTTGAATTACCTCTATAACAAAAAAACGTTATTTAAAAACTATTAAAGTTTATAACACATCTTTTATTTATTTAACTCTGAATTTATATCAGTAGGGCTTATATTTATCTATTGATTTTTTTAACTATGTTTACATCTTTATTGCAAGTTTTTCAACTGTAATTACAAAATTACCAAATTTTTTTTTATTTATTAATACCAAAAATAATATGAAGTGACAGACTTTGTATTTAGTTCAACAATTTTTCTAATGAATTTCTTTAGCTAAAAAGAATAAATGTTTTTAAAAAAAGTAAGTTTTTGTTTTCATGATTATCAAAAAATGAAAATTTTGAATTTTCACACTAAGGTTTTTCAAAAATAAAAGAGTTTAATTCATAATAAATTTAAAAAGCTCTAGAAGGATTTTTATTTTCGCTATCTAAAAATTTAAAAGCATATCCTATTGAAAAATTTACAGATACTTAGTTCCACTGCAATTCTGGCTTTTAAACTGTGTATTTTGTTTATGTATCTATAAGTAATACTGCAATAATGCTAACTTAATTAAACCTAACTGTAAATATTTACTCATAAACAAGTAATTAGCATCTACAAAATCCTATCTCAAAATTGCTTAAAACAAAATGTACATAATTAGCTAAAATATTGCTTGTAAGAAACAAAAACTTGAAGCGATCAATCAATTATTGATAAAGTTAACTAGTTTATCTCTGATTATTGGCATGAGTTTTTAAAGTCAATTCAGTTCAACAAAATTTAACTCGACTAAATGGCGCCAATAATATTATGACGCTATAAGAATTACTTATACGCATCGTTGATTTCGGTAATGTATGACTTTGAAGTATTTTTGTATAAAACTAAAATAATTTTTTTTTTAAATAAGGTAATCAAAGGACAATAAGAGTTTACGATATTTTTTTCACTTGATATTTATTTAAAAGAAGTTGTACAGATTACAATTAAAAATATACAACTAAAAAATAAGTTTTTAGTTTAGTTTAATTTATATTTACTTGAAGCATATTAGTTCTCTGTTAGTTAAAAAATAGTCTTAATACTGTACAAAATGCAATGAAAACGTGAAAAACACAAAATATTAGTAAAATTTCCTACCAAAAAGAAAGTATTTATAACACTTAAGTTTCCAGAATAAATTTTAGTGCACTTATTGAATTAAAATAAAGATCTGTAAAACTATAAATGTATATTTTTTTTTCCTTGAAAGCACGAATTTCAACTGAGAGTTAGGAATTGTATCTTATCAAATTTAAGAGTATCACTTCAATGTATGATTATTTACAAGTTAGATTTCGTGGGATTAAAACGAATTTCTAAAACAAATTCTCACAGTTGCTGTCTATCAATTAGAGTTGTTGAAAAGCGGAAATTAACTGATAATTTTATGTAGTTTGTTGATGTTAAACAGAAGTTAAGTAAACTGTTTGTTTTTATCGGTTTTAAAGAAATAAATTTTTAGTAAAAAATGTTTATTCGTTTTCGCAACTTTTTTAGTCGTATAATTAAAAAAAAAAGTTAAACTGTAACGTGTAGAACGTTTTTGAAATAATATAAATAGTGTTAACACGTTTGTTTTTGATTAGTCGTACCATTTAAAAATTTAAATTTTTTCTTTTTATAAAAAAATGGTCTAATCGGCCATTAAACTGCAGAAATGATGAAACTAAAAATACAACTTTTTGTTTTGTAATAAAATGTTCCTAACATCAAATATAATAAACTTCAAATAATAATTAAGAACCGAGTTAACACAAATAATGTTCTAATACAATAAAAAAAAGATATTTTGGAACTTTATCAGCTCGTTCTCGAGAAAGTAAATCGTATTTGTTATATTTAGAGATTATTCTATCGTTATAAAAATTAAAAGGAAAATTGAGTTACAAATACATAAACATTTATTAAAAAATCGATAAGATATTTTCGTAACCAAAGGACAAAACTGATTGATTTTATGAAATTAAAACACCTTAAACTAATTTTTAGTCTTTATTTTTTATAACTGTAGTTTTACTTATGTATATTGTTATGAAAACTTATGCTAATATCTAAATACGATCTAAATTACAAGACTTACAATTTTACATTAAAAAAACAGTAGCTAAGCGATTAAAATTATTTACAAACAAACGCTTGTGAATTGTAAACATCTAGTTAGTTGTTAGTGTTTATTTACAAATATAGTTTTTTTTTTTAAAGTGTTTATGAAAGTCTCAACAACTACGCAAAGTAAAAAATATTTTAGTTCGAATGAATATGACAACAAAAATATATTTTATTTATTGGCTATAAAAATTATTTTAAACTGTTTACCTAAAAAAGTAACTTATAAGTAAAATTTAACAGTAGTTATAGAAAATTCTACAAGTTTCTGGTTAACTACACACAAAATGTACAAAAAATAATAGTTTAGTATTTTATTAAAAATCTCACTGAAAAATCGACGTTTGAAATAAATCAAATTTAAAATTCCATATTTTTGTTGTGCAAAAATCAGTAATTATCTGAAAAAGTAAATGATGATTGAACCTTATTGTTAAAGTGTTACTGGTAAATTAAGTTTTATTTGACTTTGAATTGTTAACATTAAACTGCCTTAAGTTTGAAATGTTTAAGATAAAGTTTTTTAAATTTTATAGACCTAAATTTTTATATTATGTTATGAATCTAAAATTAGTAAGTAATCATTAAGTATCTTAGAAAAAACAAATAAAACAAATTTTTATATCTTGAATTTTTCAAAAAACTCCACAATGAATATGTACTGGAAAGTGGCTAAACTTGAACGTTTTTTTAATTTCATAAAATCTTTATTAAACGTAAATGTTAAATTTACCATATATTTTATCATAGGACTATAAATGCGCAAATTTATTTATTAATTTTCTTATGTGAAGCCTAAATGTAGTATAAGGTTAATATAACGTTGTAATAGTTTTAGAAATATATTTTTTGTTTAGAAATAATTTTAACTTTATTTTGGTTAAAATTTAAATAAACATGTTTACGTATCTTTTGTAGTTTTCAATCAACTACAAGTGCTAAGTATTTAGAAGAATTGAGTAAGAAATATTAAAGTTTTTTCTGCCGGAAAACACAATTTTGTAAATTCTTTTTTTTCAGTTTGCTACGCTGTCTAAATATACTTTCAATAAATTCAAACCTATTGATAAGGAAACAGCGTCAGTTAGTTGGAATTAAAATATTTAATATATATATTGTCCAATAAACACATTCATAGATTATTAAGTTTAGAATTTTTCCCATTAACAAGAGGTGTTCAAAATACCTCCAGACAACTGATAAAATCTTAGATTATCTAAAACTAGACGAATAATGCTGTAGCGGTGCAACAAAGTTAAGGTTCAATAAATTAACTACAAATACTGTTTTTAAAAGTTTTTTAACGTGAACATTGTGATTTAATCTTCGTTTTGCTATGTTACGTCAAACTTAACTTTCTAAATCTTGACGTCTGAAAAAATAAGCAATTTTTATTTGCAAACTGATTATATTTATACAAATTAAAGACTTAGGGGTGGTCGCTGTCACGGTAACAACTTCTTAGTGATAGCAATCGAATTTTAGCCTGAAAATTGAAACTTTGTTGCTAGGTGCAAGTCGGTTGTCATGACAATTACTAAAAAGATTATTGTGGGTGGCCTTCTTAAAATTTCATCTATAAGCTGTAGCTGTGAAATTAAAAGATTTATTTTCAAGAGTTTTTCTGAGAAAAATTGCTGTTTTAGTGAGTAAAATTTTACTGATTTAAGTTTAATTGCATATTAATTATTCAACAACTTTTTTTTCGTCTATATAAATTTTACAACATTTAATTAAAGTGTGTTGAAAAAAATTAGTAACAGTATAGACACTTTATACTTTATATGTTAGACGGCCTTGATTCGAAAACACTCGGAAATTTATTACATTTTTACCAATTAATCCTTTAACAACTGTTGAAAGCGGTAACTTTCTCATTTTTGTTTTTAATAAATCAACTTGCATTAACTTATAATAACTTATTGCGAAGAAGGAAGCACTAATCAGATTTATCAAGATTTTAACTTAGTGTGACGTTACTTAATTTACAAAAAGTTCTCAAAATAAATTTTCGTAAAATTTACTTTAAAATTTTTTTTTTTATGTAATGATAGCAATTCTAAAACATCAAACATACTTGAATTTTTTTTTAGAGGTATTAAATGGTGAAGTTATTTGATAAAATTGTATTGATGCAATAACTATTAATTTTTAGACATACTCTCTCTTTTTCCTATTTAATAAAATACTCAAAATGTTTAAGTATTTTTATAATTTTAGGTTTTATTTTTAAATAAATAGATATAAAACCATATTACACTTTTAGAGTTAATGTTTTGTTTTAGACACTAAACTGTTACCTTGGTGTATTACTCGATAACCTTTTTTTCTTACACCGTGTCTTTAAACCAACTTTCTTATTTTAATGTTACATGCTAAAATACGTCATTTACTTTCCTTTTTTATATTTGGCTTGCTTTCAATTTATTGCTTATGCATGACTGTATTCGCACCTTAAACTTTTGTTTTAATTTTAACGATTTTCGTTTAATCCAATCAAAAATTACGAAATTTTTTGACATCGGAAATGAAAAAGGCGCCACTGAGGTTTTGAAAATGTTTCGATTTTCTGATAATTTATTTGATGTTTTGTTTAACTGCTAATTACTTGTTTCTCAAAGTAAGATGTTGGAAGTTTTTCAACTTTACTTGAGTTGAACCATTTCTGCTTAAAAATATATTAAGTTAAAGTTCTTTTTTTTCAACAAACAGGTTTGTTATTATTTTTTAATTTGACTTAAATGGTAATCTTTTTACTTTTTCTTTAAAAATGGTTCTACAATACTTTAACAGTTATTTGAACAAAATTTTTTACATATGTTTTGCTTTACATATAAACTTTAATTTTGATTTAAAAAACATAAGAATCTTGTTTAAAAAAATATTTTTTGTATATATTTAAAAAGTAACCCTCTTACGTTTAATATATGTATTTAGGAAATCTCCGTTAAATATTAAATAATAAAATGATAAAAATCTGACAAAGTATTCATTTCAACTACAGCAATCAATATCCCCTGAACTTTATATAAAGTAATTAAAATGATAAAATAAATCTGACAATTATATAAAAAAAAACTAGAGAAATAACAAACAAACAAACAAAACAACCGATTATGACGTAACATCATCCGGTGATTATAAGCAATAAACTGATAACAAATCTTATATCCTGGTTAATCCCTCAAATTTATATCTAGTTTTACTTTTTATCTGTAAAACCTATCAGCTGTAAAATTGTTTTACCGTACAATCTGAACTATAAAATATTTAAAGTTTTGAGTCAAAATAATCATAATTATAGACTAAATTAATATTGTAATATATTACATTCTGCATAATTTGACAATTAAAAATATGATAAACAAAAAACAGATTATGACGTAACATCATCCGGTGATTATAAGCAACGAATTGATAATAAATCTTATACGCTGATCAATCCATCATATCTATATCTAAACTTCTAAATTAAGTTGTGTGCCACACAAGCTTCACCAACCCATTGTAGTTTAAATAACGAAGCTAAACTGCTTGAAATTTTGGTAACTCATTGAGTGTCATCATAAATATTGTATCTAAATTAAATAAGTCAGAACTTTTAAAAAAATAGACGGATAAATTATTAATAATATTTAGAAATTTGTCTTAGTTTTTTTTAACTTTTGCATATTTTAAAAGCAAATCTTAAAACGTAAAGCAAGCTTTCGTAACAAATGCTTTTATCTTTTATCGTTTTGATTAAATTTGAATAAAGTTTGGATTAAAAAATCTATTCATATCATATATTTTGAATATCTAAAACATTTTGTTTGACCTTGTAAACTAAATTTATTTTTTATCATGTTAGAACATTGATTTATTGAAGGATTTTTCAAATAGTCTACTAAATCAAAACTTAAGTTTCAAGCTAAAATAATTTAATTTGCCAATAAATTTTATGTTCACAAAGGTTAATAACCAACTTAAGTGCTTAGATTTTTAAAACTAAGTTGAGCATATTACTTAACAAAAAAACATTTTTTGTTCAAATTAAACGGCTTTTCTGTTCAATTTTAATTTTAGCTTTTAGTTTTACAGAAATACTAAAGAGGTATTTAAGTGATACATTTTTATTTTACATTGTAAAACTGGATACAAAATAACTTTTTTAGACATTTTGTTCAGCCAAAAAGGTTTTTAATGCTTTTTTGTTGAATCATAAAAAAAGTTTATATACAAAAGTTTAATTAAAAAATACTACAATTCTTAACAAAATTTTTATAGATTTAAAATATTTCATAAAAGATGTTACCTAAACCTATACTTTTTTCATATTAGACTTTATAATAAAATGCTCGAAATCTAATGGTAAATAAAGCTTTATAATAAACTGTTATCACTTATTTTTTATAAATAACTTTCAAAAACTTTGAACTATTGTAATTTTACTACAACATCATTCACGCGATAGTGCGCGTTTAAAAACATAAAAATATTTAAAACTTACCCACAAATGATATAGATTTATTTTATTAGATTAAACATAACCTAATCTCTCGTATCATTTTCTAGCAACCTCCAATTAATTTTAACTTTAAGTTCGATTTAAATTTGTTTGATACTGTAATTTTATATTAAGATTAAATATAGAGTTTTACTATATATATAACTTTAAACATTATACAAATTAAAAAACAACTCTGCATAGTTTTAACTTACTTTCTAAGTACAAAAATTATTATTAGTTACCTTTTATTTTAAACGCTTTTAAACATTATGTCCTTTTTAAACGAGTAAAATAATTAACTTTGTTCAAGTTTTAAACATAAAGAGAACATAACTTATTGTACAAAAATTATATAAGAGAATTATCTAAAGTACTACTTTGAGTAAGTTATATGTTGTGAATGAAAAAGCATTGAAAAATTACTAAGTTATGTTTTCAAAAATAAATCTTTAAATTAGCTTTTAACTTTTTAGTAAAAAACTTGTTAAAATGGGTAATGATTTTTTACTACACAAAAAGCTATTCATATAAATTATTTTGAATATCTAAAATATTTAGTTTAACCTTGTAAACTAAATTTGTTTTTTATCATGTTAGAACATTGATTTATTGAAGGATTTGTCAAATAGTCTACAACATCAAAACTTAAGTTTCAAGCTAAAATAAGTTTATTCGCAAATAAATGTTATGTTTACAAAGATTAATAAACAACTTAAGTGCTTTGATTTTTAAAACTTAGTTGTGCATAATACTAAAAAAAATTTTTTGGTTGAAATTAAACGACTTTTCTGTCCTGTTTTAGTTTTAGCTATTAGTTTTACAGTTAGAGTTAAGAGGTATTTTAGTGATACAGTTTTATTTTACATTGTAAAACTGGATACAAAAATAACTTTTTTAAACGTTTTGTTCAGTCAAATAGGCTTTAATCTTCTACATATCTTACTTTCATTTGAGATTTCATTTAAATACTGAAGTTTGAATAACGAAGCAATTAGATAATAGTGAATTAGTAATTTTCTTTTGTAATTATTGCAACAAAATCTTGTAAGTATTTAAGGTTATCTATAAAATATTACGAATGAAACTTAATTTTGCTACTGATTTGTGTAAAAGTATTTGTTTTTATTTTTAAACTATTAAGTTTGTTACTTCTAATGTACATTTACTCTTTAAAGCGTAGCAATTTATTTATTGTTTAGAAGTTTTAGGCAACATAAGTAAGGTATACTAATAAAAATGCTTATTACTGTTAATTGCATAACAATAAATTTTGAATGACAAAAAAGATTTAAATTATTTAAATTGTTGTGTACTTAATGTAAAAAATGTGTATTTTATTAAAACTAAAAAAAAAAAAATTTAAAAACTAAAGTTTATTATAATAAGTCTTGTTTAAATAGCTCACAATAGTCAATTGTTATTAAGTTACTTATAGAAATTAACTTTAAGAAAATACGATCAATCTTAAGTCTTTTAGATTGTTTTTTATCTTAGCAACTGCTTACATTTAAAAAAAACTTGGTGAAAATTAGAATGTTTTAAGGCTATTGTATTAGAAGATTCAGATTTAAATTTAATTTAAAAGTTTATATAAAATATCTAATTTAGAATGTTTGCAAGGTTCGTTTATTATTTTTGTTTAGTGCTCAATAGAATGAAATTGCTAAAAATGCTATGTTATAGTTATAAATTTTAGTGAAGTGTAAATACTTTTGAATTTTTATGTTTAACTTAGAGTTAATAGAATAAAAAAGTATAAGACTATAGAAATATTACTTAAATCTTAATGTTTGAAGTATTTTTTCTACAATTTTAAACTTTTGTTCTATATTAAATACAACTTTGAATCATTAAACTATTATTTTATCCTAATTACTAAATTTAAACCATTGCACAGATTATTACATTTAAGTCTATATAACGTAGCTATTTTTAGCTAAGTTTAAAGAAATCTTTATACAAAATTGAAATTTTTACTACATAACTATCTTTTTTTTAATTAATTTGTACGCTAAACAAAATAAATAAATAAAACTTCCGAACTTATAAAAAAGGTAGTTTGTAAATAAACTTCCTAACAAATATCAGTACAAAAACAAAACGTTTTTAAATAAAGGTTTCAAAAAATTTAATTTGAATAAATTATTTCGTCTAGCACGTCAGAAATACAAAACAAATTTGAAACAAGCACTTAATTATAAAAAATTATGGTGCAACGTAATATTTGTAATATATAAACTATTTTAATTTAATTTATCGCATACTAATCAGATTTTCTGTTATTATTAGTACTTTAAAAACTACTGCTTAAAGCTAGCATGGCACCAGAATTACTTCTTATAACAAGGTTCCATTGTTTTATTTATTTTTAGCTTCTCTGACGTAAAAACGAAACTTTTTGAAAAATTTAAAATAGTTAAAAACCTACTAGACCATTTTTACTACCTTAGCTATTAACGTTTTCTTTTAAGGTTAAAAAAAATATAAGAATTATAAAGCCTATAAAAACTTAATAGTTTCAATAATTTTGTTTATTTTCACTTTTTAACGAATTTAATCTTATTTATGTATTTCTGTCGTGACAATACATAATATTCACTGACGTGATTGGGTTGCACACATTTTAAAATGACAAAATAATAATACCTAGACATATCATCTAAATATTTTAAGGACCAATTGTCAAATTTCATAATAAAATTTTGAAAAATTGGATTCTAAGATTAAAAAAGCAGTAATTACAATATGAGAAAGAAACTAGCACTAAATTGAATTGATAAGTTTAAAAAAGCTAATATACATAAAAATAAATACTTAATTGTTATTGCACTAAATATTATTAAATTTAATTTCACTTAGTTTTATCATTTTCTAAAGCTAAAATAACTATTATAAAGTGAAAGAAAAATTATGTTAAGATTTTAGTACCGTTAATTCATATTAATTCTTCAATCGATTATGATTTATAACAAGAAATGTTTGTTCCTGGTAATGTCTTAGGAGCTTACTAAACTTTTTACTATTTATACATTTTGTTTTTATAAATATTCTAAATTCTTTTGAAGTCTTTTTTTTGTTCATTTACAAGTTTATGCTATATTTAATTAAAACCTTAAGTTATTGAATAGTTTTGTTGACCTAAAAATGTTAAACTACACTTTGTTGTTTAAACCAGGTCAACCTTACTTTTATGCACGACTGAAATTATAACTTGTACATAACTTTAATCACTATAAAAAAAGCTTTAACAAATATTAATTGAAGTTTTTGTATGATTAATTTTTAAACAAGTTAATAAAAGTGTTAAAAAATTATTGAAGCACAATATTTAATGATGATTAACACTAATAGATTCGGAAGGTTTCACACAACATTCTTTTTAGTTTTAACTTTAAATACGTTTTAAATTTACTAATAAAAAATAAAGTTAAGTACTTTTATTTTGCTTATAATTTTTATATTAACAAAATTTAGTACTAAGTTGAATATTAAAGTCTTATTTGCTTTAAATACTATGTAAAAATAGCTTTAGACTTTAATTTTTTTTAAATTAACTTTTTAAGCAATAAGACTTTTATTAAAAACAAAAGTTATACTAAACAGATTATAACAACTTTAAGTTTTAATTTATATATATGTTATTTATTATGTTACATGACACTAGATTTTTATCGAGATAAATAATTAGACCGATTTTATTACATAATTTAATTTTCTTACTTCAAAACGTTTTGTTCACTAAACAACTGAGAAAGTATTAAATACTGAGAAAGCTTTTGAAAAACGAAGTCCACTTTTTTAGAATATAAATCTAATATATAAAACAATTTTTGCAATTTGTAAGTCAGAAAGTAACGAATAAGTACATTTTATTTACAATTTTCATCAAACTTTATATAATAAAGTTTACGTTAAAATTATAAGAACGATAGATAACGTTTTTATATGCATTAGAAAAAATAAATTTGTAGACTAACTGTATCTGTATCTATAGTGTTTCATTACTTTAAATAATACTGATTAATAGTTTCTCGACTAAGTTATAACTTTAAAAGTTTAGTACTTTATGTGTTACTAATGAAACCGTTTTTTTCTTTTGTTAAATTTCTTTTTTTATTATACTTACTGGTTTTTAATTATAAAAACTTTGTAATTTAGTACGACAAAAGTTAAGTTTAAATTACATACATGATTTGAGAAACTATTAAAATACTAAGACATTTTTGTTATCAAAACTAGTATATATATTTTTTAGATTTAATTTTTTAAAAGAAATTAAAGTATAGTTTATCAAAATGATAGGTTTACAACAAATAAAGATTACTATATTTTAACCTTGCTAATCACAAATAATACATCATATTGTTTTAGCGCCTTTAAACTTAACAATTCAGCAAAGTTTTGAAAGTTAAGCTATAATTCCAAGTTTGTTTTAATTAGCTTGAAGTTTTCTCTCATACAACATAAAATTCATATAAAAGTAGGCTGTAGTTCAAAACTCGATATTTTTACCTTATTACAAATATCTTTTTTATCTCTTTGTATAAGAAAGTTAACTGTAAAACAATTGTACCGTCAAGACAAGCATACATAACAAAAAAAATAACAATGAATTTCTTCAATATTCTATAACTAAAGGTTTTAACGTTAATTAAACTGAATTCATTAAGCTTACAGAAATTTAACTAAGTCGTGACCTTTTTAAAGTTAAAGTTTCTAAGATTTAATTTAAAGTAAAAAATTAAAATTGAATTACTTTTAAATAGTTAAAAAACAGTTTATACTTAAATACTGTTAGATACAATTTATCTATAGTTGTAGTAATTTTCAAATAAAACATGTTTCATTAATTCCTTTTGTAACTTGTTTTTTAGCATTAGCACTTATAAATTATAAACATCAATTAAAAATGAACTTTATAAAATGTCAAACTTTATTTGAAATGTAAACAAAACATAACATCTGACATAAATATTGTGATAAAATATTTTTCAAATGATTTAGTATTTTACTAATTTAACATGCAAAGTAAAAATAGAAAAATAACTTAGTTCAGAAAGCGATTTTATAAAGTTTATTTCTTTGTCGTAAACAAAGCTTCTACTAAAAACTTAATAAAATACAAACTTTCAATAAACTTTTGTTTTATTTCTACCAAATATATATTATTTTTCTATTTATTAGCAGTTATAAAGTTAGTTTATCATACTCTTCATGTTCTTTACATAAGTCAATAGCTTAGTGTAAAAAATCATTTTATCAGATAGTAGTAAGAGAGTATTTTAAAATAAATATTTACTAATTTAAATTCAAAAAGTTAGTTGAAATATCAGAGTTAGTTTAAAGTTAAGTTTTGTAAAGGAAGAATAAGTAAAACATATACATAACAAAGTTAATAATATGTTAGTTTGTTTTGTTGTGATGTCATAGTAAAATAGGTTACGACTTTAAAAATTTTCGTGTAACCATTTAAGTGAAATTCAATTATGTCATGTTATCAGTAGTTGATCCTAATATTTTAGTCAAATGTTTTGCAGAACTTTAAATTTATTTCAAAATACAAACTTTATCAACAACGAATAAAAAACAAAGATATTTAATGCTAATAACTATAGTATATAAGAAAAAAAAAACTTGATGCATGTCAAAAGACAAGATTTTACGTCATTGCCAGCCTTAAAGACAAACTAAATTGGATTAAAATTTTGAATTTTAACAAATTTGCTTGGAATTAAACTTAATAATCCAATGCTACATTTCTCATGCTGTAACAACTGCTATTTTAGCCATACTACCCGACTTTTAAACTTTTATCATCATAAAATATGACTATTGGTTCAATGATAGATAAAAAAAATTGTAAGTATCATTAATTTGTCATTTTATAAGGAGTGCAATCCAATCATGCTAGAGTGTATCTACCAGGGGCGTCGCGTGGGGTGTTGCACTGCCGCAACTGCACCACCTTGAAATTTTGTAAGAAAAAAAAAAGTATCTATAACGTTTTCGTTATTTTTTAAACGAAATCTCTTTTAAAACTCCAATTTTGAAAACGACCATTTTGCCCACTTCACTGCCGCAAACTCTTAGCTGACTGCCGCAAATGAACTCTACAAATGAACGCAAAGTTATTTTATTCTAGACTACGCACTTTTTAGCCGAAAAAGTTGTGTTCGAAATGTAATTTAGTCTGGTACTTCTTATGCATGCACTTTTGGGCTGTGGTAAAAGTAGTTTCAGGGCTTGAGAAAATAATTTACAGATGTTTTTTTAATAAGCCCAGTAAAGTGTATTAAAATACTTAATCAATAAAAAGCCTATGTATTCTGAAATCAATTCTCTTTAAATATGTATTGTTTTGAAACTAATGAATCCATAGGTTAGTGGTAGACAAGTTTTGTAGTCAGCAAGTCATATTTACTAAAAAATCCTTTCTAGTTTTGAATTGCTAAAAAATGTACTTGCGGGCTGCGTAATTTAAAAATTAACATACAAGAAAATTAAAAAACTCGAGCAAAATAGTAATAAAATGATTAGTACTATTGTGATCTAGGAAGTACTACTGTAAACTAAATACCAAAATAAAAGCGTTTTTCAAAATATTAATTATCAAAAACTAAATTTTAATTGTGTTGCACAAGTAGTTTTCAAGTTATTTAGTGGGCCGAAATTTGACTGTATCTGGACCGTAAGTTACCCATCTAAAATCTTAACTGAAACCTGACATTATAATAATCTCTCATATAACGAATTTCGGAAATTTAGAAGTCATTTACTTATTTAAGCCGCACAATATACTAAAACTATTTTATAAATAAGCATATTTAAAAATTTCTATACCAGAGATTTAAAAAACTACAAAAGAATAAATAGTTTATCTGACACATTATGGAATAAATATTAAAACATCATTGCTGATCTAGTTTGAGGAAGATTGACCGACTGGTCGATTGTCTCGCATGAAAACTGGTTTCATTAATAGCTTCTGTTAATACAGTAAAATTATTGATTTTAACACTTAGAATTATTATAAGCAAGTTAGTTGTAAAGTTTAAATTCAATTTAAATCTTTTTTTACTATATGTTTTATAGTAGAATACCATTAAATAGTGTTTTATTTGAAATAACCTTTAAAAGATTAAACCTTAACTCTAACAATTTTATTTTCTAACTAAAGAAAACTAACTAAAAAACGAACTAAAGGTTTTACGGTTTTTTCTGTGAATAGAAAATAATCAATTAAAAAACTTTTTATTAGGTTAAAAATTTGTTTTGTAACTGTAGCGGTCTTTTTGATGGCTTATTTAATTCAGTTCAGAAATGAATTTTTAATCTAGCTATCAGCCTCTAATAATTTAACAGAGGAAAATAGTGAAAAATTTAAAGCTAGGATTAAACTGTTAAAATAAACAACACATTTTTACTATCAAAATATTATGAACTAAGATAAAACAAAAAATAGTTGTAATAATTGTTTCAATCTTCTTAAAATATACATTTTTTTAGAATAACAACTCAGCTTAGAAAGTAAAAGTAACTTTAAAATATTTTAAGTTAAAAATTGAAGTCATTTCAAATAGAGACCTCATATCTATACTCTTTTAAAGCCAAAATAATCATTTTTGAAATAAAAACTTTAATGGTTATCAATTTTTTTTTATTTATGCAGATTCAACAAGTAATAACAAAAATCTGTCAAATAAATTACTTTCAAATAAATGTTTAAATCACTATTTTATTAAATTTTTTTGTGTGATGTAAAACGACAAATATAAACTACAAAGTTAACCAGGTCAAAGCAAAACTAGTACTAATTTTAAAATCATAAACCACTTAATTAATACAGTAGACTTCCGTTTGAGTTCACACTTTGAACAAAACCAAAAAGTGGGAACTCAAGAAAACATGATAAATTTTGATACAAGTGGAAGATTTCAATATATTATAATGCAATAATGCTATGAATAAACATAAAAACAACTAAAACATAAAATAAGCATTCATTTAAAACAATAAATCTGTATAAGCTATAAAATATTATAAATATTGTTGTTTTAATAATAATTAGTTAGTAATAGACTTTATTTAAGTCAAATTTAAGAAAGTACTTTTTTTTTGGTAAAAAGTGCGATCTAAAGAGGAAGTCTACCATCATTTATATTCATTAGGCATTAAGCAAACCTGTTGTTGAATAAATAACGTAATAGATTTTTATTAAAAAAAGCATACTTAAATACAATAAAAATCAGGTTAAATAAGAAATATCCCAAAAAATGACAAATTACAAATATCTAGATAAGATCTTTTGCTAAAGATGTTGATAACTGAACTGTAAGGTTTCGCAACAACCTACAAGGAAAAGCTATAAACAACATCTAACTTCCTCCCAAATGATGGTAAAATTTTGCCTTAGTTTTTGTTGAGTCAAAAAGCTTTTTTATCGTTCTTTCGAAAAATTTACTTTAAGTTAAAGGTCAGTTTGTAAGTCTGAGAAGGTTTCCTATAAGTAAACGTTTACTTCAAAAAGACTTCAGTTTTTGACTTACTGCTTCGAAGGGATCCATAATCCACTTCGTGACATTTAATCAAAAAATGTAATTGAACCGTTTATCAATGTCACCTTTAAACTGTTTCAGATGAGATGAAAGCACTTCTACATCACCTTCACTTATTTAAAGTTTTCAGTTTTCAAAACTTGCAAACTGATTATTTTTGAAATTTTTTCCATACAGTTCAAGTTGGTTTCTAAAACTGGTTATCTTACTTATGACTTTCACAAGGTTCAAGTTTTTACCTTGTAAATTTTTGTTCAGATGGTAGAACTTACCATATAAGTCTAACATATAAGCAATTTCATTTCTTTTATTTTTCTTTTAACAAGATTGTCTGCCAATACCTTATCCTTTTAAGAAAATAATCAATAACTTAATTAAAAACAGCCAAAAACTTTTCTAGACAGTTTCCTTTTTATAACCATCTTACTTCTTTAAGAATTATCAAACATAAATAAAAAATATGTGACTTCATGATAATCAAAAGCTACTTTTTTTAAATTTAGTAGTGCAAGCTCAAAAACAAAACTTACAAAATTTATCTTAATTTATTACAACTTTTTTATTCTATTGCAAAATTGACTTTAATATAGTTTTTTTTTTGTCTAACTAAGTGACTTTTCAAGAAACAATTGGAAATATCATAGGGTGATAGTTTATAATCGATAACATAGATTTTTACAAAGCAGTTATGATCATAAATGGCATATATGTCAGGTTATGAAATGGTGAGAGGATTTCCATTCGTCTATGACCTATGTAATTGTTAAATGAGAAAATTTATGAACAAAAATATGTAAATTACTTGAAAAGAGGAGTCCTAAACTTTTTGAATTTTCTAGAAATTTCACGTAAACGAAATGGACTTATTTTGTTTAAGTTTTACCTCAGGGTCAAATATTTGATAGCAGGCTAAAATAAGTAAAAAAGCAAGCTAAAAAGTGAAAACTAAATGTCTGCAAAAAATTTTAAAATCGCCCCCTTTTCGCCCCCTTACTAGTTTTCGCCCACCCTTTCGCCCCTTTACTATTTATCGCCCCCCGACATACCAAAATCGCCCCCAGGGGGGCGATTTCGCCCACTTTGGGAAACCCTGATCTACAAGCTATTGCATTGTAAACATAAAGTAAAAACAAAGCTAAGCTACTGCAAAGTGCAAAGGAGTAAACTTTAGTTTATGTACCCACATGATTTTTTTAATTTAAGAGATCACTTCTATTAGAAACAAAAGAAAGAAACAACAAAAGAACAAAACTTGTCATAAATTACATATTTTGAAAAAAACAGATAAAAAACCTAAATCACCAAAGTCTTTAAGATTTGATTTTATATTTCAATCTGCATACATAAACTTAACTATAACTGATTATTGTTATCATAAAGTTAATAAAATATCTAATTAAATTATTTTTAAATGTAAAATTTGAGTACTGAAAATAAATGTTAAGAAGTTTATTATAAACTTCTAGTTTACTCTTACAGAAAAATAATTTAGGTTTATATTAAATAAAAATTAGTATTATTGATACAGTCTCATATCTAAATAAAGTAAATAGCTAACATTTTAGGAGAATTTAGTCTACTTTATATGACTTTTGATTTAATTTTTTCATTAACAAAGAAAAAAATTTAGATAAAATTGTTGAAATATGGTTGCCTTGCCTCATAATCAGGATAACTTAGAAATTAAAAAAAACTAAAGATGACCCAATATAAATTAAAACAGACCAAATTAGAAAAATATTCAGGCTGACTAAAGCAGTTTTAGTTTTTTACTCTGAAAATAAGAAGCTTATTTAAAATTAAAAAATAAAAGTTTTACCCCTATGGCCACATGAAAACTAACTAACCAATTTTTTTACTGCTATAATGGTTACGGTATACTATCAAAATCCACCCGCGTTCAAAATCCACCCGATCAAAATCCACCCGCGTTCAAAATCCACCCGATCAAAATCCACCCGGTTCAAAATCCACCCGATCAAAATCCACCCGGGTCAAAATCCACCCGATCAAAATCCACCCAATTTAAAATCCACCCGATCAAAATCAACCCGAGTCAAAATCCACCCGATCAAAATCAACCCGGCTCAAAATCCATCCGATCAAAATCCACCCGATCAAAATCCACCCGAGTTAAAATCCACCCGATTAAAATCCACCCGGTACAAAATCCACCCGATCAAAATCAACCCGGTTCAAAATCCACCCGGTTCAAAATCCACCCGATCAAAATCCACCCGATCAAAATCAACCCGGTTCAAAATCCACCCGATCAAAATCCACCCGGTTCAAAATCCACCCGATCAAAATCAACCCGACTCTAAATCCACCCGTTTCAAAATCCACCCGATCAAAATCCACCCTATCAAAATCCACCCGGTTCAAAATCCACCCGATCAAAATCCACCCGGTTCAAAATCCACCCGATTAAAATCAACCCGACTCTAAATCCACCCGTTTCAAAATCCACCCGATCAAAATCCACCCGATCAAAATCCACCCGGTTCAAAATCCACCCGATCAAAATCCACCCGATTCAAAATCCACCCGATCAAAATCCATCCGGTTTAAAATCCACCCGATCAAAGTCAACCCGAGTCAAAATTCACCCGATCAAAATCCACCCGAGTCAAAATTCACCCGATCAAAATTCATCCGAGTTAAAATCAACCCGAGTCAAAATCCTACCGACACAAAATCAACCAAAGTAAAAATCCAACCGAATCGAAACAAGCACCTTGCTTTATTTATTTCTTTTTAAATCAAATATCATCTAAACAAATCTCACCACTCTAAAGTACCAATCTCAAACAAGTTTTATTTAAAAAACACTTATAAAATCTTGTATTTTTGTCCCTTATAAATTGAACTAAGAATAAAAAAACTGTACTACAGATTGAACTTATTTTGTGAGGTTTTTTGAGTTGTTATTTGGTATTTTTGCTTATTATAAGGAATTTTTGACAAAATTTTTTTTGTTTTTTTGATTACTGAATATAATTTTGAATAGCTACAGCCGGCAAGCAGCTTTTAAAGGAACTGTTGTTTTTGATATAAGTATAACTATAAGAGCTAATAAAAGTTTAACAACGTCAGGATAAATAAATTAAAGTTTTACTATACAGATATGACTATGTTAAAACTTTTAGAAAACTAAAGGATGTGCCAGAAAAAATAATCTTGTATTATTTCAATCACAATTACACAACAATCAATTATAATTTACTGTTTCTAGGTATAAAATTTAATAATTTAGAACTTTTAAGTAATTTTTAAACAAATACGTCACACGATATAATTTTTATAAAAACTGAGTATTACAAGTGAAAGCTACCATTTATACTACAAATTAATCCATTTAATTTAGGGGTCAGCAAACTGCGGCCCTCGAAGTGTAAATATGTGGCCCTCGAGCATGTAAATTTGGTCCGCTATACAAAACAAAATTTAAATTGAAATTTTCAAAAAAAGAAAAAGAAATCATAATAGTTTGTTTTTAAGTTCCTGAATATCATTTAAAAACCATTTATTATGCTTAAGCCTTAGATGTGAAAAAAGACAGATAGTAAATCTAGGAGTTTTTCATTAAAGTTTAGACTTTACTTTTCCCTTTAAACAACAAAAGTTAACATACTTATATAAATTACTTATATAATATTGCAAAGTTTTTTTAATTGGAAATTTTACATGTTTAAAACTTTTAAAAACACGGTGACTGGGTTTAAGTAACTGTTGTAATTTTTTTGTTTCAAAAAGTTGCAACCCGAAAAACTTAAGATAGATTATTAAAATATTTAAAGGTTTTAAAAGAAAAACTTACACTGTTTAAAATGAAAGTATTAATATTTGTTTATATTTTAACTAGTTTAACAAAATCACTAAAATTTTAAATACGTGATATGCTGTGCATTAAATAAAAAAAGTTTTTTTTTAACTACTAAAAAGAAAATACAAATAAAATAATAGAAATTGATTATATAAAAAGTGTACATAATGATCTACACCTGTTTTTTAAGCTTAGTTTTTTTCAGATGTCTCTGAGAGTTGCTTGTAAATGACAAACTGAAATGGCTATCAACAAAATGCAAAAGACTGAAAGAAAGATAAAAAACAACACTTTATGAAACCGAACCAGAAGAGGAAATGGATATCAAATTTTTTAATTGTATTATTGCATCACTGTGTTGTTGTGTACCGTGTTGTTTTTTGAAACACAAAAAGTTTCATAGATTGCTTTCTTAATTATTAAACAGATAAGTAGTCATGAAAATTAAAAATTTGTTATTTAATTTAAATAACCTTGTAAATAATGATAAAAATAATAATATGACGCAAGTTTTTTTAAAAAATAGTTTATGACTTTAGAAAAAATATACATTTTAAATATGCCAGGCCTGATCCCTATAAGTAGATAAACGTGACTAAAACAGATTAAAAACAAAAATTGAATAAAACAACGGCTCGCGGAAAAAATTGAAACATGAAATTTGGCCCGAGATAAACAATTGTCTGCCGACTCTGATTAAATCCAACTGCATCTTCGTTACTTTTTATTACAAAAAAGTAAAAGGCAAATGTTTAAAATTCATTTAGTTTGTGTTTTTTTTTTTAGTATAATTTTTTTATGTGAAAGGTCTTAACAAGATATTTATCTATAAAAGTATTTTTTTTAGTCTTAGCTATAAAAATAATTACCTCAGTAAGTATTACAGTTGTAGTGTTCACAAACTAAAACTTGTAACTATTAGAAAACTTTGGTAAGAAAAGGTCACTAATTTACTTTAGATAGTTACCTTTACTGTATTGCCATTTAAAGATTTTTCAATACTAACTTTAAATAAAATATTTATTAATTTTCGGTTTTATTTTTTAGACAAAATTTTCACGCTTTTAAAGTTAATTTGTCTACTAAACAATTTGTTATAACAATAGTTGTCTTTACCGTTTAAATTCGTTATAACCAATATAAAATTTTGTTTAATTTTAATATTGTTTCATTTTTAATTAAATTACTTAAAATTTCTTAAGTTTTAACAAATGAACTTTTTTTATATAAAGATTATATTTAAAAAAAATAGTGGTAAATAATAACATTTCCATTTCTATGAATTATAAATATCAATTAACAATATAATATTGAACAGCAAATAATAATTTATCTTACTTAATTACAATTTCTATGCAACTTTATAGTTATAAAAAACATAAAACGTTTACAACTAATTAATTAAAAACATGCAGTTATAGCTTTTAACTTAAATTGTCGGAAATTAATTCAAAAAAATTTATCGCATGTAAATTAAAAGTTTTAGATTAGAAAATTTTAAATTTAAAATTTAAACGTTAACCAAAAGAGATTAACTTTTATAAAACCACTCAATTAATCAGTTTCAAAACTGGCCTTAACCTATTAATAAAATTAATAATACGATTGTTTAAGTTGATACAGTCTGGTACAAAAATTCATAAAAATAACTTATACTTGAATTTAAACTTTCTTGTCTGAAATACATACTTTTTTTAATGAACATATGTAAAAATAGAACATTTTAATAATAAAAATAAATGTTGAAATTTTTTTTCTCGTAATACTTGTTATAAATATTTTAATTTTTAATATTTTAGATATGTCATTTCTAAAAAACTCAACTTATTTGTTTACTACTACAATTCTAAAGTATATAATTTCCCTAGCTCAAGTCTAACTATTAACTTTTTTAGTTGCAATTTACAAGCTATTTGAGCAAATTCAATCAATTGTAGAGTCGATATTTGTTTTATGTAAAGGACTTTAGAATTCGTAGAAAAATGTTTAGCTTTCAATTTGTACTATTAGTTAAAAACTAGCAAATTAAGTTGTTATCTAATTAAAAATAATTTATAACTTTAGTTACTTTAGACGAAACAATTTTTAGTTATTTCAAAAATAGATGGTTTATAAAAAAACATTTAATTAAATAAAATTCAAATAACTTAAACACTTTGAAAAAAAATAATAGCAGCTAAAATTATTGTATAAATTAAAAAAAATAACTAAAAAATATTTGTAACAAAAATTAGATAGAAAACACTAAAATTGTTTTAAAACAATTATTGATTTCTTACATATTCCTCATTTATATTTTTAGTAAATTAGTTTTCGTATTTTTATATTAAAATTTATGTTCTGTTTTTAAAAATTACTAATAAAAGAAACGTCAATAAATTGTTTACTAAACGACAAATGAAGGCGCTCAAAACATTTGGTCCTGAGTCCTCTTGCACGAACAAACCTTAAAGTTATCGAGTCGCACACCAAAAATATCTTTTAACGTCTTTTCCACGTCGAAAACAATAATGTTTAAAATATAATTAATAGGTGATAGTTTTTCTAAATTTAACAAAGGATTTTTATTTTATTATCACGTAGCAATTTTATATAATTCTTTATCTATATTTTATTTTTTATAAACACTGATAGTTAAATTTTTTTATAATAAAATATTGTATGTAATACTATTTTGAATTTTAAGTAAAGCACAAAACACAAAACTTTTTACATCAAAAAAAAAGCTCAAAAATTTAAGATTAATATTTTAGTTTTCTTTTTGTAACATTTTATTAACATTTTCATAAATTTACATTATTTGGTATTTGATTTTTGTAATTTTCTTTAGTTTAATAAATGTTATTAAAGGTTCTTCAAATTTATAAACTTCTATAGTTTTGATATTTTAATTTACTATGAGTTATCCTTAGTAAATATTTATATTTAATTTTGATTGACTTTGGGAAATTAAATTAGAAGGAAGTTTAAATGTATTAAAACTGAGCGTAATTTTTTTTTTATTTTTTTTAACTTCTTTTTTTAAAAGTAACACCAACACTACTAACATTAATAAATTATAAACATTTTAAATACTTGTAAAGCTACTATGAATATTTTTTTAATGCTGTTTAATTATATTGTTTAACTTATTTTTTTAATTATTTTATTAAATAAATTAAAATTTCTTTCTTTATAAATACTTACTCTTTTTTATACCAATAGTTGTTTAAACATATAACTTTATTCAATATTGCAAAATTCTATTAGAAATTAATTCTTATTTCAAAAAAAATGAACTCGGGTTGATTTTGTTCGGGTGGATTTTGAACCGGGTGGATTTTGATCGGGTGGATTTTAAACCGGGTGGATTTTGATCGGGTGGATTTTGACTCGGGTTGATTTTGATCGGGTGGATTTTAAACTGGGTGGATTTTGATCAGGTAGATTTTGAACTGGGTTGATTTTGATTGGGTGGATTTTGAACCGGGTTGATTTTGATCGGGTGGATTTTGATCGGGTGGATTTTGACTCGGATGGATTTCGATCGGGTGGATATTGAACCGGGTTGATTTTGATCGGGTGGATTTTGACTCGGGTTGATTTTGACTCGGGTTGATTTTGATCGGGTTGATTTTAATCGGGTGGATTTTGAACCGGGTTGATTTTGATCGGGTGGATTTTGACTCGGGTTGATTTTGAACGGGTGGATTTTGACTCGGGTGGATTTTGACCCGGGTGGATTTTGATCGGGTGGATTTTGAACCGGGTGGATTTTGATCGGGTGGATTTTGAACCGGGTGGATTTTGATCGGGTGGATTTTGACCCGGGTGGATTTTGATCGGGTGGATTTTGACTCGGGTGGATTTTGATCGGGTGGATTTTGATCGGGTGGATTTTGATCGGGTGGATTTTGATCGCGGGTGGATTTTGATTGCGGGTGGATTTTGAACGTGTCCCAATGGTTACATATTTATAATTTATCTTTAAATTTCTTGAAAAGTCAACAGCCTCACCAACTAAACTTAAAAAAGTTGAGCTCCTGAGAAAAATACATCAAAATGAAAAACAAATTAAATTTAAATAAAGAAAAGATACCCTTAAAGAACTATTGAATTTTAAAACTCCAACAAAAAAACATTAAATTTAGAATAAAAGTTGATAAAAATCTTAATGTTTGTAAAAAAAAATTGTGCAAAATTTTGAGGGGTAAGGGGGGGGGAGGGGATGTATAGGCTCTTTTTTATGTTGTTCTTATTTAACGTTTTCAGAAAGCTAATAGTTACTTTTAAAAAACTTGAAACTTCCAATTAAACATTAAGATACAACCGGTCAAAGCCATAGAGTACAATGATTTATTATACAAGGAGCAAACCAAAACACCAAAAAAATACAATTTTACTGAAAACCTATATTCTCCATAATTTTTTAAGCAATTTTTATCAAACTTTTTCATCCTACTTTTTAGAAAATTTTATACTTTTGTTGAAAAGAAGTTTTAAATTTTTAAGTATCAATATATATTTTTATATATACAAAAAAATAATTACTTTTGTCATAACTTTTTTTTTTCTTAGTGTTTTAAATATCTATTTTAGCAAATAGTTTTGTTTTATAAAAGAAAAATCTAAATATTCTGAGGCCAACTTATAAAAAAAAGATATTATTATAGTGATTTGATTTATTTGTTGTTTGAGTTTATATTGTATTAATAAGGATTCTTTTGTACCTCTGACTGTGAATTACCATACCTCAAAAATTAATATGAATTTTTTATATTGATAAAAGATGACTTGTAGTTAAATTAAAAATGTATAAAATATTTTCAGTAAAATAATTCTTAAGAAGATGTTAAGAGCTTAAAAGGGGGGATGGGTTAAAACACATTTTAAGTAAGGGACTTACTTAAAAACTGTACTAGTTTCAAGGAAGAGGTGATGGAGAAATTTATCAACCAAAAGGAGAGAGGAATGAATTTTAGTCACAAAGGTTAAAAGTAAGAGTTTAAGTATTTATGTTTGCAAAGTTAGAACTTTAGATTTATTGTTTTAGGTAGACACTCAGTAGCAACCATTTTCTGTACTAAGCAAGTTTAGTTTTTCTTTAAAATGTTGTAATTTGTACATAAAATTTTCTTTGTTTGTAGACTTTTATATTTAGTTGCCTAGCTTCATTATGCATTCCTTTTTTTGTTTAGTTAAAATTAAGTAAAAATATTATTTTTAGTTTGGTATTTAATCCAATACTTTTCAAGTAAAGTTGAAGCTAAAATGAAATATTTTTATACTTGTTATGTTTTCTATTAAAATATAACTTTGTTATATCTAAACTGTAAGCTACTTTAAGTTTTAACTTAAGAGCCTTTTTAAAAATTAATACTCATAAGTAAGCTAACATATTTTAGTCTTTTAAATTACTTAAATTTTTTTTTATATTCCTATATTTACTTTAATTTTCAAAGTATTTACCTTTTTTTTTTAATTATTTTCTTAAATATTTTTTTATTGAAAAATAAATGTTTTATTTTTTAACAAAATTTCCTAAGTTACATTAGCAATTTAATGTAATTGATATAGAAAAAAGTCTTTATTTAAGATAAAAAAGAGTTTTAAAGTAGGGGATTTTTTTAAATTCTGTACCACCTAAAAAAAATACCACGCGACGCCACTGGTATCTACTAGAAAAAACTTCAAATTAAAAAAAAAATATTGGTATATATGATATTAATATTAGGTTAAGTATTAGTATAATGACGTAATTAAAAAGAAATCAGTCGATTTATAGCGTTTGCTTTCGACTTGATATAAAATTTTGCTAGCCATTTAAAAAGTTATTTGATATATATTCTAGAGCTTTGGAACAACTTTTGTTTATCGCAAGATAAACATTTTCGGTATCATAACCTTTTTTAAACAAAATATTGCTGTTTTTTATCAGAATTCTTTTATTTATTTTTTTATCGAAAAAAAAATCCCTTTAGCATTGGGGGGGGGGGGGGGTGGCAACGTTTTAATCGGCATACCGGATCCTAAAAAAAGTCCTTAGCAGGCCGGAGCATTTCGAATTATTAATCTACCGGATTCGGCAGGATAATCCATTTTTATTTCTGAATCTTAATTAGAAGCTAATCTTGTCCGGCCGGATACTAATTTTATGGGTCTAGTAGATCAATAAATCAAACCATTTAACAAACAAAAAATTCTCAAGTACGACATTTTAAGTTAATATTTATTTAGTACTCAGATTTCTATGTTTATTATAAGCCTTGGTAGAAAAAAAAATATTACTAAAAGTTACTTGAGACAAACTTTGACTTGTTAAGTTAATAACATTTTTTTAATTTTTTTAGTTTTGAATTCTTCCTAATGGTATTGTCAAAATAAGGGTCATCGCCACATTAAACTCATTGTAAAGTAAATTTATAATATTGATATATTTTCCCGTTTGTACTATTTTTGTTCTGTTTTTGAAAGTGTTGCAAAATGCGTCAAGTTATTTTTACTGAGATGGCGAGTAAATAGTTAGAACTTTAGCATTAATGCCTTTACTACAGAGTAAACTTCATTAGCATGAATGAAAAAAACTGAGGGACAATCCTTACTGGAAAATTGAGTAAAATCTTTATACTTTTACTTCATTGAAACAAAATTCAAAATTTGCGGTTTTAGGTCCTAAATGCGTCTTGAAACTTTTCTTAAACTTTATTTGTATGTAAAGTTGAGTAGTTTGACTGAAAATGGCTGCTAATATTTGTTTGAAAATAATAAAAAACTGCTTTTCTTATTTTTTATAAAAACAACTCCCATTTATTCGGGAAGATTGTCATTATTGACTTGTCAATTTTACAAAAATGTCATGAACATGGAAAATTGCAAAAGGTAGATGTGTAAAGTATCATATTTAAATAAAAAGTTTGCTTTGGGTAATTTGACAAAGTGATAATCTAAATGAGTTTGAACACAATAAAATGTTAGGACAAAACATTGTTTTTACAACTACACATAAATTGAAATAAAAAGCATTTTTAAACATTTTTTTCAAGTTTAACTATTACATTTTGTTTTGTGAAATATTTTACAAAGTTTTAAATAAATTTGGCGAGCCAGTAACTTTCATACAGGAGCCGAATTCCATTGAAACTTGAAAAACGTTAGGGAGCCAGTCTAATCTACTCTGCGGCCCGTACGTTACCCACCCCTTAGCACATTGTAACGCTTAATTTTATTAAATATGCATAACTAATAACTAAAAACTTGCTATAAACTGCCCAGTGACCATATTACACATAATTTATAGTTATAAAGATTCTGTTCAACGTATAAGGCAAAGTATGAATATTTTTTAACCAAAAATATGCTTTATACTTTATCTTTACTATCTATACTAATAGTTTTTATATGTTTAGTTAAACTAACTTAAACATGTAAAAATTCCGTAAGTTTAGTACAAATTATTTTACTTAATATCTAAAAAAAAACATTTCAGTTTATATAAACGTACAATAGACGCTACAAACTCAACAAATTATTTATTCTCTGTTTAGTAAGATGTTATACTATGTAAAGTAAAATTTAGTCTCACTCAAAAATTACTTAATATTGAAATATTTTTGTCAACATTAAAAGAAAAGTTGCTGAAAAGCTTTTTAATATATTTTATATAGTGAACAGAAGTTACAAAACGTCAGAAGATTTTAAGTAAAGACAAAAATTCTTCAAAGCCGCTTCAAAGTAGCTTTTGAAAGTATAATTTGAGCAAAATGTCACTAAATAACTCAAAATTCTTGTAATCGGTCTAAAATCGACTTGATAAAATATTTACAGGTAACTTAACGACAAAAAAGTGAGTTGTCATGGCAACAAATCGTTTCAAGTTGTCGTGCAAATTTATGACGTATTCAAGTTAAAACGTTTTGAAAATTGAGATTTTATCTTACTACTGCAGAAAGCTCTTAAAAAGTTTTTGCTTTTAATTTTTTTTTAATGTTTCATAAAGAAATAATCAAACGTTTATTCTTAAATAACAAAATTATAACCTTAACATTAAAAAACTAAAATATATCTTTGTTTCTGTTTACTGAGTTTGTATTTTTTCTTTCGTTTTGCTTAAAAAAAGCTTTTAAATACAGTAACCTCTCGCCAATCTACGAACATCCACAGCAAAAGTGCGTAACTGAACGAGATAACGTAATTTAACAGAAGTATGAAACAAACCTACTATATTTGCTGTTTCTGATTGCCTTTGATTAGAAAATGTCTATGGAAAAAATTGAAAATCAAACAATTTAAGCAACATTTTTATTTTTTGAAAAGTTTTATTTTGTATATAAAAAAAATGTTTTTTACTCAGAAATTCTAAATTCTACTTTTTAAGAATCCTCAAATGCATAAATAAACGAGAGTGCGTAACCAAATGAGTGTGTAAATTTGCAAGAAATTATTGTAGTGTAAAAAAAATTAAATATTTATTCTTTAAATTTTGTTTGAAAGGCTAAACTAAAGCCGTTCTTACAAAAAGAAAATAACTAAAAATAACACCGAATTACTACTAGTAATATTTAAGCAAATAGAATTACGAAAAACGTCAGAAATACGACTGGTAGAAAGGTTTATTTGTACATTTTTATAGTTTTTGCAAAGTAAAGTGAACTAAAATATTAAAAAAAAATTACTACTTGTTTTTTTATGCATTGATTATAAGATTTATTTATAGTTTCAAAGTATCGTAAACCTAAAACATGTAAAATAGATAGTTAGTGTAATTTAATATCAAATACTGTTAAATATAAGTTTGCAACTTTTTTAGCTATAAAATACACAAGCATTTTAGTAAGACGACAAACAAATTTTACACAGTGAAAAAGTCTTTTTGTTGTATTTAGTAAAGTTAGTTGTTTTTTCGTTTTTAATTTATTGGAAAAATTATTGTTTAAATACTTAATTCAAGAGTAAAGAATTACAATCTTTCAAAACTGACACTTATAAGATTTTTAAAATAATGTAAACTTAAGTAAGTTGTCGAAATAAAGCTTTTATCGTGATGGCATCAATTTAGTTCGTAGCTTACCTTAAGTAAGTTTATTTTGAACGAAAATTGTTTTTGCACGTATTAGTTAAAAAAGTAAAGTTTTAACTTATTTAATACTTTGAATAAAGTTAAACTTTTAATTGTCATAGGTTTGAGATAATGTTTTATATAAGGTGAAAACTATAAACAAAGAATAGGATAAATTTATATTTTGAAATAGTTTTATTTGCTATATAAACATTTGTACACTACAAGTTCTAAAACCAAAATATCAAAATAATATTGAAAAAAGCTAAACAAACTTAAAAACAAACAAATTAAAAAAAAACAAAATTTAAAAAAAAAGCTATTTTATATGTATATAATACAAACAACATTAATCAAGTAAAAAGAGAAAAATCAGCCACAACTAAATAAAATTAATCAACATTTAAAATCTCAGTTTATTACATCAAAAAGGAAATCATAATTCGATTTAAAGTATTAAAATAGTACAATGACTTTATTTTTTAATAATTTCTTAATTATATGCAAAAACCGTTTTCACAAGCATAGAAAAATAGCTCTAAAAACTCTGAGCAAAGTTTAAATAATACCAAACTTAAAAAATATTGATTGACAAAAATGCCTTTATCAAATTCATAAAATTTATACATTTCACATAAAATAGACATAGGTATCTTGAAAATATGGTTTAAAGTTTAATTCATTATGAAATATAGTAGTTTATCAGAAGTCTAGTTTAACTTAGTTAACAAACCAACATTAAAAAAATCTTTTAGTGTTTTAACACTTTAAACAAAGTTTAAGCAACTTTATAACTTTGAAGTTATAGATATTTTACTTAAACACCGAAAGCTTATTTTGAAATAATTTAAAAGTAAATTATGCAATCTATACTTAAATTTTTACTAAGCTTAAATTTAACAAAACTGATAACGAAACGTAGTTTTGTAAAATCAAAACTAAAACTACTTGAATCATTAGCGCTGTTAAAATTGTATATTGAAATTTGCTACAAAAATAATTTTTAAAATAACCAGTTGTGTAAAAACAGGCAAGTAAGGTAAGTTTTTTTTATGAAACAGTGTTAAAATTAACAATAAATTGAACTATAGTAATTGTAAATAACCAAACTGTTTTGTAATACTATTAGAAATTGAAATTTAGACTCAGTTATTTTTTTTTTCAATTCACAAAAATTCCGAGTTTTCCGTATTTTTTAAATTTAACTTTTTATTAAATGTAATCATAAATATGATTTCCTTAAAATTTGTAGCAAATTTATAAACAGTTGTCCGATAGTATTTGCATTATGTCTTTAAAGTGAAATGTAAACTGAAACTTTGATTATAGAAATTAGTCGAATTAGTATAATTTTCAAACATTGAATGAAAAACATTTTGAAATATTGTAAAGTCAAACAGATATTCACCTTGATTTAAATATTTGTATTTGTTTTCTCAAACAAAAAAGTTTTTCTAGTTATTTATAACTAAAGCATATTTAATAATTTACAAAAAATAATTAGAAAACTATAATAAATTTTAAAAATTAAACACTAATTATAGTTACAACAATTGAAAATCATTAGTTTAGAAAGCTTTTGTGTCTTCAAATGTTTTGCTAAATACATTAGGTAAGTTTCAAAGCTCATTTATGCTGTAGTTAGATTAATTGTCAAATATAATAAACAAGTTTGCTTGTTAGTAAACATGTCGAACGTTTATTGTACTTTTAGACTTATACAATACAAAGTTCAAACATATCTTGTTATCGTTTTCATAGGTATAAACAGGTATAAGAAAACCTAAAATTAGGAACTTCAAGATTTTTATAAAACGAATAAAATTAAAATATGTAGACTATTAAACAAATTAATACTTTATTTTTGAAAAGCTAGATTTATGCTTTTTACCCGAATATTATTATTTATAAGACGATAAAAAAGTAACAAATTCTTTTGAAAATTTTACATTTGAAGTTTATAAAAAAAGTTTTCTTTTAGACTCATAATTTTGTTTATACGAAAATTGAAATGATTTAAGTAGTTTTACAAGGTCAAAACATCAAAATAAACTATTGCAAAAATTATTTGAAATTCTCCTAGGCTGTTCTATAGCTTTACTTTTAAAACTTACTTCTAAAATTTCATTTTCAAAATCATTATAGATTATGAATCAAATAAAAAACCAAATTTAAAAAAACAAGAGAAAAGCCTGCCAAATTAAACACATTATTTATTAGCTGTTAAGCTTTTAATGAACAAGCAGACCTTAAATCTATCTTCTTTAAAAAATAGAATTATAATAATGTAAAAGCATAAAAGTTGTGACCTCGTAAGTTGTAAATATCTTAAATTGATAATGATGCTAAAAACACATTGTTTATTGAAATAAAATATTAAATATCTATTGTGTTACTCTTTGTGTATTTCTTTACAATAAATACTTTATAATAACAAATGGAAGAGTGACAAGGCTTAGTATGTATTAGACAGTTTAACAATTTATAACTATAGCGATGATAAAAAGATATAAACATAAAACTCAGAAAACGTTAAATATGTTGGTTATAAAAAAACTATGTTTCAAAATTTAGAGGTCAAATATTTATTCAAAAACAATAAAAAGTGCACGTTTGTATTGAGGTGAAGCAGATAAAAATAGTTTTTTAAAGAACAGTCAGTTAGAATTTCAGAAGGCTTGAAAATAGTGCAATCAATATAATAAATAAATTAGCAAACGATTGTAAATATGAAAATTTAAATTAAATTTCTAATAATATTTGGAACTAAATTTAAATGGAAAATAAATTTTCGTTATACTGTTGAGACAAAATAATAAGTTTAATAAAATGTAAATAAATAAAAATTTTTTAATATCAAACTAATACGAATAAAGTATTCAAAATTACAAAATTTTCATATGAGTTGGTATGATTTAAAACATTTAATCATTTATAGTACAAAGTTGTTTTTCGTTAAACAGATAAGTTTGTTGTTAAATATGAATCAGTGTTTGACCTCTTGTTTTTACTGGCGTTCTCTTTGTTACAAAGCTAAAGCACATGCTAAATAGATTTAAATTTTCATTTATGATCCTAGTTAATTGTTTAAAAGTTTTGTTAACAATTTCACCATTGTTTGTGGTGGTTGTAGCAAAGGTTGTTTTGCAAATTAGCTTGAGAGGTGTGAGTTTCTTGTGGATTTTGATGATAAAAGAACGATAAATTTGTCGCTTGAGGCGCTGTTTGGGCCGGACACACGTAAGGTTGGTACCTGTTTTGTTGATACGACATAGGAGAGTATCTGAGGTCTGTTTGGGGTGAGTCGTAATTGTAGACTCTAGAAGACAAGTTAGAAATTGAACTGGATTGTGTAATTTAAGAAACTCTGGAATTTTCCGATAGACTTCTCCTTATTTTCGGACTTTCGTTGTTATAGTTACTAAAATTGGGGTAATTAGAGTTTCGTACTAAAAGATCATTTCCGCTTAAGCAATCAGTTTCACTATTGGTAGTTTTATTAAATGACTTTTGCACTTTTTCAGTTTTGACTAGGATTTCCTGGGTTATCGGATCACATTGACCTTCAGGGCTTGTTTGCAAAATCACGTAAGAATTTTGAGGGTTGCTATTTGGTAAATACGGTGACATGTAACTTCCAGACGTAAATTGTCCCGTATTTTGGTAACTATCTAATTTACTGTAATCGTACATCGGGTTTGTGTTGTAACCGTGGTAAAGTCTGTCGTTGTTTGATTGCGATGTATTTGATTCAAATGATCTAGAAAAACTTTTACTGTGTTCATCACTGAACGTATCTTTAGAAGAAGACGTCGTAACCTCATCGCTACAATCACCATGCATACATGCATGAGTTGAATAATTATCATAATCAACATGTTGAGGTTTATCAGTGTTGTTTTTAGCGGGTTCGCTTTTCTGAGAGGTTTTTATTTCTTTATCTCTTTCTACGCTGTTCTGTTTCGATGTTTTTCTTCGTCTGGGCTGATATTTGTAGTCGGGATAATCTTTTTTGTGTTTTATTCTCAGTCGTTCTGCTTCGTCGACGAAAGGCTTCTTGTCAGCATCACTCAGCAGTCTATAAAAATTTAAAGCTTAAAAAACTTAATATAAAACATTTGAAACTGTTAGATAATTATTTGAATTTTTAAATAGACGATCAAGATTAGCAAACAAAACATTTTAGCATAGTTAGAGCTGCTAAACTTAATTTGTGCATTATTTAGATTACACTACTACAATTAAGCATCTGATGTTTTAATTTAAAACTAAAATACCTAAAAGCAATAAAACAAAAACCTTAAGTAGTGTTGGAAATATTTTCATAATAAAAAAAATTATCTTTTCCATTTTTTTTCAATTAAATGTATTTTTTGGCGCGTTTTCAAACTATGCGTATGAATGTTTTAGATCGAAAATAAAATTACAGAGAATTTTATGTATTAGCAAGTTATTAAAATGGCATTTTATGTTTAATAGTGTCATGCAGAATATTGTTTGTATATTGTATTCTCTATCTACTTATAAAACTTCTGTTCTTACTAAGTTTATATATGATATAATATTCACCTGAGTTGATGGATGTTTTACTTCAAGTGTATTAAAAATTAAAGTTTTAGAAAACTAGTTTAATTCAATATTAAGTTTTAATTTATAATATTATTTACCTCCAAAGTTTTCCGAGTGTTTTGCTGAGTTCTGCATTATGTAAATGAGGGTATTGATCTGCTAACTTTCTACGAGCTGCCTAAAAGTATACAATAAATCAAATTTTTAACTTCATAACAAAGAAGTATTTATCGCAACATTGAACGTTGTGTAAATAACACAAAAATTAAATCAATGTACATTTACATATTAATTGATTAAATATTAAATATCGTACTATTTTAATTAAGCAACAAAATAGAGAAAATAGTATACATCATAAGAAATACTAATTAAGTAAAACACAAAATTTAATTTTACAAATTTAATTTTTGCTTTTCTAAATTACTTTTAAAAAATATGTTAAAAATTATTTTTTTTTTAATACGTCCCACTACTGTATAGATTAAATTTTTATTTGCAACTAAATCTTTTTTAAGTATTAGCTTTAAAAATACTATAGAAAAAAAAACTATTGTTTTAGTTAACCTGAGCCCAAACCATGAAGGCATTCATCGGTCGTTTGACGTGAGGTTTGACCTTTTGACCTCCGTTCATCTTGGTTGGCATGGGAACCAACGTCCAATCGTAATCCTTCAATACGTTGCTGACAGCTTCCTTGATGTCACATGAACCATCTGATTTTTTGTCATTTTTTAAAGAAACATTAATGTTGTTTGAAGTGTCAATTACTTTTTCACTACTTCTTATTGTCTTTTTAGTCGCGTAAGGCTCAACTTTTTTGTCTTTTTTGCCAAGTTCTTTTGACAAAGTTTCTTTTTGAAATGAGCAGTTTTGTATAAATGTCATCTCTTAATTCATAATACGATTTGAATTTGGTAAAACTATTAACTTATTTTTATCTAATTTTGTCACTTCCCAATAACTATTCATCAGAAAAAGTTAAGTAAAGTTTCTTAAATTGTTTAACAACCCTATTCACATGCACAGACAACTAACAAAATTAAGTTTGAAGTTTGATATTTTACTCAAATATTCTTTTTTTCAGAGCGTTTCGTTTTTACCATTTTTTCTTTTCATTACATTTTTTCTTAACGTTTTTTTCTATGTTTAAAACTTTAAACTTGTTTGTATATCTTTAAATTTGATCCTTACTGCCAACTAGTGTCAAGTCTGCTTGAAAAAGTAAAAAATCTATGCTTGTTTAATGCGAAAATTTTAAGTAATTTGAACTTTTTATGGATTTTTAGACCTTAAAATTTTCTTTTAAACAAAACTCAAAAAATTAAAATCAAGACAACCGTTGATAATTGAATAAAAGCTGTAGTACTACTTAAGTGAACTTAAAACTACTATATTTATCATAACATTTAAACAGAAATGAAACACCATGGGAGATGAGAAAACTTAAAATATATATTTGTTCTTAATAAAATATACAATAAGATATTTGAAGGCTACTAGTTTTTCTTACTTTTCAATTTTCATTTTTGTTTATTTTCTAGCTGGTTTAATTTAATCCAAAACAAAATTTTACATATTTTGGTAATTATTATTTACTTTATGAGAAAAACGATAGAGTTATTTCTATGATATAATTGTTGTTACACAATTAAGTTTTAAAACAAAATTAACTAAATATTACAATACTTTGTTTCAAACAAAGTTTAGTTTTCAAATTTTTTGTAACTGCAGGTCTACTTAAATTTATCTTTTTTTTTTAAGTATTTTACGACTAAAGTAAAAACTCTTAGAAAATATCTGTAAAACATGCAAAAAACAATTTTATAACGCTTGACTGTTATTTTTTATTTCTAAAAAGCATAAAACTATTTTTACATTTTAATAAAGAAAATAAGTTCTAAGTAAAAATTTTAACTAAGTTGAGTAATGGTGTGTTTATGATTCGATAAAACTTATTTTTAATTCATAAACACGTTCAAAAAAACTTTCAAACTTTAATTTTTACGCAATGTTTACACAAAACAGATTAAATTTATTTGAGCCAAACTTTTTTTTTAAGTATTACATTTGTTATGATACAAAATACAAGTGCTGTTTGATATAATAATAAGTTTTAAAACGTTTTTTATTTTTGGAAAAAGTGGTTTATACACCTGTTATTACCTCATTTCCTATCTATAATTAAAAACATTCAACCGCCGATAGTAAACATCCGTCGTCGCTAAAGGTACCGTTGTCTTGACAACAACGACAAAATTACCAAAACGTGGTTAATAATTCTATATGGTTAGAATGCTTTTTCAATTTAAATTGATTATTGTTACCAAAAACTTAAAGCTAACTTTAAGTCCTAAAATCGTAAAGAATTAGGACAAATATTAATTTAAATTTACTTACATATTTTAAGGATTCAAATTTAAATTAAGAGTCTTAACAGTTTTTCGAACTTTAAATAAGTTATATAAAGGTAAAAAAAGAACTATCTATTGGATTTTACAAAAGCCTGCTTTCTTGTAGTTACGTATTAAAAGACTAAATCTACAAACACTTTACTAATTTTAGCATCAATATGATATTGTAATTTAACTTAAAACTATCTTTAACTTGATAATCATATCCTTGTTTTTAATTTAAAGCTGATTCTTGTAATAAAATATCAGACTGTACTTAAGGACTTATATTTAGATAAATAAACAAAACAGTAGCTCAAACTCAAGTTTAAATAATATTTTAGCGTACAACAACTGTAAAGTGTTAAGGGATATAATCTTCAGCTTAAATTGTTTGTTTTATTAAAAGTAGTACTAAAAAATTTACAAAACCACCTAGTCAGTTTTTACTAAGGATGTTTGTTATTTTTTTGTTAATTAAAAAAATTGTATAATTATTTCAAACTATATTTACTGTTAAGATTATAGCATAACATAAAACAGTAAAATTAAAATCATTCTAAAAAACTAAAAAACATTTTTTTTTGTAAAAACTATAGATTAAAATAAACACTAAAACTTTAATTAAACATTTATTAAAGTAAGTTAAACAAGGCTTGTATTAAATTAATTAAACGAGTATTAAATATTTTTAAGCTTTTATATTAACTTTAAACATAAATCTATTAGCATAAATTGTTTACAGTGACAACTTACATTATTTTAAGTTTTAGTGTATTTCAAATTTAGAGCTGTTTAAAACATGAAAACAAAAATCATAATACTAACGTAAGTTTTACAGTTACTGAGCTATCACATTTTATTGAAAACTTGTAGTCCTTGAAACAATATCATAAACATAACACAAATACTTTAATTAATAAAAAAATAATTTAACTTAAAATTTATGAAAATTGTTTGAAATTGAAATTTGAAAAGAATAAAAAAAAGTATATAAAGGTTTTTGGCTTAAGTGTAAACTTAGCTATTTATGTTTTGATTTTAATGTAGTATTAAACAACATCCGTGGTGTATTTAAAATATAACCTGTTATCTTGTTTATTTTATTACCAAAGTTCTATTTCATAATAAATTGAAGTGAAAATTAATTTTAAAACTAAAAAGGTTTAACTAAGAGAAAAACGATTTAACTTAAAAAAATAGTCTTCTAAAACAAAAACTGCATAGAAACACAGGTGTACAAAGATTATAGATTAGAGTGGAAAATCAATAAATAAGCTTATAATTTGATAACAAATAATAACGCAATAGACCACCAAGGAATTGATTTTACAATTAAATCAATTTCCACACTAACATTTTTATTCGATTGTTTCGCCTGATACTTAATAGTTAAAACGACTTCTAAAAGAAAAAAAAATTGAACAGTTTTAAATACTTTAAATTAACTTAGTTTTATAAACCATAACTTTTAAACAAGTTTAAAATTAGTTATTTACATTTTATTTTTAAGTTTTGTTTAACTTTTTAGCATCTGAATTCCACATACGCAGCAACTATATGATTTTTAAGCAATCCTGGCCAATCTGAAAGTATTACTTTAGTACGTCATACATCATATTAGAAACAGATTTATCAAACAAATTATTATATAATTGTGGTTAATTTATCATAAATCATTTTAAACATTGTTATATTACAACAGGTGTAAACATTTTTTTAGAACTTTTATGCCTTTATATACTAACTGACATAAAAAATGGTAGCATGATAAAAATTATAAGTTAACTTGCTACTAGTTAAGTTAGAAGTTCGTCGAAATACAAATAAATTTAAGTCATTATCGTGTGTTCTAGTACATTTTATAGTATTCTTAGACTATTTTTAAAACCACATTTAGCAAGCGTGAAAACTAAATAAAATTAGTTTTTTATACAAAATACCCTTTTCATTTTAGTTTGTATACATCATATATTAATATAAATAATCTGCTTCTAAAATAATACAAACGGTTATATGTAAAAAAATTTTTTTTTTCTTTAAACTACTTATTATTAATTAATATTGTATTATCTTCTTTCTAATTTATAAAGTTTTGTAGCTTTATATATCATACATATTTTTAATTCAGAAAAATATTTTTTTTTGTCTATAAAAACTTAACTTTATACAGAAAAACGCTTTAAGATTTTTCTAAGTATTAAAAAGTAGGAGTACTACTGGATTATAAAACGTTTTATCGTCATAAGTTTAGTATTTTTCAGCTTTTAAGTAAAAACAAGTTTTATCTTTAAATTAAACAATAAAATAGTTTTTTAACATTTTGTAAATGTACATATGAAGGTGTTTGCAGTTTTTGAAAAATTTATTATTGGATTACTTAGCACATAGTTTGCTATATACTTCATTTAAACAATTAGTTTTACAAAATAGAGTTTTCAAAAATTAATATTTTAGAATTTCAAAACGTTTTTGTTATTAAGTGTCTATTTTTTAAACTATTAATAGATATTTTAACGTTCAATAGGTTTTGATATTTACTACATAAAACTTAGTCTACACCTGCAGAAAACAAATATCTTTAATGCTTTTTTTTGTACACTAATCAGAATTTAGTAAAAAAACGTAAGCTTGGTTACTTTCAAAAGACAAAAATAACTATGTAAACAGTTTAATGGTTTTATCGATATGCCTGTATAATTGCACCTACTTTTACGAATTTTCATGCATTTTCTCACCACATTATTTATACAATTAAAGCACTTATTGGCAAAAAAGGGTTAGGGGTAACAGTGATAAAAGATATTAAGTATAATAAAAAAAAACTTTAAAAAATTTATAAAAGTAAAAATATGAATAAAACTTAAAAAAAAATAAAAAAAATAACTTACCGACCGAGGGTAAGGGTTAAGGGTAACAATGATAGCAAAAAAAAATAACCCGTGCAAAATTATTTCCGTGCAATATTGTCTGCTTTTGCAAAAGTGTCTTCGTGCAAAAAAGACCTTTCGGGCAAAAGTATCGTCATGCTATTTTATATTCGTGTATTTTTATCCTTTCGTGCAAAATAGTCTTCGTGCAAAAGTATCTTCGTGCAATTTTATGCACTAGTACAGTTTTTTACATTCGTGCAAATTTGTACGCTCGTGCAAATTTGACAGCTATCCGTGTTTATAATTTCAACAAAGTTAAACTGCATTAATATTAAAATACTATAATTTATTTAAAAAATTTGATTGCTTGTAAAATTATTTATAGACGTTAATAAAAACCTCAAGATATTTTCTTTACTCTGACAGTTACAACCGCATTTTAAATTTTGTTTCCTTAGAGTTATAATGCTGTATGATATTTATACTTTTGAGTGACATATCATTGAAATTTGGTTAAGTATGTTTATAACTGTCAAGCTTATAAATTTATAACAAATGAACTATGAAAATTTGAATGCTCTCAACTGTCAATTATGTCATAACTTAGTCTGGTGTTCATTTCATTACCGCATGGTATTATCTTAAGAAACTTAATTTTTTTGTTTTAAATTAAAGAAAACTTCAAAGATATACTTCATGAAATTAAGTTGCTCTTAGAAGTATATATTTTTATATTCTGTATTACTTTTATTACACTTTATAGCTACTTCGACAATCAAAACCGCACATTAAATCTTCTCACCTACATTTATGGTGTTATGTAATATTTATATTTTCTTCAGAGTGACAGCTCAATAGTTTTTTTCTCAAAGTTTACAATTCCAACTGTCAATCTTATATGATTTATATTAAAAGATATATTTAAGTTAAATTATGTCATGAAAATATTTTTATCACTGTTACCTCTAACCCTTACCTTTGGCCGGTACAGCTTTTTGTCGAACAACTTTTTTGAATATTAATAAGATGTTGTACTCTTAAAGACTCAATTTTTCAGTATATATTTATTTAACAATTAAATTTATTTTGTCATGTTTTTTATAAGTGTTATAACGGTTTGTCAATAAAAAAAATTAGTTATGAACTTAATTATTTTTTATTCTAATATTTATTCAAAAATTTATAAGAAGATGTGTCTTATACTTATCTACCAGGCTTTGATCAACTGTACTTTACTAATAATAAATGATTTAGAGCTTTTTCCAAAAACAAATTATCGGTTAGTTTGTCCAATTAATTGCAGTAAATTTACAAAACAATAGTTTAACAACATTTTTAATTATGATTAAAGTTTACTTTCTCACAGTATGAGTGAACTTTGAAGTATTTAATCAAAAGGGCTAAATTTTAATTAAGATTTATTTGACAGTTGTTGAATGAGATGCTTTTTTATACAAGTTTGATTTAATTGTTTTTGATTTTGATTGTCGTTTGCAAAATAGCATTTACTTGAAATGTACCTATTATTTTATTATAAGCCATAAAACTATTTGCTATTACCTTTTTACTAATTAAAAACTTGTTTAATAGAACGCCATAAAACGTAAAAAAAATAAAGTATTAAACAAGAAAGACTTAGTGGGTTTTGTTTTAAACTATTAAAAACTAACATGAACGTAAAATAACCAAATTGAAAATAAAATCCTTAACATCTGCCGTGATGTGTAAACTTATATGAAAGTATCAGCTACTGTTTTGTTTTTATTTATCTAAATCCTTTTTATCCACTTATATTACTTTGTTGTGTAAAGTAGATATACGTCCCTAATTTCACCATAAGCAGCTGCTTGATTGTAGAGTACAAGTTTAAGTATCAATGTTGAAGTAAATTTGGACATACGTGTTGGCTTTTATTTACTTAAATTAGTTAATATGTGCAATACAGATCCAACTAATACGATAATAAACAAAGACACAATTTTCTAAGACATATGTGTTATTTAGAACGAGAAGTTTACTTGTGTTATCATGCTTTAATGCGTTCGTTTTTAAATATATAAATACAAAAGAATGTTTACGCTTATTTTAAAACATGACTAAACTTTAAATATTTAGACAAAGTTCTAACAGTTGTTTTATTAAAAAAAAACTATTATTAACAAAGCATTTCATTTCTTTTAAATTTAGTTTTTAAATGGTTTGCCATATTATATTTTTACTAAAACTATTAAGAACTGAGATCGTTTAAAGCAGTGGTCGGTACGCTACTTCGAATCCGTAATTCCTATTTCACAAAACTAAAATTCTGTGCACCCAATTTGCATTCTTTAGCGCCGCTAGTGTTTAAGAATATGTAAACACTTTTAATCGTATTTTTTTACAAATATTTTAATAACACCTAGTTAATTTTTACACGCTTACTTTAAATATGCCAGTTTACCCTAACCATTTCAATAAACTTTTAATATCGATGATCTAATTTTTACAACAATATTTTACTTGTATCGACCAGGTCTAAAATACTAACTAGATTAATTTAACACATTTTCACTACCCCAGTTAACAATCAGTAGTCTTAGTACTTTTTATTAAATGGTAAATTTAAATATCTAGTTAAGTTAACTTAATAACTTTTGGTTTGTTTTAAGAATCTATGAGATTTGCTCACTTCGGTTTTTCTTTGGGCGGCTAAGGGTGGAAGAATTTTTACATAATCTAATTGAATAGAACTAGGAGAGTACAAAAATATTCGTTTCGATAACAACAAAATGGTCAATTAGATATCAAGTTTGAATATGTCTTAAATGTAGAAAGATTAAAAAAAAACTTTAATTTAGTTTCTGCGCGAAAAAAAAAATCATGTACCCCAAAAAAAGTTTGGTGCACCCTAAAAGAAATTTCATGTACACTAGTGTGCACCAGTGTACACCGTGCCGACCCTTGGTTTAAAGCAAACAATGTTTTAAAGGTATTAACTTTTTAGTCAATACATGCTGGTAAAATAATTTTTAAGTTTGTAAGATAGTTTAATTTTATATTAACCTTAGTCCGTAATTAGATTTTAAAACTTCTCACTAAGTAAAAGCATATATATAAATATTTTAAAACTGATATTTGCTACGTTACTTCATTGGTAAAAAAAAATGAACCTTACTTAATATTTTTTTCATAAATAAATAACCAACGGACAACATTCATTTTATTTCTAATTATTCAGAATTGATTCATATAACCAATAGAAGTATTTTAAAACTAGTAGAACAAACATTACTAAGTTAGCTATGTATAAACTTTTAGTTGGTTAAAAAAATATCAAAAAGTTTGTACAACTGCAGTAGTTATTTTTCATCAAGTAATGAATTTAATAAAGTATTTAAAATCAAACTACCAAATACCAAAATAAAAAATAACTGACAAAATTAAAATTGTTAAAGACTTTTTTAATCCACTTGTATGTTGTTATTTTATAAGATTTTTAAAACGTAAAAATAAAATGAAGACAAAAGTGAATAAAAAGGCTTTATTAAATGAAAAATACGAAAGTTGTATTATATTTTTCTGTTTAATTATTTTGAAAAAATCAATAAATTTATAACAATTGCTTCCTGCTGACATAATAAATTGAGAATTTTCGAATCTTCTTTTTTTGTTATGTCACGACTAACTAGATAAATAAAACAAAAACAAAATAAAGTTTTGAGTATTTCTAACTTGTACAGTTAGTGTTCTGGTTTTATAAACTGGTTTAAAACAAGCATTAAAAAACTATTTAATTCAAATAGTTTGCAATGAAGTGAACCAAAACAGTTTGTTTAATTTCAAAATTTAAATTGTACAAGTATTGAAGTTATAGTATACTACTTTTTTTATAGTTTGTATATGTTTTAAGTAGACTAAAGAAAATTATTTCCGGAAAAAATTATTAACACCTGTTTATAATGTTAAGTTGATTATAAAAGTTTTCATATTGTTACCATAATAAATTAATAAATATTTTTTTTTATTTGTATGTGATATGATCTACTAATTTTTATGGACATAATATAAGTTTTAAACCAAAATTACAACTAAAATCACTTTTAAAAAGTTTATATAAGATAATTTACAATATTTTGTTTCTGTAAAAACTCATTTTCTTTAAAAACTACTTTTTAATTTTTTTTTAGATTAGCCTCAACAAGTCTAAAAATTTTTTTCTATTATTTTACGTTTTTCCTGTTTACTTTTTCTGAGTTTTGGAAAAAATGTTTACGAGTTTTTTTTCTTTGAAATCTACGTCTACTGCTAATAAGTGGCATTAATTTGTAAAAATAAAGATATTTATGCCCGTTTTGTGCAGAAAAAATAGATATATACACATTTTTCTGTATTTCCACAAAATATATTGAGTGCTGTAAACTTTATCTAACCTTTAAAGCTTCAGATAATCTTTTGAAATACGTGACTTGTAAAAGCAAAATTACGACGACCGTGATTGAACAAGAAAAAACTTCAAACTAAGAAATCAAACATCTTTTTATGAAATTGAAATTATGAACTTCATTAGAAAACGTATTCTGCAACGAAACGTCACAATAATTAAAAGTTTAAGACTTATAATTTAACAATAAAACATGCATCTTATTTTTTGTTTATAATTACTTTACTTGCTTTATTAATCTAATAAACATTGAAAAACAATTAAATGATCTTATTTATATAATATAGGTATTTTATCCTAAGACAAACATAATACAGTTTAAAAAAAAAATAAAGTAATAGTAGCTGACAATAAAAGTGGCAAAACTAAGTCAAATTTAGCTTTTATGTATTGTAAGTGTAAGCTAGCTTAAAATAACCTAATTTAGTTTTTTTTCAAAGCCGTAATAAAACTAATTTAAGAGTTAAATAGAAACACGCAAATTAGAAAATTAGAATATGAATTTAAAGATAGCTGACAAAAATACTAAAAACAAGTTTAATAAAGTTAGAAATTAGAATAAAAATAACCTGCTTCTTTTTTTTCATCAAACGTATTTCTTATTATGAAAAAGTTAACGTTATTATGTTGTGGTATCTATTTAAAATTAATTAGAATTTATTAAACACAAATACACGTGCGACGAAAAACGTCAAAACTTTAAAAACTTTTGGACAATAGTTATATACAAGAGATTAAGTTAGTTACAACCTAAATTGTTTTAAAAGCAAATTTTTTTTTATAGAAAACACAAACTAGCTTTTGTGTTTACAAAACTTTAAAACGGTTTTTTTAGGAAAAACAGTTTTAACATCTGCTACTATGTAACTTCCTGTTATTGATAAAAATCAATTTAAGTAAATTTCAGTTGAACTACTGTTGTCTTGAAAACAGTCCCTAAATGTTGTTAGGAAGACCATATACTTTATTTTAGGGTTATTTTAGTGGCAGTTTGCTATGTTGAAATATTACAAAGAAACTTGAGAACAATGTTCTACTTTTTTCTTTTTATATTTTACAAACTTTGTAGCTATCGTTAAACTTTTAAAAAATTGTAAAAATACCCTTATTATAGATTTGTTAAAAAAAGGTGTTCACTTGTTTTAAAATAAAATTGACTTATTATTTTTAAGACAACCTTAGTTAATTTGTTATGATTTAATAATAACAAATGAACTTTTGCAATTATTTAAAACGCTGACAATAAGAGACCTTTAAACCGACTTATGGTTTTTATGGTTATGACTATGATTATTTTTTTGCTGAAATAAACGTAATGTTAAACTAGAAATAAACAAATAAATCACTTAATAAGTTATAGTTATTATAAAATTGCAGTCAATTAAAAGCAATTTTTATACTACAAATTTAATATTATTATCCCGTTGATTGATTAAAATATTTCTTTAAGCTTTAAGAAAAAAATGTCTAGGAAATATTTTCATAGTAAAAATAAGTTGAACTAGTTTGTAGAAAAAGATATATGATATATGATATATATATATATATACAGTCAAAGGTATTGCTGATATATATTTGCTCGTATGCATAGAATAAAAACTTCTTTAATCACCAATTATTACTTCTTTTGAAATTCGGTTGACATATAAAATAGTGTAGGTTATTATTAAATTTAAAATAATACTGAACTGTTCATAAGTGAACGTAAATATTTAAAACATCTTAAAGTAAATAATATTACATAGAAATGCTAACAGACAAAAATAGTATTTTTGGTAGGTACATTTTTTAGATATCAAAATTATTTCTTATGTTTTTCTTCACATATATTCACACACAATAACTTATACAAAAACCAAAATTTGACTTTTTTATATCAAAATTCAGTTGTTAAAAGCTAAATTGTAACGATAAACTTAGAAAACAAAATTGATATCATATTGAAAACTAACTCGTTATCGTGCAATATAAGCTTTTATAAATGTTATTTTGTTATCGTGATTATTCAATAAACCAAACTTTAACAAAAGCTTTCTCAGCTCTACCATCGAATTTGACAAACTACAAATGCAAATCTTGTTGTATATCTGTGAACATAAAGAAAAACTTTCCTATATGTTTTGTAATAATTAACGAACTTTACCGCAAGATCAACAAAAACAACAGCATCCGAGACAACCTACGACCGGTTTTGTCATAATTAGGACTCATCAGGCAGGAATAGTCGCGTGAAACCGCTGTTGAGATCTAACAAACACTTTTGCATAAATAAACTTTTTCACGAAGACACTTTTGCACAACAGTAAAAAAATATTTAAACATATCAATAAACAAAGTACGTATATATATGTGTAACAACATAAAAAATAAAAAACGATCAAAAGGTAAAGGTTGCTATAATAATGAAAATTAAAAAAAAAGCTACCGACCAAGGTTTTGGGTAACAGTGTTCGGTAAAAATAAATCAAATTAAAACATAAAATTAAACCCGTTCAAAAGTGTTTTGGTGCATAAGCGAACCTTCGTGCCTTTTTGACACCTACTTGGATGAAATAACTAGTTTAATTACCTTAAGAAGATTTTTCAATTTTTGATCACTAAAACTTGTTAAGTGGTAGAAACAAAAAAAAACACTATGTCTACTTGATTATTTTGAAAAAGTCTAACTTTTTTAAATATAAGCTATAAAGCAAGAAGGTAGCATTTTAAGTTTCATATTTTTAATTGGAACATTATTTTCACGTACACTTTCGTCGAATTTAAGGAACTCTTAAAGTAATAACTTATTACAAATCCTTCAAAATATTTTTGACAACTTTGGTTATGTCAGATTCTTTTATATACTTTTAATTTTTATATAATGCGGTTTGTTGTTTAACTATTACCAAAATATATTTGTAAAAATATATTTCAATAGCCATTAAAAAACTACGTTTTAGATAATTTAAAGGCTTTCTTAAAACTATTTTTATTTTTCTTTAAACATTTTTCAATAATTCTGATTAAAGTTCAAAGTTTTGTCATGTTTTAAAATAAGCGTTAACATTCTTTGCTAGTAATTTTTTCAAATGAACACAACAAAACTTAAGCAGACTTTTAATTCTGAATAACACACCAGTCTCACAAAGATGTTTGTTATCGGATTAGTTGGATCTGTTTTACATATATTAAGTAATTTTAGTAAATCAAAGCCAGCTTATATGTCTAAATTTACTTCAATACTAATACTTAAACTTCTACTCTAAGATGGTGAAAAAGTTAGGGTCGTATATCAACTTTACACAACAAAGTGTTAGCAGTGGATAAAAAGGATTTAGATAAATAAACAAAACAGTAGCTGATATTTTCATATAAGTTTACATATCATGGCAGATGTTAAAGATTTAATTTTCAGCTTGGGTGTTATTTTTCGTTCATGTTAGTATTCAAAAGTTTACAATAACACCCACTTATTTCTATTCTGTTTTATTTTAATTTTGTTTACGATTTTATGCGTTTTTTTACTCTTTCATTACTGATTAGTTAAAATCGTTGGCTAAGCTAAAGTAATCATCCTTGTGACTAGACTCAAAACGGTTTTCTAAAAATAATTTACTTTTTTAAGTTTATACAAATCTTAATACTTAAAAATAAGATATAATTAAACTTAGATATACTTTAATTTTGTTTCAAACGACCTTTTTTTCTTAAATTATTAATACATTATGACATTATGTTTTGTATAATGACAACTTGACATTATACAAAACACGTTTATCACAATCTATCTCATTTAAACTTTTACATAAAGTTCAACAAAATACAACTGTAATGTAACACATTTTGATAATTTGTTTTTAAGATTTTCATTTGAATATACATCAGCAAAAAACTTAAACATAGTTGTTGGTGGTCTGTTTAGCTAAAAAATAAATATATAAAACTTAGTTAATAAAAATAATACAAACAACTAATTCTAAAAATAAAAAATCAAAGAATTTTGTAGCTGCATTCATTTACAATACAAACATAAGTGTACCCTTTAAAAGTGTTTGAACATTTTAGACATATACTATAGTAAAACATGAGGTAATGTTTAGTATTAACAAAACATAGTACATTAAATGATTAAGTGTCATGTTATCTATTATTAAATCATTCCTTGATTGAATTATAATTAAATTTCAGTAACTAACTTTTTCTTTTTGAAGTTACCTGCTTCGTGCATTACCAAAAAAAAAAATTTTTTTTGATAATTTCAAAACTTCAAAGCTTTACTATATAACTAAACTTAATTTCCCATATATAATGATGTGTGGAATTTTTCATTTTTTATTTCAATAAAGTATGTAATAAAATTTTTCCTTTTATCTTCTTCGCAAGACCAACGAATAATTTACGTAGTTAATGTTGAATTAAAATAAATTTTTTATTTCATTGAATACGCTTTTTGAAATTTAATGAATTAATAACTTATGCTATCTTAATTTCAAATAGTTTTTTTTTGGTCACAGGAATTAAAAACATATAAATTTCAGACTTTTATTTGTTTATATTACCGTTAAAAAATTGTTTTACGAACTATTTTAAACATTTTATAACTATTTTTATGTTTAAATTAACGTAAGTTTCTATTAATATTCAGTTTCTAAAACCCTCAAAATTAGTTTAGAAATTCGCCTGGATATCAAAGTAGTTTGTGGTTTTATGTTGCAATTAACATTACTAAAAAAAGGTAGTTTTATACTTTATGATATCAAATAATAGTGTTTTCAATAGTTTTTGTAGTTAAAGTATTTATACTTAATTAAATAATGTTATGTTTTTTAAATTATCTACGATAAAAGGAAGTTATGTTTATATGTTTACTACAGTGAAACATGTAAATGCATAATTGTTTTAAAGTATGGTCATTTGTCAATGAAAAAATGTACAAGAAAAAAAATTAGAAGTTTTTTAATTATAATCAAATTATTTTTCACATAACAAATAAAACTAAGATTAAGAAAGATTGTGATAAATTGTGATATATTTTGGAAAATTGTTAAATTTTTATGTTTTTGAAAAATTAAGGCTTTTCATTGATACATTATGTGTAATTTGGTTTTACTTAAAAACGTTCTTTAAAACATATAAAACGAAAAAGATTTGTTAATAAAACTGAGCAAGTTAAAAACGCAAGTATTTATTTCAAAAATAAAAAACTGATTTCTTATTTTACAATTATTTTTGTCATTTCATTAATTTTAGAAGTTTTAAAGTAAACACAAAAAAAAAACTTATGGTGCTAATAAATACTATTGCTTCACACATATTAATAAAAATTAAAAATATAGAATTGCTTTACTTTTTTTACTTATTATCTTAGTTGACCTTTACTTAGACACTTAAGTGATAAGAATTTGTATGTTGACAGTTATTACGTTTTGTAAACAATTTTAAACACTGTTGGTGGTATTAAAAAGCTTTGTAACCTCACAACTATCTTCTAGTTTTAAAAGTTTCAGTAGATAAGTTCAAATTTCTTGAATAAAGATTAGCAATCACTATTTAGGGAAAATAAGCTGTAAAAAATATTTGTATTTGCAATAATACTGCCGAATTCTTCACACATTTAATTTATTTATTTTCTTTTTAATTAATTAAGTTTATCTCTAAAGAAAGTCAAGTACTTTATAAACAATTGCAAGTATAGCGAAGTTAGAAACCCTGAAGCATTCGTTCACATTATTGGTTATTTTTGGTTGGGCAAATTTTAAGTAACTTGATACTAAAACATTAAAATATCAATGAAACGTGATTTAAAAAAATATATATTAACCTTTAAGATATAAAACGAAGTAAGAATGACAAATTTTATTGAGTTATATAATTTCATTTTGTTTTAAATTTTTCTTTTTAATTAAAATTGTTTTACTGTTGTACAAATGTAAAAATATAAAGCAAAACTCTTTATACATTTAGCATTTGTTATCTATTAAAACTAAGCTAAAACAGCAATACTTAAAATAATCACAACGTCATGGATTCTTATTACAAAATATTATCTTTACTAATAAGTTTTAAAATGATAAATGACAAACAGACTTATTTTAAATACAAAAAACTGTTATTTCACAAAACAGAAGTTCTGATTAGTTATTTAGCATAAACACTTTTTATAATATATATATATATATACACTAAACTTTTTACTTTAAGGACGGAAATTTATCATCAACATATTTCAACTATGTTTTTAAACTAAATACAAAGCAACATCTTAGTGTTTATTTGAGCAAAGTAATATTTTATGTTGTTGTTTAAATGTTTAAATAGTTTTTTTTTGTTTCAAAATTAAAACAAAAATGTTTTGAACATACTTTGTAACTTAGGTTAAACATTTTCTAATTTCTTAAATATTCAAAAGTAGGAAACTTAGCATAAAGTATATTTTATTAAAAAAACAATTACACATTAAGTAAATGCTTAACTGCTAATGAAAGATAAAACTACGAAACCCAATTTTTTTGAGCTATGCATCCGACTTAAGAAATGACAAATAGATCTTAATTAAAGTAAATATTTTTGATTAATTTATTCAAAGTTAACTCATAGTGTGAAAAAGTTTTATATATGAATAAAGATTGTGTTAAATAATTATAGTGAAAATTAGTACAAAAATAAAACAAACAATGTTTTTAACAGTAAAATATAAATAATATGTTATTAGAAAAGTACTACTAATCAATAAAAAGCAAAAAGGTGTAATGCAAAGTTATTATTAAGTATTTGATTAAATATTACAATAAATCAAACAGTTTAGTTATTAATCAGAACTAAGAAGGCTAATTAAGATATAAAATAATCTAATATTAATCAAAAGTTTCTATAAAGTTTTTAGCACAATACTGAATAATTTTTAGACATGAATTATATAAAAATATTATTTTGCTTTGTCTGGCATAAATAGCGATCAATCATAAGTTTAAATTTGTAAAAAGTAAAACAAACAATAATTTTTTTGTTAAATATAAACTTTTAAAAGTTAAATTGTATGCCAAAACCTTTGTTGATGTTTTAATACTTATCTTTGAAAACTGGGATAGGAATACAAAATGACAAAAGAAATTGTGACAAACAACTTCTTTTACTTTTTTAGTTTTGCTTTGCTTAATTTAAGAACACTTAGTTTTTAGTTATTATTTCTACAGAGAAACTATTGATCATTATAAGTTTTAAAAGATAACAATTATAAATAGACAACAATACTTTTAGTTTATTGTTTGTAGGCAGAAAAAGTTCAATGTTTTTAGAATTAAACTTAACGCCTTGATAATAAGTAAAAAGCTGTACATCTTTATAAAACCGTAAATAAATAAAATTTATCATTACATAAAATTACTTAAATCTATCCGACACTATGTATCGTTTACTTTAAATTATATGAAATCGACAGTTCGAAATGTAAGCTTTGGAGAAAGCTTCAAAGAACTGTCAGTCTGAAGCAAATATAAATATCACATAACACCATAATTGGAGATGACGAGATTTAATGTGCGGTTTTGACTGTCAAGATAACTATAAAGTCAAATAAAATGCGAAATAAATTATAAGGTTTTTTTTTTATAATGTTCTACGAACAATCAATTTTAAAACATTGACTTTAAAGTTTACTTAAGTTCAAATACAAAACGTTTAAATGTCAACAGATAAAATTATAAATATTAACAAATGGTAGCACTAAATTTTTTGTACTCCATTTTTATATACTTAGTAAGGTTGTTGTTTCAATTATAAATAGTCTTTATGCATATATGAATGGTCTGCCAATCAAATGATTAAATATCATATTACGCTATAACTGTAGGAGACGAAATTTAAAATGCGTATGTAACTGCCTAAATAAAGAAAAGTTTTAAAAAATTTTTAATTAACACTTATACAATAACTACTCCTATGAGCAGTGAAATATTTTAAAACAAACTTTGGGTTTAGATTTTTTTATAGTTTAACTTAGATGGATATACAACACAGCTTTTTTAAGATTAATAATGGGTTGGCTCATTTTTTAGGTGTTTACTATATTGAAAACAATATTTATACCGTTAGATCGATTTAAAATATTCGGAGACTTAAAGTGTTTACCATTAGTTACGCTGACCAATTACTCGCTATTTTCTACATAAATGAGGAAAAATCTATTAACTCCTAATAAACTATATGAAGATGTAATCGTATAAATCATTTACGTCATATTCTTCGTAGTTATTTGACATTAGGCTTGAAATTATCTTTGGCTGCTTAACGGTCAAATTTAAAAGTGGTTTAAACCAGGTATTGTTTCATTTCATGGTCTTTTAATTTAAATGCTTGTTGTCTGTTAAAAGTAAAATGCATTTGTTGGTACAAAGAGCTTTTACTTTAAAAATTTATGCAAAAGAGTATTAATCATTCTAATAATTAAATAGAAAGTAGTACTACTAATTGTTACATGGTTTTTAGTATTTAATTAAAAAAGATGTAAAACATAAGTTCTATTAGCAATGTAAAAAAATTATTTATCAAAATATTTGATTGTATTTTAAAGAATTGTTTACAAAGTTTTATTATAGCGTCAATGACTTTATTTTCCTAAATCTAAATTAAGACATAATTGATTACGAAGTTTTTATTAGTGTTGTAAACTAAAAGAATAAACAAACTGCTATTTGTATTAACAGACTTCAACATGATTATTAGTTAGTTTCCGATTTTGACCAGTTGTTTTTGATAGATAAATTTCAGATAAATCTTGTGAAAAAAGTTATATTAAAATCTGAAAAATATATCTATCAAAAATCTTGGATTAAAACCGATACTTTAAAACTGAACTGATAATTATTTTTAAAGAGCAATTAATATAAAGCACGCTTATTTAAAAAATTACTTGTTATGTTTATGTTATAATGTTAAATGCCAGCATTATTATAAGAAGAGAACAGTTTATAAAAAGTAAGCAAGCTTAATATTACAATAAAAACTTTTTATCAAAATCTAAAAAGTAACAGTAGTAAAGAAAATATTAATATACCAATAAAATGCTACAAGTTTTAAGTTATTAGTTTATATTCTCTAAAATCAATTGCTACTAGTAATAAAAAAGCAGTTAAAAAATGTATCAAATTTATTAAAAACAGGTGCTATTATACTTTAAAATTGCTTAACACGTTTAAACTTTATATTGACATTTTTGTGTGTTTTGAAAATAGATAAAGGTTACCTTGTCTTGCTGAATTCTGATAACTGGACAAAACACCAGGTGAAAAACATTGGTTTTCTTCAGGTGTTGACTAGCTTTCATACAGTCTGTTTCTTATTATTCTATAGACTACTATAAACTAAAAGCATTGTTATTAGAGTAAAAATTAAAAAATTGAATACAACAAGGCTCGTAGGGTTTACAAAATTAATTTATAAAAGTTTTTAATAAAAAAACTAAAGAATTCTAGAACAAAAATATGTGCTAAAAAATCAATATCTAAAAAAAACCAAAAACTGCAATTAGTTTATATGTCTTTTTCATATATTTAATATATTGTTTCACTTTAAAACATTTTATATACATAAACTTAAAGTTGAAAACGGTTATGTTAGAATTATTATACTTCTCAAAAGTAGTACTCCATTTTTTTTTACTATAAAAAATTTACAAGCGTTAATAAACAATTTACATGTTTTAAAAAAACATGTATTTAATTAAAAGGTTTAAGTACTGTAATAGAATAGAGCGTATATAAATTAAAATTATAAATTTAGTTTATAAAAAACATACACTTATACTCATAGAAAAAAAGAACTGTAATAGTAAAAAAAATAATATTTTACTTACATTTTGTTAATTGTTTTTACGTAGACATTTGTATCATTAATAAACTGTTTTCTTTGTTACGTAATAGATAACATCTAGAAATAAAAAAAAAACAAAGAGTAGCTTGTTTAAATTAAACTTATTTCCATTTGGCAATTACACTGGCTTCAAAGTGGTTCCAAAAAATCTAAAAATAACAAAAAAATCATTAAAGTGCGCGATATTAAATTAAAATAGTTTGTACTTTGATCAAGTTTTTATAAGTAGAACTAAGTTAAGTATAATTTCTTACTACATGTTATCAGTTCTTTCTATATCGGTCAGTATATAAAAAGCATTTTAGTAATAAAAGAGTTGTTATGAGATTTAAGATTTCTTTAAAGATTTATGATATAGTAACCACAATTACTATGTGATAAATCAGCTTCTATTATGATGCATGATGTATTACAGTATTATATTCAGAAAGACCTAATTTACTTTATAGCCATGATATTGCTGCATAAGTTAAGCTCAGATATTAAACTAAAAACTTAAAAAGTAAATTTAACAAGTGAATTCAGTAAATAGTCATTACTGTTTATATAAAATTTCAGAATAAAACTTTGTATGAAATAAAATTGTCCATGCATACCTGCCAAATTAATTTTGCTATTTATCAAAAGTCTTAAGTTGAAAATAAATTTTCAATGCTTGAGCTATTCAAGTTTGATTTATTCCTCATTTTATAGTTCCATCGTAGTTTTAAAAGTTTTATTAATTAAATAATACTAATTTTTTTATGTGTAAGCACTTTCAAGTGAATGAATGTAAAAAAAAAACATTTAAATGACTAAAACACCTACTTTTAGCAGTTAATATTTTAATGTGATAATATTCATCCTCTAAATGCGTTAAATATTTAAAACCTAATATAAGACTGAATTTATAAATGTATCAAAAATGTAAACCAACAGTGCAACTATTTTTAAGGCGAAACAGATTTTAACAAAAGTAATACCTAATGACTAAAAAAAAGATTTTTTTTAAGTAGCATATTTGTAGTAACTTAACTCTTTTTACAAACTAACACCAATAACTATTACTTGAAAGTTAATTATTTAATTTTACCTTTTTCAAATTCTTACAGTTCTAAATATGATTTAAAGCAACTAACAAGTGAAAATTTTCAGTTTATAGTACTAAAGTTGCTTTCATCATGTGACTCCTATAGAATCAACTTATCAAGCTTGCTTGAATTAAAAATTAACATACAATTTAAGTTTGTTTCTAGGCTTTTTAAGCCAAAATATTAATCATAACTATGATGAACTAAGAAATTAAAGTTGACTTAGACGATTCTAAATTTCATCAAAGTGAGTGCTTTAAATTAATATAAATGTAAGGTTGCATAAGCTATATAAATTTTGAAACTAAATTTAAGTTTATTTAAAACCCGTACAAATATGGAATGTTATACTTTAATTTTCAAAGTTTTTATTTACTAATAAAAGTTAAAATCTAAATAAAATTAAAAAAATAAAACTAGATCAATAGTGTAGAAATCAATTTAAATTTAAAACTAATACATTGGTGTTCTATTGCTTTGTTATTTGTAATCGAATTAAAAATAATCTTATATAATTATAAGCTTGTTTAATAATTTTCCATTTTAAACTTGTAATTCTTGTACGTCTGTTTTTCTATGAAGAATTAATTTTTATACTAAAAACGTTTTTCTGTTAGTAGAATCTTTAAGCACTTTAGTACAAACTTTCTACACTTACAACTTTAGTGTTATATAAAAAAAAAGACTAAGAGGTTATTTCTAAGTATATAAAAGAATTTAGTGCTTATAATAGAACTTAAATAAGTCTAAGTAATTAAAGATACTAAAACGCTAATTTGTTTTGTCGTTATTCTAAAAAACAATTTTCCGAGATTTTATATAATTTTTTTTTCAATTAAAGAAAAGTAGTTGTACTACGTTTATAATAATATTCAAGGACTATAAAATAAAAATATTGAATATGTCAATTGACCTGATACTTTTGATAATGTTTTTTTTAACTTTATTTTCATGCATTGAACAGCTTAAAAGATGTATACTTAAAATACAATATATATTTTTTTTGTAACTGTTTTTACAAAATTTACTATTAAAATTTAACAATATCTAAAAGTTTTAGATTTAAAGTAGTAAGTTTTGAAGTAACATTAAAGTAGTTATGCATTTTTGCTTTTTAAAGAGAACTCAAAATCATACTTTAATAAAATTTAAATTAATTTTTAATAGTTTATTTTAACTTACAGTTTAAAAAAAAATTATTTAATAAAATAGTCAAAAAAATTAAGTTTTACTGATTTACGATATGCTATAATTTTATTATTTGTTTTGCAAATGTTTATTATTGTTACGTTAAGTTTAAAAGTGTTAAAGTGTACACAAAAATGTTATGGTGCTATCAATTACTATTGCTTTTCCCTAATCAATAAAAACAGAACATAAACAGTTTTTGTTTACTTGTTAGTGTGGATGACCTTTACCGATACAAATAATATTTAGATAAAACGAAACTGTATTTTGACAAATCCAAAGCTTTGCAAATAACTGAAAACACTGCAGGTGGTCTCACATAGCAACCACAGCAAGTTAAAACTTTTAAATGTTTAATAGATAATAAAAAAAAACTTAAAATATTGAAGTTCAATGTTAATTAAGTTATAGAAAATTGTTAGAGAGTCTTTAATAAAATAATAATTACTTCAATAGTAAATGCTTAATCTCACATGATAGACAAATGTATAAAATCTAAGGTTTTCAATAAAGCGTTTTATTCAACAACTAACAAATTAATTTTAATTAAAATTTCACCTTTTCATAAATTTTTTTAAAGGTCACTTAGAGTGTGAAAAGTAAATCTGAATTATAAACAGAAATATTCTTAAACATTTTTTATTGAAATTTCAGTGCAACTTATTGCAGATATTAACCGAACATTTGTTTTACATAAATTTCTAAATTATTTATTATTAATCATGTACAGTCTATCAAAAGTTTTTAAAATAAATATAGAGTATATGTTATAACAAGTTTTTAAATAAATTTTAGAAAAATAAATTAAGTAAATAGTTATTCTTTTTATCAAAAACCGTTTACAGTTGTTAAACTTAAAGCATTTATATAAACAACATGATATTTTTTATTTATTAAATAAACGTAGATTTAAAATTTTAAGGTTTTAATAGCCGAACATCTTTATGATATGCTAAAAGCTGTAATAATAAAATTATCATGACACAATTTTTTTTAAATGTATCTGGCATTATATATCATATAAGATTGACAGTTGGAAATGTGAACTATAAAACATAAATATCACATAACACCATAAACGTAGGTGACGAGGTTAAATGTGCGGTTTTGACTGTCAAAGTAGCTATGAGCTTTAAAAAAAATAAGAAACAACTTCTACGAACAATATGGTTTTATAACACATGATTTTGAAGTTTTATTTAATTCAAAAATTAAAATTTAAAGTTTCAGAAGATAAAACTATGCGGTAATGAAATAAACATCATACATTATGACATAACTAACACTTAAGAGCATTTAATTGTTCATAGTTCATTTGTTGTAGCTTATAACAAATTTATAAGCTTGACAGTTATAAAAATACTTTAGCGAGTTTCAATAGTTATTACTCAAAATTATAAATATTACAAAGCATCATAACTTTAAGTAAAACAAATTTAAAATACAGTTGTAACTGTCAAAGTAAAAAAAAATCCTTTTGTAACTGTCAAAGTAAAAAAAAAATCCTTAGGAATTGTATGAACTTTTAATTCAAAGTACTCAAAGTCAGTTACTTTGTTTTTTTTAATTATTCTATTTGATTTTTTTTACTATCAGTATAACCTCTAATCCTAACCCATTATTAGCTTTTTTTTTCTTATCACCGTTACCATTAACTCTGATCGGTATTAGTTTTTATTTACTAGTTTTAACTTTTGTGTACCCTCGTTCAAAATAACCCTATAAGCAAAAGTGTGCTCGTGCATACTTGACACGTCTTAACTCTGAACAGGCGGTAAGACTTGAAATATTTGCAATTCGTTATGCTCACCAATTACTAGCTATTTTCACGAAAAGAGTTTAATTTTTTTTTTAATTTTTACTAAATAGTTGTAAAGTCATGTAATCGTCAGATATACTAACAGTATAATTTTCCAAGTTATACGACATTAAGCTGGAAATTGTCGTTTACTGCTAGATTGGATTTTTATTGTTCTAAAGTGGCTTAGTTCGGACTATGTTTCATGCTAAGCTAGCTTTATTTTAACTGTTGTAACTTTTGTCAGGTTATTTGCTGTTACAGTTTTTTTTACTACTTACACTTATGTAATAAAAAACATTTGTTATTTATAATAATTAAATAATATAAATACTATAAGTTATTTTAGTATTGTTAAATATATTGTTTATTGAAAGACAAATAAAAAAATTATTTTAAAGTAATATAAACATTTGTTTTTATTTTTCAAAAAGTATGTTTTAAATTTATAGTGTCAATTTGTTTTTTTCGTAGATTTAGAATAAAACGCATTAAATAATGAAGTTTTTGTTTTTTGTAAGCCGAAAATATGAAGCTGTTTTTCTCAACAAACTTCAACATGACTATCAGATAATTTCCGCTATAACTAGTTAGTTTTGACGATCAGTTTGTGTGAAATCTTGTGAGAGAACTCAAAAAAAACTGAACACATTTGTCTAATAACAGTTTTCGATTAAGACTAATTCTTCAAAAACTAAAGTTTTACGAATTTATAAATTGCAATAAGCATAATAAACGCTTATTCAAAAATTACTTAATTTTTTTTTTTCAAGTTTAATTAATTAATATTTTATATGAAAACAAACCTTTTAAATTAGACAAAAACTGTTTTTGTTTTATATTTATAATGATATTCTAAAGACTATAGAATTACATCCTTAGTGTGTCAATAAAAGTTTTAACTTCCATAACTGAAAAAAATATATTTAAGTTATTATATTTTTTCTGGCTTTAAAATAACTTAAAAATTATGATACACTACAAGATAATTCAATATATTTTGTCATTGTTACTGTAAATAATGTTATTTGTAAAATATCATGTAAAATAATATAACATTCTAAATAATCTAACAAGTGTCATTGTAAACTTATTATTTTTAATATAACTTAATACATACTTTATAGAAGTTTATAAAGGAAATAGTTTTTTTTTTGTTTTTAAACAGGAAGAAAAGTTTTACTTTTGAGATTTTTGAGCTAATGTCGAAGTTTTTATTTTAATCTGTAGTTTATACTACAAGTTAACTTTGTTAACTATCTATAAAAATTTAATTCAGTTTTTTTATGAATGCTATAATCACAACAGTTTGTACAGTTTGCAAAAATATATACATCTTTTGTTTTAGTAAAACAAATAAGAACAACATGCCTAAAGACACTAAGTGGGTGTTTTTGTAAATACTTTCAGTAATACTTTGAACAAAACAAATAATTTAAGCTGAAAATTAAATCTCTTAACACTTAACAGCTGTTGAACTCCAACTTAAGTTTGAGCTACTGTTTTGTTTATTTACACAAATATAAACCCTTAATACAGTACAACATTTTATTACACGAAGCAGCTTTAAACTTTTAAGTTTTGATCATTTAGTTAAAAATAAAAGTTGAAGATAATTTACAACGTCAAATTTGTACTTAAACAAGTAAAGTACGTATAAAATTGATGTTTTAATCCGTAACAACATTGAAATAGATTTTTGTTAAGGCTTATAAAACCTTCTTTCTTCATTTTTACCTTAATATTTAATTTAAAAGGTATTTTAAAAGCTAAGACTGTTAAATTAAGTATTCACTTTTTCATTATGTTAATAAATTTGAAGTTCTATAAAAATAAAAGATTACTATTATCCTAATTATTTACATTTTCAAAACTTTTAGCATTAAAATTTCGGTAAAAACTAGGAATTTAATTAAATTAAACAAAACATTGAAATGAAATCTTAATCATATTTCGGGGTTATTGTCAAGAAAACACTATTTACTTTAAAACTGATAGTTATTGATTTTCTAGGAAATTAAATAATAAGGGGTGTAAAGAGCACTTATTTAAATATAATAAAATTAAAATTTGTAATTACAACAAACAGTGCTCGTATTTTTTATCATAACAAATCTAGCATTGTAAAAATGTTGGCATGAATTAATTTAATCTGTTGTATGTTAACGTTGTCATTAAAAATATATATTTAATCATTTTGTTTTTGTGAGTATATGTGATGACTAGAGGTTTTAAAAACTTAAAAAATGCCAATATTTTAGTTAAATAACGCTTTTAAATAAAAACATTTCTTTGTTTTAAGGAGTTTGAAAATTAATCTATGTTGTATACAAAAGAAAACCAAGCTAGTCTCATTGTTTTGCCTGTTTAAAAGAGATCTTTTAAAGTTTTGAGAAATAAATAAAACTGATTGAAATTTAAGTAATCCTAGCTTAAAAATATTAAAAACCAAATATTGTTTGATATAAATAAATTTGATATTCAATAACATTTACTCATAGACTTACTTAGGTAACTAGCTCCCTAAAATACGAGCTACTATGCTGGTTTAAGTACATAATAATTATTACTTACCTAAAAATAGTTAATTTTAGTTATAGTTTAGTTCCATCAAGTTAGTTAAAACTTAAAAAAATAAAGTATTTGAAAAGAAAACATCAAGCCGCATTAATACACTTTATTGTTATGTATTTTAAAGATTAAGTTTTAAACTAATGTTTTCTAGCTGTTATAGGGTTTACTGCAGATTAAGTACTATAACAGAATAAGTTGTTTTTAATTCATTTGAAAAACTTAATAGCCCGTTGTAGCTTACAATTTTTAGCTTTTAAACAAAAATTGTCATAATTTTGTCTTTTAAGTCACTTTCCGTAAGGTTATTTGAAGCTTTAAAAGACGAAAAAATTTTAAAGTACTCAAAACGTGTAAAAGCGCACATTATTTTTTTATCAAAAGAGCGTAACTTTATACTACTCAAAGAAACTAGCCATTTAAAGGCAGTATATATTAAGTGAAAGATAAAGTTTGTATACATTCTATATTATACTCTTGACCGGTATTTCTTCAAGTATATATAGCAGCTTTAAGTTTTTACAAATATAAGTGTTAATACATCAGAATTTTTACCAAATAGGTTATCATATGTTTACTTTTGTTATTTTGTTTAACATTTAGTAATAAATGAACACGTTTTTTTTTCTTGAAATAAAATATTTTATTGAAAATTTAAATAGAAAGGAAAAGACTAAAAGCTTTTCTTATTTCAAGCTTAAATATTTAGTACTAAACTTTTTTAACCTAAGTAAAAAACTAATCTATAACATAAAATAAATAACAGCAAGATGATAGTTTTTATTTGCGCTTTGGTTTTACGTTTGTAACTATATTATCTGTATTAGTTTTTATTTAAAAAACCAAAAAAAAGTTTTTTAACAAACTTTGTAATTTTTTCTCTTTACTTCTAAATAATTTAAACAATTTAATACAATAAACTTAGCTATAAAGTATTATTCAATAAAAAAAACAATTACAGCTCAGCTAAATGCTTAACTGTTGAAGATAGACAAAACTAAGAAAAAATACTGATTTATTTAGATTGTACGTCTCACTCAACAACTAACAGATAAATCTTGATTAATCTGATTCAATTTTTAATTAATTACTTTAAAGTTCAATCCTAGTATTAGAAAGTAAGTCTCACACATGATGGTGAATTTTAATGTAAAAAAAGATTTGTATAAATTTAAGTTAAATTTAGTGCAAAAATACAAAAATTAACCAAAACAAATTTTCTTTTGTAAGCTTTTCTAACACCTTTAGTAATAATTAAGTACAATTATTTCAACTATAATAATTAGTAATAAAGAACACCTTACAAAATTTGTTCCATTAATTTTTAGAATAAATAAACTTACTAAGTTTATAACAAGAAAAAAAGAGCAAGTTAAAATATGAAAAAAAATTTAGTTTATCTGAAATATAAATTTTAATTAACAAAACAGCAATTGTATAAGTTACTATTTTACTTTGTCTAAAACAAATAATGACCTAGTTTAAGTTTTAATTTGTATGGTCAGATGTTAATAACAATCTTTTAAGCTAAAAACTATAAAAAACATCTTAAAATTAATTTTTACGTTTTAGTTATATTAGTTGTTGTTACCATTTTTATTTACCTTCGTTTGCTTGCTTTTTGATATCTTTTTGAAAAATTTCAAAATAAATTTGACTGTGACAATACGTTTGTTAAAAAAAAAAGATTATTTGCTTCTGATTAAAAAATATAAGTATTATTAAATTAAGCTTTGTTCAGTTTCTTAAAAAATATTATTATTTTAAACTTTTAATAGACATATATTTTTAAACATTAACCGACGATTTATTAAAAACTAATATTTATTGTTTAATTTAAACTTTCGACTTCGTAATAATTTAAAAACTGTAATTTTAAGGGTAATAAAAATTTATCGTGACTTAATTTTACAAGAAAATACCATTTATTTTATTCTTTTACTCTAATTTATATTTGATTGACAGTTAAGAACTAAACGTTCGAGAAAACGTCGAAAAACTTCCACTCTGAAGTAAATATAAATGTCACATAACACCATAATAGTAGGGAACGAGATTTTATATGTAGTTCTAACTGTCAAAAAGACTATGCATTAAAATTAAGTGTTAAAGTGATAAAAAGTATTTTTTAAGTACTTCTACGAGCAATTACATTTTCAAAGATATAATTTTGAAGTCTAGTTTAGTTTAAAAACAAATGAGACAAATTCTAAAAGATAAGTCTATGCTGTAATAAAATGAACAACAAATAAATTTACGGGATATCAACTTTTAATTCTAAAGTTTTCTTTTTCTTTATTTGTAATGTGCTTATAAGCTTGAGAACTATAAGTTTAATATAAGCAAATTTTAACCATATGCCAATCAACTGTAAAACTATATGTCATCTTTTTAAAGTGCGGTTGTAACTATCTGAGTAGAGTAAAGTGAAAAACTACAACTTTTTCATAGTCTTTTTAAAATACTACAGTGAGCAATAAAAATTTCTACAAAACTGCCTTTAAGTTTTCTATCTGTTAGCTTCGTATGAATGAAACACTCATTTTAAAGGATTTAGTTTACTTTACGATTAATATATTCTGAAGTAGTATGCCTTAAAGTTTTTTGAAACCGTTAAAGTGAACAACTACCAGCTTTTTTATACAAAAAACATTTAAACTGTATTAAACTTCTACTAAATAGTTGTAAGTTCATGTAATTGTAAAAAATAAGTGAAAACGGCATAATTTTTAAAGATTTACGACACTACTCAGTAGTGATAGGACTTGTAACTCACACCAGGCTTAGAATTATCGTTTTCTGTTTAACGGTAAAATTTAAATGTGGATTATTTTTGCCATAGTTTCATTAGAAGCATGCCTTTTACTTGATTATTATACAAATTGTCAGGTTTTTTGCTTATACAAAAAGGTTTTACTATCCAAGCTTATAGACCTATATATTTATTTTTTGTTGTACTGAAATTAAAAAAAAAAGAACGTCAAATGATGTTTAAATTTAAACAATTCTAGTTATTTTTTTGCATTTTAAAATATTCTTTTAATGAACAATTATTTAACATTTGGCATTTATATAAAAAAAAAACTCTTAGTTTTTTAGAAGGTAATTATTTTATTTTGTAAATACAAATAAAACAATATTGAAATAATGCTTTTATTTTTGTTGTCAACTGATAAAAAATAAATAGCTGTTTTACATCATCAAACTTCAACATGATTATCAGTAAATTTCCGCTTTTAACTCGCTGTTTTAACAGACAAATGCGTGTATAACTATACGAGAGAATGTTGTTTAAATCTGAACAAATATATCTTTTATTATCCTTGGATTATATCCGATACTATTGGAACTATATTGTTATTATATTTTTAATGTGCAATATAAACAGTACCTGTTTATTCAAAAAAATTACTAATTACGTTGTTTGTGAATGGAAAAAAACATTATGTTAGAAAACTAAATTTTTAATACATTAAGTAATGATGGCGAGTTTATTTCTAGTTATTACTTATTACCCATGCGCTAGTCACAAAATAATTCTAAATTTAAATAAAATCTAAAAGATAGCAATTTTAAAATACTTAGAATATTCAAAAAGTATCAAATTTTTTTTTATGTTATTAATTTTGTTTTATATAAACAAAGTAATGCTATAATGATAGAAAAAATGTAGTTACAAAGTGTATTAAACTTTGTAAAAGCAGGTTCAATTATACGGTGAATCGTTAAACACATTTAAAGCATATACTGAAACTTTAATTTTTTGAAAATATCCAGACTTACGCTATTTTCACTAAATTTTAACATAATGAAAAATTAAGTTAAAAAAAAAATGTCTTTTGTAGACTAACTTATATCCAGTTAATTTTTAAAACCTACTGATTATATTAAGAAATAATAATAAATTAAAAGAGTAGACAATTAAAAAAATAAATGCTCTAAAGTTCTACAAAACTTATTTATAGAACTGTAAAATTAAGTATCTAAATTAAACTAAAATATGTACTCAGTAATCTGTTTTGTACAAAAAATCAAAAAACTACAGACAGACCTTCTTATGTACATTTATAAGTTGTTTATGAAGAATTTTATTATTTATCTAAACAATGAAACGAATAAATTAATTTTTACTCAAAAGTTAAACAATAATAAAGGTATAACATTTTAACTTTTTTTAAACTAGAAGTACTTCTACTTTTTATTATTGAAGAAAATATTTATAACTTTCTTACAAAAACAAGTTTTTTGGTATAAAGTTATATATTGTGGACAAAAATAAATTTTATATATTAAGTTACAAAACAGTTTAATTTTAATAGTAATCATATTTTTTAACGAATTTATTAAACATAGGTAGTATTAATGAAAAAGCATGCTTTACCATAATCATTTGTAGTATTTAAGAAGCAGTTTTTTGTTATGTAGTATTTAAAAAATACAAATTATAATAACAAAGAGTAATTATTGTAACAAAACATAATTCTATTTTGATGTCACTTTGACTTAAAAGTGGTTATAAAAAACCTAAAAATAGTATATAATTTCTTAGAACGCTCGATAATAAATAAAATAAGTTTGCACTTCGACGAAATACTAATTTAACTAGTAGCAAGTTTACGTATAACTTCATTATTCATAATTTTATTTCAATTAGTATATAAAGGCGTATAAGTTCTAAACAAATCCTTAATAGCTTTAGTAGTGTAACAATGTTTTGTGATAAAGTAACCACAATTATATCATAGTTTTTTTGATAAATCTGTTACTAGTATGATGTATGACGTATTACAGTAACATTTTTAGATCGGCCATAATTGCTAAATAGCCATATAATTGCTGCGATTAGGGGAATTCAGATACAAAAAAATAAAAATAAATTGTGTGAGTTAATAAATTAATTAAAAAGTGAGTTTAAATAAACAATTTAAAATTTGCTTAAAAACTAAGGTTTAGAAATAAAACTAAAACTATTTTAAATCTCTGAAACTTAATTTCTACCTTTTCACTTTAAGAAATCTTATTTAATGACAAACATAAGTCAAAACGATTTAATAAAAATGTTAATGTGGAAATTGATTTAATTGCAATTCAACGGTGGTCTATAACTTTATTATTTATTATCAAATTATAAGCTTGTTAATTAATTTTCCACTTTAAGTCTATAATCCTTGTACACCTGTATTTTTATAAAGTATTTATTTAAAAGGTTTAAAACGTTTATCTCTTAGTCAAATGTTTTTATTCTTAAAATATTTTTATTTATTTATTTATACTTTAAGTTTTTATAAAACATGGTTTTGGTAGTTTAAATAAAAAAATATCTGTTTATGTTTCAAAGACACCACATATATTGTTTGATATTACGAATTAAAAAAAAAATTACAACCTTAATAAAATTATTTTTAAATTTGAAAAACTATTCAGACTCTAATTTAAATTTAAATCCTTAAAATATGTAAACATATTAAAAGTTTTTTAGTCCTAATTATTACGGTTTTAATACTTAAAATTCGCATAAAGTTTTCGATAACAATAATCAATTTAAGTTAAAGTAGCATTTTAACCATTTAGACTTTTTTACCACATTTGGTTAATTTTGCCGTTATTGTTAAGACAACACTACTTTCAATGACAACTGATATTTACTATTGGCGGTTTACTGTTTTTGATAACAGATAGGAAATGAGGTAATAACAGGTGTATAAACCACTATTTCCAAAAATAATAAACGTTTTAAGATTTATTATTATATCAAACAGCACTTCTATTTTGTATCATAACAAACGTAAAACTTTAAAAAAAATTGGGCTGAAATTATGTAATCTGTTTTGTGTAAACATTGCGTAAAAATTTAAATTTTTAATGTTTTTATTCTTGCACGTGTGTATGACAAGACTAAAAAATAATTAAATCATATACATACCACTACATAAGTTAGTTCATGTTTCTTAATTAGAAATTGTTTTCATTTTTTTAATGTTAAAATGGTTTGATTCTTTCTAGAAATAAAAAGTTAAAATTAAGCGTTTTAAAACCGTTTTTTCGTGTTTTGCAAATGTTTTCTAAGAGTTTTTACTTTATGCGTGAACAATTAATAAAACTATGATAAATTTAAGTAAGCCTACACTTACTTAGATTCGAAAACAAAACTTTGTTTGATACAAAGTATTATGATATTATGTTACACTAAGTTTTAAAACTTACGTACGTAATACCATTTATACAAAAAAACAACTCTAAATTGAATAAAGTACATAATACCTACCTAAAAATAGTTAAAGTTTGGTTTTGATTTGAATTAAACTAGCTAGTACAAAAACAAAAAAGATTTTTTAAAACAAAGATTTTAAAAATAAAGCCTCTAACTGTTATGGTGTTTCCTTTTAGTTTAAATTTTATGATAAATATAGTATTTTTCAGTTTATTTAAATAGTATTACTAATTTTATTCGATTAAAAACAGCTGTCTTAATTTTATTCTTTTTTAATAACGTTAAAAAAATATCTCAAGGTTCAAGAAACCACATAAAGTTTAATTTAATTAAAATTTTCGCATTAAACGACCATAGCTTTTTACTCTTTTCAAGAAGATTGGTAACCAGTTGTGTCAGTTTTAAACGTAGAACAAAAACGGTAGAATATAATGGAAAAAAAAATTGTAATAAGAAAAAAGCTCTGAAAAATGAATTTTAGAGTAAAATATCAAATTTAAAAAATATTTTTGTAAATTGCTTGTGCATGTGAATAGGGTTGTTAAAAAAATAAAGAACATTTTTCTAATGAATATTTTCAGAAGTAACAAAATTAAATAAAAGTAAGTTAAAAATTTGACCGAATTCAAAACATATTATGAATTAAGAGATGACATTTATACAAAACTGCTCAGTTCAAAACGAAACTTTGTCAAAAGAACTTGACAAGTTTGCAGGTGATGACAAAAAAGTTGAGGTTATCGCAATTAAAAATACAACAGCAAGTAGTGATAAAATAATTGACACTTCAAACAACAGCAATGTTTATTTAATAAATGACAAGAATTCAGATGGTTCATCTGACATCATGTTTCCATGCCAACCAAGTTGTCTGGAGGTCAAAAGGTAAAACCTCACGTCAAACGACCAATGAATGCTTTCATGGTTTGGGCTCAGGTAAGATGAAATCACTTTTTTTTTCTATAATATTTTCAAAGTTGATTAAAAAAAAATTCTTGCAGATCAAAAACTTATTTTCATAGATGACTGGAATTTATTTTCCAAAAAACTTTGCTTTGTTTTTATTCAAAAAATAATTAAAAATTATTCTAACTTCTTTAAACTAACATTTATTTAAAATGCAATAGTACGCTTATTTAGAATTATTTTAATTTAATTAATTATTTAATTAAACTTTCTAATAAATAAATGAATTAATTTTGTTTTTAGAATAAAATTTTTGAGAGACGATTGCTATATTTTTTAGAAGAGCGTACACCTTATAAATAGTTATAAATACTACTTACAAGATATATTGTTTTTGGTAGAAGTGGTTTATCAAGAAAGTAATTAAAGTTATAAATTTAAAATTTGCGTTTTACTTAACTGATATTTCTTATGAAGTATACTACTTGCTTTGTTTCCTTTTTAAAGTTAAAAAGTACAGTTTATAGTAATTATCAATTAATAAGTGAAAGTACATTGGTTTAACTTTTGTCTTGTTTACACTACATTAGATGTTTAGATAAATACTTCTTTGTTATCGGTAAAAAATTCAGTTTATTGTATACTTCTATGCAGCTCGTAGAAAACTAGCAGATCATTATCCTCATTTACATAATGCTGAACTTAGCAAAACACTGGAAAAACTTTGGAGGTAAACATTAAAAATAAATAAATATTTAAAATTCTTTTAAACAAATTTATTATCAAAATTTAATTTTAATTTACTTAAAGAAGTCATCCATCAACTCAAGTAAATATTATATCATATAGAAACTTAACTAGAACAGAAGCTTAATCAGTAAATAGAGAACACAATATAGGATCAAAATTTTGCATGACGCTTTTATACATAAAATTCCATTTTTATGTTATGCTAATGCCTAAAATTCCTTGTAATTTTATTTTCGATATAGAAAAAATTAGCACAGTTTAGTAATGCACAAAAAAGTTACATTAAGTAGGGGTAAAGTTGAATGGAAGATACTTACAAAAAAATATTTTATTAAAAATACATTTGAAAAATGTTTCACGATATTTTGTATTGCACTTAGATAGTTTAATATAATTATGATAGTATAATCTAATTAGTGCACAAGTTATGTTTAGTAGTTCCAACTATGCTAAAATGTTTTATTTGCTAATCGTAATCGTCTATTCAAAAATTAAATCAACTATCTAACAATTTGAAATGTTTTAAATTATGTTTTTTAAACTTTAAAAATTTTATAGACTGTTGAGTGATGCTGACAAGAAGCCTTTCGTCGACGAAGCAGAACGACTGAGAATAAAACACAAAAAAGATTATCCCGACTACAAATACCAGCCTAAAAGAAGAAAAATATCAAAACAGAACAGTGAAGAAGGAGATGAAAGAATAAAAAAATTTCCAAAGAAAAAATCCGCTAAAAACTATTCTGATAAATCTCAACATGTTGATTATGATGATAATTCAACTCATGCATATGAGCATCGTGATTGTAGCGATGATGTTACGACGTCTTCTTCTAAAGATACATTCGATGATGGACACAGTAAAAGTTTTTCTAGCTCATTTGAAGCAAGTAAATCAAACAACGACAGACTTTACCACGGTTACAACACAAACTCGGTGTACAAATGCAGCGATTTAGGTAATTACCCAAATACAGTTTGTGTCTGGAAGTTACATGTCGCCGTTTTTACCAAATAGCAGCCCTGAAAACCCTTTCGTCTTTTTGCAAGCAAGTTTTAAAAGTCAATTTGATCCGATAAACCAGGAGATCCTTGTCAAAATTGAAAAACTGCAATACTCTAGTTACCCCCATTCTAGCAACTATAACAACGAAAGTCCAAAAATAAGGGTCGTCCATCAGGAAGGTCCAGAGTTTCTGAAAATTCACGATCAAGTTTCATTTCTAATTCGTCTTCTATAGTCTACAATTACGACTCAACCCAGACAGACCCCAGATACTCCCCGTTGTCATATCAACAAAACACGTACTATCCTTACGTGTTTCCGGCACAAACAGCGCCTCAAGCGACAAATTTATCGTTTTTTTCTCATCAAAATCCTAAATAAACGTAAAACTCTCAAGCTAGTTTGCGTAACCACCTTGGCTACAACCACCCAAAACAGTGGTAAAACTGATAACAAAACTTTAAAACAAATAACTAAAATAGTAAATAAAAATTTAAAACTATTCATTATGTGCTTTAAATTAGTAACAAGGAGCCTGCCAGCAAAAACCAGGGGTAAAATACTGATTCTCGTTTAACAACAAACTAATTTTTTTTACGAAAAATAACTTTGAACTATAGCTGTTTATGTGATTGAAATCAAAACAACTAATGAAAATTTTTTTTTTTTCAAATACTTGATTTGTGTTAGTTAGTAATAAAAATATTTTAATTTATTTAAACTAAATTTTATTTTTCATTTTGTCTAAAGATTAAAACAAAAACTTCTTTTTAACTAAAAATTAGTTCTAAACATTATTATTTATTTTTTTCTAAACTTTTGATATTTATAATTCTTTGCTATTTTTTTATTATATTGCAATATTTACAAGTCTTCTGAAATTCTAATTGTGCCTTAAAAAACTATTTAAACCCGTTCACTTAAATACAAACGTAATTTTTTTTTTTAATAATAAACCTTTTTGTTTTTAAACATTTTTTTTATAACCAAATGTTTTAAGCTTTTCTTAGTTTTATTTTTATATTTATATTAAACATTGCTATAGTAGTTAATTGATTAAGCTGCTTGATACTTAACAACCCTTGTCATATTTCCTCTTTTTAGTAAAAAGTAAAGGAAAACACAATGAGTAACACACTTTAAATATCTATTTTTATATAAATATGGTATTTATAGCATCATTTTAAAGTTAGCAAATATTTTCAACTAACGAGGTTACAACTTTTATGCTATCAAATATTTTAACGAATATAGGTTAAGATCTGTTTGTTCTTTAAAAGGTTAACAACTACTAAATAATGTACTTAATTTGGAAGATTTTTATAATATTAAACTAAGTATTTTATTGATTTATATTCTACAAAGACCGTGTAATTGATATCAAATTTTTTAGTTAAAATGTAAAAAAGAAAGACATTTTAGAGGTAAGTTATAAAGTTTACCTTGGTAAATTATAAGAAACGCTCTTGAACAGCCTAGAAGAATCTATATAAAATATATGATGGTTTATTCATGTCTTTACATTATTAAAGTCTTTAACTAATTTAAGCAAAATTATAACTCTAAAAGATTACTCTGTTTATTATGTTCCAAAAGTAAAATTTTTGATACTTAATGAGTTTTTTATGTTATTAATACGATAAATACTCATAATGACTTGATACTTTTTATAATTAATTTAGGTTTTTCTATGAGTTTATGAAAGAGTTAAACAAGATAATGCTAATATAAAATATTTTTAGTAACACAGTTTTCAACTTTCATCTATGTTTTTAATTTGCAACGAAGTTTAAACAAAACAGTACTACGATTATTCTTAAACACAAGTAAAATTAAAATAAACCTCGGAATTTTTTTACTATTGATAAGCTTGAACTGTTACTTAAGTTTAGAACTTAATTTTAAGAGTATCATAAAACATTTTCTTTAATTAAAAATACCTAAACTTAATAAGTTATCAATTTTTACACATTTTTTAGATACGTTTACTTTACTTGCCTATGCTTTAATAATTTGTTCATTATAAAAACCGTCTTTATAGTAATTTTAGTGGATTATTTTATTAGCATAACTATTTGTATAACTAAATATATGCTTGTGAAAATGCTCATTGCATATATAAAAGAACGATTCAATAATGCTTTGTTTTATAATTTAAACTTTCTCAATTAAATTATGGCTTCCATTTTGAGGTAAAAACTGTGAATTTTAATGTTGATCTATTTATAAATAGACTAAACAATAAATTGTTTTTTAATTATAAAAGATTTCTCTCTTTTTACATACTTAATCAAACTTGTTTATGCTGTATACATACAAATAAGCTTAATTATATTTTTTAAACTTTGTTCTTTTCTTGATTTATTCAGGTTAAAGTTTAATTAGCTTTATTTTCTGAGAATACCTAGAAATTCTAGTTCTAATACTTAAGTATAAAGATTTTTGTCATAGACTAAATATTTTTGGACTTCTACTATATTATTAGCTTTGATTTACTACTTAAAAACACTATCTCCAACCTTTTATAAAGAAAAGTTTGATTTTAACCAAAGTATTAAAAGAATCAACGAAACTTTAAATTTATAAGATATACGAGCGATAACAAGTTTTAATCTAATAAAATTCTTTATTTCGACAGCTTAAATTAAGTTTCTAGAAAAATACTTCGTCTATTCTCAACAAAACTTTGTAAAGCTAATAAGTGTCAGTTTTGAATACCAAATCATTTAATCTTATTTTAAACACTTGAGCTGTCTGCTTTTATGATAATTTAACAAAAAATTAAACCATCAACTGCAGTTAACTATACGTAAAAATACTTGATATTAAAGTACAATAATTAACTACTTTAAGCTATGTTACGATCAAGAGGAACAGTTTTAATTTTTACTTAACAATACAGTAGTTCTAAAATTAATATAGTTTATTTTCGATTTGTCGCAAGAAATTATATAAGCAAATATTTATATCAGCTTTAAATTCATATTAAAGTTGTTTGTTTTTTTTTATAAAATTCTACAAACTTAATACACTTTCGCGTAGGAATTGGTTTACTATCATTTCTAACTCGCTATCATTTCTAACCCGATCACTTCTAACCCGATCACTTCTAACCCGATCATTTCTAACCCGATCATTTCTAACCCGACCACTTCTAACTCGATTACTTCTAACCCGATCACTTCTAACCCGATCACTTCTAACCCGATCATTTCTAACCCGATCATTTCTAACCCGATCACTTCTAACCCGATCACTTCTAACCCGATCACTTCTAACTCGATTACTTCTAACCCGATCACTTCTAACCCGATCACTTCTAACCCGATCATTTCTAACCCGATAATTTCTAACCCGATCACTTCTAACTCGATCACTTCTAACCCGATCATTTCTAACCCGATCACTTCTAACCCGATCATTTCTAACAAGATCATTTCTAACCCGATCATTTCTAACCCGATTTAACTCAATCATTTCTAACCCGATCATTTCTAACCCGATCATTTCTAACCCGATCATATCTAACCTGATCATTTCTAACCTGCTCATATCTAACCCGATCTTTTCTAACCCGATCTAACCCGACAATTATTAACCCGATCTATATTAATATATTTGTTTATCATTTTTTTAAAATAAGATTTGTTTTAAAAACAAATTAATCTCAACAAAGTTGTTTTTTAATGAAATTTAGTTAGTTTTGTTTAAAATAAGACTTAATGTTCAGATAGCTTTGTTAAAATTTAATTTTTGATATTCTTTGCTATTTGAAGTTTGTTATCCTACGCTAGACCCAGGCATCAAAATCTGGGCCAGTTAAACTGAATGCCACATAACAAAGAGACGCAAATTTATGTACCTTAAAATCAAAAACTATAGTTTTATCTAATATTTATAGATTAAAAGAAAAAGAATTTAAAACTTTTGTATAATACTAATTGACTTATTTATGATTTGAAGGAGAAGGTTTTTAACAAATTTGGTTTTAACTTCTGAATAAGCAAGTTTAACATCAATTCTTTCATCGATCAGTGAGTTCCAATAAAACCAAGCATAGCTGCAAAATCTTTCAATTTAGAATTAACTTCCACTTTCTTTCCAACAAAAAATTCAGCAACACATATTGAGACGGTTTAGTTAATTATTTCAATGATTTTAGTGCAGCAATCAGCAAAACAGTCTGAATTACGCACTTTTTCATTAAAAGAAGGTTCATGGTTACTTTTATAAAATTCTTTAAGAACATACTAGAATGTCAGAAATCAAACAAACTACATAAGTTCATGAATAAAATTTATTTTTGTTCAAAAATCAACCGGATATACACACCCTGACTTTTAGAGTTAGGTTCTGTACACTTGTGCAACCGTTTTGTATTTCATTGTTTTCATATCAATTATTTTTGTCGTTTTGCCAAAGCATAATCGATACAATTAAAATAAACATTATTGGAATTAAGGTACAGACAATTGTAAAAAAAACTAAAAAAATTAAGTGCATTGACTGACCATTAAATTTAAAGTCCAAAGCACATTATGAACACAAATTAAAAAAATATCTATCAAAAATATTGAAAAACCTTGTATTATTTACAAAGGAAAGGCGCTGCTAATAAAATCAAACTATAGAGTTACCCAAGTTCTACATATTATATCAATGGTTTTTAATGGTTTATTTTCGTTAGGTTTATAAATCAATGGTTTATTTTCGTGGTAATTAATTAATTAAATAAAGTAAAAATGGATTATTTATTAACTGTAGTTAATTAGTTTTAAAAAGCATTACGAAACTTCTAAGTCTTCTGTCTTTTAAAGATTAAGTATTAAGTTTTGATAGTTTTCAATGTAAGAAATATAATGAGTTTTGCAGCCATTAAAGACTACTCCGTACTTTTTTTTTGGAGAGAATTCATATGGTTACTATACATTTTTAAATTATGGATACCAGATTGGCAAGTTGCATTCAAATTTAAGGCGAATTCATATAAAATACAACTTTTTAAGAATATTAATATCAGTATATATGAAACTCGAAATAATAAAGTTAATAAAATTTAGTAATCGTAATTAGTATGGTGGTTTTAATTAAATTACTATTATCAAATTCTAAGTTCTTAAAACGAAAGTGTAGACTGTTTAAATAGTCAAAAGTAGAGGTAGACGTTTTTCAATATTTAGAACCCGTCATTTACTAGAACTTAAATTTAATTTTCTTTCTTTTAGCCAATGGTAATTTATATTTAAAGATTTAATAAGATATATGACATAATAAACTTAACTATAAAAGTTAAGTGTCGAAAAATTATTATTTTGCTTTTTTTTTTTTAAATATAATGTATATAAAGAAAAACAAGTTTACATTTATCATAAAAATTTAAAAGTTTTCAAAATTTAATGTTGCAAAAACAGCCTCTCACGATTAATAGTAGAAACTTCTTTAAAAAAATTCTTGATATCTTTTAAAAGTTATTGTATTACAGGTTTCCAAAAACACAAGAACTTACAACTATTTAGCGAAAATTAAATATGAAATATGAGTATAAGTTACTTGATTAAATTATGTATTTTTATAATTTATATTAAAATAATAACATCTATTTGTATTGTGAAATTCGAATATAGGTTTCTAGAAAATTAGAATTGCAAAAATCGTTTTTAGAAATTTAGAGGTGCAAAAAAAACACCGTGAATAAAGTCAATAGCTTTCAAGCTGCCTTTATTGTAATAAATAAAAAGTAAATATGTTGCGTGTAATAATCGTCTGAAAAAACAGTTGGTTAAAGGAAACAAAAAACTTGATGTAGTTTTTATAAACTTTTGCTTATAGTTATACTTAATTTAACTATAATCAATTTTTTACTCTATTTCAAAATGGTTTTCAGTACTTATTTCGATTATACTTACGTTATTTCACTGTTCATAATGAAGCAAATTTTAAAGAATTTTTGTCTACTGAAGTACTAATTTAAGTCGTAATTAAAACATTTTGTATGTTATATAGATTTAAGTGAAGGTTTTAAAGAAGATTACCTGGGCGAGATTTGAATAACCTCGGACTTTTTATACAAATAAACATGTCTGTTTAATTGTTAGTGACTTTTTTTTGCTTTAGGACTAAGTAGGAATTTAATAATGATGTGAAATCAAGATGCTCAATTGACGTAATATACTTTTGCAGTTTGTTATACGTCATAACTGCTTTAATATCTAGGTTATACCTAAAATTCAGGCTTTTACACTTAATATAACAAAAGTATTTAATTTCTACTAGTGTTTGTTTAAATTCCATTATCTTAATAGGCTTATGTAAGTTGTATAACAATTTGTAAAAGTTATTAAAATAAAACTTAAAAATAACCTACTATAAATAGCTAGTACATTATTCAGCAATAATACAACATTTACAACAAACTTACATTGTAGTTTTTGGACCGTAATATAAAGGTTTTTGTATCTGAATATTACAATTGTCAAGGTTTACTTTTTAAAATTTGCTTAGGTTAAAATTATTATAGTCATGTGAATTACTATAAGACCCAACTTAAATATAGTTATAAGTGCTTACTTTAAAATCCTACAAAGAATAGTTCAAAATATTGTAAAGTAAAGGATTTAGTGAATTGTATATTATTAACGAAAAACGGCTGTTAAAGTAGATTTTAAGAATAAAAAAATATGAAATAATGAAAAAAAATTGATATTATGTGTGGGAAGAAATATTAAAAAATAAGGTGATAAAAGTAAATAAAACTTATGTTTAGTTAATACTAAAGTTAAAGTTCATACTAACAATGTTTTTTAACGTAACATATTAAAATCATAATGTTTTAAAAAAGCTAAAAAAAAAATACTTTAATAATTTTATAAGACTAGTTAGTTTTTGAAGCTATCTATATTAAAATAAAGAAATAAAATAAACAAGTAGAATGGGTTAGAAATGATCAGGCTAGAAGTGATCGGGTTAGAAGTGATCGGGTTAGAAATGATCGGGTTAGAAATGATTGGGTTGAATCGGGTTAGAAGTAATCGGGTTAGAAATGATCTTATTTGAAATGATCGGGTTAGAAGTGATCGGGTTAGAAGTGATCGGGTTAGAAATTATCGGGTTAGAAGTGATCGGGTTAGAAATGATCGGGTTAGAAGTGATCAGGTTAGAAGTGATCGGGTTAGAAATGATCGGGTTAGAAGTGATCGGGTTAGAAATGATCGGGTTAGAAGTGATCGGGTTAGAATTGATCGGGTTAGAAATGATCGGGTTAGAAATTATCGGGTTAGAAGTGATCGGGTTAGAAGTGATCAGGTTAGAAATGATCGGGTTAGAAGTGATCGGGTTAGAAATGATCGGGTTAGAAGTGAACGGGTTATAAATGATAGCGGGTTAGAAATGATCGGCTCCCCTCTAATGTAGTGTGTACATAAGCACTTGTCCAAAAGGACAAGCAGACGCAATAAGTTATTTAATTTGTTTTACGTTTTTTTGTTTTTGTAAAAAGTTTTGATTTAAGCTTTCAAGTACAATTTACAAAATAAACAGTTTAAATAGTCTACTTTTTAAAACGTATTAAGACTATTTTAATATTCAAAAAAAAATAATGCAAACAGTAAAAATACAAACTTAGTTTTTAGATACCAACAATTTATTTACATGCACCGATTACAAGAATTTTGCTCATTTATTAATTATTTCAAGAATTAATTATTTTAATGAGTACTTCAACTAGTATTTTTTCAAACCTATCATATCATTCTTTTTTTAATCTCACTACTGCAATTTTACCTGTAAAATATGAATTTAAAAAATCGATCTTCAATAAGTATGACAATAGGTTCTAAAGACAAGAAAATGATGTTTTTAATCATAATAATTTTGTCATTTTAAAGGAGTGTAATCCAATCATGTCACTGTTTACTATGTATATATTTTTGTACACTACAAAAAATTCAAATAAATATCATTGTTAAAGTAAATATTAGTGGAAAAGCTGTACGTTTAATTTTATTTATATTATTGTTTTTGATGTCACCTAGTTAAAAAATAGGTTATGAACAAGTAAAAAAAGTTTTAGTAAATTTTTAGAAGTTTTCATTGTTATGTTACATAGGCTGTAAATAAAACAAAGGAAGCTTGTTATAAGAAGTAATTTTGGTGTCACGCTGTCTTTAAACAGTGGTTTTTAAAGAACTAAAAATAACAGAAAATTTGATTAGTATGCGTTTAATTGAATTAAAATATTTTTTGTTTTGTAACTACATATATTAGATTGTAGCATGGTTTTTTATAATTAATTGCTACCATGATTATTCTTATATTTCTGACTTGTAATTCACACTAACTTATACAAGCAAAATATTTAAAAAACTTATATTTAATTTTTTTTATTTCAGTAGTGATTCTTTTTGAATTTTTACCGCTCAAAAAAAAAATATGCCATAACTATAAGCTGACAATGGTAAGGTATAAATGTTAATTAAGTATAGCGATTTTTTAGCGTTTAGCTAAAACAGTTACGTCATAAAGAGTCAAATGTAAATAATATGTGAAAAATACCAATATAAGATATGTAATAATTTACTAATACAAGAAATATTAATTAAACGTTTTATTTAAGATATAATTTATCATTAGAAATTTAAGGAATTATTTCTTAAACTTTCAGTTTTTCGTTAATATTTTTTTGTTTTACTTTTGTTTTTAATTCTTATAGTTCTTTCTAAGACAAATTACTTAAGTGATTCAAATTTATATTTAATAAAATAAAATTTAAACATTAATTGTTATCAGTTTGTTCCTTTTTATTTATCAAATGTATACCATTTTAAACTATTAACTCTATTTTAAACATAAAACTTTACTGATTTAAAATTATATTTAATATATATGTATATATAAAATATAAATATATATATTTCATTACACTTAAATGTTTTTATTGTAATAATTGTATCTTAAACATAATTACTCACAAATATTTTTAAATATGTACTTAATTAATGTTTGCCTGAAACGATTATCAGTTTTAGCAATTTTATTCATTTGGGGCAAATTAATAAATAAACCTTGTAAACTTTTAAACTGAGTAGTTTGTAAACAAACTTTTAAACTTTTATTTAAATCTTACAACTTATTTGATATAATAGCCTTAAAAATCATAAATTTTATTAAGTATATATTTAAATGTATAAAAGTATTCAAGTACATTTTTATAATATTAATGATTTAACTATTTTGAAACTAAAGGCTTTGTAATAATTATGATTTTAGTTAAAATATTGTTAGAAATTATAAATTTTCTTAAATAAAAAATAATAATAATCTAGATATTAGTTATAGTATTAAAAATATTAAAATCGTAGGATTAAACAGAAAAATATATGGGTATTGCTTTAAAATGATGTCAAAGATTAGACAATGTTTTATCTAAAAAGCAGTTATATAACATTTTTTTTGCCAAGTTTAAAAAATTTTCACATTTTTAAACAAACAAAACTACCAAATTGAATGATCTTGATCTAAATCGATCGAGTAAAACATTTTTTAAAGGTTACTTTAAAAGAAATACCGATATCAGTTTAAAATTTAGCTATGTTTACCATTAATTTTATCTCATTTATTTTAAAGTTTAGTATATAAAAGTTATTAGTTTTGATAGCTTTTGCAAAATAATGTTTCAAATCTAAGTTTTTAAAATAATTTTAACAAGTTCAAACTTTAATTTTTTTTCTGTATTTACTTACCTTGTTCTATTCATAGTCTGATTCAATCTTTAATGGGAACTTCTGTATACAGTTATCATTATATATACAAGCATAAAACATTAAAAAAATAAACAAACCAGTAGAAAGGAAACAATGTTTTCTAAAAAGAAAATATAATTATTGAACTACTTGGACACGTAGTCGTTTTATGAATTTAATTTGATTAACTTATGTTTGTTTAAACAAATTATTATAAGATATGAATTTAAAAAATAATTATTGCGGCTGTTTTTTGTTATCTTATTAAAAACTTAAAATTGTTAATGTTAAATGTACAAAAAAAAGTTTAATTTGTATAAGTGTTTAAATACTTTTTATTGTGCATACGTTGATTTTAGATACGATTCTAAACTTTATAAATTAAATTAGTTTTGTAAAAGTAATGATGACTCTTTAATAAGGTACTAACAAGTTTTACTTAGTTAGCATCATTTTCGATCTAAAGTGACTAAATGAGATGCTGAAATTTATGAAGCGTATAATTTTTTTTGATATATGTAATACCAGATATGTACAGAAAGGTTTTGGTAAATGAAACCAGATAGAAATTTGAGGGATTTGTCAGCGTATAAGATTTATTATCAGTTTATTGCTTATAATCACTGAATGCTGTTACGTCATAATCCGTCTTTATGTTTATTAAACTTAATTTTTCAGATTTAATTTGTCTTTACAAATTCTTTTAGATGAACGTATTTACTTACGTTTACATTTTACTAAACTATTTACATCTCGATTATTAAGTTGTTAGTTTTTTATTGTTAATTTTTTTTTTCCAAAACAATTTTTTTATAAAAGTTATTAATGTTTAAATTATTTTAAATCAAAATTGCCTTAGTTATTTAAACTTTACTAATTTATATGTTCTGCAACTTTGTAATTTAAAAACGGTTTGATTTAATTTTTAGTCATTTACTTGATACTATAGTTTACCAATTGAAAACAAATAGTCGTTTCACATAAAAAGTTTGTGAGAATGAAAATGCACAAATATAAAAACTTTTAAAAGGTATAATATAGAAATGACCCCGTTAAACTGAAAGGTATAAAATTGCTCCGATAAATTTAACAATAAACTAAAGTGCACTTGAAATTCAACTTCTATAGCTTGCATTTATTTACTTTTTCTTATTTTAATTTTGATTTAGCATACAAACGTCGTTAAAGGCAAAATACAATGAAACATGTAAAATGTAAAACTTTAATTATTGTTTAATTATTTATAAAGGAAAAAATTTAACTCCTGAAATTTAATCAAATTTATTAATAAATTTATTTTTTTTAATGTCCTTCTTTAGATATGCTACGTAGCTTCTAAAGGAATTTAACACCATTATATTTTTTATTTTTTCGGTTTCTCTACGTTAGTGTAACGACAAAGTTTTAAAAAATTATGTAATGTAATCTAAATTAGAAAGATTTAATTATATAAGTCTGAAATATAAACTAAATAAAGCTGTCAATATTGTTTGTTGTAATTTATTTGAAAGATATGTTTTTTTTATTTAGTTTAAACTACTTCAGAAATTCAACCAATACCTAAATACATTATGTTAGTTATAAGTAGTAGCGTATAACTTTGAAAATTTTATGTAATTTGTATGACAAAACTTAACTTTAGATTTTGTTAAACAATTGTAAGTTTATTATGTTACAAATTTAAAAAAAATCTAACAAACTTTTGAGGATTAATATTTACGACAAACTGTAAAACTTCAAAAAAAAAGTAAATGTTAGTAACAAAATATGAATACAAACTCCAATACTTTTGAATATAAAATTTTTAAATCTAAGCTAGACCTTTAAAGTTTGCTTGCTATTTATAAAATTTTAAAGATTTTGGAAAATTTCCAACTTTAATTTTTGAGAAACAAATAATTTGCAGTTAAGCAAAACATCAAATAAATTATCAGAAAAACGAAACATTTTCAAAACCTCAGTGGCGCCTTTTTCATTTCCAATGTCAACATTTTTCGTAATCTTTGATTGGATTAAACGAAAATCGTAAATTCAAAAACAAAAGTTTTGTTACGTGCTAATTAAGTCATGCGTAAGCAATGAACTAAAATTAAAACAAATCAAATAAAATGACATAGATTAGACGGTAGCTATAAATTAAAATGATAACTAAAAAATGACCTATCATTGTTATTTTTTTATATACTGAAGTAAAGTTTAGTGACACAAACCTATACTTTTGCTTTTAATGCTTTTGCTTAAGAAAAAAACTTATACAGTTGATGATAAAACTTGATAACTTACTCTAAAACGATTAAACGTCCCAATAATTATTGTTACTCATTAATTCTAAAAATTTTAAGACTTTAAAAGTTAATATAATAACTTCTTAATTTAAAATAGAATAACAAAAGCAACTAAAATATTTCTTTTTTATTGAAAATTAACAAACATATTATTTTGTTATAAAATAAAAAATTACGTACATGCTCTTAATTCTGAACTAAAATTACTTTTAAAAGCAAGTTTTTAAATTAAATCATGATGTTTTTGTAATAACAGAACACAATACTAGTAAATAAATAAAAATCGTCAATTTTTTTCTATGTTTTAAAATAGTTATTTGAATACAATAATGTACAAATTGTTTTTCGCACATTTTCAAAATAAAACTAAAATCGCTAAAAAGAAGCAAACACTTTTGAAATTTTAATTAGATAACTACTCATATACTGTTTAAAAGAAATTCACCTTTTTTAAATGTTTTAACTTAAACAAAAATGTTTAAAAAACTTTCAAGTTAACTATACTTAGTTTTGAAAATTAAATTTGCTTTAACCTAAGTCTTTTCAAAACTTCATAAAAAAACATTTTGGTACTAAGAATTAAAAATGCGAAACATATTTAAAATGAATAACACTCAGCTTTATAATGAAAACCATTTAAATAAAGTTATTAAACGTTTTCTATAATAAAACCAACATACAGACTAAACGGTTTTAATGGTACTGTACATTCACTTTTAAACATACCATAAGTGAAAAATTGTACTATTAATTTACAGTTTAATTAAATGTTTAAGATAAATATCTTATAAATTTAAAAACAATATTTCTAAGAAAATGCATATATCTCAGGTAAAATGAATATTAGTTATTTTTTGATAGCCTAAAAAATTTTATGAAAACCAAAACCAGTTTAAAACAATAATAAAAAAACATTAGATAGCTAAATAAAATAAAAATTTATTTTAGACATAGTTTTGCAAAAACAATTTACTTAATATTCTTTTTTTTTTTGGTAACAATTTCGTTTAACTAAGTAAATAAAACAAAATCGTTTTTTCTAACAAGTAATACGATTTTTAAAACAATTTCAATTCTAAAAACAGCTTAAAAAACTTGAATACTTTAATTTTCTACAACTTATGAAACTAAGGCTTTTAAGTTTTCAATTTTATATTGTTTTTATTTGCTAAAAATTATTCTATATCCTAAAAATAAATAACCTAAATAAAAACTTTAAATATTTTATTTACTAAAACATATCGCATAAATGTTTCCTTTTATTTCTCTAAAATATATTATAATTTTCTTCGACTAAACCAAAAACTAAAGTATATATACTTTTATTAAACTAGTGAAAGTTGTTAACTTTATTTTTACCAGATTTATTTTTAAAGTAAAGATTTTTTAGAAATCAAATTAAAGCAAGTTGATTTGTTTAAAATGAAAGAGGAAATTACCACTTTCAGTAGTCGTTAAAAGATAATTGGTTATAAAAATCTATTTAACATTCGTTCGTGTTATAAACCTAACCATTAGCGTAATTAAAGTTTTATTTTTAAGCAACTATGGATTAAAAAGTGTTTATACTGTTCTATATATTGTTTAATAACTATTGTTTAAACGATATAAAATAAAGACAAAAAAATGAAATTTGAAGAATCAGTATGCAATTACAATATATCAGTAAAATTGTTATGTGCGTATAAAGAAAGTTTTGTCAGAAAAAATGTGTAATTAAATCTTTTAATTCACCGCTACAACTTAAAAACAATCTTTTAAAGAGGCCATCCACCGAAACCTTTTTAGTAATTGTAATGACAACCGACTTAGAACTAGCAACAAATTTTGAGGTAAAATTTCGATTACTATCCCTAAGAAAAATGTTACCGTGACAACGACCAATCCTAAGTTTTAATTTTATTAGTTATAACCAATAACCAATAAAATTTCAAATTTATTTGTTTATATCGATTTACAGACAAATATGTGTTTATTTATTAAAGACGTCACGCTTTAGAAACTTAAGTTTGACGTAACATAGCAAAAGAAAAGTTAAATCACGAAGTTCACGGTAAACAACTTTTACAGACAATATTTTTTTATTATTTTTGCATCTTAACTTTTATATATAATAACCGTTGAATTTCAGATAATCTCAGATATAATCAGTTGTCTGGAGATAATTTGAACACCTGCTGCTTGTAAAGAAATTTCTAATTTTTTTTGTGAATGTATTTATTGGTATATATATTTATATATATTTAAGATTAAAATAACTGATTATGCTTTCTCAAGAGTAGATTAAAACTTATTTAAAGTATATTTCAGGGGTCGGCAGGCAGTTGGTGGTCGCGGGCCAAATTTCAAGTTTACAAAGTCTTTGCGGGCCGCAGTTTTAGTTTTAGTGACATTTGAATAACATTTTGGTTTTAGTTTTAGTCACACTAGAGAAAAGTTTTACTATTATTTACCTTATCATTTTAAATAACTTTTAGCTATACATAGAATGATAATTTAAATTAAATTAAATAAAATTAGAATAAAATTTATATTGACTAATATAATTAATTGTTAATAAACTATGTACTTTCATAAGCACTTACTAAGTTAAATTTAATACTTTTGTAATTTTACATACAATTTAACTCTCTATAAAAACCAAACTTGAAAGACAATTTATTAGTTACTTTTACATATATTTTATATTATCAACCCCTTTTTTTCATATTTCTAAGAATATTAACTTCAAAAAAAAGTTTTTGAGTGTTAAATAGTTTACATTTATTAAAAATTAATTAATTAATTAATTTAATAAAATTAATACCTGTTTGTATTATAGAAAGCTAGAACAAATTCTTTAACATAATTAGTTCTCGAATACTTAAATAAAATATCTCATTAGTAACTAGTCTTTTACATGGTTGTCACTTAAAAAGCAAAAATGTCTGAGTTTTATCAAACCAGCCTAAGTTCATTAAAAGTTTAAAAAGCTAGTAAATCGTTGTAAATCAAGCTCAAGTACCTAGTAAAAATATCATCATCATTAAAAAGTACACAAAGTGTAAAAAAACAAGAAAAAACTACAATTAGTAAACTACACTACAGTCATAAAAACTATTCTGGGAATTCTAAGATTTATTTTAAGTGTTTGAAATATAAGTTTCACACACATCTGAGTTTTCAAGCTTTTAAAATAGCCTGTTTGTGTAGCAACCTAGTTAAAACAAAGTTCACAACATAAAGAAATAACGAAACTTATTAACACTAAACAAATTACATGCCAAAAAAATATAAGTCAGCCGGAATGGACAATTAACTTTTTTTAATTAGGACATTTTTAACAAAAGTATAAAACTTAATTGAGTCATTAGCGAAGAGAAAAACCTCTTTTTTATTAAGTATTACAGCAATTCTTTATCTGCAATAAAAATTTAAAAATATTAGTTGTAAAATAAAAAACGAGCAACAAAAAAAAAAACGTTAGTTAGGAGTTATTGCGAGAAACGATAAAAAAACAAATCACCAAAGTCAATTCCAACAAAGCACATGATTATCTTCAGTAACTACAGAATTATCGGAAAAAAGTTGTTAAGGCAAGTTATAAAGTAGCAAAATTTATTATTAATAATGAGATACCGTTTATAATTGAAAACTTTTTTAAAGAATTTTTGTTGGCAGTAATGAAAAACTTTTGTTTATTTCTTCAATGACAACAAAAAGTCCTATTTAGGAAACGCATTAAGGTTATAAAGTAGCATAAATCAAATTACGACTTTAATCAATATGTTAAGATGAAAGCACTGATAGAAAAACTATTGCTCATCTCAAAATTTTTATTAGAGATGTTTTTTTAACTTTGACACTTTAGTATAATTTCTTGGTTTAGTTCAAACACGAAGCACAACAATCGTTGAAATTTTACAAGTAAAGGTGCAATGCACCAAAAGTTTTTAGAAGTACAATTCTTTCTTTTATTTTTAGTATAAAGTTTAATTATAGTTTAAAAAGTGTCTTATAAAGTATATCAATATTTAAAAACACTTTTAAGCTACTTTAGTATATTTTTTGATGAAGAAATGTTTATTTGCTAAATTTGTTTTGTCAAATCGAAATTTCACTACTTTACATGTAAAAATTGTTTGAAACTCCAGGCGTTTTAAAAATTCTCAAAATCAAGTTTTTTTCCAAAATTTTTAAGCATAAATTTTCAAGTTCAAAGCTTGAACTTGATATATTATAACATATATTATAACTGAAACTAACACTTTGGGTTGAGCAATACTTACATCATAAGTTTAATTTGCCACTCTTTCAAGCAAAAAAGCCAGCCTGAGTCAACAAAAACATTCCTGATATTTTTGTATACGAAAAACAATTCTAGCCAAAAACTTATAAAATGACTTAGTTGGCCTGAGATTTGAAGTCTTCAAATAAAGATATTCTGAGTGTATGTCAATGTTTATAAACTATCCCTAAGTCTTGTTTATATTTAATAGGTAGCTCCAAAAAACAGCAAATGTGTGTATTGATATGAAAAGCATAAAAGTTAACTATATTAGTTTTTGTCATATATATTGTTTTAATTGTGTCTGTACAAATTTAGATATTACATGTAGAAAAAACAAACTTAGAAAATTATGCATAAACTAAACTTACAATTATGACAAAAGTTATACTTAACAATTGTTTCACGCTAGTGCGATGATCACAAGTAAAAGTAAACAAACTAATAAGTTGCAACGGACAAACATTTTATATAGTTTTAGATAATGTTTTTTGATTGATTAATTTTAGATGGATCCTTAATTGTGAAGCTCTTTAAAAATTTATTGTTAAAACAACTTCAATATAAACTAAACTTAAATTAACTAAAGTATTTTATAAAAAGTGGTTTAAAATATGAGCATTTTTTTTAAGTTGGTATGCATATAAATTAGTTCAAGTGCAAAGAAAACTTCTAAAAAATTAAAATGTGTCAAAACAAAACTTAAATAAACCTTTTTTTCTTATTACTATGTTATTTTAAATGTTTTTACACTAAAACATAACATTTACAAATAAAAAATATATAAAAGAAACTTAGGTATAAAAGTTATTAAAAAGAATATCTAAGCTATAAAGAAATGACATTTTAGTTAATTACTGTGCATTGCTTATGTACAAAATGGAAAACATTTGCATTTAGTTTATTTGATAAATAGGTATATTATAACTAACTTATTAAATTCAAGCACTCTTTTTTCAGATAATTACTTGCTGTTGTAAAATAGATGTTATTATGAAACTTAGAAAAATATCCTGTTAGAATGCTAATCTGTTTTTTTCACATTTTTAAATTAAAGTAGACACTTCTTCTAATTATTTTTAAATATTATACAGAGACTTAAAACCAAACTAAACAAACTAAATCGAATTACCGAAAAACATTTTACTTGAAATATATTTTTGCTCAGCGGGCCACTTTTACATGCTCGCGGGCCACAAAATTTTCTTTCGCGGGCCGCATTCCACTCAAAAAAATAACGTGCTCGCGGGCCGCAGATTTACCCTTCGCGGGCCGCAATTGGCCCGCGGGCCGCAGTTTGCCGACCCCTGGTATATTTAGATTCCGTAGCAAACTGACAAATAAGAAACTTACAAAATAGTTTTTTCCTTCAAAAAAATTTCAAAATTGTTTGGTAATTTTATTTTTTTAACTTAGCCTTTGTAGTTAACTAACAATTATAAGAGACTGTGTGAAAAACTTTGTTTAAAAGCATAAAACTTAAACTTAAATTTATATTCAAAAAAATATAGTAGCCTCAATACTACTACAACGTAACGTTAGCCGTTGATTAAGTTCAGGCTTGAAGTAAGAGTTATTAATAGCTAAAGCTAGGTTTTTTGAATTCCTTAGTTAAGTAGTACGCTGAAGTCTAATTTTCATTTGTTTAAAGCTTTTGTAAAGGTTAAAAAAAGCTTATTTAACTGCGTATTAAATTTTTTTTGAAAGCATTTTGAAAATATCAAAATTTACGAATTTAATTTTTGTTTTCATATATGCTTATTGATTATTTAATAACTTTAAGTTTATAATGTAGTATGAAAATTTAATATTTTCAAAATTTATCTAAAAAACCATAAACTTAAAGCAGTTTTATAAAAAAAATTTTATGTAAACTTAAAATGCAGTTTTACTAGTAAAACTTCAACAATAAGGATTAATCACCCTTTTGTTTCTCACATAACTGTTGAACTTTTCACAATAGAACATGGTATTTCAATTTAGATTTATTTAATGTTTGTTTAATGAGTGAGATGGATAATTACTGACTAAATCGGGTTTTCTCTTGTACTTTTCGCGATTAAACAGCCATAAACTTCTTATAACCTTTAAACAGGTATGACTTAGATGTTACTTTATTGTCATTTTTTGTAGATTTTTTGAAAATTATTTTATTGTTATATGTGTTTAAAATATGTTTGTGGTGTGAAAGTTTTAGAAATGTAACTTTACATAGTTTAGAAATTTGAATAAACGAATTTAATAAAAAGAAAGTGTTATTTTTATAAACAAACATTAGAAACTAGCTTAACGTTAATAGCTTATAACAATTTTAATCGTTCAGCTAATGCTTTAGTTTTATTGAAGCACAAATTTAAAAAAAATATACAAAAAAAAAACTATTAGTATTAAAAAAAAAACAATAAAACTTATTCGACGTGATTTAATATAATAAATTCCTTCAAAATCACCTTTAAGTTACGAAGTTGTTTCGTTTTTTTGTAAATAACTATATGATTGCATCTCAACTAGATACTTTTACTTTTTCTAGCAATAAAGTACACAAAAAAAAAAAGTTTTTTAAAAAGTATATTAAAAAAGTTATAAATACATGAACCTCTGTAACTTAAATAATCAGAACCTTTTTTCAAGTTATTTTCTTTTTTATTATTATTTGTTTATTGTTAATGGTGTATACTGTTTATGTTGTTATTTATAGCAAGAAAAGTAAGTTTTTTAGCAATACTCTTTAAAATTAAAGGTTAATAAAATACTTTGTAAAAGTTTAGTTTAAAAAAATCGCTATCGAATTTTATAACGGAACGGCTTATAAACAAACAAATAAAATAGTTGTTGAAGTTAGTAATATTTAAAAAAAAAGTATTACACGTTCACACTCAAACATTAAAAAACTTTTTTTTTTTTTAACTTTATAAATAAAAGTTTTGTGATAAGCAAAAAAGTATTGATGCTTAAAGTTAATTTTTTGTTCAAGCTGATAAAACAAACATCTTAATCAAACTTCTGTTTTACATCAACAAACTTAAATACAATTATCAGTTAATTTCCGCTTTTTAACAGTTCTAGTTGACAGTCAACAACTGTGAAAATTCGTTAAAATAATTCTATTCAAATCAAATATGAAATCTAACCGTAAATAGTTTTACATCAAACTTTATACTTTAAAAATCTGTTTATAAACAATTACAAATTGTTCATCAACAAATAAAACTTTGAAAATATCTTTTTTTTCTGTTTAAACGCAAGTTTTTTTCTATTTTTTTAGTTCTATATGAAAATGCTTTTAAAGTTCAAATTCTGTGAATTTACTAAAACTAAACATATTTATATTTACAACATTGTATTGAACAAGTGTGTCAATTGAATAAAGTTATTATATATTGTAATAGAAACACACCTAACTTTATATAACTTTCAACAGAAGAAGTTATAAAATTCAAACATAATAATAACAGAAAAAATTGTTATTTTCTAGAATATTTTCCGATTAAGCTAAAAATTTGTTGCAACTTTTCTAGCATATTAAAAGTATAAGTTATTAAATAGTATTGTCATTTAATTTCTTATGTTTAATCAAAGTATTGTAGGAGTTATCCATTCAAAACTGTTCTAAAAGCTTCCTTCGCTTATACTGTTTTTTTTTTGTTATCTCGATTAACTTTGAATACAAGCATTCAATATCAAAATATAGACAAAACTTGAAACTCTAAATATTTATTATGAACAATGGGTAAGTTTTTTGAAGTAGAAAAAAACATCAAAGACACACATGGCCGAAACCATTGATGCGTATAAATAATTGTTATTACGTCACATCTTTTTGGTTCCGTTTGGTCGATTTGTAGTCTGTTGAACTGAGTTGACGTTGAAAACTCTTGCCGATAATCAGATATAAAATATTTAATTTTTAAACCTTTACCGAAAATAAATTGATAGCTTAATACTTTTGTTTATTATAAGCAACAACTATCCCTAATTAAGTGTTTTTGTATAGATTAATTTTAAATCAATTTTATTTTTATTATGTACTTATCACTTGGTTACAAGTAAATATTTACAGTTAGATAAAATTAAATTAGCACTATAATAGATTCACTTCGACAAACATAAAGAAATTTAAGTTTTTTAAATTGTGGTGAAATTTTAAGATAATAACATTAGAATATCTTACTTTCTAAAAAAATATTTCTAAACTAGAAGAAATACTTCTTTTATATTTTTTGAAAACTATAAATAATCTTTTTGTTATCTAAAGAAACTTAGTGTGAAAAGTAGTACTGCTCAGTCTTTGATAAACACGAATAGTCAAAACTTACTTATTTGAAAGAATTCATTCTTTATAGCTAAAAAACTAAATACAAATATACTTTCAATTAAGTACAATTATAATCAACTCATACAAGCTTTATTTATAAAAATAAATATTTTTATTTATTTTAGTAGCACCAGTTAACTTTATCAGTTTAAAAGTATAAGTTTGGAGTTAAAATTGTTGATAATTGCAATTAAAGTTTCTGAAATGAATAAATAACAATGATATAAATTGAAGAAGAACTAAAAAAACTAGGATGTTTAGCTTACTTTAATAGGATAAAAACTCTTTTTACTATTTATTATATAATATTTGGTTAATATTGTATCGTATACTTTATTCATGCACTTTAATTTAATTTGTTTTCATACGTTAGAATTCAACAAGTGTTTTAAATTTTTCTTCTTTTTGATTGAAGATTTCTAGCAGAGGTTTTGCCAAGTTTCAAAACTAAACAAACTATTATTTCACATAATGTGAAAAATAACAGTTTTCAATACACAAATCAAAAAATGATTTTATAATATACATATCATTTTTTTGAATATACTAAAATACATTTAAAGATAATCTAAAAGCTTATTTTGAAAAGCAAGTAATTTAGAGTTAAGCAAAAAATCTTAGCGTTGTCAATATATCTAAACATTTTAAAAACATCTCTAGGTACCGTACGTTAAGAGGACTATACTAGAGTTTCAAGCAACAGTTTTGAATAAATTTATAAACTATAGTTACAGTCTTATAGAAAATCGGAATAAGCTCTATCTTGAAGTTATGTTAGTACTACAGTCGTAACTTTTTTAATTTGAGAGTAATTTTACAGTTGAAACTTGTTTACTGAGAAACTTATAAACAAAAGTATAAAATAAACGTGCGAAAATTGATTTAAATGTAAAAATAAATCGTTGGTGGTCTAATGCATTATTATTTGTCATCGAATTATAAGCTATTTTTATAATTTTCTACTCAAAACTTATAGTCTGTATACAGCTGTATTTATACGCAAAATTTATTTAGTTTTAACGGTTTAAACGTAAAAACCACTTAAAGTTATTAAGTTTTTTTTTAAAGTAAATAATACTTAAAAGCTTATATAAGTATTTAACTAGGCTTTATCAAACATTAAATTTAAATTAAAGAGGCAAAATAAGCAACATGAACAAAAAAAAATCAAATAGCATTTCAAATTATTTAAGTTAGTATTTTAATGCGAAATACTAGAGTCTAATTTAGAAAAATAGATTTAATAAGTAAAATGATTGTTTGAAATTACTTTCAAGAAACATAACTCTACTCAACTTACTGGGGAACTAGATTTTGTGTACATGTTTTGTCAAAGTAGATTAAAAACAATACATAAATTTTCAAACTACAAGATTAAGTATTAAAAAAAAAAAAAAAAAAATTTAGTTTTGTTCTACATTAAAAAACTGTTAAATTTAACATACAATACTTTTATTTAATAGCTAGTACAAAGTTGTATAATATAAAGTAAATATTTAGTTGGAAAATCTATTTTAAAGATTTATATATGTTTGAAAAAAAAAGTTTTTAAGTAAATTAAGTATTATGTTGGTAATGTTTTTTTTTGTAAACATAAGAGGGTGAATACAAAGAAAATAAAAATTTATTTTCATTTAATCTTTACTTTATTTATTTTTAACTGATTTGATCATGTATTATTAGTATCTGTTCAGTAGCGGCATCGATGACATAAGTACGCTCAAAATCACAAAAACATGTAGTTTTAAAATATGTAATGCTTTTTAAATCAAGTGAAATTAAATAAACGAAGAAACGTTCTTAATACAATAAATGCTAGCATACTTTGAAAACTTTTAAATAGTATACTTAATGTAAAGAAAATTACTTAGGAAAATAATTTATTTCAAGGCAAGTTGATATTATTCGAACTTCATTTGAATAAGTTGTTTTAAAAGCTTTAAAATAATTACTTCACGTAAACACGCAACTTCAAAATGCGTGTCTTATGAATGTCCCTCTGTATTTTAAAGCTGCGTAAAGCGCTATGCAAGAAGATCTGTTAAGTATAATTAATATATAACAAAATAAGAAAAATTAGTTTTAAATAAGTTTCAATTAATGATTTATTTTCTTATAAAAATAGTTTATTTTTTTGTTTCTTGCTTATTCTTAACGGTTGTCAATATCTAATTTTAGTAAGTCACGTTTTTAAAGAATTCATAGAAAACTTTTAAGATAAGATAAAATTGGTACTGCTGTACAAATTATATGAAGTTATAATAGGAGTTTAATCTTTCTTGAATTCGAATGCTTACATTTGTATTTAGAAGCACAAAGAAACTAATAGTAGTAAAGATTAAGTTCAAAAAAAATAAAAAATTGCTTGAAAAAGTTTGGAAGAAGGTAGAAAAATGTAAGAAAAAAGCATTTTGAAAGAGAAGATAAAACTATTTTAAAAGAGAAGATAAAACAAAAAGTAAATCTAAGAAAAAGGCTTGTTTAGGGAAATATTAAACTTCAAACTTTGTTGTTAGTGAATGTCGTGTGAGTGGCTTCTGTTAAGTTTGTGAAATTAAAATGAACTTTTTTCTGAAACACCAAAAAAATGTCTGTAAACACTTGCTTTTTTCATCACACAAGCGTAGACTATTATTTTTAGAATAATAAGTCACTTATTGGCAGTTGAGACTAGTTTCAAAGAAATATGTTTGAATAATAAAAGTAAGAAAATTAAAAAAGTAAAAAATAAAGAAATACTAAAAAAGGAAGATAAAAATTATGCTGTGTAATCTCTAGTTTAGATGTGTAAGTTGTTTGTGAATCTTTATTAAATTGCTTTTTTTATGTTTGATAAACTTTATTAAATTCATTCCTGTGAATGGCTTGTATAGTGAAAATTACATAAGGTTTAGTTGAAAACTGTGACACTTTGTAAATATGTAATTAACCAAGTGGTAAAATAAATAGACAGACATAGTATAGAAGTACAAAGGTATAAGTTTTTTGAGAATTTTTAATGTGATTATAAAAAGCTTAAAAGGATAAAATAATATTCAAGTGTTTTGTAAAACTACAAAAGATAATGGTATTTTTTGATCAAAAAATTGTACTTTTTATCTTTTTAGAAGTTTGCCACTATTGGCAGTAGAGATCAAGCTCTTGAAATTTATAAAAAAAAATTGAAAATCATAAAACTAATAGAAAATAAAAAAAGATGTAAAAGTAAAAAAATAAATGAAAAATACTACGAAAAAAATAAACATTGTAATAAGCCTTGTTGAATAAAATATCTTACCTTAGGCTTAAAAATTTTAGTTTTTTATGTACTAGTTTTTTAGTTTAGTCTACTGACTTATTTCTATAACTAATTAGGTATTTCAGATGATTAAATAAACTAATTCTAATAAATAATTATTGGGAAAATACAAAATCTAATAAAAGTCAGTCAAACATTTTGTTTATTTCAAAATCATCTATTAATCAAGAAATTACATTTATGCAAAATTGCTCAGTTCAAAATAAAGTTTTGCCTAAAGAAGGTGGCAGTGTTGCAACTGAAGACAAAAAAGTCGAACTTTACGCGAGTAATAAGACAACAACAAGTTTTGAAAATGTAAATGACCATTCAAACAGTAAGAATGTCACCGATGAATTAAACAGCGACGGTTCATCTGACTTCAAAGAAGCTGTCAGCAACGTTTTGAAGGGTTACGATTGGACATTGGTTGCCATGCCAACCAAGTTGAACGGAGGTCAAAAGGTCAAACCTCATGTCAAACGACCAATGAATGCCTTCATGGTTTGGGCTCAGGTAACTAAAACAATAGTTTTTTTTTAATAATATTTTTACAAAATCTTTCTTTTTTAAGTCCTTAAGCTAAACTGCAATGAAAAATAAAAGTATGTTTAAAACTGTGTAAATTGCTGTTAATAACTGTAACTTACAAAGAATTATAAAAAATGAGTGAATGTAAACCTTTACTTTTTTAAAGAAAAAATATCTATTTTATAAGATTTTATTTTTGAAGCAAGGACTTTTAAAATATTTTTAAAATAGTATACTCAATTGAATTGTCTATAATTGTTTATAACAAAAATTAAGGTTTCTGGAAAAGGTTTTTTTTTGACTTGGCTTCGGCTCAAGTAATAACAAATTATTTTATTTTTATATATTTGTTTCATATTTATACAAAATAAAAACTAAAAAGAAAATTCGCCGTAAACGGTTTAAAATGGTTGACTATGTTAAACGCTCCATCAAACATAAGGTAACAGTAAATTCTGACTTTTTTGTTTTGTATAGTGTTATTAATTATGAAGTAAATTACTACAAACTAATAACTATGTTGGTATTGACTTATCAAGTTAGATATGAAACCGATACCAATAATCCACGTTATAATATGCAACTTAAAATAATCTATATAAATTTATATTTTTATGCTGTTAATTTTTAAACTATTTTAGGCAGCTCGTAGAAAACTAGCAGATCAATACCCTCATTTGCATAATGCTGAACTTAGCAAAACACTTGGAAAACTGTGGAGGTGAAAGTTTATAAGAGTAAAAGCTGTAGAATACTTTTATTAGTGAAAAATAAACTTTTGTTTTTTTATGTATGAAAGTGAGTAAAAAACCTACTTTTAATCGTTTTAATTAGATAAGCTACTTAAAATATAATAAAGTTTTAACTTAATAGTTAACAATATGTATTACATGTATTACTAAAGTATTAATTTACAAGTTTATACAACTTAGATAAGTTATTCATAATAAAAGAAGAATATAGCTTATTCGTAACATGTTCTTCGTATAAAAATCAAGCACTTTATATTGAATAATTAAAAAAGGTTATTTAGAACATTTTTCTTTTTATAGACTGCTGAGTGATGCTGACAAGAAACCTTTCGTCGACGAAGCGGAACGACTGAGAATAAAACACAAAAAAGATTATCCCGACTACAAATACCAGCCGAGAAGACGAAAAACATCTAGACCTAACAGTGAAGAAGGAAATGAAAAAATGAAAAGCTCTTCGAAAAGAAAACACGTTGAAAATAATTCAGAGAAAACTCAAAACGTTAAACAATTAGTTGATGACAGAAAACTAAACAATCCTTGCAAGCATCAAAATTATAGTGTTGAGGCTACTTTGTTATCTACTAAAGAAGTTTTTGGTGATAAACGAAGTGAAAGTTTTCCAGATGCAAATGCAACACAATCGAAAGCTCACAGCGACAAATTTTACCCCGGTTACAACCAAAACTCAGTATACGAAATTTACAATTTAGGTAATTACCCGAATACAAGTACGTTTGTGTCTGAAAATCACGCGTTATCACCGCTACCAAATTTAAGTCTTCAAAATTCTCCTATAAACCCGCAAGCAGTCTTTCAAAGCCAAAGTCTGAAGAATCAAAAATTTCTAATAAAGACTGAAAAGCTTCAGCAATCGATAGACAAAAGTAATTGTTTAAAAACCGATTGTTTGAATAACACTGGAAGCGACCTCTCAATTCACAGCTCAGAATACTATCATAACGGTAACCACAGCAATGAAAGCTCTAATCTTTTAATATCTAACAAGAGTATCCAGAAGTTCAGGAACCACAGCCCTCCTGGAAGTCCTTCGGAAATTTCTTTATTTTCTGAAAGTTCTAAAACATCTTCAGTTTCAAATTTAAGCAATGCAGTATATAACTATGACTCTCCCCGGACAGACCCCAGATACTCTCCTATGTTGTACCAACAAAACAGGTACCAACCTTACATGCATCTTCCCCAAACAGCGCCTCAAGCGACAAATTTTACATTTTTTTCTCATCAAAATCCCGAAGAAGCTCACAGTTCTCAAGCTAATTTATATAAAAACTTTGGTTACAACCAACCGAGCCAATGGTGAAATTGATAGTAACAATTGAATAAAGTAGTAACAAAAAGTATATTAAAATTGAAAATATGCTTTAAACTAGTAGATAAAATTAGGAACGAAGGTCGGAAAGCGATTTATACTTAATACCAAACTTACTTATTTAGGAAAAAACCCTTTAGACTGTAATATTTTCAACGTTAACATAAAAACAATTAAAAGGTATGTTTTCCTTTTCAAATAATTGGTTCATGTTATCTCAATTATTAAAAAAGTCTTACTCTTAATCTAAAAATATCTTATTAACACTAAAGTTAATCAACTTTTTTGCCTAAAATCTTTTAACTAACTTGCTTTATAGATAATGTTTAGTTCCTATTAACATTGATATGTTTTAATTTTATTTTTGTCTTTACAACTTTTTGCTGATTTATTTATTGTATTGCAATATATACGAGCCTTCTGAAATTCTAATTGTGCTTTAAAATACTTTTTAGAAATGTTTTACCTCAACACAAACAATCACTTGTTTTTTTTTAATTATTTAATTAAATACTATACATATTTCTATTATGAATTATTTTTTATAATATAATATTTAAAACTTTTCCCGTATTTAATTTTAAAACTTTTCTATACATCGCTATATATCTACTTTTTTTTTCATAAACTAAATCGTTTCATAATACCTTTAAGTATCAATAAGAACTAAGTTAACTTCAAAGCCATTAGGAATGAAACAACTAAATTTTGACATTTTAAATTTTACAAATAATAGTATAGTATAAAAAGTATAAATCATTTTAAATATCAACTAGCATGAGTAATTTTTTTGTATAAATAACTACTTTTTTGAGTTAAAACATTATATCGTGTTTAAATTGAAGTTGTTCTAAAAACAGAAAAGTAAAACTTTTTTTAGTTTTTTTATTTCTTCTTTGTTTAATTCGACAAATAGTTTAAAGATTCAAAAATCCTTCATCTCTATTTTTTTTATAAATTTTTTCCACTGTTTTTTGTGACTATATTTATAAGTAAATTATTAGCCTTTGTTTATATTTTTAAAATTCAAGACTATATCTTCCTTCCTAATACAAGTGCTTTTTCTCTTTTATTAGACAAAAAAATCTGTATGTTGCTTTAAAACTTTACAATTACTAAACATTCATTTACTTTGATACATTCCTGAGTTTTTAAACAGTTTAAGTTTAATATGATTTGTAATGCATTGATCCTTTTATTGAATTTTAATTACTTATATTAAAAGTCTAAAAAAACTGAGGTTTTTAAAATAAGTTACAATGTTAATGCTGTCGAACTATAAAAAATGCTACAAAACAGCCTGGGGAGCTTTGTATGAATTTAAAAGTGTTTCGTTTAATGTTATGAAGTTTAAAAAGTAGTTTACTTACTTAAATATTTTAAATAGATAAATAATTATAAGTATAACAAAAAAGTTCATTTTCTTAATTTTCAACAACAAAATATAAGATAATTTGTATGTTTTTTTTTAATATTGTATTTAGTAAAAAATAAAAAATGAGAATTTTAATTTTAAATATAAGTTTAGTTTTCCAAAATAAGGTAAAGGATTAATAACCTAACACTATAAGTCTGTATTTTTATACTTATTTTTTAAGGATTTGTAAACATGGTTATACAACCAACTGTTAACTTAAATTATTTGATTTTTGTTTTCATATACTTGTTTAAAACTATAAATATATTGTTAAAAATTGCTAAAATTGAAGATATGTTTGACTATAATTGATAAAGTTTACAATAAATCAAAATGTTCGACAAATTTATTAACTAAAAAACTTGTTTATCAAATTTGATACTAAATGATACTTCAATAATAAATATTTTTTAAATTAGTTAAAAATGCGGAAAAGAAATTAACATAGTTTAGAAATTAATAAAACGTTTTTAATTGTTACTAATATTTTTTAAAACTAATATTTCTTGTTGCTGTTAAAAAGCTAAAATGTTTAAGGTTTTTTTTCAAATTAATGAATTTGTTTGCTTACTGTTTAACATAAGTTTAATTTCTATATAATTCATAAAATTATTAAAAAAAAAAATTACGAAATTAAACATTTATATAAAATAGAAACATATTTAAATTTATCATATCATAATAAGATCAGGTAAGTTGATTGTTGCTAAAATTTTTTATCAAAACAGTTTAAGAATCATGCTAATTCTATATATTTAACCAATGTATTGTTATTTAAACTGTAAATAATTTTCTAGTTGTATGAGGTTTAAAATGTAAAATTTATGATTAACATTAATGGTAACATATAAAAAAAACTTATCTTTACTTCCTCAAATTTGTTATTAATAATGTTTTAACTGCTTTTTAGGTAAAAAACAAATTACGGATCATAATTTCTATTGTTAAAATGTTATCTGTGTTTACTTCAGGTTACATATAAAGACATAATTTTAAGTTGATAAAATCAGACGTACAAATTTTAAATGTGCAATAAATTTTACACAAATTTATATTAACGACTTAAAAAAAAAAATAAGTTTTAAAGATTTTTGTTATCACTTGAGCTAATAACTTAGTTTAGAAATTTTGCTTATTTACAAATAGTATATTTCAACTTAATATCATTTTCTACACTATATTAAATAAAAACTTACCCTAAATTCCCTTTTATTTTTTTTTTTGTTTGTCCTACTTAAAATATGAAATACATCCTGTAAATTTGATATGTAATTTTAACATTATAACGTCTATAATTTGCATAATTAGCCACAATATTATTTTCACAAAATTAACACTAGTTGTTATCTTATTTAATAAAAAAAACTTGTTAACAGAAGTATGAAGAACGATAATATATTTCATTTTATTTTTATGTTTACGAAAAATTTTCAAGAAGTTAAATAAGTTGGTGTTTGTTTCGATGTTTGTTGAAAATATTATAATTTAAAAAAGAACGAATTTGTTATGTATAAATTCTTTATACTTATATATTAATTAAATTGAACTTATACTTTTTTGAATTGTAATAGTTAATGTTTAAAGCTAAAATAATATTATTTAAATTAATGTTCGTAATTTCAGTATTTATATTTTGTGTGAAATTTTTGAAACAATTTTTCAATGTTTGCATATATTATAAAACCGTTTGAAAAACATTTATTACGTTACTTAACCTTTATCAATCTAATCGTGGCTTCGTATTTGAAGAAATGCTGTAAACTTTAATGTAATTTTAATTAAAATTAAATTGAATAATGACTTGTTCTCAAAAATAAAGAAAAAATCCTTTTTTAGTTTTGCTTATGCAATACACATAATTAAGTCTATTTTTCTCAGATTTATTTATGTTAAAATTTATTCAAATTTTTACGACATTAATTGTAAACTCTAATTTTTGAACTAAGAATGTAGAGATTTTGTATGAAATAAATTATTCCAGCTTATAAAATACCTGACTACTAAACTACCATTTTTAATTTTTCTTAAAAAGTTTTTTAATTCACCTAAAAAAAAATATTTTACACTTTCTATAAAGAAAAGTTTGATTCATTCGAGAAATTTAAAATAACCAACAAAACTTTTCACTAATAAGATATACGTGCAAAATCGAATTTTGATTGAATTAAACTTACTTAATGTAAGCTAGAAACTAATTTGGTGTTATTTCGATAAAAGCTTTATTTCAACAGCTTACCAAAATTTGTAAAAACGTTTAAATTTATATCCAAGAAAACTTTGTTAAACCAAAGCGTGTCGATCTCAAAGATAATTTTTTGTTTAATCTTATATAAAGTACTTAACCTGTACAATTTTGTTATGATTTAATCAAATCAAGACTAGTAACATAAAAATCTAGACAGAACCAAAACTTTTTACACTGAAATTTATTTTTGTCGCTGCTGAAACGCTTGTATATTTTGTTGGTAAAAAACCAATATATTTGTTTTAATATACTTTTTATAACTGACACTTATTTACTATTTTATATTTTATAGGTTTATGGTACGGTAAAACCAAAAAAAAATTATTTAATTTGTGAACTACAAAACTTTTAGCGGTAAATTTTAAAATAGGTTTTGTGACCATGTTTACAAAGAATTCTTTTATGAGTTTTAAAATTATAAAGTAGTCGTTTTATAGTTATCATAGCTTTGTACAACTCTTATACATTTACATATTCTTGTAATGACAAAATCTGGTAAGTATTAGCCATTGAACTAGTTGTTTAAAAGTATTTACAAAATAAACAATTTAAACTAACTTAGCAAATATTTTTAGAATATTTTGTTAGCAAAGCAGTAAAAATAAATAGTCGGTAAAAAGATACTAACAGTTTATTTTAATATGAACTTAAAATATTACGGTTTTTAACGTAAAAGTATTAATAATTTTTTTATAATCTGATTAATTATTTTCATAAAAAATGTTTAAAAAAAATAATTCTAAACCTTTTAATTAACTTTTATAAATTTATTTCAGAAAAGGTGTATAAAGATTTAACTTTTGTTGGAAACTAAAACAGGTAAACTTTACTTAATTTAAGAAGTAAGACAAAAGCTCAATTTTCAAAACATCTGATACGAAGTCGTTAGTAATTCGCATGACAACTTGAAACAGTTTGTTGCCATGTCACTTTTATGTTGTTAAGTAACCCGTATAAACTTTTTATCGGGTCGATTTTGGACCGATTACAAATATTTCAATCTACTTTTTGACATTTATTAACATTTACACTTTCAAAAAATACTTTGAAGCGGCATCTAAAAGATAAAAATTGTCTCATAACATAAAATAATGGTTTTTACAAAGTTTATAAATGATTTCTTTTTTGACTTCTATTCTTAATTTTTTAATTTTTTATTGACTTGTGACTACTTTAGTATTTAATTTAGTAAATAGTATAACAAATTTGTTTGACCCATATTAACCAAATTTTTATATAAATTATAACACAACTTTATAAAAACTAGATTTTATAAATATACCAGACAAATAAAGTTTTTCAGTTTAAAGTACTTAATAAAATCAATTCAGTTAGTAAACAAAATACTTAATGATTTGTTTAAAGATTAAATATTTAAACTACTTGGTTTATGTTTTAAATTCTTCAAAATGTATCAAGTCAAAATATGCGGTTCAAAGTGTAAAATTTTTGGTTGTGGCAGGTGCAATTATTGTGTCAAATTTTAAGTGAAAGCGTTTAATAATTCTATACTAAAATTTTTCTGTTTTGAAATCAACCAAAGTCGAGGCATTTTATTAAATTAAGTTTTGTACACAAAACGTTGTATTAATTTTTATACGCAGGTGTCATAGTGTAAATGTAATAGTTGATGAGTGAGTTTGAACTTAATTTAACTCTTTTGTAATTTTACTTGGTACGTACATGTCTGTGAAACATAAATGTTTTTTGAAAGTTATAGAATGAACTTATTAAAAAACACTAGAATTTATAAATTTTAAATGTTTAAACTAGCTCAGCAAGAGTAGAAAAATAATTGTCTTTGTGTTTTGTTAATGTGTTTTACTATAAACAAATACCAGTTTAAAGAGTTTAAACGCTCTTAAGTTAAATCGTAAATACTCACTGGCATAATTAGATTACACACCTTTTGAAATGACAAAATAATAATATTTAGAGACACTATCTTAACAAATAAAAAATCAAATGTTATACTTCGAGAAAATAAAATCTGAATTTCGACTATACGGTTTAAAAAGCAATATTTACGGTATTAGAAAGTAGAATTACAATAAACAGTATAGTTCGTAAAAGCAAGTGTATAAATTTTTTGTGTTTTAATCCAATTTTGTTTGTCTTAACAGCTTCAAATGACGTTAAAACTTGTATTTTATCATGCATCTAGTTAAATTTTTACCTTTTGTACCATTGAATGATGTTGCTAATGCAAGATGAACAGTTGCAATTTAAAGTAAAAGTCTGACAAAACACTTAACTAAAATATAAATAACACTACTGATCGAAACATTAAATAAAACTTATCGAAGGTGATTACAAAAAAAAGAGTCTGTCTACCCAACAATGATGATATTACAACAATAATACTAGCATGTTTTTATCAATTTATATACTTTGAATAATTTAAATTTTAGACTAAATCTTAGTCGAACCCTTATCTTTACACTAACTCTGATGTTTCTTGTCAAAGTTTTTAATTAAACTTAAAAATTTTTATTTTTGAATTACACTCTAACTACACTCTAATAAAATGTTAATTACATTAAGTTTTATTGCTTTTAAAATACTAGAGGTAACGACAGATAAAAAAAAAAAAAATAAATAAAAAAAAAAAAAAAAATTACAACTAAGTATTTGTAAACCGACATTTTAAATATAAAATAAGGAAAAATTAACATAAAAAACACTGTTTAATTTTTAACAATGATATATTACTATATTAGGATAAAGAAAATTAAAGATAAGTTATTTTTAAAGTTTTATACTTCTATAAAATTATTTAAAAAGTATTTTGTTACATTAATTATGTTAGGTTGTGTTAACGTTACGAACAAATAATGACCTTTTATAAAGTTACATTTTGTTGAGTGTTTATTTTTTACTACTGCTAATGCATCTTAATAGTTTAAAAACCAAGTTAAAACAGTAAATAGTTACATTGATATGGTACAAAAACTACAATGTAAACTAGCTTTTTTTTTAATTTCGGTTTAAACAATTAAACTTTTCATAACACAATTTAAAACTTTAACTTTGGAGAGATTCAAACTAATTAAGAAATCTACAAATTTCATAAAACTGTTTTTTACCAAGTTGAAATTGTTAGTTTTATTATGATTATGAATTTAAAATAGCTCTTCTAAGTTTGCTGTCTTAAAGAAATAATAGTTTGACAGTGATTTTACCTACAAATGAAAGTCACAATAAATTTTAACTTAGAGTTCACTAAAAGTTTAGTTTTGTAGCTAATAACCTACTTTAATATGAACCTAATTTTTTATGGTTTAAAGTTCATTGTGTTTACTTTTAGATTATTTTTGACTTGATAAACTTTAAACGACTAAAGGGCGCATAAATATTATGACGTAACATTAACAAGTACCAAGCTTAAAAAATATAATATAATTTAAAGAAAGACTCATATATCAATATAAAGTTATCTTATTTACATTATTTAAACTAAATTATTTTGGACAAAGCTAGGTTCAAAAGGTACTGATTAGTTTAAAAAATCAATGCCTTATTATTTTAGTTTAATCAATTTAATTTGTTGATACAAAATATATTAGTATTATTACTTTTTAGTTTTAATATTAGTATAGTGTTAGAGTATCTACTGAATTTGTTTCAATAATGAATATAATAAAATTCAATATTTATCTATATATATTGTTTTTTGTTTTTAACTTTCGCAGTTCAATCTATTTTGTTTGCGAACTTTAAACTAAATATAACTATCAGTTACCTAACGTCTTATCAAATTGATTTTATATTAAATAAATAAAAATTAAGTTTACCAAAGAAATTAAACTAGTTTTTTAAATAGTTCAAAACTTCTTCAATTATCTTAATAGCAAAAGGTATTTAATTAAAATAATTAAGTTTTGTAGTAAACGCAACTTCAATATTTAGCTTGATAAAAATAATGTAATATTTATTTTAAAATTTATTTTTAACTATAGCAAACTTTGTTAATATTTTCACTTTTAACTATTTATGTGTTCTACTTTAAATCAAAAAAAAAACATTTTATAGTTTGTTATGGTATACAAGTTTTAAGTAACAGTTTATGTTTTCATTGAATGCGTAATACTTAAAGAACTATTTAAAAATAGAACTTTTATTTATCAATAGCTTTTTCTATATGAATTAAAAGCAAAATAAAACTTATTGAAACTTTTTAGTACTAAACTTTGTTTATAAAACTTTTGAGCTAGATAAGAGTGTTTATTATTATTTTTCCATTGGTAAAATTTAAAACTTTAAAATTTTTATAACGAAAGAACTTTTATATAAAAGTATCCAAATTTGTTAATTTTTATTATAACTTAAAATATATAACAAAGTTTAAACTACTGATTACATATTTATTAAGTTAAAGTTATAAAGACTTCAAACTAGTACTTTTACAAACGTTTTTTTTTTTCCTTTTTTAATAAAGTTATATATAGTTTATAGTTTTAGTCGTGCATTAAAGTAAGATTGACTTGTTTCAAAAATTAAAAGTATAATTTTTTTGTGGTTCAACTGCAACATTTAAAAACTAAACGTCATATTAAAATTTGGTTAGAATTTAAAATTGAACAAAATAAAAATTCAAAAGATATTTTTGCATTTAAAAAAATTGAATATTCAGTTTAGTAGGCTGAAAGACAAAAGAAAAGTTTAACTTGTCTTTTTTAGAATTAATATGAAGTATTAAAATAAATGAGCATACATAAATGTTCAACATTTAATAAAGTTAACCTCTGTAAAATGGCTGAGTGCAATCTGAGTTTTAGTGCGATATACTAACTTATTTTAATGTAAACTTTGTTGTTACGAAGTAGAACTTAGCTTTTTAATCTAATGCTAGTATCTTTTTCATACTGTAACCACTTCTTTTTAATCTTACAATCCAATCTTCGAACTTTATCTTTTAAAATTTGTCAATTTGTTCTAAAAATATTTTTGATAGTGTCTCTAAGTATTATTATTTTGTCATTTTAAAAGGTGTGTAATCCAATCATCTCTGTGCATACTATGTATATTTACTACCGTACTTCCAAAATTAAGTTTTTTTATTGATGAAGTAAACAGTATTACGAAAGGTATTAATTTTTTTTAGGCCTTAAAATCCTAATGTTTTTGATCAAACTTTGAATAAAAAGATTGATAACTAAGCTAGTAAAAAAGTACTTGTGCATCTGTAATTAGAAAGTTCTTAGAATGTTTTTCTTGCTACGTCATAAAAAGCTATAAATAAACAAAACAAAGGGAACTTGGTTCTGAGAAATTTTTATTTTTGGTGTCACGCCGGATTTTAACAGTGGTTTTTTAAGTACTAAAAACAACAGAAATCTGATTAGTATGTGATAAATTAATTCAAAAAAAGTTATATTTTGTAAGTTCTACCATTACGTTACAGCTTAATTTTATATAATTAATTGTTTTTATCAATAATGATTTTTTATTTTTGACTATCTAAACACATTAAGTTATTAAAGTTAAGTTTTTAACATTTTTTTAAAATCTGATGAATTTTATTTTTTAAATCTGTATTTCCTTACTGTTACAAAAACATTCTTATTTTTACTTGTTTTTATTTAAAAATGTATAATAGTTGCTTAGGCATAAGAAAAAGTTTAATACACCAAAAATTAACTTCTCTTTATTACATGATTATAAATTAACCTCTGAAATTTTATTATAAACTTGGTTTTTATATAACAAAATTTTTTTTAGAATTTATTGATTTAACAATCTTTAGTTTTCAAAAAGTGTATATTTATTGGTTTATAATAAAATATTGTAGGGATTATTAAGGATTGTAAGAACATAACTGTAACATTTATTATACATAATTTTTAACATTGATAGTTAAGACTCTATGGATTTTACGCTATATATTTAAGTATAATTGATCTTTTGTACTTCATAAAATCTATAACGATTGGTGTTATAGATAAACTGTAAAACATAAAAAAATAAAGCGGTTATTTAAAAAAACAAAACTTTAATAGATTTAAACGGAAAACTATCAAACTCAATCCGGACCTTTTTTAATTTGCTTGCTATTTGCAAATTTGAAAGAATTTAGAAAACTTCCAACATTCTATTTTAGTAGAAAGTAATTTGCAGTTAAGCAAAACATCAAATAAATTATCAAAAAAACGAAACATTTTCAAAACCTCAGTGGCGCCTTTTTCATTTCCGATGTCAAGAATTCTCGTATTGTTGATCGGATTAAAACAAAAATTAAGATTTTAAGCAAAAATGTTGATACGTGCCAATAAAGTAATTCACAACTAGTAATCAGAAAGCAAGCCAATTTTAACGTATAAAAGTTAATTACGTAGCTTAGCAGGTATCTTCAAATCTAAATTATAACTGAAATAAATTTTATTTAAAGTAAATTTTAGGAGCATAAACATATACTTTTGCTTTAGTGTTTTTACTTTGAACTGATAGTGTTAAATACTGTTATTAATATCTTTTTAAAAACTACTTCATAATTAACTAAAATTGAAATAAAAACTTACATTTTATAAAAATTATTCGTTAATTTAAAAATGTCTTATAGTTTAAAAACTTGTAAGTTAACTTTATAGTAAATAATAAAGCAAAGTAAGCCTGTTTAAAATATTTCTATACGTTTCCACTGTGTAAAATATAAAAAATCCTAACTTTTTTCATAATTAAGTTAAGTAGTGTTAGGTAAATTCTTATAAACTTGTGTTGTAACAACTTTCAATAATAAGTGTCATATGGTATAATACGATATTTTTATATTATTATATATATCAGACTTTATGTATACTATAGTAAAAATTTTTGTTTAACGTTTTTTAATAAATCTTAAACTACTATTATATAAACCATATTCATTTGAAAAAAAAAAGTAAATGAGAAATACATGCTTTTTAAATTGGAACTACGAAACTATACACGGTTTGAAGTACGTTTATTATAGTTCTTTAAAATTTTAAAGAAATAATAAATGTATTCTAAAAACTTTAACATTTTTTTAAAGTCCTAAATATATATGTGTTTATTTTAATTTCAGCCTTCATCATGAATATAACATTACGTATATGTGCATCTGTAAACAAATAACTTGTAACATATTTGAAGAGTTAATTACTTTTTTTTTGCTTAAATTTAAATACAGAATGTTTTTTGAAAGTATGGCAGCCTTAACAAAATGAAAATCTTAATATTTTAATAGAGAATAAAATTTAACTAAACATTAAAAAATATTTAGATAAAAGCGGTCGGAAACAAATATATTCAAAAATACTTAACATTTAATAAGTCTAAAATTTACATTTTTTATTATATACGTAATTGACAAAAGAAAAGATTATTGATATAAAGTTTAATAAAGTTTAAGTTGAATATTATACAACTTAAAAAAAATTATTCAAGAAGACATTAAGTAACATAAATTAAGTGAAAATTAGTTATTGTTCTATAACTTAATAAAAGTCATAGCAGTGTTAAGCAAATTAATAAAATATTAAACTATTAGCTTTACTAATAAATGCAAGCATTTTAAACATAGTTATATACTAACTAATCATTTTAATACACTAAGTAATTAAGTAAACTAAACAGGCTGTTGTTACAAATTTCGTCAACATAATAAATAAAACGAATTTGTTTAGAAATTTTACTGTATAACTTTAAAAGTAAATTAAGTTTTAAAACCAAGTTAAAAATATACCTTGATATTCTACATCTTTTAAAATATTTAAATCTACATTTTTTTCTTAGTTTTTATTTTATATATCATTGCTAAATAATCAAAAATAAAAAGCGACACTATGCAGATAAAACTTTTTAATTTTTTTAAAACTAGAGAAAATAGTAAGTCAAAATACTAATATATATTTTATACATGTTTTCTTCTTTGTAACAAGTAATTATTGTATGCGTCTGAACGCTAAATTCAAGGAGATGTGATGTTTTGAAGTCACCACGATTAAATAAAAAAGGAACTCATAGTGAGTTTTTACAAGACTTTGTTTCTAAAGTAAAAACTTTTTATATATTAAGTGGCGTTAAATTTATTTAAAATCTAAACAAATCGAATTAATGCTTCCTTTTTCATACTTAATTAGTATTAATCAAAGCAAATTGATTAACTTAAAACAAAAACTTAAAAACGACCGCCTTCGTCAGTAGTTAAAGGATTATTGGAATTAATTAGGTTAAAAGGATAATCTAATTAATTTTTGTTTTATGTTGAAAAAATGACCATTAGCGTAATCATAGTCTTGTTGAGCTACCATTGATTGGAAGTTATATACAATGCTGCGATATATTCAATTAAACAATCCTCATTTTAACCGTTCTTAGTTAAAATACAACAAAAATGTGTAAGTTGGTAAATTGTTTGCTACTTTTTTTAAATAAATGGAATTTTACCCACTAACACAGCAAATTTCGTCAGAAATACTTTTGAAAATAAATCTTTTAATTTCACCGCTACAGCCTATAAATGAACTTTTAAAAGGGCCACCCACAAAAATTGTCTTAGTAATTTTCATGACAACCGACTTGTACCTAGCAACAAAATTTCTGTTTTCAAGTGAAGTTTCAATTGCTATCATTAAGAAACTTGTTACCTTGAAAACGACCACCCCTAAGTTAACGATTTGTTAAACTATAATCAATTTGCAAACTTTATTTACATTTATTTGTTATTGAGGTCGTCATGCTTTACAAAATTTTAGACGAAGCAAAAATAAAATTGATTGAAGTTTAAATTTAACGATAAAAAGTGTACATTAAGAATATTATTACTTTTTTTAATGTATCTTAACTATGACATAACCGTTTTAATTTCAGATATAATCAGTTGCCTGGAAATATTTTGAACACCTGTTGTTTATAGTAAAAAATGTTTATGTTTTTTTTACAAAAGACTGTAAATTATAGTACATTAGCTCAAATTTTTTTTCGTAGATTTGTTTGAGTTTTTTCTTTAGTTAAAACTTTAAAGAAGTTAATAGAAACTATTTTAACTTAATTTTGTTCGGATGGTATTTAAAATAACTTTACCACTATATATTTTTATTTAGATAACTATTATTTTGTAAAGGTTTAATTTTAATAACTATTAACTGCTAAGAAACAATTATAATTTTAATAAGTAAAATAATTAAATCAGATGCTACTAGCCAAATAAATCAGTTGATAAATTTAGACGTTAGATAAGACACGTTATTAGCGAAATCTACGCTCTTTTAATTATTAAATTAAACAGTAAGCTGAAGTCTAAAATTATTTTTTCTTGAGATTTCGAAACTTTTATAAATTGAATTTTACGTAAATAATAAATAAATATAGGAAAGATTGCAATTTTTTCATTTTAGTCCAAAGTATTTAAACAATTTGAAATTTATGAAACTAATATTATTTCTACTTCCCTAAATGCTATTTATTGCCTGGAAGTATTAGACCTATAATACAATATAAAAACTTTAGGTCTTAAAAACTAAAAGCATCGAATGTCGTACATTAAAAGTAAGTTAAAAATTTAACTTTAGCAGTAGCAGTAATAAAAATCAGTAGAAATTAATCTTCATTTTTTCACATAACTAGTGAACTTTGCACATCAATAAATAAACTTTTAATTTAGATTTATTGAAAACTTCAGTTGTTGAGTGAAATGCTTAACTAATTACTAAATCGGATTAAGTTTTCTATTTTTTTTCGTTCACTTAAGCATAAGCTTGTTAAAAACTTTCAACTGGTATAATTCTTTACTAAAAACCACTAAACCGTTTGAAAATTATAAACTTATAATTGTTAACAAATACTAACTTCTAATATATTATTACATTTTACAACAGTTTTTTTCTTGCACAGTTAGAACAACTTAATTGTATAACTACTGTATTTAAAGTTATTTTTTAGTTTTTGTAGTTTGTAGTGTATTTAAATATTAAAAGTAATTAGAAGAATGAAAATAACAAAAAATAACTAAAGTTATCAAAAATTTGATACTGAAAACTTAGTCGTAACAAAGTTTTATTTTTTATAAACATTTACGTGTTTGTAAACTAACTTTGTTTTCTCATTTATAATACTTAACTGGACTTAAAGTAAAATAAACAGAAAGTTTTTGTTACTAAAAAAACCTAAAAAGGTTTCAACTTAATTTATTTTTATTTTACATTAAAACCTTTATTGTGTAAATTAAGTTTTATAAAATTTTAAATATGTAAGGTATTTCTAGTTTTTTAGAAGCAAAACATATACTTTATGAATTTTTTTTTCTGATTACAATGTTTTATGAAAACATTATGTTTTAAAGAGACAATTTTAGAATTTTAATCCAGTACGGCGTGTTTTAAAACAAAATAAACTGAATAAATGTGCAATTTTTATTTTTAAACATTTTAAACATATAAAAATTAAATCTTAAAAATTTTATTTTAGAGTATTACTGTAGTTATTGTGATGTTCTGTCAAATTTTTTTTTATACAAACCGGCAATAACAAATACTATAATCAAACTTCGGTTTTTTATCAACAAATTTAAATTCAATTATCAGTTAATTTCCGCTTTTCAACAGTTCTAATTGATAGACAACAACTTTGAGAAATTGTTTAAGAAATTCTTTTTAAATCTCAAGATTTTCAACTTTAATTAATCTTACATTAAAATTGACATTCTTAAAACTGATAAAATACTATTGCCGACTGTAAGTCAAAATTTGTTTTTTAAAATGGAAACTTGTATACATTTTTTGTTTCATTGATCTTCAAATTGCTCTTAAATAGTGCATTAAAATGTATTCTGTAAACTTTAATTGATGTGAGTTTTATAAATTTTAATAAAATTACTAATACTTTTTGTTTTTTTTTGTTTTTTTATTTCATTTTGTATAGTATTAAGATATTTTTTAACTAACATGTGTTTCAAGTAAATATAAAATAAACTAACATTAAAAAAATATTTCTTAAAGTTGTAATTTTGTTTTGTAATCTGTACAACTTTAATAAATTATAATTAGCTTCTTTTAAATAAGTTTCATGTAAAAAAAGTTATAAACTCTTAATGTCCTTTGATAACCTTAGTTATAAATAAAGATATCTGTTATCTTTTACAAAAAACACCTTAAAGTCATACATTACCGAAATCAACGATGCGTATAATAAATCTTATGACATCATGATTTTAATTACGCCATTTAGTCGAGTTAAATTTTGATGAACTGAATTGACTTTAAAAACTCATGCTAATAATCAAAGATAAACTAGTTAACTTTAAAACCTTTATTGAAAGTTTATTGATAGCTCCAAGTTTTCGTACTTTATTAGCATTAATTTAACTTATTATGTACATTTTGTTATAAGTAATTTGGAGATAGGATTTGATAGATGCTAGTTATTTGTTTAAGATTAAACGTTTACAGTTAGTATTAACTAAGGTAGCATGTATTTAGTATTACTTTTAGAAACATAAACAAATTACACACTTAGTTTTGCACCGAAACTAAGTAACTGTATTTGTTTTACAAATTTGTTTCTAATTTTTTATATAGTCAAAATAGAAAAAAACCTTCTAGAAATTTTTAAATTCATTATGATTTAAACTATTTTATATTCGAAGAACCTCAATGTTAAAGTTAGAACTTTTCAGTTTTAAATAAACACGAGAAATAAAATACTTTTTTTTGAAATTATTTATTCTTAAAGGCTAAAAGATTCATAAAAAAATTTGATTTATGTATAAACTTGGTCATTTCATGTAGTTTTAAAATAATGAAATAAACTATTTTTTGATAGTTTTGAAATACCAGTTAAAAAATATAAAAAGTGTAGATTTAAAGATGACTTTAAATCCAAATAAAATAAAAATGCTGTTAACAACTATAAAAGTATTTAAGAAACATTATTCTTGTCATCGAAGTGATTTAAAAAATAATACAAAAGTTAAATTAAAATCTGGTAAATAAAATTATAAAAATCAAAACTTGTGTCTTAAATGCGTAATTAAAAAAGTGAAATGTAAAATGAGCTTTTAGAAAAACTTAAATTTTTGTAAAGTTTTAAATGATTTTTCATGTAACGCCACGAATAATATCTATAAATAAATAATAAAGAGTTGCTTGTTGAAATGAAATTCTTTGTACTCAGTTGTCAAGGTTGCTTAAATGTAGAATACAAACCTCTAAAAATAGTAAAAAACTTATTAGTGTGCGATAGTTACTTACTAATTTCTAATTTGTAAAAAAGATATTAAGATAAGCAGTAGCAAATTTTCTTAAACTTTTTTACTACTACTTATAGATTCTTACGCAACATCAAAAATATAAAAACATATTAGTTCTGATCAAAATTTTTTAACACCTGTTAAAAGCTAACATTTTTGTAATGATTTATGATATCGTAACCATAATTATCTCATAATTCAATTGATAAACTATAAATTAGATTTATTATGTTTTAAAATGAATTATAAGTAAAAATAATTTCAAAAACTGCTTAGTAGAGTAGATAAATATAATGAAGTGTCAGAGACTTTATTTGCGACTTGAAATTCAAAAGTAAATAAATATGACTGACTTCAATTGAAGAGAAGCTATCTAAGTTTAAATATTTAGATTACATCGAACATGAAAAAAACATTTTGAACTAATCAATATTTAATTGATGTTATATTGTATACTTTATTTTCATACATCTTATTTTTCAAATTAGTTAGTATACGTCTTAATTTATAAAATTTTAATTTTTTCTTTAAAGTTTAAATTTTTTGCAGATTTTTTTTTTAATTTAGAAATAAACAAATTATTACTTTTCATTTACACAATGTGTATAACAACAAGTTAATAATTGTTAATTTAGTTATATACATATTGATGATTTTCATATATTTTAACAAGTTTCTAAATATTAAAAAAAAATTTAAGAATTAAAAAGTTTGAAAACAACCAAAAAATCCAAACATTATCAACTTATCAAAAATTTTAAAAATATCTAAGCACTATTGACTTAAAAAGCTTTATTGTTTTTCAAATAAAAGTTCTAAATTACTTTATTAACATTAGTTAGAATTGTTATCAAAACCAAAATAAACTCTATTTTGAAAGTAAATTTATTTTAAAGTCATATTCACTTTGATTTAAAAGTAATTTCATAAATGAAACTTCTTTACCAAGAAACTATAATTAAATCTAAATCATGAAGTTTAAAGCATAAAATAAATTTGAAAATTGATTAAAATGTAAAACCAAATCATTGGTGGTCTGTAGTGTAATTATTTGTTATCGAATTATAAGCTAATTTATTAAACCTATAATCTTTTAAAACCTATAATCTTTAGATAGCTGTACTTATACTCAGATTAAAATTAGCTTTATTGGTATGAATAAAAAATTTATACGTAAAAACGACGTGCTGCTATTACTTTTATTTTAAGTGTATAGTTGTTATAAGCTAAAATTATAATTTACTCCGTTTTATCAAAAATTATGCTTTAAGTGAGTGAATATTAGAATAAACAACAAAAAGATCAAACCGAATAAAAATTTGGAAATAAAGAAGCTAAATTTAGAACTGTTCAGTTATATAAGCAAAAGTAAAGTGTAGACTTCATAACAGTGCTAATACTACTCTTTTAGAATTTTTTTAACTTTACTTAGAGAAATGAGATCTTTTGTAAGTGGTTTGATTAAATAAATTTAAAGTAGTAAAAAAACTCTCGATTTAACAGTTTAAGTTTAAATTAAAAAAAAAGAAACATATTTGTTTTGCTTTACATCAAGTAACTGTTAAAATAAATATACAGAACTTTATTTATTATCTAATAAATATTTATCCAATAAGTATTTAATGAATTTAATAAAAAAATTAAATTAAAAGATTTACAAATATTTGAATTGAAAAACTGTGTTAAAATAAATTAAGTGTTAAGTTTGTAATGAATTTTATGTAAGCGTAGAAGATATAATTTAAAAAAATAATTATTAATAGTAGTCTTTTCATTGTAAGGATTTTAACTAATTAGTTCGTTATGTTTGAATGAAAAACATTAAGCATATCGATAAACATAAGGTACACTCTACGTCACCAAAAAAGCAGTATTTAAAAAATTGATAATGTTTTATAAATTAAACAAATTTAAACAAAAGAAAACATGTTCTTAATTTTATTTATGCTAGCATAGTTTATAAAATTTTAATTCAGAATATACTTAATCTAAATTAAACCTGAAAAGCAGTCTTTGTGTTAAAACAAGAAGATATTAAGTAGATATAGTTTTTACTACTACTAGCTGTTTTTCGGTCAGCATTCGGGTAAGCGTTGTTATAAGCTATAAAATAAATATTTTTAATGTAAATTCGAGCTTTTAAAATGCTTGTTTATTAAACATATTTTGAAGCTGCGTAAAGTTAAGCACAATTATTTGTTAAGCACATTTAATATATAAAACTCAAAAAAAAAAAGCTTTTAGTTGTGTTTAAGTTTTAGTAATAGTTTTTTTTTTCAATATAGATTTTAAAGTTATTTTTTAGCTTAAAATAGTTTTAAAACGATTGTCAATTATTAATTTTAGTAAGTAATATTTTTAAATTATTTTTAAAAGTCTAAACTAAAAACTGAATAAAATTGATTATGCTTTGAAAATTTCATGAAGTAATAAAATAAATTAAATCGTTCTTTAATTCAAAAGCGTCTTTAAACAAACTAGACTATAGTAGTAATATAAAAAAAAAACTCACTGTAAAGATCAAACTTAATAAAGTTAACAAATCGTTGAAGAAACTTTAGAGAAACGAAAAAAATAGGTGAATAAAAGTAATGTAAAAGAGAGGATAGAAAAAGAAAAGAAAGAGTAAGACCAAGAAAAAAGACTTGTAGAGTGAAATTTCCAACTTCAAGCTTATAATTTTTAGTTGTTAGTGAATGTCGTATTAGTGGCTTCAGTAAAGTTTGAGAAGTTTTATTGAAGTTATTTTGGAATGAGCAACAAAATAAAAAGAGCAAACGGTATGCTTTTATTCATCATACTAGCTTAGCTTTTTACTTTTGTACATTTAATTTGTATAAAATTATAATCCATTTACTGACAGTAAAGATTAATTTCAATAAAGGTTTTCATAAAAAATCAAGAAATATATAGTGAAATATAAAAAAGATACAATAAATTACTATAAAATAAAAAAAATCTTTGTTGATTAACATATCGAACTTCAAATTTAGTTTGTTAGTAGTGTGTGAGTAATCACTGAATTATTTTAATAGACTTGATTGAACTTATTTCATTAAAAATATTCAAAAGAGACAGATTAGATAAGGTTGTTGTAAAAATTGTGACAAATTAAACGCATGTAGTTTACCAAGTGTTTATATAAAGAGACAAACATAGTACAAAAGTTCAAAGTTTAAATGTTCTAAGAGATTTTTTCTTTATGATTATTTGATGCTTTAAAATAAAAATAATCTTATTAACCCATCTTAATAAAAGTAATAGTTCTTTAATAATTTTACAATAAAATTACTCAGAATATTCTATAAATCCAAAATGAAGTATAAGCAAATGGTATTTTTTATCTAACAAATTTGTAATTTTTTACTTTTTTGTTTTAAATTTGTCACTCATTGGCGGTAGAGATCAAGCATTCAACAGATATAACAGGGGTTGAAAAAAGTAGAAATAAGTGTAAGAAAAAGTAAATTATAAAAAAAAGGCAAAAAAAAAACTAAGCAAAAATTCAGAAAACGAATGTATTTTCAGAAAACGCAAAATATATTACCTCAGGCTTAAATGTAGAAAGCTTAAAATAAGATTTTATTAAAGCATGTAAACTGAGTTGTTTTGTTATAAAAAGTTTTCAGAAGCTTTATTTAACTAATTCTAATGAAAAATTATTGGGAAGTGACAAAACTAGATATAAATCAATTCAAAAGTTTGTCACATTCAAACCCTATCATGAACCAAGAGATGAAATTCATGCAAAGTAAAATGGTACAAAAATGCTCAGACCAAGAAGAGATGTTTCCTAAAGAAAATTACAAAACTGCAGCTGATGATAAGAAAGTCGAACTATACGCATCTAATAAGACAAAAACGAGTCTTGAAAAAATGGATGACACTTCAAATAAGAATAATGTCTCTTTAATTAATGACACTGATAATAATGACGGTTCATCTGACATCAAGGAAGCTGTCAGCAACGTTTTGAAGGGATATGATTGGACATTGGTTCCCATGCCAACCAAGATGAACGGAGGTCAAAAGGTCAAACCTCACGTCAAACGACCAATGAATGCCTTCATGGTTTGGGCTCAAGTAGGGAAAATACATTTTTTTATTTACAACAAATTTTCAAAAGCTAAATTTTTAAAAAGAATTATTGTCAATCAAAAAAAAACTTTAATATACTAATAAAACTGATTTTCAGAAAAATACAATTTTGTGTTTATGAAGACAATAAACAAAAAGTTTTATAAGTTTTAATTTTGTATCTAGTAACATATTATTTTATTATTTAATATTATGCTTAACAGTTTTTGAACTTATTCTGTATTTAGAATTTTAATTGTTCAGACCAAAAATTTTCAGGGTCATTTACTTTTTCGTTTACAATGAGCTAGTACTATTTAATATTATATTGAAAACAAATGTGAGATTAAACCTTGTGTTATAGTTATTTTCTGTAGAAGCAGTTTAAAAAATTATAAATGCATTAACTGTGTTTTATTTAGTCATAAGTATTCCTAATTAAATATATTACTAGCTGTTAATAAATTAAACTAACTCATTTTCAAATGCTGTATGATTTAAGAATTTAAAATACCTAAATTGTCTTAATTAGTTTAGTTTACATAAATGTATAAAAATTTGTTGTGTACTTTTAGGCAGCTCGTAGAAAATTATCTGATCAATACCCTCATTTACATAATGCTGAGCTTAGCAAAACACTCGGAAAACTTTGGAGGTAAGAAGTTATAACTATACATTATTTAAAGCAAAAAAATTGTTAATTTACGTAAATCTTTTATCTTATATTGTAATAGAAGCTTTAAATGTTTTTTATAGATTACGATATAAACAAATTATTAACATGACAATTTTAAACATTAATGCCACATTATTTATTTACTAACGCCTAAAATATCATGCAATTTAAATTCATTGCAGAAAATCACAACTAGTCTTTAAATAAAGCGATCAGTATTTTAGAAAAGTATTCATTTTTTTATAACTACTAACACTTAGAATAAAAAAAAAGTTATATTTTTTTAAAGTAAGTATTTGCAATAAAGTTAAGTGTTTCTTTAGTTGATACCATACTCATAATGTTTGAATAAAGTTCATGGATTGAGATAAATAGAACAGTAGACAACTCTTTTAAAACAAAAAACAAACGTTTTCTAGTAAAATAAAGTTTTTAACTTGCATAAAAAATTTATAACCTTAGTTTAGGAAAATTCGGTAGGTGTTCAACTTTACACTATACTTGAGATTTTTTTATTATCTTTTTTTTAATTTATATTACGAAATATCAAAGAAAAGAAAAGTTATAACATTTTATTTCTGAAAAATAATATTGTTTTTAAATAAGCTACTATGGCTACATAACAAAAAAAACATATATATTTAAAAAATGAGAAGAAACTAATAAAAAATTTTACACTTAATAACAAATTTTAAATAATCTAAACGTATGAAAGCATACACATTTTGTATATAATCAACTTAAAGTAGTATATACTTTTGAGTAATTTACAAAAAAACCATAAATCTTAAAAATATAATAGCTTACAATAGTTTTTAAACTTCCTGAAAACATAGTCGTAATATATTTTTATCATAGAATTCAACATTAAAGAAACTAATAATAACAGTTTGTAAAGTTTTTGAAACCTTATCAGCTATGAAGTAAAATTTTAATCTTACTTAATAAAATAAATCATTAAATTAAATCTTAGTAATTTTTGCACGTTTGCGAAAGAATAAGATAGTAAATTTATGTGACGGTGATCTAAAAAGCACTACAATTTGTTATTATGATAATCGTTTCACTTAACGTATAACCTGTGGTAGTTTTTAATCTAAACCTGATTTGTTTTACTTTTTTTAGAAATGATACATCACTTAAAAGTACATCTCTGAAAGTAAGGAATATTTTCGCACTGGAAGATATTTACGATAGAAAGTTTTATTACAAAAAAGCTTCAATATATATTCAATATGTTTTTTTCCAATTATTTACTATAACTTAGAAAAAAGTTTAATTATTGATAGTATTATAACTACGAAGATATATTCATGATACTGGTTATGTGGTCTCCAAGTAAAAAGCTAAACTACGTGTCTTACGTAATAGTAGCTTACAGCACTAAACTTATAAATATTATTCTTACTTAAAAAAACTTTTTCCTAAGTTATATAAAACACACTAAGACGACTCTTATATATTTTTTTAACAAAATCAATGTACCAACCTATCAATGTATCAAAATCAGTGCATCAATGTACTTTATTATAAATACATTAATTACAACAAGTCCGGAATAAACTGTTTACCGTTTAAAACACTACGCAAAAGAAAAGTATTAAGAGTAATAACAATCGTAAAAACTACAAATACTAACAGTTTAGACGAACTAACTAGATATTTTTGATCTCGCAGCTAGATTTTCGGTGTTCTTAAACTCGTAGCTTCTAATTAAATTTTGAGTTTAACTTAAAGATTTGTTGATTAGGCGAACTTCATCGTAACTTAAGACGGAATACGGCACGCAGCACAATTTAACTAACTCGTATTTGAAAGACAAACACCGATATATACGCATCGGAATGAAATTAACTCCTTCGAATAAACGATGTTGTTTTGGGAATAGGGAAATTTGTTTTGAGAATGCTTATCGTTCTTTGTTGTTTTTACAAAAAATCCTATATCTATTCACACGCTTTAAAATTATAAAATGAAATGTTGATTTTATTATAGTGTAGATGAATTGGTACAAAAATTAAACTAAGCATTTTGAATTCTACTTAATTATTTTGTTTACTCAAATTTTTGTTAGTTATCTAAGAATTTGAGTGTTTTAAATTAGTTTAGTTTTTAAACGTTTTTTTTTTATTATCAACCTTTTCAACCTATAGACTGCTGAGTGATGCTGACAAGAAGCCTTTCGTCGACGAAGCGGAACGACTGAGAATAAAACACAAAAAAGATTATCCCGACTACAAATACCAGCCCAGAAGAAGAAAAACATCGAAACAGAACAGTGAAGAAGAAGATGAAAAAATTAAAAGCTCTCAAAAAAGAAAACCCGCCAAAGTTAACTCTAATAATACTCAACACATTAAATCTGATGAGAAACTAACCTATGGTTATGAGAATAAAAATTGTAGCAATGAGACTCCGATGTCATTAGTTAAAGGTGCTTTTGTTGATCAAAGTTTTTGTAGTTCTTCTGAAGCTAACGCGGCACATTCAAAATCTTATGACGAAGAACTTTACAGTAGTTACAAAACAAATTCGGTCTACGAAAGCATCAATTTAGGTAATTACCCGAATCAGGAACAATTTGCAAGTCACTTGTCAACTAGCAGCCCTCAAAATTCGTCTTTCGTGCCGCAAACAACCCCACAAAGTCACTACGATCCGATAAATCAGGAAATCATTGTCAAAACTGAAAAGCTACAAAGCCAATTTAGCAAAGTTACCAATCTGGAAGCTGATTGTTCGAGTAATACCGCTAGCGACCTTTTAATAGACAACTCTGGATACCACCAGTTTAGTAACCATAGCAACGGAAGCCCAATTATATCCGATGACGTAAGGGGAAGTCCTTCGGGAAGTTCCGAAGTTACTGAAACTTCTCGACCTTATTCAGTTTCTAATCTGTCCTCAGGAACACACAATAGTTTCGACTTGCCGCCAACAAACCGTCAATATTCCCCGTTGTCATATCAACAAAACAGGTACCAGCCTTACGGTCTTCCATACCATACAACACCGCAAGCGAGAAATTTTACATTTTTTTCTCATCAAAGACACTCTCCCCAAGAAACTCACAACTCTCAAGCTAATTTCGATCAAAATTTCGGATACAACCAACCAAGTCAGTGGTGAAAACGATAGTCAAAGCTAAACTAAGTATCAACAAAAAAAAAGACAATTTAAAACTTTTTTTGTTTGTGCTGTAAGCCAACTAGAGATTATAAGAACAAGATTTCAGAAACCGACTTATGTTTACACCAAGTTTATTTACTTTTAGAAAAAGTTCAAAAGTTTCTTAGCGCTTTTTAACTTAAAAGTTCCTTTATTTTAGGTGGTAAGTTATCTTGATTACAAGTCATATACATAAATTTTTACTAACTGTCTTTCTCACTTCCAAATTAGTATTTATCTGTAATGTGTTTTAACTAAATTAACTCTTTAACGTTTTATTTTGAAAAAGATTAAGGTTCAATTTTATTTTTTCAAACTAATAAAGTAATTTTATATTGGGGTAAATTTGGTACCTAGCTTCCACAAAAGGATAAAAAAAGGTGGTTGAAAGGCTGCTAATAACATTGAAAATAAAAAAACTGACATAATTGTTAATTAATTTAGATTCTTGATTCTCGTTAATCAATTTTTAAAAATGGAATCAGATTTACCATATATTTTATAATAGCTATTTTATAATCAATTTGTTTTTCTGTACAAGTATTTCTTATTAATCAAAAACTAGTTCCAAATATAACTTATATATTTTATTTATCATTTGAGGTTTAAAACTTGTTCCTGATTTAATTATCATATTGCAATATTTAAAAGCCTTTCAAAACTCTATATGTGCTTTAAAATATCATATAGATGTGGTTTACCTCAATACAAACGTGTATATATTTAATTGTAGTTTTTAAAACAATTTTTTAATCTTTTCCGTTCATAAACTTACAATTTTCTAACATTTTTTTCAAGTTTTTATATAATATTTCGTTTAAGTATCGCTATAGCTGTAAATTGTATAAGTATTAAGTTACTTAACATACTAAGTCATATGATATTTATTTTTAGTAACAAAGTTATTAAATATAATTCAAAACCTTAACAAAATGGCTCATTTTAATTTTATCACTTTATATTTACATAAAAGAATTGATAACATCATTTTTAACATTTTTAAGTATAACTACATTATTTTTTAGTATAAAACAGTGCAATTGTTTTAAGTATATTTTTGTTAGTATAAAATATTCAGAGGTAAACATTTTTAATAAAGATTTATAACTTTGTTTTCAATATTTTTTTACTTTTTAACAGTTGTTTTAATACCTTCTTTTGCAAAAATTTAATTAATCTAGATAGTCGTTTGTCAATTAAATTAAAAACAACAAATGCTAAGAGTATGTGTATCAATAAAAAAAATAAATTGAAAAATTGCGTTAACATGTTGAAACTGAAGTTACCCGAAAAAATAGCAATGACACAGTTTATTAGTTTTTTAATTGTTTGTTGGTTTAATTAATTAACAACATAATTATTTTGAAGTATTTTCAGGTCTAAAAAAGTATTTTATTATTAGTCAAATTTGGTGGTAGTTTTACTGTGACTCGTTAAAACAGTCAATTTGTAACAAAAGAAAACTGTACACTTTTTTACTTTTTTTACAAGATTATAATTTTCATGATATTACTTTTTTTTTTCATTTTGATAAACAAACATTTAAGATCTGTTTGTTTTTAATAGCTTAATAAGTATTAAATAATCATTTACTTTAAAAGATTTTAAGTTTTAAGAAAATTGGTTTATATATGATTTTTAATGCATTGATTTTTTATTGATACGAAATAGTTTTATTAAAGTTCTAATAAAAACTGATGGCTTGAAAGTTTCATTATTAAAGTAAGTTGTTATTAAGGCTAAAAACGCCACAGACCAGTCTAGGGGAATTTTATATGAATTTAAAAAGGTTTCGTGTGTTGTTATGACGTAATAAAATTAATTCACTAGTTTAGTACATTTTTGTATAAACTGGAACAATGAGTCCACCAAAATACTTTATTTAATAACATTTCAACATTATTACATGTAATATTGTATTATTTGTATTTCGTCTCATTAACTAAACCATACAAAAAAAGTAAATTATAGTTTAAAAAATAAAACTAAATGATTAAGTTTTATGTATATATGTATAAATAATATGCAGATATATATAAATTTAATTGTTGTACAACTTTATCAAAATGCAAAAAAAAAGTATTACTTTAAACTATACTCAGTATATAGTTTTCAATTTTATATAAGCTTAAAAAATACTTTAAAAAATATTACATTTGTTATGTTAAATGGTAAATTACAAAAAGAAATACTTAATACATTTTGTAGTTATTGAACTTATAAAAGTATAAAAACTATTAAAATATAATAAGTTTCTGCTACATTAAAATGTGTATCAACTTAGTTGAAAAGACCTAAAAATAAGACAAAAGGGAGTTAAATTTAATAACAAATAGACTGGTTTATCATATTTGATAAATAACTTAATTACAACATAAACAAGTTTTAAAGATAAGTTGATATCGTGAGTAATTAAATTTATTTGTTTAGTGATAAATAATAACTTTCTAAAATTATGTTTGCAGTTGTTGCTTAAAAGCTTAAATTTTTAATGCTTATTTTAATTAACTTATGTTTATTTTGTTACTCTTTGAATAAATTTTCTTACACCTAACTTGAAATAATTTATGTTACAGAAAACACAAGGAAAAATGATTTGAAAATAAGGTGAATATTTATTATTATTACTATCATATTTGAGTTTACAATATTTTAAATCAGATAAGTTTGTTGTTGCTTAAGGTTTATTAGCAGGTAATTTTTTATATAAGTATAAATATTATGATAAATATATTTATTTATTTAAACAATGAGTTATAGTAGTAATATAAGGTTTAACATTAATTTTTTAAACTATTGTTAACTTTTAAAAGTCTTTTCTCAAATAGCTCGAATTTGTTATTAATAATTCTACTATTTGCCGTCTATTTAATAACAAATGTTATTACAGTTTATTTTTATTCTTAAAATGTTATCAGCGTTTACTTTACATTACAATTAAAGACATAATGCTAATAGTATCTTTAGGTGATAAACTCAGTCTGCATTTTTTAAAATGTGCAACAAAGTTTTAACATAAGCATATTTACGACTATATTTAGTGAAAGGCCAAACTTCAAGGCTAAAATATAAATATACCGTATTTTTTGTGAACTGAATAACTTATAACTTAGTTTAAATAGTATCATGCAACAGTTTACTAATATAGAAATACTATGTATTAAATTACTCTTAATTTTTACACTACTTTACAGAAAAACTAAGCTTACTTGCCTGTCTTTCAACAGTTTGTTCGTTATAAAGTACGACTTATTGTAATTTTTTATATTACAGTAACCTCTCGCTTATTTACGCACATTGTGTCCACCGATAAAGTGCGTAAAGATACGAGAGGTATCAGTTAAACCTACTACACTAGCTGTTTTATGATATTGCTTCTAGTTTAAAGCAGACTGGGGACTTTCCTACATTTAACAATTTGTATACTTTATTTATAAATGTGAAAACAAACAATAAAACTATACATATATAAAAAAAAAGGATTTATTTTTATATAAAATAACAACACTTGTAGAAAAATTTTAATAATTTTAATAATAAGTAGATTTTATCTTTGTTTATATGTAACTTATTTGATACTTAACATTTACATTCTAATCTACTTAGCAAATTCAATTTATAATTTAGCATTTTTTACAATTTAGAAACGGCGTGGTGTCTAAACTAATATTTGTTTTTATAGCCTTTTACAAAATTATGTATTTGGTGCTGTAATGGGTTTCTTCTTTTGAACAAAATGATATAAAATATTAAAAACTGTTTAACAAAAATTGTTTATTTACTACACGTTTTTTAATTTGACCTTTACCCACATAAGGATAAACTTATCTTGCATTGTATTGAAGATATATTAACGATATATAATAGATATACTAATTTGTGCAATATTATATAAGTTAAAATTTTATTTTCAATTTTTTAGAATCTAAAATTCGTAACTAAACGAGAGTACGTAACTTCACGAGTGCGTAAAAATGTGAGAGGTTACTGTACTTAAAAAGAGTAACGTTTATAAATTATATACTTTGTTTAAGTTTTTTTTTTCAAATCTAAATTTTGTTATTCATTAAGTATCTTACGAAAAATTTAGTATAAAATTTCACAAATTCAAGTTTAGGTATTATCTTTTTCTTGACAAAAATAAACTTTTTTGCAGTATTGTTAACAAATTTAAAACATTATTATTTTTTATGTTTACGCAATAACTAAAAACAATTAAATAAGTTGGTTTACGGTGTTTAAGTAGAATATTTTAATGCAAAAATTACAATCTTTTTTTATATTTATTCTTTAACTATTAAAAAAATGTTAACTTTGTTAACTCATAAATAACGAAGTAGAACTAATACTCTTTTAAAATGTAGTATATAGTATTTAAAACGTGTTTTAAAAATTCTTTTGCAGATTTTATGTATTTTTTAAACAATGGTTATTAAGTTCAATATTTAAACATGATATTAAAACTTAAAACCTTCTTTTCTCTGCTTCCAAATATGTTATTTGTATTTACTTAAAATACGATTTGAAATCTGATTTTATTTCGTCATTTTAAATTACTCAATCTAATTATATCTTCCTTTTTGGAGTAAAAACTGTAAATTTTAATGGTTATGTATTTAAAATTTAAATTAAATAATATTCAGTTTTCACTTATGAAATTTTTATTCTTAATTAGTTTTGTTTATGCTGTAAACATATAAGTGAGCTTAATTATAGTTTTTAAACTAATTTTTTTGTTTTCAATTAATTTATGTCAAAGTTTACTTATTTATTACAAAAGCTTTGATCACACAAACTTGATCATCAAACCACAAGCCTTCGATAGACTGAGTTCAGTTTATTTCTTATAAAGAAATATTATTCAGTCTCAGTTAAACTTGAGCTTTTCTCACGGCATACGAGAGTCCAGGCTTAGGCTATGAAGACATTCCCTGGTATTTTTTTACAAATTAAATTATATATTCTAAATTTAGAGTTCACATGTAAAGATTTTTTTGTATTAAATAATAAACTATTTTAGGTTTTAAAACATTTGTTACAAAATTATCCGTTTTAATTTGTACTAAAGAACATTATCTCAGACTTATTATAAAGAAAAGTTTGTTTTCATTCAAGACATTGATAAATTTTTTGAAAATTATACATTTCTGAGATATACGTGTAAAAACAAGTTTTGATCAAATTAAACTTACTTAAGGTAAGCTTAAAACTTATTTGATGTCATTTCGATAAAATTTTTATTTCGACAGCTTACTTAAGTTATCAGAAAACTATTTAATCTAGTTCTAAGAAATCTATGTAATACAAAAAAATCAGTTTTTAACGATAAAATTTATATAGATTACATTTGAATTGTCTACTTTAATGATGTTCAACAAAATAGAAAACCAGTCACTTTACTAAATAATACAAACCTACATCTACAATAAAAGAAGATTGTTTGTCGTTTTAATTAAATGTTTCAGTGTCTCGTAGTTGAATCTTTTAACAATTTAAATTTTATATTAATGTACACCAGTGGCGTAGCGAAGTATTTTGGTCAGGGGGTGCGCAATTATTTTCTCAAAAAAAACCCTAAATTAAAATTTTTGTAATAAGCTATAAATAGATCTTTTTATAAGTTAAAAAGTTGAAAAAAAATTCATTAAGTAAAATAAGATCGAAGTAAATAACATAAAAATTACTTATAAATTACAAAATTAAACAATTAAAAAAAAGTATAAATTTCATTACAATTACTTATACTTGCACAAATGTAAACTTATTAAATAAGAATTGTTTTTACTACTAACAGTAAACTTTATATCTTTCAAAATGATTATATTCAATAAAACGAAAAACATATCAATCTCTTAATATACAATAAAACAGTGATAATAACACCTCATTGCACATAATTTTAATAAAGTTACACAGAAGTTAAAATAGATCAGCTTTATAACTGTTATTACAGTTTATTACAACTTTGTAAAATAGTTAAAGATATGGTTTTTAAATTTAATTCATCTGATTGTACTTGTTTAAAATAAATATCACAAGCAAAGTTCATTTCTCATAGGCCGACACGCTTTTTCTTGTATGTTTACAAAAATAAAGATCAGAAAGCTAGCAGTAGTCTTAAACATTTATTGTAGCATAAAAAAAAACTTGTAAAGTTGTTTAACTTTCCTTTAAGCGTGACGTACTTTTGTAAACTTTCTGTAGAAAAATCTGCCGTAAAGTTATACTACAGCGGTGCACTAACTAGTTGCGTACTTTTTGAGTCTAAAATCTTATGAAGTTAATGAAGTTATAAAATTTTTCCTTATGAAGTTTTTATGATGAAGGATAAAGATATTACACCCTTATTTTTACTTCTTTTCTTTTTTTGGGTGGCACGCATGCGCCAGTGTCCCTCCCGACGCTACGCCCCTGATATACACTATTAACGGTTTTTAACTTCATAGGTTAATGCTACGTTACAACTAAATACAACTCATTTAACTTATACATAACAAGTTATTGTTACATAAAATTATTCCAAATATATCGTTTTTGAACTTTTTAATTTAATATTCAAAAAATTAGATGTACAGAACTTTTTTTTTTAATTTCTTTAAGTTTTCTTTAATTGAAAATAATTCTTAGGTGCTAATAAATTTATTTATTTTTAAAATTTTAGTAAAATATTTTTAAAAGTAATTACAATATACATTTTATATTGTTTTAATTTTTCTGAGTTTTTAAGAATTTAATATATTAAAAGTTTTTAGAGAAAACACTAAGCTATTAACTTTTTAAACATGAAAAACATTTTATTTAACTTTAAATAATAATCTTTTACTTAGTAATTTAAGGTTTATGATTTCTAAATATAGTGTTTGATTACTTTATTTTTATTCTAAAAGTTTTTTAAGTTTTTTTTTTTTGTAGAAACCATAACCAAATAATATAAGTTTATTTTAATAAGTAAGATAAAATCTCAATTTTCAAAACGTTTTAACGTGAAAACGTCATAAATGTGCACGACAACTTGAAACGATTTGTTGCCATGACAACTCACTTTTTTGTCGTTAATAAACAAAAATTGTGCGTAGAAACATTTTATCTAGACGATTTTGGACCGATTACAAGAATTTTGCATTATTTAGCGACATTTGCTCCAATTATATTTTCAAATACTAATTTGCAGCGGTTTCAAAATAAAATTATGTCTCATGACTTAAAAAACTGGCTTACGCCAAATTTATAAATGATAACCTTTTAAGCGTTTAGTCTAAACTCTCGGGTTTTATTTAACTAACGAAAACTTCAGTATAGAACTAAGCGTTAGAGCTCTAAAATAACTTTATCTAGAAGTCAAAAATTTCTTAAAACTGTTCATCACGATTTTTACAGAACTCTAACTAAGATTTGTTTTTTCCTTGCCAACATTTCATATAATATGTATTAGCTACTTATTTACATTTTATAACTATAAACTGTTTTCAATAATAAATGTTTCTCATACATTTTATTTATTATTTTTTAAATAGCTTAAAAGATACTACTACAAGATACTAACAATTTTAAATAATTAAAAAAAAAATCATCGCCCAAAAGCAAAACAAAATTTTAAAAACAATAGTTTTGTTGGCTTTTAGTCATCTATTATACTAATTAAAAGTTTAACACATATAAAGAAGTTTTTAAAATGTAAACTTACGTAGTTTTTCATTTATTTTATGAATATAAAGGATAAAAATTAACTAATTAGTTAACAATTTGTTAAAATGTTGTAATGAAAGAAATATTTTGATAACATTCTAGTTGGTAAACTAGATATTTGGAGATACTTTTTAAGTCTAGATAGTTAAACTACTTGATTGATTTTTTTAAAACCCTTAAAATGTATCGAATTTAAAATTTGCGGTTAAAATTGTATAAATTTTGTATTGATGCAGGTGCAATTATTATGCCAGATTTGAAATACAAGCGTTTGATATTTTTAAACTGACATTTCTGTATTTTTAAAACAACTAAAGTTGCTTTATGCTAGAAAATATAAATGCGTATACAAATTTTTAAATCAAAAATATACTTTAAAATGCAGGTGTTACAGTAAAATAGTATAAATACAAAGTTTGAAGAGTAAATTTAAACTTAGTTGAACTTTTACTAGCAATTTAATATAAAGAGCAGATGCTATCTTGCTTAAAACTTGATGATTTTTGTGCTTAATGAATAAATTTAGTTTAAAAAAGTTTGCTTAAATATATCAATTATATTATTTAGATTAAAAACCATATTTGGTAAAAACGTGATACTTCTTACAAAAAAACTTAAAAGTCAATAACTCTACAAGTTTCAATGGTATGATGTAGAAGTTACTATTTTTATATAAATAAACATTCTATATGATAAAAATATTAACTAAATAATTGTCATTATATATTATTTGAAAATTTTTGGTAGAAATTTCAAGACAGAAAAACAAATATTATAAGTAAAACATAAAAAAAAATAATAAAACTTGCTGCTTTCTTTAACTTAAAATATTTTCTAAAAATTTCAAGTGCATTTCTAATTTTTTTAAATAAAATAATTAAGTTTCTATTTTAAATTTTCAAGTAGAAGTAGTCTTTTTAGATAGAAACCTTTATTTTACCTTAAATAATTGCTATGAATTACAAAAAAATATATACTGCCAAAAAATTTAAATTATAAGATGAGATTATGTTATTTTTAAAAAGTGTTTAAAAAAAAGCGAGACAAAGTATGATTAGTAAAATAAATATTAAACTTTAATAGTATACACTTGTAAGCCCTTGTACTAATAAGTAATAGTATAATTCAGAAATTTTTTGCTAGTTTATTTTCGTGGTTACTTAAATTAAATAATTTTCCGATAAACTTTTTAACACCTGCTCTTTATATTAAAATAATTTTATAAATATTTATTATCGTAACCAAAATTACATTTAAATTTATACTTAACTCTTTTTTAATATATTAAGATCGGTTTACAGATTTTACTTTAGTTTACTTTAGTGTGTTATAAGCTTTTAAATTACCTATTAGTTGTTAAGTAAATAAGTTTTGTATAAATTGAATTTTAAAAGTTTTCGAAAAACTATGTTAGAGAATATATATATTTTGTTAAAGTATGTTTTTTGTCAAATCAATTGTTTGTTAGTTTTAGTTATCAGGTCTTTTCATATACTAAATAAAAAACATTTAAGTAACTTTTTTACTACATTTTTTAATAAATCTCTATTTTACTAATATTAAAATTATTTCACAGTTTTCAGTAATCAACATGTTGGATTTTAGTAAAATTAAAGCACAACTTTTTATTATACATTCTTTAAAAGTCAGCTTTTACACAAATTAGTCAGACAATAATTTATGGTTTTATTTTTAATGACTGTAGATAAAATTATAAACGTATTTTAAAGCTTAAACCTACAAAAAACAACTTAAGCACATATATATTTGTTTTAGTACATTAACCTAAACTTATTTTATTTTCTAGTTTACGGATATTTTTAAAAATGTTCATGTTAACCACGTTTAAAATGTTTAAAACCTGTCTAACTTTCAAAAAAAAATGAAAAAAAACTTTCAATTTTATTTTTATTTTTATAATACAATTAACCTTAATTGTAGTCATATTAGCCTTAAACCTACTTAGATTGTTTATACTGGTATAACGCTTATTAATTAAAGATAAATTATAAAAATAAGAGTACTTTGATTAAATTAAAACATCCTCCTTAAAAAATAAATCAACAAAAAGCAAGCTTTTGAATGTTGAAGTACTTAATTGGTTTCAGTTTGATTAATTTTTATACAAAAAACTGTAAAAAAAAACTTTTAATAAGACTAATATGTCTTTAGAAAAAGATTGTTTTGACACTTAGCAAATTTTGCAAAAGTAATCTTTTTAGAAAAATGTAAATTGATAAAGTATTATAAGGTTTTATAAAAAAATTGCTTTTACTAGCTTTGTTTTTACTTATTTTTTAGATATCTTGAAGTTTTTTTTTATATGTCACTATAAAATAAATTAAAAAAACTTTAAACTGAAAAAAATTGTAAATTTTGTTGTAAAAACATCACATTTAAATAAAAAATTAAAATCAGGGAAAAAAGTATTATTAAATACGTATAAACAAATAGACTTTTTTTAAGTTGAAAAGCTATAAATTATTTTCATATGTTTTAATGAAACATATTAGTATAATGATAGTGAGTCTACTAAATTTGTTCGATAATGAAATAGTATAGATACAGTTATTCTATCGTTCTTATTTTTACAAACAAAGTTTAATCATAAATCTAATAAAATTTATTAATTAGTGACTAACGACTCGTCAAGTTTATATTATATTAAATATCTAAAAATTAAAATTCTGCTTAAGAAGTAGAACTTGTTTCCGTTAAAACTTAAATACTTTTTTTTTAAATAAATAAAACGTATTGAAACAAAATTATTATTATTTTAAGCTAAACCTTAATGTTTAGCTTTAAAAAGATTTATTGCGTATATCGATAAAAACTAATTCAAACTATAGCAAATTTAACTAAATTTTTTAATTTACATTATTTATATGCTTTACTCTTGATATAAATATGCTCTTTATAGTCTTTTGATATACAAATTCAGAAAATTAGTCAATCTTTTGATTAAAAACATTGCTGCTTATCTGATGATTAAATATTCAGAACTTAAAAATATCAAATATTTAATAGTTTCTGTTTTTATAGAATTTAAAGCAAAAAAAAACTTAATAAAACATTTAGCAGTAAAGTATGTTTTATATAAAATTTATGAGTGAAACAAAAGTGTTAAACTTTATTTTTCTACCAGCAAAATTTATAAATTCTAAAGTTTAATTGACAAAAAACTTAATTTTTTTTTTAACTTGTATTGTTAATCATAATTTAAATTCTTCGACAAAAATCTAGTATGACTAATTACTTATTTTTTAAATCAGTTTTATTAAGACTTTAACTTATATTTTTAAAGATTTTCTTCACATATTTAATGTTATGTATAGACTACAGTTTCAGTCGTGCATTAAAGTAAGATTGACCTGTTTTTTAACAATTAAATGTAGTTTATTTTTTACAAGTCAACGAAATTATTTTGAAACTGAAGCTTTCATTGAAATATAGTATGATCTTATAATTGAACAAAAATAAAATATTTAAAATAGTTTTAAACCTTTTGAAAAACAAAAATATTTATATATATCTTTAAGAAGTTTAAGCTTCAAAGACTTAAACAGAACCAAAATTGTCTTTTCAAAAATCAAAATCGATATAAAGTATTGAGATAAATGAACATTAGTAAGTTTTAAAACAAAACAAAAATGAACTGTATAACAGATCACCATATTTTTTTATGATTTAATAGTTTACAATTCACTTCAATCATTTTCAAAGCGATACACTTACTTTACTTTAATAAATATTTGCTATTACAAACTAGGACGTAACTTTTTTTAAATGCTATCATCTTTCTTTCACTGTAAATAATGCTTTTTTAATCTTGCAGTACAAATTTTAAAGTTTCTTTTTAAGAAACTTGGCAATTGGTTCTAAAAGTATTATAGTGAAGATTTAAGTATTATTGTTTTGTCATTTTAAAATGTGTTTAATCCAATTACGTCAGTGCCTACTATTTTCATTTACAACGGTATTTTAAAAATTAAATTTGTTTTTTTTTAAAGAGGATATAGTAATACGAAAGTTACTAAATTTGTATTTTGATTTTGCAATCCAAATCTTTTTGATGCTTGCTTGAAAAAAAAAAAAAATAAGCTAATAAAAAAGTCTAGTACGTTTGTAACTACTTAAAAGTTCTCAGAAAATTGAAAAGTAACGTCATAAAAGCTATATATAAACAAAACAAAGGGAGCTTGTCTCTTAGAAATTTTAATTTTTTAAGTTGTCACGCTGGCTTTAAACAGTGGTTTTCAAGCACCGAAAATAACAGAAAAATTGATTAGTATGCGATAAATTAAATTAAAATAGTTTTTGTTTTGTAACTTTATTTATTACGTTGCAGTATGACTTAAGATAATTAATTGCTACTTTGATAATTGTTTTATATTTTTAAATAGCTACACACACTAACTTATCATAGCCTTTTTTTATTATTTATATATTAATAACTTTTGTTTTAGTCCTGTTTTTTTCGAAGTTTAAATACAAACTGTTTTTTTTTTAAATCACGGAAGATTTATTTATTAAACTCGTTAAGAACTAAATAGCACAAGCTAAAAACTGATAATAGTTTAATATAAAATTTATTGATTAAAATAACCTTTAACAACTTTTAGTTTTAATTTAGTTTTTTTATCATATTAATGTATTTATTCTTAAAACTTTATCTTACACAAACTTTAAATTAGTAATGGTTACTTGATCTAATTTTAAACCTGTACACATATTTCTAATGTTTAATTTTTTATTATGAAACGAATTTTAGTTAAATATTTCAAAATATTTTTCGTAAACTATTAATCTATACTTTACCACTAAATTTATTTAGTAATTTTATGCCGTTGCATACTAAACAAAGCTAATAAATAAACCTTCCGAAATTCCAGTATAAGTAATTTTTATAAAAATATTGTAGCTTATGTTTTATACCATCACTTTTATTTTTGTACCAGTACCTTAAAACATTATAACTTTCACCTAGTTTATTTATGAAACGTAAAAAAATAGCTTAGGCATACAAAAGTAGTCAAATACATTTTAAAAGTGATTCTTTTTTTTAGACAAATTATATGATTGTTTTATTCTTAACAACCAACTTAATTAGAAACACTACTATTTATGTTTTAATTTTTTTTTAGATCATATAAAGCACACATTATTTGTAAAAAGTACACCATAATTTAAAGTATATACATTTTTTTTAATTGTTTATAGAAAGTAATAAACATTTATTATAACGTACCTTACTTTTGTTTTAATTTCTAAAAAGGAAGCAAATTTCTACGTTTGAAAGAATAAACGTAGTTTGGGATTAACAAGTTTAAAGACAAAGAATAACAAACACATTTTTAACACAAATCAGTAGCCAAATAACGTTTCAAGGAAAACATGTAATAATCTATAAATAACTTTAAATAATTACAAGGTTGCGGTTCCAATAATAATGAAAAACATAATAAGAAAAAAAATACTAATCCATCAATGTCTAATTGCTTCGTTATTCAAACTTCAATCTTCAACTATAATCTCACAAACCAGGTATGTAGACGAATGAAACCTGTTTAGCTAAACAAAATGTCTGAAAAAGTTATTTTTGACTGTAAAACAAAACCGTAATCACTTAGAAATATTTTAATTTTTTGAGTAAAAGAAAAAACTAAAACTGAAAAAGGACAGAAAAACCGTTAACTTACAACCAAAAAACATTTGGCTATACGTTTTTCTTAAACAAATTGTTCAACCAAGTTTAAAACTTCATGTACTTAAATTCGTGCTTAATCTATGTAAAACTATCTTTATTTAGCTAAGAAAATTGTTTTAGTTTGAAGCTTAAGTTTTGTGTAGCACATCTTGTAATGAATCATTGTAATTACATGATAAAATGTTAACTTAAGTTAGAAGGTTTACAAAACGTTTTCATCATTTCTACTAATTGAGATTAATAGCTTTTAAAACAATAAATCATCATCTAAATTTAAAAGCGTTTAACTTAAAATTTATAGCTAATTTAAGGTTTAATTTTATAGGCTCAATACAATGTATTTTTCATGCTTTTTTATCAAAGTTTAATAAATACATGGTAATTTTGCTCAAATAATTATTCTGCATAAATCTCTAATGTAAATGTTTGTACTAAACTGCTACTCTATTTTTGTTTAGGAGATAAACGAAGTTATGTGTGTTTTTATTTTTTATTTTTAGACAAACTCAATAAAAGCTGTTGCAACATAAAGCTTTTATAATTTTTTTTTTTTATAATTGTCCTTTAATGAAACTAAAAGTTTTGTAAAAATGCTTTTTTGGTAATATAGTGTTTAAAATTAGAAATTTTCTTAAAAACAAGAATAGATTCTGAATATAAATTTGTAGTATTAGAAATATTAAAATCGTACTACTAAATTAAAAAACAAGTTGGAAACTACTTCGTATTCATAACAAATGTTAGATAATTTTTTACCAAAAAAAGTAAATCTATCAAATTATTTTTGGTAAGTTTAAAAACTTCGGAATTTTTTATGCGCAAAAGAATATTAATTTGAAAGATATTTATCGAAAAAAAATTGATTCATTTAAAGTATGTTATAAAAGAATGCCCGATATAACTTTAATATTCAGCTGTGTTTTTAGTTAATATTCTAGCGTTATAGTATGCTAAAGTTAGTTTGTTTAATAGCTTTTGCAGCTTAATTTTTAAAATCTATAGTTTTAGAACAACAATTACATTTTTATACAAATAAATATTTCTGTATTTAACTAACTTGTATTATTTCTGTGTAATATTAACTTTATACACAAGTTAGTATTATAATGTGTTTAAATTTTAGAATAAGGTATTCAAAAAGAAAACTAACAAACTAAAATAAAACAATGTTTTAAACTATCATTTAGGACACGTAGCCGTTTGTACTCTTTAATTAAATGTCATTTTAGTGTTTTATATTGGTTTAATCTGTTTAAGATTAGGTTTTTTATCGAAGAAGTTTATTTAAAAATATATTTAAAAAAAATTTACAACCCTTTTTTTGTTGTTTACAAAAACGTCAGAATTTTTTATATTAATACGCAAAAGTTTTTATTCAAAAAACTTAGACAACTGTTTAAAAAGTTTAAAAAATTATTGTGTTTATTTTAGAAACGGCTCTAAAAATTTGAAAAAATATTTAAATTTAATTTTTTCATACAGGAATGAGAACTATAAAAAGATATACTAAAATTTTTTATCAAATTAGTATAATAATTTTGTCTACAACCATTAAAACAACATTAAAACAAAACAATTGCTGTTGTAGCACAGCTTTATTTTGATAGATTAAAGTAGAACCAGATATAAATTTTAGAGGTTAATCAGCGTATGAGATTTGTTATCAGTTTGTTACTTATAATCACCGGATGTTGTTACGTCATAATCTGTTATTTGTTTATAATTTTTTTAAATTGTTAAATAATTGTTTATATAATCTGCAATAACTTCAATATAATTCAAAGAGTTAAAGTATACTTATGTAGTAAGTATTTATTTTAATAACATAATTAATAAGTTAGTAGTTTTAAGTTTTGATTTTTTGGTTTAAAAAAAAACAAATTCTTTTTTGTTTTGTTAACTAAATTGAAAAAGTATTTAATTTATGTATTTGGAATTTACTGAACATATGGTCATAAAAGTTTTAAACTGGTAATATTTAAGTTTTAATTTTAAAACAAAGAAGTTAAAAATAATGGCGTTTAACGAAAAAAGCTTAACACCTATAAAAATTTGGTAAGTTCATAATAAACTTAATTACAACTAATAAGTTCTTGAGCTGATATAAGGTAATAAATCAAAATAATTTTTTTTTTCAAAAGTTATAGTTTAATTTCAAAAAATACTCTTCAATAACAAATGAAATGCTATTAAATTAGTCTATCGTTTCTACTTAACCTCCAGTTTAATTATTAATTTACTTATTATTATGGTTTAAGGACTCTTAGACAATTTTGTAAATTTGTAGAAGTTATGAATATCATTAAGACAATATTAAATTCATAGTTTACTACTTAACACTGTACTTAGGCAACGATAGCAATTAAACAATTCTATAATAACTTTTTATTAAAAGTAATCATCGCCAAAGCACTTGAAAAACATTGTTAACTAGTAAACTCCAAGTTAAAAACTATCTCATTGATATTTAATTTTGCTCCGTTTTAGTAGAGCTTTGCCTTGTGGAATAACAACTCGATTAAATATTATTATAGTTATAGAAATATGTTACTTTTTTAATCTTTTACGTTTTTGTTAATTGTTCTATCATTTTCTTTTTATTTTCTCGTTATATTATTAGAATCGCAATGGAACGGCCCAAGACATTTAACATTATTGTAATTTATAATTCATACATTAGTATTAAAAAACAGTAAGTTTAACTCATGTACCGTATTTTGATAATTTTTTAATCTAAACAAAATATTTTTAATTGTCTGTAAACGTAAAGGAAAAAAAGAATTACTCTATAAACCATAATAAGTTTTTAAGTTTGGAAAACATTATATGTTTATAACTTATTTAGATATGGAAAAAGTATTATATTTCTATCTAAAATAATTTGATTTGGAAAGTTTTATATAAAATATATAAATATCTATATAGTGTGGTTATGTGTTTCTATACACTGTCAAAACTTATCAAAATATTAAATTAAGTATTAGAACTTTATCTACTTATATATCACCGCCGCAATAAAGTATTTTTAAAATATTGTAGTACAAATTTTAAAAATTAATTTTTATTTTTAGAATCAAGACTTTTTAAGAAATTTTGAAACATTAATAAATAATGCAGTTTAAACAATTTCGTAAACAAAAAATAACAAAAATTAAAATTCAGCTTGTTTTAGTTCTAAACGTAAAAAATTAAATTCAGACTATAACTTAAAAACTTTCTATTTTTATTTTTTTCTTAAACTTGTAAAACTTTACACATCTTATTTTTAGAAACGACTAATTTTCAGTTAAGCAAAACATCAAAAAAAGTTTAGGAAGATCAAACTACTTTAAAACCTTAGTGGCGCCTAAATCATTTTCGGTGTCAAAAAAACGTGAAAGTTTTTTAAAATTTTGTTTTGATTAAACGGAAGTCTAAATTTTGATTCGAAAAAACCTTGGCTGCAATTTAGTCATGTATAACCATTAACTGAAAAGCAGACTATTTTCAACCTATGAAAGTAAAAAAAGTAGTATGGTAATTATTTGCAAATCTAAATGACAACTTTAAAAAGTCTTACTATTATGTCTATTAAGTGATGCAAGTTTTAGTTAGAGAAACTATTACTTGGTTAGGTTAGTTTACTGGATATTTCTGAAAGCAAATTTTATTCAGTAAAATACAAATATGTCAGTTTTTATTTTTCTAAAGGTTTTATTGTCATTAAAAAAATATTAAATACGTTCATATAGTTTTAAAACAATCAATTTAATATAATTTTAATAAATTTATCTACTCAAAAAAAAGTCATGATCAATATAATCAAGTTAAACTAGAGCTATTTATATTTTTATTGTTGTCAGTAATGTAGTACATTTGAAAACTATTATTTATCAAAACAATTTAGTTTTTAAATATAAATTTACCTTTTATTATATCTAAACCCAAGTTTTTAGAAAATGTGAATATTTTAAAATCACTTTCAATAATAAACCAAGCGTTAAAAGTAGTTTTTATGAAATTTGTTTAAAAACTTTGACTTGTTGTTTATTAAGTTGGTGTAAATTCAATTAAAACCATATAAAATTCAATAACTGCTTTCTTTTTCATATTTAATTTTTATAATTAAAAGAGTTAGATATTTTTTGGAGTGAAAATGGAAAAATAACCAATTATATCCCTTATTAAAGAATTAACATTTATTATAACTTAATTAATTTTCGATATTTTTGAAATAGATTAGTAAACTTAACTTGAGCGTTTTTAGCTTTTAAAATTTTCTTTTAACGTTTTAATACTATGAGCTATTACGTATATTATTAAACAACTAATTTAAAAAAAAAAATTTCACTTAAAACATTTATCATATGTAATTTAAGATATGCATTTAAACTACAAAACAATTTTAGTTCTAGAGACTTTTGAAAGTTAAAACGCTAGTTTTAAATTCTTAAACTGACTAATTTAACATGATTTATGGTGAAAACTTAGTGTGTAATCTTTACTTAAATAAATAGTACTTAAGCTACTTACAGAAATTTTTTACAGAAAGCTCTTGAAATTAAACCTTTTAATTTAACCGCTACAGCTTATAAATTAACTATTAAGTAGGCAACCCACCAAAATCTTCTTAGTAATTGTCATGACAACCGACTTGCACACAGCAACAAAATTAGAACTTTCAGTTAAATTTCGATAAGAAAGGTGTTACCGTGACTACGACCACCCCTAGGTTTTAAATTTCTAGAAGTTTAATCGATTTTCAAAATAATATTTTGTGTATTTGTAATGGATTTTGTCACGCTTATTTGAAAAGTTCAAGATAAATAAAATATTTTTTATTTACTATAATGCATTTTAATTTTGATAAAACAGCATCATCAGTTGAGTCTCGGATATAACCAGTTCTATAAATACAATTTTAATACCTCTTGCTAATAGATAACTTTCTTAACTTGTTTTTTAACCGCATTTTCTGAATATTAATGCGTTTAATTTAAACTCTTTGCTTATTTTTTTAATTTTTATAATCAAATAAAATTTAAGAATCGAGTAAAAACAAATTAGCTAAGAATTAATTTAATCTACAAATAGTTACTTTGCGTAAATATTGTGCAATTTCTCTAAACATACGGCTTTACTCTCTGTACTTATATTACTTATATTTATATATATATATATGTATTTAGAATCCGTGTTACAAGTTTTTAGAATCGGTATACAATATACAAGTATGAGATATTTAACACTTTAAAATTAGTTCAGTATAAAAAGTCTAGAGAAAGATTACGTTATACATAAAAAAGACTACTTTAACAAAAAATAAAACGTTAATCAGTATTTTCTTTTTAGCATTACAGTAGAGCGTTACACAAATAAAAATAATTAAGATTTAACTATAGTTCAAATTGTTGAGTGAGATGGTTAATTAATGACTGGATCGGATAATGTTTTTGTACCTTTTTGCGGTTAGATAACCATTGACTCGTTAAAATTTTAATAAGGTATGACTTGATATTACCTAAAAATAAACTTTTATGAATATCGGTTAAAAATTAATTAATACTTAATGTTTGTACTGTTTATTTGTTAGAGCTATTTTTTGTTTATATTATGGTGGTTTTTTAACTATTGGTGTTTTTATGTTATGGTGGTAAAAAATTTGAAAGATAAAAAAATTCATTTGTAAATAAACATTAACAACTAACTTGATGTTTACAGTCGACAACTGTTTGTTTGTATACAGTTGCTAACGTATAGCTTCTGTGTTATGTAAAAAAGTTTTTATTTTGTATTTAGAAGCGTATTTCGACAACACATAAATATTTAAAAGAAAATACATATGAATACTATAGCTATTGAAAACAAAAGAGTTAAAACTCAGCCGAGTTATTATAATGTCATAAGTCGACAACTTAAATCTTAGGTTAGTAACGTCATTAAATATGTTTTTAATTTTTTATACAAGCAACAACGACTAAAATCAAAAGAAATATATAATATATGTTACAAAAAGTGTTTTTTCATATTAATTTCATTTTATTATTCTTTTAATACCCAAAAACTTGATTTAATAATTTTTTTTCACTATTGTTTTAATTTTTTTTTGCAAATTTATTTTTAGTTGTTTCTAAAAGAAAGATTTTTATTTTTTGTAGTATTGTTTTAGAAGTTTAAAGGTCAACTAAAATATTTCGAAAACAAGGTATCTAAACGAAGATATTTTTTCAAAACGGAAAGGCTTTGTTCAAAGAATAAAAAAAACTGCCATAAAAATATTTTTTTTATAAATATTCTATACTTTTTTGGTCCTGGACGAGACATAAAACTGTATCCATGTAGTGTACGACTGGATAACCGAAATGATTATTTGTGCATTGGTCGTAGGACCAAATTTAAAAAGTGTTTTGTTTCGTTTAAAATATAGCAAAACATTTTTACTCTTATAAGTTACCAAACTAATTTAAAATTATATAAATACAGTTGATGCAACAAGCTAAAATTATTTTTTTGTGCAAACTGATAAAAACAAAGACTTTAATTTTAACCTCTGTTAAGTATCAACAAACTTAAATCCAATTATCAGTTGATTTCCGCTTTTCAGCAGTTCTAGTTGATAAATAACAAATGTGAGAAATTGTTAAGAAACTCTGTTTAAGTCCCATGAAATATGACTGTAATTAATCCTACATTGAAATTGATACTCTTAAAGTCGTTAAAATACAATTACAAACTGTCGATCAACATTTAAGCTTTTGATAAGACTAAAGTTTTTAATGTTAAAAACAGAGTTTTATGTATAATCTATTATTCTACAATAAAATAAAAAAGGCTACATACACTGCACAGTTTTAAATGTTTAATATTTTTACTTATTTTTTATAGTTAGAGAAACTGTATTAAAAGACCTTAGAACCATTTTAAAAAGTAAGCTATGATACCTTTAAACTTAAACATGGTTTTTATTCATTATTTTTTATAATCAACTGTGATTATTGTTAAGAAGTTCGCAACGTGTAAACTCAACATGTTAATTTATCAGACTTTTTTGTAAATTGCACTAAATTTTTTAGGTAGTATTTTTTATCTTGCCATCATTTTGTTTTTGAAATGTCAAGTATGCAATAGTGCTCTAAAAACTCTTCCTGTTTGTGTTAAATTTATTTTGTAGCTGAACAAAAGTATAGACTTTTTGTTTTACTAGTAAAAAAAAAAAAAAAAATAGAAATTATTAAAAATCAGATACAAGAAAAATATAAAGTTTTAGTGTCTCTTTATAACCCTGGATAAGTTTTTTCTATGCTTTAATAAATTCTACTTCAAAGCGCCAAATTACCTAAATCACTGATGCGTATAAATAATTCTCATGACGTTACAATTTTATTGGCGCCATTTAGTCGAGTTAAATTGTTTGAACTGAATTGACTTTAAAAACTGATGCCAATAACCAGAGGTAAACTAATTAAGCTTTGATACCTTTATCGAAAATTGATTGATAGTTTCAAGTTTTTGTTTCTTACAAGCATTAATTATAGCTGATTTTGTACTTTTTGTTTAAAGTAATTTGTAGATAAGGGTTTGTAGACACCAATCACATGTTTTAGAGTAAATATTTACAGTAAGCTTTAGTTAGTTTGACAACGCTGTGATATAAACACAAAATAAACCTGTCTTTTATTTATTAGATTGAAGCTGATTGTTCTATTAGTCTAAAATATTTTAAAACCGTCTAAAAATCATCTTGGTACACAATAAATGTGTATATTAATAAGTATACAACTTGATATAAAACATACTTTTACGTTTTAGTTTTATAACTTTAAAAAGTTATTCAAATTATTTTTCGAAAAACTTTCGTTTTTTGGTTGAAAACTATCAACAAGAAAGTGCTGAGACGTACTTGCCTTACCAATATTATTTTTACCAACAGCGCAGCCGTTGCTTACTTTGTCATGTCTAAGGATGGGTTTTATCCGAATGCTGAGGTTTAAAAGACTTTGCAGGATTTCTACAAGCGCGACCTTATAAGGTTAAATATTAGTAGAATGAGAGTAGCTTTCTAATGTCCGTAACTAGTTGAATTGTTCTATCTGTTGAATACTTAAAAAGAAAGCAGCAACACTTTAAAGAAAAAGCAGACAAAGAAATCAAAATAAATATTATTCTACTTTTATTTTATTAACTGCTGAATTCAAACTATTTTTCATTTTGTAGTACCACTTTGTTTGTCTTAATCTTTAGTTTTATGTTTTTTGTAGATAATTAAATTTTTTTAGCATGAAACGTATAGCTAATTTTGGCTAATAGCGATTTTATTAATAATTATTTAACAGAAAAAGTAAAATGCTAATTATTTAAAGAAATTCATAGTTTAAAAAACTAATAAAATAAAAAGTTAAATCAAACCGTTTAAATAATAATATTGATAACAAAATAAAAAAGGACAGTTTTGAATAAGATAATTTTCACCAACTTCCTTAACCTTATCATTTTACTAATCGATAAAACAAAATAAAAAACAAACATTTTAAATTAAACCTTCAATTTTATTTAATAATTACTATTAATACTATATACATTAAATTGTGTTGTCCTCAAATACACTATTTCTAGACAATACTGGTTAAAAAAATTGACTTTATAAATAAAGAATATTTTAAAGTTTCATAGTAATTTCAAAATATTCTTATATCGATAAACGAAATTTAATGGGAAGCTAGCAGTTTTCTATTTGCATTTTTTTTTAATTGCTTCTTAAAGAAATTATTTTATACACATGAAAAACGTTTACAGTTGTTGTGAAAAGTATTAAATAAGCGTAAGAGTGTTTCAATATGTTTCTTCATTTTTGATGTTGTCTTACTTGTATCTATGATTTGTATTAACAAATCTGTAATAGTTTTTAATTCAAAATATTTATATAATAAGTTTCTAAGACGAAAAATTTTGAGTTACATCGACAGTTTTCATGTTACATCACAATAACATACATAAATATAGCAACAAAGGAGAACGCTGTTTGTAATAAAACTTTATTCTACTAGATTTCACGCTGGATAAAAGTTTAAGATTTAATATCTAAAAATAACAGAAGTGTGAATAGTATAAACAATAAGTTATGCTAATTCAAATTTAAAAATTTATCCAAGCTAAGATGAAACTAGTTTTTGTTTTAAACTATTTTCCATTCTTTATAAACTTTATGTTATATATATGATATAAAATACCAATTAATTATGAGAAAATTTGTTTAAACCTGCTGTAAGCAAAAGTACTTCCCAGTGATTTATTATATCGTGACCAAAATTATACCTAGAATTTTTTGATAAAATAATTTACTATACGATACTTTGCGTGATATATTGGAAATTATCGTGCATTGAAAAGTAGATTAATAAACCATATTAATATATTACTGTGTCTAAAGCTTTACTAGCAGCCTAAAAGTTTTAAAGCAAACAACTTGAGAATTTTTAATGCTTGATACAAATAATAGCTGAAAAGCAGACACCACAATACAAGTGTTCAGAATGCTTTTAATGGAAAAACAAAACTTATAACCATTTATAAGTTAATATATACTCAACTTTACATTTGTTTAATATTTAATTAAAAAGTTTATTTTAAAACTTTTTTAGTTGTTTATGTGTGTTAAATACAAAATCGTGTTATAAATATTATCTTTTTTTAAAATCGTAAAACTTTAAAACTAAAGCCGTAAAAGTTAAAGATAATATCTTACTATAAAGTGAGACAAAATCATAAACAGTTCGTCTAAAAATCGATTTAATTGCCAAATCAATTCGCTGGTGGTCTATTGCCTGATTATTTGTCATCGAATTATAAGCTTATTTATCAATTTTCCACTTTAAATTTATAATCTTCATACAGCTGTAATTCTACGCAGGTTTATCTTAGTATCGAAAATATAAACAACAACTTAAAATGTAAAAACAGCTTGCTGTTTCCTTTTTCCTTTCTATATAATGTTTTTTTACATAAAATAAATATGTTAAATAAAATGAACTTAATCGTTAATTCGAAAAATATAATATTTTATTATAAGTTGTTAAACATTAAAACATATATAATTTCTTGTATAAAAACAAACCTTTTAAGTGATATTTAAGTAAAAAACAATTAAGTTACACAATTTATATTATTAGAAATTATTATAAATGAGGTTTTGTAAGAATGAATTAATAAAATACTGCATTATTAATGCTTTAAGTTTGTCTACACAAACAAAAATATCTTCAAGGACTAAATATAAAGATTTTTTAAGATAAAGATGCTAAAGTAATATATTCTTATTTACTTTTAAACGATTTTTAATGTTTTTTTTTTAAAGCCATCTTTTTAAAAGAGATTTAGAAAGCTTTTAAAAATATGAAACTATACTACATTTATTTATTTTTTTAACTGAAAAAATACTTTTTTTGAAACTGAAAGAGCAAAGTTGTGTTTTTATTTTGAGCAAAGAAGACTATAGCAGTAAATAATCATCAAGTTAAAAGGAAATATACATAAGCGCAATTAAGGTAACAATTTTCGTCAAACTTATAAATTATTACTTTTGAAAAACAAGTTTACTTTTTCAGTGTGCAACTCTTTGTTTTTATTGTAGAATATTGTATTCTATTGTATTTATTTATCTTTGAAAGAGAAAGTATACCACAAAATAATGTATAGGTAATTGTGCAAAAATGTTAGACTTATGAAAAAGAAACGAAAGCTTTATTTTGGTTCAAAATATTAAATAATGTTTAAAAACAGCTAAACTGCTTGACTGATATTTTTTAAACCCTCAAAATTTATCAAATCAAAATATGCGGTTCAAATTGTATAAACTACAGTTTAAAGCAGGTACAATTATTAAGTCAAATTTTAACGCTTTTATGTTTTTTATATTGACATTTAGTGTTTTAAAAACAACAACAGCTACGTTATTTAATATATAAACATGTCTGTACAGTTTTTTTAATTATAAAAATCACTTTTTATGCAGGTGTATTGTTATTTTTTATAAATTGAGTAATGTTTAACACGGTTTAAAAATTACCTACTTATATTCTTTTTTTATCTGTTTTTGCATTTTGACAATTTTATTTTCAATAATAAATTCAAAAATGTTGTTACATTTTTGATAGTAGCTTTGAATCAATCAGGTTTAATTTAAGAGTTTTAGGTTATTTTAAAAAAGTGTTTATTAAAACACAATAAAAAAATATTTTTATTTATAAAAAAAATACCTTACAGCAGCATTCATTTGTAAACTGCACTTTATTGCAACTACTTGCAATATTCATATTTTTGAGAAGTAGCATTTATTAAAAAATTACATAATATGTTGTATTTTACTTACGTTTCGTGGTTACATAGACCAAACTATTTCCGATAAACCTTAATAACACTAGCTTTTTATGTAAAATAAGTTCAACCATTTTTGAAATCGTAATTATATTTTTATCTTAAGTTTTATCCTTATTTTTGTTTTGTTGGTAAACGTAAAACTTTTACAAATTAACTAACTTAATATATTTATAAATGCCAAAATTTACGGAAATATTTTAACATTCGTATCTGATTTTTTTAAATCTACGTCTTAAGTTGTCTGAAATCCTTAAGTGCAGTTATTCAAAAAAATATTTTTTAATGAGTTTAAAATTCCTACCAATTTTAGTTGTCAGATTCTTTTTTTATATCTAGACATAAAAATTTTGAGAATGTTTTAATATTTCTATCAAATCTATATGTTATTATTTTAAAGTAAATGTACTTTACTTTGTATTTTGAAACTAGTTTGAAATTAGAACCAATAAAAAATTAAAAGTACACTTTATGTAAGTTTAAACCATTATTTATCAAAATTTTAATACTCATCTATAAACTTTGCATTTCTAAAATAATCTATAACTACCTTTTAGTAATTTTATTAAAATAGTCTTGTTTTATTATCCAACATATTAAAAAAGAATAAATGAATTAGTTAGAATTTGTTAAAAGTATTCATATTAAGATCATTAACTTAATTAATCTTAAACCTACTATGCAAACTTACACGTTTAAAATGTAAATTAAACTAAAATGTCTTCCCAAGAAGAAAAGCATCAATTATACTGCTTAAATGTTTACTTGAATGTTCAATAGCTGATCACTTGTTTTCAGTTTGATTTACTATTAAAAAGAAACTGGCTTAATTGTAATGAATGTAATTGAGAAATAACTGAATACTGTTTATTTTTTTAATAGATTTCAAAATAGTTTTGATAGCACAATCGCAAAAATTTTATTTTATTTAATATAAAATGGTTTTAAAAACACTGTTTTAAGTGTTATAAAAAAGTAAGTTCAAATAGTGTATATAAAATAGAAGCATTATTTTTTTTTTCTGTAAGTAACTAAAACTTAATATAAAAGTACTTCCTTTTTTTTTGTTGTTCCTTTCTGTTGGTAATAAAAATTCTTATCAACAAATAGAATCCTTTAAAACTGAAGTCTATATAAACAACTTACATGAAATATTTTAGTTTTGTAAGTAACTCTAAAATTGTCATAAAAAACTGTTATTTATTATTAAATTTTTTTTGATAAAGTACTTTACTTAAGCTAAATTTGTTTACACTTCCGCTTTTTATTTACTTAAGATATTTATCTAAATGTTGTATTCGGCTGTTGTCAACGCTGCAAAGAAAACTTATAATATTCAAAATATTACATTAGCAAATTTTTACTTCACAAACGGATATGATTAAATGTTACATACATACTGTTTTCGATAGCAGTTTAACTTTCTCTTGACAAATTTTATTTACGCTTGATAATAATATCGTGTTTTTTAAATTTAATTTTAAATCAAAGATAGTATTTGACAACCATGTAAGGAACTTACTTTGACAGATTGTAAACATATAATAAAGCTTAAATTGATTGATTAGCTTATATAAAAAAAGCATCATCGAAGTAAGTTACGCAATAATAATTAAATCACATTTTTCTCGCTTGTATGGTCTAAATATTATTTTTATACGACCCTTATTATTTGACTAAACAAAGTCCTTTTTTTGCCGTGTACAGTGGTACATATTTCATTTCAATTTACTTTAATTTTATGATTCAAGCACAAGTTAAAAATCCTTTTTATCATAAACATTTAGTTATAAATGTTCTAAAGTGTTTAACGATCTCAATTAACATAGTCTTATTTATTGATTGTTATGATAACATTTATCGTTTGTCTATACACACAACGATCTAATTTTAAAGGTACTAGAACTTTTTTTTATTAAGTATTGTAATAATGTACTCTCTCTAATAGTTAAATGAAATAGATAATTTTTATTTACTGTGTAACATGCCAGCCTAAAGTTTAAATTGTAAATTTTAAGTATGAATATCACAGAACAACTTTTTTTTTTTAAGTTATTATAATTTTTTGTTGCATTTGTTAAATTTAGTTTTACTTTACATTGTTTTTCCTGATGTACATATATTTTAAAATCTTAGATTTTCCCAACGAGTTTCGCTGTTACTTTCATTTGTTATCTTTTTTTTTTTCTAGAGCGAAAAAAAAATTTGAAACGTTCAAAAACTTTAATTTATTCTCGGAATTCCATATCACTGTTTACTTCTACGAACTGAAAAAGTTTGAATAGTTTCAAGCTGTTATCGAATACACTCGGGCATGATTGGATGACACACCTTTTAAAATGACAAAATAATATTACTTTAATATTTCATCTAAACATTTTAGGACCAATTGTCGTATTTGATGATGATAAAAATTTAAAAGTCGGATAGTACGGTTACAAAGCACGTAGTTACAGAATTTTATAAATTATTACAAGCAAGTGTATACAAGTATAAAGCTTTAATCCAATTTCGTATGTCTTAAAAGCTGCCAATGACGTTAAAACTTGTCTTTGACGTTCTTTTATATTAATATATTTAATATCATAATAGATAAATGTAGTAATATTATTTTCCTCTGCGTCTATATTATTGACCATTGTCTGTATGCTTGTGAATAATATTAGTTTTTAAATGTTTTAGTTTAAATGATTTAGTGTAAAATTTAGGGTCTTGAATAATTTTACATTCATAAAACTTTGCAAATAATATAAGGTACATAAGTACATTAATGAAATTTAATTGCCTAACCCAGTTAAATTATTCTCTTAAAGCTCAACCGTTTGCCGATTTAAACCAGACATCTAACAAATGATACATAAAAACAGTATAATTAAAATATAGAATAAACACAAATAAAACTTTAGTCAAATAAAAGCGCGTTATTTTGCAGCTGACAGGAAAATGAATCCGTAAAGTTTTTAAAAGTTGCTGCTTATTTTTATACAATATAATTCTAATAGTCTTTCCTATGACCTTTTTTATAAAAATGCAAGTCCATTCATTAAATATTACTTCACATAAACTAATTTACTAATAAGCAGATTTTTTAAGATCTAAAATTAAGAACAAAAAATTAGATTTTTAAATAAAAGAACAATATATTTTTTTTACTGTATTTTTAAGCTAATGGTAAGAAACGAACATTAATAGTTTTATACAATACATACAATGTTAGCACCTTTCGTCAAAAACTTTTTATATCAATAAAAAAAAACACTGTGGTATATATTTTTTTCTAATAGACAAATCAATTACAAAATCTCTTTGTTATTGTGAGTTAAGAGTTTATATAAAAGTAAATCATAAAAAAAGTAAATTTCCTACAGTAATCTAAAACTATTTTTTTTTTTTTAATATTTCGTAAAAATAAGTTAGAAAAGTATAAGGGTTAAACCTATCAACTGTTCAGCGTAATTAATCAATATTTGCTTTTTCACCTAGTTAGTGAACTTCGCACGAAAAAAAAGGCAATTTAAATTCAGATTTATTAAAAGCTTTAACTGTTGAGCGAGATGGTTAATTAATGACTAAGTCGGATTTGGTATTGTACCTTTTTGCGAGCAGTTAACAATAAACTTGTTGAAATTTTTATACAAATATTACTTAACTTTTTTACCTAAAAAAAAATATTAGTTAAGATTTTTACAAATTTTAAGTTAAAACTAAAACTAAAAAGTTATTTAGCACAATACTTACAAAAACAAATCGTTAAGTTGATGTTTTTTCAACTTTTAAGTTTGTTAATTATTTTAAATAACAACAGAAGTTACCAACTAAGTTTAAAAGTAGACAGTAACAACAAGTGTAATGTTAAAAGTTCACAACAGTTTGTTTGAAAACATTTATAATCTTTTTACAGCTACCGTGAAGAAATAACACTGAATAGAAAATTTTGTTTAATTAAATGTATATTTATAACAAGTTTTCAAAATTTTAATTTTTTTAACACTTTGTTATTGTTCTTTAATTTTCTTTTTTGTATGCACATATCAATCTAGAATAAACTTTTATACACATTGGTTATTGAAAAAAAGTTTTTTTTTTACAAAATGCGTAGTTTTAGTGTATAATATAATTATTATTTTTAGTCAATTAAAGACATGCCAACAACGAAAAAAACCATAAACTTTAGTAATAAAAATTTAGTATAAAACACCTAAAACATGTTTTATCAACGCTGCTGCACAAAAACATGAATTAACTGAATATGGTTACATAAAAATTCATTATAGTTGAAATAAGTATAAATTGCTAAGGACAGATGAAGCTACCAAAACAATGCAGTATGAACTGTAATGTCAACCATTTAACCACCAATTTTGCGACAAAATACGAAATTGCTCTGAAAATTGTCAATTCTCGACTCTGCAATGGTAAGTTTTTGTAATCGTAAGAAATTTTCAAGACAAAGTATTTTAAACTGCACTACTTACACGTTTAAAAAAAGTCGTATCGCTTGAAGAGTAGAGAGTAAGCGCTTAAGATCGACTTTTGTATCATTATATTTGCTTTTAATGACAATCTCTATAATTTGACTGAAATACGTATGTAAATCTTAAATTTAGTTTTTATATAAAAACCTTTCAGCTTTGAGTAAGACTATGGAGCAAATCTTTCAACAAATCCCTGTACTTACATGATAAAAAGTTAGCTTAGTTTAAAGGAAAAAAAAACTTACTTCGTTAAGTATAGTTGAAGTGAATAATTTTTATAAAAATCAATAAATCATAGTTTGTATTGACAAGTGTTTTACTTAAAACACATAGGTAATTTCAGGATTTAATTTGAAAATACAAAGTAATATTTTTTTCAATTCTTTTTGACCAAAAAAGTATAAATAACTGATGCTTTTGCTCAAATTAGTATTCTTAAAAATTCTTCTATGTAAACTTAATTACACAAGCTGCTATTCTGTTTATGTTTAGAAGTTCAACAAAGTAGATAGTCTTACTCGTTTTTAAGTTTTGACAAGCTGTGAAAAGTTCTTACTATAAAAGGTTTTGTGTGCTTTTAATGACTGTAATTTTAATAAACTAAAAATTTGTAAAATTGTTATTTTAGTCAACAACTAGTACTTTTTAAGTTATAGAATAAACTGTTAAATAAACAAAAAAAAATACTCAAACATAAATATCAACTACAACATTCAACATAAAAGAATCGTAGGATTATATTTGAAAATAGTTGGAGAGAGAAGTTTTAAATATATTTTGCTACTTTAACTTTATGTTTTTTCAAAAACGTTTATTCAAAACTCTTAAAGTATAAAATAATTGTTATGGTCGTTTTTCATTTGCTTTTAATAACAATAGAATTTTCCAATTTAAATATGCCAACTTTTATTTCAAAAAAACTTAGATAGCTGCTTAATTAATATTGTATGCGTTGATTTAGAAACGGCACTTTACATTTTGGTAAGTTTCCAATTAAATTAATTTTATAAAATGATGATGACTCTTTGATAAATTTTCAAAAAATTTAATCAAGTTAGATACAGAATGTTATCTACAATGATAAAATGACATGCTGCAATTTATGTAGCATACAACTTAATTTAACAGATAAAAATAAAACCAGATATAAATTTGAGGGATTAATTAGCGTATAAGATTTGTTATCAGTTTGTTGCTTAAAATCACCGGATGCTGTTACGTCATAATATGTTGTTTTTTAGTAAATAAACTTAAATAGTTTATGAAAAGAAAAATAATACAAGTGTTTAAAACTTTTTAACACATAACATTTTTACGCATTCGTTGTTTTATACTCATAAAGTGTTTTTTTTCGGCTAATAAGTTATAAATTTAAATTTTTTTGTTACATTTTCATTTGAAGTTATCTTCTTTTTAATTAATATTTTAACTTAAACAACCAAAAAATTATATAATTTTGAAACCAGTATTTATATGTATATATACAAACTATAATTTATACAGCTGTTTCATACATAAAATATGAAGTTCCATGTACTGATCAGTAAGCTACAGTTTATTATAAAAGTAAACATAAATTTAGGTTTTGAACTTTTTTATTATAATTATGACATAGTAATGATACAGTTTATTGTACAGTTAGCTAAATTTGAAAATAATACGCTGTAGATGTTAATTTATGCATTTTAGGAAAGTTTAGAAAGGTTATTTTAGAAAAATGTTTTAAGCTAACTGAAAAAAATTTTTGGACATTTCGAAAAATGTTATAAAATACTCGTGTTTGCCGCTTAAATATTTTTTTTAATATTTAGTTGGTTCTAATTTCGTTAAAAAAGTATTTTTGATGATGGATACATATGTTTTATCTTTTGCTTTTCTTGTTTAGTGTTACGTTCTTATCTGATTTTTCGATTTCTATGTTTTCTAAGTTACAAAGTTTGCAGCCGAACCTAGTATTTAATTTTGATTTTGTCCTGTTTAATATTTCACATTTAATTTTGTAGTCGGTATTGTTATCTTTTAAATTCCATATGTAGTTCTCAATTTCTGTTTTGTGTCTTTTGTTAATATTGTTGAATGATGATTTGTGGTTTCTGTATCTTTGTTTAAAAGTATTTCCTCTGAATTCTATATACTGCTTTATATATTATATTTGACGCTAGGCATTCGTTATTTAAGGGCAAGGTTCTTTACGGCAATTACAAAGTTTATCTTTTATAGTACTTTTTACGTGTATTTTGTTTTTGTTTAAAAATTTTATTGTTGTGAGATATTATTTTACTTCAGAAATTATTTGTACAACTGTAAAATATTTTAATTGTGTTTCGGTTGAGTATTTTATAGAATAGGTGGTTTTCGTCAAATGATGTGGTAATCAGGTTTTAAAATTCTTTGTCTATTTTGGAACTTAGATTTAGACTAAATGGTAGGTTGAAAAATATTATGTCTCTTTGTAACTTAGAAAAAATAGAAATCGAAAAATCAGATAAGAACTTAACACTAAACAAGAAAAGCAAAAGATAAAACATATGTATCCATCATCAAAAATAATTTTTTAACGAAATTAGAACCAACTAAATATTAAAAAAAAAAATTTAAGCGGCAAACACGAGTATTTTATAACATTTTTCGAAATGTCCAAAAATTTTTTTCAGTTAGCTTAAAACATTTTTCTAAAATAACCTTTCTAAACTTTCCTAAAATGCATAAATTAACATCTACAGCGTATTATTTTCAAATTTAGCTAACTGTACAATAAACTGTATCATTACTATGTCATAATTATAATAAAAAAGTTCAAAACCTAAATTTATGTTTACTTTTATAATAAACTGTAGCTTACTAATCAGTACATGAAACAGCTGTATAAATTATATTTTTTATATAATTAGATAAATATTTATCACCAAGTTAATTTGTCGAGCACTATCGACCAGAACTTTTTATGAAACCTTTAATATGTATATATACATACATTCTGTATATATACATATATATTTTTTAAGTTTAGCTATTTAAGCCTTTTTCTTTGTTAATTTAATTTTATTTTTGCTTTTTATTAAGCTTCTAAATTTAACTAAAAACAATTAAAATAATACGTATGATGCGTAGAACATTTTTTTACTAATTTATTTGTCCTAAGTAAATTAAGATTCCAGTGAAAAGTGTCTGAGGCATTAATATACTTAACTTTAGAATAAAAATTTTACTCTTACAACTTTAGTTTATTGTTTCAACCTGTTTTGTTTTTAAGTTAAAGTATAGGAAATGCTAAGGAACTGTCAAAGAAATTTAACATTGTTATAGTTTTAAACGCTGTTACATTATCTACGTTTGTAGGATAAAGATAGTATTTTCTTTTTAGCTTTAGTTTAAAAAAAGTAAACAAATTATTAGAATATGTTGAAGAAACCAATATTGGGTTTTTATGCATTTTGTAATCAAACTTAAACATCTGCTTTTATTAAACAATGACATATTTATTAATTCTAACTTTTGAGAATAATTACTAACAATATTATTAATGAGAACTTTTAAAGCTTCAAAGGCAAAACAAAAGACTATTATTAAAATAATAAAGAATACTGTATTAATTTTTAACCGAAACTATTAGATTTTAAGCATGGTATTTAATTTTTTTTGCTACTTCTAAGTTTGAATGAATTTGGAAAACTTCCAACACTATATTTTGAGGAACAAGAAACTTGCAGTTAAGCAAAACATCAAATAAATTATCAGAAAATCGAAACATTTCAAAACCTCAATGGCGCCTTTTTCATTTCCGATGTCAAAAAATTTCGTAATTTCTGATTGGATTAAACGAAAATCGTTAATTTAAAAGCAAAAGTTTTGTTACGTGCCAATACAGTCATGCATAAGCAGTAATCTGAAAGCAGTCGAGCTTTAAAGTATAAAAGTTAATGACGTAGCTTAATAGGTAGCTGCAATTGTAAATTATGACTAATATATATTTTACTTTTCTGTCAGCCAAGTGAAGTAAACTTAAGTAGCATAGACATATATTATTGTTTTTCTATTTTGACTTAGAGATAAAAATAGTAATAATGTTGATTATTAAAGTTAAAAAACTACTTTACACTTAACTAAATTTCAAACAAATACTTGTAGTTTGAAAATGTATTTACTGGTAAATTCAAAAAAATTTTAAGACTTTACAAGTTATTTAATTATTATTTTTGTTAGTAATAAAAAAACGTAAACTACTTAAATTACTGTTTAAATATATAAGTATTTAGAATTATCGTTATCAAGTAGAATAGCATTTGTAAACTGTTATAAGCTTGTGTTTTAATGAGTTTCAAAATATCAATTCAATTTTAAAAATTAGTTTTTATAACAAGATATTATTTTATTCACATTTAAGCAGACTTTATTTATAAACAATCGTTAACATATTTACAGTAACCTCTCGGATCTTTACCCACTTGTGACGTTACGCACTCTCGTTTAGTTACGCATTTCAGAATTCTATAAAATTCAGAAAATAAAAATTTTAATTTTTTTCAATATTGCACAAATTAGGTTTAATGTATATTTTTAAATTAAAATATGTTTTTAAATGCTAACACACCTCTCTATATCTTTAGACTTTGTAAATTTACGTTCCTTGACTAATTGATAAACATTTAATTATACCTCAGTATATCAGAAATTTTGTAAACAATAAGAGATTAAATCAAAATTCTGAAATAAACATGACTGTTTTTAATAATGAAAGTATAATTGAATAATGAGTGTTTAAAACGCAAAGAAATAATACAGCAGTCTTGCATTATATATTAAAAAACACCATTTTATAATTGTAAAGAAATGCTTAATTATAAATTGAATTTGCTAAGTAGAATAGAATGTAAATGTCACATATAATTAAAGATAAAGATAATTTCAACTTATTATTAAAATAGTAAAATTATTTCTACTCGTATTATTATTTTATAGAAATTCAAATCCTTTTTTGATATATGTACAGTATTTTCTGTTGTTTTCATATTTATAAACAAAGTAAACAAATTTTTTAAAGTGGGAAAGTGCCCAGTCTGCTTTTACTAGAAGCAATATTAAAAAACAGCCATTTTAGTAAGTATATTTGGTACCTCTCGGTTCTTTACGATCTCTCATATCTTTACGCACTTTTTCTGTGGACACAATGCGCGTAAATAAGCGATAGGTTACTGTATACAACTTTTTAAAATAATGTGGATTAATATTTTTAAATTTTATATGTTTTGCTTTTAAATCACAAAGATAAATAAAGGTAAAGTACACTCTTTTTCATTTACAATAACAAAACTATACACATTTTGTTTGGTTTATAACATTTTAATAAAAATAAACTCTTAAAAAGTTCTGAAGTGGTTTCTAATATCTTATTTTCTTTTAGATTTTTATTTTAGATAGAATAAGCATATAAACTATATTAGTGATAGTTATCCGAAAAAAAAACAAATTTACTTACTAATTAAGTAAAATTAGTTTAAAAAAATCATGAAGATAGATGCTAAGATAACTATAGTAAAAGTTTTTTGTTGTTCAAAAGTTTGATAAAAACCACAACAGTGTTAAACCAATTAAAAATAAAACTAAACATTGAAATTTATTGATATATGTAAGCCTTTTTGACATAACTTTGTAAAAATATTTTAATAAAATATGAAGCTGAAGTTATAAACTTGTTTAACATTGTAAACAAAACGAAGTTGTATAGAACTATATGACTTTAAAAATGTATTTCAACTCAAAACTAAGTTTAAAAAGTACGTTAGTTTTCAACAAATTATGACTTAATTGCTTTTTAACCTGTAATTTTGTTTTTTCTAATAAATTTCATTTTATTTACCCTTTTTATTAATTCAAAAAATTTGAGCTTTATACAATAAATATTTCTTAAATTTTGTTAAATAATATAAAAATATACAAATATAAATAGTATCAATGTGTTTTTTTTTTAAATATTTTATCATAAAAATTCTAATAGGTCTTAATTCAAAAGTTAAACATTTCAAATGTTTAAAATTACTATTATTAGAATAAATAAACTTTTAAAGTTAGTTTTTACTAGGGGTAATTTTTCAAGTTTAGACGTTTTATAAACCAAGTAGCCTTGAAACTAGCTAAAACCTAAACAACTCAGGTTAATTATTCCTTTTCAATATTAAATTAGTATGATTTAAAGCAAGTTGATTTATTTAAAACGATAATGGTACACTAACTGCTTTTATTAAAAGATTATTGGTTATAATAATCTTATTAAGTACGTTTGTATTAGAAACCTAACCTTTAGCGTAATTAAGTTTTTTTATAAGCAACCATAGACTAAAATTACCTTTTTGTGTTATATATTTTTTCAAAAGTCTTTATGTAAACCGTTTAAAGTAATGTAGACCAAAAAAGTTTAAGTTCGTGAATTAGTATGCAATTACATTTAAAAACTGTAATTTTATCTACTACACGAGAAAATTTTGACAGAAAAATATTGAAAAAAAAAATTCAATTTCATAACTAAAACTTAAAAAAAACTTTTTAGAGGGCAACCCAACAGAATAACTATTTAATAGTTGTCATAACAATTGACTTTTAACTAGCAACAAAATTTTGATCTTCAAGTTAAGTTTTGATTGCTATAGCTTAAAAAGTTGTTACCGTGACAACGACCACTCCTAAGTTTTGAATTTTCTAAAATATAATCGATTTTGAAACAAAATTTTATGTTTTTTGGTTTAAAATTTCTTCACGCTTTAGAAAGTTGGTTGTGACATAACAAAGAGAAAGGATAAATGAGTTTCAAGTTTACAGAAAGCAATGATTACTACCAATATATATTATACATAACTTTGAGATCTTTGTTGAGCTGCAATAACCGTTTAAATTTAGATAATCTCAGATGTAGTCAATTGTCTGGAGATAATTTGAACATATGTTTCTAATGGTGAAATTTATAAAAAACTTTGCTTATCAGATAGTTGTGAATATTAGTGCATTTTTTTAAAATGTTTTTCCTACTTTTTTTTAATATCTTTTTCTTATAACTTGTTTTTAGAATAAGATAAAAAGTCTAACTATACTAAAAATATATACTGATTACAGACTCATTTGTATAAACTAGACCCTTTTTAGATCGAAAACGTCGAATTATAATTACAAATGTATGAGTTTTCAACACTTTTTAACTTACACATCAAAAATAGGCCTTATCTGATACTATAAGCAAACTTAAGAATTAAAAACCGTTGTTGTAGTTCGAGTAACTAATGTTATTTTGTTAAGAAACAAATAAAACATATATATTTTAACTAGTTACCTGGCACATACGATGTAAAATAGACTTTCCAAATGTTTATATACCGTCAGAATTATTTATACATTCTTTAGTCAATTTATTTTGTGTATTTCACTGCAAGAGATTGTGTAAAACATTAAATTTAAATAAAATATACCTTATTTTATTTTTATATAGATAAAATACTCTTAAAACTATTTCAGTGAAATTTAAGTCATGGGTAAAAATTAGGGGTAAGATACAATACCTTAATAGTTTAAAGAACACTCTTTTAATGCCTTAAGTTTTTAATACCCTAAAACCTAAATCTATTCCATCAAACAACTTTCACTCATCAAATAACTATTATGTGACTTATTAGTAGTAAAGAACACTTTGCAATACAAACTTCATTTAAATGTTCGTTTCTTCAAAATATTTATATAATATTTTTTTTTGCAGTTTTTCCAAATTCTATAGACTCCTAATATAAAAAAAAACTTTAGATTCTTTGTCTTTTAATTTCTTAAAACGAAAAATAAATAAACTTTAGATATTTTATAGTTACGTTTTTTTTTTGTTATAAGTCCAAAGCAAATTAGTTGTACATCATAAGTTATAACAATATTTAACAATTTTTATTTTCTCATATAATTAGTGAAACTAACATAAAAAAAGTGAACAATTTAATTAATATTTATTAAAACTTTAAAAGTTTAATAAGAAGCATAATTAACTACTAAATCTAGTTTAGTTTTGTACCTATTGCGTGCAATTAACCATTAAATTTTTAAATATTTAAGTAATTGAAAATAGAGTTTTTACAAAAAAAAATATTAAGAATGTTTATTTTTACATAATACTTTAGATTTTTGTTATTTTATTATAAGTTACTTTTTTAACTTTAGGTAGTTTATAAGCGTACAAAAACTAAAAGCTAAAAAAAATGAAAACTAAGAAGAAATTAAATGTTTATAACTTACAAGTGGTTGTTTGTAAACATCTATTATTATGTAGCTACTGTGTTATGTGTGAGACTTAAAGTTTTTTTTGTCTTAAGCGTATTTCGATATACACATAAATAATTGTAAAAATAAACATTAAAAATTATATAGTTATTAAAAGAGTTGAAATCTTAAGTTTTAAGTTTCAGTAATAGTTTTGAAGAATTAAAAATATGCTGCGGTTAAATAATATCATAAGTCAATCAATTATAATTTAGGTAGAGAAATTGTCTTATTTGATCTTTTACAAACACTTATGGTAACTTAGTTAACTCATTTTGATTTTTCTAACAACAGTTAAAGATCTTTTAACTTTAGGTTAAAAGAGATACAACAAAACCTATTTTTTTCATAAAAAATAAACCTCTAAACGAAAAAAATGTTTTTTGTTTTGCAACCAGATAACACAATATTTCAATTAAACTTCTGTTTTATATCAACAAATTAAATCGAATTATCAGTTAATTTCCGCTTTACAACAGTTCTAGTTGACAGATAACAACTGTGAGAAATTGTTGCAGAAATTCTGTTTAAATCCCATGATTTCTTACTGTAATTAATCCTACATTAAAACTGATACTCTTAAACCTGATAAAATACAATTACAAACTGTCGATCAAAATTGTAAAGGTTGTAAAGAAACTTGTTTTATTTTGGCTAGTTTTCTTCATAAATAAATAAACTAAAACATACAAGGTACAATTTAAAGTGACAAAAAGTTAAAATATAAACTAATAAAACAAAAAGAAGAGTGAAATAATTTTTAAAAGCTATTTTTTGTTAAAGTTAATTATTTGCTGCTCCTTCTGGTACTGTATTATTAGTTTTTAGTTCTAACCATATAAAAATATGAAACTATTTTTAACTTTTTAGAATTTCAATGAAAAAATCGTTAAAGTTATTGCCATTATTAATTAGATTAAACTTAATGTTGGTTTGTTTTAGCTATAAATTTCATTCAAAAATTTTTGTATTTTTTTGGTTATTTTTAACTAAAAATCAATTTATTATACGATTTAATGTTTTAAAACACAATAAACAGATTTCTCTAGTTCAAGAGAAGAATCAATAGAGTTTAATCTTCTAAAATTATAATTAATAAACAAAGTTTCGCTTATTAAGATCAGTACTTGCATTAAAGTCTGGAAAGATATATTTAAAAGTAATGGAAAACACTGGTCTTCTCATATTTAAATATTTAACTTATAAATTTATGATTAATATTTCAAATTGATTTTGTTTAAGAATCTGCAAAAAATGGTTGAGGCTTTTTTCTCTCAAAACAGTTACATAATCTTCATTTGCTTTTACTAAATTTATTTTGTAACCTGGAAAAAAACATTGTAATTTTTGTAAATAATCAGATAACTTTAATTTAGCTTAAATTTAATTTAATTTTAAAACATACAGAAAACCAAAAACTCTAATGTCTCTCAATAATCCTTGGTAAGTCTTTAAAATTAAACAAACTTACTACAAAGTCACACATTACCGAAACCATTGATGCGTATAAATAAATCTAATGACGTAATAATATTATTGGCGCCATTTAGTCAAGTTAAACTGTGTTGAACTGAGGTAACTTTCAAAACCCTTGCCAATAATCAAAGATAAATTTGTTAGCTTAAAATAATTTTTCGAAAGTTGTTCGAAAAATATTAGTTTTAGGTTCTTACATACATTGATCATAGCTAATTATGTACTTTTTGTATACAGTAAAAAGCAGACTTGAATTTTTAGATACTACAATGTTTAAGAGTATTTTTTGCAGTAATATTTAATTAAGTTAGTAACGTTGTTGTACTACTGTCGAAACATAAATGAGCTTTACATTTATAATTTATAAACTTTTTAAAACCAATGTAATCTTTTAGGTGCTTAGTTTTATTTTAAGAATTAAAAAATAATATTTATACTTGAATAAAAATAAAAAGTAAAGAGTACATAAATACCCTATACAATATATTAAGTATATAAGACATAATAATTTATTAGTCCTAAAGTTTTATCATTTTTAGGAGTTATCTATGATAGAAAAATTAAAAAAACGAACTAATAAAAAGCAGATAAGAAACATTACAAAATAACAATAAACTTAAATTTATATTTAGTCAGTTATTTTATTAATAGAAACAATAGTTCTTTTGAATTATGTAGTGACAAAACCTAACTGTTTTGTAAAACTTTGATAGAGTTAACAAAGAGTTGCTTGTTGTAATGAAACTTTGTCTACTAGGTTTTCAAACCAGCTTAAAAGTGGTTATAAAATGCTTTAAAGTTGACTGGAAGTTTATTGATGTGCGATAGCAAAAAAAATAAAATTTATTTATGATAAAATTTACCCAAGCTAAGTAGTAGTAGTATTAAGTTTTCGTAAATTATTTTTTTGTTTTTCAAACTTTATTACACTGAATGCAGTTTATAAAAAGCTTATTAGTTCAGATAAAGTTTATTAAAACCTGTTGTAAGCTTATGTTGTTTATAATGACTGATATTGTATTATGATATTGTGAACTAGAGCAGTAGACTAATGCGTTTGGAAATTTATTAGTATACTTAAATTTCTGAAGAAAATAAGTAGAGGACAATTATTAAGTTAATTCAAGTTTAGTTGAAGAGCCAAATTTAAACTAAAATATCCTTATTGCTCAGATTGAAAATCTATAACTATAAACACATTTGTTTGTGATAATCTTTGATATTTTATGTTTTTTATCTTGAGTATTTACGTCACAATTCAAAAAGCATTTTAAAAATAATATCTACAGTGACTTTTAGTTTAACTTAAAAGCTTTTGCAGAGGTTTACAAAATAAAATTAACTAAAATAAGTTGCTAATTTACTTGTATATTTTAATTTAGTGTAAGAGTAACAACTAATGATCTCAACTAGTATCTAAGAAAAAAAAGATTACAAGTATTTTGATTCACGAATTTATTTATAAAACAAAATTTCTCTTAGTATTTAAAATTAATAAAAAAATATTTTTAAGAGCCTCAGTTATAATAATCACCTAAAAATCAAAATATTTTAACTAAACAACAAAATCAAACAAAATTACAAAGTTTTAATGTATCTTGTTAACCAGCTAATTTAATAGCACTGTTAATAGTGTGCTTAAACAATTTAACAAGTTTTGAGTTTTTTTAAGAAATACACAAAGAACAGAATAATTAAAAAAATAAATAAATAAAGTAGAATAAAATTAATCTAACAAAAATAAGAATAAACAGCGGTGTATTGTTTTTTTTTTGAGCAAAAATAGTAAATTACTTTATTAACTACACATATATCTCGTATCAATATATGCTTTAACCACTTATTTAAAATTTAAAGTTGTAAAGCTTTAACTTGAGAGTAGTTTATTAATCAGAAAGTTTTTTACTAAACAACTAAAAGTAAAATAAAAGCAAAAAAGTACTTTTAAAAATTGATTAGAATGTAAAATCAATTCACAGGTGGTCTATCGCCTTACTATTTGTGATCGAATTATAAGCTTGTTTAATAATTTTCCACTTTAAGTTTATAATCTTCATACAGCTGTGTTTATACGCAAATTTAATTTAGTTTATAGTAAATGCTGCTAGTACAACTTTTCTAATAATAATAATAACTTTTTAGTAACTTAGCTTTAATCTTTAAATTTAGTAAAAGTATGTAAACGTCAAGATAAATAAAAAATTGAATAAAGTTGCAGTTTTTTAATTAACTCGCCTAGTAAATAGTATTTCAAACAACAGTTGGAAAGTACAAATGATTACTATAGAAGTGTTTGCGAGCAAAATCAAAGATAGACTTCATAACAGTGTTTATGCTTTGATAAATATATATTATAATGTCTTATAAAAAGTTTTAATTTTACTGTAAACTTCTAAGAACTTAGATTTTGTGCTGATAGTGTGTCCTATCAGATTAAAAGTAAAATAGAAAATGTTTATTAAAAAAGTTATATCTAGAAAATAAAATTATATAAATACTTTTGTTTAGCTAAACACCAAATGACTGTTAAATAAATATGTTTGACTTTTATTCATTAACAATTATTTATTTCTATTATTGAAAACTGAATTCTTAAGTTTTATGTCAAACTTTTTTGAGACGTTTCAGAAAAAAAAACTACTAAAGTAATTCAAGAGTTATGTTTTTGTTGGTAATGTTTCATAAGGTTAGGTTATGAGACAAAATACACTGAGAATTAAAAAAAAAATTAGTAGTTGATTTTTATTGAAAAAATCTATCTAAATAAATTGGTTTATTTTATATGTTAGTACATTAGGGACGTTGATATGTTACGCACCCGCGTAAGGTACGTCCTAAATCTCAAGAACTAGCGGTAATAAAATAAGAATGAAGGTTTATAAGTTAAACAAAAAATAACTAAATGTTAAGTAAATAGATATGTAAATACTAGCTACAAATATTTAAAGTAAGATACTCACTTTTATTGGAGTTTAAATTGCGTGTCTTAACAATTTACCTTACTTTTAATTTTTGTCAAGTGCTTTGTTGGAGTAATTGTTAAGTATAATTGATAAATTATAATATAAGAAATAGATTAGATAAAGTTGATACTGCATTAAATATTCAGATAATCTTAAATGAATATATAATAATATATTGTTCTTAAAGTTTAAAATGCATAGATGTATTTTTAAGCAAAAAGTAAAACAGCAGTACAAAGACACTAGTAACAGCAAAGACCAAGTTTAATGAAACTATGAGATCGTGAAAAAATGTTCAGAGAAAAAAAAGAGAAAATGTTCTAAAAGAGAAGAAAAAAAGTATTGCCAAAATATCAAGAAAAAATACTACTTGTGTAAAACATCCAACTTCAAATTGAAATATGTTAGTTGTTAGTGCATGTCGAGTAAGCAGTGTTAAATTGAAAATTTGTTTAAATTATTTTTTTTTTTGAAACTATTCTGACGAATAGCGAAACGAAAGTGACAAAGTTAAACAAAATCACATAGAAAGTATAAAGATGAACAAGAAATTACATGGATAGACAAACATGGTACAAAAACTAAGTGTCTAAAAAACATTATAAAGAGATTTTTTTATATTTTAAAAGATAAAATTGTTTTTAAAGTACTCGAAGTGTTTTAATTAAAAAAAAAAAAAACTATAGCAAACTATTTTGTTTACTGCATCAAACGAGGGCAGCTGTTTGTTTTTTTATAATTTATAGCCACTTATTCGCAGTAGAGATCAGGTTCAGCTAAATATAAGAAAGTTTTAAGTTCATAAAATGTTTTCAAAAAATTGAAAAAAAAACGAGAATGAAAAAAAGTACTTATGAAAAAGGCTTATTTAGTATAATTTGTACTTTCAGCTTAGTTTTGGTAATTTCTTATACGTACCTGTTTTTAGCTGTAAAAAATTCCAGAAAGTTTTTAATAACTTATTTCTGATGAATAGTTATTGGGAAGTGGATAGAAGTGCTTTCAAAAATTTGTCACGGTCAAAACCTATCATGAACACAGAGATGACATTTGTACAAAATAAAATGGTACACATTTTCTCAGTTAAAAACGATGAATTAATAAAAGAACAAAACAAATTAACACCTGTAGATAAAAAAGTTGAGCTTTACGCGACTAAAAAGACAACAACAAGCTTTGAAAAAGTAAACGACACTTCAGACAAGAGCAATGTCTATTCAACTAATGTCACTGACAACCTTTCCGGCAGTTCATCTGACACTTCTGACATCAAGGAAGCTGTCTGCAACGTTTTGAAGGGTTACGATTGGACGTTGGTTTCCATGCCAACAAAGATGAACGGAGGTCAAAAGGTCAAACCTCACGTCAAACGACCAATGAATGCCTTCATGGTTTGGGCTCAGGTTAGGTTAAAAATTAAAATATTATTAAGTAATTATTTATTTTAACGAAAACAACTAAAATATGGAGGAGAGTGTTTAAGGCAAACCAAAAATAAAAAAATGTATATCGTTTGTTTGTTTAAACTTTTTACCTAATACTGCTAATAAAAAAAATATACAACAAGATTTTGTTTTTGTGGACTGTACTAAGCTATATATAAAATATTTTTAGCACTTAATTTTAAATTAGAAACAATTGTTTTTAACTCTCCGAATATTAGTAAAAGTATATACATTTTATTTTGCTTAAAAATATCAAAGGTTTTAAGAAAAAAGTTTTTTACAGCTAAAAATAAAGAAAAAATAGCACGAAGTAAATAAATAATTACATTAAAACTTTCTTTAAGTTTTATATTTAAAATTTTGTTATAAAATTTACTTATATTAAACAATGAAAAACATATAGTAGTGTTTTTTTTATAAATCTTTAATTTTGATATGTACTATTTTAAATAAAAATATATAACACTAACTTAATACTCAATATTTTTCGAACTTTTCGAAGTTATTCAACTGAAAACCTGTAAGTACTACAAATTAAATTTAACTTTTTTCTGTAGTTATATTCTGAATACGCTTAAAAAGAACAAATCTTAAGGTATACAACCTTTAATTTTAAGTTTTCGTTTATTAGAGTTACTTTTAAAAAATTTTAGGAACTCTGGTCTATGACAAAGTTAAAACAATACAATTTTCACGTTTTATTATTTAGTAAAAAATATTCTAAAGTCCCTAACTACATTTATTTTTAAGAAAATTGTTTTTTTTAGTTTTTAGTGAAAAGCAGAACACTATAAGTAACTATACACTTTTAGGCAGCCCGTAGAAAGTTAGCAGATCAATACCCTCATTTACATAATGCTGAACTTAGCAAAACACTCGGAAAACTGTGGAGGTAACAATTTATATATGATTTAAAATAAAGGTCACATAGTGTCAAGGTAATAAATTTAAAGCAATCTATATTTTTTTTCTAACCGAAACAAACTAAATTATAAAAGTTATTAGTAGTTTTGTATATTCAAACGTTACTTTAGATAACCATCTAAACACGAATTGCCATTTTTATCCTATAACAACGTGTAACTTACACACGAATACTTTTTCGATGTTAATCATTAAATCGTTTCTTATCTAAGCAATTATGTCATTTTACATACAGATTTTTTTTTAAAGCTTTTGAAAAGAACAAGTTAAAAAAATACTCTTAAACTTTAGCTGTTTAGGAATAAGAATTAAGTATATTCTTCTAAATGGTTACGAAAAATCGTATTGTTTTAAAATAGTGGATTAACTACAAAATTTAGAAAATAAGTTTTTTTTATATAAATCAAAACTAACTTTCATTACTCCAAGATACTCAAACTTTTATGTAAAACTAAATATTTTTCTAAAGTTTAAATATGTTGAGCACACCTAAATTAAAAAACTTCACAAAGTGTTTATTTACAATTTTATTTTAGCTTTGATTTTATTTTTCCGCAAAACTTTAATACGACAAAAGATATTTTTCTTAAAGAATATTTTTTTAAGACAAAAAGTCAATAACTACAACTTAAAAGCTAAAATTTTGTCAAAAAGATATAGAAAACTATACAGACTTCAATTGATATCAAAAAAGTTTAATTAAAAAACCAAACGTGCAACTAAAAGCTACATAAAACTAATAAATTTGTTGTAATAACAAAAAATATACCTAAAAAAACCTTAATACATTCTTAAGCAACACTGAAAATTATTAAAATAAGTATTATATGATTTTATAAAATCTGTCAGAAAATAAAAGTATATATCTAAGGAGAAACGGGTAAAAATTGCGCAAAGACAAAAATTCACGAGGGTACTAAATTTCACGGGGGGACTAAACCGCACAAAGAAAGTCTGCAACAAGGGTCAATTTTGCACGAGTTACAATTTTTGCACGAAAGTAAAAAAAAAGGAAAAGAAAATATACTAAAAAACACATATGAAAAAATTTTTTAAAGATAAATCACAAATAAAAAATTACTGAACGAGGGTAAGGGTTAGGGGTGAAAGTGATAGTGATAGTGAAAATAAAAAAATTACTAATAAGAAATATAAAAAAAAAAAACAATAAAATGAAAATTAATTAAAAAAAAAAAAGCTGTAAGATTATCGCATGCTTCACTGTTTTTTTAATTATATAAGAGAAGACATTGTAAAAAAAAAAATTTCTTAATGCTTAGATATGAGAGTTTTCATAATACGATGCTTTTTGGTAGAATGGCGATCAAAAGTCACGTCTTAACTCGTTTTCAGCTGAGTATATTTTTTAATCGACTATTATTTTTATGTATTATTTATAGTGTTTATTTACTTTGTATATATTGAAATGTGTTTTAAATGTAAAACCTATTGAACAGTACTTAGATAAATATCAGAAAGGTAAACTATTTAGAAAGTATAAGCAAGGTTAACTTTTTATAATAATACTTAATTTATGTAATGAGTCCTGAAGTCCTTTATCTTTAAAAAAGCTACCTACCGAGGGTTAGGTGTAACAGTGATAGTTAAGAAAAAAAAACTAAAATTAATAAAAAATGTCTCCGTGAAAAATTGTCTGATTGTGCAAAAGTGTCTTCGTGCAATTTTATCTTCGTGCAATTTTATCCCCTCGTGCAAAAGTTTCTTCAAGCAAAATTACTATCGTGCATTTTTGTACCCTCGTGCAAATTTGACAGCTACCCATCTCAATAATCGATAACAAAATTTTAAGTTTAACTCTTGATCGTAAAAAGTTTATTATAACAAACATAAAAGTTATTTAACTAACAACAAAAAAATAGCTTATATATATTTTTTTTATTTATAGACTGCTGAGAGATGCTGACAAGAAGCCTTTCGTCGACGAAGCGGAACGACTGAGAATTAAACACAAAAAAGATTATCCCGACTACAAATACCAGCCGAGAAGAAGAAAAACATCCAAAAAAAATTGCGAAGAAGGTGATGAAATGATAAAAAGCTCTCCGAAAAGAAAGCAAGCTAAAAATTATTTCGCAAAATATCAACATGTTGAACATGCAGCTGAAGATAAAATTTCAACTCATCTTTATGATCATTGCAACCGTAGCAATGAATCTCCATTGTCTTCTTCCGAATATGTGTTTGATAATGCCAATACAAACATTTCAAGCGCTTCGGAAGCAAACACAAGACATAACAGTTTTTACGCAAACTCCGTACACGAAAGTAGCGATTTAGGTAATTACCCAAACACTGAACCAATTGCATCAGCTAGCCACATGTCATCGTGGCAAACGAATTGTAACTCCTCTTTAGCACCGCAACAAGTCTTTTCTAACCAAAGCGACCAACAAAATCAGGAAACCCTGAGAGTAAAGACTGAAAAGGTGCCGAGCTCCGTAAACAAAGTTATTTGTTTTGAAACATATTCTTCGAGTAACACTGGTAGTGATCTTTCACTACGCAACTCTGGCTACCATCATTTCGGTTACCGTAGCAACCAAAGCCCTATTACATCTGACAAAAGTCCTCAAGGAAAATCCGAGGTTTCAGAAATTTCTCGACCTTCCTCAGTTTCTAATCTATCTTCAGGTATGTACAATTACGACTCACCCCAAACAGACCCCAGGTATTTTCCGTTGTCATACCAACAAAACAGCTACGTACCTTTTGTGTGTCCTCCCCAAACAGCGCCTCAAGCGACAAATTTCTCGTTCTTTTCTCATCAAAACTCCGAAGAAGCTCATAATCCTCAAGCTAAACTGCATCACAACTTCGGATACAACCTGCAAGGCTGCCAATGGTGAAAGTGAAAGTGATAACGAGATAAGAGTAATGAGAATTGAAGTTTTTTTCTGTGCTAAACAAGCCAGAAATTCTAAGAAAATTGGTCTGAGGTTAGGACAGGCCTCGTAGGCTGATTCTAGTGGAACACCGCTCCAGTAAACAAACAGTTAAATATTCACAACTTTATATTAAAAACACGTTTGTCCTGAAAGTTTTAGTCAGAAATGTTTTATTTTTGATTCTTCGGCGATTGAAAATGAATTGCTTTTATAGTTTTTTGTGTTTTAATTTTTTTTCCTAGTCTATAACCAAAATAAATTTATACTTTATTTTAGTTCCAATTAAAGAATAAAATTTAATTTTATACTTGTCTTACTACTTTACACTGATTTATTCATTCAATTGCAATAGTTAAAAGCTTTGTCAAACTCTATATGTGCTTTAAAAATAGTTTAAAAATACAATACCTCAATTCAATCGTGCATATTTTTTTGTGTTTTCTAAGTTAAAAATTTTAATGTTATTTTTTATAAGTTTAATTTTTTTGCTTAAACATTTTTATTAAAGTAATTTGTAGAATGAATTTTTTTACAAAGTTTTATCATAAATCTACTTTTAAATAAAGTTACTGAAAATTTTCAAAAAGGTTTGCAATTTTATCTTAAAGAACAGTGTTTTGATAACAGCATTTTAATAAAATTTTATTTTGTTATGATTCATTTATCTGCATTCTTATAGTGCTTTTTTTGTGAAGTTAAAGTTTTTTTGTACAATTTAATTACAATAAACACCTAATGAAGATAAGTAACTCTGCTATATATAACTTTAAAGTATAAAATACTAAGCTGTATTCTTTTAAACAAACATTATGTATTGCTAATTTATCGATTTTCGAATTCAACTTATAAAACTGCGTGGAGAAAGTTGTAAAGTTAAAGTTTTGAAGTTAAAAAACTACATCATGGTAAAATTAAAGTTATAGCTTAAAAATAAGACAGTAAAATAATTATTTTTTATTGAGTTGTTTATCGGTAGATTAAATTTCAATCTTAGTTATGTGATTAATGAACCTTATTTGTGTTTGTAAAAAATTTGTTTGTAGATAAATGTCGATAGATCATGTTATTGTCATATAAACTAATATAAGTTTTAAAATTGAAATTAAGTACGGGTCAAATTTTAAGTCGATGGTTTTCTTATTACACTATTTGGTTGTACATTTCTGATTTTACTTGTATTATAAATGAAAAATATTTATTCGTTGTCTTAAAGCTCAAAAGTACTGAATATTTGAACTAGTTTGGCAGATTGTAAATTTCAACTGTTTAATGTTTTTTTAATAAACTAATATTTGTATTAAACTTGTTTAAAAAAAATCGAACTAAATTGACTTTTAAAAAATTCAGTCTCACTTGCGAACATAAGTGAACTATAAGAAACGTTATGGAACTGCCTAAGGGATTTTTATATAAATTGTAGAACTTCGTTTGATATTATGACGTAGTAAAAAATATTTATTAAATAATAATTTTTGGTATAAACAAAAAATAATGAGATTAATAAAAGTTTAGTTTAATAGTGTAATAGTTTTTTTTTTTTACTTTATTTTAAAAATAAAAAGTACAATAGCTGATGATTCAAAAAGTTACAATTGAAATAATTCAAATTTAAAAGGTCAAACTTTTAATAAAGTTTTAAAAACTAAAAATAAGCAATGACAAATTCGATTATGTTATCAAATTAAAAATAAAAATATAAACAATACTAATTTTAGTGCATCTTAAAACTTATATTAACTAAAATTAAAAAGTATTGGTGTTTTCTACACATGAATATTAATTAAATATTTTTAAAGAGTCGTTTCAAAGCAAAATTAAGCAATTAATACAGCTGCAGTTTTGATATGATTTCAATTTTTATAAAAACTTTAAAGGTTTTATAAAATCTATAGAGTTTTTAACTTTTAAAACTTTTTTTTTACTATACGAAAAAAATATCAAAAATCAACAACTTACGTTAAAGTTTACAAGTACGAACTTAACTGTTTTTTACAACTAATGTTGGAGATAAAAGTTTTTTTTTTTTAACGTAAATATAGTTATACTGTAGAATTATTTTTTTTTTTTTTAAAAAGGGTCTAACGGTAAAAATTAATAAAGTACATTACTTGTAAATATTCATTATAATATAATAAAACAGTTAATGTTTTTTTTTAGTCCATTTAGTTTTATTTATCAAGTACAAGGTAATCAACTAGGGAAACAAAACAAGTAAGTAATAATTGTGCTTAAGTTATTATTTTTATTGATGAATGCGCCGTACTTATAATTAATGTAAGACAATAAACCTTTTAATTTTAAACAATACAATAATAGTACTAACACAATAAGTAGCAACAAACAACAATTTCAGAGATTTCATATGACAGTAATATTAAGTTTAGTACAATATCCTTTTTAAATTTTTAATAGAGTGTTGGGTTATTTATTTAATAAAAAATTATTTTAAGATTAAAATACAAAACCATTAGAAAAATTTTCTGCATTTTTTTTTGTAGAAAACAACTTTTTTTTTATAAAAGCTCTTCAGCTAAACTAACTTTACTTTAGAAGTGAGATAATATGTTTTTTTTTTATATCAAACGCGATTATGTAAGTAAACTGCATGAAAAATCACTTTTTATGTCGTTAAGTAACAAAGATTGGGCGTAAAAGTATTTTATCTGTTCGATTTCGAACCGATTACAAGTCTTTTGAGCTATATAATGACGTTTCGCTTAAGTTACACTTTTAAAAGCTACTTTGAAGTTACTTTGAAATAACTTTGTAATATTCTGAGAAACTTAACGAAGTTTTTGTCAAAGTTATAAATTAATGCTGTTGAATTTTTTTAAATTTTTCTAATTAATCGTATAATTATTTTTTTCGTTTTAAAGCTGACTTTGGTGATTTGTAACTATTTATCATATAAAAACAATAAAAATAATGCTTTAAATTGAGGTTTAGGTTATTTTTACGACAAATATAGATTTTCTAACGACTGAAAAAAAAAGTAGTATATATATTGTCCAAGTTCCATTTTCTTACAAAATAGATAAAAATGAAAAACTTAAAAATTTGATTGATGTTTTTGAAACCCTCAAAATGTATCAAAACAAAATATGCGGATCAAAAAGTATAAGTTTAAGTTATGGAAGGTGCGATTATTCTGTCAAATCTTAACGCGTCTAGTATTTCTATATTGATATTTCTGTTTAATTTCTTAAACAACTTCAATGACTTTCAAATCGTAACAACAATTACATCCTAATTTGTCTATAACTTTTCTTGTTGGTATGAAAAACAATGATTAAGACATAATCTTAGTTTAATTTGTTTGTAACAGTCAATATTGATAGAAACATTTTAAATTTTTATCAGTTTTGTTGAGTTTAAGTCTAAAAGTGTCAGAAAAACCTGTTGCATATTTTTTCCAAAAAGTTTTATAACAAGTTCAAAATTCTTATCAGTTTTATTTATCAGGTCTTCAAACTTTTTTCTTTACGTAAATTTTTAAAGTTTTTATTAAATCTTTATTAACTTTAACTTTTCATTAGATCTGTCTGTTGTTTTATTTAAGATAAATATATTTTATTTCCTACTTAGTTTTTTCAAAGCCTAATATTTTACACAAAAACCAATGTTATCGTTTATTTATTTATTTTAATTCAACTAAAAAGGTAAGAAAATGATAATGAAGTTCAAATATAATTATATAAAAACCATTTAAATATTATTATATTTTATATTACTACTTACTTTAATTTTTATACTATTATATAAACCTTTGCGTCGGTTTAACAATTTACAACTGTTTTGTATCATTTCTTTTTGAACTAGTGTTATTATATTTCTCCTAAAATAAAAAAACACAAAATATAGTCTAATTTGCTAAAAACCTTCTTTTTTTTATATAAACATAATTAACCTGAGTTACAAATATAATTAAACTTAAACCTACTTCGAAAATTTGTAATTTTGAAATGTCAATCAAGAAATTAATCTAAAAAGATAAAAAAGGTTTTCATAAAAGACAACTAGAAATTAAGGCAATTGAATTTTGAACCACTAATAACTGGTTTTCATTTTGATTGATTTACCTTGAAAATAAAACTAGTTTTGTAAAAAAATGTAATTAAATACTAAAGAACACTGGTTTGTTTTGTCCAACAATTTATTATTGACCAATCGCAAAAAAAAATTACAATTTAAATTTTTTTTTTTTACAAAAACATTTTTACATTTAAAAAAAAAATTCTGACAGTGTATATTAGATCCTGGGGCAATAGATTTTTTTTTGTTTTATTGAGTAACTGTATAGTTTCTTAATAATATTTTTTTTGGTTCTTGCTTCTATTAATAGTAGAGCATTCATTTTAGCAAAATAAAAACGCTTTAAAACTAAATAGGACTAAGTGCAAACATTATCAAATTTAAATTAACTCTATTAGTTGTAATGCTAAGTAAATAACTAGTTATTAGCTTTTAAAATGTATTGTTTGAACAATTGTTTCGTTGTCAAGCTAATACTTTTTTATTTATATAGTTTTGTTTAAACTAATTTACGTAATTTTCTAAAAATTTGATGTAGTTATGCAATTCGTCTATTGCTAACTCTGTAAACAAAACCTCTAGTATACAAATAACCATGTTTACTTTTACATTTATGTTTACTGATAAAATATAACATTTTCGTAAATTTATCGTTAGTAACCTACCTGTCTCCTGAATTTTTTTCTTTTCAAACAACGTTGTGAGTTTTAAGCGTAGTTTTAGGAAGTAAAGCGCGTAAACCGCCAAATAATGAACTAATTTTGACAAATTGTAAACGCATAATAAAGTTTAATTGATTTAACTAGCTTATATATAAATATAATCACTATACATTGTTACATTATATGTATTTATCGTTTGATTATCGTTTCTACAGTCAGACTAAAACTTCTCTACAACTTTGAATAAAGTCGAATTTTTAGTCATTTATACGGCATTATCGTTTATATATAAACACATAACAATTTATTTCCAAAGACACAAAATTTTATTTATTAAGTTTTGTTACGATAAGCTATCTCCAAAACATTAACAAAAATAGACTGCTTTCCTATTGCCAATTTTCATGTCGGCCTATAATTTAAATTATAAAGTTTGTAGATAAATATTAAACAACTATTTTTCCGAAAAGTTTATAAAAGAGCTTATTGTAATAAATGTAATATGCATTTGTTACAATTAGTTTTACTTTTATTTTTAGTTTTTATGCTTAAACCTAAAAAAAAGACTTATATAACTTGTTACACTTTTACAAACTTTATTTTTTTTTTCATTTAATGTTTTTTTTTAATTTTACAATAATACAAGAAGAAATATCGTACGTAAATACAATACAGTTAATCAATTTTAAGAAGTACATAATATTTTTATTTGATAAGTGAAAACAATTTGGTATGATTAGATTACACACCTTTTAAAATTTAAAATAACAAATAATAATATTTAGAGACTTTATCTAAATATTCTAAGAACCAGTTGTCGTACTTAATGAATATAAAATCTAAAAGTCTAGACTGTAAGGTTTAAAAAGTAATAGTTACAGTAGTGTAAGTGTAATAGCATTGGATAAAAAAGTTAAGTAAAAACCAAGTCTGTAGTTTAATCTTATTTAGTTTGTCTTAAAAAAGTATCAATGACGTTTAAAGTTACGTTTTGACATGAACTTATTATAATCTTTTTCTTTTGCCTCGCTGTATTTCATGATAATTCTTGCTGGTAAACTTATGTAGTATAAATTAGAAGTCCAGCGAATAATATCACTAAAATACTAGGATAACTTTTTATAGAAGCGCAAAGTCTTAATAAAACAAATTGACAGAACTATAAAAAATATTGCAAAATTTTCTCAAATTTTCTAGTCGATCAATTTAGTAATTATGACGTCACATCAAATTTTAAACTGCTCAAAATAGCAGATTTAAAATTTTCTATGTATCTACTCTTATATTTTTAAACATCAAACTAATTTCCCTTTTATTATTATTATTGGAGTTTATTGTGCGAAGATGGACTCGGGCATTAAAACCTGAGCCGCTTAAACAATGCACAAGAAAAAAGAAACAAACAAACTACATTCAATGAAAATTAAAAAAACTTATCATAACATAAAAAAAAAAATACAAACAAACAGTCCTGTAAGATCAAATATAACTTAGTATGCACAAAAAACAAAACAAATTGAATTTCCATATATAAACTTATGTATTGACTATAAAAGATTAAACATTTACAAAAGTAGTATATTCATACATTTTAAGCTGTAGGCGGCAGGCATAGGAAAGAAAAACTATTCTTAGTGATATTAACACTTTAAAATAAGTAAATAAAAAAAAAATAATTTAAACCATCATTATAATGAATTTTTAATTGATAATCATCGATTACACACTACACATTTATAACTTTAAGAGTTTTTATTTCGTAATTTCGTTCATCAGTTTGAAATTTAAAGCTACCAGATTACAGATGTTTGCTAAATTCTAACCTTAAACTTTAACCTTAATCTATAAATTTGAACATGAATTATATATTTAAATATATTTTTCATCAAGCTACTTTCTAACAGCCCTTAGATAAGAGGTGTACAACACTATGTCAATTTATCTAAAATGAATTTAAAGTAACTACGGTTTTAACTTTGAAAACGCCCAAATTTTAAAGTAAACGAAAATAAATATAACCAACTTGTTTGTAAAAAAAAAATATAAACAATAAGAAAACTATTAAAAGTAAATTAAGGCTATTGTTTTTATTTCAAAGTTTAAAATTTAAGCAAAGCTTAAAATATCCTTTTAATTTATCATTGTTTTAGTATAACACTTTAAATTAAAATAAATGAATAGCTTGTAGACTAAAGCAGTTTGAATTTTTATTTTAAATGTTATACCAATGCATTAAGAAGTATTTTATCAACAAAAATCATGTTAGATGTTTGATTAGGTTTCATACAAGAAGTGACCTTTTAAAAAGTTCAAATTTTTTTGATGTTACTACTACTATTAGTCGTGGTAATTCATCTCAATAGCTATATAAAGGTAAATAATAGATGTTAATAAAATGATCTACTACAAAAACTGCAACTTTGAAGATTGTATTTAATGTAGCAGTAACTAAATAGGCGTTAGTTTTCAATAGTTAGAAAAAAATTATAGCAATTAGTAAGTGCATAAATGTTATACTAATCCAAGAATTAAAAGTTATAAACTACATTTTTAAAGCACAGTAGGTATTAGGGCAGGGGTCGGCAAACTGCGGCCCGCGAGCACGTTATTTTTTTGAATGGAATGCGGCCCGCGAAAGAAAATTTTGCGGCCCGCGACCACGTGAATGTGGCCCGCTGAGCAAAAATACATTTTAAGTTAAACTTGTTTGATCGATTTAGTTTTAAGTTCCTGTATAATACTTTAAAATAATTAAAAGACTTTACTGACTGAGCCTAAAATGTGAAAAAGACAGGCATTCTACCAGGTTTTTTTTCTTAATTTTATAATAAATTTCTTCTTACAACAGAAAATTATTTAAAAAAAAAGAGTCTAAAAATTGCGTTGAATTAGTAAGATAGTTATATAATACCTATTTAAGAAAAACTATATGCAAATGTTTTCCGTTTTGTACAAAAGTAAGCACAGTAATTAATTAAAATGTCATTTCTTAACAGTTTAGTCTTTTTCACACGTTTTTTATACCTAAGTTTCTATTACAGATGTTTTATTACTAAATGTTATATTCTAGTGTGCATAAAAACATCGAAAAAAACAACATAATAACATTAACAAGAAATAAGTTTAACTTTATTTTGGTTTTGACACCTTTAATTTTTAAGATTTTTTTTTGCATTTTAAATTAATTCCTATGCACACCAATGAACAAAGATGCTTATAATTTAAACCACTTTTTATTTAATAATTAAAATTTAGTTTAAGCATAATTTTGTAACATTATTGTTTCTACATGTAATATCTAAGTGTGTACAGACACATTTAAAACAATATGTATGACATAAATTAAAAAAGTTTTTGTTAGGTATAATTTTTGATTTTTTAAACAATGTTTTTGACAAAATAAGTTAGTTTGTTTGCGTTGCATACTAATATAAACAGTTGCTGTTTTTTGTAACTACCTATTTAATACAAACTAGATTTAGAAATGGTAGTTTATTAAGTTTGTACATTTTTAATCAAAATAGTTCAAATTCGATCATATATATATATATATATATAAACTGTCAAACATTCAGACTATGACTATTTCAAGACTTCAAATCTCAGGCTAGTTTAGTCATTTTTCAGTTTTTGGCTTGAATTGCTTTTTTTATGCTAAAATATCAAGCCAGTTTTGGTCACTCGGACTGACTTTTTTTGCTTTAAAAAGTGGTAAATTAAATTCATGATGTATGTTATGTTCGATGCACATGTTGTATGTTCGCTTTAAATTAAAATATGTTTTGAGTTTTAAGTCTTGCAGCTGATATAATTCGAATTATTATCATTTATACTAATTGTATACATACAAGTCTGAACAATTAGTGTTGCCAAAAAATCCTGGAAAAGCTTGGAACTTGACAATTTATACTTAAAAAAATCTGTAAAAACCTTGAATTTAAGAATTATTGAAAAAAAAACTGGAATTTTAAACAATTTTTACATGTAAAGTAAAAAAACTTAAATTTAACACAAAATCTACCATATGAGTATTTTTTATTCAAAAACACATTTAAAGTAGCTTAACAGTATTTTTAAAATTTTTCTGTATTATTTAAAACGTTTTTATTTTAACTTTAACTTAATTAATTAAATTATATACTAAAATAGAAGCAAAATGTTGTACTTTTAAAAATTTACATTGGTGCATTGCTCTTTTGCTTTTAAAATGTCTTTACCTATTATTGTGCTTTGTGTTGGAACTAAACCTAGAAAATCTTCTAAAATGTCAAAATTAGTAAAATATCTGTAATAAAAACTCTAAAATGAACAATATCTGTTGTATCAGTTCTAACATTTTAACAGATTGATTTAAGTCCTTATTTGGTTTATGTGGCTTTAAAATCTTCACACATTTCCTAAACACAACTTCTTGTTGATATTGAAGAAATAAACAAAAACATATTACTAACCCCAACAAAAATTATTTAAATAAGTTTTCAACTCTAAACGGTATCTTTTTTATTAATTAATTTTGCTACATTATAATTTGCCTTAATAGTTTTTTTCTAATCAGTGTGTAGTTACTGAAAATAATCATGTGCGTTGTTGAAACTGACATAAGTGATCTTTTTTTCGTTTCTCGCAATAACTCGAAACTAACGTTTTATAGTTCGTTTAGCTCGTCTTATAACTTACATTTTCTCTTTTTAAACACAAAACTTTAACGCAGATAAAGAATTGCTATAATGCTTAATAATAAATAGGTTTTTCAAATTCTTTAATAGCTTAATATTTTTTTATACATTTGTTAAAAATGTTTAAAACTTTAATTATTCATTCAAGCTGAATTAAAATATTTTATTTTAGTTATATGATTAATTCACTGTTAATAAACTTCGGTATTTCTTTATTTTGTGAACTTTATTTTAAACAGGGTTGCCAAACAAACAGACTAGTTTAAAAAAATTGTAAAATTCAGACTAGGTTAAAGCTGTTTAAGAAACTTTTTTTAAAATTTAGGGGTAACTGAAACTTTTATTTCAAACACTTTGAATGAATCTTCGAGTTCTCAGAACAGTTTTTTTGAATGTTGCGTAGTTTACTAATTGTAATTTCTTTGCCTTTTTACATATTGTGCTTTTTTATAAAATGATATATTGGTTATGTATTTAAGCTTGACTAGCAGAAAGTTTTTAGCTATTTTATCTTTTAGTAAACTTTTAATATAATTCAGACATTTGTGCTTTTAAAGTGGGAACCGTGTAAAAGACTAATTAATTACTTATAATGTATTTTATTAAAGTATTCCAACAATAAATATGTTAAAAAATTTAATTTAGCTTATTTAGAGTACAAATAGGTATTAATTTTATTTAATTAATGAATTACTGAATTTTCTAAAGAATACAAACTATTTGTGACGAAAAAACTATTTTCAAAATTTAACAGTTTTTTTTAAACATGAAAAAGTGGTTCATAATATAAAAAATGTATAAAAGTGACCCATAAATGTTTTTCAAGCTTGGTTTTTATAGAGAGTTAGGTTGTATGTAAAAATTGAAATATTTTATCAAGTTTAACTTATTAAGTGTTTAAGAAAGTACATATTTTCTTAAGACTTAAGTATATTAAACAATGTAAATTCTACTCAAATAGATATTTGTATGTTAAATAGGCACTCTATGTGTAGCTAAAAGTCATTTAAAGTAATAAAGTGTATAAAAGTAAAACTATCTCTGGTGTGATTAAAACTAAAGCCAAAAGATTTTTCAAATATCACTAAAACTAAAACTGTGGCCCGCGAAGATTTTGATAAATTGAAATTTGGCCCGCGAGCACCAACTGCCTGCCGACCCCTGTATTAGGGTCTATCGCTGACATAAAGCAACTGAGCAGTTAACTTTTTGATAAATACATTTTTTACTATATAAAATTGCAAAGTAATTGAAAGTTAAAATGACTATTTAAAAAGTGTCAAAACAAGATAAGTAAAAAATATTTTCTACAGTTTCTATTTAAACCAGGGTCTCCAAGAGTAATTTAATAATCTTCTTATGGTAATAATTTAAAATTAACGACCTCCTTTGTTATAAATTTTCCCTCTACTAGATGTTTGATTTTTCTTTGTATTCTCATAAAATATTAAAAATTAAGTCAATTATTTAAAAGTAAGTTGATTAGTTGTTTAAAAACCACGACGATATTAATTACATTTGAATTTATTAATTAGCTTCTGTACAGACGTTAAAAACATTCTAAGGTTTATAAAAAAAAAGTGAAAAAAGAAAAATAAATTTTTCCGAAATAAATAACTTATTTATATTGATACTTAAACCAAAGTTCTACTACGTTTTTTAAATATAAGTTGACAAAAGTTAGCAACAAAATATTTTGATGCTGAATTTAAATTAAATACTATGAATCGTATTCAAATATAGTGCTTTATTGAACCTGTATCTTTTTATAACATATTTAATTAAAATTGTACATCTGAACGGACTAATAATTTTATTAATACAAGAAGATAAAAAAAAAATAGTAATAATACTTTTTTACTAAACTATAAACATAAAACTTTCTAAAGATAGTTTTTTCATAAACATAAAAAAAAAACTTTAAGGAGTGTTTGAAAAATACCAGATGTTGTATGAATATTTTTTTTTAAACTTAACAATCATAAAACTAATTAAATTTAGAAATACAACACAGAAATAATATAAGCGCAAAAGTAACTTATAATTAAGTTGTGATTTTTTTCTACAACTTTGTTTACATTTCACAAAATAAAATATTTTCAAGTCTAAAGATACATAAAAGGCCGTAAGTTGCTTAACCGCAGTCAAGAACATCTGTAAATACTTAGGAAATTTTAGACTGTTTTTTTTTTGTTACGTCAAAACTAAATCTATAAATAAACAAAACAAAGGAAGCTTGTTTCGAAGAAATTTTAACTTTTGGTGTCACGCCGGGTTTTAACAGTGGTTTTTTAAGTACTAAAAATAACAGAAAATCTGATTAGTATGCGATAAATTTAATTAAAATAGTTTTTTTTTTTAAATTTACTTTTTAGTAGCAACATGTTTTATATAATTAATTGCAACTTTCAATTTTGTTTTAAACATTTGAGTTGCTAAATAAGTCAAATTATCATACTTGAAGTTTCTTAACACTTGTTTGTTGACTTGACGAGTTTAATACTTTTGATATCATAAGTATAGCAAATTTTTTTAAATTTTAAGCAACAAAGTGTTTTAAGTTAAATTAGTGATCGAAGCATAAAGTATAAAAGTTTTTTTTATTATTGAAGTTTTGTTAATATTGCTTAAGCAGATTTTTGATACTTCTTACAATCTATTGCATTTTTTTTTGCTGAAAAAAAAAATTATTATGTCATGACTGTTTGTATAACTTTTAAATATTTAATAAAAAGTATGAATAAAAGTAAATAAATGAAAACTAAAACATAATTAAAAACAAAAACAAATAGTAATCAGATTTTTAAGTTTTACATAGTAACGAGATTGTGTTACTAATTAAAGATTTACCAAATATTTTTCCATACAAATCAGTAGCGAAATTAAGTTTCTTTGTAAACACGTAACTGTCTATAGAAAGCTTTTACCACTTTTAAGATTATGGTTGCAATAATTACAAAGTACAACAAAAGAAAAAATACTAATCCATCAATGTCTAATTGCTTCATTATTTAGCCTTCACTCTTCAATTATAGTCTCACAAGTCAGGTATGCAGACGATTGAAGCCTATTTTGCTTAACAAAACGTCTGGAAAAGTTATTTTTGTTACAAGCTTACTTAAAAGATAAAATCTTACCATTTATAAACATCTTAAGTTCTTTCGGTAAAACTAATTTAGGGCAATAGTCGGTAAACTACAACTAAAAAGTTTTCTTATAATAGTCTGTTATAATGAATTGCCTAATTAAATTGTATAGTTTATGTACTTGAATTCGTGATTAAACTATGTAAAACTAGCAATTATTTTATTTGCAAAAAAAAATTTTTAGCCTAAACTAAATTTGAACTAGACTATGTAAAAAAAAGTGTAATAAGTCTATTTACGTAATAATAACACTAACTCAAACACTAATTTTAACAAAACGTTTTTTCTTTAGATTTGCTTTAGTGTAAAGTTTTACTCGTTTTTACCTTCGAAAAAACTTTTCAAAAGTTCTTACAATAAAAGTAAGGTATATTATTAATGGTTGTACTTAGTAAGAAAGTAAAAATTATGTAAAATCATTGTAATAATTCAACAAAGTGTTTAAAGTATATATTTACTTAATGAATTGAGACAAGAGTTTCGAAAATAAACTTAAATTAAAGTATTAAATATTTTAAAATTCTTGCATTAAAATTTAGAGTAATTGAAGAATACTCTAAAATTATGCTAAACATTAGATAATGTTTAATTTTAAAAAGCATGTCTCATTAAAATTTTGTAAGTTTTAAAACTTTACACGTTTTTAAACGCATGAGATAATTAGACTAAATGATGTTTATCCGATATAACTGTTACTTGAAATATGTACTACATCTTTTGGAAGTTTTAAAAAGTGTTTATAAAAGAACGACAGATAACATTAAACATTTAGTTATGTTGACCATTTGTTGTATACATTTTTGTTTAAAAACATAAAGTATATAAATAAAAAACAGTCTAAGAAGTTTCTACTGTAAAATCTTATTATGTAAAATAAAACTTTTTAATAAATGTTTACTTTTTTTACTTTTTAAATATACATTAGTAATCTGCTTAAAAATAACTTGATTTTTCTGTGAACATCTGTATATATTTTATTACTTACAATTAACCATAAAGCATTAAAAAAGTAATAAAAAAAACTCAAAAGAAATAATGTTCTAAAATAATAAACAATGATTCTGTTTAAGAATAAATAATTCTATGCTTTTTATTTTATGTCGTTGTAATTTATTTGTTTATTTTTGTTTTCAAAAAAACTAATTAAAAAATTTATATTTTTTAAATTTTAAATAGATCTAAAAACATTACTTTTTCTCAAGTTTTTGTTGAAAAAACAAATCAGATAACTGTTTAAATATCGATAATAAAACATGAATTCGTTAAAAAAAAAAGATTTTATTGAGTTATACAAAAAAATTAAAGCACATAAGTTTTATAATGTTATCTACAACCATTTATTGTACATGGTACAGCTTTGAAACTTGAAACTTAATTTAGAAGTTTGGATATATATTTGAGGTATTAATCAGCGTATAAGATTTATTATCAATTTGTTGCTTTAATTATCGGATACTGTTACGTCATAATCTGTTATTTGAGTTTTATTTCCAAAAATATTAGATTTAAGTTATTTTTTGAAACTATGTTAGATACATAAAACAGTTAAATATATTTTTATGTACTACAAATAAATAACATATAATTTTAACAAACACTGGTTATATAGTAGTTTTTGGCAAAATTATTTATATTAAAAATGATTTTAAGTTTGTGACTAAATAATATAAAATCGTTTAATTTACGTTCTTCGCTTATCTTTAATAACTGTATATTGGTACTTTTTTAATTTAATGATTTTAAACTTCAAAAAATCGAAAAATATATTTAATAAAAAGTATGATTATTAACGTTATTTCTTTTTTCTTGAATAGTAGTCGAGAAAAAATGGTTTGCAACATTATTACTTTGACAGATTTATTAAACAAATAAAATGAAATAGGTACAATGTATTTTTCAAACTAATTTAAACTTACAAGTATAAATAGATAACTGTATGTTTAATATTTTTTTTTAAAACATTAATAGTTATAAAGAATTTTTTTAGGAGACAAATTTTTTAGTTAAGTAGTAAAAGCAATTTAAAACTATAAAGTGTAAATTTTATAATAACAAAATCGGCGAAAGTCTGCAGAACAAGTCCGGACTTTCGTTTGCCGTGAGACAAGCTCAAATTTAACAAAAGGTTTGATCATGCCAATTCGATCATCAGACCACAAGTTTCGGTAGACTGAGACCGGTTTCGTCCTTATTAGGACTCATCAGTCAGTCACAACCGAAAAACATGATAAACCGTTTGTAGATTGACGACTACAAGTTTTTCGGTTGTGACTGACTGATGAGTCCTAATAAGGACAAAACCGGTCTCAGTCTACCGAAACTTGTGGTCTGATGATCGAATTGGCATGATCAATCCTTTTGTGTAATTTTTATTAGTAACTTTGATTTTCTCTATAATATATGATGCTCTTTTTCTTTATCTTACAATAGTGATCCAATTAAAGATCTTTCGTATTCGAAAAAATTAAAAAGTAACGAAAAATATACTTTATGCCCATCTATTGGACTTAAAAACTTCTCGTAGTGTTTATATTAGATTGTAATGTGGAAACAGTTTTGCACCTGTGAAGGTTAATCTTTTAAAGTATGTACGCTATACAAAAAACTATCCTTACGTTACAATGAAATTCAATGCAGCGTTTTCTGATAGAATTTTCATTTAATTTTTTTAATTAGCATATATAAACCTCAGTGGCACCTTTTTCATTTCCGATGATAAAAATATAGTAAATGTTGATCGGATTAAACAAAATTGTAAGTTTTAAAGAAAATGTTTTGTTACGTGCTAATAAAGTGATGCATAAGCAGTAACAAACAGTTTAGCAAATATAGACCTTTGAAAGTTAAAGACGTAACTTAGCAAATAGCTGCAAATATAATTGATGTCTGATTGATGTACTTTTAAAATGTTTGATAATTGAAGTAAATTCTGATTATTGAAGGTTTCTTCGTTTAGTTTAGTTTACTGGATGTTATTAAAAACGAGTTTAACTAGGTAAAAAAAACCTTAGTTTTTAATTTTTTTAGGATTTTATAACTGTACACTAAAAAAACACAGTATATTTGATTTTTTAAGTAAAAGTTTATGATAAATTAGTTTTTTTTTCGAAACAGAATTTTCCGCTTATCAATATATAACTAAATTAAAGTAAGTATCCTTAAGTAAACCAAGCGTTGTAAGTACCTTTAATAAAACTAATTTTAAAGCGTAGACTTAGTGTATGTTGAGTGGCTGTAAATTCAACTAAAACGAAATGAAGTTAAGTTATTGCTTCCTTCTTCACATTTGTTTTTTATAATTAAAGCAAAATAATTTATTAAAACGTAATGGAAAAATGACAGGTTTAAACAGTTGTTAAAGGATTAGGGGTTCTTATAATCGAATCAATTTCCGTTTGTGTTTAAAACAAAAGTATTAATTCAATTATGACGTAATTAGCTTTAAAAATGTTTGATTAAATTTTAATACTAAGAGTAAAAAACATATTGTTAAACAATAAAAAAAAGTTATATATTTATATTATTTTCATGTTGCATGGATTAGAATAAGAAAACAAAGTACAAAGTAGAAAATTAATTTTAAGGAATTAAAACGCTAGTTTCAAAGACTTAAAATAAATATTAATTTTTTTAATTTTTGATGATGAATTAGTAAGAATTCTTTTTAATGAGCTACTTTTAACTACTTTCAGAAAACAAATTTAGAAAGAAAAACCTTGAAATTAAATCTTTTAATTTCACCGCTACAGCTTATAAATTAGTTTTTAAGAGGGCAAACCACCTAAACCTTTTTACTAATTGTCTTGACAACCGACTTGCACCTAGCAACAAAATTTTGACTTTAGGTGAAATTTCGATTGCTATTACTAAGAAAGTTGTTACCTTGACAATGACCGACCCTAAGTCTTAATTTTGCACAAACATAATCGATTTGCAAACAAAATTATTTTTATATTTGTTTGTTATAGATCCGTTACAATTAATAAACTGATTCTGACGTAATAGATAAAAAATGACTGTATTCGAAAGTTCACGGTATATAAAGTTTTTACAAACAGAAACAACTGTAGAACTTCAGATAATCTCAAATTTTTTCAGTTCTTGTGAACTAATTTGAACAGCTGTTGTTAATAGAATAAGTGCTTATTTTTTTGCAGTGAATACAATAGGTTTGTGCTTTAATTTATCTTCAACAAAATTAAAAAACAAACTTCTTTTCTACTTTTATAAGTTTGCTTTTATTTAAGTGAAGATTTTTGAATACGATACCAACATTTTTTAGCAAGTTTAAGTATTTAAAAATAATTTAAAGACAAAAATATACTTTTCAGTGCATAAATAGAATACTTTATTTATTTTAATTTTACACTTACTTGGTATAAAACAGTTGATTTCAAAAATTTCATAAAGCATTTAATACATATAACGTAAGTATAAATAACTAATTTATTAAATATTAGATGTTGATACTAAGAAATAAGTAGGAAAAAAAAAGTGTTTGAAAACATGTAATTAAATTAAAGAATGGTAGTTTAACTTCTTTATTTTTAGTATTTCATATTAATAATTTTAATTCTTAAGAACAATAAGAATGTTTTGAATAAATCTATTAGTAAAAACTTATTTTGAACTTTGACAATTTTATTTTGTTTTTCAATGCTGATCTTTTATGATTTGTTAGTAAGTGTCGGACAATTAAGAAATAAAACGTTAAATTATTTATAATGATTATACATTTTTAGTTTTACATAATATTAAGTTTATATTTTTCTGATCTCAAAATACAAAAAAAAAAAAAGGTAAAAATGACTTTATACATAAAACATATATTAAACGTATTATAAATTAAAGCGTAGTAACATGAAAAATTAAATTCAATGATTTGACTGAGAAAAAGCCAAAACAAAAAAAAATCATCATTGATATTAAACGTGCTCTCAAGCATCAGAAGATTTAGAAATTTTATATGTAACTTAGCTCATAAAAAAATTGGTGATAATATGATTTAGGAAAAAATCAAGAGTTATTTAGAAAAGAGAAAAATATTTTTAAGAACAGCACGTTTCAGATAATGGTTACAGTTTATTACATTTTTAAACTGTTATTAACAGTAATCTTTTATATATTTTATCTTTATATTGTTTGTATACAAACGTATTCATTGTTCCTTTTTAACTTATTAGTAAGTAGTAATTAACAAAAACTTTAGATCAGCGGTTCTTAAGCTTTTTTTACGTTTTACCCCTTTTTAGAAGGTAATTTCCTAATTTTACCTAGTATAAAGAATAATTTTTAATTTTAATGAAAAAGACTAGAGTTTAGAACCTTAAGCTTGTTAGATATAAAAAATTGTAAAATTTAAAGAGATTATTTAACTTAAGATAAAATATAGGTAAATAATAACTTATAAATTATATATTCAACTAATAAACATTAACTTTAATAACTTGTATTAAAAAAAATTTACACCTAGGGATTATACATTTTATAATTGAATTTAAATTTACCCCAGGCTAAGAATTTCTGCTTTAGATGATAGAATAAAACAGATTTAACGATATTGAATTTTTTTTTTCAAATACTTTTATTTAAGTTAGTTAATTACTAAAAAAACAAGGTATAATAGATTCTTATTGTGTTCCCTAAAGTGACAACATTTACTGTATATGCTTATTATATATAGTTTAATATAATAAAATAAAGTAATATATTTATTTCGTCTATTAGAACAAGCAGTTGCAAACCTTCTCTCGTAGGTCAAACTAAGAATTTATGCGACTGTAAATCTCAATAATAAATAATACAAACTATTTGCACAATAGACAAAACCTAAATATGTTTTAAAAATGTTTTACAAAAACAAGAAAAATGACGTATAAAAATATCAAATTTTCAGCATAGTTAACCAAAGTTTGAATCCTTTCGAATTATTTAGTCGTTATACAAATATAAAACTTTAATTAAGATTAATTGAAAACTTCTGTTGTTGAATGGGTAACGGGTCAGAAAAGCACGGGTGACACTTTAGCACGGTGTGACAATTTAGCACGGGGTGACACTTTAGAACAGAGTGACACTTTATCACTGAGTGTCACTTCAGCACGGCGCCACTTTAGCACGGAGTGAAATTTTAGAACAGAATTTATTTTGCATTTTTTTCTTTGCTTAAATCACATTAAGTACTGTATTGTTTAAAAATCTATAAAAGAACTTTGCAACATGTGAAATAAAAGTTAACATGCTTTAAATGAGTTACAATTTTAAGCTTTAGTTAAAGCTGAAACAAAAGTAAATTAAAAAACTTTGTTAATTTTTTTTACTATCTAATTTTAGATGAAAGTATTTTGGTACTTTTACTTTACAGTCTTTGCATTGAAACTTTTTTAATAAAGCTAGCAATAAACACAGGCTCTAGGGTTATTAACAGTTATTTATAAATTCTTTAGCTATTTTTATTAAGACTAAACTTCAACGGTAAGTTCTAAATTAAAAAATAGGTAGATAAAGATTAGAAACTTTCTTATATCATTTTAAGCTCATAGTAGAAACTTTATTACTATTTTTTTAAGACGATATGTTGAAAAGTATTACAAGTAGTTTTCAAAATTATTTGTTTGTTAAGTTAATTATTTTAGACAATTAAGCATTATTTAATGAACATTTTAAAAGATTTAAAATTATTATGTGCAAAAAAGTCACTCCGTGCTAAAGTGACGCCGTGCTAAAGTGTCACTACATGTTAAAGTATCACAATGTGCTAAAGTGTCACTCTGTGCTAAAGTGATGCCGTGTTATAGTGTCACCTACCTGTTGAATGAGATGCTTAATTGACGGCAAAATCTTTTTTTTTTGTACTTTTGCGTTCAGTTAACCAAAAACTTGTTAGAATATGCTTTAACTATATCTATAACAAACGTTTGCGTATAAAAGCTATAGAATACACTAATTTAGTTAAAGCAGCTTATCAAAGCACACACAAGTTGTTTTCTTTTTTGTTTTTTAAACAAATTTTCATCGTATTTATCGGGTGGGTTTTGTAGTAAGTAGAATAATTAATTTCGTTGTGGTACTCAACTGTAAATTAACAAAGTGTCTGATAGTGTATTTTTAATGAGCACTCTTAGTACCTGTTATTTAAATACTCATTTATCCAATTTATTTGACTCTTATGTAACCATAACGGAGTTAAAATATTCAATAATCTTTGGTGCAACACCGACTCAAAAGCTTTTTGTATGCCAGTATACACTACTGCTAGCTTAATAAATTCAGTATATAATATAAATAAATTCAGAGCTTAATGCTTGGTGAGCGGCTGAAACAAAAACCAATTGCTAATTAGTGAGCAAGTAATTGTCAAAAAAGTGATTGGACTTTTTATAAATATGGCGTGTTAATTAATACGAGAAAAGTCGATTGTTAGGGATAATGCCCGAACTTAAATGGGTTGTATTTTTTATCCTTCTTATGTACTAGATTAAAGAAAGGATATTTTTTACTGTCTCGGTACCTCAGGTAATGCTAAAGAGCAGTTAAAATTTAATTTTAATGGAAATGGAAATATAAATGCTGAGATATCGTGCTTAATAAAATATTGGGAAATGTTTTGGGGCGTTTTAATAAATATATATTTTAGTGGTTAATAGAATTGTTAAATTGATTATAACTTGTAAAAAGTCTTCCAATTCAGACAAAAGAATTCAGATTAAAACCAACTTTGTGTCGAAAAAGAAGTTGAAGTTCGCATTATGAAGTAGTTTATGTTCCGCATCCCAGAAAGACAACCCGATAACTTACGGGATTAGTTGCATCACAGTTTGCTTTCATTATTTCAAATGCTTTCTGACTTCTGTTTGGAATCATCCATTTTTGAACAGTCATAACTGAATCTCGTGGAAATTCTACGTCCTTAGAGTAAATTATATGTTTTTTTTTTGCCAGCAAGCATTTTAAACTCGACGTTATGGAATAATTTTTTGATACAACAGTAACGCAAAAAATAATAACTATAATGGTTATAACATTTTAGTTGTAATACATAAGTATATGTAATACAAGTGCAAAATAAAACTAATAGACAAAATAGAAAGATAGACATATATATTTTATGTAATAGAGTGTTAAGAAAACTAGAGATAATTAAAAACTTAGAATAAGTTAGAGCATTACTATTACTATAAATTTAATGATCCTAATTAACATAAGTAAATGTTAAATATTAATATATAGCGAATTACAACCAACTTCTAATATTGTTATATACTCTACTTAAATGTTAACATTTTTGAATAATTTAACTTGTTTCAATTTTTATTACTAAAAACTTTAAATAGAATTTAAATATAAACTAAGTTTTAAACGTATTTAACTTTAAAGCAAGTGCACATTATGAAATATTAATATCTGCAATTAATAATATGCTGCAATTAAGGAGATATTTCATATTTTTTTCATATTTATAAGGAAACTTTTGTTTGTATAAGTAACTTAATGAAAAATTTATCAAAGACATTGGCGAAAGTCTACAGAACCGAAGTCTTGACTTTCATATGCCGTGAGACAAACTCAAGTTTACAAGGTTTGATTATACCAATTCTATCATCTAATATCTCAAGTACTCTGATTATCGAATTGGTATGATCAAACCTTATTAATGAAAAGGTGAATTCCTATGAAAAACACTGGAAAATAAGAATACCTGAATTTGAAATATTTTATTATTATAACAAACACTAATTTAATCCAACTATTATTTTACTAACTTCTTTACAATTGTTTTACTAACTTTGAAGTAAAACCTACGACCCGTAACTTAAATAAACGCCTTAAATAGAAGTTCCTTAATATATAGTATATAGCATTTTTAGACACAACAAGTTTATTACATTGAAAATAATAATTAAACCCAAAATAATACTTTTTCTTCAGTTATTAGTCTTTTTGCATGAAAAAAAATTAAAGTTCAAAAATATTCAAAAAATTCCTTATTCTTTACAATTACAAGTTGTAACAATAGTTTTTTAAGAAAAATATATTTTTTAACCGTTACTTATAGAACCATACAAAATTCCTGGAATGCAATTATAAAAACATAATATAAGTCCATAGCAAATTACGTACATTTAAAACTAAAATTAATGAAAAAAATACAATACATCTACCAATATTCGTGGTAAATTTCAGACATATAATATTGCAATGGCTAGATGATGGCAATATATTTAAGTATAACACATATTGGAGTTTTTTTTTAAATTTTGTAACATGTAAGTATAATAAATAGCAGGGGTCAGCAATCTGCGGTCCGCAGGCCAAGTGTAGCCCTTGAAGTGTAAATCTACGGACCGCAAGCATGTTTTTTGTTTAAATGGAATGCGGCCTGCGAAATAAAAGGCTTCGGCCCGCGAGCATGTAAATTTCGCTGGTTAAACAAAACTATTTTTTAAATTGACTTTTTCGAAAAACAAAAACAGTATTTTTATTAATTTTGTTTTTAAGTTCCTTGATATCATTTAAAAAACTACTTATCTTCACTGCTTAAGCTTTGTTCAAGCCTGTATTTTGATTAATATTTAAGTACTTTATTTATTTTCCTGCGCAAATGAAAACATTTGACAATTTATACACATTTCAGTCGTTTCATTGTAACCAGAATTTTAATAATAAAAAGTTTAATATCAAAGGTTCCTGTATTTTTTACAAATAAAAACACTTGTTCTTAAATTTTTAGACTTATCAACTATAATTATGTAAACCATGTTGTAAACAGTTACTACCAAAAATTAAAAAGTTCAAACATCAAATAATTTGAAATACCTAAAAATATATTAAAATATTAGTAAAATTTTCAAAAACTTAAAAATGTAAGGTACTGTAAGTTTTTTTGATAAAACTATATAAAACCCAAATAAGACACTAATAAGTTTTATAGGAATAAGGAATGATAAGTTATGAAAAACTAAATGGAACTTAACTTAATTCTTAGTTAAAGACTTCTGTAACCAATAAACGTTAATCTTTGATTTTAACTAGTAAAACATATGTTTGCTTTAAATTACAAAACGTGAATATACTGTTTGCACAAAAAACGCTCAAAAATTTTGGTCCAAGGACCTGTTGCACGAAAAAACCTTTCGGTTATCGAGTCATACACCAGAACAGTTTAACGTCTTGTTCAGGACTTTGAATTAGTTTGAATTAGAAACTATTAAGCCTTTTTTATGTTATAGTGATGGCTGAAGAAGGGCAACATTATTAATTAACAGGTCAGGCTTCATTTGTAAAAGCTTTCAAGAGCCGGTCTTGTAGGTTTTATTAGCAGTATAGTCTTTTTTAACCGATTAAAAGGAATTTTACAAAACTGCAACGTAAATAAGATATAATAAAGAGAACTAAATAATATTTAGTTGCACTTTTTTATCTATAAGTAAATGAGTGTAAAACAACAATACTTATACAGCAAAGAATGTTATAAGTTAAAACAATAAAAAAAAGGAATTCAAAGAAGCGCATTTCTCGTGATTCATAATGACACAATTAAAGCACAAGTCGCTTGATCTCTTGAAATAAGCCAATCTAAAACGGTTAACGCACGAACTCATGGTCTATGTACAGCAATAAATAAGCATGAGTATTTGAGCAGAGAGGTTCGAGCCACGACTTTGCAGTCGCTTAGGGTTAATGCGTAGTTTCAGTTATAAAACTTAATTGTTGTTTTTGTTGTTTGTTGTAAATTTGTTTCTTAAACAATGTTTGTTTCTGATAAGTGTTTTATAGTTTAAGGATTAAAAGTTTATACTCCTTTCAGTTTAACACTGCTTAAAACATTTGTCTCTTTAGTTTTTATATAAAGATTTTAGTTAAATAGTAACTATACTTCAAAGTAAAGTTTGTTACATTTATATTTTAAAAAAGTTTATACTTACTCATTTGTTATGCCAAGTTTGAATAAAATAACTTTGTATATCATTTAGTTGGGTAGCTGTCAAATTTGCACGAGCGTACAAAATTGCACGAGGGAACAAAATTGCACGATTGCACAAAATAGCACTAATATATTTTTGTACGAAGGCACTTTTGCATCAGGGATGAAATTGCACGAAAATAAAATTGCACGGAGACATTTTTGCACGAGTTAAATTAAAAAAAAAAAACTTTTTAATTTTTTTATTCATTTTATTCGTGTAATTTTATTCTCGAGCAATTTAGTCTCCTCGTGCAATTTTGTCTTCGTTCAATTTAGACCCGTTCTCCATTTAGTTAGTTAATGTTTTTTTGTTGTTTATGGATAGTAGCTAGGGTTTAAAGTTCAATGTAACCAAACAAGTATCAATTTGAGCGATCCTTGAATTTAGTTTGGTTATAAATAATCAAATTGAAACTTAATAATAATCTGAAGTTGAATTGAAAAATACATTAAAAAATTTTAATAGTTAAATAACTATGAAAATATCAAAACTAACTCAAAACGACGAAAAAATAGTTGAAAACGATTTTCTGTAACTAAACAATAAGCAAACAATAAGAATAAAGTATAAAATTCTTACAAGATAAGTCTTTAAGAGACAAGTAACCTCACAACAAATACGACAACTGTCTGGATTAAAAATGTAGTGTATACTGCTTAAATACACAATTCCAACTTTTATATATAGCCAGAAAACGCAATTTACACATCACTTTGATAGGAATAATTTTGATTGATTGACTTCACATTACTCGACATTCGAAAAAATAAAACAACATGTGTAAAAAACTGTTTTATTACACTTGATGGTGTGTTACTTGAAATCATTATGAACAGTGTGTAGCTTATTATCATTATGAATGGTGTGTAGCTTAAAAATAAACAGATAAATAAATAGATTTATTAATAAAATAACAAAATTGAAAAAAATTTACCAACCGAGGGTAAAAGGTAACAATATAGTAAAACGAAAAATGAGAAAATAACAAAAAAAGTAACAATTTTAAGAAATGAAAACCAAATAAAGTAATAAAAAAAAAAAAAAAAAAGCTATCCACCAAGGATTAGGGGTAATAGTAATAGAAAAAAAAATATCCTTTTAAATTTTATTATTCAAAAAATAAATAACAAAAAAAATAATAAAAAATTAAGTATTTAAAGACAAATTAAACAACGGGAAAACATATTTTTGACCGAGGGTAAAGGTTATGGGTAGTAGTGGTAATAAAAAAAAATAAATATTAAAGTGAATAAAAAAGAATTAAGAATACATCAACGGTGCAAAATTGTCTTTGTGCAAAAGTGATCCTTCGTGCAAAAGTGTCATTGTGCAAAAATGTCCCTTCTTGCAAAAGTGACCCTTTGTGCAAAATAGACTCCTACCCGATCATTGTGTACTTAACTGTTGTTATTGTTAATCTAATGGGCTTTACTGTTATTATTAAATTATAACTAAATGGGGCTTTTTACACATAATGTTATAAACACTAAAAGCTACTTTATGTAAACTAGACTCAGCAAATAAGCTGGTGAAAATTCTACTGTAAAGAAATAATACTAATATGTTAAAATCTATGATCAAATATGACAATGACTTGATACCTTTTTATAAAAATTATTAATTTAACAATAACTACAAGCTAACTTAAAAATGTTTAAGTATCTACAGAAAAAACAAAAATTAAAACATATTTGATTTTTATTCAAAAACTTTAAGTAAATAAAAATTGTTTAAAAAATAGTTTTTATATTTAAATATTAAAAAATCAATAACAAAATAAACTGCAGTTCTAATAGAATAACTTTAACTACTTTTATTTTAATATTTCTTTCAACTTCAAGAAGGTAATTTCAGGCGAGCGATTCCATATACTAAAAACTGTTTCTAAATTATAATCATTTTGTCAAATGTTATGTTTGAATAATCATGAATAAACTACCACTAAGTTTTACGCATATCACGTTCTTATTAAACATTGATGTTTTGACAAGATTAATAAACTTGTTAAAACTTTAATCATATTAGCTCATTTTGTAGCACTCGACATTTAAATGCTTAAATTTAAACACTTAAAAAAGAAGAATTAAAGATCCAGAAATTACTCGCCAGTGATGTTTTCGTAAAAATATACTAAAGCTTAAATATCTAATTCATGTAAAAACTTTGTACTACATAGGTACTAGTTTAAATCGCATTTTTTAAATATCTAAAGTTTACAGATACTAACTAAGCATTGCAACGGTACTATTGCTTGTAATAATGCTTCATCACTTTAAACTACAAGTAAACAATTTATATTTTTATAAAGTTTTTAATACTTATAAAAAATAAACAGTACTCCGTAAAAATTTTTTTAATTTTTTTATAACTACAAGCAAGAATCGTGTTTCGATAGACTTAAATACAACTAACTTAGTTTAAATAAAGCTTAAGGCAATTTTGGGTTTTTAATTTCTTAAAACAAAGATTAAATTAAAGAAACCCAAAATTATCTTCAAACGTAAAAAACAAAAAAATTAATAAATATACGTATTAAGTTGTTTACTTTCCTTATCAATTATGCATACACACGTTCAAACCGTATAATCACTGATACGCCAAACTATTTATAATCTTTATGTTTGTCGCACTTAGTTAGTTTAGTCAGGTGAAAAAACATAAAATGCATTAATTTTTAAAAAGATTAATAACTAAAAAAAATATTTCAATGCGAAAAGAAATTCACACTCTAATATGGAAGTAAATCTGCTAGGTTGTTTAAAATAAAAGCTATAAGTAGCTAATTGTATATTTCGTGAGAATACAAAATGCCGTTATAAAGTATCTTTATATTTGAAATAAACTTCAAAGTAGTGATAAAAAACATACCATTCTGCCTAAAGCTAATGTAAACAGTTAGTTAAAGTTGTCATTCAATAGTAAGCAGTAAAAAATTGATTTATGTATACACATGTATGTATAGATATATATTAATACAACACTACGTTTTACTAATATTAATGACTCACTGTTCTGTTAAATAGAACAGCTTTTCAGTTAGTTTATTACAATGGTATGTTAAAACATAAATTAAGATGTATATTAAATTAAGCCATAAACATAAGAAACACTAATTTTGCATAAAACTTCAAAATACTTTTTATGTCCGTTGTAGAAATTCTATGAAATTAAGCATTAACAAAATAAGTACATATCTATATATGTATATATTTATATATATTTTATTATATAAAAAACCAAAGTTCAGACGACCGTCTCGTGTATGAGATATAAAACCCCATATAATTCTCAGTAAACTAAAGTTTATTATAATGTTAAAAAAAAATTTAGAATTGAAATTTTAATAACAGTTATGACGTAGTAAAAATAGATATAGTTTATTGAACGAAAAGCTAAATTTGAAAAAAATACGCTGAACTTGTTAATTTATGGATTTTTGAAAGTTTGGAAAAAGTTATATTAGAAAAATGTTTTAATTTATTAGAAAAGTCTTTTAAACTATTCGTGTTTGCGGCTTAATTTTATTTTATTTATTATTTATTTATTATTTATTTAGTTTTAATTTTAATAAAAAAGTGTTTTTGGCTATGAATGTATTTATTTTGTTTTTCGCTTTTCTTGTTTAGTGTTATGTTCTTGTCTGACTTATCAACTTCAATTTTTCTCAGTTGTTAAGTTTGAAGCCGAATTTAGTATTGAATTTTGGTTTTGTCCTGTTTAATTTTTCTTATTTAGCTTTGTAATCTGTAAAATGATCTTTTAAATTTAAAATTTAGTTTGCAAGCTATGTGTATTTAGTTTGTTAATATTGTTAAATGATGGTTTGTGGTTTCTGTATCTTTCTAATACTTCATACCATTTTTCTAATATAACCTTAATATAACCTTAACATAATCCAAACCTCCAAAATGCATAAATTAACAAGTTCAGCGTACTCAGCTCACTGTACAATAAACTCTAACTGTAATCACTACGTCATAGGTATTTTAAAAATTTTCAAATTCTAAAATTCTGTTTAACATTTAATAAACTTTAGCTTACTGAGGAGTATATGGGGTTTTATATCTCATATACGAAACGGTCGTCTAAACTTTTGTTTTTTATATAATCAAATCTAATAAATCTAATTTAGCACTATCGACCAGATCTTTAATATATATATAGAAAATAATATGGTTATTTAAACTAAATCACTTTCTACTGAGCCCACTTAAAGGGCTTTTAAATAATTTATTAGAAAAATTCGGTTTTAAAAATTTCAGTACATACGTTTCATAAAGACAAAAAAGATTGTCTTCAATCTTTAGCTGGTTCAATTTAAAATAAAAAGCACTTTGGTAAACAGAGATGCAAAATTAGGCTCATAAAAAATGTTTATAAGTTCAAACATCTTTAGATACATGTTTTAGCTTGCATGCCAAAAAACAATTTTTTTTTCGAAAAAGCATTAAAATGTTTATGTATTTGTTTTTATTGAATTTACACCTACGTCATACCATTGTATGCCGAATAATTAATGAAGAGATAGAAACGCATTTTCTTTTTTTCTTTATGTTTATCCCTGCTGCAGTACAGCATTAATATTTATTAGATATGTCAGTTCAATCCCAGTCTCTCGGTTTGTTTACACCTTAAACGAGAGGTATAAAATCTTAAATCTTCAAAGCGTCTGCCACATTCAAAATGAGGTTCGTCGAAGTAGCTGCGCCTTTCAACACCTTATTTTCCCTGTATCTGTTCCTGGCAACTTATAAGCACTTGTGCAATGTGGCCGAAGCGAAATCGATGCACTCTATTAAAGTTCTCAGACTCATTTCAATATCGATTATAAACGTGCAAGTGGTCGCCACAACTGTTGTGGTGATCTGCACGACACTAGGCGTTGACCACGGCATTTTGGTAGACTATTTCAAAAATGTTGTTATGCATAACAGCACCGACAAAGCAGTCTCTGTTCAGGACAGTGCCAGCAAAAACTTCAAAAATTCGCCAGTTAGAAGCGCTGGTCAGCGTTTTCTTCGTGTTATTGTACAGAGTCGTGATAGAGTTCATGCTGGTCTCAAGGGTAAAGGTTATTTTCATGAAGGCGCCAATCAGCTCAAAGTCAATCGAGCAAAAGTGTACAATGTGTATTTTCATGGCCACTTTATTAGCTGTTATACAGTTCGTCTGCCACGTTACGAAAGCAGTACTGAACTTTCAGAGGAAAATTTATTTTACGATGATGCTCTTATGTCACGTAGGCAACTCTTTGTGCAAGTTGTATTTCGTTCAATGCTCGTTGATCTCATTCAAGTCTTTTAATAAGCTTGCAACCAAGACGAGCCAACTGGCGTTCAAGAGGCGAAAAAGTTACGTGCAGCGCATGAAAGTCTGCATGATACTTTATTTTGTTTGTGACGTCTCACTGGTTTTTATCGGAGGGGCTCTAAAGGCGTTTAACCGGGAAAAGTACGACGACCAGATATTCATCGTTGTCTGTTTGTTCTTCAACTGTTTGGACTTCACCATTTTGTTAGGCACTTACAACCAGTGGAGAAGTATATTCACGCTGTACATGGTTAAGAAAGAAGTCAGGAAAGAGGCATCTTCCGGCAACTCTAAGGAAGGGACGAAGAGCATGATTATAATGACTGACACGAGCAAGACTAAAGTTTTGCCAGTTGTTCACTAGAACTGTACGTAAGCTGGTTTTAGTGTTTGCGCAAAGTGTGATCTCTTAATAAGCTTAAAACGCTTTGCTGTTAAAGCTTTATCTCTATAAAACTCAATCTATATCTGTTCGTTTTTCGTAAAGTTGTTTAGCTGTTTTTAGTTTTTGCGTAGATATTGTTTTGCTGATTAGTTTAAAGTAGTTTGCTGTAACAGTTTTGATCTTTATAAGACTGTTTTTGTAAGCTTGTCTAATATGTTATAATTTTACTGTATGTTATGCTTCTTTAAATAGGTGTTTTCGATGATAAGTAAAATAAACGAAAAAGAGTGTTTAAAATTTTCTTACTACTAAACAAAGGCTTATGTAACAACTATTTCTTTTACTTCAATTAATTTCAATTTGGTTTAATTTTATTAATAAAAAGTTGGATTCTTTCATCCAAACAAATGATACTTCTTAGGTACATTAAAAACCAGCAACTAAATTGAATATATCAAAACTAGACTAAGATTAACTTGATATTAAACATGTTATTTTTATATTTTTTAAGTTTAATTAACTTTCTTTTTTGATATATTTGTTATATTTTCGGCTTTGGTGGGTTAGGATTAAAAGTGTAGGTTAAAAATTTAAAGTTAAAAATTAAAAAATATATAAAAACTATAAACCTTGTTTTGATATATAAAAACTAGCTGCATGCTTTTATCAACATATAACTTTGGTATTTCTTTAGTATTTTTAGTTCCTAAACTACTTTTAGGACCTTGATTGACTATCATTCTAAAAGAGAAGCACAATAATCCCTCAAAAAAATATATTAGTTTATAAAAATTTAAATCAAGCATTACTTCAGATATTAACAAATAACTTAATTTTATTAGTATATGATAATTTAGTATTGACATTTTTTCGGCTTTTATTTTTTATTTGTTTGAATAAAAGACATATTTATGTGTTTTTTGGCAACAAAAATATTACAGGACAAATCAAACGTGTAGAATTACTAAAACAAGTACTTATAAAATTTCATAAAAGTATAATCAGATTAAACTTTCCTTTTTAACGCAAGTTAACAGTTTGATAAATGAGATTAACTATTATTAATAAAAATAGATACATTTTTTTTTTACAAAACTCAAATATATCAACTATCTTAAAATTAAAACATGTTTTAAACTAATTTAATGAAAAAATCTTAAAAGTGTTTTGTGAATTAGTTAGAAGTTTGTACTTTTTCTTTGAGTTTTCAAAAACAATAATCGACTATTTTCTGCTTCAAATAAAATTTTAAACAAGTATAAAACTTTTGTATAACAAAGGACTAGTTAAGTTATCAAAATTTTGTGTGTTTTCTAACCATAAACTATAAGTAAATTCAAAGTTGTACACTGCAATTAACCAACTCATTTACACTTGAAAGTGAACTCTTTTATAAGACTTACGTTGAGCTGGTTAATGTTTATTCGCTAACTTAAACAAGCTCCGCATGAGTTTTTAGAAAGTTGTGTTTGCGTTGCTTTCAACCCTTTTGAACAACACAAAAAGTTTCTATGATATAATTTATAAGCTCAAACATTTTTGAGGTATTATGATACAAAACAATTAGTTTTTAAGATAAACATTAAATTATGTTCTACTTGAATGTTTGAAATTTTTATTTCTAACTTTTAAAAGAAATTAGAAAACTTCCAACCTATTATTTTCAGAAACAAGTAATTTGCAGTTGAGCAAAAGATCGAATAAATTATCAGAAAATCGAAACACTCTAAAAATCTCAGTGGCGCCGTTTTCATTTCCGATGTCAGAGAAAATAGTAAATGTTGATGGGATTAAACGAAGTTGTAAATTTTAGAAAAAAGTTTTGGTACGTGCTAATAAAGTGATGCATAAGCAGTAACAAAAAATTTAGTAAATATAGACCATTGAAATATAAAGAAGTAGCTTAGCAAGTAGCTGCAAATATAAATGATGTCTGATAGATGTATTTTTATTATATTTAATAAGTGAAGTAAAATCTGATTATTAAAATTTTTCCTCGTTTATTTTGTTTACTGGATGTTATTAAAAACGAGTTTAACTTTGTAAAAAAAGTTTTAACTTTATCTTAAATTCATTTAGGGTTTTATAACTGTACTAAACTAAAAGAAAACACTATATATTTGGTTTTAAGATAATAATTTCATGATGAACTATTTTCTTTTCAAAGAAGAATTTTCCGATATCAATATATAATCAAATTAAAGTAAGCTACTTACAATATTCGTTTTTAATTAATAAAAAATTTTACGTTTGAAAATATTTACTTATCATATCAATGTATACCATTTAACATATGTATAATAAATATGTTAATAAACAAATGAATACTTTTAAAACAGTATCTTTAAGTAAACCAAGCATTATAAGTAAATTTAATAGAACTAATTTTAAAGTAGTGTAGACTAGTTGTATGTTAAATAATTGTAAATTCAATTAAAACCAGATGATATTAAGTTGTTGCTTCCTTTTTCACATTTATTTTTTATAATTAAAGCAAATTGATTTATTAATCCGAAATGGAAAAATAACAGGTTTCAAGAGTTGTAATAGGATTAATGTTTTTTACAATCAAATTAATTATAATTAATTTGTGTTTGAAACACAAGTATTAAATGAATTAGAGCTTATTTAACTCATAAAATTTTTGTTTTCAAATTTTAAAACTAAGAGCTAAAAAACCATATTGTTAAACAAAAAATAGATATATTTTAGTTGAAGCAGTTATCTTGGTTATATTAAATTTAAAATTTAGTATAAAAACGCTAGTTTTAAATACGTGCAATAAATATTTGATATTTCAACTTATGTTGATGAATTAGTACGAGTTTTATTTTTAATGAGCTACTTTTAACTACTTTAAGAAAACAAATTTACACAGAAAACTCGTGAAGTTAAATAGATAATTTCACCGCTATAGCTTATTTATAAACTTTTAAGAGGGCCACTCACCAAAACCTACTTAGTAATTGTCATGACAACCGACTTGCACCTAGCAACAAAGTTTTGAGTTTCAGGTGAAATTTCGATTGGTATCACTAAGAAAGTTGTTACCGTGACAACGACCACCCCTAAGTCTTAGTTTTGCACAAACATAATTGGTTTGAGAGCAAAATTAATTTTATATTTGTTTGTTATAGATTTCGTCAAGCTTAAAAAACTGATTCTGACGTAATAGATAAAAAATTATTGTAGCATAAAGTTCAAGGTAAATAAATGTTTAGAAACAGAAAAAGCCGTTGAACTTCAGATAATCTCAGATTTAGTCAGTATTTGTGAATTAATTTGAATAGCTGTTGTTATAAGTGTAAGTGTTTTTTTTCCCAGTGAGTTCAATAGGTTTATGCTTTAATTTAACTTTAACAAAATTTGAAAACAAACTTCTCTTTTACTTTTATAAAATTATTTATATATTAGTACAGTTATTTAAAATATGATACAAACATTCTTTAGCAAGTTTAAGTATTTTAGGTTGTTTTATCGACACAAATATACTATTCCAGTGAAAAATAGAATACTTTTTTTGTTGTAACTTTACACTCATTTGATATAAACTGTTTATTTCAAAAATCTCATAAAGCATTTAATACTTTTAACTTAAGTATGATCTATAATTTTTTCATTTAGTTTTACTAAGATAAAAGTAAAAAAAAAGTGTTTAATAACATGTAATTAAATTTTAGAATGATAGTTTAACTTCTTTATTTTTTACATTTAAACTTAATACTTCTAGTTCTTAAGAATTATAAGAGTGTTTTGAATAAATTAAGTAGAACATTTTTTTTAGATTTTGAAAAATTTCTGTTGTTTTACAATGTTAAGCTTTTATGATTTGTTGGTATCTGTTGGACAATTTAGAAAGGAAAAGTAAATTTACTTACAATGATAATACAATTTCTATTTTAATTACAAAAACAGAAAATGTATAATCATTGTTAATAAATATACTTTTTCTTTCTAAATTGTCAAACAGATACCAACAAATCATAAAAGCTTATTTTTACCTTATTACAAGTTGACTTTTTACATATTGTTAAGTTAATAGCTTTTCTGGTCTAAAAACAGAAAAAATAGAGTAAAAAGTGACTTAACATTTGAATAACAGATTTTACCTATTATGAACTAAAGCATAGTGAAATACAATTTAAAAATCAAGTTTAATAATTGACTGAGAAAAATCCCAAACATTAGAATTTTTCATCATTAACATTAAATGCGCTCTCAAGCATCAGAAAATTTATTTAGTTTTATACATGACTTAGCACATTAAAAAAATCGTAATAGTATGGATTAAGAAAAAAAAACAAGAGAGTTTTTTAAATAAAAGATTATGATTTTCAAGAACAGCACGTTTTAGATAATAGTAACAGTTTTATTTGTTTTTTAATGTTTTATCTTTATACTGTTTGTATGGCTACCGTTGTCATGGTCAACTATCTTATTTGTAACTTTTGTTCATATTTGTTTTGTGTTTAAAGGTTTGTGTTTATTTTTTTCTAAAAATATTATAAGACATTACATTTAAAAATTTAAAATAAATATTAGAAAAATTTCATTATGTCTAATGTACTGTTTAAGAAACATAAGTAACTGTTAAACTACACGTTGTTTTGTTTCAAGTAATCTTTTGTGGTATAAATCTTCAATTTAAATATTAGAACTAATATTTTGCTTCAATTAGTGATACGATGCGTTGTTATTTATGATAAGTATGTATCAAAAGATTTTTTGAAGTAAAAGTTTAAAACTTAGCAGATTTATAAAAAGTGAAAATAAAAATAACACAAATTAATCTAAGTTAGATAGCTTTGTGTGTATTTAAAATTACAGTTAATAAGGTTCAACATTTAAGATTTTTATTCTTTAAAAAAGCTTCTTTAATAATTATTCTGATATACAAATTAAAATGTTTTATACATTGTTACAGATAGTTACTTTCTCTTCTACAAGTTTTATGGAAAATAATTTTTATTTTACATGTAAATATTCATATCTAACCGATATATTTTAAAGAAACATTATTACGATTAATATAATTATAAACACAACTAAAGTAGTAATGTTTATTATATTTGTTTTATTTTACTTTTTCACAAATATGGTCTAAAAAACTACGATTTTCCTAAATTATATAACTTATAAAACTAACGCTGTAATTAAATTTAGTTACGGAATTATTTTGCATAAGCAAAATGCACTTGTTAAACAAATTTAGTGTAGTTTAAGTGTTACTTGAAAACTAATACACTGATAAGTAGTACAATAAAAATAGAAAAAAATATCAGTTACAAAATAAGATATAAAAGTTAGATATGAAAAGAAAGAAATGTTTTAGTCCACTTAACATCATCGTTTGGTTACAAAGTTATCACGTTTAACATTCAAGAAACAATTGCATGATGGTAAACTTGCATAATTATCTAATTTAAATTTATAGTCTAAGTTCAGAAGTTTTGTATAGCGATAATTATTTACTAAAGTTGTTTATGTAACATCGGTGCTAAAATTCATTTTTCTATCAGTTTAAACAAATTTGAAATCGTAATTTGAAAGAAATTTAAGACTCTAAAACTGTTTAAATTGTGTTGAAGTACTTTAAAAAATGCTGTAAATTTAGTGTATCGTTTTAAACAACTATTTTGTCTCACAATTTTTAACTATTTCTTTTTGATAACAGGGAATTAACTTCCAGATAAAACTTCAAAACTGATATAATATTTTTTTTTAAATAAACTCTTGTTTTAAATCAACAGATATCAATAATTTAAACGAATTTCCTATTTTGAACAGTTGTATTTATTTGTATTTAAAAAAGAATTTTTCTGTGAAATCGTGTGAAAGAAATCAGTTTAAATCAAAACTAATCTTATTTTAATTCATCCTTGATTAAAACTGATTATAGTTGTCAAGTGAGAGTTCCTTTTGATTAGATAAAATTTAAGTTAATGGTTGTTTTATTTGCATTTAATTGTATTTAAAGCTCTGTTCATTTATTTATTTCTTTAAATTTTATTTTCTTTATACTTTAAAAAGATAAACTTTGTGTACTATTTGATAAATTTTAATAAATTCTTGCTAAAGCAACTCAAGCATTTACAGTTGTACACAATGACAAACGTCAACTAAAGTTTTCTTATAATTGTATAAAATTTAAGCTAATTGTTGTTTAATTTGCAATTAAGTATTGTATCAAAAGCTCAAAACTTTAGCTTTTTTGATTTTCAAGATTTTTTTTTTTTGAAAAAACCATTAATTTTACAACCTTTTTTAAATTCATATATTCTATTTCTATACTTTTAAAGATAAACTTTTTATATTTTTAGTTAAAATTAAAAAGACTTTAATAAATTCCATTTCCAATAAAAACAAATAGCCGAAATCAACGATGCTAAAAGTAATTGTTATGACGAAACAATATTATTGGCGCCATTTAGTCGATTTAAAATTTCTTGAATTCAATTAACTTTTAAAATTTTGTTGCTAATCGGGGATAAACTAGGTATATATTAAGCCTTTATCATAAATTTACTGACAACTTCAAGTTTTTTAAATAAATTATTAATTAGAAATGTTTATCTTATTAAATTGTTCACAAACAATGCAAACAAAAATTGACAACTTGTTTAAAAAATAAATATTTCCAACAAACTTAAACTAGATAAGTAAAACTATACAACATTTAAAACAATACACATTTAAAAAAGAACTTGTTCACCAAATCATATTATTAATTGTCAAAAATAGATAAGTTTTGACTATTTTAATAAGTGTATATTTTAATCATTAGTACTTGTTTCTTATTTAACTAGTTTAACAAAACATATCTAGTTAAATTAGTAAAGCAGTGTAAATAAAAAAAGGGGTTTTAAGTATATTAAAAAGGGAACAGAAAATTAAATAACTAGTAAAACAAAAACAGTGTGCTTTAAATACTAAACAATTCTTTTTTGTTACAAAACAGTTAAAACTATTTTTTTACAAAAATTGGAATGTGAATATACTATGTAAAATAACAATTTACACTTAGTTTCATTTGGAAAAAGTCTTAAACAGTCAATAAATACTTTGTTTTTGATATTTTAAGTGTAAATGTAATTGTAAGTATAGTTGCCAAATAAGGTTTCTTTTTTTATGTAATAAAATCAAATATAGTTTATATTTTACTACAGCTTTACATTAATTTGCCAACAATTTTCAAGGTATTTACAAAGTATTAGGTTGTTTAAAATAATAATTAAACATTTGAATAAAATATCAACAATGTTTAACTAAACATATAAAATTGTATTATTTAGTTGATATACTATAGAAATACTACAATAAGCAAAACAATGTTATCTTTTAATTGTATAAGACAATTTTAAGCTATTTTTAAATCAAATAACTCATAGTTAAAACGTTAAATGAAGTTAAAAGTTATATTAAGAAAAATATTAAGCTTCTATTATATTTAGATAATTTCTTGCTTATAATACTAACATTAAAACTAATTGTAAGTTAACAATTTTTTTTTGTTACTTATAACTCCTAATAGTATAAGAACTATTAGGAACAATAACTTTTGATTTACGTTAAAAACCTATCAAAACAACTTTACTTTAAAATTAATCCAGGTGTTCATTTTGACCACAAATTATTTTGTTTGTTGTCATGACAACATCACTTCCAGTCACAGGAAGTAGAAACGAAATAAAACCGATCCAATGTTTATGTTTGATTCAACAAAAAGTTTTACAAAATAGTGTTTTAACTTGAAGTTATATAACTTATTTTTAAAGTTGTTAATAATAATGTTTACCAATAATGGTATCACAAACTTTTGATTGCTATATCCTTTGTGATCAAAATTATTTTGTATAACTATAAAAGTTTTTGTTATAAAAGTGTGTTACTTTTTAACAAAAATTAACTTTTTAATGCATTTTATATACTTAAAAATTAAAAAAAAATTGATGTTTTTTTTTTGATTTGTGTTGTTATCAGCTGTATCTAAAACCGTTAAAAACGTATCAATAGTTGTAAATATAAAGATTGCTATTTAAAGTTTTATTTTTGTAAATTTAATTTTTTTTTTGTTTACTTTTACTATAATGTTAAATTGACGTATTGATTTTTGTCAATTTTATAAACTTTAGTTATCAATTGTTATGCAATATTTATTATTTCATCGTCTTATTTTTTGTTTTACAGGCCTGAAGATCATTGTTGGGTGAAACAACGTTGCCTTTGTATCAATAAATTTAATATTAACATTGTCTTCAAAATAAGTTTCGTCGAGACCTTTTGTGCTTAAGGAATACTCTTTACATATACATAATTTGTAAATCTGAAAAAATAAAATTTATGTATATTTGATTTTTTAGGAAAATATCCACATATTGCTAGCATAGATATAGGTTTATGAAACGCATTTGAGTATAACAAAATTCTAAAAAAAAAACATAAAAAATATTTTTATTTAGAAAAAAAGCATACAACGTTAAATGTATACCTATAATATTAAAACTTTCTTGTTAAAACAGATTGTAAATAAACCTTTTGGTATAAAACAGAGTTAAAAATTGTGCTATCAATTAAAACGTATTTATTCAATTTCGTGCACATCGTGAAGAAAACTGTTCTAGTATAACTTTTTCATTTGTATTTTTACTTGTTTTAACATTTTAGCTAACAATTAAATTTAATTGTATAAACGACTACTTAATCATTGACTTTCATTTCAATAATCATTAATCTGTAAAAAAGTGATTGTAGTTAATAAATACATAATATCTTACTTAAGACCAAAAGCTTTTATTATGGTTTAAAAGAGTACACAACAAAAGTGTTGGATGAAAGAGAAAGTAAATTTTATGCTAATCAATCATCATAAAAAAGTCCAACTAAGGAAGTGTATGCCGATTAGATGTATTTTAAAAGATTACTTAAAGTTTTTCATCGGCATAATTTTTTTTAATTAATATGTGAGTTATACTAAGAGTTATTTTAAAAAGAAGTATAAGTTACGTTAAATTAATATCTTTCTTATGGTATTTTTTTGAAATCAGCTTTTAAACCATGTACACTTAGTTAGTTATTAAAACTTTTAAATATCTCAACATAAACTAGATTGTGTTAATTAAAAAAAAATAGATACATTTGTTAATTAAGTGTATTTAAAGTTATATAAAAAATATATTGATAATTATATATTTTAACGCCGTATTTGTTGAAGTTCATAACACTTCATTTTACTCTATTTTGAAACTTGAAATCGACTATAAAATTTATGTACCTTCATACGGCATAACTTGATATTTTTATACAGTTGAGTGACAGATCATTAAAATTTGAACAAAATATATTCACAACCTTTAAATTCGTGTAGCTTATAACAAATGCAAAAATAAGTATTGAAAAGCACTTAAGTTTTTTTTGTCATAAAAGTTATCTTTTTTTTTTCATAGCAATACAGTATCAAATACTAAATTTTATATTCATATATAAAGTTTTAATCCAGTAAAAATAATCTGTTTTTTAATATAAGTTTAAAAATTAATTGTCTAACAAAGTTTTACTCGAACTATTGATTGTATTTTTATGGAAAATTAAAAGTTTTTAGACTAAAATAATTTATTAAATATTGATAAAAACTTTTTTTTTTCGTTTTTCTGACTGATATGTCAACATGCAGTAAATCCTAAAACGTTCTATTTCTAAAAAAGGTAAAAAATAAGAAATTACTTTTAATTGGGATTAACTCTACTTACTTTTAAAACAATGTTACTACGAGTTTTGTCGTTTCACCTGTACTACCGTTATTTTCTAACAGTTTTTATAAATCTAAAAACTATTTCGTTTAACTCGATAAAAAAAAATTGCTAAAAAATATTTTTCATAAAGTAACTTATTCTTTTTATAATTGATATTTGTATGATTTTTTTTTACCGTTTTTACCTAAAAACATTTTTGCTTAAACAAACGTAAAAAAAAACACATTTAAATAAAAGTGATCACAAAAGTGCTATACAGATATAAACCGGCGAGAAAAAGAAAAACATTTTCAAATCGATTCGCTGACCAACTACAAACTATTATCATTACAAAAACTATCAAACTTATAACAAAAATAATATAAATAGTTGTAAGTTCATGTAATCTTAAGAAATTAATCACGGCATAAGTAAGCATTAGGATTAGTATTAGGATTAAAACTGTCGTCTACTTTTCTTAATGTATAACTTTAATGTGACTAATATGTTTAAAAATATTAAAAAAATTTTTACCTGGCCTAAAAATAAAAACTAGGTAATTTAAAACTTAAAAGTTTTAAGTGTAACTATTTTGTAGGTAAATGTTTACGCTTTTAGATTCAAAAAAAAAGTTAATAAACTATAATTATCATTTAATTGCTTAAAAAATATAGCTTCCAAAACAATTTAATGAATTATTTAAGAAAAGGTTAGTAATTTTTAAACGCTAAATTGTTTTGCTTTAACATTTTAATGTAAAAAAAGTTATATACAAATGTTAGAATTTATACTTTGAACCATTAATAACTTTATTTTGTTCTAAAAAGTAAAAAAAATTAAACTAGTTTTTTAAGTAAATTGTTAAAATGCTAACATCTAAATGAAGTTAAAAGAAAAAAAACTTTAAAATATTCTTCAAATATAAATTAGATAATATTTTACTTGCAAAAGTTTTCTTGATATAGTACATTTGTAAAGGCTTTCATTAATAATTTTTTTTCTAATATTTTTTTTTAACACTAAACGTACTTGTATTAGATATATTTTTATTTGAGCTATAAGTAACGTTCAATTTTTTTGATGCTTTGAATACTTATTTTATAATTTGCACTTAGCGCTACTTACAATAATGAACTTTTTTACATTTCTTTAAAATTTAAATCAATACCTTTTTTTTAGTATTATAATTAACATAGAAATATCTAGTTATAGCTTTGCGAGCAAATTAAAACTTTTCAGATTTTAAAGGTAAGTTTTTTGAGAGCGTTACAAGAGAAGATAATTACTTTCATTCACTTTAAAAATGTTTCACTTATGGGAGATTTTACAAAACTGACATAAAAATTTTTAGCTCTATATAACTCGAAAAAATTAAAAAGAACCTAATGAATTTAGTCAAAAATGTTTAGTAATTAGTTAAAATACTTTTATAGCATACAGTTCCTTATAAATTTTATATAGCAATTTATAAGATGGTTAATGTGCAAAACGTTTATGTATACATCGGAATTTCACACAGCCCGTAAAAACTCTTATCACAGTCTGCATCGTTTAAACCCAGTGTGTCTAGACCCTGGTGCACGAGAATTTGAACACAATCTTCTTCTGCGTCATTAACACCACTGTTGTTCGGCTCGTTTTTGTGCCACGGGTAAAGTGCATTCGACATTTTGACGTCATAAGAGCTTCCGTTCATCAGCCGAAAATCACCCTCCTCACCTCTGTCATTCAAACCAATCCAGAAGAAACCTTTTTCTTTGTTTTCTTCTACGAGATTTTTTATTTAGCTGTGAGGATGATTAATTAACATTAGTTTTAAAAGGTTTGGTTTAAAAGAAAACTCAAAAGTTTGCTCAATTTAAAATTCATTGATCATATACATGTGAACAATAAAAAATGTAAAAAACTATTCGATTTTTAAATTTTTGATGTTAAAAGGTATTCGTATTCCTTTAAATTTTAAGAAAAATCTATTTAAGTGATTACAACTAAATTAAGACAAGCTAAAAAACGAACATATATTTTTCTTTATCAACTAAATTATGAAATATGAGGTCTCCACCCATCTTGTTGCAAAGAAGACGAGATTTTTTAAAGTTTTTAGGAGTTAGAGTTATTTTGAAGGTGTAATTGACTGGAAAGAAAAAATACTTTAAAAGTATTTTAATTTACTGAAAAAGTTGCTTTTTAGTTATAGTATTATATACGTTCATAAATTAAGTTGTCAATATATTTTGGTGTTTAGAATTTTTTTTAACGGTAATGGAAGAACACGTTTGTTAGATTTTTTAATTAATATTACTGATGCAAAAATATGTGTAAGAACTTTTATCTTCTATGAATTTTTTTGCTCTATTAAAAACGGTAAAGAAAAAAAATCTTTGGTAAACTTTCTATTAAAATTTTAAGTGATAATATATAAAGCTACTTTACCTATTATATTTCCTAATTTATTTTCTAGTTCTTTTATTTTGTTCGTTTGATTAATTGCTTCGTTTTTCTTTATACTGATTTGTTTAACCATTTTATTGTTCTTTTCTGATGTAAAAAAAAATAAGAAAACTTCTGTCTTCTATGAATTTTTTACCCTACTTAAAACGATAAAGAAGAAAAAACTTTAGTAAACTTTCTATTCAAGTTTTACTTGATAATATATATAACTTCCTTTACCTATTATTGTTCCTAATTCGATTTCTAGTTCATTTATTTTCTTCGTTTGATTAATTGCTTCGTTTTTCATTATACTGATTTGTTTTACCATTTTATTGTTCTTTTCTACTAATTCATCAATGTTCTTGTTTAGCTCCTGAACAAAACAGCAGTTAACAAGATATTTTTAAAAAGTGTTTGAAACTGAACCACTAACCTCTTTAATTTGAACCATGCAAGACCGGTAATTTCCGAATGTCACTGCTAAACTCACTGAGCAAATAAATATTATAATGCTCAATACAAAAACAGGTGTATAAAATGATCGCTTTGATTTTAATTTCATAATATTTTCTAAATAAAACAAGTTTCTGAGACTTTTTTTAATAAATGTGTACTAAGCTTTGATATTCTATTTTGTAAACTTATAACTCTACAAATTTGCTTTTTGTGTAGTTTAAATATATATACTTTAACTATATGTTAGTTTAAATCAATACATACATTTAATTTCATAAAATTAAAACAATATTATAACTTTAAACAAAAATATATAAACATTATGATCATATACCATTGTACAAAATAAGTGATAAAGTGAAAATTAATTACTTTATTAATTGTTAAGTTACCGATGTAAAGTTAGGTTTTTTTTTCATAAACAAAACTGTAAGCTGCAAAAAACTGTTTTTAAAACATAGTTAGTTAAAAATGAAAATATTTTTACACCAAGTTTAAAGTGATTATATTTAGCTTTTAATAATTAAGACTTAAATTACAGCTTAATATAATAACTGCAGAAAAAAAAAAAATTTCAAGCATGATTAAAGCTAGTAGTTTTTTAGCATAAAATGTTTGTTTTTTTTTAAAGAAGAAATAAAAGCGGAAAGTTTTATTTTTAGAAACGAGAGAGAGAGTGGAAACTTACCAAAGTAATTTTATAAAGTTTCTCGTCAATTTACAGTCAGATTGTTAAAAGTTCAAGAATAAACAGACAGTTCAACAAATATAGCTTTTTCACCTTAATAACAATATATATATATATATATAATTTATTCGGGTAGCTGTCAAACTTCCACAAAGACACTTTTGCACGAAAGGTTACTTTTGCACGAAGGCACTTTTGCGCGGAGACATTTTTGCACGGGTTTAACTTTTATTAATTTAACTTTATTTTGTTTTTTACTATCACTTTTCCCCCTAAACCTCGGTCGGTAGCTTTATTTTTTAGTTATAATTACTTTTTTAAATTTTAATTTTGTTTTTTTCTAGTAACTTTTATTAGTTTTTTTTTTGATTATTTTTTTTACTATCACTGTTTCTCCTAACCCTTATCCTCGGTCAGTAACTTTTTTTATTTATTTTTGTTTTTCTATTAATTTATATTTTAGTTTTTTTGTTTTTTTTTACTTTTGTGCAAAATCGTAACTCGTCCAAAAATGACCTTTGGTGCAAATTTTTCTTCGTGTGATTTTATCTCCTCGTGCAATTTTGTGCTTTCGTGCAATTTTCTCTTCGTGCAATTTTGACCCATTCTTAATTTACTATTATAAAAAATTAGCAAAAAGTAAAAATACTTAACAGATATTTTAAAACTATATTAATGAATAAAACATAAAAACTTTTGATAGATTAAAGTTGGAAGCTTCGTTTATGACTGAGTAACAGTGTTTCGTTAAATTTTAGAGCGCTTTTTTTTTGCTGCATGAATAATCATTATTAACAACGTATTCTTTTTTAAACTATTGTTTATTATTTCTTTCTGTCTTATGATACATTGATGCTATTAAGAATATTTTATTTTATAAACATATTGATTTTCTTTTCTTTCCAGTTTTTAATTTCTGCTTTTTATAAACTTTTCTTTTTTTTAATAATTTATATAGTTATATTTTATTATCACTGTAACCCCTAACCCTTACCCTAGTTTTCTTTTTTTTGAAGAATTTTTATCATTAATTTTCTTATTTTTAATTTTACTCTAGTTGTTACCACTAACCCTTACCCTCGATCGGTAGCTTATTTCTATTAGTTTATCATTTAGTATATTTTTAAATAGCTTTCTTTTACTTTTTATTTTTTTTACTCTCGTGTAAAAATAACCCTCTGTGCAAAACTGTTACTCGTACAATTTTGTGTTCGTGCTAATTTTACCCGATACTATTTTAATTATATATGTTTTAGTTTGAAGTGTAGTTTATCTTGTTTGTAGTATATATATATCAATTTAATATCAATACAGAAGCAAATATTTGTTCTTTTAAAAAGATAAAAGAAGCTTTGTTCTGATTGACTTAATAAAATAAAAACGAATTTTGGATCCACCCGTAAAATTGTACTTATTCAAATATAGGTTTAACTAAATACAATCACCACATTACTAAAAACTTTCTAAACAAGTAAATTTAAACCAAAATTTTTGTAATTGTTTACGCTCACCTATCTCTACCTCTATTTATTATAAAACAATAAATTTTGGTAATTTTGATTAAATAATAGAAAGTTCGTGTAATCATATGAAATTATTCACGGCATAATCTTAAATGATGTACAACGTTAGGCTTAAAACTGTCATTTGCTCAGCTAAGATTACGTAGTGGGTCATCTAGACTCAGTTTAAAAGTTTGTAAACAGTTAACTTTAATATTGCTTTATGTTATGATAGAAATATATTAATATAGAAGAAAAAGAAAGTTTTTTTTTTTTTCTTTAGCTGTTAAATAAATTATCAAAAAAATTAACTATTTAGTCAACAAACTTCAACATAGTTATCAGTTAATTTCTACTTTTAACCTGTTATATAAAACAGATTGTTAATAAAGTGTTATACTGTTGTATAAAAAAGTGGAACCAGTGTGAGGGAATTCTGTTTAAAAGTTATGTAAAATCTGATTTTAATTAATCTTTGTTAACTTTACAACAGATTTACATCCGCTATAGAAACATATTTTTTTTATTTTAAATCAAATAGAGTTTAAATCTAACTACTTCTTTAATTTGTGCCATGCAAGACCTACCTGAACATCATAGCTGAACTCACTGAGCCAATAAATATTATACTGCTTAATATTAATACTGGTGTATAAAATAATCGCTTATGTTGGAATTTAGTTATTACTATTAAAAAAAAAGGTTTCCGAAATACTTTTTTTTTAATGTACTATATTGATCTTTTATTTACTATTTTTTCTAAACTCAACACTTAACAAGTTTGTTTTGAGTGTTATAATTTTAATAAAAAAATAACAGTATGGTAATTAAAATGATTGTATAAGTTAAACTCCATGAAGTTAAAACAATATCGTAACCTTCAACAAAATGAATATATAAATATACACTGTAATCACTAAGGATTACAATCATCAAAAGTTAGACTACTTTATTGCATAATAAAAAGCTGTAAATTGCAACTTTTTTTTATAAACAATTTGTTTAAACAAAATATATTGTTAGTTAAGCTGCTAAAACTTATTTTATGCTAAACTTGTTGTAGATACTTGTAGCTTTTAAAGACTATTAACAACTATTAACACAGCTAAACATAGTAAACAAAAAAAATAAATGCAGAAAAGGTTTTTTTGTTAAGCATGATCAAAGTAATTGTTTTCTTTAGATAAACTATTCTTTTTTTATAAAAAAAGAAAAAATTTGTTCTTAACAAATGAGAGAGTGGAAACTTACAAAAATTTTTTATAAAGTTTTTTTTTTGTAAGTTTACAGTCAGATTGTAAAAAGTTCAAGAATATATAAAACATCAATACAACGTTTTCAACATATAACTTTTTTGAAAGAAAATAAACATATAGTTAACATTTCAAACAATATTATGAAACTATGTTAAGATATAAATATAACATTTTTTTTAATAATGTAAGTTTTGCTTTTATTTCAATTACGATGAATCGTTGAATTTCATTCATATTGATATTATATATTTCGATTAAAACTCTATACTATTGAATACTAAAAACTTTTCTTTTATATAGTTTTATTATGAGTTTTTCTTCAATATAATATTGATAAAATTTAAAAAATCTCTTTTCAAAGCTTAGAAACTAAGAAGAGAACTGAAGTTAAAATTGTACGAAAGATAAAAAATGCAACCATCGAGAATTTACCTTGAAAATGTTTTACATAGGGATATTGTCTCAAAAATACCTTAGGTAAAATTCAAAACGGTTTCAAAAAAAAAATTACGACGGAGTTACTTTAATTTTTGTAGAAAAACTATAATTTACAAAGAACAATACAAAATCGCCTAAAATGAAAAAATAAATATAAGTTAGAAAACTGTATAAATTAGAGTGCTCAAAACATTTGATGAAACTAATATGTGATAAAATAAAATCTTACTCTTATTTGAAAGTTTTTATTTTATTTGTTTGTTAAAATACTAAAATAACATATTTAACATTTTTTTTATTTGTTTGAGCCTGTACTCATTTAAAAACTTCAACCGGGTTTTTTAATCGAAATAAGTGATGTGACCGCAAAATTATATTGCTTCACTAGTCTTATTGTTATAATATAAATATAAAAACACAACATTTTTATTAGCAAAATAATATGAAGATAATTTAGAAATAGAAATACATACGTAAGTAGCTTGCATAACAACTTAATACATTTTGTTGCCATAACAACTAGTATTTTCATTAGTAATAACGATGCTTCGTATCAATACTTTATCAATCGAGGGTAGGTTTATGGGTAGTTTTTTTTCGAGCAATATTGGGTACTTTTCATGAGTATAATTGCAGCAATTTTGCAAAAAAAGGCTCCAATATTTTCATGACGTCATAGCATATTTTGGGTAGTTTTGATTTTAAAATTATACAAAAAAGTTGTAAAAATACGTCGCGCTGAAAAGTAAATTGAACAATTTTACATTTAAAAATTCTATATAAATGGCTTCATTAAAAGCCGTACTGCTAGTTTTTGGAGCTTTATTTTTGTAAACACAAGAACAAGCGTCTCTGTTTATAAAAAATACGCATTCTATGTAATTTTTAATTGTAAACAAATTCAACCACGTCTATAGATATAAAATAAAAAACTATTTTAATTATTTACTAAGTTTAAATGAAATGTAATGACAATTATAAAGTGGGTTGTTTTTAATTTATGTGTAATTTTCTTTGAGTCATGTGTAATTTTTAAACTTATTTACTAAGTTATAACTACAGAAGAACACTAATTAAACTGTAATTACTAGTAATTTTGAAATTATACATTTGAAACTTATTTAACATGATACAATAAGACTTCTTCTATGTTATGATTTTCGTAAAAAACATACTTGACCAGTTAATATAATGATTAAAGCCGGTAATGTGATGTGTATAGATAAACTAAAATAAGGCATAAATAACCAATTTAGTTTTAATTAAATCTAAAGAGACTACTCTAATTTTGTTTAGAAACAAAAACCTAGTAAAGTTTTAATTTATTGTAAGCTGTTTATCATAATTATTTAAATAATTCTTTAAACAAGCCATAAGGGTTCTAAAATTTATTTTTAACAAATTTTATTACTTGCTCTTATTTCTAGTTAAAGCTTAAGTTAAAACTTTAAAATTATTCAATTATAACTATAACATTTTATTATACTATAAACTTTAAATCGAATTCAAAGTAAACTTTAGTTGTATACAAAAATAAGTATCATCTGTAATTTTAATTAATAAATAAAGAAATGAAACATTTTCGCATTTGTTAAAAATTTATTATTTTAAACTATATTAATTTTTTCACACACACAACAACTTAAAAAAAAAACGTTATATTTACCTAAATGTATAAGATTCATATTTTATTATAGAACACAATAAAAAATTCACTTATCTTAAGTATTCAAAATAATCCAAACATATTTTGAAAAAATTGTTTTTTAAAAGCAGAAAACAAAACATCTATCTTTAATACTAAAACTAAATGTGTTGAAAAATTAAAAACAGGTATATAAATCTAAAACATACAATCTTTAGTATAACAAAAAATGAAATATCATTAGTCCTAGGTAATATTGTTTAAAATAAGCAATTTTCGGTTATTAATATTAATACTACAGAAAATTAACACAAAAAAATCTAGTTTAAATGTTTACTGACAGTTATAGATCATAAAAAAAACACAAATCTGATTTTATAAAACAAGCAGTTGAGTATGTAACCATGATTTACTTTTAATTATATGGTCAAAAATTAAAATAGACTAACTCAGATAAAAATTTCTTTTTACAACTGAACTAAAACAGCACTTAACAAAAACAAAGTTAAATCTAACAAATAAAGAAACTAAAACGAAATACTGAAACATACACTCTTTAGTATAACAAAAAAAAATGAAATGTCATTAGTCCTAGGTAATTCTGTTTAAAAAAGCAATTTTTAGTTATCAATATTAATACTACTTGATATTTAAACAGAAAATAAACACTTAAAAATCTAATTTTAATCTTTACTGACAGTTATAGATCATTGAAAACAACAATTCTGATTTTATAAAATAAACAGTTAAGTATGTAACCATGATTTACTTTTAATTACATGGTGAAAAATTAAAACAGACTAACTCAGATAAAAATTTATTTTTACAATTGAACTAAAACAGCACTTAACAAAAACAAAGTTAAATCTAACAAATAAAGAAACTAAAAAGAAATACTAAAACATACAATTTTTAGTATAACAAAAAAATGAAGTATCATTAGTCCTAGGTAACTACTTGTGCACTAATAATTTATAGAGGCAAATATAGTACTTTAGTTCAATCACAATAAAAGTATGTGAAAAAGAGTTCAAAGAATTTTATCTAAGTGAAGTTCCAAAGTTTGTTTAGGGCCACTTAACACTTGACAAAGTGTACACTTTGACACATATGAGGTTGATAGAGTTGCAGTCAAATTACAATTGGGATCACCCATAGATAGTATTCCAATCTTAAACTAAATGAGTTGTCTAAAAGTATTTGCTTGGATTGTCAAGAACAAAGATGCAGTTGTACAAATAAGAGATACATATACTTTACAATAGACTCGGTACTTTCTAAAACAATGTAAGTGTGAGCACCACAAATGTGGATGGGAGTAGACCACAATGCACGCAGTTGACACTAAATTTGACAATTGATATATATATTAATACATTCTATCCACATGTAAATGGTCTAGAAGAAATTACAGCCAAATTTCTAAACACAGTTTTTAATTGTAAAGCTCTTGGAAACGAAGTAAGTATAACAATTCAATGTTCTTCAAAACTTTTGATACTAACAAATATTGGCAGCCAAATTATTTTGTTATTTTGTTGTATAAGGTAACTTTTTATCAAAAAGCTGTATTTGGAAAAAAAAGGTTATTTTTCAAAAACATGTTCTATTGAGTTACTATTGAGTTGATCCATAATCCACCATAAAAGTAAAAGTTAATACTCTTAAAAGTAAAAAGTTACTTTTTTGTTTTTGAAAGTAATAGCTGTCAAGAAATAAGCTCCCAGATTAAAAGTTCTGTCTACACTTAGAACTGAACCTAGTTGAGCAGAACATGTGACCATGTCAACAAACTGATCCTCTTTGAAAAGAATAAATGAAGGTAAGTTTTTATGGACATTTGTAAGTATAGGATCATTAAAAATTTTGATAGACTGAATGAATCCATCACCTACTTTCTTTAAGCAATTCTCTAGATCATTTGCAATATTTTTTTCTTTAAAGTCCTTATGCTTGTTGTTAATTCTATACTTCACATTTTTTATTGACTTAGTACTTAAATTTGGATCATCAATTGTATTCTTAATTTTTTTACTTTTCAGATTAATATCAACCTTTACTTTTTTGATGGACATTGGATCAACTCTAATTTTTTTACAAAACAATGGTTGGGTACCTTTGTATTGAAAAAGAGCTCTTTTAAATTCTTTAGAAATAACAAAAGTGACTACCCTGATAAAATTTTTATCTAAAGAATGTTTTATTTTATACCAAATAATTTTTATCAAGTTGCACTCTTTGAGTTTCATTAGTGATTCAACAGAACATGTTGCAGAAACTTTAGTAAAACCTGACTTCTGATAAAAAGATACCTTATAATTTTTGCTTTTGAAGTCCCATTCTCCACAATCATCATAAAATCTGAACGCTTTTTTACTATCTGGAAAGTAAAAGTTGTCCATATTTAATACAAATTGCACATTACTTTTTATAATCTTTGGTACAGCATCTAGAACTTTGTCACACTTTTCTAATACCTTAGAAATATCCTTATGCCTTTTAATTTCAGTATAAGGTTTGACATATATACCATCTATATTATTGACAATATCTTTGTTATCTGTATTATTTTTTAAGTAAGGTTGTTGAACATAACAAGATTTTTTTTGTTTTTTTCTTTCAGTAGGCTTAAAAAAGTGTTTTGTGTTATAAAAATTACCACCTTTTTTATTTTTAGCATTAAAATTATCTACAAAATCATCTGAACTATCACTGGAATAAGTTTTTTGAGGCTCATTTTGTTTATTGTTTTTAACTGTTTTAAACAAATTCTCACTTAAACTTGAATCAACATTAACACTAGCATTTGAAAAATCATCACTGTCTTTATCATCGCTGTCAACAATTATAATTCTTCTTTTACTTATTTTAAATTTACTGTTTTGCTTAACTTTACTTACCAAACTAACAAAATGGTTTGGCTGCCAATATTTACTAGTATCAAAAGTTATGGAAGACCATTGAATTATTATACTTACTTCATTTCCATAAACTTTACAATTAAAAATTGTGTTAAGCAATTTGGCTATAGTATTTTCTAGACCATTTACATATGGGTAGAATGTATTTATATGTATATTAAGTGCCATTGCACTGCATGCAATGTGGGCAACTCCCATCCACGTTTGTGGTGTTCCCACTTACATTGTTAAAGAAAATACAGAGTCAAATGTAAAGTGTTTGTACTTTTCTCTTATTTGTACAACTGCATCTTTATTTTTAGCCATCCAAATAAATACTTTTAACCTAATTTCTTTATGATGGTCTTCAATACCATACAGGGACTGGGAAATAGCTTTAAACAAACAATCCCCAGCCCCTGAGTTTTGGATTGGTATGCAGTCTGTGGGTAACCCTAATTGTAGTTTGACTGCAACATCATCAACCTTTTGAGGTGGTTCAAAGTGTACATTTTCTCGATATGGGTCAAGTGGCCCTAAACCAAACTTAGGAAGTTCTTTTAAAAAAATCTCTGTAAACTCTTTTTCACCTAAGTGTTTCCACTTTCGAATGAAATTAAATGCTTCTTTTGCCATTTTAGTAACTTAACACTACAAATATACCTGTTAGTAAAACACTAAATTTAGTTTAATAAAAAAAATACTTAGGGCTTGGGGAGGGTGGGGTTAGTCTTTTTTGTATAACTTGATCTTACTTTGTTGAATTTTAACTAAGCTTTGAGTTACTGTTTACAGAATTTTTTATTAAAATAGTTTTGTGAGAAATAGCCTGTTTAAGTTGGAGAATACAATAGGTTGCTTATGATAGGGGTTAACTACTACTAAAAATCTTTCTACTCCTACGTTTTTGAGATCAATACCATAAACAGATTTTTTTTAAACTTTCTTCATGTTTTTAGAGTTTCTTCTAAGTTTTTAAGGCAACAAGTATATTGATCTATCTATAGCATAAACTAATAAATTTAAGGTAAATAACTATCTTAAATAGTATAACAACACTAAAATGATATTGTAAAAATACTTAAAATGTGTTTATAGTTAAATAAATTTATTGATAGAAATAAAAACTCATATACATGATAGACTTATTATATCTAATTAAAACTTTATTATTTTACATGCAGAAATAGTTTAAAAATCATATATTTTTTGGTGATTTTGTTTGAAATACCATATTTTTCCTTTTTTTTAAATTCCACAGACTCAAGGTGTTTCCAGTTTTTGTTTAAACTGTCAAGTTCCTGGATTCAAGGTGTTTTGGCAACCCTGTCAAATCTTAAGGAAATATATCTTTGAATATTTATAAAAAGAAAGAAAACAAAATAAAAGATGACAACAAAAACCTATTGTACTCACTAATATAATTTTCTATCTTAAAAATTTGTTTTAGTATTAAAAATCTGTATAAGGCTACTTGTGGTTTACTTAAAAATCTGTAAAATAGCATCAAGTTGTAATAAAGCTGATCTACACCCTTCCTGTAACTACACTAAGTTTTTTATTGAAATTTTGTTCAATTTTTTCCAAATTTAACATACTTTTTTAATTACAAGTCTCATTTATTTTTCTATAAAAAAAAAAGATCAGAATTTTAAGTTATTCTAGGATTTTATACAACATTCCAAGATTCCAATAAACATCTAGGTTTGATGACCATCACTTTAGCTTTATTTCAAACTAAAAAAAAGCTAGGTTTTATTGAACTACAAAACTTATGTATAACTTGTTTAAATTTTTAATGACTTAAAATCATCAATAATAAACTATAAAGGAAAATTAAAAAAAATAATAGCTTTATTTGTTTTTAGTTTGAAATTGTAACTTACACAAAAAATATCAGAGTTAGAAATTATATTTCTATAACTTTAATAACAAAGGGAAATAATTTGTACTATTTCATTGTTTTTATTCATATTTATGCATTTTAATATTTAAAAAAATAAACAATGTGAATTTGTCATAGGCCTGGACAGCAATTTTGCTTTGTTTACAAAGTTTAAGCTTCAAAACTACCCAAAGTAAAGTTAATGACGTCATCAAAATATTGGGTACTTTTTTTGCAAAATTGCTGCAATTAAAAGTACCCAATATTTAAAACTACCCATAAAAAGTCCTACCGATCAATCGATTTTGGAGCGATTACAAGAATTTTACGCTATTTAGTGACGTTTCGCTGAATTTAAATTTCAAAAGCTACTTTGAAGCTTTTTCAAATTTTTTTTTGTTTTAAATTATAGGATTTATCTACTTGTCCTTCAAAACTTATAAATGATTACCAATAAAAAGACATTTAATTTTTTTTTGTGAATGGAAATTACTTTAGTAATTAGAAAGTTGCATATGTTTTTTTGAAGCTGTAATATCATTTTGCCAGCGCGGTCTTTTAATTTTATAAAGCTTCTAGAAAACTTGTCTCCTATAATTATATTTACTTTTTTTTTTTCTTTCGTAGGAACTTATTAAAAGCTTAAACTCTGAACTAAAGTAGTAATTAAAATTTTTGGTGTCATTACTTTCAGAAAAATTAAGCAGTATAAGGTTAAAGCATCTGCATTTAGTTTAAAAAATATAAAACTACTAACTTTGGCTAAATTGTCTAAAATAAGAAAATAACGTTATAATAAAAATAAATTGTACTTCCTTAAGGTTTTATATTAGACTTTTAGAGCAAAAACTAAATCAAATGCTTTGCAAGTATTTATTTTAAAATTGTTTTTTAGTTTAGAATATATTATTATTTAAAAAACTTGAAAACTGAAGATATATGTATTTCTTTGAGGTATTGTTTGGATCAAGTAAAGAGTTCTTTGAAGGATTTTCTAAATTTTGAAAATTAAATAAAAACATTTGATTTCAATCTGTTGTCACTCTAACTGATAAATTTAAAAAATAAAAGAGAACAGTAATGATTTAAGAAAACAATTCAAAAGTTTATAAGTTAAAAATGTTTACTTTCGTTTAACTTTAAATGAAAAATTTTTAAGTCAGACTACATGTTTTATTCTTTAAAACTTTTTTATTTATTTATGGCTATTATGCTAAATATATGTAATTTTGTTTTAAAAACTGTGTTATATAGCTATTTTATTTATTTAGTATAAATATATGTATATGTTTACAACAAGCTAAATTAGCTAATTACAGTTTCAAGTACATCACAGTATACATCACAGTATGTTTATTTGAACTTTTAGAAAAGTATTAAAATTAAGTTTAAAAAACTCAATTATGTTTATCATCAAAAAAATGTAAGTTATCATAAAGAATTTTTTTTTACTAAGCTTTACTTCTACTAAAAAGTTTAAACTTTCTTCTAGTGCATCAGATAATTTTTAAGTTTTACATCACGTCGCCAAAAATTTTTTTAGCGCGCAAAATTAGGCTTGCAGAATGCAGTTTACTGACTCCGTTGGGAGTTTCATGACTATCAAATGAAGTTTATTATGTCAAACATTATGTATAGCAGTTTACAAAAAGGCCCTTATTTATTTCCAAGTTTTTTGAATTCGTCGTTCTTAAAGCACTTAGAATGTCTTTATATATAAAAGTTTAACAAACGGTTGATCATACCAACTCGATCATCAGACCACAAACTTCGGTAGACTGAGAACAAATGTTAAGATTAATGACTATAAGGAAAGTTTTTAAATAAAGTAAAATATATATGACCAAAACATTACATGTTATTGTTTTAAAAAAGTTTGACAGTGAAGTTTTATTTGTTTGTAATTAAAGTTGTTATACTTTTCCCTATATTTTGAGTACCACAATCATTTTAATATAACTGTTTAAATAGAGGGTTGCTATTGTAAATAATCAGACCAAATTATCATAATAAAATTAAGTAAATTAGTTTTCAGTTCGTTATTTTAAACTGATTATTATACTGCTTTTTCTAATGTTTTATGAATTTTTATCGAATGATTTAGTGTTTTATTTAAAATACTTAAGTCTAATAGATTTTCGAACTTATCGTTGCTAATTTCTAGTATGTTTTCTAAATTTCATTAAACATAACCCCAACCTATCTTGTTTGTAAGTAAGTAACTCTAGATTTTAAGATTTGTATTATTGTTTTATCTTATGTAATTGTTTACTTTCATTAAGTTTAAATACTAATTTTCGAAATGTAATTTTAAATATCGTTAGAGTTATCATGCTTATTTTAACTTTCTTAGTTTTTTATTATTCAGTATTACTTTAGTTTTAATTAGAATATTTTTTCATATATTAGTATAGGTTTAAGTAATTAATTTCCCAGAAAAGTTGATCAATTGTTAAAATTGAACATAATTTGTTCAAACAAAGGAAATCTAAAGCAACAGTTGACAATTTATGACGAATCAAAATCATTCAAATGTGATGTTTGCTTAAAAGTTTTTGAATGCAAAGCACATCTTAAATCACACTATAGAATTCATACAGGAGAAAAGCCTTTTGCTTGTCAAATTTGTGATAAAAAATTTGCTCGAAAAAGTAAGTTAGTTCGACATCAAGCAACTTACAATGAAATTCGATCTTTTAAATGTTCTATTTGTCCAGAACGTAGACTTTCAAAACAAAAGATAATTTAAGAAATCATACAGTATATCATTATGAACTAAAGTTTGCTTGCAAACACTGTGATTATAATACTTACGCAAAACAGAGTTTTAATAAGCATGAAAAAATTCATGATAAGAAATAAATATTTATTTTAAACGCTCTTACTACTTGTTAAGTTAAAGTTTTAATAAAATTGTTGTACGAAACTTACTAGTTTTAATTATTTAATTTTTTAATTTATAAACATGATTTTTTAGTATAAATTCATAAAACTTTGATTTAAATACTTCTCATAAACCAATCTAAGTTACAACGTTCGTTGAGAATAATCTATTTACAAGAATCTTGCAGTAAATAAATTTCTAAAACAAAAACTTGTTGTTATTTAGTTAATTTGTGAAACAAATTACGTTGCTTTTAGCTTAATACACTCAAAATTCACACTATTGTTTTTTTAATTGTAAACTTAACTAAAGCAAACTTTTTATTTCTCCTACAGTTAAGAGTAGAAGTTAAATACATTTAAAAAAACGTTAAGTAAAAGTAATAAAATCATTATTAAAATTATGTATCTCTTATTCTTCAAGGTTGCTAAACCAACGGAAACTTCAAAGATTTTAAATTAAATAAATAACATTTGTGTAACCTCATAATATTATATTTGGTTTAAATATTTTATTTTACAAATGTTAATGAGTTACTAATAACTACAGTTAAAAAAATTAAAATTTATCACTTTATAGCTCCATTTTCGTTACAAATTGTAGATACAAAGGTGTTATAGTTAAATTTAGATTTTAATTTAAAGATTTAATTATTTTAAATTTCATTTCTTGCTAAATGGTTTTTTTTTCAGTTTACCATAAATAATTTCTTTTCAAGTTTTTAGTCTACCAGTTTACTAATCTAAATTCTCCATTTTAACTATTAAAAAAATATAAAACAGTTATTTAATTTTTAGCAATTCAATATATTAGTAATAGTTATTAATGAAATAGATTTATGTTTGAGTCAAGATGTTTCGTTTACATTTAAATGTAATACATATAAGTATTAGTCAAAATTTCTTAGTTTTTTTAAAATTAAAATTTAATTTCAATTATGTTACTCATGTTAAATTGTTAATATTCAAGTATTTTTCTAGATAATTTGTTTATACTAATAAACTGTATAATGGAATCTATACCTAAAGCATTCACTAGAAATAACAGTAAGTCAGTATTATTTTAAATGCTTTTTACTTTGTTTATTAGTTAAAAAAATGTAAAATACAGTTTTAGAAATTTACTAAATGTTTTCTAGTTAAAAAATATTTTAATATTTTTGAGACTCAAAATTACATTTGTTGTTTAATATTGAAATATTGTTCATTTAATTGTAATATAACTCTTAGTTTACAACGCTGTTCATTTGTAGACGTATTAAATCAAGCAAATTTGCTTTTGCTTAACCTAAAAGAAATAATTGAAGATTTACAATGTAAAAACATTCTTTTTAAAACTCAAATAGATTTGAAAATCAGCAACTGATTGTTTCAAACAAAAAACTCTGTGGTCAAGTAAATTGTTTGAAAGAAGATTTGAAAAGAAACCATTTTAAGTAAGTTTGTTAAACAATGTACAAAAATGTTATGTTAATACCATAGCTCTACTTTAATTTATATAATATAATTTTGATTTTGTGACTCTAAAAAATTTTATTATAAGTTTTAACACAGAAAAACTAATAGAAAAGACAAGAATCAAAATAAATCAAATCATGTTAATGTTATTTACAACTAAAATTAAAATAAATCATCACAGATATAAATAGTATTGTCAGTGACAAAAACAAACAACATAATAATTGTATGAAATACACAAAAATTAAACACAATGATTTAGATGAAATTAATTCAACTGAAAATAGAAACTTAATAGGGCAAAACATTAGTATGTACTATGATTAAGGAAAAAATGTTTTATTGTCAAATTAAACAAAAAAAAACAGATCTTTCCAAGTTTCATACTAATAATGGAAAACTACAGAAAATTAATAATAAAGTTGGTATCTCATCTCAAACTGGTAGTGGATTTTTCTTTTATTTTATTATTTTTATAAATTTTATTTAAAATATACATGTACACATAACTATCACCAACAAATTTCAAAATCATTTATGCTATGAATATTTTTATGAAGTTAGTTCCAATCACTATTTAAAGTATTCTGCTTATTTTTTAAATATATTTTACTTGTACTATCAAATTTAAAAATGATTCTGACTGTCTTAAAAAGTTATTTATTCAAATTACTTATGTAACTTGTTTTAAATACTATATAATAAAAAGGTCTATTAAAAAGATATTTACAGAAAAGTTGTACATTCGTCGAATTTGTGACAAAAGGTATTCACGCAATAAAATTCTCAATCAACACATGAAAATTCATGACGAATCTAAAGCATTTAAATGTGATGTTTGCTTGAAAGTCTTTTCAAAAAAGTTCAATTATGTAACACATTATAGAACTCATACAGGAAAAAAACCATTTGCTTGTCAAATTTGTGATAAAAACTTTGCTCAGAAAATTACATTAGTTCAACATCAAGCAACTCACAGTGATGTTAGATCTTTTAAATGTTCTATTTGTCCACAATGAAGATTTTTAAAACAAAACATCAATTAAGAAACCACATGGTATATCATTATGAACCAAAATTTGGTTGCAGTCATTGTGAATATAAAACCCACAGAAAATTTCATTTAGATAGACATTTAAAAACTCATGAAAAACAAGTAAATAACATTTCATTAAAACTTTGTTACTTGTAATAAACTGAACACAAATTTTTTCTAAATATGCTTGGTCATTAGTTGCAATGAAATTTTGAGAAAAAATTTCTAGCCATATGCTCTCTATTATGTTTGAACTGTTTGCATTTTGTTTAAATTGTTTTAATTAACAATGTCAACAACATATTATCGATTACTGGGTGTAAAATTTGAACATCTTATATTTTTAACTGTTAATAAAAGTTTGACTATTTAAACATTTTTATAGCTACATCCAAACATTTTTTAAATATTTGTGTTATATTCAAACAGATTTTTCTGTAGATTAGTTTATTGTGAATATAGAAATTAAACTAAATTATGTCCCATTTTAGAGAGTTATGTATTTTTGTAAAAACAACTTTGTTATTCCACTCTAATTCTTCAGTAGCCATATTCATTTGAAAATATGTTTATAAATAAATTTTCAGACAATCTTTACAAAATTTAAACAATTAAATATTTTTAAAATGCACCAAGTACGTTAAAATAAATATATAAATAACTAAGTTTTTTTTTATTAAAAATTAAATGCTGGAAGTTTTTATCTACAACAAAACAAAAGCTTATATTTTGTGATTTAAAGCTTCTAATTTTATTTTATTACAAGAATATTTTTACTAAGAATCAGTTATTAGCACGTAAGTATTAAAGTTTTATTCGTTAAATAACTTATAAATGTTTTAATAAGTTATTGTTATATTTTTTTTAAGGTTTTCACTGGTATAACTAGTAAATGCTGCATATCAACTTCTATAAAGTGACTCATGTTATAATTGAAAATTTCAATCTCTTCGTTTAGCTAATTATTTATAGTAATTAAGTCCATAATGGAATCTACATTTATAGAATTACATGAAGATGAAGGTAAGTACATTCTACTTTAATTGAGAATCACTTTTGTAAAATATAAATATATTTACTTAAAAAATTTTTATCAGTTATTATGTTATATAGTATGTACAACATTAGAAAATTTATACATAGCTAATTTGTTATTCAATTCTAAAAATGTTAACCTTTTCTTCGTAATAACTACATGTTTGTTTATTCCTAGAAGATGTATCAAACCAAGCAAATTTGCTTCTGGTAAATTTAAAAGAAATTATTGATAAATTACAAGCTAAAAATATTAGCTTTCAAAATCAAGTAAAAAGGTTAACAATTGAAAACAAGCAATTGACCATTTCAAACAAGAAGCTCTCTAATGAAGTGAATTGTTTAAAGGAAATTTTGACGAAAAATCGTTTTAAGTAAGTCTTTTACATTAAAAAAATCGATATTTTATTACTATCTTAACTTTACTTTACTTTTATTTTAACGAATATTTCAAACAGCAAAAGTAATAGAAAAGACAAGAACAAATATAAATCTGATCAAGTTAAAACTCCATCTACTGATGATGAAATTGTAAAAATTAGTAAAAAATCTGTGTATTTTAAAAGTAGTAGGTAGATTTGTTCACTTCTATGTTAGAAAATATTGTTAACAGTTTACTTATAATTAGCTTAAATAAATTGTTTGTTTTTCGTTATCTAGTAAAAAATATAACTTTAATTTAAATATAATAAAAGCTTTCCTAATATATACGTTTATGTAGATTAAAGTTAATTTTCTATACTATACGTAGGGTTTAATATTTGTATATTATAACAATTAACAGTTCTGTGATAAATTCAACGGTGTTTAAACTTTTTAATTTAAATAACAGAGTCTTTATTTTTTCTATCTTAAATAAATAGTTTTAATTAACATCAGTCTAGCTTTAAAGCAGAATTTGACAAAAGTCCAATGACTAATTAGTTTTCGTGTTATTTACAATAAAAAAAACTGTTTCAGATCTGAATAACATTATCAGTAACAACAACAATCAAAATGACAGTTGTATGAAAGACATAAAAGTTGAACAAAATGTTTTGGATGAAACAATTTCAGCTGAAAACAGTAATTCAAATGAGAAAAGTAAAGATATATACTTTAAGTAAGGATTAATAGATATAATTTTTTTTAAATCGAAAATAAGACTTTGTTAACACCAAGTTTCAAGCTCAAGAAGAAAATTTAGAAATTTTTTATTATTTAGTAGATAGCTTATCTCAAACAATTAATATGTTTTTATCATTTTAAAAAATATTACATAAGTACACATAAGTATTTATCACAAACTAATATTTTTTTTAATTTATAAGTATATTTGTGTACTTAAATTTAAGCATTGTCCTAAGTGCCTTGCGACTGTTTAAAAGAAACTTTACGCATCATATAAAATTTAATTTTTTAACTGAGCAATGTTTTTATTAGAAATACTATATACTTAACAGGAATAATGAAATAATGTTTACAGGAAAGTTGTTCAATTATCGAATATTAACAAAATATTTCCAAGCAAAGGAAATCCTAACCAAAACATTAAAGCTCATCACAAATCAGAAGCATTTAAATGTGATGTTTGCTTGGAAGTATTTAGCAGAAAGTCACAACTTGAAGTTCATTATAGAATACATACAGGAGAGAAACCTTTTGCTTGTAAAGTTTGTAAAAGAAAGTTTGCACAAAAAATTAGTTTAGTTCGACATCAAGCAACTCACAGTGATGTTAGGTCTTTCAAATGTTCTATTTGCCCAGAAGGTAGATTTTTCAAAACTAAACTTGGGTTAAACCAACACATTTTATTTCATTATGGACCTAAATTTGCTTGCAGCCATTATGATTATAAAACTCACACAAAATGTAATCTGATTAGGCATGAAAAATCTCATGACAAGAAAAGAGCTTGAACTTCCGAAATCATTACTTGTAGTTTAAAGCAACTTAACTGAAGTTTATACTGAAAAATTTGTTATATTTACAAATGAATGAAATAATAGTTTTTACTTTTTGTATAAGTTAATTTATTGGAATTTTTTTAGATTTTGAAAGCTCTTCTAGTATACATAGATCAGAATTAATAATTTTAAGCCATTTTGTAAATTTCTTCTATGTGCTATAATAACTGACTTTTGAGATTCTGAAGCAAATTAATAAATATTTGCTTACTAAAAAGTTATTTCGTGGTTTAAATATTTCATTTCACTGTTGTTATTTAATTAGTTTTAATTTTAGTTATAAGTATTCTAAACTAAAATATTAAAAAAGTTAAATAAATTTTACAAAAGATTTGAGGACTTGAAATTAGGACTGCATTTAATTTGCATAGTTTTGCTAAGTGAACAACTTAAATTTATGGTGTATTTTGATGAGCTTTTAAAACTGTTATTATGTATTCATGAAGAGTCAAAAGCAATTATATGTTATGTTAGCTTGAAAAAAGTTTCAAGGAAGTCACTTCAAAATAAATAAATAGAACACATAATGGGTAAAACCATTGGCTTGCCAAATTTTTGATAAAAAGCTTGCTCGAATAGATAATTTATTTCAACATTCAGCAATTCACAGTGAAGTTAAAAAATTTAAATGTTCTATTTGTCTTTTAGGATGAAACCTACAGATGTAGGTACCTTTAATACTAAACTTAAGGCCATAGGGGGGGGGGGTAGACCATGTTTTTTACAAGTTGATCTTATTTTATAGAGTTTTTACTAAGCTTCAAGATGCTTTTTACCGTTTTTAAAAATTCAAATTAGTTTTTGAGATATGACCGGCCAAAGTCGGGCCGCATAACAGGTTCCTTATGGGGAAGGAAAACTAAAACGGCGAAAAAAGACTAATGCATTCAAAATCTATCTCCTCCTTCATTTTTTAAGCAATCTTCTTCAAACTTTCACAGTCTATTCTTTATACAATAACAAAAAAACGTTATTTGTTACTTTAAAAAATTTCAAGTAAAAATACCTTTTTTTTGTAATTTTATGACAAAAATTAAAAAAAAAAAGTGAATTTTCATCAAAAAAAATTTTTTTTTACAAAAAAAAGGTATTTTTACTTGAAATTTTTTAAAGTCACAAATAACGTTTTTTTGTTATTGTATAAAGAATAGACTGTGAAAGTTTGAAGAAGATTGCTTAAAAAATGAAGGAGGAGATAGATTTTGAATGCATTAGTCTTTTTTCGCCGTTTTAGTTTTCCTTTCCCATAAGGAACCTGTTATGCGGCCCGACTTTGGCCGGTCATATCTCAAAAACTAATTCGAATTTTTAAAAACGGTAAAAAGCATCTTGAAGCTTAGTAAAAACTCTATAAAATAAGATCAACTTGTAAAAAACATGGTCTACCCCCCCCTATGGCCTTAACTTATACTAAATAATGATATTAATAATACTTAGGCTACTCTATATAAAACTAGGCATGACATGAGTTAACATATTTTATATAAAGAACTATTGCAAACACTAACAAATACATAAAGAACATCAAATTTAGAAAATACTTTAAATGTGGTCAAAACCTTTACATAAGATTTAATCTAGCAAGAATATACTTTAAGAATGTATAAAAAAAAATACAATTTAACTACTCAGAATGTAAATAAGAAATACTTATAAAAATAATACTAATCAAAAAATACTTTATAAAACACAACAAAACAATATAAATGTCTATTCTTCATTATCATGTTTACTTCAGCAGGCTGTGGCTAGAATCTCCCCATCTGTCTGTTGTATCAGCTTATATATAACATTCCATAACTCAATGTTGCATCAGGGTTTCTGGTCTGCACTTTATTTTCTTCTTTTGTCAACTGTATTAAACTTGCATCAGTATAAAACTTGACCTTGCGAGCTTTCTCTTAACGCTTGGATGAACTTTTAGCTCAAAACTTCCAACCAAATCTAAACAGTAATCAAGTGCAACTTGATATCCTGTTACAAGGAGATAACTTAAATACAAAAATTAATTGTTTAAACAATCACATGATAAATCACTACGAACCAAAATTTGCTTGTAGTCATTGTGATTATAAAACTCACACAAAATGTAATTTTAACAGGCTCATAACAAGTAAAATGTTAAATTTTCTATAAAACCCTTGCAGTTGAAGGTAATGAACAAAAATTTATAACAAAACTTTTTGGTTTTTGTTCAAAACTTTGTTTTAAGCAACATTTTGTCTATTATGCTTGGGCTGGTTTACATTTTTGTCAATTTAATTTGGTATTCAAAGTGAACAACAGACAAAATAGACGATTTATACATAAATTTTGATATTTAACTTTTTGCAGTTTAAAAACTTTTATTTACACATTTTTATAACTCGACTAACACTTTGTTTTTTTTTGTTACTTAAAACTATCTTTTGTTTATAACTATTTTATTGTAAATGTAAATTAAAATAAATTTCGTCATAACTTAAAGGTTTGTGTTTATTTTATGATAGAAGTAGCTTTGTATATTCGCTGTTTTCAACATTGACAAAATTATTAAAAATTTATTGTATAAATTAATTTTTTTTTAAACTATTTTTTTATTTAGCTTATAAAAACTAAAGGCTATTTTTATTTTATTTGAAGACTTATGAAGTTTTTCAGTTGTACAAAATGCAATAAAATGGAAATGTTTCAGCACATTCGTTTATATAAATAACATGTTTTGTTCATTTTTAGTTATTAATTAGATGCAATTATTTAAATAATTGGTTTTCAGTCATTTTAATATTTCAGTAACTAATGTTGTATATTTTTAAGATTATTTATTAACTGAAAAAGTCTGTTCAAATATATCTCAGGTTAAGTTTTTTAAAAACAACTTCTAAAATGTCACTCTTGTTAACTTGTTAATGTTTAAAATAATTGTTTAGATATTATTTCATACTGACTAAGTATATAATGGAATCTACTTCTAAAGACTTCCTTATACATGAAGGTAAATTAAATCTAATTGGTTTTCTATTACTTTTATAATCTTATATTTATAAATGTTTTTAAATGTTGCACTTGTTTTGATGTTGTAGAGTGTGCATATTTTTTTGCAAACTCAACTTGTATATCTATTTCTTGTATATTAGTAATGTTTAAAAATATATCTGTATTCCCTAAATTTTTTTAGTTAGATTTGGCATGTGCTGTGCATATAGTATTTGTAATTAGTAAATAAATATTTTAAAGTTAATAATTTGCATTTTTAAGTTTTGTAGGAATTTTAGCTAGTTTAAAAGTATATTTTATAATACTATATCTATATATTATAATATATAGATATAGTATAATAATAGATAATATATAATATTATCTATAAATAAAAAAATATATTACTAACAGAAAAAAGTTTGATTGTCAAGTTTGTCATAGAAGTTATTCAAGCTATGGAAATCTCAACTAACACATGAATATTCATGACGATCAAAAGCATTTAAATGTGATGTTTGCTTGAAAGTATTTGTAAGCAAGTCACATCATAATAGACATCACGGAATTTATGCAGGAGAAAAACCCTTTGCTTGTAAAATTTGTAATAGAAAATTTGCTGAAAATAGCGATTTAGTCAAACATCAAGCAGTTCACAGTGAAGTTAGACCTTATAAATGCTCTATATACCCCGAAGGTAGATTTTTTAAAACGAAAGATGGTTTGAGAAATCATATGGTTTTTCATTATGAACCAAAATTTGTTTGCAGTCATTGTGATCATAAATCTCACACAAAATATTATTTAAATAAGCATGAAAAAGTTCATAACAAGAAAAAAATGTAAATATGTAGCAACATATTATAAATTTATACAGAAACTTCTTAATTTTTATTGAAAATATTGTTTTAAGCAACTTATTTAGTAGCATGCTGTTTCATACGTTTAGTTATTATTTTATTTATTTACATTTGTTCTAGTTCACAATGTCTACAAGAAAACTTTATCAAACCAAACGACTATTGCTTTTATTTTAAGCTATGAAGTTCAACTATTGTATTTGTAAACAGCTCTTATTATATTCATACAAAAATTTTATAATTATGTTTCACACTTTTAAGTTATAACTTCAAGTAAACTAACGTAGTAGCTTTTTGTATACATTTTATTATATCCTTACTTAAAATAGACATCAGTTAAAAAGTCAAATATAAAGTAAAACAGTTTAAAATAAATAATATTTGAATTATATATGACAGTTATTTTCATATTAGCTATTTTAAAGGTAAACATTTTTTTGCGATATTGACTTACTTTAATTAGCTTTTTTAATATATTTTATATACAGTTTATATATAATAAACATATTTTTCAATTTCTTATTGAAGTAAATGATAAAAATTTGTTAAGTTTTCATTATTTAACTTGTTTTGACTAGTTCGACTACAGCATTGTATAAAATTCAACGATTATTTCATTACACTTACAATTATTGGTTATTGCAATTTTTGATTATTTTGTCTCGTTACAGATTTTATTAAGGGGGTAATATAGATTAGTAAAGTAGATTAGTACAACAATCAAAACAACACTTATATTTTATTTACATAAACTAAAAAACACAAAGATACATTTACATCACTCTATACGAGAACTAAAGTTAAACACACAAGAAAGTATTAGTTCTTAAATCTAACGTGTTTAAAATGCATTTTAACTTAAAGCACACTTGCCGAATGCTCTGCCGAAACTGCTACTGCTACTGCAAGTAATTGCAAGTCAAATTCCGTTTTATAAGCACTAAAACAAATGTACTAACAAACATTAAATGTAAATAACTCCTTTAAGTAAACAATATTGTTTATTGTTTTAGAAAATTGTTTTAAGAGTTATAAAAATTGTTTTTGAAAAGCTTGTTTTGAAAATAATGAAAAATGTTTAGAAAAGCTTTTATTGTTACAAAAAATTCCATATTTATTCACAAGCTTTAAAATACTAAAATGAGATGCTAATATCATTACATTGTTTCTTTTTAAATTTTCAATTTTAACGTTTAAAGCCTGGTTTTAAATAATTAAAATCCTTAAAATCCTACTTAACTTTAAACTTTTTAGACATTATCAAAAGTCCGGTTTAAAAAAAGTAAGAAAAAGAAATTGTATTTCTTATTATCTTAAAAATTACATAATTTACAAAAACTTAGATAAAACACAACAAGGTAACAATGATAGTCATTTAGTTGGCTTCTGGCTTGTTGTCCTCGAAGTTCTTGTCCTCAGGTTGTTATCCTCAGGTTGTTAATAGAGGCTTCTGAACCATCAATTGGATCATTGACAACGTCTTGTTTCTTTTAGGAAACATTTGACTTTCTGTCTTCTAGCTGGTTTGTTGATCAGCAAAACACCACATCGATTGGCTTCGGAAACAATGACAGCAGGAACTTGATTGTGACGTAATAGAACAAACACAAAATCTTCATTCAATCTTTTGTTTATTGTCGTACTTATAAACAAAAAAAACTTTTAAAGTTTCATGCAGTAGCAAGGTGTTAGGTGTGCTTAAAAGTTGTGGTTATCAAACAACAATTTGCTTCAAACAACGTTAAAAAGATATAAACGCAACAATTTATTTACAAGCGACGACTGCTAAATTTAAGGGGAGTTTACTTTTGATTTCTTTCAAAAGGAAAATTTTAACACAATTTTATACTTGAACTTGAAACGAGTAATAAAATAAGGCAAGAAACTTATCTTTTTACGACTAAGAAAGATGAAAACTCATTCAAATATATTTTTAAACTTCAGCAACATTCTGGTTTAAAACAAATACAATCTATACTTTAGAACAATCAATCAGCAGATCAAAACAATAAAGTAGTAGTAGTAAACAAATAGAAAAATATGTTTCATCAGCTAAAACTCAGACGTTATTAAGAGCAGCTATTCTGCTGTTGTAATTCTAAATTTTATTGCGGTTCTTACTTTACATTTCTTTACTTAGTAAAATATAATAACTGCGCTCTCTTGGCAACTTATAAAATGCAATTTTGCACTAAAATACTGCGTCCCCTGACGACTTATGTAAATTGTAACATCTTCAAAAGAACATTGTGCACTAGAGTAAAAAGACTGTGCTTTTTATAATCGAAATACTGCGCCCCCATGCGACTTATGTTAGTTGCAACTTATATTATACCCTCAGCTAAAAAGATTAAGCTTTTTAGGATCGAAATACTGCGCACCCATGCGACTTATGTTAGTTGCAACATATATTGTGCACTAAGAAGAAGAAATATTATGCTCATTAGCAAATAAAATAAGCACCTAAGCACTAAAAAAGCATATATAAAACTATATATAGAAATAACCGCAAAAATTATATAGTACTTCCAGCAAAAAATCCTTGACATCAAGCTTCTCTTTTAAAAACTAAATAAACCACTACCACACACTTGTATTATAATTGTAGACTTGCTGTTTCAAAGTAGAAAGTTATTCACACAATTTTTCTTACTATTATCATAGTGAAATGTCGCAAAGTAAAGTATTATCGCAAATTTTACTGTCAAAATTTGAAACTCGTTAAAAAGTTGTTTAGTAATAAACTAAAGTTTTTTTTCGCTGCGTTTTTTAATTGATAAGGCACCTAATTCCTAAATATCAGAAGATTCCTAAAATACAGGCCACACATGGTTTCCAATGTCTCGTTACAAAGATGTTAAGGGGGGTAGGGATTATTAAAGTATATAAATACAACAATCAAAACAACACTTATATTTTATTTACATAAACTAAAAAACACAAAGATACAATTACATCACTCTATACGAGAACTAAAGTTAAACACACAAGAAAGTATTAGTTCTTAAATCTAACGTGTTTAAAATGCATTTTAACTTAAAGCACACTTGCCGAATGCTCTGCCGAAACTGCTACTGCTACTGCAAGTAATTGCAAGTCAAATTCCGTTTTATAAGCACTAAAACAAATGTAACTCCTTTAAGTAAACAATATTGTTTATTGTTTTAGAAAATTGTTTTAAGAGTTATAAAAATTGTTTTTGAAAAGCTTGTTTTGAAAATAATGAAAAATGTTTAGAAAAGCTTTTATTGTTACAAAAAATTCCATATTTATTCACAAGCTTTAAAATACTAAAATGAGATGCTAATATCATTACAATTTGTATACTTCTTGAAAATGTTATTAATTTAATACTAATGCATGACTAAACAGCTTGATTTTTTTTCCTTTGAAGTTAAACATGATACTAATTTAAAATGATGTATAAAAATTTCAATCTTGACCAACATATGTCCTTTCATCGAGAATTTTTATCCAACTGTTGTTTAAAATAAATTACGAAGTTATATGGTTTAGTTTTAACAAACTTGCTGTTTGTAGGTTTTTCTATTTTGCAATGTTTGTGTGATTTTAGGTGTTTTGTAAGGTTTTGTTATTTTGTTAAAAAGAGTAGGAATGTCAAATTAATTTAAAATAAACTAATAAAGAAATACTTGTATCTTCAAACAAAATTGTGCTAAAAGTTTTTATCTAGATTATTTCATACTGTACTAAAACAAAATGAATACTTAGTTTCAAATATTAGCACGCAAATACTTAAGTTTCAAACATTTAATTTTTCTATAAAATTTGTCTAATTTGTTTTATGATAATAATTTCAAATAGGTCAAAGTTATAATGCTTAAGTTTACTATTTCTATAGAAGTAATGAACTTTGTAATTGACAAAATGTTTACATGTTTTCATACGTTATTTTTATTACTTAGTTTATTTACTATTAACATGTATGTTTTCTTGTTTAAATTTACTAAAAATTGTTAATTAATGCAGATTTATAGTAAGATAAGATATTTTATCTTAGTTATGGATTTCATAGATCAGTCACTTTTAACAGATGAAGGTTAGTAAACTTTTTCAGATTATCTTACTTTAAAAAATCAACAAACTAATAAAAAATATCAGTTACCATAATATTTAACAAAATAGATATTTATTAATCCTTCCTTTTATGGTTTAATTTAATTCAATTTAATTAACTTCTTTAGACGTGTAAAACCAAGCTAATTTAATACTTGTGAATTTGAAACAACTAATTGATAAGTTACAATCTGAAAAAAAAACTTCAAAACTCAAGTTGAAAAACTAAAATTTGAGAAAGAACAACTAAATATTTTAAACAAAAATCTCACAAACAAAGTCGATATGTTAAAAAAAGATTTTCAAAGAAAGAATTCATTTTAAGTTTAAAGTTTTTGTTTTAGTTATTTTATTAAAAGCTAAACAAGCTGCAACTAAACATAATTTTTTTAATAATATAATTTTGATTAAAAAGTCAAATAACTTAGTGAGAACCCAAACAAAAATGAAGCAGAATCAGATCAATTTAAAATTTCATCTATTGATGATGAAATTGTTAAAATTATTAATAAATCTTCTACTTCACAAAATAGTAAGTTGAAATTGTTGTTTACAATATATTATATATTTTTTATCTACTAATTTAACTTAAAATGACGATTGTTATAAATTGTATATAGCTTAAAAAATTTAATGCACCTGTTTAGTTTTTAATAAAGTAACCTTTGTGTTTAATTGAAACCTATATTATAATTTAGTAGTTTTAAAATTAATTTCAAAACAAATAATATTACTTCAAAAATAATTTGTTTTTCTACTTTAATTGTTATATAATAGTATTTTTACTAGTAGATTTAGCTAAAAATGAGTACAGTTAATCAACATCAATAAGTTTTTTACTTTAAAGTCAATAAATAAAATTATTTGTTTTAAAAAAACTTTTTTCATGTTCATTGTTATTTTATGACCTCCATTCGTTTAGGATCAATTGAAACTGGTAGAATTGTCCAATTAAAAGAAGTTTCAAAAAAAGTAAAAACTGAAAAAAAATATACTGATGAAACTGGAATTTCTAAAAATACAAGACTTTATTACAAAAGTATTTCTTAATTAATAAATGCTAAAAATAACACAATAGACTATAAAAATAATATAAAGTGCTTTGTAGCTTAGCATACGAACTGGTTTTAATATAAATTTATTTAAAAATAAATTATAGTAACCTCTTGCCAACCTGATTGAAAATATTTTTTGTCCACATCAAAAGTTCTCAATTAAACAAGAGAACGTAACTAAACGAGTAGTAGCAAATTTACCTACTATAAATTCTGTTTTCTGATAATGTATTTGATTTGAATCACTTCGGATACTTTCCTACTTTTAGTAAAAGTTAATAAACTATTTTCATTCAAGTTGCGTTGGTTTAGTGCTGTAAGGCCAATTTTCCCTTAAAAAGACAAGGATTAAAATAACATTTTTAAATTGTTTATGTGAACAGAAACATTTTTTTTTCAACATTAAACTTGTCTTGCATGATATTAAAGTAAGATTAAACAATTTTTGAGTAGGAACGAATTTTTGGTAAAAATGTATAAATGTAATGTAAAATGTAAAATACAATGTATAATGTAAAAAGGAATAAATTAAGAAAATGTAAAAAAAATTGAGTGGATTTTACATTTTCTTTATTTACAAATATATTTTAAATATTTTTTGTAATTTTTTAATTTATTTTTTGTTTATTTTTAACTATCACTGTTACCCCTAATCCTTGCCCTCGTTCGGTAAGCGGTTCTCGACTTTGACTTGGTGGATTTTGATCGCAGGTGGATTTTGAACGTGTCCTGAATTTTTATACCTTAAGTTTGGTAAGGAGTTGAGCTTTGTAGGATTTTAAAATGTGAAGGGGAGTTAAGACACTTAAGTAATAATGATCAGATCCATAAAAATAAAAAAATTTGTTATGGATGGCACACACAAAACATGCAAAGATTTAAGTTTTATTAAAAGTGTATCTCCTCCTATGATTTTAAAAGTATTTACTTGAAATTGTCAAGAGTTTTAAAAATCTTAATTTTCTTTTTCTAGAACTCAAATTTTGTAACTAAACGTAGATTAGCGAGGGATTGCTGTATTACTGTTTTTATGTACCTTTTCGAATTTTAAGGATGTATTAGTTTTACATAAAGTTATTATTTTTATTTTTTATACTTAATGTTTACAAATTAACTTTAAAACTACAAATAAATTATGTTTTATAAAAAAAAAGTGTAATGTGTTTAGATTGTTATTTATTAAAAATTGTTATAATACTTTATTGCAACAATTTAAAACTTTTGGCATGTCTTGAACTAAGCTAAGCAATCCCTAATTTATTATTGTAATTTTATGTTAGTATAAGTTGTGAAAATAGAATTTTTTTTATTATAGATTTAAGTGCTACTGGTGTATAAATAATTTAAAATTTTATAGCTGTTTGAAGTACTTAAAAAAAAAGAATAATTATAATTTTATAAAAACGTCAAAAATTTCTTTGTTAAATAAGCAAAATAAAAGTGGCTATTTTATATTCTTATTAATATCTTTATAACAAAAACTAGTCTTTTTTTGGCTATTTTTTCTTTAAGTTACAGCAAAAAGAGATGTAGGTTGAAGTAATATAATTTAATCTTAATACATTATCAGAAAAAAAGTTCAGTTGTGAAATTTGCCAAAAAGTTTTTCTGGCAAAGGAATTCTCAATCGACACATGAAAATTCATGACGAGTCAAAAGCATTTAAATGTGATGTTTGCTTAAAATTATTTTCATTTTAAATCAACTTTAAAAGACATTATAGAAAGCATTCAGGAGAAAAACCTTTTGCTTGTAAAGTTTGTGATAGAAAATTCGCTCGAAAAGATCATTTAGTTCAACATCAAGCAACTCACAGTGATGTTAGATCTTTTAGATGTTCTATTTGCCCTGAAGAAACATCATTCAAAACAAAACATAATTTAAACAGACACATGGTTTATCATTATGAACCAAAATTTTCTTGCAGTCATTGTGAATATAAAACTCACACAAAATGTAATTTCAATATGCATGTAAAAATTCATGACAAGAAAACTTAGGTTTCAATAAAATTTATGTTGTTGTAAATAACTGAAATTTATTCATGATTTACAAGTACAATCTCAAATTTTAAGTTTAAATTAACTAATTTAGCTGCATGCTAAATGAATTCGATAGTTTTCAAAAATATTTTTATTTGTTTTATATTGCAAAGAAACCTAAGCTTATTATTTTCTGACACTTCAATAGAAGAAGGTTTTTGAAATAAGTTTCTTATAGCAAGTTTTATTACAAGTGTTTAGTTATGAAAATAAAAAAGGTATTAACAAAAGAATTATTTCTATAGAGTTTATGTGGAATTGATAATTCTTAAAGTGGTAAGTTAAGTTATTTTTAAGTGAATAGTAAAAAAAAGTTTTTTTGGTGTGAAGTTATTTTTTATAACCGTTGTAAATATGTCATTACTGTAAACATTTTTCCTTAGGATAAGTTATGAAATAAATTATTTAAATCATTTCGTAATTATAACTATTATATTAAAGTGTAGAATACAGTTTTTATAAAAAAAAAATATTTTTATAACTATTACAAGTATAAACAAAAGATGAACACAAAAACAAATACTCCACAGAAAAATTTATTCATTTCATAATGTATAATTTTATTGTACAAATTTTGAGATTGAAAAAAAACGTTTATGTTAGTTTGCTTCAACTAATTAGTTTTTTACTTTACTTTAATTTTTGTGTTAATTTTAGTTTTAACAAACTAAGACAACGTATGTGTATAAAATATTTCTTATGCCTGAAGTTTATTTTTTAAGGTTAGTATAATAAGTTAAAATATTGATTTTTTAAGGATTCCTACTGTTAATATTTTCGTTTTATTTTACTTGTAGCGTTGCATTAATATTTTGTTTGAATATATATTTTTTAATGCTATTTCTTAATGTTGTTTTGTTATTGATGCTTGTTAATATTAGTTTAGATGGTTATTTAAATCAATAAACTGTATAATGGAATCTACTTCTAAAGATCTACTTACAGATGAAGGTTAGTTGAATTACTTTCTTCACAATCACTATTACAATACTTCTAATTTAAACATTGTAAAATATTTTTTTTTAATATTGCATAGTATTTAGAATATTCAAGACTATGTACATTATTGAAAATTTGTTACTTAGTTTTAACAAGTCTACATTTTTATGGTATTGATGACAAACTTGTTTTTTTCTTCAAGGTATATCAAATCAAGCAAATTCGCTTCTAGTAAATTTAAAAGAAATCATTGATAAATTACAAGCGGAAAATATTAACTTTCAAAATCAAGTTAAAAACCTAACAATCGAAAATAAGCAATTAATCATTTTAAACGAGAACCTCTCTAATGAATTAAATTGTTTAAAAAAAGATATAAAAGCAGAAGTCAAAAAGTAAGTGTTTATTTTTGAGTTTTCTGAACATTAAGTTTAACAAGCTATTACTAACAATTAATTAAAGTTTACAAAACACTTGCTACAGAAATAGTAATAAGATTAAAAACAATGGAAACCAAATTAAATTAAGTCAAGTTGATTCTTTATATACTGATGATGAAATTGGAAGAAGTATTAGTACACCTATAAACAAAGAAAAAGGTATAGCAAATAGTTTCTTAAACTTCTCTTTAAAAAATTAACTAATTTAGTACACTAAACTAGTTGATATATTAAATACTATTACCACTTAAGACATCAAATAGATAAACTTTCAAGATAAAGTTTATTATAAAAACAATAAACAGAAGTAAGTTTCTTGACTTATTTATAATAATTATTATAAATAAAACTTTGATGAAAGTGTTTTAAAATGATAATGTTTTTTAATGAAATAGTGTTTTCAACATAAATATTAGTTAAAAAACCAGTTTTATGTTTATATAACATTAGAATTAAAGCGCTATAATTGGTTAACTACTATTAACTATTATAAATTGGATGAATTAGTTAGGTTATAACAATGTCTTTTATAATGTTATTTTGTAATTTATTTCTACAGATTTTTTGAAACATCCAGTATATAAGAAAATAGTGTGTATAATAACTTTTGAACTAGTTTAAACTTATAAATAATTTATTAGTGTGTTATACATAAAAATTGCTTATTTGTTACAAAATGGACAAATAATGTTTTTAAAGCTAATCAATCTTATGATTGTATTAAAGATATACAATTTGAAGAAAATGATTTATTCAAAGTGCATACAATTGAAAAAGACTCTATTTCTAAAAATGATACAGGTAAAAGCTTAAAATAACTTGGAAAAAAATTTACTAATTAAATTCTGCTGTTGATTTTATTTTCACAATAACTTGTTAAACAAATTAAATCTATTTTAGTTTTACAACATTGACTGAGTTAGATTATTATTCAATGTTTTTTATTTAATACTCTAACAAGTTTTTTAGCAAAATTTAGGTTGTTAAATATTTATTTTCAATGAAAAAATATATATTCTCAGAAGATAAAACCTTTTAAAAATTGTAATAATTTAGATTTTACTACATTTCAAGTTGAAGATAAAAAAATTCTGAAACTTAGTGATATAATGAACAGCTCATCTAAAACTAGTCGTATGTTTTTTTTTTGTTATTTGATGAAATAAAATTAATCAACTACATAATTTTCTGAAATTTGTTTACAAAAATTTTTATTTATTTTTCTTAATTACATGAACTTGAAAGAATAGTTTGTATAGACTTTATTTAAGTAAAAACTCTTTTTAAATTTATTATATCAATTCTTACAGACAAAAAGTTTAAGTGTCAAGTTTGTCATAGAAGTTATTCATACAAATATAATCTCAATCAGCACATGAAAATTCATGACGAATCAAAATCATTTAAATGTGATGTTTGCACGAGAGTATTTGTAAGCAACTTTGATCTTAAAAGGCATAACAGAATTCATACAGGAGAAAAACCATTTGCTTGTCAAATTTGTGACAGAAGTTTTGCTCAAAAAATAACATTAGTTCGACATAAAGCAACTCACAGTGAAGTTAGATCTTTTAAATGTTCTATTTGTCCTGAAGAGAGATATTTCAAAACGAATCATGGGTTAAAACAACACATGGTATTTCATTATGAACCGAAATTCGCTTGCAGTCGTTGTGACTATATAGCTCACAGAAAAAGTACACTTAAAAAGCATGAAAAAACTCATAACAAGAAGACAAATCAAATATTTAATATAAATTCATGACTTGTTGGCAATTGTATTATTGTAGTAACTGCTGAAACTATTACTCTTATTAAAAAACCTCTGGCTTAAAAAAGACTAAAATGCTGTCATGACTATTGTTAAGTTATAGTTTATTGATTAATTATACTTATTACAGTTTCAAGTACTTGTTACAGTAACAATATGTTTTTGTAAAAAAAATTGTTTGAATTTTAGTGTAGAACTGGTAAAAAGCGTTTAAAAATTTGTATAACTTCACTCATATTATATTTAAAAAATTTTAAGTGTTGTTTAGATATTTTTTTATGTCGATAAAACACAAAATGTAATGTACTTCTAAAATCAATTAAAACTTTACAATTAAAACATATACTCAGTTTCAGTTGTTAGTGAATGTTTAAGTTTATATAACTTTTTTTGTGACACGATCTATTGTTTAATTCTACTATTTCTATAAAATAAAACTTAATTTTTATTATATTAAGTACAATTTCACCGTACAAAAACAAACCTTTAACAGAAGATGATATATAATTTTTATGAAAATAGTGTTACTTTTATTCGTTGGTTCAATGTCAACAACTTCGTTTTCATGTTTAAACTCTTTTGAAAAATGTTTCTTATACAGATTTTAATAACTTAAAGTAATTTTCTAAATTTATTATCACAATGGAGTTCATAGGTGAGTCACTTCTTTCAGATGAAGGTTAGTAAAAATTTACTATTTAATTAAGTTGTAAATTATACAATTAGTTTCAAAACTCCAAACTACTTACTATTATGCTGAGTATAATAGTATAATTTTTTATTTTAACTTCAAATTTTTAACTTTAAATTTTTCACTAAATAGTTTGAATATTATTGAAAAATCCTCGCACTTGCAAAATTAGATAAATGCTAAACACTCCCTAGTTAAACTAACACAAAATAAATTGAGTGAAATTATATCATTTGTAAAAAACACAACTAATTAAAACGACAAGTAATTATCAAAATATTTTATAAAAATTAGATAAGTATTACTTAGTTTATATCAGCAATAACTCCTAACCAAGTTTTGTAATTCTTATACGTCTTTTATTTCCCATAATCTGTTTTTTAAGTGCAATATTTTTGTTGCAGATAAAGCAAGTGATAAATGCTACAATAAAAAAGCTCTACTTAGTTGATAGCTTAATAAATTTTTAGACTTTTGTTAAAAGTTTTTAAGACACTTAAATGTCTATTCAAGCTGACTTATAATAATATTATTTGTTTTATCTGTATATTTTTATTTTACTGCTAATACACTTCGTTTATTTTTATACAAAACAGGGTTTCCAACAAACAGACTAATTTGTTTACTTGATATACAAATACTAGGTTAGACCTGCTTTTGACATTTTTAAAAACTCAGGTGTGTGTGATATTTATATTTCAATTTACTTTGATTAAATCTTTGAATTCTCAGAATTTTGTGACTGTTGTATAGTTTATTAAAGAGTGTGAAGTTAGCTGGAATAAATTTAAAAAAATGTCAAAACTTTGGATCTAATTATTTTTCCTATCTTGTTAGCTAATTAAAAACTTTTTTGTTCTAGAGAAGGGTCCTTTGTCTAAAAACTATAAAAGTATTTTTTGGATTGGGGTTTTGTTTTTTGAGTGGGGCCACTTAGAAAAAATTTGACTTTTTTTTTTCTAAACCTTCTTAATAATATGTGTATAAACGGCTATAAATTTTTTTTTTACAAATTGTCAATATTTTGTAAAATTTGGCCTTAATTGGGTTTTCTTATGAATTTTCTTATTTTATGAGTTTGAGTTCATAATTAAAAAAATTCATTAAAAAACTTAATTAAGGCCAAAGTGTACAAAATATTGACAATTTGTAAAAAAAAAAATTATAGCCGTTTATACACATATTATTAAGAAGGTTTTAAAAAAAAATTATTATAGTTTTATTTTGTTTTCACTTTAGTCAAAAAATTAAAATTAAAAATAAAAAATCCAATTTTTTCTAAGGGGCACCACTAAACAAACAAAACCCCAATCTAATAAATATTTCTATAGTTTTTAGACTAATGACCGTTCGCTAGAATGAAAAGAAAAGTTTTTTATTAGCTATTAGGATAAGAAAAATAATTAGATCCAAAGTTTTGACATTTAAAAAAATTATTCCAGCTAACTTTACACTTGTAGTTTATTAACTGTTATTTTTACTAGTCTTTTTACATATAATGTACTTTTTAGGATGATGACATTTTATCTAGGTATTTAAGCTTTTGTATTTTAAAGCAAGTTTTTAGATTTTTGAACTTCTAATAAACTTAGGCTGGTTTGATGTAACTCAGACATTTTTGCTTTCAAAGTTGCAACTATATAAAAGATTAATTAATTACTAATTAGGAACTTAATTAAAGTATTCAAGCATTAACTTTTTTAGAAAATTGGTTTAAGTTTTTTTAGAATACAAATAGGTATTAATTTCATTTAGTTAACTAGCTTCTTAATTTAAAAAGAGTATAAAATTTCTAAATTGGCAAAACTATTTTAAACAGTTTTTACTTTTTTTAAATAAGAAAAACTGGTAAATAATATAAAAAAATTATAAAAGTGGCTTGTACATGTTTTTAAAGTTCGGTTTTTATAGAGAGTTAAGTTGTAAGTCAAATATAAATAGTATTAAGTTAAACTAATTAACGGTTTAACATAGTACAAAATTTATTAATACTCAAGTATATTACTATATATCAATTTTATTCTATTAAATATTTATAAGTTAGATAAGCATTCTATCTATAGCTAAAATTAATTTAAAATAATAAGTTTAATGAAAGCTTTTATTAGTGTGGCAAAATTAAAACCAAAAGATAATTCAAAATTTTCATCAAAAACTATAAACAATTGTTTTTAGTAACAAAATGATAACATAATGAAAAATAATTTATTTTATTTCACTAAAGAATTATACTTAGAAGTAATAAGATACATTTTACTTAACATCTTTAACAGAACCACATTTTAATTGTCTAGTTTCTGATAAAAGTTATTTAACGCAAAGAACTCTCAATCAACACACGAAATCTGATTTCTGAGCAATTCAAAATTTAAAGTCCATTACAGAGTTCATTCTGGAGAAAAACCATTTGCTTGTCAAGTTTGTGATAAAAAGTTTTCCCGAAAATATGATCTGGTGCGACATAAAGCAATTCATAGTGTTGTTAAATCTTTCAAATGTTTTATTTGTCCAGAAAGTAGGTATTTCAAAACGAAAAATCAGTTTGGCAATCACATGGTTTTTCATTAACAACCAAAGTTTGCTTGCAGTCGTTGTAATTATAAAACAAATAAAATGTTTAACTTAAGAGTTCATTAGAAAAATCATGATAAAAAAATAAATTAACTATGAAGTAATCCTTGAAGTTGTAAGCAACTAAAACAAAATTTGTACAGAAATTTAAGTTATATTCCACAGTTTAAGTTATTACTTCATTTAAACCATTTTAGTAGCTTTCTGTATATATTTATTTTAATTATTGATAAAAACTGACTTTAGTTTGAAAGTCACATACAAATTAGAGTGGTTATAAGTGAATCAAAAATGCATTTTTTTGAAAGTTATTTTTAAAGTAAATTATTTTTAAAGTAAATACTATTTAATATTCACTAAAGATTAGTTAAGATAATTTTTTTTAAATATATCGTTTCTACAGTATTTGTATAGTTGAAACGTCTTAAATTTTATGTTCTAACTTAGTATGGTTATGATTTCTTAAAATTTCTGAAGAGTTTCTGAAGATTGTTTTTACTGTTAATCAAATTTTGATTTATTGATTTTTTCATAGCTAGATCCACAACTTTTATTGATAGGTTTGTGAAACTTTTAAACTTATTTAGTTATAAAATTTGTTGTGGTATAGAAATTAAACCAAATTATGTCCTATCTTAGAGAGTTTTTTGCGTACAGATAATTTTTTATATTAATCAAGTCCATAATGGAATCTACTTTTAAAGACATACTTATAGATGAAGGTAAGTATAACTTACTTTAATTGACTATCAGATTTATATAATTACAAACATAAAAGTTTAAATATATTTATCTGTTTTTATATGAAAAGTATGTACAACAAAAAATTTGTTACTTAATTTCAAAATGTTTACATTTATGTGGTATTAATTACAAAGTATGTCTATTCCTAGAAGATATATCAAACCAAGCAAATTTGCTTCTGGTCAATTTGAAAGAAATTATTGATAAGTTGCAAGCTAAAAATATTAGCTTTCAAAATCAAGTGAAAAAGTTAACAATTGAAAATAAGCATTTGTTTAATTCTAACAAGAAGCTTTCTAATGAAGTAAATCGTTTAAAAGAAGAATTGAAAACTGAACATTTCAAGTTTGTTTGTTAAATTGAAATATCGATATTTAAATAATATAATATTACTTTGATTACAAATTTTTTTCTTGTTTTTTCTAAAACTTTTAATGAACACTATTACACAGCAAAAGTAATAGAAAAGACAAGAACCAATATAAATCAGATCAAGTTGAAACTCCAACTACTGATGGTGAAATTGGAAGTAATAGTAACAATTCTGTAACTGTCGAACGTAGTATGTAGATTTGTTTACATCTGTGTTAATTAAATGTGTTTTCAGTTGATTTGAAGAATTAGCTTAGACAAATTGTTTTTTTTTTTGCTATTTAGTAAAAAACAGAGCTTTTTTTTAAATGTTATAAAAGCTTTCTCAATATATACATCTATGTAACTTATAATAATTTTTAAACTCTGTATAAGTTATAATAATTGTATAACATAACTATTAACATTGCTGTGATAAATAAAATGGTTTTTTAACTTAGTAGTTTCAAAAAATAAATATTTTATTAGCATTAATGTAGTAAGAAAGACGAATTTGACAAAAATCTAATAAATAAATAGTTGTCGTGTCATCTACAATATAAAATAAAGTAAACTATTTCAGATCTAAATAGACTTTTCAATGTCAATAAGAACGAAAATGATAATTGTATGAAAGACATAAAAGTTGAACCAACTTTTTTGGATGGAACATTATCAGCTGAAAACAGTATCTCAAATAAAAAAAGTAAAAATGTAAACTTAAAGTAAGGATTAATAGAAACAATTATTTTCTAAAAACGAAAACTAACTTTCAGATCTTGCCATGTTACGAGCGCAAGACAAAAACTTAAATAAGGATTATGATTAAGTAGATAGCTCATCTCAAACTAGAAATATGTTTTTAATGAGTTTTTCTAATTTTTTTTATGTACACATTGGTAATTGTTACAAACACACTAATTTTTTTTTATTACATAAGTACTTTTGTGCACTATGTAAAAAGTATCTTGCAACTATTTTGAAGAATTTTCACTCATATTATGAAATAAAGTTTTTAATTGTCTTTAAAAATTTATTTATTTTTAGCTAAACGATGTTTTTAATAGAAATACTTTATACTAAAGAGAAATAATTACATACTGTTTACAGAAAAATTGTTCAATTAAAGAATATTCGCAAAATATTTCCAAGCAAAGGGAATCTAAACCAACACAAAAAGGCTCATGATAATTCAAAAGAAATCAAATGTGATTTATGTTTAAAAGTGTTTCAGAGCAAATCTAACTTAACTAAGCATTTTAGAATTCATACAGGAGAAAAACCTTTTGCTTGTCAAGTTTGTGGAATAAAGTTTGCTCGAAAAGATTATTTAGTTCAACATCAAGCAACTCACAGTGATGTTAGATCTTTTAAATGTTCTATTTGTCCAGAAGGTAGATATTTCAAAACAAAACATCAATTAAGAAATCACATGGTTTATCATTATGAACCAAAATTTGCTTGTAGTCATTGTGATTATAAAACTCACACTAAATGGAATCTAAATCAGCATGAAAAAAATCATGACAAGAAAGTTTAAATTTGCTATATAATTCTTACAGTTTTAGGTACAAAGCTAACTGATTTTGCACAGAACATCTAGTTATGTTGCACAATTTTAACTATTTTACGAAAATTAATTTAGAGCTTGAAGTTAAAACTTAGTTAACTCGTAATTTTAAGTTGTTTTACTTAAAAATGTTAAATATTTTTATAATTAGAATAAATGGTTTATCTTTATACAAACATAGTAAAAAGCTTTTTATTTAAACTTATTACAGACTTGTAAATTAAAATTGTATAATGTATAAAATATCATATTTTGTTAATGTAAATTTATAGTATATATACTGTTTTAGTTTTTTAATTGTTTCATTTTCGCTAAATATTTTGTTAGAAGATTTGTTTTAATAAAAGTAGATTTGTTTTGTTTGAAAATACAATAAAAGCCCAAAATATTTTTGTTATGTTGCACAATTTTAACTATTTTACGAAAATTAATTTAGAGCTTGAAGTTAAAACTCAGTTAACTCGTAATTTTAAGTTGTTTTACTTTAAAATGTTAAATATTTTGATAATTAGAATAAATGGTTTATCTTTTTTATACAAACATAGTAAAAAGCTTTTTATTTAAACTTATTACAGACTTGTAAATTAAAATTGTATAATGTATAAAATATCCTGTTTTGTTAATGTAAATTTATAGTATATATACTGTTTTAGTTTTTTAATTGTTTCATTTTCGCTAAATATTTTGTTAGAAGATTTGTTTTAATAAAAGTAGATTTGTTTTGTTTGAAAATACAATAAAATGCCCAAAATATTTTTTTATTTATCATATTAAAAGTTAGTATAATTACATCTATATGTTTGTATATTTTGTTTCTTTCTTTAAACGTTTAAGTAATTTAAGTATTTTTGTTTTATTTCTGCAATTTCATGCTTTATTTTAATGGACTAACTAAAGCAAAATACAAAAATTTGGAATGGACAAATATTTCAATAACTTTGTGTGCTAAATTTCTTGTTATCATTACCATAAAGCTCAGAATTTGAGTTTTTAAACTTTTCCACTATTTCTACAATGACACAATTACTTAGGTTTAATTATCAGCACGTAGATATTTGAGTTTCAGTATCTTAGAAAACTCTAATTTATTTCATCTAGACTGTTTAATTTTTATAATGCCATTTAGTTAATATTAATAATACTTTTATAGGTATTTTTGTTATACTTAAAAAAATAGAATAAAAGCTACATATAAAGCTATATTTGATAACAACAGAAAGTTTAGAGTTTTTTGTTATCAGAAATAGAAAATAAATTATTTAAAAAAATATTTTGCATGCTTTATACAAGATGGCTTTGAGTTTAATAACATGCAATAAAGTTTGAAATATAATTTTACATTAATTTTTAAGTAACTAAAAATTATTTTTTTCATGTAAACTTTGCTCTCTAATTCACAAGGCCGTTCATTTCTGATTGTGTTAAACAAAGATATTTTGCTTCTGGTTAATTTGAAATAAAAACTTGAAGATTTAAAAGCTAAAATTGTATTTTTTTAAACTCAAGAAGAAAACGTAAAGATGGAAAATAATAAATTAATATGTGAAAATAAGCAGTTGATTATTTCAAAAGAAAAATCTCTGTAGTGAAAATTTTTTTTTTAAGAGAAGAAATAGAAAGGAAAGTCGATTCGGTTGGTTTGTTAAAAATATAATTTAGTTACTTTTACAGGTTAACTTATTTAAAAGAAAACTGAAAACTTTATATTTGTAAAAGTCTTAAGTCTTAACCCACATTTTAATGCAAAAATTTAAGAAAAGTCAAGATTCAACTTAAATCAAATCAACTTTGAAATTTATTAGCTAATAAAAAATTGTAAGAAGTAGAAACAAATCTGAAAATTTAAAACGTAGTAAGTATACTTCTTTATTTCTGTATTATAAGAATTTTTTAACCATTGATTTACAAACTTAGCTCATACAAATTGGTTTTTTGTTATTAATTAAAAAATAAACTTACTTAAAATTTTATATAAACTTTCTACATATGCGTTTTTATTAAAAGTTAATGTTTTAATACTAAGGTTTCCAAACGTAAGTCATTTCGTAAAATTAGTGGGTCATTTTGTCATTCATGCAAAGAGGCCATGTGGGTCATTTCGTAAAATTAGAGAGTCTTATGGTGCAAAGAGGCCATGTGGGGGACCATGAGGCGATAATTTGAAACCTACGCCTTGTATTCTTAACTTAGTGGTAAACAGAAAATAAAAAGGTGTTATGCGTATTTAACATTAATTTTGAGAGAGGGCTCTTTATGTTTTTTATTTTCTTTAAAGGTTTATGAAAAAAATATTTAGATTTTAGTATTTGTAAAATATTTTATTAAACATTACTGTTCATTTAAATGTTTTTAAAACTATTCAATATTTTAGATTTATTTTAAAAACTGCTTTTTTTTTTACTTTAAAATGAGTTCGTCAAAAGTCAATGAATAAAAAGCTGTCATATCATCAACCAATATAAAATATAATGTAAAACAGATTTAAATAGCATTATAAGTGACAAAAATCCAAAAGAAGACATAAAAATTGAACAAAATTATCTGAATAAAGCAAACAAATCTGAAAATAATAGCTCAAATTAAAAAACTAGAGGTATGGATAATGGACTTAAGCTAAGGAATGAAATATACAATATTTTTCACTTAAAAAAAATAGATTGCAGACCTTTCCAAATTTCAAGCTCAAAATGAAAAACTGGAAAATTTTTATGAAAATGTTGGTAGCTTATGTAAAACTATTAGTGGTTTTTTTTCCAAGTAATTTGTTATTTTTTACAATTTTAGTTGATGTACACATAACAAACAATTGTAAACACTTTTTTTTAAAGTTTTCTTAGATCTTTTACATATGTACTTGGTTTGTTATAATATGGAGTTCATAGGTCAGTCACTTCTTACAGATTAAGGTTAGTAAAATTGCATAAATTGATTTAACTTTTTTAGACATATATAGAAAAGTTGTTATATAAAAATTAATTTACAAACTTTGCAATGTAAATTACTTGAAAGTCATAAAAAATACTTTCAGATGTGTCAAATCAAACTAATTTACTACTGATGAATTTAAAAGAAATATTTGATAAATTACATTCTGAAAAAACTTATATCAAAACTCAAGTAGAAAAATTAAAATTGAAAAGAAAAAGCTAGTTATTTCAAATAAAAATCTATTAAATAAAATCAGCATTTTAGAAAAAGACTTGCAATAAAAAGTATCATTGTAAGTCTCCATTTTTTATTTATGTATTTTGATAATAAGCAATATAGGTAAATTATGATGAAAAACTGATGTACTTTTTTAACAACTTAATACTTCTTTAGTCACCAAAGTAACACGAATAAAAGTAATAATGAATTAACAATGAACTTTGAACTTACTGTTCAAGTTGAATTTCCATCTACTAATGATAAATCTACAAATACTGCTGATACACCTTCAACTTCAAAAAACAGTTAGTTGAAAACTGTATATATATAATACAATTTCTTACTATTTAGACAACTGAATATATATTCATAAATATGAATTTTATCTTGGTCTGTCTAAAGTTTAGTTACAGTTCAGATATTTTATTAAAATATATTACTTACAGAAAAAAGTTTGATTGTCAAGTTTGCCAAAAAAGTTATTCAAGCAAAGCATAACCCAACCAACAAATGAATATTCATGACGAATCAAAAGCATTTAAATGTGATGTTTGCATGAAAGTATTTATAAGCAAGTCAAATCTTAACAGACATTACAGAATTCATACAGGAGAAAAACCTTTCGCTTGTAAAGTTTGTAATAAAAAATTTGCTCGAAAAATTGATTTAGTCAAACATCAAGTAGTTCACAGTGGAGTTAGATTTTTTAAATGTTCTGTTTGTCCAGAAGATAGATTTTTCAAAACGAAAGATGGTTTAAGAAATCACATGGTTTTTCATTATTAATTAAAGTTTGCTTGCAGTCATTGTGTTTATAAAACTCACACAAAACATAATTTAGATACGCATGAAAAAGTTCATAACAAGAAAATATGTAATTATGTACTTCAACTTTTGTACTTGTAAGAGACTAATCACAAACTGATATAGAAACTTCTTAGTTTTTATTGAAAATATTGTTTTAAGCAACTTATTTAGTAGCATGCTGTTTCTTACGTTTTATTATTATTTTATTTTTTTACATTTAATCTAGTTCACAACGTCTACAAGAAGACTTTATCAAACTAAACGACTATTGCATTTTTTTTAAGCTATGAAGTTTACTATTGTAGTTGTAAACAGCTATTATAATATTTATACAAAAACTTCTTAGTTGTGTTTCACACTTTTAAGTTATAACTTCAAGTAAACTAACTTAGTGGATTTTTGTATCCATTTAATTTTATCCTTACTTAAAATAGACATCAGTTAAAAAGTCGAAAATAAAGTAAAACAGTTTAAAGTAAATAATAGTTGAATTATATATGACAGTTATTTTCATATTACCTATTTTTAAGGTAAAAATATTTTTCTATTTTGCGACATAGACTTAATTAAGTTAGTCTTTTTTAATATATTTTATATACAGTTTATATATAATAAACATATTTTTAAATTTATTTTCTGAAGTAAATGATAAAAATTTATTAAGGTTTTGTTATTTTAGTTGTTTTGACTAATTCGACCACAGTATTGTATAAAATTTAACGATTATTTCATTAATTTTACAATAATTGGTCATTGCAATTTTCGATTATTTGTATACTTCTTGAAAATGTTATTTATTTAATACTAATGCATGACTAAACCATTTGACTTTTTTTCTCTTGGAAGTTAAACATGATACTAATTTAAAATGGTGTATTATGTTAAACATTATGTTAAACATTATGTATAAAAATTGCAAACTTGACGAACATATGTCCTTTCATCGAAAATTTTTATCTAACTGATGTTGAAAATAGATTACTAAGTCATATGGTTTAGTTTTAACAAACTTGATGTTTGTAGTTTTTCTGTTTTGCAATGTTTGTGTGATTTTAGGAGCTTCGTAAGATTTTGTTATTTTGTTAAAAAGAGTAGGAATGTCAAATTAATTTAAAATAAACTAATACAGAAATACTTGTATCTAAAAAAAACTTTGTGCTAGAAGTTTTTGTCTAAACTATTTTATACTGTACTAAAACACTATAAATAATTAGTTTCAAATATTATCACGTAAATACTTAAGTTTTAAACATTTAATTTTTCTATTAAATTTGTCTAATTTGTTTTATGATAATAATTTCAAATAGGTCAAAGTTATAATGCTTAAGTTTACTATTTCTATAGAAGTAATGAACTTTGTAATTGACAAAGTGTATAGATGTTTTCATACGTTATTTTTATTACTTAGTTATTTACTTATTTACTATAAACATGTTTGTTTTCTTGTTTAAATTTACTAAAAATTGTTTACTAATGCAGATTTGTAGTAAAATAAGATATTTTATCTTAGTTATGGATTTCATAGATCAGTCACTTTTAACAGATAAAGGTTAGTAAACTTTTCCAGATTATCTTAGTTTTTAAAATAGACAAACTAATAAAAAATATCATTTATCATTATATTTAACAATATAGATATTTATTAATTCTTCCTTTTACTGTTTAATTTAATTCAATTTAATAAACTACTTTAGACGTGTCAAACCAATCTAATTTAATACTTATGAATTTGAAACAACTAATTGATAAGTTAGAATCTGAAAAAAAATACTTCAAAACTTAAGTTGAAAAACTAACATTTGAGAAGAAACAACTAATTATTTTAAACAAAAATCTCACAAACAAAGTCGATATGTTAGAAAAAAATTTGCAAAGAAATAAATCGTTGTAAGTTTGAAGTTTTTGTTAAAGTTGTTGTATGAAAAGCTAACTGTAAAAAAACTGTAACTAAACATAAATTTTTTAATAATTTAGTTTTAATTAAAAAGTCAAATAATTTAGTGAGAACCCAAACAAGAATGAAGCAGAATTAGATCAATTTAAAATTTCATCTATTGGTGGTGAAATTGTCGAAAATATTGATAAACCTTCTACTTCAAAAAATAGTAATTTGAAGTTGTTGTTTGCTATACGATATATACTTTTTTACTTATTCATTTAACTTAAAATGATGATAGTGTAAATTGTATCTAGCTTTAAAAAATTAATTTAGTTGTTTAAATTTTGAACAAAGTAACCTTAGTGTTAACTACAACTTGTAATGTAATTTAGTAATTTTATAATAAATTTCTAATCAAATAATATTGCTTCAAAATAATTATTTCTTTTTTTTAATTGTTATAAGATATTAATTTTACTAGTAGATTTAGCAAAAAGCAACTACAGTTAATCAACATAAATAAGTTTTTTTACTTTAAAGTCAATAAATAAAGTTATTTGTCCTTTAAAAACACTTTTTTATGTTTATTGTTATTTTATGGGCTCAATTTTAATTAGAATTAATTACAGCCTATAGAATTGTCCAATTAAAAGAAGTTTCAAAAAAAGTTAAAACTGAAAAAATTAATACTGATAAAATTGATACTTCTAAAAATACAAATGTCAACAAAGCAATTAAAGGTAAATAAATCGCATTATTTATAATATCTCACATTTAATATGTAAAACAGTTGTTTTCATTTAAATTAGTTTTTACTATACTAGGGAATTTATTTTTTAACTAATGTTAAAAGTAACGCAAAACATCATAAATAAAGTATAAAATGCTTATTAGCTTAAAATACGAACTTCTTCTAAATATAAATTATTTGAAAGTAAATTATAGTAACCTCTCGCCAATCTAATTGAAAATAGTTTTTGTCCACATCAAAAGTTGATAAATAAATGAGAAAACTTAACTAAATGAGTGTAAGCAAATAAACCTACTATTTTGTCTGTTTTCTGATAATGTATTTGATTAGAAACAGTTTGGAAACTTTCCTACTTTTAATAAAAGTTACTTAACTATTTTCACTTAAGTTATGTGCTGTAATGCATATCTAATCTTGAAAAGTCAATAATGAAAAGTAACATTTTCTGTCTTTAAGAGATTTTTTTCCTGTTTTATTTTCAAGATTAAACTTGTTTTGCATATTATTATAGTAAGATTAACGAGTTTCCAAAGTTAAAACGAAATTTTATGCCATGAGTGTTGTGAGGAGTTGAGCTTTGTGATTTTTATAATTTTAGGTGTAAAGGGAATTAAGAATAAAAGTAATTGTTTTTTTACTAAATGTTTAAAGAGTCTTAATAAAAAGCTTTAAAGACAAAAACGTAGTGACCAAGTAAGTAGCTGTATTAAAATTTATAGTAAGTTTTTAACTAAAGCGGTTTTTAGGAAATATTTTTTTTAATGTATCAAAAAGGTAACTTAAAAAAAGTAAACTTCCGTTTTCTATTTTATTTATACAGTACACATTGTTAATGCTGCTGACATATATTCTGACTTTGTATTTATCCATATATATCAGCTTTAACTTCTTTATAACAAAAACTAAAGTTTTTAGACTAATTTCCCTTTCATTTACAGCAAAACAATGTAGGTTGAAGTAATATAATTTTATATTACAACATTAACAGAAAATGAGTTTAGCTGTGAAATTTGTCATAAAAGTTATTCAAGCAAAGGAAATCTCAACAAACACATTAAAGTTCATGACAAGTCTAAAGCACTTAGATGTGATGTTTGCTTAAAATTATTTTCAAATAAAATCGATTTTAAAAAACATTGTAGAACGCATACAGGAGAAAAACCTTTTGCTTGTAAATTTTGTGATAAAACATTTGCTCGAGAATATTACTTAGCTCGACATCAAGCAACTCACAGTGATATTAGATCTTTTAAATGTTCTTTTTGTCCAGAAGGTAGGTTTTACAAAACAAAACATCAAATAAGAAACCACATGGTATATCATTATGAGCCAAAGTTTGCTTGCAGTCATTGTGATTATAAAACCCACACTAAAAGTAATCTGAATCAGCATGAAAAAATTCATGACAAGAAAGTTTAGATTTCAATGTTAATATGTGGTTGTAACTAAACTGAAATTTATTCTTGAATTATTAGTACAATTTTAATTTTAAATTTCACAGCAACTTATTAATCTGCATGCTAAATGAATTTGATAGTTTTCAAACTGATTTTTCACTTTTTTTATGTATTGCAAAGAAAGCTAAATTTTATATTTTTTGACAATTCCATCGAAGAAGAATTTTAAAATAAGTTTATAATAACAAATTTAAGTTAAAAAATTTAAAAAATATATAGTTTTAAAAGCAATAAACGTGTTTAAATATTTTTTTTTTTCATAGAGTTAATATCGAGTACATAATTCATTAAGTGTTAAGTTAAGTTTTATTTTTAAGTGAGTAGTAACTTTTATTGGTGTAAAGTTATATTTTTTAAAGTTATATCTTCTAAGATTTATTTTTCACCACCGTTGATAATATGTTATTATTGTAAACATCTTTCGTTAGGATATGTTTTGAACTAAATCATTTTAATCATTTCAAAAACATAATTAATATATTATGTTTTACATATAGTATTAACTAAAAATACTATTTTTATAAATATTACAAGTATAGGCAAAAGGTAAATACAAATATGAAAATAAATACACAACTGAAGAATGTATAGATTTCTTTAATTTTCATTTTATTTGTACAAATTTTGAGATAAAAAAAATGTTTATATTAATTCCTTAAACTATTTACTTATTTACCAGACTTTAATTCTTGTGATAATTTTATTTTACACAAACTAAGAAAACGTATGTGTATAAAGTATTTTCTTTTTTTAGGTTACTATAATAAGCTAAACTAGAGAATTTTTAAATATACCCACTGTTAATATTTGTGTTTTATTTCTTGTAGAGTTGCTTTAGTTTATAACTTTAGTGTTACTTATTAATACTGCTGTGTTATTGAAGAATGTTAATATTAGTTTAGGTAATTATTTATAGTAATAAACTGCATGATGGAATTTATCTTTAAAAATCTATTTACAGATGAAGGTAAATTAAATTACTTTCTTCACAATCACTTTTACAATGCTCTAAACTAAATATTTGAATATTATTTTCTCTCTTTATTTTGTATAGTATGTACAATTTGAAACACTATATATATTATCAAAAATTTGTTACTTAGGTTTAACAAGTTAACATTTTCATTGTAATAATTAAAAACTTGTTTTTTTTCTTAAGGAATATCGAACCAAGCAAATTTGCTTTTAGTAAATTTGAAAGAAATTAATGACAAATTACAAGCTAAAAATATTAACTTTCAAAATCAAGTAAAAAAGTTAACAATTGAAAATAAGCAGTTGATCATTTTAAAAAAGAAGCACTCTAATAAAATATGTTGTTTAAAGGAATATTTAAAAACAGAAGTCAAAAAGTAAGTGTTCATTTATAACATTATTTGAACATTAGATTAGCAAGCTATTACTAACAGTTCAATAAAGTCTACAAAATATTTACTACAGAAAAAATAACAAGGTTAAAAACAATGGAATTCAAAGTTAATTAAGACAAGTTGACTTTTCATATACTGATGATGAAATTGTAAGAAGTCTAAGTACATCTATAAATAGTTAAAAAGGTATATTAAATTGTGTATTATATTTATAAACAAAAATAAAATAGCTTAGTTCAGTCAGTTAGTTGATATATTTAATACTATAAAAATTAAGACAAACTTTTAAGTTGTAGTTAGTAATCAAAACAATAAACAGCAGTAAGTATCTTGACTTACTTATTTAAATTATTCTAAATAGTACTTGATGAAAATGTTTTAAAATGTTCATTTTCTATAATAAAATACTGTTTTCAACATAAATATTAGTAAAATATACAAAAAAAATTATTTTCAAGTTTCTTTCAAATTAACAAATAAAGCTCTATAAATGATTAACTACCAAGATAACTGTTGTAAATTGTATGAATTACTTAGGTTAACCCTCAATATTTTTTATGTTACTTTAGACAATATTCTTACGGTTTATACAAATATCCAGTCTATACGAAAATGTTGTGTACAACGATTGTTGAGCTAATTTAAATACAAAAATAATTTACTAGTGTGTTTTACATAAAATTTGCCTATTTTTTTACAAAATCGACAAATTCAGTTAAGAATAAAGCTATCCAAAGTAACGATTGTGTTAAAGATATAAAAGTTGAACAAAATGATTTGGTCAAAGTACAAACAGTCAAAAAAAAACTATATATATATATATATATAGAAATGATACAGGTAAAACCTTAAAAAAAAAAAAATAACCAGTACTTCATGTAGCTTTTACTTTTTGCAATAATTTGTTTAACAAATTGTGTTTTTTTTTCAGTTTTTGCTATTCACTTAATAACATTATTATTCAATTATTTTTAAATAATACACTAACACCTTTTAAGCGAAATTTAGGTAATTACGTTTTATTTTTATAAAAAAATATATATACATCTTCTTTGAATATTCGTTATTCATCTTTTGCTCCTTATAAAAGGATTTTTAAACATATTTGCAAAACTAAACTTATGTTGACACACATTTATTTTTGAAAATATTTTTTATGGTTAAAAATAACAATTTTTTAAGTTAATAAAAAAACATTGCAAACTTGAACAACATCTTTGCTTTTTTAGATACTTTTGTTGGTATTTTGTATATGTATTAATTATGTGAACAAAAGCAAGTGATTAAACCGCGCAAAGTTTTACAAACTTACTGTTTTTTTTTTTGCAATGTTTTGTAAAAGTTTTGTAAAATAAAGAAATATGTTTTCTTAAAATATTCAAAATAATGAATTTATTATATTTTGTAAAAATTTTGTGCGAGAAGTTTTTGATACTATATAATACGAGATACTTAATTAACTTAAACAAATTGTTCTTTTCTTTCCTTATTACTAAGTGGAAAATTTTACTTTAATTTAATTGTTATGAAAGCTTTCTTAATATAAAGTTTAGAAGTTTTTATTTTACTATATTGAGAATTTTTTACTTCTTATATATATCAAACAATTTTGTGAAAATTTCAATAGTTGTTCAAATTATTTAAAAGAGTATAGTTTTTCTTTTTACTATTATAAAACAATTTTAATTAAATTACTTAAGTTATTAAGATAAATTAGACAATAATCCAACAACTGAATAGCTGCCATGTCATCTACAGCTAAAAGTAAATAAGTTATTTCAGACCTAAATAATATTGCCAGTGTCAAAAATAACCAAAGTGATAATTGTATGAAAGACACAAAATTTGAACAAAATGATTTGAATACAACAATCTAAACTGAAAACAATAACTTCAAGGATAAAAATAAAAGTTCGTACTTTAAGTAAGTTATAAAATTCAGGATTATTTGAATAATAAAAATTAGATTACAGACCTCAATCTTCAAACTAAAGAGGAAAAAAAGCAGAAATATTTTGACATTTTTGAAGTTCATTTCAAACTATTAGTATGTTTAACATCAACTTATTGGTTTTTAAAACTTAAAAACTTTTTTCACTAGATATACTGTTAACTAAAAAGGTCTTATGAAATAATGCTTACAGAAAAATTGTTCAACTGTCCAATTTCTGACAAAATGTTTTCTTGAGCAAGGGAAATCTCAATCAACAAATGAAAGTTCTTGACGAACCAAAAGCATTTCATGAAATAAAGTTTGATGTTTGCTTGAAAGCTTTTCACCAAGAATCCAATTTAAATCAGCATTATTAAACTCATAAAGGAAAAAAAAAAACCTTTACTTTTCAAACATGTGAACAAAAAAAATTGCTCATAAATGTGCATTAGTTCAACATCAAGCTTCAAGCAACTCACACTGATGTTAGGTCTTTCAAATATTCTGGATTCTTTTGTTTGCCAAGAAGTTAGATTTTTCAAAACGAAACATCAGTTAGGCAATCATATGGTTCTCATTATGAACCGAAGTTTGCTTGCAGTTATTGTGATTATAAAACTCGTAGAAAATGTATTTTAAATAGACATTTAAAAACTCATTGAAAAAATATACATATTTTTCAAACTCGTTTAATAATAACAAACAGAACACATATTTATGTTGAATATGCTTGAGCATTAGTCACAATTTTGTTTTAATTAGTATTTTCTATGATTGTACTCTTTATTATGATTAAATTTGTTTACATTTTGCTTAATTTGTTTTTATTTACAACGTCAACAACATAAGTTTAAAAAATTATCGATTACTGCAGTAAACATAATTTATTTTTATAATTTTAACTATTTGTTAAATTTTAAGTGATTTAATTTTTTATAGCTAGACTCACAATGTTTATTAAATTATTTGTGTTACTTATAAACATATTTTGCTTTAAATTAATTTATAGTGATTGTAGAACTTAAACCAAATTATTTTCTATCTTAGAGAGTTTTTTTTTAAAGAAACGACTTTGTTATCAAATTATAAGTCTTAAGAGACCATATTAATTATTAAATATGTTTGTACGTAAATTTTACGAACTATCTTTACTTCATTAAAATTTTAAATACTTTTTTTTTACCAAATACGTTAAATTAAAAAATTAATTCTTAATTTTAGTTCTAATAGTAGCTTAGACAATAGAAGTTTTTGTCTTCATAACAACAAAAACTTATGCTTTTTGTTTTTAAAGCTTCTAGTTTTGTTATATCACATTAATACGAATACTTAGATTCAGTTATTAACATGTTAGTAGTTAAGTTTCATTCGTATAAATGTTTTAGTAAGTTATTGTTTTATTTTTCTTTTGTTTTTACTGGTAAAACTGCTATATGTTGCTTAAAAACATTTACAAGTTAACTCCTATTATAATTGTTAATTTCAATCTCTTTGTTAAGGTAATTATTTCTAGTGATTAAGTCCACAATGGAATCTACTTCTACAGAATTACTTATAAATGAAGGTAAACAAACTTACTTTATATACTATCACTTTTATATAGTTTTAATTATAGATATTTTGATACTTTTTATCTATTTTTATGCTGTAAAGTATACAAAACATGATAGACTTTATACAAATACAGTATGTTATTTAATTTCAAAATGTTTAGATTTTCATCGTAATGATAACATGTTTGTTTATTCCTAGAAGATGTATCAAACCAAGCAAATTTGCTTCTGGTCAATTTGAAAGAAATTATTGATAAATTGCAAGCTAAAAATATAAGCTTTCAAAATCAAGTAAGGAAGTTAACAATTGAAAATAAGCAATTGATCATTTTAAACAAGAAGCTCTCTAATGAAGTAAATTATTCAAAAAAAATTTAAAAACAAAATATTTTAAGTAAGTCTGTTATTATAAAAATATCGATATTTTTCAATATCATAACTACTATATGCTTTTATGTACTTGTTTTTGTTTTTTTTTTTCTTAAAACTTTTGACGAATATTTTAACACAGCGAAACTAGTATAAAACATAAGAATCAAATTAAATCAAATCAAATTAAAACTCAATCTACTGATGATGAAGTTGTAAGAAACAGCAACAAATCTGTAAATTTTGAAGGTTGTAAGTAGATGTGTTTACTTCTGTGTTAAAAATTTTTGTTAACAGTTGATTTTCATAATTAGCTTAACAAATTGTTTGTTTTTTCGTTTTGTAGTAAAAAATTCAACTTAAATTCAAATGTTATAAAAGATTTCTCAACAACTTATATAATTTAAAGATAATTTTTTATATTATATATTGGTTGTAATATGTGTACAACATAACATTTAAAAGTACTGTGATAAATTCAATGGTTTTTTTAATTTATAATTTTATGATAAAAATTGTTATTTTGTCAATATTAAAAATATAGTTTTAGTTTAAATCAATCTAGTTTTAAAGATAAGTTTTACAAAAATCCAATAAATAAATTGTTGTTGTGTCATCTCAACTTAAAAAAAATTATATCAGAGCTGAATAGCATTTTTAGTGATAAAAACAAGCGAATTAACAATTGTATGGAAGAAATAAAAGTTGAGAAAAATGATTTGGATGAAACAATTTCAGCTGAAAACAGTAACTTAAATGAGAAAAGTAAAGATATATACTTTAAGTAAGGATTACTCGATATATTTTTTTTTCTAAAAACGAAAACTATGTTTTAGATCTTTCCAAGTCTCAAGCTTAAGATGAAAATTTAAATAGTTTTTTCGATTAAGTTGATAGCTAATCTGGATCTAGCTGTATGTTTTTATAAGTTTTTTTTTTAATTTAACTTAAAGTACTCATAAGTAACTGTTTAAAGCACATCATATTTTTTTAAATGCATAAATACTTTTCTGTACTTAGATTTAAGCACTATGTAAATTATCTTGCAACTATTTGAAAGAATTTTTACTTATTATTAATTTTTTTAGTTGTCTTCAAAATTTATTTATTTAAACTTAACAATATTTTTGTTAGGAATATTATCTACTAAAAAGGACTAATAAAATACTTTTTACAGAAAAGTTAGTCATTTATCCAATATTAAGAATCAATTTTCATGCAAAGGAAATCTAAATCACCACTTGAAAGCTTATGAAAAATCAAAAGAATTTAAATGTGATGTTTGCTTAAAAGAGTTTAAAAACAAATCAAACCTTCAAATACATTATAGAATTCATACAGGAGAAAAACCTTTTGCTTGTCAAGTTTGTGAAAGAAAGTTTGCTCAAAAAGCTCATTTAGTAGGACATCAAGCAACTCACAGTGATGTTAGGTCTTTCAAATGTTCTATTTGCCCAGAAGGTAGTTTTATTATTTAAATGAATAAAATAAGTTACAGACCTTGATCTTCAAACTCAAGATTAAAAATTGCAGAAATTCTTTAACATTATTGATAGCTCATTTCAAACTAGTAAAAGGTTTTTTTTTCAATTTATTGATTTTCAAAACTTAAGAATTATTTTAAATAGAAATAATGTATACTAATAAGGTAATAATAAAATGTTTACAGAAAAATTGTTCAAATGTCAAGTTAGTAACAAAAGGTTTTCTAGCAAAGGAAATCTGAATCAACACATAAAAATTCATAACGAATCAAAATCTTTTAGATGTGATGTTTGTTTCTAAGCTTTTTAACAAAAATCTAATTTAAGTAAGCATTATAAAATTCATACAGCATAATTTCTTGCATAGGAAATCTGGATTAACACATGAATTATCATGTCAAATCAAAAGCTTTTAAGTGTCATGTATGCTTGAAAGTCTTATCAAAAAAGTCCAATCTTGTAACACATTCTAGAACTCATACAGGAGAAAAACATTTTGCTTGTAAAGTTTTTGATAAAAAGTTTGCTCATAAATGCGCTTTAGTTGAAAATCAATCAACTCACAGTGATGCTCGACCTTTCAAATGTTCTATTTGTCCGGAAGGCAGATATTTCAAAACAAAACTTGGGTTAAAACAGCACATGATGTTCCATTATGAACCAAAGTTTGCTTGCAGTCATTGTGAATATAAAACTTACACAAAACAGCGTTTGAATAAGCATGTAAAAACTCATGAAAAGAAAAAATAAGTAACGTTTTATTTAAACTCGATTAGTTGTATTAAACTAAACAGTAATTTATGTTAAATTTTCTTGGGCGGTAGTTAAAATTTTGTTTCAACTAAAATTATCTAGTATTATGCTCTCTAAGATTTTTGAGCTGTTTACATTTTATTTAATTTGTTTTGATTCACAACATAACTTTATGAATTTATCGATTACTGCAGTAAATATTAAAATTTATTATAGCTGTTTATTTAATTTTGACGAATTACAATTTTTATAGCTAGATCCACATCTTTTGTTAAATTATTTGTGTTACTTTTTAAGCAAAAATTTGTTTTACATTAATTTATTGTGAAAATATAAAACAAACCAAATTATGTCCTATTTTAAAGAGTTTTTTTTTATCTATGTTAATCAAAAATTATTTTTCAGTGTCTATACTAGATGAAAGTACGTTTAAAAGAAAATTGTACTAGATATATTTACTTATTTTAAAATTTAAATACTTTAAACATAACCAACTACGTTAAAAATAAGTATATTAATATTTAAGTTTATATCTATAATTAACTTAGACGCTGGAATTTTGTGTCTAAATTACAAGAAAAGATGATGTTTTGTGTTTTAAAGCTTCTACTTTTATTATTTTACAATAATATGAATACATAGATTCAGTTATTAGCATGTAAGTATTTAAGTTTTAGTCGTCTAAATATTTTATCAAGTTACTGTTACATTCTTATATGTTTTTACTAGTTGAACTGCTAAATGATGCTTAAAATTTTCTACAAAGTGACTCATGTTATAGTTTAATTTATTAGTTTTTTTCGTTTAGATATACATTTTAAGTAATTAAATCTACAATGGAAACTTTTTCTAAAGACTTACTTATAAATGAAGCTAAGTAACACACATTTTATTTACTATCAATTTTACATAGTTATATTTATAGATATTTTAAAACATTTTTCCTGTTTTTATGTTGTAAAGTATGCACAATAATAGAGACTTAATACAACAACAATTTATTGTTTTATTTTAAAGTTTACACATTATCATAATAATTACAAAATTGTTTTTCTTTCTAGAAGATGTATCAAACCAAACTAATTTACTGCTGGCAAATTTGAAAGAAATTATTGATAAATTGCAAGCTAAAAATGTAAGCTTTCAAAATCAAGTAAAAAGTTAGCAATTGAAAATAAGCAATTGATTATTTCAAACAAAAAGCTCTCTAATGTAGTAAACTGTTTTAAGAAATATTTAAAAACATAACAACTCAAGTGAGTCTTTTTAATAAAAATCATCAATAACTTGTTAATATCATAAATTCACTTTGCTTTTATAATTTTTTATAAAGTTTTGACGAATATTTTAACACAGAAAAAGTGATTGAAAAGACAAAAATCAATATAAATCAAATTAAGTTGAAACTTCATATACTGATGATGAAATTGAAAGAAATAGTAACAAATCTGTAAATTTTAATAGTAGACAGTATATTTGTGTGATAAAAGTTTGTTAACAGTTGATTGACATAAATTGATTAAACAATTTATTCATTTTTAATTATTAAGTAAAAAATATAACTTTAATTTGAATGTTATGAAAGATTTATCAATGTATATATATATATGTATAATTTATTGAAATGGCGATTTTAAAAATTCTGGAACATCTGTTTCATAAAGCTTTAATTTTTCATAAAGCCTTAATCATCAGCCAGTTAAATTCAAAATGAAAAGCACTGTACTAAACAAAGATACAAAAGTTATGCAAAAAAACAAAAAACAGTATGACGTAATATTGTACATTACAAATATTCAGTACAAAAATCGATCTACCTTCTAACTAATCAAACAACTAAAATTAAACAACTAGTTGTTTGATTAGTTAGAAGGTAGATCGATTTTTGTACTGAATATTTGTAATGTACAATATTACGTCATACTGTTTTTTGTTTTTTTGCATAACTTTTGTATCTTTGTTTAGTACAGTGCTTTTCATTTTGAATTTAACTGGCTGATGATTAAGGCTTTATGAAAAATTAAAGCTTTATGAAACATATGTTCCAGAATTTTTAAAATCGCCATTTCAATAAATTATTTAAAAGCCCTTCAAGTTGGCTCAGTTGAAAGTGTTTAAGTTTAAACATTAACCTTTATATATATATATATATATATATATATAGAATTTAAAGTAACTTTTTATATCATTCTTAGATCTCAATATTTGTATAACGTATTCTTAAACAGTTCTGTGTAATTTTTGTCATTGTTTAACTTTTTTATCTTAATATAAAAGTACAATATTTTTCACTGTCAAAAAACATTTTTAATTAAGATCAATCTAATTATTAAAATATATTGACAAAAATCCAATGATTTAATAGCTTTCATGTTATCTACAACTATAAATAAAATAAAAACAGATTTAAATAGTATTGTCAGTGACAAAAACCAACAACTTGATATTTGTATGAAAGACATAAAAGTTGAACAAAATGATTTGGATGAAATTAATTCAACTAAAAACAGAAACTTGAATAAGAAAAATAAAGGTATGGATTTTTGTAATGTAAAATAAATATTTAACTGTTTAAATAAATAATAATTACAGATCTAGCTAAGTTTCATACTCAAGATGGAAATTGCAGAAGTTTAATAAAAAAGTTGGTAGCTCATCTCAAACTAAAAGTGAGTATTTATTTCAAGCTATTAATTTTACAAGTATTGCTAAACGTAAACATGTATAAATGACTATTACAAACAAATTTAAAAGTTATTTCTGTTATAAATGTTTTTAAAGTACTTAAATAAAATACTTTTTAAAATATCCTGTAATATTATTAAAATTTATTACGTGTACTATCTATTCTCAAAGTGCTAATGACTGTCTTAAAAGTATAGTTATATTTTCAGTATTATTTTGTTGTAAGTACTATATAATAAAAGCGTCTATACAAAAATCTTTACTGAAAAGTTTTACACCTGTCGAATTTGTGACAAAAGATATTCAAGCAATAAAAGTCTCAATCAAAACATGAAAATTCATGACGAATCTAAAGCATTTAAATTTGATGTTTGCTTGAAACTCTTTTCAAAAATGTTCAATCTTTTAACACATTATAGAATTCATACAGGAGAAAAACCTTTTACATGTCAAATTTGTGATAAAACATTTGCTCATAGATGTGTAGTGGTTCGACGTCAAGCAACTCACAGTGATGATAAATCTTTCAAACGTTCTATTTGTCCGGAAGGTAGATCATTTAAAGCTAAAAATCAACTAGGCAAACACATGGTTTATCAATATGAACCGAAGTTTGCTTGCAGTCATTGTGATTATAAAACCTACAGAAAATGTCATTTAGATAGACATTTAAAAACTCACGAAAAGAAAAAGTGAATAATATTTTATTCAAACTTTATTAGTCGTAACAAACTAAACAAACTGTAAATATGCTTGGTCATTAGGTGCAATTTTTTTTTTGAATAAAATTATCTTTTGTGCTCTCTACAATGTATGAATTATTTTTATTTTGTTTAATTTGTTTTAAATTACAATATCAATAAGATATTATCGATAACTGGGTGTAAGTTTTTAAACTTTTTATAGTTTTAACTGTTAATTAAATTTTGGCTAATTAATTTTATTATAACTAGATCCATAATTTTATTAGAAGATATGTGTTATTTTGAAAAATATTTTGCTTTAAATTAACTTGTTATGAATTTAGAAATTAAACCAAATTATATCCTGTCTTAGAGATTTTTTTATAGAAATTATAAATAACTTTGTTATTCATCTATAATTCTTCAGATGCTATATTAATTTTTAAACATGTTTATGCATAAATTTTACGAGCTACTTTTACTTCTTTTAAAATTTAAATACAATTGATATGTACCAAATTCGTTAAAATAAATCGTTTAATGCTAATGTTTATTTCTAAGAATAACTTAGACAGTAAAAGTTTTTGTCTTCATTACAACAAAAGCTTATGCTTTTTGTTTTAAAGCTTTTAGTTTTGATTATATTACGATAACACGAACACTTGTATTCAGTTATTAGCGCGTAAGTATTTTAGTTTTAGTCGTCTAAATTCTTTAACAAGTTTCTGTTATGTATTTTTTACTGATAGAACTGCTAAAGCTGCTTGAAAACTTCTACAAAGTGACTCATGCTATAATTTTTAATATAAACTTAATTTGTTTAGATAATTATTTATAGTAAATAAGTCTGTAATGGAATCTACTTCTAAAGATATATTTACAGATGAAGGTAAATGAACTTACTTTAATTGACTATCAATTTTAAATATTTTAAAACTTTTTATTAGTTTTTATTTTACAAAGTATGCATAAGATTGGAAATTTTATACAGAAAACATTTGTTATTTATTTTCAAAATGTATACAATTTCATCGTAATGTAGAACATTAGAGACTTTAATTTAATTTAGATTAACTGTTAATATGCTGTTTTATTTCAAATGTATACATTTTCATCGTAATAACTAAAGTTTGTTTATTCCTAGAAGAAATTTCAAACCAAGCAAATTTGCTTCTGGTCAATTTGAAAGAAGTTATTGATAAACTGCAAGCTAAAAATATTAGCTTTCAAAACCAAGTTAAAAAGTTAACAGCTGAGAAAAAGAAATTGACTATTACTAACAAAAAGCTCTCTTATGAAGTGAATTGTTTAAAGGAAGAATTGAAAACAGAACATTTCAAGTAAGTCTGGTTAATTAAAAATATTGATATTTTTTTAACATTATAACTTTAGTATGATTATAAATATATTTTTATTGTTTTTGTTTATTCTATAAAGTTATGATGAATATATTAACACAGCAAAAGTAATAGAAAAGATAAAAACCAAAATAAGTCAGATGAAACTCCATTTGCTGATGATGAAATTGTAAGAATTAGTAACAAATCTATAAATTTTGAAGGTAGTAAGTAGATTTGTTTTACTTCTGTGTTATAAAATTTTTTTTAGTTGATTCGCATTATTAGCTAAAACAATTTGTTTGTTTATTTGTTATTAAGTAAAAAATACATAACTTTAGTTTAAATATTATAAAAGCTTTGTCAATATATACCTATATGTAGTTTAAAGTTAATTTCTATGCTATATGTAGGTTTTAATAATCGTATAACAGTTTTTTCTGTAAAAAATTCAATAGTTTTTTTTTTTTTTTGATTTGAATAAAAATTGATATTTTTCAATTAACATCAATCTAGTTATAAAGACGAATTTTACAATAATCTAATGACTAAATAGTTGTTCTGTCATCTACAACTTAAAATAAAATAAATTATTTCAGAACGAATTAGTATTGACAATGTCAAAAACAATCAAAATGATGGTTGTATGAAAGATATAAAAATTGAACAAAATGACTTTGATGAAACAATTTCTGCTAAAAACAATAACTCAAATAAGAAAAGTAAAGATAAATACTTTAAGTAAGGATTAATAGATATATTATTTTCTTTCTTAAACGAAAACTAATTTTCAGATCTTACCAAGTTTCAAGCTCAAAATGAAAATTTAAATAAGTTAATGATTAAGTAGATTTCTCATCTCAAACTCGTAGTATGTTTTTTATTTTTTTAAGTTTTAATTAAAGAATACATAAGTAACTGTTACAAATTAATTTTTTTTATATTGCATTATTACATTTTGTACTTTATTTCAAGCACTATGCAAAGTATCTTGCGACAATTTTGAAAAATCTTTACTCATATTACTAAACTTTTAATTGTTTTCAATATTTAATTGTTTTTGTTAGAAATATTATACACTAAACAGGACTAATAAAATACTGTTTACAGAAAATTTGTTCAATTATCGAATATTAACAAAAGACTTCCAAGCAAAGGAAATCTCAATCGACACTTGAAAACTAATGATAAATCAAAAGCTTTAGAATGTGATATTTGCTTTAAAGTGTTTAGCAACAAATCTAACTTAATTAAGCATTATAAAATTCATACAGGAGAAAAACCTTTTGCTTGTCAAGTTTGTAATAAAAAGTTTGTTCAAAAAATTAATTTAGTTCAGCATCAAGCAACTCACAGTGATGTTAGATCTTTTAAATGTTCTATTTGTCCAGAAGGTAGATTTTTCAAAACAAAACTTGGATTAAACCAACACATGGTATTTCATTGTGAACCAAAGTTTGCTTGCAGTCATTGTAATTATAAAACTCACACAAAATGTAATTTGAGTAAGCATGAAAAAAATCATGACATGAAAAGAGCTTGAATTTTGAAAGTTCATTAAAAACTCATGTTAATGAAAAATAATAATCTTGTTTTTGAATAGTTCATTATTGTTGTAAACAAATAGACTGGTATTTAGGCTATAGTTTTAAGTTTTAGTTTATAATATGAAGTTATAAGTTCAAGTAAAGCAATTTAAAAGTATGCTGTTTAAAAGTTTTTATTTTTCAAAGCTTGTTTTAAGATTGTTCTATTTTACAAATTCGACTACACTATTACTAAAATTTTGAAAGTGTAATTTTTTTTTATGTACTTTGTTAAAAATTAATAAATAAAGTTTCATTATATTCTAATTAATATGGTTAGTTTTAATACAATTGAAACGTTGTTTTGTTTAGTTTTCATTTGGTTTGCATATTTATTATATAAGTTATGCGTTTGGATTGTATAGAATATTTCTCATTTTAAAGGAATGAGAAACGACAAAAAAAAACTGTTTTCTTGGTTCCAAAACTTGTATTTATTTTTGTAGACAATATATAACGAAAAACAAATATTCAGCTTTTAGTAAAATTTAACTGTTTCTTTTTATAACAGTTTTTGTTATGGTAACCATAATAGCAATATTCAGCATTGGTTTCAAAGCTTTTTAATGTGGTTGAAAAAATGTTAAAAATAAGTTTTATATACTCAGTAACTTTTAAAAGTTTAACTTTTTACAATGAAGTTTCGAATAGATAAAATTTTATTTGTAGAACTGCGATATGTATAATTAAGTTTAAGAATTTATAAAAGTTTTATTTAGTTTACCATAAAGCCTGACATTTTTAGTTTTTAAATTTTTCACTTTTACAAAATTATAAATAAATAGTTTAACATATAAACACATAAATGTTTAATCTTCACAAACATATCAATATTATTTTTCTTTGGCAAATTTTTTAATTTTTATTTTCTATTATTTATTTCATGTTATTTTATTAATGTTTGTGATATTGATTTAGACATTTTAGATGAACAAATTATATAATGGAATCTACATCTAAAACATTATTTGCAAATATTGGTAAGTTAAGTTAAACTATTAACTTCAATGAATATAGTTAAGAAATGATTTTAGTAGTATACTATGCACTTTTATGTTAAATAGTATGTTAAATTAGGGTTGCCACAAAGTCAGCTAAAACGAAAACATGACAAAAGTCAGATAAAAGTTAGGAATTTCAAAAAATAAACTTAAGAAAAGTCAGGCAATTAAATATAAACATTCTCTGAATTAAAAAGTTTGTTATCACTAAACACTTCGTTTTTGTAATTTTCTTTTCTAAAACAATAATAATTTTTCTTTTGCAATAGAACTGTTGTTTTAACCTGTATAAAAACCAATTAAAAACTTTACATAATTTCAAGTCTTTAGTTATGTATAATTAAACTGGTTTCAATTAAGAACTTAATTTGTAAAATTCAGAAAAAAAAAATCAACTCGATTTGTGGCAACCTTGTTCAATATTTTAAGAACTTAATTAATATTGTTTACTACTTGATAAAATTTATAATGCTACTATTACAATATAATTAACTTCTAGATAAGTTAAACCATGCAGATTTGCTATTGGTAAATTTAAAAGAAATAATTGAAGATTTACAAGGTAAAAATGTACATTTTCAAACTCAAGTAGAGAAATTAAAGATTGAAAAGAAACATCTGATTATTTTAAATAAAAATCTCATAAATAAAGTGAATATTTTAGAAAAAGACTTGCAGAGAAAAAAATCATCGTAAGTTTTTAAATTTTATTTTAAATAACTTAATAGTACACAGTTATAAAAGTAAGTTATAACTTTTAAATGCTGTAGCTTGTCATTTTTAATCAATAAGCAACAAATTTAGTGACAATAAAAACAAGAATCAAAATAAATCAGACGAAATTGAATTTTCATCTACTCATGATGAAATTGTAAAGAGTATTGTTAAACCTTCTACTTTACAAAATAGTTAGTTAAATAGTATTTCAATAAAATGTTTTGGTTCTACTTTACACTTGACTTAATGTTATAAGATAAGTTTACTTTATAATTTTATTTTAACTACGTTTGTAATTATCACATAATATATTAAATAATCTTAGTTTACATTATACAAGTACCTAAACATTAGAATGATTAAAACATTTCATACTATGTATTTTCAATAAACAATAATTGTTTTTTATTCAAAGTACTATATAAAATAATACAGTACTGTTACAGGTATCGAAAGCAAATTAATTTATATTAAACATTGTTTTATATCTAGTTTACAAAAACAATCAGGGATTTAATGTAAAAGTCCTATAAATTTAAATAATAGTAAGTCAATATTAATTAAACAAGGTTTTCTTAAAGATTATTAAATTACATCAGGTTTTGTTATTATTTAAAATATATGCATTACTTTTTTTAGATACGGCTTCTTAAGTTTTTAGGAGTTTGAATTTTCTGAATTTAAAAAATTTGACATATTACATAACTATATTTAACTACTTAAATGTTGTTAATTAATTTTATAAAAACTAATATTACAGGTCTTGTAAATTCAAAATTTTCAAATAAAAAATTGAATACATTCTAGGACCAATAAAGTAGTTCTTCTAAATCTATTAATAATTTGATTTTGAATTTATTAAACAAACCTATTTTAAATAAGCCTTTTTTAGTATACTATATTCATAATCAAAAAGTGTTAAAATTAAATATGGATATTATTTTATAAAAAGACATATTTATAATCTTCATGCTTTTCAATACTCTTAAAAAAATATTTGATTGATTCTTTTTATATAAAATAAATTGAAGATCATTCTTAAGGAAAAAAAAATTAATAAAAAATTAAAAAAAAAGATGAATTTTATTATTTTCCCAAGTTAAAAACACTTAGTGATTAAATGTCTTCTAGAGTTATAATCGCAATACCGTTTTCATAAATAAATTAAAATAATTTGTTAATTTAATGATTCTCTTAAAATTAAATTTACGGTTTTTATAAACAACAACACTATGTACAAAAATAATGTACACATTAACTACCAAACTTTTTATTTGCATGTTATTCAAATGATTTTTTAATTTACTACGTATTTGATTGAAAAAATTATTGAAAATGTAATCAATTATATGAGTTTTTAAAGGCATTAAAATTGAACAAAAATTTCGATTGAAAAACGAAATGACAACCTTAAAATAAAATAGTATGAACTGAAACAATTTAAAAGAAATTAACAACTAGCAAAAATTTAGATTGTATCAACTTTCAAATTCAAGATGAAAGTAGGTATTTCCGTGTTTAAGATTTAGTAATTGATATCAGTCTTAAGTTATTAACTGCGTGAACTAAGTAACTGAATAAAAATATCATATTTTTTACAAGTAAATAATGTTGTTTGTGATAAGATTATTAAATCTGATTTTTTATGAAAGAGCAAAATAATATCGTCAAGAAACATACAGTTAATAACAACATCACAATTAAGAAAAGTAAAAGTATGGACTATTTTTTAAAATTATAAAAAGCTTATCTTCTTAAGTTGTATCATTTTAGACTGTGGTAAACTTCAAGTTCAAGATGAGAAATCGCAGAATATTAATGACAAAGTTGGTTGCTCAGTGGTAACTAGAAGTGAGTTTTTTACATGAAGTAATTTCTTAAATTGATTTATTAAAATGTATTAATTAGAAAATTTTTGTTTTAATTGCTCATAGATTTCTTTTGTTTTAACATGTTTTCAATAATTATTTTTAATGTTTAAGTAATTAATGAGTTTGAGTTAATAGATTTGTTTTTAAAATAGTATAAAGCACTTAAGTATATAAGTTCTGGACCGTTTAATTTCCTAATGTTTTTTAACAGTCTGTTTTATTTGATTTCATTATTTTCTTATTACTATATTTTTATAGATTAAAATCGTTTTAAACATACTTAATGTTTTTTTCTAGTTAAATGAGAAGACAAATAATTTAAGTACAACTCTTATAATATATATAAGGTCTGTTTAAATTAACAAGAAATAAGTTTAATTGTCAAGTTTGTGATAGAAGTTATTCAAACAAATATAATCTCAATCAACACATGAAAATTCATAATGAATCAAAATCATTTATATGTGATGTTTGCTTGAAACTATTTCCTTGCAAGTCAAAACTTGAAGTTCATTGTAGAACTCATACAGGAGAAAAACCTTTTGCTTGTCAAATTTGTGATAGAAAGTTTGCTGAAAAAAGTCAATTAAATCAACATCAAGCAACTCACAGTGAAATTAGATCTTTTAAATGTTCTATTTGTCCAGAAGGTAGTTTTTTTAAGACAAACCGTGATTTAAGTAGGCACATGGTATATCATTATAAACCAAAATTTGGTTGTAGTCATTGTGATTATAAAACTCACACAAAATGTAATTTCAACAGGCATGTAAAAACTCATGACAAGAAAAATGTTTAATTTTTATGCTTATGAGATATAGTTTATATTAAAACTTTTTTATTGTTTTTCGAAATTTTGTTTTAAGCAACATGTTGTCTATTTGCTTTTAATTTACATCGTTTTAATTTTATTTATTTTTGAAAGTTAATAACAGATTTAAAATAGACAACTAATGCACGATTGTTTTGTTGTTTGTTCATTTTACAGTTTATGGAATTTTAATTTAGTACATTTTCATGACTGGACATATTCTTTGTTTTTTAGTTACTTAAAATCTGTTTTGTTTGTAGTTAATTAATTTTTTACGTTAATTTGAACGAAATACATCATAACTTGAATATTTACATTTATTTTATGATACAAGTAGCTTTGTTTTTCAATTGTTTTCACAATTGACAAAAAAAATTTAAGTTTTATGTATAATAAACGATTAACTTTACCACAAGATCAACAAAAACAGCATCCGAGACAATCCCACGACCGGTTTCGTCCTTATCAGGACTCTTCAGGCAGGAATAGTCGCGAGAAACCGCTATTGTGATCTTAAACAAGTTAGATCTTATAAATGCTCTATATGCCCAACCAGAAGGTAGATTTTTCAAAACCAAAGATAGTTTGAGAAATCACATGGTATATCATTATGAACTAAAGTTTGCTTGTAGTCATTGTGATTATAAAACTCACACAAAATGTAAATTTGATAGACATTTAAAAACTCATGAATATATAAAATAAGAATATTAATTAAAACACTTATAGGTTTTAAAACTGAACACAGGTTTATGTTAAATATGCTTGGTCATTTATCGCAATTTATTTTAAGTAAATTTTATTAGTATTATGCTCTCTACTATGTTTATTTTTTTTACATGTTGTTCAATTTGTTTTAACTTACAACGTCAACAACATAAGTTTATGAAAATATCTATCTCTGTAGTAAATGTTTAAATTCTTATAGTTTCAACTCTTAATTAAATTTTAACTTACTAAATTTTTCATAGTTGATCAATAACTTTTATTGAAAGATTTGTGTTAATATTAAACATATTTTGTTTAAAATTATTTTTTTGTGAATAAAGAAATCAGACCAATTTATGTCCTATCATAGAGAGTTTTTTTTTAAGAACACGATTTGTTATTCAGCTATAATTCTTCTGTCCCTAAACTAAATTAATTGAAAAATATATTAATACATGAATTTTACAATCCGTTTAAACTAATTTTATAACTTAAACTCTTTTTATGTGTACTAAACACGTTGAAATAAGTATATTATTACTTAAGTTTATTTCTAATATTAACTTAGACAGTAAAAGTTTTTGTCTTCATTACAACAAAAGCTTATACTTTGGTGTTTTAAAGCTTCTAGTTTTGTTATATTACAATAATATGAATACTTGAATCAGTTATTAGCACGTAAGTATTTAAGTTTTAGTCGTCTTAATGTTTTAATAAGCTATTGTGATGATTTTCTTTATTTTTACAAGTAGAACTGCTAAATGAACTCAAAAACTTCTACAAAGTGACTCATGTTATAATATTTAGTATTAAGTTTATTCGTTCAGATATTTATTTAAAGTAATTAAATTCATTATGGAATCTACTTCTAAAGTCTTACTTATAGATGAAGGTAAGTAGTATTTAATTTATCTACTATTACTTTTATGTAGTTATAATTATAGATATTTTGCAACATTTTATCTGTTTTTATGTTGTATAGTATACACAAAATTAGAGACTTTTTACAAAGAAAACTGTTATTTAATTCCAAAATATTTACATTTTTCTCGTAATAATAACAAGATTGTTTATTCCTAAAAGATGTATCAAACCAAGCAAATTCGCTTCTGGTCAATTTGAAATAAATTATTGATAAATTGCAAGCTAATAACATTAGTTTTCAAAACAAAGTAAAGAAATTAACAACTGAAAATAAGCAATTGATCATTTCAAACAAGGAGCTCTCGAATGAAGTAAATAGTTTAAAAAAAGATTTGAAAAAGAAACATTTCAAGTAAGTCTGTAAAATTAAATATATCGATAGTTTGTTTATACTAAAACTTTACTTTGCTTTTACATACTTCTTTTATGTTTTTGTTTTTTCATAAAAGTTTTGACGATTATTTTAACACAGCAAAAGTAATAGAAAAGAAAAGAACCAAAATAAATCAGATCAAGTTGAAACTCCATCTACTGATGATGATATTGTAAGAACTAGTAACAAATTTTCAAATTTTGAAAATAGTAAGTAGATTTGTTTACTTCTAATTAAAATTTCTAAACAGTTTACTTACATAATTAACTTAAACAAATTGTTTGTTTTTCCGTAACATAGCAAAAAAAAAAACTTTAATTTGAACACTATATAAGCTATTTCAGTATAAAGATATTGTAATTTAAAGTTATTTTTATACTATATATAAGTTGAAATATTTGTACATCATAAAATTTAAAAATTCTATGATATTTTTTTTTTAACTTTTTATTTAAATAAAAAGATAGTTTTAATTAACATCAATTAGTAACTAGACAAATTCGACAATAATTCAATGACTAATTAGTTTTCATATGATCTAAAATTTATAATAAAATAATTTAATACAGACCTGAGTAGTAATGTCAGTGTCAAAAACAAACGAAAAGATAATTGCATGAAAGACATTAAATTCGAACAAAATGTTTCGGACAAAACAATTTCAGCGGAAAACAGTGACTCAAATGATAAAAGTAAAGATCTACACTTTAAGTTAGGATTAATAGATAAAATGTTTACGAGTTTTACATAAACTCATAGTACTTGAGCCAGAAATTCCTCGAATTATGTAAATTTATGTAAAACCTGCATAGTTCATATGATGAATAAAAAAAAAAGAAAAGTTGATGGTTCCTTAATATAAAACTAAGTTAAATAAAAATGTTAATAGTACAATTTTTTTTTAAATATTATATATTTGCATTAGGCTCATGATAATTTTAGGTATTTTGAAAGTTTTACTTAGGGATTTTTGGGGATATCTTAAAATATATATTATTTAAAAAGAAAAAGAATATTACCATCATAAAAAACTTAGTTTTATAAGTAAGTTCAAAAAAAATCATATTTATTTTTAAATAAAAGCTAAAATAAGTAAAAAAAATAAAAATAAAAGCTAATTTTTTTAAGGGGCTCTGCTACTAAATTCAAACCCAAATCCAATAGGTTTTTTTAATTAAAGGCAAAAGAGCATTCTCTAGAATAAAAAAAAAGTAAGCTAGCTTTAACGACAAGGAATATAATTGGATCTAAAGTTTGGACATTTTTAAAAATTGCAAAAAAAGCTGTTCGAGCCAAAGTAATCCTTATTAACTTTTTACTAAAAACCAAAACTAAATTTCAAATCTTATTCTGTAAATTAAATGTTTTCAATAATAGTGTTCATTTGAATTAATATAAATTTTGTGATTAAGTAGAGAGTTAATCTTAGACAAGTCGTATATTTCTTATAAGTTTTTTTTTGAATTTTACTTAAAGTACACATAAGTAACTGTTATAAACACATTAGTTTTTTATTTTAATGCATAAGTACTTTTGTGTACTTAGTTTGAAGCATTATGTATTGTTTCTTACGACTCTTTTGAAGAATTTTAGCTTTCATTATTAAATTTTTAACTGTCCTCAATAACTATTTTTCTTAACAACTAAACGATGTTTTTATAAAATATACCAAATACTAAACAGAACTAATAAAATATTGTTTACAGAAAAGTTGTTCAATTATCAAATGTTAACAAAAAATTTCCAAGCAAAGGAAATCTAAACCAACACATTAAAGCTCATGAAAAATCAAAAGCATTTAAATGTGATGTTTGTTTGAAAGTATTTAGCAGAAGTTCACAACTTAAAGTTCATTATAGAATACATACAGGAGAGAAACCTTTCGCTTGTCAAGTTTGTGAAAGAAAGTTTGCTCAAAAAAGTAATTTAGTTCAACATCAAACAACTCACAGTGATGTTAGATCTTTTAAATGTTCTATCTGTCCTGAAGGCAGATATTTCAAATCAAAAATTGGATTAAACCAACATATGGTATTTCATTGTGAACCAAAGTTTGCTTGCAGTCATTGTGATTATAAAACTCACACTTCAAGTAATCTGATTAGGCATAAAAAATCTCATGACAAGAAAAGCTTTAATTCGAATTAAAACCTTTGTAATTGAAAGCAGTTGAACTCAAGTTGCTTAAACTTGTGAGTTATAACTAACAAATTCGTTTTAAGTAAACCTGTTTGATGATATACTATATATTATGTTTGAATTTAAAAAAATTACTTTAATTTTTTTTGTTTTACATGTTCAGCAACAAAAAATTACGAAAATAACAATGTGTCGAAAATTAAAATTTTTATATTGCTTGTTTTTATTATAAATGGACTAAAATAAACTTCTCGACTGGAATTACAAACTTTTATTTTTTTTTTGGTTGTTTATTAAACGACACAAAACACAAACAAAACTGTACTCTCATTTTAAGTTAAAATACTTAAAAATACTTTTTTTTTTATTAGCTTATGTTTTATGGAAATCCTTAAGAATTAAGTAATTTTATTTAGTTATACGTTGTCTAATATGTTTAAATTTAATAACATTTATTTGATTCATCTTATATAATAACGGCAACATAAATTTACAAATATAAACAATTATTTCATTATTCTAAAGAATGTTGATTATTGGATTGTTTTTGATATTTTTTATGCTTCTTATGAAAGTAATTATTTTGAACACATTTTTTGGCTAAACAAGTAGTGTTGACATGAACTGTTTTAAAGGATTTGTTTTGTAGTTAAACATTATATTGTTTATTTGTATGTAAAAATTGCAAATTTGACTAATACTGTACTTTTCCATAAATTTTCATTTTTTATTTGTGAACAAATCCAAAAATTAAAACGCAACTTTGACAACTTGCTATTTTGCAATGTTTATGTAATTTGTAGAAATTTTGTAAGTTTAATAAATGTTTTAATATTTTTTCAAAAAAACAAAGCAATAATATAGGAACACTTGTTTATTATAAATATCTTGTGCGAGAATTTTTTGTTAAGATTAGTTTATAATGTACTATTAAAAAATAAAGATTTAACTTTAAACATTAGAATAAAAATACTTAAGTTAACATCTTAATGTTGAGATAAAATTTCAACATATTATTTTATTATAATAGTTAGAAAAAAAAAGTTAATGTTATAGTACTTGTGTTTAATGATGTTTTAAAAACAATTAAATTTTGTATTTCACAAAATACTCAGCTGTTTTCACTCGTTATTTTTACTATTTCGTTGATAACTTAAAGTAAGTTAGTTTATTTTCTAAATTCTGCTTAAATTTGATTTACTATTACAGATTAGTAGTAAAATATATCAAACTTATTATTATAATGGAGTTAATAGGTCAGTCACTTCTTACAGATGAAGGTTAACAAAATTTTTGTTTTTTTAACTACTTCAATATTTTAACTTAGAAAATATATAAGCTATATAAAAATAAGTTAAAATCAGTTAAGATAACTTATAACTAATTAGATATTTGATAACCCTTCATCTAATATTTAGTTCAATTAAATTTGAAAAACTTTTTTAGATGTGTTAAACCAAACTAATTTACTACTGAAAAACTTGAAATTAATAGTTGAGAAGTTACAATCTGAGAAAGCTTATTTTAAAACTCAAGTTAAAAAACTAAAAGTGGAGAAAAAACAATTAGTTTTATCAAACAAAAATCTTATAATTAAAGTCAATATGTTAGAAAAAGATTTGCAAAGAGAAAAATCACTGTAAGTTAAAAGTTTTCGTTTTAGTTTTTATTTCAAAGCCAATTGTAAAAAAAATATAACTTATTTAAATTTTTGGATAATTTAATTAAAGTCAAAACGTCAAAAAATTTAGTGAGAACAAAAATAAGAATCTAGTTAAATCAAATCAAATTAAATTTCCATCTTTTGAAGATGAAGTTGATAAAATTGTTGATAAACCTTCTACTTCACAAAATAGTAAGTTGAGGTTGTAATGACATTATTTTCTATATTTTTGTTTTCTCAATCATTTAACTTAAAATGGTGATTAGAATTTTTTTTTAGTTTTTAAGTCATTTGTTTATGTTTCCAACAAAATGACCTTGTTGTTTAACTACAACTTATATTAAGTTTTATAGTTTTGTAATTAAGTCCTGATAAAATAATATTGTTTCAAAAAAAAAAAAACGCTCTTTTTCAATTGGTATATGATAGTAATTTTACAAGTAGTTTTAGCAAAAAGCAAGTACATATAATCATAATTAACAAATATCCTTTTACTTTATTGTCTGTATATAAAATTAGTTGTCCTTTAAAAACACTTTTATATTTTTATTGTTCTTTATGCGCTTAATTTTGTTTAGAAACAATTAAAACTGATAGAATTGTCCAATTAAAAGAAGTTTCAAAAAAAGTTAAAACTGAAAAAAGTAATACTGATGAAATTAATACTTCTAAAAGTACAAACGTCAATAAAGCAATTAAATGTAAATTAATCACATAATTTTTAATATCTTACAGTCAATATGTAACAAAGTTGTTTTTATTTAAACAAGATTTTACTATACTATGAAAAGTATTGTTATAAGTAGTGTTAAAAATAATACATTACACTAAAAATAAAGTATAAAATGCTTATTAGCTTAATATACGAACTACTTTCAGATATAGTTATATAAATTACAGTAAATTCTTGCGAATCTAATTGAGAATAATTTGTGTCCACATCAAAATTGCGTAATTAAACGAGAGATCGTAAATAAACAAGGAGTAGCAAGTATACCTAATATATTTTCTGTTTTCTAATAATGTATTGATTAGAAAAAGTTCAGAGACTTTCCTACTTTTAATAAAAAGTACTTGACTATTTTTACTTAAGTTCTGTGTAGTTATGTGGTTTAATGTCTTTTTTCCTTAAGAAAAAAATGATGAAAAATAAATATTTTTTTTCAACTGTTTATGTATATTTTTCTGTTTTTTGTTTTAAGATTAATGTTGTCTTGGATGTTATTATAGTAAGATTAAACAATTTTTGAGTTGAAAAGAATTTTATTCCATAAGTGTTGTAAGGAGTTGTGCTATGGACTTTAAAAGATTTTAAGGTGTAAAGGGGAGTTAAGACACCTAAGTTATAATGAGCAAATCAGTAAAAATTAAAAAGTTTGTTATGGAAGGCACACACCAAATTTGCAAAGATTTAAACATTATTTATAGTATATTTCCCAGACTTTTTAAAATTTTAAGAGCTACTATAGTAATTCAGCAATGAAGCTTATAAACTCAAGTTTGTTTTAAGTTAGTAATTACACGCTTGAGTAAACAAATCAGTGCTTTTTAACATGTACATTATCTACTCTTATGTTTTTCAAAACTTTTACTTAAGATTTTCAAAAAAAGTTTAAAATTTAAAATATCTATTTTTTAGGAACTCTAAATTGTATAATTAAACGGGAGTGTGTAGATTCGCGAGGGATTACTGTATTATTTTTTTTCTGCAACTCTTCGAATTTTTAGGAAATACTATTGTTACATACATTTATTAGTTTATTTATAACTTTTTATGCTTAATGTTTAGAAATTAAATTTAAACAATATATAAATTATGTTTAATATTTTGAAAAAAAAAGTTGATGTATTTAAATTTTATTTAATTAAAAACTGTTTTACTACTTGATTTTCACAATTTTAAACTTGTTCCATCTCTTAAAAAAAGTAAAAAATCCCTAAAATATTTTTGTAAATGTATTACAGTATGAGTTTATATAATTTAAGTTGACAATAAAACATTTTAAATTACAGATTTAAATACTACTGTTGTATATAAAATTAAGTTTAAAAATTGTTTGAACTATTTAAAAAAAGAGTTATGATCTAATAATTGAAACATTTTCTTAACTTAGCAAAATAAAAGTGGTTGTTTTATATTGCTATTGATTAACTTTATTTTTAGATGAGTTAAGAGTCTTAAAAAAAGTTTCATGGACAAAAAATAACAAATAACCAAGTAAAAATGATTTATAAAACTTCTAGAAAGTTTTTAGCAAAATCATTTAAAAGGAGATTTTTTTTTATTGTGTACAAGTAGATTGCTGTAAAAGAGTAAACTTACATTTTATATTTTATTTATATAGTACAAGTTGTTACTATTATTGACATAAATTTGATTTCGTATCTACCTGAATATATTAGCTTTAACTACTTTTAAAAAAAAACTAATTTTTTTTGACTATTTTTGCATTAAGTTACAGCAAAAACATGTATGTAGGTTGAAGTAATATAATTTTATTCTACAACATTGACAGAAAATGAGTTTAGCTGTGAAATTTGTCATAGAAGCTATTCAAGCAAAGGAAATCTCAACCAACACATGAAAGTTCATGACGAATCGATAGCAATAAAATGTGATGCTTGCTTTCAAAAATTTTCAAATAAAATCGAACTTAAAAGACATTATAGAACTCATACAGGAGAAAAACCTTTTGTTTGTCAAACTTGTGGTAAAAAATTTGCTCGAAAAGATAGCTTGACTCGTCATCAAGCAACTCACAGTGATGTTAGGTCCTTTAAATGTTCGGTTTGCCCAGAAGGTAGATATTTTAAAACGAAACATCACTTAAGAAATCACATGGTATATCATTATGAACCAAAGTTTGCTTGCAGTCATTGTGATTATAAAACTCACACTAAAGGTAATCTGAATCAGCATGAAAAAATTCATGACAAGAAAGTTTAAGTTTTAATATAATTTCTGTGGTTGTAACTAAACTGAATTTTTTTTTTTTTGAATTATTAGTACAATCTTGAATTTTAAGTTTAAATTAACTAAGCTGCAAACTAAATAAGTTTGGTAGCTTTTAAACAGAATTTTTATTTATTTTACATTGCAAAAAAGCTTAACTTATTATTTTGACACTTCTATAGACAACGGTTTTTTAAATAAGTTTCTTACAGCAAGGTTTATTACAAATGTATAGTTTAAAAAAAAATAAATTAATAAAAAAAAGTTATTTTTTTAGAGTTTATGTGGAGTTTATAGTTCTTTAAGTTTTAAGTTGAGTTTCTTTTAAGTGATTAGTAAAATAAAGCTTTATTAATGTTAAGTTGTTTATTTAAAGTACAAAGATATAGTTTTCATTACCGTTGAATATATGTTATTATTGTAAAAATCTTTCCTTGGGATATGTTTTGAACTAAATGGTTATAATCATTTCGTAAATATATTTTTTATATTATAGTTTAAGATATAATTTTTACTAAAAATGCTATTTTTATGCTATTACAAGTACAGACAAAATATAAATACAGTTATAAAAACAAATACACCACTGAAAAATTTTATACATTTATTTAATGTTTTATATCATTTGTACAAACTTTGAGATTGAAAAACCCTTTCTATTCATTGGCTCCGACTATTTACTGTTTTACTATACTTGTGTTAATTTTAGTTTTAATAAACTAAGACAACTTATGTGTATAAAGTATTTTTTATGCCTAAAGTGTCTTTTTTTAGCTTACAATAAAAAGCTAAATGATTGATTTTTTAAGCATTCCTACTCTTAATTTTTTACGTTTTTTTTTACTTGTAGAGTTGCTTTAATTTTTTGTTATAAGTTTTTTCTTTAGTGTTACTGGTTAGTATTGTTGTTTTATTGATGCATGTTAATATTCGTTTAGATAATTTTTCACAGTAATTTAGTCTATAATGGAATCTACTTCTAATGACTTGCTCATAGATGTAAGTATGTAAATTTTTCAATGTTTTCTATTACTTTTATATAGTTATAAATAAAGATTATTTTAAATCTTTTTTAATGTTATAATATATCGACGACTTTAGAGACTCTTTACAAAAACAATTTGTTATTTCATTTAAATTTTCTTACATTTTAATTCTAAAATTACGAGGTTATATTTTTCTTACAAAGTAAATTTAACCAAGCAAATTTGCTTGTGGTCAATTTGAAAGAAGTTATTAATAAATTGCAAGCTAAAAAATATTACTACTCAAAATAAAGTAAAAAAAATTAACAATTGAAAACAAGAAGCTTTCTATTAAATTAAATTATTTTAAAAAGGGATTCAAGACAAAACATATCAAGTAAGTATATTAAATTGAAAACCTCAATATTTTATTAATATCATAACTTTACTTTGCTTTTATATACTTGTTTTTGGTTTTTACTTTAAAGTTATGACGAATATTTAAACACAGCAAAAGTAATAGTAAAGACAAAAATCAAATTAAATCAGATCAATTTGAAATTTTATCTAATGACAATGAAATTGTGAGAAGTAGTAACAAATCAGTAAACATTGAAAGTAGTAAGTAAATTTGTTTACTTCTGAGTTATAAAAATTAGTTAACAGTTGATTTAATAATTAGCTTAAAAAAACTAGTTGTTTTTACGTTATTTAATAAAATAAATAACTTTAATTTAGATATTATTTAAGCTTTCTCAATATATTCATATATTTTATTTAAAGTTTTTTTTTAAACTATGTAGTTTTAATATTTGAATAACATAACATTTATCAGTTAAGTGATAAATTCAATTGATTTTTAATTTAATAGAAAATTTTTATTTTTTTAATTTTAAACAAAATAATTAACATCAATCTAGTTATAAAGACGCTTTTGACAATAATCTAATGACTAAAAAACTTTTATTTTATCTACAACTTAAAATAAAACACATTATATAAGAGCTCAATAGCAATGTCAGTGACAGAATAATAAAAATAATAATTTTGCGAAAGATAAAAAAGTTGAACAAAGTGTTTTGGGTGAAACTATTTCAACTAAAAACAGTAATTCAAATGAGAAAAGTAAAGAAATATACTTTAAGTAAGGATTGATAGATATAATTTTTTCTTATAAAAACAAAAAATAAATTTCAGGTCTAACCAAGTTTCAAGCTTAAGATAGAAACTAGTATAACTTTTAAATATTTTTTATGATTAAGTAGATAGCTTATGTCAAAAGAGTAGTATGTTTTTTAATCTTTTTTTTTCATTTTACATAAAGTACACTTAAGTAACTGTTACAAAACCATTATTATTTTCAAATGGATAAGTACTAGTTTTAGACACTATGTAAATTAGTTTGAAATTATTTTGAATAATTTTTAGTAATAATGTAAAAATTTTGATTGTCTTTAATTTTTTCTTTTTAACTCAAAAATTTTTACTTAGATTTACGATATACTAAACAGAACTAATAAAATACTGTATACAGAAAAGTTGCTCATTTATCGAATAATAACAAAAGATTTCTGAGCAAAGGAAATCTCAACCAACACATAAAAACTCATGATAAATCAAAAGCATTTAAATGTGATGTTTGCTTGAAAGTTTTTAGCAGAAAGTCACAAATTAATTTTATTATAGAACTAATACAGGAGAAAAACCTTTTGCTTGTCATGTTTGTGATAAAAAGTTCTCTCAAAAAAGTAAATAGTTCGACATCAAGCAATTCACAGTGATGTTCGATCTTTCAAATGTTCTGTTTGTCCAGAAGGCAAATTTTTCAAAACAAAACTTGGGTAAGTCAACAGACTGTCTTTCATTGTGAACCAAATTTTTCTTGCAGTGATTGTGATTATAAAACTCACACAAAATTTAATTTTATTAAGAATGAAAAACTCATAACATGAAAAGAGCTTGATTTTTTAAAATTTTTACTTAAAGTTTAAAACTTTTACTGAAACATTTTAGTTGGATTCGCAAAAACATGAAATTTAACTATGTGCTTTATTTGTTTTTTTTCTAATGTTGAATAGATTAACGTACATAAACTCAAAATTAAAAACCTTTGATATATCTATGTTTTAACATAACATTTAATTTTTCTGTGAAAACTTAATTACAATCAATAAATTTATTACAATGGCTAAATAGCTGTAGTGTCATATACAAATTAAAATATATAAATTATTTCAGATTTGAAACATATTGTTAGTGACAAAAACGATAATTATTTGAAATACATTAAAGTTGAACAGTATGATTTGGATCAAAATACTTCTACTGAGAATAGTAATTTAATTTCCAACAGTAAAGGTATTAATTTTAAGTACACAAAGAACAAATTCAAGATATTTTTAAGATAAACAAAAAATAATTACAGATCTTGCTAAGTTTCAAAGTCAAGATGTAAGATTTCATAAATCTTATGGTAAAGTTGTAAGTTCATCTCGAGCTCCTGGTAAGTTTTTCAATCAGTTTATTAGTTTTTTATTTACTTTCAAGCAGTAATTCAAATATCCTCATTTTTATCTAAATAAATTCTACACTTATTATAAGGTCTCAAAGTGCTACTAACTGTCTTTATGATGTGAATTTTCAAAATAAACTCATATTTTTTTGTTTTTATTAGAATTACTTTATTCTACAATCGTCTTATTAGTCTATGTTTTACAGAAAAGTTATTTAATCGTCAAGTTTGCAATAGAAGTTATTCATACAGTTATAATCTCAACCAACATATGAAAATTCATGAACAATCTAAAGCATTCAAGTGTGATGTTTGCTTCAAAGTATTTGTAAACAAATCAAACCTTAAAGTTCATTATAGAACGCATACAGGAGAAAAACCTTATGTTTTCCAAACTTGTGAAAGAAAGTTTAATCAGAAAAGTCAACTATTTCAACATCAAGTAACTCACAGTGATGTTCGATCTTTCAAATGTTCTATTAGTCCAGAAGGTAGACATTTCAAAACAAAAGCTGGATTAACTAATCACATGGTATATCATTATGAACCAAAGTTTTCTTGCAATTATTGTGATTATAAAATTCACAAAAAGTATAACTTAGTAGTTCATAAAAAAGTTCATGATGAGAAAATAAATTAGCTATGAAGTTTAACCATTGTAGTTGTAAGAAACTAAACTGACATTCATACTAAAACTTTGTAGTTGTATATCACAATTTCAAGTTATAACTTAAAATAAACTAGCTAAGTAGCTAGCTTAGTATATTAACTTTGTCATTTTTCAAAATTCTTTTAAGTTAATAAATTGAACGCAAAGAGTTTAAAGTAATATTAAAGTTGCATTATTTTTGAAAAAGCAGAATTTTTTTAGTTTTGCAAAAAATAATTAATTTAAAAAATTTAACTAGTATGTTGATGTATCCTTTTTGTTTAATGTACATATATATAAACGTCTTTTATTACTTATTCTTAGTAAATATAACAAAGACTGTTATTATTTCTTACAGTTACATTTACAATGTCGACAACAGAACTTTATGAAATTAAACGATTATCACATTACAATAACAGTTTTTTGATTTATGTATACTCGGACTGAATGTTGTTTTTGAACTTAACATATTTGTTCGACTGAATAACTAGTATTACAATATCTAGACATATGTTTTCTTTTTAATTTGTTTCGGAGTTGTTTTATAATTGATGTATATAAATTGCAATTTTGACAAACATCTGTTTTTCTTTAATTTTTTTATGTAACAATTGTAAAAAAAATACTTTAGTGCTTATTTTACAGCCCTGATTTGAACAAATTTTCCATTGTTTTACAAAATTTATGTAGTTTAAAAAAGTTATATATAACAAAAAAATATTTTGTTGTTTTTCAAAGAATAAAGTAATGTCAATCTTAAATACTTAACATATTTTTTTTGCTAAAAGTTTTTGTTTTGACTATTTTTTACTGTACAACAACAATAGAAGCACTGAGTTTCAAATAATAGCAAATAATTATTTAAGTTTTAAAAATCTCAATCAGGGTTTCCGAAACTTTTTTCAAAAGGTCCCCTTTGATAAAATTTAAAAAGTTAAGGCCCTTTCAAACAAGATTGTTCAAAAAACTACCATTAAAAACGCACAAGACCTTTTTTTGCTGTTCATCATCAAATCAAAAATTTTAGTGTAAGTTTTAAATTCTGGCCTTTTGGCTCCCCCTTTTAATACTTGTGGCCCCCTAAGATGTCTACAATATCTAGTATAAGTTTCAAAAATACCATTTAAACGCTTTAAACAATTAATTTTGCTATTCATCATTAACTCCAGAAAATATTATATAGGTTTAAAATTTTGACCTCAAGGCCCCCATGTGGTCCTTTTACTGCTTATGCCCCCTCATTTTGCCCACTTTGGGAAGCCCTGATCTAATTGTTTAACTAATTATTATAACACTAAACTTTACTATTTTTAAAAGAAACTTGTGTTGTAGTTGACAAAACTTAATGTTAAATATATATTTTGCTTTACTGTAAATATGTTTTACTGGTTAGTTTTGTTGTTTAAATTTGTTAGAAATTATTACTAATTCAGATTTGCAGTAAAAGATAGAAAATTTATTGTTATAATGGAATTCATAGATCAGTCACTTCTTACAGATAAAAGTAAGTTAAATTTTCAAATAATAAATGTAATTTAATTATAAAGTATTTAAAAATCCTATAAAAGTTAAAGTTAGTTAAAATTACTTTTTTATTATGTCTTCTTTTACTATTTAAATAAATTAAAGCAACTACAAGTATTCTCAGGGCAAAAGGACTTTGTTAGATATTACAGAATACGTACAGGAGAAAAGCATTTTGCTTAACAAGTTTGTGATAAAAAATTCGCTCGAAAAAGACAATTACTTCCACATCAAACTACTCACAACGAAAGATCTTTTAAAATTTCTATTTGTTCAGAAAGTAGATTTTTTAAAACAAAATATCTTTAGTTTAATTTGAATTTAGGTTTATTTTTTTGTTTTGTTTTAAATTTTTAGTTTAATTTTCTTAGTTATAACTTCAAGTTAGTTTATTTCTAGAAGATGTATCAAACCAAGCAAATTTTCTGCTGGTCAATATAAAAGAAATTATTGATAAATTGCAAGCTAATAATATTAAGTTTAAAAACTAATTAAAAACGTTAACAGTTGAAAACAAGCAATTGATCATTTCAAACAAGAAGCTCTTTGTTGAAGTAAATTGTTTTAAAAAAGTTTTAGAAACAAAACATTTAAAGTAAGTCTGTTAAATTTTTAATATCAATATTTTATTACTACCATAACTTTACTTTTAAATACTTTTTTTTTGTTTTTTTTTTCGACGAATAATTTAACACAGTAAAATTGATAGAAAAGACAAGTACCAATATAAATCAGATTAAGTTGAAACTCCATCTACTGATGATGAAATTGTAAGAGATAGTAACAAATATGTAAACTTTGAAATTGGTAAGTAGATTTCTTTACTTCTGTATTATAAAATTTTTCAACATTTTATTTACACAATTAGCTTAAACAAATTGTTTGTTTTTTTGTTTATTTAGTAAAAAATATTACTATAATTTAAATGTTATAAAATCTTTTTCAATACATACATATATGTTATTTAAAGTTATTTTTTTATGCTATACTTAGATCTCAATATTTGTATTTTGTAACTTTTAACAAATCTGTGATTTTTTTTAATTTGTGTAACTTAATAATTTAAATAAAAAAGAACAACTTTTTTCTACTGTTACATAATAGTTTTAATTATCATCAATATAGTTATAACGATTAGTAATACAATAGTTCGATGACTAAAAGGTGTTATGTTATCTACAACTAAAGGTTAAATAAATCATTTCAGATCTAACAGTATTGTCAGTTACACACACAAACAACATAATAATTGTATGAGAGACACAAAAATTGAACAAAATTAATTAAAAACAGAAATTCAATTATATAAAAATAACTGTACATTAATAAAGTAAAAAAATTATTTAGTTGTTCAAATAAGCATAAAAAAACAGACCTTGCCAAGTTTCATACTAATGATGTAAATTTTCTGAAATTTCATGATAAAGTTGGTAGCTCATCTGAATTTTGTGGTTGGCTTTTCTTTCAATTTATTAATTTTTCAAACTTGATTTAATGTATACATGTATAAATTACTATTACAAACGAATATCAAAATTATTTTTATTATAAATACTTTTATAAACTTAGTTTCAAATACAATTCTACATAACCTGCTTCTACAATTAAGATATTTTACTTGTACTATAAAACCTAAAAATTCTACTGACTGTCTTAAAAGCTTAAATTTTTATTTCTGGTATCTTTTTGTTGTAAATACTATATAAAAAAAGGTCTATTAAGAATTTTTACAGAAAAGTTGTACATTTGTCGAATTTGTAGTAAAAGGTATTCAAGCAATACAATCTCAATCAACACATAAAAGTTCATGAAGAATCTAAAGAATTTAAATGTGATAGTTGCTTAAAAGTATTTTTTAAAAAGTTTAATTTAGAAGTTCATTATAGAATTCATACAGAAGAAAAACCTTTTGCTCGTCAAGTTTGTGATAGAAAGTTAGCTGTTAAAAGTAATCTAGTTCGACATCAAGCTACTCACAGTGATGTTAGATTATTTAAATGTTCCATTTTTCCGGAAAGTAGATTATTTAAAACTAAAGGTGTTTTAAAAAAACACATGATATTTCATTATGAACAAAAATTTGATTGTAGTCATTGTGAGTATAAAACTCACATAAAATCTTATTTAAATAGGTATGAACAAATTCAAGAAAAAAAAAGTTAATTTTTTAGTATAATTTTTTTGCACTACTAACCTTAATTTTGAATTTTAAAAGTTTATTTCATAAAATTAGCTTAAAATTTACTTATAAATTTATATTTAAAAGTTACTGCAAAAAATTATAAACATGCTGTTTTGAATTTTTTTTTTCTGACTATCCAATTTAACTACTTCTTTTAAAATGTTTAAAATACAGAATTGAAAGAAAATTATTGATTAAGTTTCAAAGAGTAACTCTCTTCGACATTGTTCACAAGCATGAAACAGTTTAAAAAAACAATATTTTCGTTATAAATATTTTGTTAAGTATGTACTTATTTCAATTTTTTAGTGTACACCTTGTTTAGTTATTAAATACTTGATTTAGCTAAATTTTGTTACTCATAAATCTTAGTAATTTAAAAGATTATTTTTATAATCTGTTATAATCCTTTATAAACATTTTAATATCTGTTTAATTTTTGAAATAGATATTATTCATTGTGGTTTTGGTTTCATAATTAAAGATAAGTATAATTACTACAAACCATTTTATTTGATAAAGTTATTAATTTGACTTTCAAATTTAGTGAATCTTTACAGTAAGCTATTTTCAAATGTGATGTTTGCTTGACAATGTTTGAAAATTATTCAAAACTTGAACCTCCTTACATAATTCAAACAGGAGAAAAACACTTTGTTTGTCAAATTTGTGACAAATAATTTCTCATAATAATGCACATTAAATCAACATCAAGCAACTTATTATTTTTTGATCTTTTAAATGTAGTATTTGCCCAGAATGTAGAGTTTTCAAAACTAAATATAGGTTGAACATAAATATGCAATATCATTATGAACATAAGTTTACTTACATTCATTGTGATCAGAAAATCCATACGATAAAGTCGTTTAAACAAACATGAAAGAACTCATGTTCTTACAAGTAACTACTTATTTGTTTTTTAAATCGATTTAAAAAAAAAGTATATTATTAAATAGTAATTTGTTTGTAAAAATTTGTCAACTAGGAGAAATAATACAATTTTATAGATTTAATTTACATACATAGTTTTTTTTTTGCTCTATTTGGCAGCTGTACAAAAGTTTTTGATAAAAATATTTTGTTTGAGTTATTCACAGAATCAACGTAAGTAAACAACCAAACTTTATTATAGAAGGTTTTATTGAGTTTGTTTGAAACGTATTGGATACTGGAAATTCTTTAATTCTTAACTAATTTTATATGTAACTTTGCTGTTTTTACTTTTCAAAAGTAAAGTTAGAAATTTTTTAAGGTACTTCTATATTTTTATAATTAACTACAAGCTTACTCTACTTTTTCCGTTGTTTAAATCAATTCTACTAATTTTAAAATATTTTAAAAGGTTATGGTTCTATTGTATAAAGAAGATAAGTATTGTTTTATTTCTTTTTTTTTTACACTTATATTTTTTATGTAGACATACTACAGGAAAGTACAAGCATTCAGATATAAGTAGTAATTAATAATTGTTTTATTGTTTTGCTAAAAGATATTCTATAGTTTAAAATGATAACATGACATTTTATGTATTTAAAGGTTTCTACTATAAAAAATATTTAACTACTTTGTTACAGTTTAAAGCACGTGAAGTTTAAAAAACTAGTTATTTGTAAAATATTATTCTGTATTTGTAAAATACAATTCGTTTAAAGTTTTTTGAAAAACTACTAAATATTTTTTCTTTACTCATGTTGTTAATTTTAAGATTTAAGATTTTATTAAATTTTCTATAATATTCCACATGTTATTTTGTTAAATTTGTTATAATCGTTTAAGTATTAGTTAATAAGTTTATAATGGAGTTTACATCTGAAACTTTCCTTGCAAATACCGGTAAGTAAAATTATCTACATTAAATTTTACTAAAGTTAACTTAAAAAAAAACTTTGGTAGTTCATTAAATGATATGTATACCATTTTAATACTTAAAACTAATATTTTGCTTAATAAATTAAAATCAAAAATTTAAACATAATCTATATTAGCTAATTTATAATTTCTTAATTTTTCTAAATTTTTGTTTACTAGGCTATTTACTTCTAGATGTGCTAAACCAAGCTAATTTTCTTCTGACAAATTTAAAAGAAATAATTCAAGATTTACAAGCTAAAAATGTTCATTTTCAAACTCAAGTAGAAAAACTAACATTAAAGAATACCAAAGTAACAACTGAAAACAAGCAACTGATTATTTCAAACAAAAATCTCACTAATGAAGTAAATAGTCTCAAAAACAAATTAAATGGAAAAGTTATTAGGTAGTTTTATGAAGCTTATTTCTTCTTATTATAATTCTTTTAACATTAACTTATATAACTTAATTTTTGATATTAGTAAAAGTGTTAATCAATTTTTAACACAGCAAAAGTTTTAAAAACAACAAGATTCAAAACAAATCATATCAAATTGAAACTTCATCTACTGATGATGAAATTGTAAGAAGTGGTAATAAATCTGTAAATTTTAAAAGCAGTAAGTAAAGTGGTCATTAAACAAAGTTTACTTGATGTTTAGTATGTTAATTATAATACTTAGTCTAGTTTTTCTTAATTTTATTTATAGTACACATAATTTTGTTTCTTATTCTAAACACTTATTAAAGCTTAAATTTATTGGGAAGCTTAAAAACATTAAGAAGTTTTACTCGTAGCATTCCGATATGGTATAGAAATTCAAAAGTTATATTTTACCATGAAATAAAACTACTTTCAAAAAACCAATAAGTTTTTTAAGTAATTAATTAAAATAAACAAAAAGCTAACATGTAGAACTTATAATGCGCTAAAATAAATGTATTTAATACAGATTTGAAAAGTTTTGTCGGAGGTAAAAGCATTCAAACTAATAATTGTGAAAAAGACATAAAATTTAAATTAAATAGTTTGGATAAAATAAATACAAGTGTAAACACTAACTTATTTAAGAAAAATAGTAATAAATAACTACTATAAGATAGTTTTAAAATTTAGTTAATTAATAACTTGATAAACAATCTGATGTTTTTATTTCTAGTGTCAAAGACAACGAGAACCACTTTGTTTAGACAGAAGACTATAATAAATTAGTAACAACAAACTTATTGTAAAAAATAAAATATTGCTTCTTCTATTTTTGAAAAAATGAACAAAAACACGCTTTTTTTCACTAGTACTTTTGCTTATTTAAACATTTTCAAGTGATAAACGGCTTTACAATACAATTTAATTAAGAATAACATTTTAGATTTTACCAAACTTCAAGATAAAAAGATGCAGAAGTTAAATGATACAGTTGGTAGCTCATCTAAATTTACTAGTGAGTTGTTTTGAATAGTTTTACTTTTCAATTTTTACTTTATTTCTGTTTTTAATAAGAGTTAAAAATTATTCAGTTTGTTTTTTAGATAACAAACTTTAAGATTATTAATAATGAGTACAATAAAAATTGAAATTAAATATATATGATCGAAAAATTACATATTATTCCTTTAAGAAAATTTGACATTGAAGTTTTATTTGCTTGTAATTTAAGTTGCTATACTTTTCTTAGATTTTGAATAAAATAACTATTTTGATAAGTTTGTTTAGTTGTGAGTTGTTATTTTAAATAATCAGATTAAAGTATCATTTTAAAATTGGTTATTTTACGGTTTTTTTAATAATATTTTATGCATTTTAAGTGATATTTGAAATACTAAAGTCTAATAGATGTTCAAACCTTCTACATTGTCGTTTGTGTATATAATTTTTTTTTTGATTTTATAAAACTACAGCTTGTAACATTACCCTAAGCTATTTTGTTTTTTTTTTAGCAACTCTAAATTTAAAGTTTTTTTCTGTTTTTCTCTATGTAGTTATTTACTTTTAAAAAGTTAATATACTAATTTTTTTATATGTCTGATATTCTGCTTTAAATATTGTAAAAGTTTTTATGCTTTAAATGGCTTTCTTAGTTTTTTATTATTCGACTTTACTTTAAATTTAATTAGAATATTTTTTCATATACTAGTATAAGTTTAACTAATTAATTTCACAGAAAAGTTGTTCAATTGTCAATTTTGTAACAAAAAAAATTGAAGCAATAAATGTCTCAATCAACACATAAAAATTCATGACGAATCAAAAGCATTTGAATTTGATATTTGCTTCAAGATGTTTGAAAGCAAAGCACATCTTAAATCACATTATAGAATTCATACAGGAGAAAAACCTTTTGCTTGTAAAATTTGTGATAGAAAATTCGCTGTAAAAGGTGATTTAGTTCGACATCAAGCAACTCACAGTGATGTTAGATCTTTCAAATGTTCTATTTGCCCGGAAGGTAGATTTTTTAAAACGAAACATCAACTAAGCAATCACATGGTATATCATTATGAACCAAAATTTGCTTGCAGTCACTGTGATCATGAAACTTACAGGAAATGTGATTTAAAAAAGCATGAAAGAACTCATGAAAAGTAAAAGTTAAAACAAAATGTATTTTATTATAGTTTTTAGTAATAAGACTACTAAAGTAAAACATTGTCTGACGCTGTATTTATTAAGTTGAGTTATGAAAACACTTTTTTTCATCTAGTCATTTCTTTTATCTTAAATCAGAGAAAAAAATTGTTTAAAGTTCATGAAAAATAGCTTATGACTTGTTTGTTTTGTTTAATGTAGTATAAGCAGCTGAACTAAAATTATTTTGTAATTAATTGTAAATTGATGATTCTAAATAATTTTATGACAAGTTCAAGTAAACCTATTTAGTAACATGCTGTGTAATATGTCTAGTTTTGTTAAAATTATCTTTAAGATTGTTCTATTTTACAATTTAAACTCAAGAATTAGTACAAATAAAATAGAAATAATATATAACAATAAATCAACTATGTTAAAATAAAATCTAATACTTTATACATAGTTAATTTATTGTGATATACTTTTTTTTACTTTCTTTATACTTTTTATTTACTTTTTTGTTATATAAAATTTAATACTTTAAATCTAGTTCAGCAAACAAGTTGTTGTTTTAAATCTAACTTCTACTTACGTTTTTTAATGTTAAGAAATAAAGCAGAACACAAACACTTAAACCATTTTCATCTTGTTTTTCAAGTGGTGAAGGTTTTTGTTTAAAATTTTATAATAAATGGAAGTCATGAGATTTTTAAACTTCTAATTTTGATAATTAAAATAGTATAAATACTCAGTTATTGGAACGTAAATGTTTAAGTTTAAGTACTTTATTTGTGAATTTTGTATTAGTTTAGTCTTCTGTTTCTATAAATCAAATAAAGTTAAACTTATATAAAATAAAACAGTTTCACAGTCCAAATTCAAAGCTTAAACAAGTTGCAAGTAAATATATGGTATGAAACTAATACTGTTGTTAGTTCGTTATTGTAATGTTAATTATTTCGTTTCGTGTTTAAATTTATTAGAAAAAGTTTCGTTATACAGATTTGTATTAATTTATGATAGTTTATGAAATCATTATCATAATGGAGTTCATAGGTCATTCACTTCTTACAGATGAAGGTTAGTAAAAATTTTACTATTATGCTACGTTCTATATTACACTTATAATGTAATTAGTGTGTATATAAAGTGTTTTGATTAGTAAACTAGTTTTAAATTTTTGTAAATAGACCTAAATTTAGTTAGCTACCATTTTATTTTATATATCTCATCATTTTCTCTAAATTATATGTTTTGTATGCCTTTTAACAATATCATTATTTGTTTTAAAAAGCAGTCTAGCAAAGTATTTTTTCAATTTGTAAAAGTGTTAGTAGTTGAAGTAGGTCCAAGATTCAGGTTTTTTTAAATTTAATCAAGAAAATTAAGTAAGTTTGTGTATCTAAAAACTTTTGCTACTATACATAACTATACAGACAAAATCAGTTTTGTGTACAAAACTGCTTAATGTACTTAAAAAATTTGTATTATTATTTTTTAAATATCTTAAATTTTTGAATTTAAATGAGTTTATTTAGTTTTAATAGAAAAAAATATGTTATTAAACTTTTCTTGTAGCTTTACAGTTATACAAAGCTAGAAGTTAACAGCTTTGTCAGTTGTTGTTATGTGATTTTACTTCCTGTGTTAATGGTTTAAGAGTAATTACTATTGAGTACATACAAATTAAAAAAAAGTAAATACAATGCTATTACTATTGAGTTAATATTTTTATTTTCTAAAACTTTTCCCTTAATTGTTTCGTTTTTAAAAAGTTGTTGTCTGTTTTTTAATTAAATATACTAAACTTTTTAGTTTTAGAAACCTGTCATAAACATTTTATTAGTTGAAAACTTCTTTTTATAATGGAGTTTCTAGGTCAATCACTTTTTACTGATGAAGGTTAGTAAAGTAACACAACTAATTAAAAGTTTTAGAATCAATTAGAAATAATTTTTTTTTATAAAAACTTAGCTAATAAGCATTTGTTTATATTCTTTATTACTTTAACTGATCAAAAAATATTAGATATGTCAAACCAAGCTAATTTACTACTGATTAACTTGAAAGAAATAGTTGATAAGTTACAATCTGAAAAAGCTTATTTCAAAACTCAAGTAGAAAAACTAAAAATAGAGAAGAAACAACTAATTGTTTCAAGTAAAAGTCTCACAAACAAAGTAAAATTGTTAGAAAAAGATTTGCAAAAAAAAAATCATTGTAAGTTTCAAATATTATTGATAATTTATGTTAGTAAGCTGTTATATAAGTAAGTTATGATTATAAGTTCGGTGTTTAATCTTACTAACAAGTTCTTTTATCGATTAAAGCATGAAAAATAAAAACTACAATGAAGAAAAATTAAAAGAAGCTCAATTTTCATATACTGATGTTGACCCTGTTAATACTACTGATCAACCCTCTACTTCAAAAAACAGTTAGTTAAAAACTATACACACATTATGACTTCTATCTTTTACAACATGTAACTAAATGTTGAGAAGTAAAAATTTTATTTAGCTTTTAAATTCATTAGAGTTGTTTGTTAAAATTTTAAAATAAAACTCAGCATTTATAACGACTCAATAAATAAAATAATTGATAAACTTTTACAACTTTTTTGTATATGACCTATTTTAAAAATAGGAGATTGATTTTATTGTATTTTTGTTTTTCAAGTTTCTATCGTTTTCTTTAACGAACTATTTCGTATAGATTCTACTAAAACTGACATTATTAAAAAAATACATGAAAATTTAAAAACTATTATAACTGAAGAAAGTAGCTCGGATGAAATTAGTACACCTCAAAACACCAACAAGCAAAACAACGGTAATTTAGTTAATAAGTAAAAATACTGTAAAATGCTGGTGTCTTGAAATATTTTTAAAACAATGTTTATAATAACGATTTTTTCGCATAATCAAAGAAAAGCACCTAAAGTTCAAAAATTAGATAAAAATTTAGTACCATTTGTAGTTCAAAAGTTATGTATTTAGTCTCGCAAACATAATAAACTAAAATAGAATACTTCGTGTATACTCATTCTAAATATAAAAAGAGAAAATGTACTTTTATTTTCTTTAAAAAAAAAAGTTTATTTTAATTAAAATTTCATTTAAAAAAATATAAAACATATTTTTATAATATTGTTACATAAATTCAGTTTTCTGTCTATCTAAATATAGTATTTTAAACAACATCTTGAATTTAATATAATGTTTGAATTTATTTTTAATTAATTTCAAAAACTATATAGTACCTTGACTAAGTTTAATTTTTCTAATCGCATTAACAGATAACCAGTTAAAATCTCAAGTTTATTGTAGAAGTTATTCAACTAAGTATAACCTCAATCAACACATTAAAATTCATGACGAGTTAAAAGCATTTAAATGTGATCAATGTTTGAAAGTATTTAGTAGAAAGTCAACACTAGAAGTTCATTATAGAACTCATACACTAGAAAAACCTTTTGCTTGTCAAACTTGTGATAGAAAGTTTGCTCAGAAAAGTAATTTAGTTCAACATCAAGCAACTCACAGTGAAACTAGATCTTTTAAATGTTCTATTTGCCCAGAAGGTAGATTTTTCAAAACGAAAGAAATATTAAGCCAACATATGGTATATCACTATAAACCAAAATATCCTTGTAGTCGTTGTGGATATAAAAGTCACACTAAAGGTAATTTAAAATCTCATGAAAAGACTCATGACAAAAACAAAGATACAACTTGCATAACAAATAAACAGTATTGTAAAAAAAAAATAACTCAAAATTATGCTAAAACTTTTTAGTTATAAGTCTAAGTTTTGTTTCAAATATTTTTATTGGTAATATTACGTCAATTATGTCTGATCTTCTAAGACAGGGGTCGGCAGGCAGTTGGTGGTGGCGGGCCAAATTTCAAATTTATAAAGTCTTCGTGGGCCGCAGTTTTAGTTTTAGTGACATTTGAATAAACTATTGCTTTTAGTTTTAGTCAAACTAGAGAAAAGTTTTACTTTTATTCACCTTATCTTTTTAAATGACTTTTAGCTATACATAGAATGCCTATTTAAATTAATATTTATTAGAACAAAATTTTCTTTGACTAATACACTTGAGTTTTAATAAACTATGTACTTTCATAACCACTTAGTAAGTTAAACTTAATACTTTTGTAATTTTACTTACAACCTAACTCTCTATGTAAACCAAATTTGAAAGACAATTTATGGGTTACTTTTATATATTTGTTATATTTTTCATATTTTGAAGAATATTTACTTCAAAAAAAAGTTTTTGCGTGTTAAATAGTTTACATACATTAAAAAAATTAGTAATTAGTTAACTTAATAAGATTAATACCTGTTTGTATTCCAGAAAGCTAGAAAAAATTCTTTAACATAATTAATTCTCGAATACTTAAATAAAATATATATTAGTAACTAGTCTTTTACGTGGTTGCCACTTAAAATGTAAAAATGTCTGATTTGTATCAAACCAGCCTAAGTTTATTAAAAGTTGAAAAATCTAATAAATCGTTTTAATCAAGCTTAAATACCTAGTAAGAATATCATCATCATCAAAAAGTACACAAAGTGTAAGAAAACAAGAAAAAACTACAATTAGTCAACTACACTACAGTCATAAAAACTATTCTATAAATTAAAAGATTTCTTTAAAGTGTTTGAAATAAAATTTTCACACACAGCTGAGTTTTCAAGCTTTTAAAATAGCCTGTTTGTGTTGCAAACAAGTTAAAACAAAGTTCACAACATAAAGAAATAACGAAAGTTATTAACAGTAAATAAATTTCATGCCAAAAATAAAAGTCAGCTGGAATGGACAATTAAGTTCCTTAAAAAATTTAAGAAAAGTATAAAGCTTTATCGAGTCATTAGCGAAATAGAAAAACTTATTTTTTATTAAGCATTATAGCAATTCTTTATCTGCAATAAGAATATTGCATTTAAAAATATTAACTATAAAATATAAGACGAGCTACAAAAAAAAAACGCTAGTTAGGACTTATTGCGAGAAACGATAAAAAAACAAAGCACTAAAGTCAGTTCCAACAAAGCACATGATTATCTTCAGTAACTGCAGAATTATCATAAAGAAATTGTTAAGGAAAGTTATTAAATAGCAAAATTTGTTATTTAAAATAAGATACTGTTTATAATTGAAAACTTTTTTAAATAATTTATGTTGGCAGTAGTGAAAAACTTTTGTTTATTTCTTAAATGAAAACAAAAAGTCGTATTTAGGAAATGCATTGAGGATATAAAGTCGCATATATCAAGTTAGGACTTTAATCAAAATGTTAACATGAGAGCACTGATAGAAAAACTGTTGCTCATCTGAGAATTTTTATTAAAGATGTTTTTACTAACTTTGACATTTTAGTAGAATTTCTTGGTTTAGTTCCAACACGAAGCACAACAATAGGTGAAATTTTACAAGTAAAGGTGCAATGCACCAATAAAAAGTTTTTAGAAGTACAATTCCTTGTTTTATTTTTAGAATAAAGTTTAATTAAAGTTTAAAAAGTGTCATAAAAAATATTTTAATTTAATATTAAAAAACACTGTTAAGCTACTATAATATATTTTTTAATTAAGAAAAGTTTATTTCCTTGATTTTGTGTCAAATCGAAATTTCATTACTTTACATGTAAAAATTGTCTATAATTCCAGGTTTTTCAAAAATACTTAAAATCAAGTTTTTTCCAGAATTTTTAAGCATAAATTTTCAAGTTCAAAGCTTTTCCGGGATTCAAGTTTTTTGGCAACACTTATTGTTCACACTTAAATGTATACAATAATATAAGTAATATTTTGAATTTTATCAGCTGCAAGACTTAAAACTTAACATACATTATAACTCAAACTAACACTGTGGGTTGAGCAAAACTTGCATCATAAATTTAATTTGACACTCTTTCAAGCAAAAAAGCCAGACTGAGTCGAAAAAAACATTCCTGATATTTTTGTATACAAAAAAACAATTCTAGCCAAAAACTTATAAAACGACTTATTTGGCCTGAGATTTGAAGTCTTCAAATAGTGATAGTCTGAGTGTGTACCAATGTTTAGTTGTTTATTTGCTTGAATTCGAACTATATTGATTAACAATGTACAAACTTGATAAATTTACCATCCCTAAATCTAGTTTATAAGTTCCAAAAAACAGCAAATGTGTGTATTGATATGCAAGGCATAAAAGTTTACTAACTTTGACAAAAACAATGTTTGAAAAATGGAATGTATACCTAACAAAAACTATATCAATTTATGTCATCTAACTGTTTTAAATGTGTCTGTACAAATTTAGATATTACATGTAGAAACAACACTGTTAGAAAATTATGCATAAACTAAACTTAAACTAACTAAAATATTAAATAAAAAGTGGTTTTAAATATGAGCATCTTTTTAAGTTGATGTGCATACAAATTAATTTAAGTGCAAAGAAAACTTTTAAAAAAATAAAATGTGTAAAAACAAAAATTAAATAAACTTTCTTTCTTATTACTATGTATAAAAAATATTGAAAAAGAGTATCTAAGCTATCAAGAAATGAAACTTTAGTTAATTACTGTGCATTACTTTTGTACAAAATGGAAAACATTTGCATTTAGTTTATTTAATTAACAGGTATTATATAACTAACTTATTAAATTAAAGCACTCTTTACACTCTTTTTTCAGATAATTACTTGCTGTTGTAAAAAAAGAAGTTATTATGAAACTCAGAAAAATATCCTGTTAGAATGCTAATCTGTCTTTTTCACATTTTTAAATTAAAGTAGTAATTTCTTCTAATTGTTTTTAACTGTTATACAGGGACTTATAACCAAACTAATCAAATTACAACAAATTAACGAAAAAAATTTAACTTGAAATATATTTTGCTCAGCGGGCCACATTTACATGCTCGCGGGCCACAAAATTTTCTTTCGCGGGCCGCATTCCATTCAAAAAAATAACGTGCTCGCGGGCCGCAGATTTACTCTTCGCAGGCCGGAATTGGCCCGCGGGCCGCAGTTTGCCGACCCCTGTTCTAAGATTTCATTAAGTTTTTGTATAAGTTTTTTTGTTAAAATTAAATGATAACTGCGTTGTACTAACTATTTTGCCTACTGCATTTATTTTTTTATACTCTTTAGAAATGTTTTTTTTAGTAGAAACAATTTTTTGACTTAACAACTACAGTTGATTTGTTAAGTTTTTATTTATTTGAATGATTTATGTTACTGTACACATTTTTTTTTTAAATTTATGTTTATTATTTTGTTGCACATGCAGTCTTTTTCAACTAATGTACTATTTTACAGCCTTTTGATATAACTGTTATTAGAATACTAATAAGTAAACTAACCAATTTACCATTTTGTAAGTGACAGTTTTGTCATATTTCGTTTTATTTGTAAAAGTTTTATTATTTCTTTGGTAAATTTTAGCCATAACTTAACATGGTGATTTATCTTGACATAAATAAACATATAAAAACTACATTAAAGTAAATTTATTCAGAATTCAATGTATTGTGCGAAGCGTTTTTGTTTAGGTAATTTAAAACTGACTATTTTTTTCCTTACATTAAAGTATAAACATTCAGCAATAATAAGTTCTAAATTAGTTTTTTATTGCAAGTTTATTTCAAACTTACCATAATAGCTAATAATATTGAGTTGATAAACGTTTCTGCTATCATAATAACATCAATTAGTTTAATCACTTTAGTAGTTAATCTTCAGTAAAATTTAAAATTTTTGTGTTTAGATAGTTTGTAAAACCATGCTTTTTATAACTTGATATAGTTTTATAATGCTGTTATGTTGTTCTAATATTTTTGTTTTCTTCGTTTAGAAATTATATGTATACTTATAAAATATATAATGGAAGCTAAGTTTGAGGCAGTAATTTTAAATAACAGGAAGTTCAGTTTTTTATTAATTTTGAATAATGTTAGTTAAAATCTAATAAACTAGTTTTTGTTTTGTTATACTATATGCCTTTATGTTAATTACTGTTTATAATGTTTTTTGACTTAAATTTACTTTTTGTACTTAATAAATAAAATATATTTTTTTCTAAACTTTCTTAACTTAATTTTAAAAAAAATGTTAATTTATAGATGTATTAAATCAAGCTAATTTTCTTCTGGCTAATTTGAAAAAGAATCAAAATGCTAATTGTATGAAAGACATAAAAATTGAACAAAATCCATTGAATGAAACAATCTCAACTTAAAAAAATTACTTTAAGGAGAAAATTAAAAGTTCGTACTTTAAGTAAGTTATAAAATTCAGGATTATTTAAATAATAAAATTAGATAACAGACCTTGATCTTTAAACTAAAGAAGAATATATGCAGAAGTGTAATGACAACTTTGGAAGTTCATCTCAAACTTTTAGTATGTTTAATATCAACTTATTAATTTTTAAAACTAAAAAATTCTTTTAACTAGAAGCACTATTTACTAAAAAGGTCTCATGAAATAATTTTTACAGAAAAATTGTTCAAATCTCAAATTTGTGACAAAAGGTTTTTTTGAGCAAAGGAAATCTCAATCAACACATGAAAATTCATGACGAATCAAAAGCATTTCATAAAATAAAGTTTGATGTTTGCTTGAAAGCTTTTAACCAAAAATCTAATTTAATTTAGCATTTTAAAACTCATACAGCAAAAAAATCTTTACTTTTCAAACATGTGAATAAAAGTTTGCTCATAAATATGCATTAGTTCAACATCAAGCTTCAAGCAACTCACAGTGATGTTAGGTCTTTCAAATGTTCTGTTTGCCAAGAAGTTAGAGTTTTCAAAACGAAACATCAGTTAGGCAATCATATGGTTTTTCATTATGAACCAAAATTTTCTTGCAGTCACTGTGATTATAAAACTCATTGAAAATGTAGTTAAAATAGACATTTAAAAACTCATTTAAAAAAATATATATTTTTAAAACTCGTTTAGTAATAACAAACTGAACACATATTTATGTTGAATATGCTTGAGCATTAGTCACAATTTTGTTTTAATTAATGTTGTCTACGATTGTGCTCTTTATTATGATTGAATTTGTTTACATTTTGTTTAATTTGTTTTTATTTACAACGTCAACAACATAAGTTTAAGAAATTATCGATTACTGCAGTAAACATAGTTTTTTTTTAGTAATTTTAACTGTTTGTTAAATTTTAAGTAATTTAATTTTTTATAGTTATACTCACAATGTTTATTAAAATATTTGTGTTACTTATAAACATATTTTGCTTTAAATTATTTTATAGTGATTGTAGAATTTAAACCAAATTATTTTCTATCTTAGAGAGTTTTTTTTTTAAAGAAACGACTTTGTTATCGAATTATAATTCTTAAGAGACCATATTAAATAAAAAATATGTTTGTACGTAAACTTTACGAACTATCTTTACTTCTTTGAAATTTTAAGTACTTTCTATATTTACCAAATACGTTAAACTAAAAAATTAATACTTAATTATAGTTCTAATTACAACCTAGTTCTAATAACTAATCATGATTGAGTTCATAGGTTAGTCATTTCTTACAGATGAAGGTTAGTAAAATTGTATAAGTTTTGTGACAACCAAAAATTTTCCAATTAGGAAATGCTAAGTTTGCATTAGAAGTTCTTCAAATCGACAAATAGAATCAATCGACTCTTTAAAGTTCATGACGAATCAAAAACGTTCAAATGTGATGTTTATTTGAAAGTAGTTCTCATTTTAATATTTATTATAAAACTTATACAGAAGACAAGTATTTTGCTTGTCACGTTTGTGGTAAAAAATCTACCCAGACATGTAATGTAATTTAACTTTAAGCAACTTACAGTGAAGTTAGATCTTTTAAATATTCTCTTTGTTCAAAAGGTAGATTTTTTTCAAACAAAAGATCAGTTAAATAATCAAATGGTATATAATTATAAACCAAGATTTTCTTGCAGTCATTATTATTATAAAACACACACAAAGTGTAATTTGAATAAAAAAATCATAATATGAACAAAGCTTGAGTTATTTATTATACTTTATATCCACTAAACTAAAGTTTATACTGAAATTTTTTATTGTATTTGCAAACAATCAATTTTTTCCTTACTTATAGTTATTTATATTTACTTATTTGATAAATTATACAAATTTTAAAAGTTTTTACTAACTCGGGAATGAAAATATTAAACATGTTTTATGGTTGAACATTTTTCAATGTTTCTAAAATAACTGAAATTTCAAAATAAATAAATAAAATTTGCGTCATTTCAAAATTTTTATTTTGTTTAAATTTTACAACTTACTTATGCTATTGAATTACTAATAACTAAAGTTAAAAAACAAAAAGTTAATTTTATAAAATCAATTTGTGACATATTGTAGAAACGAAGTTGTTATAGTTAAATTTAAGTTTAAACTTTAGATTTTGTTATTTTAAATTAAACTTTTTGCTGGTTTCTTTTTTTATTAACCGCTAAAACTAATTTGTTTTTAAGCTTTTTCTTACCGATTTAGTTATCTTAATTCTCAATTTTAGTTGTTAGGATAAAGACAAAACACATATTTAATTTTAAGCAAGTAAATGTTTAAATTTTAGTTATTATTAAAGTTGTTTTATGTTGGAATATAAGATGATTAGTTTAATTTAAAAAAAATTTAATGACATCAATTTGCTAAAACTAAAAACTTGTATCAAAGTTTTAGTTTCAATTTTTTAATAATATAATGGTATTTACAATATTTGTCTGGATACTTTGATTATACTGATAAACTGTATAATGGAAGGTTAAACTAAAGCTTTCACTACAAATAACGGTTAGTTAGTATTATTTTAAATGATTTGTAGTTTGTTGATAACTAATTTAAAGTTTAAAATATAGTTTTACGAATTTAGTAAATGCTTTCTAAGTAAATAATTTTAAATTTCTTGGAGACTTAAATTAACATTTATTATTTAGTGTTAAAATACTGTTTTTTTAATTGTAATATAACTCTTAGTTTACAACGTTGTTCATTTCTAGATGTATTAAATCAAGAAAATTTGCTTTTGCTTAACCTAAAAGAAATAATTGAAGATTTACAATGTAAAAACATTCATTTTAAAACTCAAGTAGATAAATTAACAATTGAAAATCAGCAACTGATTGTTTCAAACAAAAAACTCTGTGGTCAAGTAAATTGTTTGAAAGAAGATTTGAACAGAAACCATTTTAAGTAAGTTTGTTAAATTATGATTAAAAATGTTATGTTATAATACCATAGCTTTACTTTAATTTTATACAATTATTTTTTGGTTTTTTGATCTCTAAAATATTTAACACATTAAAAGTAATAGAAAAGACAGGAATCAAATTAAAGCAAATCAAGCTGAAACTCCATCTAGTGATGATGAAATTGTAAGAAGTGGTAATAAATCTGTTAAGTTAGTAAGACGGTAGTAAGTAAATTTATTTTACTCTGTAAAAGTAAAAATTTATTAACAATTGACTTACATATTTCGCTTAAACAAATTATTATTTTTTCCATTAGTACATAGAGATATAATTGTAATACAAATGATATAAATGCTTTCTTAATAAATTATATATATATATATATATATATACGTAACTTAAATTTAATTTTATATACTACATTCAGATTTCAATACTTTTATAACATATTATTTAACTTTTATGTGAAAACTTTATTACAATCAATCAATTTATTAAAATGATTTCGACAATATTACAATGGCTAAATAGCTGTAGTGTCATGTACAAATTAAAATATATAAATTATTTCAGATTTGAAACATATTGTTAGTGACAAAAACGATAATTGTTTGAAAGACATAAAAGTTGAACAGTATGATTTTGATCAAAAAACTTCTACTGAGAATAGTAATTTAATTCACAACAGTAAAGGTATTAATTTAAAGTACATAAAGAATAAATTCAAGATATTTAAAAAAAATAATTACAGATCTTACTAAGTGTCAAACCTAAGATGTAAGATTTCATAAATCTTATGATAAAGTTGTAAGTTCATCTCGAGCTCCTAGTAAGTTTTTCAACCAGTTTATTAGTTTTTTATTTATTTTCAAGCAGTAATTCAAATATCCTGCTTTTTATTTAAATAAATTTTACACTTGTTAGAAGGCCTCAAAGTGCTACTAACTGTCTTTATAATGTGAATTTAAAAAATGAACTTGTTTTGTTTTTATTAGAATTAATTTATTCTACAATGGTCTAATAAGTCTATGTTATACAGAAAAGTTATTTAATTGTCAAGTTTGCAATAGAAGTTATTCATACAAATATAATCTGAACCAACATATGAAAATTCATGAACAAATCAAAAGCATTCAAGTGTGATGTTTGCTTCAAAGTGTTTGTAAGCAAATCAGACCTTGAAGTTCATTTTAGAACTCATACAGGAGAAAAACCTTATGTTTGCTAAACTTGTGAAAGAAAGTTTACTCAGAGAAGTCAACTAATTCAACATCAAGTAACTCACAGTGATGTTCGATCTTTCAAATGTTCTATTTGTCCAGAAGGTTGACATTTCGTAACAAAAGCTGGATTAACTAATCACATGGTATATCATTATGAACCAAAGTTTGCTTGCAATTATTGTGATTACAAAACTCACAAAAAGTATAACTTAATAGTTCATAAAAACGCTTATGATAAGAAATTAAATTAGCTATGAAGTTTAAACCTTGTAGTTGTAAGCAACTAAACTCACATTCATACAAAAACTTTGTAGTCGTATATCACAATTTTAGGTTATAACTTAAAGTAAACTAGCTAAGTAGCTAGCTGAGTATACAAACTTTGTCATTTTTCAAAATTCGTTTATGTTAAAAAATTGAACGCTAAGACTTTAAAGTAATATTAAAGTTGCATTATTTTTGAAAGTTATATTTGTAGTGAGGTTTTTTAAAAGCAGAATTTTTTTTATTTTGCGAAAAAATATTAATTAAAAAAATTTAACTAGCATGTTGATGTATCCTTTTTGTTTAATGTACATATATATACATAGTTTAAACGTCTTTTATTATTTATTCTTAATAACTTTGACAAAAAATTGTTAAAATTTCTTACAGTTACATTTACAATGTCGTAAACAGAACTTAATAAAATTAAACGATTATCGCATTATAACAAAAATTTTTCGATTTATGTTTACTTCTACTAAATGTTGTTTTTGAACTTAACATACTTGTTCGACTGAATAACTAGTATTACAATATCTAGAGTATGCTTCCTTATTAATTTGTTTTGTAGTTATAATTGATGTATATAAATTGCAATTTTGACAAACATCTGTTCTTTCTATGATTTTTTTATGTAACAATTGTAAGAAAATACCTAAATGACTTATTTTACAGCCCTGATCTGAACAAATTTGCCATTTTTTTACAATGTTTATACAATTTAAAAAAGTTTTGTATAACAAAAAAACATTTTGTTGTTTTTCAAAGATAAAAGTAATGTCAAACTTCAATATTTTACATAATTTTTGTGCTAAAAGCTTTTGTTTTGACTATTTTTTACTGTACAACAACAACAATAACACTGAGTTTCAAATAACAGCAAGTAAAAAATTTAGTTTTAGAAATCTCAATCAGGGTTTTTTAAACTATTTTCAAAAGGTCCCCTTTAAAGAAATTTTAACAGTTATGCCCCCTTCCAACAAGATTTCTCAAAAAACTGCCATTAAAAACGCACAAGACTTTTTTTTGCTGTTCATCATCAAATCCAAAATTTTAGTGTAAGTATTAAATTATGGCCTTTTGGCTCCCTTTTTAACGCTTGTGGCCCCTTAGATTTCTATAATATCTAGTACAAGTTTCAAAACTACATTTAAAACGCTTCAAACAATTGTTTTTGCTCTTCATCATTAATTCTAGAAAATCCTATATAATTTTAAAATTTTGACCTCATGGCCCCCTTGTGGTCCTTTTACTGCTCTTGCCTCCCCATTGGTTACTGTTTTTTTTTAATACTAAACTAATTTTATATGATATTGTGCTGTTTTTACATTTACAAAGTAAAGTGAGAAATATCATAAGCTTATTCTATATTTTTTGTAATTGGTTACAAGCTTACTCTACTTCTTTCCTAGTTTAATTTATTTTTACCAATTATAAAATATTTTGAAATGTATAACTCTATTGTTAAAAGAAAGTAAGTATTGTTTTATTTCTTTTTTCTTTATACTTGTATTTTTTTATGTAGACATACTACAGCAAAATACAAGCATTCAAATGGTGGTAGTAGTTTATAATTGTTTTGTTGAAAGTTATTCTATATTTTAAAATGATAACTGACATATCTGGTTTAAAAAGTTTTCTGTTATTAAAATTATTAAACTACTTTGTTACAGTTATAAGCACGTGGACTTTAGCTATTTGTAAAATAATATTTTTTAATTGTAAACAACAACTCGTCTTAGGTTTTCGTAGAAGTACTAAATATTTGCTATTATTCTAGTAGTTATTTTAAAGACTTTACTAAATTTACTTTAATGTTCTACATGTTATTTTGTTAATATTTGTTATATTCGTTTAAGTATTAGTTAATAACTCTATAATGGAATCTACATCTAAAGATTTACTTGCAAATACCGGTAAGATTAAATAAATTTTATTGATTTTTACTGAAGTCAATTTTGAAAAGTAAACTTTTGTTTTTTGTTATGTTAAATGTATAAAGTTTTTAAACTTCTATTTAAATTGTGTCTAATTATAAATAAAAAAAACTTATAGATATTTATTTACTAATCTTTTTTTTCTAGATGTATTAAACCAAGCTAATTTGCTTCTGATAAACTTGAAAGAAATAATTGAAGATTTACAAGCTAAAAATAACAACTTTCAAACTCAAGTAGAAAAACTAACAATTGAAATAACAAAATTAACAACTGAAAACAAGCAACTGATTATTTCGAACGAAAATCTCAATAATGAAGTAAATAGTCTAAAAGAAAATTTAAGTGGAAAAGTTGTTAGGTAGTTTTATAAAGCTAATTTTTTTTCTTCTTATTATATTTCAATATCAATAGGTATTTTAACTTAAATTATATTGTTTTATTTTTGATATTAGTGTAATTTTGTATCACTTTTTTAACACAGCAAATTTAATAAAAACAACAAGTTTCAAAATGAATCAAGTCAAACCGAAAAGTCATTTACAGGTGATAAAATTGTAATAAGTGGTAATAAACCTGTAACTTTTGAAAGCAGTAAGTAAATTAGTACTTATATATATTTCATTTGATGTTAAGTGTGTTAATAATAATGTTTAGTCTAGTTTTTTTTAACTTTTTATACAGAGTAGATAATTTTTTATCTTATTTTAAGTTCTTAATTAAAATCAATTTAATTAGGATGGCTAAAAAGACGAAGAACTTTTACTGGTAGCATACCGATAAAAATGTATAAATATAAGAACTAAATTTTACAATGAAATAAACCTGAGAAAGCAACTAAGTTCTTTAAGTAGTAAGTTAAAATAGACGAAACATGTAGAACGTATATGCGCTAAGAGAAAATACTTGTTACAGATTTGAATAGTTTTGTTAGAGGAAAAAGAATTCAAACAAATAATGATGAAAATGACATAAAACTTAAGCAAAATAGTTTGGATAAAATGAATACAATTGTAAACAGTAACTCATTTGAGAAAAGCAAAGGTAAGAACTATGTAATAGATTTAAAAACTAATTTTATTAACAACAATTTCTCTAGAGTGTATCAAACTTCCAGATAGAAATGTGCAGAAATTAAATGATACAATTGGTAGCTCATCTAAATTTACTAATGAGTTGTTTTAAATTGTTTTACCTGTAATTTTTATTTTACCTGTAACTTTTGTTTTAGTACTATTTATAACTTCAGTTAAAAATAATTAAGTTTTTTGTTAAGAGAACAAGCTTTAAGATTAATAATTATATTAAAAAAAAATATATATATGACCAAAATATTACATAATGAAGCTTTGAAAAAGTTTTACAGCGAAATTTTATTTGTTTGTATTTTAAGTTGGTATACTTTTCCTAGTTTTTGTATAACACAAATATTTTAATATATTTGTTTAGTTATAGGTTATTGAAAATAATCAGATTAAATTATCATATTGAAATTAAGTAAGTTTGTTTTCGGTTTGTTATTTTCTACTGATTATTTTACTTATTTTTTTAAATTTTTTAGTGTTTTATTTTAAAAACTAAAGTCTAAAAGATGTTTAAACTTTTATATAGTCGTTTTTGTATAAAAAGTATGTTTTTCAAATTTTATTAAACCATACTTATAACAAACCCTAAGCTATTTTACTTTTTAGACAGCAACTCGAAATTTGAAAATTTAGTTTTGATTCATTCATTTAGTTATTTATATTTACTTATAATAAGTTTCAATATTAACTTTTTGATATGTTATTTTAATTTTAGTAAAAGCTATTATGCTTTCTTAGTTTTTTATCATTTGGCATTACTTTAATTTTAATCAGAATATATTTTCATAAATTAGTATAAGTTAAACTTATTAATTCCACAGAAAAGTTGTTCAATTGTCAAAATTGTGACAAAATATATTCAAACAATAAAAGTCTCAATCAACACATGAAAATTCATGACGAATCAAATGCGTTTAAATGTGATATTTGCTTAAAAGTATTTGAATGCAAGGCACATCTTGAACCACATTATAGAATTCATACAGGAGAAAAACCTTTTGCTTGTCAAATTTGTGATAGAAAATTCGCTGTAAAAGGTGGTTTAGTTCGACATCAAGCAACTCATAGTGAAGTTAGATCTTTTAAATGTTCTATTTGCCCGGAAAGTAGATTTTTTAAAACGAAACATCAGTTAAGCAATCACATGGTTTATCATTATGAACCAAAATTTGCTTGCAGTCACTGTGATTATAAAACTCACAGGAAATGTGATTTAAAAAAGCATGAAAGAACTCATGAAAAGTAAAAGTTAAAACAAAAGATATTTTATTATAGTTTTTAAAATAAGACTACTAAAGTAAAATATTACCTGAAGCTGTATTTATTAAGTTCAGTTATGAAAACACTTTCTTTCTTCTAGTCATTTCTTTTATCTTAAATCAGAGTAATAATTCGTTTAAAGTTCATGAAATACAGTTTATAACTTGTTTGTTTTGTAAAATGTAGTAATAGCAGCTGAACTGAAGTTATTTTGTATTTGATTGTAAATTGATGATTCTAAATAATTATTTGACAAGTTCAAGTAAACCTATTTAGTAACATGCTGTGTAATATGTCTAGTTTTGTTAAAATTATCTTTAAGATTGTTTTATTTTACAAATTAAGCTCAAGAATAAGTACAAATAAAATAGAAATAATATATAAGAATAAATAAACTATTTTTAAAGTTGTAAATTTTGTTTTAAGCTAGTTAAGCAAACAAGTTGTTGTTTTAACTCTAACTGTCTACTTACGTTTTTTAATGTTGAGAAATAAAGTAGGACACAAACACTTAAAATTAGCTTCATTTTTATTTGAATGATGAAAGGTTTTGTTTAAATTTTGATGATAAATGGAAGTATTGAGATTTTAAAGCTTCTAATTTTGAAAATTATAATAGTATAAATACTCAGTTTTACAAAATGGAACGTAAATGTTTAAGTTAAAGTTTTTTTATTTTGATTTTATGTTAGTTTTGTTTACTGTTTCTATAAATCAAATAAAGTTAAACTTATATAAAATAAAACAGTTTCACATTCCAAATCTAAAGCTTTAACAAGTTGCAAGTTCTGACAATATGCTATAAAATATGCTATGAAACTAGTATTGTTGTTGGTTCGTTGTTGTAATGTTAATTATTTCGTTTCGTGTTTAAATTTATTAGAAAACGTTTCGTTATACAGATTTATAATAATTTATGTTAGTTTATAAATTTATTATCATAATGGAGTTCCGAGGTCAGTCACTTTTTACAGATTTACTATTATGCTACGTTCTATATTACACTATTAATTTAAAAACTCCAAATTATTTACTAAAAAGCATAAAAGTATTTATTTTTCATTTTAACTAAATAACATTTTCCACTAAATAGTAGACTTGATATAACTTAAAAATCCTCTTACTCTGAAAAATTTAATAAATAATATTTAGCTTGACGTTTTAAGACATTTTTGCAACTTTGCTTGACAGCCATAACCGAACTAAATTAAGAAAAAAAAAAACAAGGGTTTTAAAATCTATAATTTCTCATTAGTGTATTGTTGGTATTTTATTTTGTTTCCTTCTAAACGAAAATAGAAAACTCAGTGTGTATGAATAACTTAATTTTGTTTTTAGTAAGTTTCTTTTTATTACTATAAAATAAAAAAGCCTAATTTTCAAAAATGAGTTTTTATTTTTTATTTTTTATATCGTAAACATAGCTCTTTATACTTAATTTAATTGTTTAAGTTATAATATGAGTATAACTTGAAGTAAAAAAAAACTAGTTATATTTTAAGTAAAGAAGAATACATCATTTAGTAAAAAACATTTTACATCTATAATTTATTTAGATGTGTCAAACCAAACTAGATTAATATTCAACAATTTGAAATTAATAGTTGATAATTTGCAAACTGAAAAAGCCAATTTTAAAGTTCAAGTCAAGAAGCTAAAAATTGAGAAAAAAAACCTTATTATTTTAAATAAAAATCTCACAAACAAAATCATTATGTTAGAAAATGACTTAGAAAGTAAAGATTCATTGTAGTTTTCAAATTTATATTTAGATGTTTTGGAAATCAGCTAAATATGTTTGTTATTATTAAAACTAAATGCTTTTCATTAACCTCAAAATTTCTTTAGTCACCACAGAAACAAGAATAAATTCAGCTATTTAAGTAAATTCTGTTGGAGTTGAATTTTCATCTGCTAATTCTGACTCTTTAAATATTACTGGTAAACCATCTACTTCAAAAATATGTTAGTAAATGATTATATATATAACATGACTTAAAATTTTTAACTATAAATCTTATATTGCTATATTTTATTCTGTAAATAAATTACATTGTAACTTTACTATAATTTTAAGTATATTTACTTTAAAGATATTGACTTTGCATTTGTAACGACTGAACTATTATGATAATATTGTAATATAAATAGTAGTTGTTACTTAACAAGTAGTTGTTCTAATCTAAATTCTCAATTTTAGTTATTAGGAAAAGTTAAAACAATTATTCAATTTTTAGCTATTGAATATATTAGTAATAGTTATTAATGAAGTGGACTTATGTTTGAGTATAAGATGATTCGTTCATATTTAAATGTGTAAAAGGTGAATATTAAAATAAATTATTTAGTTATTTTAATATTCAAATTTGTATTTAATTATATTACTCATGTTAAATTGTAAGTATTAACAATATTTGTCTAGATACTTTGTTTATACTAATAAACTGTGTAATGAACTCTGCATCTAAAGCTTTCACTACAAATAGTGGTTAGTCAGTATTATTTTAAAAGCTTTTTACTTTGTTTATTAATTAGAAAAAAATTAAAATACAGTTTTAGAAATTTACTAAACGTTTCCTAGTTAAAAAGTATTTTAATGATTTTGAGACTTAAAATTACATCTGTTGTTTAATATTGAAATACTGTTCATTTAGTTGTAAAATAACTCTTAGTTTACAACGTTGTTCATTTGTAGATGTATTAAATCAGGCAAATTTGCTTTTGCTAAACCTAAAAGAAATAATTGAAGACTTACAATGTAAAAACATTCATTTTAAAACTCAAGTAGAGAAATTAACAATTGAAAATCAGCAACTGATTGTTTCAAACAAAAAACTCTGTGGTCAAGTAAATATTTGAAAAGAAACCATTTTTAGTAAGTTTGTTAAACAATGTACAAAAATGTTATGTTAATATCATAGCTTTACTTTAGCTATGATATTACATTAGCTTTAGCGGGCCAAATTTCAAGTTTCCAAAGTCTTCGCGGGCCGCAGTTATAGTTTTAGTGACATTTGAATAATCTTTTGGTTTTAATTTTAGTCACACTAGAGAAAAGTTTTAATTTTTTTCACCTTATTATTTTAAACGACTTTTAGCTATACATAGAATGCCTATTTAATTTAACATTTATTAGAATAGAATTTACATTGACTACTATACTTAAGTGTAAATAAATTGTGTACTTTCATAAGCACTTGATAAGTTAAACTTAATACTTTTCTTATTTTAATTAGATCCTAACTCTCTATAAAAACCTAACTTGAAAGACAATTTATGGGTTACTTTTATATATTTGTTATGTTGTCAACCCTTTTTTCATATTTCTAAGAATATTTACTTCAAAAAAAGTTTTTGCGTGTTAAATAATTTACACTCATTAAAGAATCTAGTAATCAGTTAACTTAGTAAAATTTATACCTGTTTGTATTTCAGAAACCTAAAACAAATTCCTTAACATAATTAATTCTCGAATACTTTAATATAATATCTTATTAGTAATTAGTCTTTTACTAGGTTGCTAAAAAAAAACAAAAATATCTGAGTTGTATCATACCAGCCTAAGTTTATTAAAAGTTAAAAAAGCTAATAAATAGTTATTAATCAAGCTTAAATACCTAGTTATAATATCATTATCAGAAAGTAAAGAAAGTTTAAGAAAACAAGAAAAAGTTATAATTAGTAAACTACACTACAGTCATAAAAACTATTCTGAGAATTTTAAAATAAAAGTTTCACACACACCTAAATTTTCAAGCTTTTGAAACAGCCTGTTTGTGTAGCAACCCAGTTAAAATAAAGTTAACAACATAAAGAAATAACGAAGGTTATTAACAGTAAATAAATTACATGCCAAAAAATTAAAAGTCAGCTGGAATGGACAATTAAGTTTCTTAAACAAATTTAACAAAACTATAAAACTTTATTGAGTCATTAACGAAGAAGAAAAACTTATTTTTTATTAAGCATTATCACAGTTCTTTATCTGCAATAAGAATATTGCATTAAAAAATAGTAACTGTAAAATACAAGACGAGCTACAAGAATAAAAAAACGTTAGTTAGGAGTTATTGCGAGAAACGATAATAAAACAAATCCCCAAGGTCAGTTTAAACAAAGCACATGATTATCTTCAGTAACTACAGAATGATCAGAAAAAATTGTTAAGGCAAGTTATAAAGTAGCAAAATTTATTACTTAAAATGAGATACCGATATAATTAAAAACTTTTTTGAAGAATTTATGTTGGCGGTAATAAAAAACTTATGTTTTTTTCTACAATGACAACAAGAAGTTGTGTTTAGGAAATGTATTAAGTTTATAGAGTCGCATAAATCAAAACAGGATTTTAATCAATCTGTTAACATGAGAGCACTGATAGAAAAACTATTTCTCATCTGAGAATTTTTATTAGAGATGTTTTTACTATTTTTGACATTTTAGTAGAATTTTTGGTTTAGTTCCATCGCGAAGCACAACAATCGGTGAAATATATAAGTAAAGGTGCAATGCACCAATACAAAGTTTTTGAAAGTACACTCCTTCTTTATTTTTAGTATAAAGTTTAATTTTAGTTAAAAAATGTCTTAATAATAGATCAATATTAAAAAATACTGTTAAGCTACTATAATATATTTTTTAATAAAAAAATATTTATTTGGTAAATATTTTGTGTCAAATCGAAATTTCATTACTTTACAAATAAAAATTGTTTGAATTTTCAGGTTTTAAAAATATTTCTCAAATTCAAGTTTTTTTCCAGAATTTTCATGCACAAATTTTCAAAGTCAAAGCTTTTACGGTATTCAAGTTTTTTGGCAACACTGATTGTTCACACTTAAATGTAAACAATAATATAAATATCATTTTGAATTATATCAGCTGCAAAACTTGAAATTTAACATATAATATCACTCAAACTAACACTTTGGATTAAACAAAACATGATCATAAGTTTAATTTGCTACTCTTTCAAGCAAAAAAGCCAGCCTGAGTCAACAAAAACATTCCTGATATTTTTGTATACAAAAAGAAATTATAGCAAAAAACTGAAAAAATCACTTAGTTGGCCTGAGATTTGAAGTCTTCAAATAGTGATACTCTGAGTGTGTGGCAATGTTTAATTGTTTATTTGCTTGAATTTGAACTATTTTGATTAACAATGTACAAACTTAATAAATTCACCATCCCTAAATCTAGTTTATATTAAATAGGTAGCTCGAAAAACAGCAATAGTATGTTTACATATGCAGGGCATAAAAATTAATTTAGTTTGACAAAAACAATGTTTGAAAAATAAAAATGTATACCTAACAAAAACTGTATTAATTTACATCATATATATTTTTTTTTAATGTGTCTGTACAAATTTAGATACTACATGTAGAAACAACAATGTTAGAAAATTATGCATAATTCAAACTTTAACTAACTAATGTATTAAATAAAAAGAGATTTAAAATATGAGCATCTTTTAAAGTTGGTGTGCATAGAAATTAATTTAAATGGCAAGGAAAACTTCTAAACAATTAAAATTGTCAAAACAAAAATCAAATCAACCTTGTTTCTTATTACTATGTTATTTTAAATGTTTTTACACTAAAATATAATTTTTACAAACAAAACATCTATAAAAGAAACTTAGGTATGAAAAATATTGAAAAAGAATATCTAAGCTATAAATAAATGAATCTTTTGTTAATTACTCTGCATTACTTTTGTACAAAATGGAAAAAATTATTTGCATTTAGTTTTTTTAATAAATAGGTATTATATAACTAACTTATTAAATCCAAGCACTCTTTACAATCTTTTTTCAGATAATTACTTGCTATTGTAAAAAAGAAGTTATTATGAAAATGAGAAAAATATCCTGTTAAAATGCTAATCTGCCTTTTTTACATTTTAACTAAAAGCAGTAATTTCTTATAATCATTTTAAAATGTAATACAGAGACTTAAAACCAAACTAATTAAATTAAATTGAATTACTGAAAGAAATTTAACTTGAAATATTTTTTTGCTCAGCGGGCCACATTTACATGCTCGCGGGCCACACAATTTTCTTTCGCGGGCCGCATTCAATTCAAAAAAATAAGGTGCTCGCGGGCCGCAGATTTACCCTTCGCGGGCCGCAATTGGCCCGCGGGCCGCAGTTTGCCGACCCCTGTTCTAGAGCATTGTTAGTTCGATGCTCTCCTGACAGTGTTTGAAGGTACACGTTCCATAATGAAATCGGGAACAAGGGCTGACGGTTGCTTCCGGGAACTCCCACCCATGTGTCTTCAAAGTATGCAAACAGAGGCACAGTTCTTTGATCGAATTGATCAGATTGCCTCAGTAAGAGGTATGCCCCAGCTACATCATCTTCTGAGACAAACGCCAATGCACTTAATTGCCTAATTGAGTGGGCAAAATCTCCATCCTCTGCTTCGTAGGATTGCTTTAAGCCGAGTTCTATCACTTTACGATAAATGCTTTGAGTGAAGTGGAAGAAACACCCTTTAGCAACATTGTTGAACTTTTCATTAACTACATTAATGGCAGCCCTTTCGAAATCTGTGTGCCAAGCAAGAGGAGCTAGATTTACATTGTCAAGTAATGCATTGATTAAAGTTCTATATGTTGCTTCCCTTTTGTTCGGCAACAAACAGTATACTAAGGGAACAACTGACCCGTAGCATTTACCATGAATGGTTTACAATTGGGGAAAAAGGCGACTTGGAGCACACTTAAATGTTCCGTCACTGAACACGATTTCAGCCTGTCCCAAGAGCCTTAGGTTCGCTTGAGTTGCAAAAATGAGAAGTCTGTCACTACCTGGACCAGAGTCAAAAACCAACCAGCTTTCACGGTTGAATAACACTTTGTCTTCCTCTCTCAAAACTAGCTCATTTAAAGAAGCGGGCTCAGGCGGACAGCTTTCTGCTACATTCCTTGACCTTTGTAGTGTTCTCTTAAGACTAGATTCCTTTGGCATCTCAAAAACTAAATGAGATGGCATCGACCCGTAAGCATCACTAACAATCCTTGATGTAGAGTTTGTTGTACTCGTAGCAGTACTTTTGGCAGTAGAAACCAGCTTCAATGCCTGTAAATTAGTTTTATGTAAAGAAAAAGTGTTTTACTTTTATAATCGTTTATATCTAATAATTTATTTATTATTTAGCAAAATTTATACATCTTTTGAAAACTAAAAACATAATTTTAAAAAAACTATAATATTTAAAAAATAAATGAAACAATTGATAAACTTTTTAATTCTCATCATAAAATTTATTGGAGTATTATGTGTACACTTTAGTCGTCTATTAAAAAATCTCAATTGTCGTAGTTTGAATTATCCGAATTTTGAGTTGTCGTAGTTTGAATTTTTAGAATTCGAGTTGTCGGAAATTAAGTTGTCCGAATTTGAGTTGTCGGAGTTTGAATTGTCCGAATTTGAGTTGTCGGAATTTGAATTGTCCGAATTTGTGTTGTCAGAATTTGAATTGTCGAGTTTGAGTTGTCGGAGTTTGAATTGTCCGAATTTGAGTTGTCGGAATTTGAATTGTCCGAATTTGAGTTGTCGGAATTTGAGTTGTCCGAATTTGAGTTGTCGGAATTTGAATTGTCAGAACTTGAGTAGTCGGAATTTGAACTGTCCGAACTTAAGTTGTCGGAATTTGAATTGTCCGAATTTGAGTTGTCGGAATTTGAACTGTCCGAATTTGAGTTGTCGGAATTTGAATTGTCCGAATTAGAATTGTCGGAATTTGAGTTGTCGGAATTTGAGTTGTCGGAATTTGAGTTGTCGGAATTTGAGTTGTCGGAATTTGAGTTGTCGGAATTTGAATTGTCGGAATTTGAGTTGTCGGAATTTGAATTGTCGAGTTTGAGTTGTCGGAATTTGAATTGTCCAAATTTGAACTGTCGGAATTTGAATTGTCAGAATTTGAATAGTCGTGCACCCATTTTGACTTTGCTGAAAACAAATACTATGTGTTTAACCAACAAACTATAAAATCTTTAATGTAAAAAAATACTTATTCATCACTTACTTAGTTCAATTTAAGTTTTAAACATGCGTTTATAATAACGTGGTTATAAGTTAAATGTAATTAATGATGCGCTTTGTAAAGTTTCAAAAAATCCCTTAAAAATATTTTTTTCTGTAAAGTTCGGTTACATGATAATTCAAATTCGGACAACTCAAACTCCGACAATTCAAATTATAAAAAATATTTAAAAGACTGTATCTCAAAAAGTAATAAAAATTTGAAAAATAAAAAAAGCTTATGTAGATCTTATTAATATCTACAAGCAACTTTTATCTTTTTTGAAAAATCTAAAATAATTTTCAAGATATTTAAAAATTATTAAAGAAAATTATATTTTTTATTTTAATAAAGCCATATCTCAAAAATAAATTATTTTTTTGTAAAAAGAAAAAAACGGCCTGTAGATTTTAATATGATTTATATATGCATTTTTTATTTTAGACAAATATACATTACCTTTGTTTTTAGTAGTTTTAATTTTTTGTTAAGAATTTGAGTTGTCGGAATTTGAATTGTTGTAATTTGAATTGTCGTGCACCCGTAAAGTTCAACATATACTCACTGTAACAATGACATTTAGCAATCTTCTGCAAACCATTAATATCGATTTAGTAAAACAATTTTAATTTCTTACAGCCTGCAAATTGACTATACAGTTTTGTTTTTCAACTTAAGTTGATCAAATGTGCGCTCACAAACATTATTTTAACTTGTTTAATATAAATTTATATGCAATAAAAATAAATAAAATGTTTTTAAACAAAAACTTTACCTTTAGATAATTCAAAACTAAGTTTAAGATATTGAAAACATCCAAAAGTATGTATGGGAATATCTAATTTCAGTATTAAAAAAATTAACCATTCTCGTTACAACTTTATATACGATAAACTTTCCCATTATATCATACTTTTTTAAAAAGACCAATTTTACTCGATTTCTTACTATTTTTGTAAAATCACGCAAAAATTTAAATAAAATTTTTGCTTTTGGGTAGTATCCTAACTGTGTAACCTTGTTTTAATAAAGTCTTTTTGTGAATGTTTTATGGTGCAAGCAGCTACATCTTCACGCGTTTATCACGTGTCTCAACAAATCAGGATTAAATTGTAAAAAAATGTTAATTTTAACTTAAACCTTCCTAATGTTGGTGACTTTTACAAAGTCCTTTTTCTTTATTAAAAACATTTTTTAATGTTTACTTTTCTTGCTTTTTAGACAAAATAAACTTTTTTAATAGTTTTACTATAGTTTTTGTTCGGACCTTAAAATAAATTTTCAAAATATGACCTGTTAATATTGAAATAAGTTAAATAAAAGTATTGTTCAGTTTAGTTTTTAGTTTATTTGAAGTATAACTAGGTAAATTTAGCTACTTAAGTTTTAGCTGTAAAACATAATAATATACTAAGCTCATAATATTTTTTTAATACTATGTATCAAGTAATGATGTCATACAAGTTAAAAATTTAAAAAACAAGTTATAGAATTTAGTTTAACATAATGAAACAGTTTTTAAGAAATAAATTTTTTGGTATAAATGATTAATTTATGTTATTATAAATAAACCATACAAAAAGACTAATAAAAACTTCAAATGTTAATATTTCAAATAGTGTATTAAAAAGAAACTTAAAACAATTGCTAAAAACTTTAAAATACACAACTTTTTAGGTAAAAAAATGTTGTAAGAATGTTTTTGTGTTTTGTGATCATTTGTTTGCTTGTAAAATGCTTGTTGAACAAAAACGTGTTTAATGTTTTATATTTCTGCAATGTTTAGTTTTACTTGTACAGTACATTTTGTAATAAAAAGTATTTTAAGACTAATAAGTAATAACTTTTGTTTCAATGAATACGATATGCTTAATGTACACTAATCGAGTCTAAATTATAAGTTCTGGATAGAAAAAGTCTCACAAATGTAAAGAAGTGTTTTATTTTATGGAGAAGTGGTAATTAAACACTTAGAATGTTATATTCGAACATAAATTTTTATAAATGTTTGATTAAAACTATAAAAGTTTGCACAAAAATGTTTTCAAAATCTGAAAACATCAAAACATACAACTTGAAACAAGTTATCCATTAAGTTTTTTCTCCGTAAAATGTTCCACGTAAAATATGGCTTTTTAATAACTTAATTTTTCTAATCATTTTCTACCATTACTAGTTTCTATATTGCAATAAAATGTTCACTTTTTATTCGATTAATAAATTGTTTTTTAAAGGCTTATTTTTGTTTAATTTCATAAAATATTCAAAAGTAAAGAAAACTAAACAGACATGCTATAAAATTATACTTAAACTTGATGTAATACCGTTTTAAAAACCAGAAAAGACACCTGTTAATCATTTATAATATTTTTTTAACTAAAAAAAATAATAATTGCTTTTATCTTAAGTTATTTTGGTTTATTTGAAACAACTTTTTCTTTGATGTGATTTTTACTACGCTTCAAACAACTTAAAATATATATTGATCAACGCGTATGCTTAATATATCATAGTAAATTAGAAGATCAAAAACACAATAAAACATATCATTTTAATTTACAACATTATGTTTTTAACATTTAAAGTACTCATTTAAACCTAACACAATATAAAAAAAATTCTAAAAATCTAAAAATAGACAGTTTTAGGTAAGTCGTGATAAAAACATTCAAAAAACACAAAGGTAAGAAGTTAATATGGTTTAAATAAACAAAACTGTATGTAAACTTTTTTTTTTAAGCAATAAAACAAAGTTAGCAATTTAATAAAGATGAAATGGATAGTAATTCCTATATTATAAAGCGTTTAACATGATATACTTAGATAAATAACAAGTTTTATATTTACAGCTTACACTAACTTTGTATGAATTATTAGTTTGTAAAAATATTTTTGTACTTAATTTATAACTTTATCAGCAGTTTAAATTCAAATTTATATAAGCAGTTAAAAACTGGAATAATAAAACAAACTGAAAACTCAAATATTATATGAGCGTATTTCTTATTTTTCAATTAAACAACAAATTTTAATAAAATTTCAATACATTATAATCCATTTAGTTTTTTTTTTTTTTAGTATCTAATAAATTTTTAGTTCAATAGTTTAAAATTAAGTCTTGGTGGAATACATTGCATATTTTTTATATCAATCTTTAAAGCAGTGTCAAAAACTGGATGCGATGTGTTTTTTTTTTCACGATTTCGTACTCTCTCTTTTGCAAAGCGTCGCTGAAGTTCAGCTTGTTTCCATACAATGCGTTGTAATGTGCTTAAACTTGACAAACAATTTTTTATGCTGTGAAAACTTGCTTTTAAATGCAAGGACGTTTTTAACTCGTAGTTTGTATATCAAAAATGTTCTAATTATATTTCTATGGTACTACAATGTTTTTGGTTTTTCTTAGTAGAATAGTTTTAAAGTTTTTAGAATTAAATCAGTTTAGTATTAGATCAGTTCAACAAACAGAAAATAAGTTTTATTATAATAAAAACCTAACATTAGCTAAATTTTCTTGTGATAATTAGTTATTCATAAAATCAATTTGGTTAGTTAGACTTGCTTCCATACAATAAGTTTTAATTTGCTAAAACTTGACAAGCAATTTGTTATATTCGATTAATTTTGGTTGTAAACGTTTTTAACTTGTAGTTTGTATAACAAAATGGTTTTAATTTATTTTTGTGGTAGTATAACGTTTTTGATTTTCAATAATACATTAATGTTAATTCTTTTTTTAATTTTAATTTTTATAACTAAATTAGTTTAGTATTAGATGAGTTCTACAAACAGAAAATAAGTTTTATTATGATATAAACCTAACATTAGCTAAAGTTTATTATGATAATTAGTTATTCATAAAATAAAATAAAAGTTAATTCGGTTATTTTTAGTATATACCTGATAATGTTTTTCCAGTATAAACTGTATTAGTAGAATTCAACGTTTTTAAATAAAATTGTAGATTTAAAGGAAAATTAAAAAAATAAACAAAATGAACTTCCTCCACACTGATTTGATGAAGATGGTTATTTTATTACTTTCTTTTGACATTCCTAAAATAAAGGTAGAAGCTGATAAAATTAAATATGATATTTCATGGAACCCAGAGGTTACTGAAAAGTGAGTATTTATCTCTGAAATTAATATAGTAAATAATAAAATTGTTGATATTTAGGGATAACATTCAGTTTTTATTAGATACAGACAAATAAAAGTTTTTATCATTTTGCAATAAAGATTATGTAGCTCGTTTTCTTAAAAGCTGTAAGTTACAAGTCTTTAACTGCTTTGTAGAAAGTATAGTCCATTAACAGACTACTGTTATAAATTTTCACACCAAAATTTAGTAACAGTTTTTAAAATTAGTAATATATTGTAAAATTCTTCTATAGGTGTTACGTTTTAATTATCGTAGCTGTACAAGTCGCAGCAACATTAATAATTAGTTAGTTTATTTAATTTAAAGTAGCATAAATTATTTTTTCACTCAAAAAACATTTTAATTTGATTATAGAACTATAAAAACGTAAAACGGAATATTTTTCTAGTTAGTTATTAAGTATTAATCTCTTAAAACTCCTACGTCATAAAACAATATTTACCGCAATTATAATTTTGTGTGTACATGCTAAAGGCTAATTGATTGGTTTTGTAAACACAGCTTTAAACAAACAATTAGCGTACGGAATTTTAAACTTAAAAACTAAGTGTTATTTACAAATTCTTTTCGAGCTAAAATAATTTTGTGTGAAAGTTAATTAACTTTTGCCATATATGCAAATTAAACCCTTTGTCTATCGAAAATAGTTTACAAAGTTTGAACAACATAAAATAAGATTATGCATAACAAAATTTTATATGTTTCGTAACTTCGTACTTTTTTGAAAATGCTTTCTGCTAAACTAGCTACTAAAGGATATTTTTCATATATCTCTTACAGTAACCTTTTCTTTTGTAAAACTTTTTCCTATTGTTCGCTTAAAAGCTCCTTTTGATACTTAAGTAAACACAACGGTCATTTGTCGAGCTCTTAAAACACTTACCGATTTTAAATTGTCATATTGTTTTTTTAAGTTTCAAAACCCCTGTAGTAAAGTTTGTTTTAAGATAAGTTTTTAAGTTAAGACAATGTAGCAGTGGTTTTAACAAGTAAAACGGCTGTGTAATTATATGCGTGTGCTTAGTTAAATATTAAATCTGCATTGTGCTGTGCAGTCACATGTGTTTACTATTGTACAAACACGAAACACAAGCCTAACAAAATCAACATCATGTGCTGTTTGTATAGCTCTTGCTCGCTACACGCGTATTGTGGAGCTGTTTGTTTAAAGTTTGTTTTATTTCATTAAAAGTATATCCATTTGAAATTAATAATATGAAAACTGTTAGAGTTACAACTCAAGTCTGATCTGTTAAACCTAATACTTAAGAAATTACTAAAATATATTTGTACGGAGCTAACATTTGTTTAATAGTAAATAAATTATTAGTATAATTATAAATAAATTATTAATATATAAATTATTCCATTTGTAAGTATTTGTGATTAAAACACTTAAATTTAGTACATCAAAAACTTAAAAAAAAAAAAACGAGTCTTTAAAAATCAAACCTGTTAGAAAAAATAATTTTAAAATATGCTCCAAAATTACTTTTGAACCTTATTGAACTTGAATTCCAAAAATATTAATATACACATTTTGAATAAACTAAAATCGAGACTTTTCACAGACTAGCACAAGGAAACGTGTTCCGTCATGACGTCACGATTGGGGAGTACATGGACGTGATTTGCCCGCAGTACGACGTCGAAGAAACCAACATTATGACGTTCGTCATCTACAACGTCACGAGGGACGTGTTCGAATCATGTTCTAAAATAAATGAAGGTTTTTATAGAAAAATATTAAATTTTCCTTGCAGCAAGAACTTGTTTTTTTTTATTTTTTAGCCAACATAGCGTTTTTTTTTAACTTGTAAGTGTTAAATTAGTATAATTTTTTTTTTTTAGTTGGTATTTTCAGCCTATATAGCGCAATTCGTTTTACAAAAATTGTGTAAAAGTTAAAATATACCATAAAAACAATCTAATTTGTTTTTTTATATAAATGTTAACATAAATTTTAGGATCAGACAAACTACTCGATTGCGACCGACCGACGAAAAACAAGAAACTGACAATAAAGTTTCAAAAGTTCAGTCCGAATCCGAAGGGTTTCATTTTCTACCCGGGAGAATCGTATTACTTGATGGGTATGTACATACATTATATACGTTATGTTATTATTAGAATACGTTCAAAGTTGTTTATTTTGTACACGATAGAATATTTGTTATCATTTCATTTTATCTTTTGATTTTTTTTTGTCTATAAACGATCTTTGATCCGGTCTAATTTAAGAATTATACTTTGACCTAAAATCTAATAAATATTTACTTTGTGAAGTTTTTAGACCTGTTTATTTTAAAACAACACAGGTAATTAATTATATTACGCAGCAATGTTTATTTTTAAGTTAAATCACGTAAATTGGTTCACGTCGAAAACGAGATAATCAAAAAAAATATTAATTTTAGTTAAGCTTATATTAAAATGTTATATAACGTTAGAGCTTTATGTTACTTTTTCAAAATATAAATTTTGTGATACTTAAAATTCGGTTTTACCCTTGTTTCACAGCTTTAGTTTTTTTTGTATAAAAAGTCCTGCTATAATAACTCTGTACTCCTTAGATAAAAACTATTTATTTGAGTATTTGTTATATAACTGTTATTAACAAGTTATACTGCTCAGAGTTTTTTATAACAGTTTTACTATAAATATGCATTAACGTAACCCTTCAAAGACATAGTTTTGAAAACCAAATCTTATTATTAAAAACTTTTATTGAGTTTATTTAACACTACATTATTGTATACTTTTTTTGAATTTTAGACAGCATTAGCTGTAAATTTTTTTTAAAAGAATTGCTTCTTCAATTGTTACTTAATATGAAGCTAGCAGAATATAAAAAGCGAGCCATTTCAAGTAAATTAAAAATTCAAACCGTTTGCTAATTCATCAAATCATTTTATAAGTGAAAGTACTTTTTAATTCGTGAAAATACCTTTGTAGTTGACCTAAGCAAAGAATTAAAATGGTCGAAATTCAAATAGAATAATATATTTTATAGCAACTAAAAAGTTGAAAAAAATTAAGACGGTTAGCTTGTTTGGTTGTTGAAGTTTAAATTTCTTTAACAAAATTTAATATTAGCATACATTTTTTTTAGTTTTATAAAACAAAATGGTGCATGTTAATTAAGACAATTTTTTTGTCTGTAAGACTTTAAAATATAACTCTTATTTAAAGCATTTTACAGCAGTTCAGTATAGTGTAATTGTTTTCTACTTGACCTATTTCGTTTTTTCAAAAAAAAGTGAGGTTTTTAAAATAAATATAGTTTATAAAAATACGTAATTGATAAAAATATCTTCTCCAATGTGCATTGGGTGATATGAGGCGAAAAATAATAGAGCAACATTAAAATGCTCTGCAGCTGTTGTTGTAAAAAAATTATTGAAATATATTTACTAATACAAAAAACATAACTTTCAGTTTACTAATTTAGTTACTTTAATTCAAAAATATTTACAGCCTACGCAAACGACTTAGAAGCTGAAGAATCACAACCAAACTGCAAGAACAAAATGAGAATGGAAATCAGGATCCATCCTGGGAGGCATCACAAACACGTGAAGAAGACCTCAAGGACTTCAACTACGACACACGTAAAAATGTCACCAAAGTTTGAAATGACCAAGCCGATAGAAGTGGAAATGTCGACAACGTCAACAACGGGGAAGCTTAGTGTTAACCACGCGGGTGTTTTTAATGGTTAGTGTTGTTTTTGTAGTATACTAAGGTTTAGTGTTTCATCAGTATGTTAATATAATAAGGAAAACATACTTTATTTAAAAAAGTTTCATAACTTTTTTTGCAACTTTGACAAAAACACATATGCTTTACATTTAAACTTTGAAAAAATTTATCGTTTTGTAATTTATGTCTAATGTCACAAAAACGTAGTTTTTAAAATAAAACTCAATGAAAAGACAAATAGTTCTGACTTCTGTTAAACGATTGTTTTTATCTAGTAGAAAACTTCCTAACAATAAAGTGGAGATGAAGACAATTTTAAACTTTCATGTGACTTAAACTTATTTATTTATAAAAACATACTTTAGCTTTAATGTTTATTATTTTTAGTTTGATAAAAATTACTACTTGATAAAACTTTTTTTTTTTTGAAAACGATCTAAAGGAGGGTTATTAAAATTCATTTTACTGGTCTCCTTTATCGCTTAAAATTAAAAATTGGCTACTAACTTATTATATATCTCCTGTTTACTATTTAACTTTCCATTTATATTAGCAATCTTTCTACTAGTTAACCACTGATAACAAAAACCGGCCCAAAGTGCGAAATCTTTCATTTTTTCTGATCTAAAGCTTTTACTTTTGATTTTAGTTTCTAATTTAATTTTTATTTTTATGTCACTTCGTACTAAGTAAAGAGAAAGTTTTTAATTTGATTGTGAGAATTAAAACTTTTTAAATATTTTAACAGACCTCTCTGTAAATTATCTTAAGTAAATAGTTTTGACTTTAGAATCATGATGCATGTTTAACTCGACATTAGTACTCATTTAAACCTTAGTATAAATAAAATTTCAAGTGTGGTTACTTACATAAAACCTTTAAAATTTCTAACAGATCTTCCTAAGTCTAAAGATCAGGAGAGCAACTCAAACACAGCGCAATCGAGCTTTGTTCTTATTGTGACGTCACTTATAGCGTTCACGTTATCAGTTTTTGTCAAAACATGAGCTTTAACTTTTTTGCATGATATGATGTTGGACAAAGCATGATTCGAGTAAAACAAGTTGAGGGAAATAAAAGCGGTTGATGGTCAATAAAAAGAAGATGGATCTGTTTAGTAGCACTGTGCGATCTACCTGCATTTGATAGCAGTGTTTGTTTTTAGTGTTCAGCAGGCAAACTCAATTTTTATGTACGTTTAAGAAATAATTCAGAATGTTTAATAAACGAAACCTTATAAAGTTTAATTAAAAAATTTAAAAGCTCGACACTGCCTTTTTGTTTTTGTTTTATTTATTAAAATACACTTGAAATAAAAAGATACATTTTAAATTAAAGTATTACACTAAATTTTATTATATAGATTAAGACTTATTGAATATTCAAGATGCCTTAATTTTTTAAACAGTTTAAAAAATATATACTGTGCCTTTAATGCATAACCATTTTTGTTTTAGAAATACATCAAAGGTTTTTGATAGCAACTGTAGTTTTTTATAATCTTTATTCTAATAACACAACTTTAAAATAGAGAAACATTTGAAAATGCAATATATTTGCAGTTAATAAACTACTTTTCAATGGATAAATCTTAGAAGTTTTAAGTAATAGCTAAACACTTCTTTTTATTTTTGAACAAGAAGTTTATGAAAATGCTTTTCTATTGTTATAAAACAGATTTAACTTGATTTGTTTCTTTTCTATTTTTAATAAAAAAAATATCGCATATAAACAAAAATACTTTATTATTATATTTTTATAAGATTAAAAAAAATTAGTACATATTTTTTTGGGGGACGGGTCAAACATGCACGCATGGACACTTTTGCACGAAGAAAAACTTTTACATGAAGACACTTTTGCAAAAAGGTCACTTTTACTCGAAAGGTCTTTTTTTTACGTGATAAAAAATAAAACATATAACATACAAGACAAAAACAAGAAAAAAATTATAATATAACAAAAAAAAAGAATAAATGTTACCGACCGAGGGAAAGGTTTAGACGTGACAGTAATAGTAAAAATAAAAGTGCAATCAAAAAATAATAATGACCAGTTAATAAAAAATTAATAAAATAGTTTTTTTTTTAATCTATGCAAAAATGTCTTAGTGTAAAAGTAAACCCACGTCCAACATTGGCGCAGTGCAAAAAAGACCCTTCGTGCAAAAGTTACCCTACGTGCAAAAGAGTCCCTTCGTGCATATTTAACACCTACCTGTTTTTTGATATAAATAGCTTTTCAGCATGAAATTACTTTTAAAGCATATTAAAATAAACAAACAAAAAAAAACGATTTAGACTGCAAACAGTATACTTTAGCAATATTAAAAGTGAGTATTTTAAAGTACAAGTATTTAAAAAATAAAATAAAGTTTACAAAGTAAAAAATTGTTAAATTTATACTTGATGGGGTCAACAATATTGTCAAACTTTTGTTATTATATTTATAGAACAAAAAGTTACGAATTTTAACAACACTCTGTTATAAACACAACCATTGTTAAGAAGCCTGTTTGTTTTACCATTGCAAAGTTTTAATATCATAAAGCGTGTTTTTTTAACAAAACTGAATAAAGTTTCTAAAAAAGACATTACTTTTTTTTATTCAATTTCTTTTTTCTGTATTAACAACAATTTTTTTTTTGATACCTAAAATTTTATTTATATTTTTACATATATCTAATACTTTAACAGTTTTTGTCATTTAAAGTTTACTTTGTAACAAAAAGCATTTTCAAATTTTTTCTATGTTAAATCAAGTTGTTTACTGCTGTTACTTGACGTGTACAAGCGATTATTGTATACAATGTTTGCTTAAAGATTACTATCTACAAAATGATCGATCATTTAGTGCTTACAAACTGGCTATAAAAAATAAACTGAATATATAATTATTTCAAACCCGCTTAAAGTTTTAGGGCTAGGCAGCATTTACAAACATCAGTAGTACAACAAATAAATAGTTTTACAAATGTAAATAATATATTAGTTTTTTTTACAGTATTTAGGATAGTTTTACACTCCAGAAGTAACGCAGTACAATTAATTACGTTGCAACATATTCTTAACATGTATGTTTTTATTTCAGCAAATATTGTTTCTAGAGGTTATGCGTTAAATTATTTTTCTGAACATTAGTTTAAACTAGTGACAATAAAACAAACAATAAATAAATAGTCTGCAGACAATTTCCGAATTACTTTAATTTTACTTTTATTCCTAAAGAATAACAGTAAAAAACATTGTTTTATCATCTGACATACGTTTAAGCACATTTATATATGTATTTATTTTTATTTGAACACACAAATCCTAAAGACACATTAAAACAACTTGGCAAAGAGATATGGATTTGTTTTAATTTTATGTTAATAAGAAAATGTTTTTTTTTAGGTAAGAAGCAAGTTCAAAAACATTTTTCGAGTTAACCAACATTGCTAGAATATTTAAAAAAATACCCATTACCTCAACTTGAAGTTTGTTTAGTTTTTATTATTGATAAACAAGCCCTTAAAGAGTGTAAAATTTTTTGCTTGGTCACCGTAAACAATGTTCAAAATATTTAATAGAAAAACTGTAATCCGGACTTAAAAAACATAAAACTAATAACTAAACTTTCTTTATCCCGTCTTTTCATTACGCGCCCTATTCGAGCACTTTTCTAAGAAGCTAAACACAATGCACTTGAACTCGTTTGATCTTCACTTGAGATGATAGTAGCGTTAATACTGATAAAAATCAGAAAAATATATTTGATTGATTAGAAAAAGTTGAAAAAAAAGGAGACAGTAGTTTATCAATGTTGGTAACTTGACCATTTAGTTATCAATTAAAGTATACAGATATTACAAGATATATAAAACCAGCTGGTTTGTAAAATTTTTCGTAGTATACAGTTTCGTTACAAAAAAGCTTTATTGTTTAAAGATTTCAAGTTGAACTCTAAAGTAAGTTATTTAGAAGAGAATAGTATCTTAAGTTTGTAGAGTTTTTGTTACACAATTATAATAAATGAGTAAATTTTATTAACAAAGGTTAAGATCTGTTGTGGGTGCTTGATTTAGCAACATTAAGTTTTGCTGTTAATTGAAAATAATAAGCTTAACAACAGTTCATTAAACTAATGTAAGTTTTCAAAATTACTTTAAATAAAAAATTACTATTGTACTTTTATAGCACTATTAAACATTTCAAACATAAAACTTTACGTACAATTTTCTAACAAAAAATCTAAGTTTTTTAGCAACAAATAAAAAAACAGGTTGATTTATTAAACTATTCGTTTTTTAATCAACTTTTGCTGTCCTTTAATAAAAATATGATTCAATTACAAGTTTAAGCGTGTTATAAAATGTATACCTTTCATTATTATTTAAATTTGTCTAAAAAGAAAGTCTCTAAACCTGAATAAAAAAATGTTAACGTTTAACACAAAACAAGCAAGACTAAGTTTGTTTAGTAACTAAATTTAAGTTTTATTTGAGCCGAAGCCGTATTTTTTTTAAACTTAATACACAGTATAATTCATAATTTTATAAAACATTAAACGTCTCCTAAATCTAAATTTATTTAAAAATAAACAAAATATTAATGTTAAGCTAAACTAAAATAAAAATCAAATTACTTTTAACGTGAAATGCATTTATTTTTTGTAATTCATTAATGAATTATTTTTTTTAACAATTTCGAAAAGCTAAAATATAATATTTTTGGGTACAACTTTTTTTATTGAGTGAATATCTCATACTAATCATACTTTTCTGAAGTGAATATAGTTTATTTGCAAAAACTCCAAAGATACGTACTAAACTTTGTGTTTCACATACACATTGATGTACTAGACGTTGTTAAATGTTTATATATAAATCAAGTTTCGGATAAAAAAAACTATGTGTTTTTTTATAACTTACCCTAAAATTTACCCCCAAAATTTTTATGTAAAAAAGTAAAAAAAACAATAAATTTTGATTTTTTCAAATAGTTATTTATACTCTTTTTTGTATTCCAAACTATGTTTTCAAGTGTTAAAAATTTAACACTTCATTGAAGTTAGTTTTTTATTAGTCTTGAATTATCATTAAAGTTATTAAACTAATAACAAAGCAAAATAAGAAAGATTATTAGGTAGTTAGCAAATTTATAATGTAATTATTTTTCTTAACAAGTCAATTTTTACTTTTAAACGTTTTTATACTCTAAACAAAATATTTTAAGAAAAAATTTCGACAGAAATTAAAATAAAATTTATTAAATACAAAAACTAGAAAATCCTGTTTAAGTGTTAGGCAGTTACGAATTTAAAAGTATACAAATATACTAACAAACTAAACATAAGTATTTCATTATTAAAATTAAAACCTGCTAAATTATTAATCGGAAAGTAATAAAAAACAACGTCAGCAAAAAAACAGAATCATTATTTCTAGAATTGAAAAGTTCAACAACACAACAACAAAAAACTTAATAACATCGTTTTATTTTGAAATAAATATGTTTTACCGTTAAAACAAAAGTTTTAAAATCATAAAAGAATTTCTAATCTCCGCTAAATTGTATTTCATTAAACAATTGAAAATAAAATTAAACCAAAAGGAAAGAAAAAGTTGTTAAACAGAAGAAGAAAACGAGTGTCCTAGCTTAAACAAAGTGGCTTTTAAGTTTCATCAAGGCTTTGAAGATAAACCACACATGAGCGTTTTATGATCAAAATATAAAACTGCTTGAACTTTTAATTCAAAACATAATAGACAATAACTCCGATATCAAAATTTAAAAACCATCATCTTTTTAAATATTTATCCCTGCTTGCTGGCGCATTCATCGTATGGACTTCCACTTTGTTGTGACGTCATAGTGCAGTGGCAAGCATCCGAGATGCGAAACGTCTCTTTACCGCCATCTAGTGTTTTGAAGGTGGCGTACTTCCATATCGGAGTGTTTTTAAACTTCTATAAAATTTGTTAATTTATAACTTGGTTTTACGTATTTAGAGCTTTATTATGATTTCTATATATACTTTATGTATATGTATTTTTTTTTATAATTAAAAAACTTGATTGTTTTCCACATACAACACCAGTTATTTTATTATCGTTTGTAACTGTAAGAAAACAATTTTAGAAAATTTATGATTCACTTGTTTTAAAGTATTTTTACTAAAAAAGCATTTGTTAGCAGAGCTTTAATAATACATCTGATTAACTCAAAAAAAGGTTATCTTGAACACTCGGCATGTATTCGGGTTGTAACATTTTCCAACACAATCTTTCACTTCAATGAAGCTAACCTCTAGGTTTCTATAACGTAGTGATTCAATATTAAAACTAACTTTTAAGAATATTTAAACTTAAGAAAAGTCAATTAAGTTTTTTTTTTACTACAAGTAGGTTATATAATAAACATTCAAGTACATATGAAAAGCTAATCAATAGTTTTTAGTATTAATCACAAAAAACTAAAACTGTACTTAAAAGCATATTTGATTATTTCACACAATCAGTAAAAACTATTTAAAGTTTTAGCGAAACAACTATATAACTAACATTATGTTTTGATTAAACTCATTAGTTTTAAAATAAACTGAAAAAACTGTAGCTCACCTACATTTGAACCTATAAGTTTTGTGAGGAGCAACCGGCTTGATATTATCACTTTGATGCACACTTTCGAGTTGAGTCAAATTGTCAAACTTGTTCAACAGAATAACATAACCCCCTTGCTGAAACTCAAACGAGTGGATAACAGTGACCATTAACACAGTTGTTAACAGTTTTATGTTTGATGTGAACATAGTGAAAGTCAATTTTTTTTTGCTAAATCTGCAGTTGTAGAAAACGTAACCGCAAATATTACTAAAATCTTAAGGCCGTAAAAAAGTGTTTTTGTTCGTAAAACTTTTTAGTTACTTTATTTGTGCCAACTCATTTTTAAGTTTATGAACTATATTTATTTAATGTATCCATATCAAAAAAACTGGCTAAAAAATATTTCCTTTTTTATTTTGAACAGTATAAGAAATGGCTAATTTGTTGACTAATACAAGATAAAAAGATTAGACTACATTTTTATGTTTGGCTACTAGTTTTAAACAAAAAAATAATTCATTTTTTAGAATAGAATTTTTAAATTGTTCTCATTTAATCGAACCAACATCTAATTTAAAAACTAATTTGTTAAAAAATAAAAAATTTAATTAATACTGCTTAAAATTTTCAAAAATTTTAATTTTTTTGTTTCACATTGTCGATAACTTTAAAAATTACAACATAGTTCATAAAGGAAAAGTCATAAAGTAACTAGTCAACTACGTGTTGTAGTATAACAAAGTTTATTAACTATCTATCTTTTTTTGTTATTTATTTAAAAGAGGTCAAACCATTTTATGACAATATCAGACAGTTTTGTCTTAAAAATAAATCTAAATCAGCAAAATATAACTAAACTATAGTTTAAACCTTTTAGACAGATTTTTACACTTAACTCTATATGACTAGCTATTTTAAGCTAGACATATAAAAATCCTTGTATATAACTAAATTTACTTTATAATTTTATCAGTTTTCAGCAAGCGTATTCTGATATCAAGCTAAATGAAATTAATAACTTTTTTTTAATGAGTGACTTATATTGTTTTTTTTAGTTAATATTAGTAACAAAACAAAGCTTTTCAATTAGACATACAAAAAAAGTATTTATAAATATCTAAAAAACTTTTAAAAGAAAAAATATTGATAAAAGTGTATTAAGACTGCATAACTTTTTTCTATGTTATTTTTATTATTAAATATCGATAAATATTTTTTTTTGTTATTATCATCAAGTCTATTTACCAAAACATATTTTAAGTCAACAACAAAAGCTTACCCTTAATTCGATAGATAGTCAGTACTAATAATGTTTTTTATCCATCACAGTTTTTTTTAGAATAATAAACTATTTTATAAAGTACAGCTTCTTTGAGAGAGTTATTATTGTTTTTCTTGCAGTCATTTTACTGTTGAACTAATGTATTATAGCAAATTACAAGTAAAACATCTGATTTGGTAATAGTTTTACTTTATTTAAAAAATTCATTATTGAATATCAACAGCTTTTGTTCAAACCTTATTAAAAACGTCATTTTTTTGAAACATTATTTTATTTTTTTCTTCTATCCTATAAAGTTTTTTAAGTCGCTGTTTAAGTAAAAAAAAAAATTTAACTGTTTATATTAGTCATATAAGATTAACTTGTTATTTTTTTAAACTTATTTTTTGAAATTTATTGTCATGAAATTTAAATAACTCTTAAACCTTATATGCAATAGGTGCTGTCAAGTTATTCAAAGATTAAAATTGTTTCTACATTTATAGATTTTATTATTTTTATTATTTTTTGATGTGGGCGGTATTGATAGAAATTATACCCTAAAGAATCTGCAAAAATATTTGAAAAAAAGTTTTATGTTTCGTGTGAAATACTTTTAAATTCCGTAAATTGATAGTTTAGTTTTGAAGATTGCTTATTTGAATATTTGAGCATTCGTGTGAATTTATAAAGTATTAAAATAAAACTACAAAAGTATTTGTTTAGCCGATGCATTATTTGTATTAATATTTATCGTTATAAAGTGTATCTAGAAAATATAGTCAAATTGTTCTAAAACTATTTTTATTTTTGTCAAAACAACTTTAACTCAAATTAAAATAGGTTTAAAAATACAAGTTTTTGAGTGAATAAAAACGAAATAGCTTAACCTGTAATAAAATTGTTGTTAAAAAGTAATATTGAAATTGAAATTGCCTATAGTTAAACCCCATTTAAAACGATTTTCTTTTTGCTTAATTACATTTTCTTAAAATAGGTACTTCAGTATCTGTATTTTTTATTACATGCTTAAAGACTAAAGTATATTTAAAATATAAGTAAATAAGTAGGTCTTTTGACATTCTGCATTATATTATATCTATTATATTCTGCATAGTTTTCTGTTACGTCATAAGAGTGTGTAAGGAAATGTCACCTCTTGCATTATCAGTTTTAAGTTTAGTGAATATTTCTGTGTGATCTGCATTAAAGAAAAAAACAATATTTTTACGCTTAAATTAAATTTTTACTAATCACCTAGAAAAAATGACTGCCTTGGTCGATAATTTTAGATTAGGATCTAGTAGTTAAACATATTTGTTGGCTTCAATAAAAAGATTGTTTAAACAAATGATATTTTATGATTAAGGTAACAACATATCCTTTCATAATATTATTGACATTTACTTTTAATGGAATAAAACTTTTTGTATAAAAGTGTTTTTTTAAGTTCGCACTTTCCATTAGTTTTTGTTTTCTTAAAAGTAAAAACTCAAAAGGAAGATTACTGTATCAGTTTCCCTGAATTTTGTTTTAATATTGCATGATATTAAGTGATTATATGTACTAGGAAGCATTTTAGTACTAATTTTCAAGTTAATTTTAGATTCGTTCTTAGTTTTTAGTTTCTGCTAAGTATTCACTTACATTTTTTGTTATAATGCGTTGAAAAATATACATTATCCGTCACCTCTTATCCCAACTTTAACCTGTTTTCTTTGGCAGCACAAAAACATATACTACTATTTTTTAAATACTTTTTTTCAAATCTATTAGATTATAGTTGTTTAAATGTCTTTAAATATCAACTCAATCGTAACTTTTTTTATTCTAAATGTAATTAATGAACTTATCTTAAACAAAATATAAAAACTAAAAGAACAATAAACCATATTAGTTTGTTTTCACAAGACGTAAAAAAAAGTTATATAATCAGTAATCACAGAAAAAAAATTATTGCATAATAACAAACACAGGTAAGATTTAACAAAAATAAAAAACATAGTTATAAAAGACTTAGTAGAAAAACATAAACCAACATTGAAACCAAACTATAAATGTCACTTAAGTACTGGTAATATAAAATTCACACATTAAGTCTTTGAAATTTTAATATAGCTTACTTACTTGAATTTTTCTGATTTCATCGAAGTTTTGAAGCTGAAAAGATCGTTATTGACGTCATAGCTGTTGACATTGACTTTATGGTTTTCTTTTTTGAAAAAGTGAATTTTATTACCAATGATAACTGTCTGTTATGAACAAATAAATGGATCATATTCAAAATAATTACATAAACTTTCTGATGTTCTCACCCATTTTGGCATTGTTTCAATATACGTGAATTTTCTTGTAACGCTGTCGAACACTTCAGAATAGTCACTACTATCTCCAATTATAAACATTTTGTTACCAATTCTAACTGCAGAATGGTTAGTTCTTCGTGATAGCATACTAGGAAAAGAAGTCCATTTGTTTTTATAATGATCATAAGCTTCTACTAAAGTCGACCTCAGTCTTACAAAGTCTATTACTACAGAATTATGAAAAGCCTCATAGGTCATAATCCGTCTTCGAACCGTTTTGAAACCTCCTGAAACAATAATTTTGCCTTCGAAAACTGTACAAGCTGTATCTTCTCTACTTCCAACCATTAATGCAATAGGTCTCCATTTATTAGTATGTTTGTCATAAAACATGCAAAGTTTTCCAATTATACACATTTTTTGCAGAAAAGAACAAATAGAATAAAATCCCTTTTTATCAGATATTTCCAACTTTTAGTTGCAGAAGAAAACATTTTAACAGAAGTTGAATTGTACTAATTTCCAGTACTATAGTTTCTTTTTCCTAAAAGGTGCTGATACAACAAATAAATGTTACCACCAACACCGACAGACTTTAAATTTCCATAATTATCAACTGTTTTGAGCCTTCGTTCTTTATTCAGTTTTTGAGGTTTGCAACTGATTTTTGGACTGCAGTTTGTCGTCAAATTAGTTAGATGGTCTTTAGTATCGAAATTGCTCAGAAAAACAGGTTTATCAATATAAGTATCTTTGCCATCGTAATCACTACAAAACGCAGCAATTTCGAAATTTTTCTGTTCACAATATCTGCTCCTATACAAAATAGGAAATTGCTGTCCAAAGTTTTTCTCAGGTTTTGAAAAAGAAGATCCCATTTCTCTAGTTTTACAACAATATTTTTGTAATTACAGTAAATACTACAACTGAAAATAAATTATAACTTAAGCAAGTAGTTTTAAATACAACTATTTAAAACTTTTTTATAGCATAAATATAGTAAGATCTAAGTGTGTTCAGCTGAAATCGAAGATGTTTTTTTAGTTAGTTTTTGAAATAAGTTATTTTTTTGTGCTAAAAAGTTTTAAAAGCTATACTAGTAATCAAGTTTTATAATACCTGAAACATATGCTTTTTAACCAGGTAGTATAAATGATAGTTGTATAACAGATAATCAAAAGTATGTTAATTAGATTACAAGCTATTTTTAAAATGTTATGGAATGTTCATTCAAGTTTTATTTACTAATAAAATTACCATTAATGTTCAGATTATATTTAGAAAGATACTTCAATACAATTTTTAAATTTTAAATTGTACTAGAACAATATCAGATTTAAAGCTTAAATATAATCAAAAATTTTTAAACATTTTCTGTTAAGTAAATCCATGTACAAAGATTCAATTTTTAAAACTTTTATACATGTTTAATACAATAATTATTTATAAGAACTTAAAACGATGAATACGTGACCACTCATTATAAATGTAGTCAAGTAAATTTAAGTTTTTATTTCTATAGAAAAAAGTTAAAATTTATACAAATAAAATACTACTTGCCTGTAATATGTAACTGTAGTGAAAGTAAGCATTTTAAATTAATATTTTTAAAACATCGATTTGATATTATCACTATTTCTTTTCCTGAAAGATTCAAAAAGAAAAGAAAAAAATTTTTACTTTTAGTTTAAAAATGTTTTTGACTTATATTAAACCAGTATTAAACTTAGACAAGTACTTAAAATAAATAAAAAGTATATTTAAAACAGAAAGAAATTTGCTGTTGCTAATACTATTTTTTTTTGTTTTTTGTTGTCTTATTAAAAGCATAAACTCAACATTACTTAACTTTTTATTTTCATTTATAAAATTTAAGTTCAGTTATGATAGAATATACTTCTTTAAAGTTATTAAAAAGTTATGAAATAGTTTATTTATCTATTCAAATATAAAATTATTTTTACTGTTCATATAAAGTTATTAAATTAAGTAAAAATAACATTTTTAGCACAATAGATATACTGACTAAAAATAAAAATAAAAATTAGCATAACACATTTTTTCTTTCTTTAAAAAGGTTGTAATCTATAACTCAATTATAAAAATGATTGCTATAAGTATTTGTTTATCTCCTTTTATAAGTTGATTAAAACTTATATCTATTTTTTAGTTCTTATTTTACTAAACAAGTTTTTTCTTTCATTTCGTTTAACTAATTGTTTTATTATTAAAGATTTAGAAATTCAAATGATAAAAACAAATATATCGTGTAATAAATAATACTATTATATGTTCAAATTGTGTATAATTGCTTATTTAAATTAGTTCAGTTAAATGGTAAAATATGCCGTGATTTTATAAAGAGACAAATGAAATCATGTATGTACTTGTTTATTTTTTTTCTTTATCTTATGTTAATAGAACTCATTTTTATACTCAATACAGTTTAAACTGAAACTTTGATTACAAAAACAAGAAAGAAATGAAGCAATTTTTAGTTTTAAAAAGTATAATACAATCCATTTATACAATAACTTATAGTTGGACTTTTCTTTCCCAACTAATATTTTTTGTGTTTTGGAGCTGATGAGCATGACCAAATATTTTTAATCTTACATCAGAGTTTAATTTTACATCAGAGTATTTTGTAGTTTAACTGTTTTTAAAAATCAACTATTTTTATGTTCTTTAATTTTATAATTATTAATAAGCTTATATATACCAAAATGCATGAACTAAAGAATTTTAACAATTTTAGTTCGTATTAACTTCAAATTTATTGAGAATCTAAAGATATTAAAACTTTTAGAAACTATATAAGAAGCAATCGACAAAAATAATTTTATTGTAAACCAACATACATAGGTAAAATTACAACAAAAATTATTAAGTTATAAAAACTAAGTAGAACAACATAGACTGACATTTAAATATTTATAAATACAACAAAAGTACTATAACTATAAACTTCATACTTTAGGTCATTGGAATTTTAGTGTAGCTTACTTTCTTGAGTTTTTCTTATTTCATCGAAGCTTTGAAGCTGAAAAGATCGTTTTTGACGTCATAGTTGCTACATTGACTTTATTGTTTTCTTTTCTAAACAAATAAATTTTATAACCAATGCTGACGGCCTGGTATGAACAAACAGATAGATCTCGTCTGAAATGATCATGTGAACTTAGTTCTGATGTTCTGACCCATTTCGGCAAAGTTTCAATATACGTGAACTTTCTTGTGATACTGTCGAACACTTCAGAATAGTCACTACTGCCTACAATCATAAACAATTTGTTGCCGATACTAAGTGCCGAATGGTTAGTTCTTCGTGATAGCATACTAGTAAAATAGGTCCATTTGTTTTCATGATGATCATAAGCTTCTACTGAATTCGAGCTTTCGCTCACAAGTTTTCTTCCAACGGAATTATATGAACCCCGATAGGTCATAATTATTCTTACAACCGTTTTAATTCCTCCTGACACAACGATTTTGCCTTCGAAAACTGTACAAGCTGTATATTTCCTTCTTTGTATCATAAAATGTTTAGTTGCAGAAGAAAACATTTTAATTGTGTTTGAACAACAATTTTTTCCAGAACGATGGGGTCTTTTTACTAAATGGTTCTGGTGCAACAAATAAATATTATCTTCATTACCAACAGACTTAAATTTTGCATTGTTAACAACAGGTTTTGAATTACTGTTATTACTTACCGATTTAAACCTAGAATTTATTTTCAATGTTCTAAGTTGGCAACTGATTTTTATACTGGAGTTTGTCATCACATTAGGTATATTCGCTTTGGTATCGAAGCTGCCAAGTAAGACAAGTTCATCAATACAAATATCTTTTCCATTGTATTCACCACTAAACGCAGCAATTTTAGAATTTTCCAGTTCACAGTATCTGCTACTATACAAAGCAGGAAACTGCTCTCCAAAGTATTTCTCCGGTTTTGAAAAACCAGGTCCCATTTAAAAGTTTGACAACGATATTTGCTTGTAATTGTCCTAAATACTACAACTGAAAATAAGTTTTATTTTAAGCAAATTAAAATTAAAAAAAAAACAGCTATATAAATTATTTTTATTTGTTCATGTATATCAGGGTTTCCCAAAGTGGGCGATATCGCCCCCCTTGGGGCGATTTTAGTAAGTCGGGGGGCGATAATTAGTAAGGGGGCGAAAAGGGGCGATTTTAAAATTTTGGGCTGTCATAAAATTTTTACTTTTCATATTGCTATTTTACTAATTTTGGCTTGCGTTTAAATATTTGACCCTGAGGTAAAACTTAAACAAAAAAAGTTTATACTGTTTATGTAAAATATAGTACTTATGACTCCTACTTTCAAGTAAATTACATATTTTCATTCATATATTTTATTATTTAACATTTACATCGATCATAGATGATCGGAATCCCTCTCACCATTTTATAACCTGGCATATATGTTATTTTGAATCATAAATGGTTTGTAATAATCTATGTTATATATTATTAAATTTCTAGGTAAACTGGCAACCCTGTATACCTTTATTTTTATTGGAAATATCATGAGATGATAGTTATATCACCTCATGATATTTCAAATTGTTTTTTGAAAAGTCACTAAGTTAGACTAAGAAATAAAACTATACAGGGTTGCCAATTAATCTAGAAACCTGGAAAAACCTGAAATTTGACAAATTACGCAAAAAAAAAACCTAAAAAATTTAGAGTTTTTAACGATTTCAACATATTAAGTAGTTTAATTTCGATTTAACACAAAAAAGCTTTCATATAGATAAGAATATGGATCTTTTCGAGGCAGATGTTTTTGAAGTAAACGACTTACAGGAAACCTTCTCAGACTTACAAACTGACCTTGAACTTAAAGTATATTTTTCAAAAAAACGATATGAAAGCTTTAGGACTCAACAAAAACTAAGGCAAAAGTATCCAATCATTTGAGAGGAATTTAGATTGTTGTTTATAGTTTTTCCTTCTAGCTATGTTGTTAAAAAAACTTTTAAATCAGTTATCAACATCTTAAGCAAAAGATCTAATCTAGATATTTAAAAAGGAGGCTTTATTTTACTGATTTAGAATCATATTAGAAAAACTTGCAAGCAGTCATGAACCTAATCCTTCACATTATATTAGACTTCAGTAGCAGACATAATTTTATGAAAGTAATTTTTATTTTATTAAATCTTTTAAAATACTTCTTATTTAACCTGTTTTTTATTGTATTTAAGTAGTCTTTTTATAATAAAAATTTTATTAAGTCATTTATTCTACAACAGGTTTGCATAATGCCTAATAAATATTAATTACGGTAGACTTCCTCTTGAGTTCGCACTTTTTACCCAAAAAAAAATGCAAACTTATATTTTCTAAAACTTAACTTATAAAATTAAATAAATTAATAAAGTCTATTACTATTAAGTATTAATAAAACAAAAAACACATAATATTTAATAGCTTATATAGATATATTTTTTAATGAATGTTTGTTTTATGTTTTAGTTGATTTCATGTTATATGCATAATGTTATTGCATATAACATATTTAAATTTATCATTTTTTAAAAACAATGGTAATAATTCTTGATTTTGCACTTTTTGATTTTGTTCAAAGTGCGAACTCAAGCGAAAGTCTACTGTATTTATTAAATGGTTTATGTTTTAAACATTTTAATAGTTTTATTTTGACCTGGTTAATTTTGTAGTTTATATTTGTCGTTATACATTACACTAAAAGTTTTTATAGCATAGTGACTTAAGTATTTGTTTGAAAGAATTTTACTTGACATATTTTGTTATTATTTGTTTAACCTGTATAAATAAAAAAATCTTGATTACCATTAAAGTTTTTATTTAATTTTTTTTTTTTGGTTTTAGAGAGTATAGATTTGAGATCTCGTATTGAAATGACTTCAAGTTTTTCATTTAAAAGGTTCTTAAACTCAACTTTATTTTCTAACTTGATTTATTATTGTTAAAAAATCTATGTATTAAGGATTTTTAAACTATTAATACAACTGTTTTTTTGTTTTATCTTAATTCTTAATATTTTAGCAATTAAAATGTGTTGTTTATTTTAATAGTTCAATACTAGCTTTTAGTTTTTCACTATTTTCTTCTTGTAAATTATTATAGGCTAATAACTAGAGAAAATATAAATTTAAACAGTATTAAATAAGCCATCAAAAAGGCTGCTACAGTTACAAAACAAAACTTTAACCTAATTAAAAGAATTTTATAATCGATTACTTTCTGTTCACAGAATTAACTGTAAAGCTTTGGATTCATTTTTTTGAATTTAAATTAAGAAAATGAAAATGTAAAATTAAGGTTTAGTTTCCTAAAGGTTATTCCAAGTCAATTACTATTTAATGGTATTCTACTACAAAGCGTATAGTTTAAAAAGTTAAAAGTTTAGTTTTTAACTTTACAACTAACTTGCTTATAATATATCTTAGCATTGAAATTAATAATTTTACTGCATTAAATGAAGCTGTTTATGAAACCACTTTTCATGTGAGATAATCAACCAGTTAGTCAAACTTCTTCAAACTAGATCATAAATTATGCTTTAATATTATCATATTATGTGTAAAATAAACTGTTCATTCTTTTGTAGTTTTTTAATCTCTGGTAAAAGTAATTTTAGAATATGCCTATTTATAAAATATTTTAAGTATTTTGTGCGGCTTAAATAAGTTACTTAGTATTAATTTCTAAATGTCCGAAATTCGTTATATGAGAGATTATTATAATGTCAGGTTTAAGTTAAGATTTCAGATGGGTAACGTATAGTTAAGATCCAGTCAAATTTAGACCCGCTAAGTAACTTAAAAACTACTTGTGGAAAATAAATAAAGTTTGGTTTTTTGATACTTAATATTTTGAAATAGACTTTCAATTTGGTTTTCAATTAACAATAGTAATTATAATAATAATTAATATATAATAATATATAATAATAATTAGTAGGCATCATAAATCTTTCTCCGGGTTCTTACACGACCGGAACGACGCAGTTCATTTTCTGGAAACACTCCATCGTCATTAAAATTTCTTTCAAATACCCTAGATTTATCATTAGGGTCCAAACGAGACAATACACCATTTTTCTGATTTGTAGAGGATTTGCTTTCATCAGTGCAATTTGAATCCTCAGTTGAAAGGAAGGTAGCTGGTTTTTCTTTGCAAATTTTGTCAAAGTTATCTCCAGCTCTGAAACGTATTCCTTTATGGGAGCGCACACAATCAAAACTTTCCTTGGAATCTTTTCTCTCATAGTTGCCAGAAAAAACCAACTTCTGCGTTGGTTTGTTTGCTTTTCTAAGATAAGGGATACTATTTTGAGATTTGCAAACAGGAGGATTAAATTTTCTTAAAAACTTTCGATTTCGTACAGTTAAGCGACCTGATCCATCAATTTTTACAACATACTGATGATAGTCTTTTAGCTCTACTATTACACCACTTTTCCCCCACTTGTTAGGGAAGTTACCTGCTTGATTCTGTATCATGACATAATCACCGCAATTCAATGGTGGCAACAATCTTGTGTGCTTACTTAAATTCTCGAGAGACTTAACATAACGAGACCTAAGAGCTTCTTCCTTTTTATCCATGCGTTACGCCAAATGTTTAAGATCTGCGGGTTATTGTAAGCCATAATACTCTTCCTGAGGTAAGGCAAGGAGTCCTTTAAATTTCGTCCCAGAAGGATCTGTGCAGGTGATAGTTTGCATCCTGAATCAGGCGTGTTTCTCTGCGTAAGTAAAGCTTGTACCATTTTGTCATTATTTAGTTCACCATTTGAACCAACATTCTCCATTAACAATCGCTTATAAGCCTTTACTGCTAATTCCGCCCTACCGTTTGACACTGGATGATATGCAGATGACATACGATGGTGTATACCCCATCGTTTCAGAAAATCTTTGGTAACTTTTGCAGAAAACTCTGGACCTCCATCAGAAGATATTTCAACTGGAACACCAAAAGTCACAAAAATACGACGCAAAGCTTTACACAGCCCTTTTGAACCAGAATCATTTGTACCCAATTTTATTCTTTGTTGTTCTGTCCATCCTGAAAGTCTGTCGGCAGCTACAAAATAATACCAACCTTTGAACTGAAAATAATCACAAACAATTGACTCAAAAGGAACCTTTGGAATCAATGGTTCAATTGGAGGTAGGCGAGGATTGCTTGGTGCAATTAAGTTGCAACTATTGCAATTTTCCCGACAACCTTGAATGTCATTTGTTATTCCCGGCCAATAAACAATCGATTTTGCTCGCTCGTTCATTGCAGTGACTCCTTGATGAGCAGAATGCAACACTCTTAAAACCTCTTTTCTTAATGATGGAGGAATAACAATTCTATACACATCATCCTGAAGTATACTGCTAGGTGATAGAAGCTTATTATGATCAAGTTCTCGTTTACGATCACCACACATAATGACCCCATCCATCATAAACAAAGAATAGCGAACTATCCAAAACTCATGCAATTCTAATGGTAGGTGGTTTTTGGTCTCTGGAAAACCAGCTTGAACGTAATGAATAAGCTTCATCATTTGTTTATATTTTAAAGTTTCTTCTTTGACTCGGTCAAAAGTCACAGCTTGAAAATTGTCACCTACTTGATTACTTGCAATGATACACTCACTGTCTGGCAAACGTATTCCAGCTAAAATTTCAGAAGCACTTATCTCAACTTCATCTTTTGTTTTATGTACGGTTTCCACTGGATGACGTGACATTGCATCTGGAGCAAGGTGTAGTTTACCAGGTTTATGTAGAATCTTGAATCGCCATAAAAGACTTCTCTGCTTTAACCGGAAAAGGCGGGGGTTTGCAATTTCATCAAGTGTTCTGTCTCCAAATAATTTAACCAGTGGTTTGTGATCAGTCAGAACCAACAAATTATCACATCTTTGTGTGAAATACCGCGATTGCTCAAGTGCCCATACAATTGCAAGGCTTTCTCCCTCTACCGCAGCATAACGTGATTCAGAAGGTCTAAGAAAGCGAGAGCCTGCTAAAACAATACGCCATCCGGTTTGACAACATCCTGGCACAGCAGACTTACAATAGCAATGTTTCTGCGACAAAAAGTAACCAATACCAGTTGTAGACCAGTCTGGCTGTATACAAGTGGGATTTTCTAAATCAAAAATTTGTATCCCCTTATTTGTTATGGCTGCAACTATAGCTTCTCTTGATTTGTAGAATGTATCATCTACCTCAGGGGTCGCCAGGCAGTTGGTGGTCGCGGGCCATATTTCAAGTTTCCAAAGTCTTCGCGGGCCGCAGTTTTAGTTTTAGTGACATTTGAATAATCTTATGGTTTTAGTTTTAGTCACACTAGAGAAAAGTCTTACTTCTATTAACCTTATTATTTAAAATGACTTTTAGCTATACATAGAATGCCTATTCAAATTAACATTCATTAGATTATGATTTACATTGAATAATGTACTTTAATAAATATGTACTAATATTGTTAATAAAATATGTACTTCCATAAGCACTTAATAAGTTAAACTTAATAATTTTTTAATTTTACTTACAACCTAACTCTCTATAAAAACCTAACTTGAAAGACAATTTATGGGTTACTTCTATACATTTGTTATATCATCAACACGTTTTCATATTTCTAAGAATATTTACTTCGAAAAAAGTTTTTACGAGTTAAATATTTTACACTCATTAAGAAATTTAGTAATTAGTTAACATAAAAAAATTAATACATGTTTGTATTCCAGAAAGCTAAAACAAATGATATAACATAATTAATTCTGAAATACTTTAATAAAATATTTTTTTAGTAATTAGACTTTTACATGGTTGCCACTAAAAAGCAAAAGTGTCTGAGATGTATCAAACCAGCCTAAGTTCATTAAAAATTGAAAAAGCTAATAAATAGTTGTTAATCAAGCTTAAATACCTAGTTAAAATATCATCATTATCAAAAAGTACACAAAATGTAAAAAACAAGAAAAAAATGCAATAAGTAAACTACACAACAGTCATAAAAACTATTCTGAGAATTGGAAGATTTCTTAAAAATATTTGAAATAAAAGCTTCACACACACCTGAGTTTTCAAGCTTTTAAAATAGCTTGTTTGTGTAGCAATTCAGTTAGTATAAAGTTCACTAATTAAGAAATAACAAAGGTTATTAACAGTAAATAAACTACATGCCAAAAATATATAAGTCAGCTGGAATGGACAATTGAGTTTCTTAAAAGAGTTCAACAAAAGTATAAAATTTTATTGAGTCATTAGCGAAGTAGATTTTTTTTTTTTATTAAGCATGATAGCAATTCTTTATTTGCAATAAGAATATTGCATTTAAAAATATTAATTTTAAAATATAAGACGAGCTACAAGAATAAAAAAAGCGTTAGTTAGGAGTTATTGCGAGAAAAAAAAATCACCAAAGTTATTTCCGACAAAGCTTATTATTATCTTCAGTAACTACAGAATAATCAGAAAAAATTGTTAAGGCAAGTAATTAAGTAGCAAAATTTATTACCTAAAACGAGTTATCGTTTACAATTGAAAATTTTTATAATGAATTGATGTTGGCGGTAATGAAAAACTTTTGTTTATTTCTTCAATGACAACATGAAGTCGTGTTAAGGAAATGTATTAAGGTTATAAAGTCGCATAAATCAAATTAGGACTTTAATCAAACTGTTAACATGAGAGCACTGATAGAAAAACTATTGCTCATTTGAGAATTTTTATTAGAGATGTTTTTACTAACTTTGACAATTTAGTAGAATTTCTTTGTTTAGTTCCAATGCGAAACACAACAATCGTTGAAATTTTTCAAGTAAAAGTGCAATGTACCAATACGGAGTTTTTGGAAGTACAATTCCTTCTTTTATTTTTAGTATAAAGTTTAATTAAAATTTAAAAAAATGTCTTAAAACATTTACCAATGTTAGAAAATACTGTTAAGCTACTATAATTAATTTTTTTATAAAAAAAACATTTATTTGATCATTTTTTTTCAGTTATATCGAAATTTCATTACTTTAAATGTAAAAATTGTTTGAAATTCTCAAATTCAAGTTTTTTTATAGAATTTTTAACCGTAAATTCACAAATTCAAAGCTTTTCCGGGATTTAACTTTTTTGGCAACACTGATTGTTCATTCTTTAATGTACACAATAATTTGAATTATATCAGCTGCAAGACTTAAAACTTAACATATATTAAAACTTAAACTAACACTGTGGTTGAGCAAAACATACATCATAAGTTTAATTTGCCACTTTTTCAAGCAAAAAAGCCAGCCTGAGTCAACAAACACATTCCTGATATTTTTGTATACAAAAAACAATTCTAGCTAAAAACTTAAAAATGGCTTAGTTGGCCTGAGATTTAAAGTCTTCAAATAGTGATAGTCTGAGTGTGTGGCAATGTTTAGTTGTTTATTTGCTTGAATTTGAACTATTTTGATTAACAATGTATAAACTTTATAAATTTACCATCCCTATATCTAGTTTATATTAAATAGGTAGCTCGAAAAAACAGCAATTGTGTGTATTGATATGCAAGGCATAAAAATTAACTTAGCTTGAAAAAAACAATGTTTGAAAAATGGACTGTATACCTAACAAAAACTATATTAACTTATGTTATATATATTATTTTAAATGTGTCTGTACAAATTAAGATATGACATGTATAAATAACAATGTTAGAAAAGTATGCATAAACTAAACTTAAACTAACTAAAGTATTAAATAAAAAGTGGTTTAAAATATGAGCATTTTTTTAAGTTGGTGTGCATAGAAAACTTATAAAAAATTAATATGTGTCAAACCAAAAATCAAATGAACCTTGATTCTTATTACTATGTTATTTTAAATGTATTCAAACTAAAATATAACATTTACAAATAAAAAATTATAAAAGAAACTGAGGTATAAAAAATATTAAAAAAGCATATCTAAGCTATAAAGAAATGACACTTAAGTTAATTACTGTGCATTACTTTTCTACAAAATGGAAAATATTTGCATTTAGTTTATTTAATAAATAGGTATTATATAACCAGCTTATTAAATCCAAGCACTCTTGACACTCTTTTTTCAGATAATTACTTACTGTTGTAAAAAAGAAGTAATTATGAAACTGAGAAACATATCCTGTTAGAACGCTAATCTGTCTTTTTCACATTTTTAAACTAAAGCAGTAATTACTTGAAATTATTTTAAAATGTTATAGAGAGACTTAAAATCAAACTAATCAAATTAAGTCGAATTACCAGAAAAATTTAACTAGAAATATAATTTTGCTCAGCGGGCCACATTTACATGCTCGAGGGCCACAAAATTTTTTTTCGCGGGCCGCATTCCATTCAAAAAAATAACATGCTCGCGGGCCGCAGATTTACCCTTTGCGGGCCGCAATTGGCCCGCGGGCCGCAGTTTGCCGACCCCTGATCTAGTTCATCATTCCAGTAAAATTTAGTTTTTTGACTTAATAATGGCTTAAACACAATCATCAAAGAAGTCAATTGGTTGTAGTGTGAAACTTGGTGCACTAAACCAAACCATGATCGCACATCTGTTATTGACTTTGGTATAGGAAAATCTCTTATAGCATTTATGAACTTTTCTTGTGGCTTAATTTCAGATTTCGTAATAGTAAAGCCAGCAAAATATATTTCTTTTTGTGCAAATTTAAAATTTTCAGGATTGAGTACAACTCCATTTTTTCCCATTAAATCTAAATAGTCAATCATACGCCACCAATGATCAGCCAACTCCTCATCCCATAAAACAGTGTCATCAACGCATTTTGTCTTTCTAGGTATGTCTAGTATGATTTCATCATACCTGCGCGTATATGCATCTCCACTTGCCAAATAACCTTGTGGTGCTACTTTGTAGTAGTACCTCCCCCATGGAGTGAGAAATGTTGTGAGATGATGATCTTCTGGACGAAGTGGTACTGAATGAAACCCATTCCATGCATCGGTCACACTTTTCCAGGTTTTTGCAGGAACTTCACATACTTGAATGAATGGAGGCTTTACATGATGTGTTTCTCGTACACAATACTTATTTAAAGCTGAAAGGTCAACAACTCTTCTACAGCTACCATCAGCTTTAGCAACCACAGCCATACGATGTACCCAAGTAGACGGAACACCAACTGGAGTCTTACCAAGCATACCTAATCGAGTATCCCTATCCAAAGTATCTTTTACTTCATTTTCGCAATGTTTTGGAATTGGGGAAGCAGTTGATATTGCTTTTGGAATGGCATCTGGGTCAATATGAGTTTTCAAAGGTGGACCTGTCATTTCTGGAAGCAATTGGTGAGTACATTTATTAAATGTAGATGATGCGTACCTATCTAAAAGCCATTCTCTCATCTTTTGATTGTTTTCAGGAATGCAAGCAAATGGCAATTCCTTTGGCCTATCAGGGGGAGGAGTTCTAAGTATACAATCACAAGTTTGCAGTTCTTAATGGACAGTGCAGGATTCAATGGTCGCACCAATACGAGGAAAATCATGATTTATTATGCCAAGTGTTATGCAGGCATTTCTTGAAAGAAAAAACCTGTCAGTACATGGGCTGATATATACCATTTCTTTTGCAACATGAACTTTACCTTGTACATCTTTAGCCATTAACTCCATAAATATAGCACCAGTTATTTTGATCTGTTCTCTGTTGGCCGCTAACATTTTCCTTTTAACTGGTATAAGACTTGACTTCTTAAAGCCATGTTTGAGGTAACTATTAAGGTCCCATAAGCATGACTGTGCACCCGTATCTGTAACAACGTTAATTTTGCAATAATTTTGTCTAGGGCATTTTATATTCATCTGAGTGTATGCTTGTTCATCAATAGAAGCTTTTAATTAAATTGTTGGATGTTTCAGTGACACTGATGCTTTCCATCCATTCAAACAATCAAAGACGTAATGATCAAGTTTTACTACACTATCATTAACATCAACTGCCTCATCAAAATTTTGTGTATATGATCCACCAACTAGAAGTGCATTCGTCTCATCTGCACATTTGTTGTTACCATGATAATCTTTTTTCCTGGATTTAATCCAGCATTGCTTGCAGGTAGAACACTCAATATACTTGTTATTTTTCCTGCTCCAAATAAATTTTGTAGATGTTTTACTACATATATTACAAGTTATTTTACCACTTGGTCGTTTTGTAATTTTCCTAAAGGATTTGTACGAGGAAACTGAGGCAGTAACAGCAGGTTGTGTCATTGCATCACGTGCGATCTCTTTTGCTTCAATAAAACCAATTGTCTCATTTACATCTTTCTCGTCTAAACTATCCCATCCTAACACCTCTTTGCGTATATCCTCATCAGCTAAACCGGTTACCATGACATCTTTAAGGATAATGTCTGTGAAATCTATCATTTGGTTACAGCCATCCTTTGGGCATTTACATGTGTACGAGCATGTACTAGCTTTTCCCTTTAAACGGGCAGCAAATGATCTCGTGTTTTCAGTCAAATCCTGTCTTGTACTAAGAAAGTCTGATCGTCGTACAACAACTGAAACAGGAATAACTGCAAGCTGCTTGATCATCCTTAAAAGCTCTTGCTCACTTAAATTTACTACATCATTATGTCCTTTCAAAATAGCATCGCCTAGATCTTCCTCACAGCACTGGTACAGTTGACGATGCTTTTCTACTTCTGTCATTTCCATACTATCTTTAAAAATAGTCCACTTTTGCAAAAATATGTTCCAAGCCTCTTCATTGCAGTCTCTCCCTATTCGAGGACGGTCCATTTTTGGAGGCTTTGGTCTTGAAGAATTTGCATTAATGTGAACGTTGTTGTGAATGATAAGTAATGAAGCAGCTACAGAAGCATCAACGTCTGGTGTTTCATATGTGCAACACTCAAGAGGGCATTTAATCACAGGCATTGTAGATTCAATTCAGCTAGATTTTGTCATAAATAAATATATCTTTCTTTGTTGAGTTTATTCACAAACTAATTAAAAGAATGATAAAATCTGTACAAGAAAACATAATGAAAGCTAGGTAAATACTTATACAGAACCGTATTAGAATTTAGAATTAAAACAGCAGAAAACTTGCTTTCGATAACGTCTGAGTTTTAGTTTTTAAAACAAATTTTCCTCTGTATTTACATCTACTAGTTAATTGTTTTGATGTACTGAATGATTGATCTAAAATGAAGACTGTATTTTTTAAATAATAATGTTGCTGAAGTTTAAAAAATATGTTTATATGAGTTTTTATCTTTTTAGTCATAAAATGGCAAGTCATTTTCTAATTTTTATTACTCGTTTCAAGTTCTAGTACTAAACTGTGTTAAATTTTTCCATTCGAAAAAAATCAAAAATAAATTCCCTTTAATTTTGGCAGTCGTATTTTGTTAAAAAAGTTGCTGCTTTTGCATCTTTGTGAACGTTGTTTGATACAAACAACTAGTTGTCGTTTATTAAGCACAGCTGTTAAGCACACCTAACACCTTGCTACTGCTTAAAAATGAGCATGTTGTTTATAAGTACGACGATATGAATAGAAGGTATAAACATTACGTGTTTCACTTTATTTTATGAAGTCACGATCAGAAATTCCTGCGGTCTTTGTTTTTAAAGTTAATCAATGTGATTGTTGCTGATTCTAAAAAACCGGTTAGAAGACAGAAAACTGAAAAGTTTCCTAAAAAAATAAGATCGTTGTCCATAACAATGAAGATTGAAGTTTCACAACAAATCGTTCCCTCCCTTATTAACCACTGTGTCATTTTGTCGCTGTGCTAAAATGACACTCCGTGACATTTTGTCGCTGCGCCAAAGTGACCCTCCGTGCCAAAGTGACGCACCGTGTCGTTTTGTCGCTGTGCCAAAGTGACGCACCGTGTCATTTTGTCGCCGTGCCAAAGTGACGCACCGTGTCATTTTGTCGCCGTGCCAAAGTGACCCTCGGTGCCAAAGTGACGCACCGTGTGATTTTGTCGCCGTGCCAAAGTGACGCGCTGTGTCATTTTTTCGCCGTGCCAAAGTGACCCTCTGTGCCAAAGTGACGTACCGTGTCATTTTGTCGCCGTGCCAAAGTGACCCTCCGTGCCAAACTGACGCACCGTGCCAAGGTACGCACCGTGTCATTTTGTCGCTGTGCCAAAGTGACCCTCCGTGCCAAACTGACGCACCGTGCCAAGGTGACGCACCGTGTCATTTTGTCGCTGTGCCAAAGTGACGCACCGTGTCTATTTGACGACCGTGTCATTTTGTCGCTGTGTCATTCTGACCCGCTCCTGTTCTTTATATGTAATGATCTGATGTAAATATCTTTTTATATGTAAATACCTGGAGGTTTTAATTTCAACAATTATTTATCTCCTATTTAGCGTAAACCTGACTACATTTAACTTTTTTACCTTCGCTCATTTTAACGTTTCTTTCTATTTTTAACAGAGAAATTAAATGTTTGACTGTCCGAAGCTTGTAATAACTTAAAACTTTAATTAACAACATGTAATATTTTTTTTTCAAACAATAAACTCAATACAAATTTATTCAAAACAATTTTTGATATAGAATGTTTTACTAACTATCAAAACGACTTATTTATTTATGAATGTAGCTTAAATGCAATTTGAAGTAAATTATACGCTCACTTTTGCTTTTCTTTTATTTTCTTTTTGACAGAGAAGAGTATTAAAATAAAATTTATAACTAACTACATGTAATTTATCTATCTTTGATATTTTTTGCATATTTTATAACACATTTTTCAACAGTGAAGAGAACTTGGGACGGATCGCCACCTTCACTCCCGACGAGAACAACGAAATATACGAGAGCGGGTTCGTCGTGAGAAAACTGAGCAGACCCCTGAGCGAACTCGGCGGCAGAGTGATCATGGTGAAGCTGAAGAACGGGAAGAAGAAGTGCTGCTCGCTGAGGGTGGGTGGCACGCATCAGATTGATCATTTGATCGAACGGTTCAAAGAAAAGTATGACAAGGCCAACCCGCCAAAAACAACGACAATTTCACCAACTACCACGGCTGACGTGACTACGACTGGTGTAAGGACCACGTCCTCTGCAAGACTAAATAAAGTAGGTATTACGTACGCGAGATGCTCTTTTGGAAGTTTTGGTGATTTGTACTTCAGAGGAAACGGTACTGAATATTCTTCACCATTTTTTTATTATCTACCACACGTTAGTTTTGAAATTATATGAAGTTTACCTAGAACTTAATAACAAACAGATTAAAGCACATGAGTGAAATCACTAGTTACAACCTTGACGGTAGAAGACGTATAATTAAAACAAACTCCGCAACAAGTATCAACACGACGCTGGAAGACATAAACGGTTTAATTATCTAAGCAAGCTTTGAGAGCGGTGATAAAGAATGCTACACTGTTGAAGTGGGAGACTTTAAAGAAGTTATGGAAAACTTCAACAAAGCGTTTGCACCCAAGACTATTACTCCATCAACTACAGCTACTGTTATTGAAAATTCATCTGAGAGTACAACAAGTGTGCGTTTAGGCTCTACAGAAACTAAACCAAACTCTGTGGCAGATGAAACGGTCGCTATGACAACTGAATCTATTGTAAGCACTGCACTATTTCCAACAACCAGTTTATCTGTCACAACTTCTGAAAGAACAACACATACGTACCTAACACCAATACTTTGACAGACCCTGCTAGTTGTAACTATTCTAAAACCGCCCATGTTAACAAGACTGTTGTGAAAGAGGTAAAAACGTATGTTGGTATTAAAAAACTGCAAGTTTTAATATTGCAAATAATAAACTGACATTTTTATAAACATTTGTTTAATGCCGCTTTTATTATTAATATATGAAGTGCACTGATAAGTGTGATCTGAACAGGCGGTCTTCGTGCCAGGCCCACGGGCTTACTGCACCTTCAAGCAAAACAACGCTGACATGTTCTTCTTCTTGAAGGAAAACGGCGATGTTTTGACTTCCACAGAGGGATGGAAACTTGAACCTCCGTTCACGTTGAACATTCACAAGAGAATGAGGAACTGTAAAAAAAAGTTAGTTTGTGTTTTGTATAAATATTGGCATACCAATATAATACATGGTATTTTATTTAAAACATTTGTATATATTTTTTTTAAAAAGTTAGTCGGTTTTTTATGAATGTTAAACAAGTTGTTGGTCTGATTGTTGATATTTTGTTTAATTTATTAACGACTTTGTATAACTCAAATAAAAAAAATCTTTTTTTTACAGACATAGTTTTATTTTAAGTATTTTTGCTCAATGTTGTTGCATATTAATAGCTTTAACCTAATTTCTTTTAATTAAATAGTTTTAGTGGCAACTGGTGGAACTTTTGGTAGGGGGTGCGGAAAAAGAAGAATTTTTAGTTTCATACAAGATAAAGCTAATTTAGTAACGTCAAACTACTACACTTATAACAAATTATTTGTCAACAAACTTTTTTACCGAATAATAGTATTAACAGTTTTGCAATATTATAATAATTGTATTTTATTTTTGGATCATCTGATCCAATTCTCTATCCCACGCGACGCCCCTGAATAATATAATCACTATCTAATAAATTTATAAAAATGCTTGAACATAAGTACCATTTACTTTTTTAAGTAACTACATTTACTCTTACCACCAGCTCGGAATACCTCGTGTTCAACCCGATCAAGTACCACCATCCTTGGATCGTCCAGAGCATAACGTGGGTGTTCGAATCTGAAACGCACTCTTTGGATCAGCTGGTGGGCAACACGGTTCGCATCGTTGACAGGAACAACAGGAAGTACTGCTGCAGGATAAAGACGCTGGTGAGCGGGAATCTCGCAAAGATCCTTTCCGAAGAAACTTCAGCTTTAAGAGAACCGACCCATTAAAACAAAATTTGTTGAACTTTTTTTTTTGTAGTATGCCATTAGCCACTTTTAGAATTTTTTTAAAGGAGGTTTTGAGTACGGTTTAAAAATATATGTTCTTTTACACTATATCCGTTACTGTTATTACTACTAACGTAAGAAAATATATTTTTTAAAACGCATTGAGAGGTCTTTTTTAGAGATAGAAATAACTGTTTTTCTGTTCTTTCAACATTTCTTGCTTGTTTTTAAACGCAATAAATTTTCTACTAGAACAAGCTTTGAACTGCATGGTTAGGTCATTTCACATAAAATTAAGTAGCAAAAAAAGTTAATAATTCTTAATAAAAAATTACAAACATGCTGTTTGTTATATACATTTTCATAGTAAAGTTAGATGTAAATTTTATTAAGCATAAAGTTTTATAGTTTATGTAAGCTAAATAATTATATTAGAAAACAATTAAAATTAGATAAAACATTATATAGACTTTCAAATGTAAGTTAAAGTATTTTTTAATGATTTTGAAATGTTTCGAAAGTTCTATGTTACTCTAAACAAGCCAAAAACCTTTATTTTTTAAGTAATTTTTGTTAGAATGTATCAATTTTATTTTGTTAAAGTTAAAAACACTATTGAAATGTATATGTAACCTATAAAGTTACACATAAACAGACCAGTATTAAAGAGTTAATATTTCTAAGAATTTTTATTAATTGTAAAAGAGACTAAATAAATGATTAACAAGGAATGAAACTATATTTGTAAATGATTTGAAAAGTTTGTTACAAACTAATATTTAAGTTATGCTTAATAAAAACACTACAACTATCACATCACAGTAGATTGCAACAATAAAACTAGCACATCACAGTAGATCGCAATCACAAAACTATCACACCACAGTAGACCGCAACAATACAACTATCACATCACAGTAGATTGCAACAATGTACTATGATTTATAATTTGCAATCATTTCTACGCCGGTCATATCTAACCTGATCATTTCTTACCCAATCATATTCTAAGCCGATCACTTCTAACTCGATTTAATACGATCATATCTAACCCGACATTCTATAACCCAATCGTTACAACCCGATCAGTAAAAATGTGTTGTTTGTTTATTTTAACCGATGATTGTTTTAAAATTAAACTAATGTTAACTGAATTGTTCATATATTATAATGGGTAGCTGTCTAAATTGCACGAGGGGACAAAATTGCACGTGTGCACAAAATTGCACGAAGATATTTTTGCACGAGGGGATAAAATTACACCAAGATAAAATTGCAACAAGATAAAATTGCACAAAGATATTTTTGCATGAAGGGTCACTTTTACACGAAGACACTTTTGCACGAGCAGACAATTTTTCTCGGAGACAATTTTTCACGGGTTAATTTTTTTTTATGAACTTTTATATTACATAGTAAGATTTATTTTTAGTTTTTTTTTTATCTATCACTGTTACCCCGAACCTTTACTTTTTTTTCACTTCAGTTTTTTTTTCTGTATTTTTTATTACCGTGCAAAATTGACCCTCGGTGCAAGTTCGCCTTCGTGCAGTTTTGTTCTCCTTTGTACTTTTGTTCTCGTGCAATTTAGTGCCCTCGTGCAATATAGTAACCTCATGCAACTTTGTTTTCGTGCAATTTAGACCCGTTCCCAGCATAGTATAGTGTTTTATGACTTAACAAAAACTTACTGTTTTTATAGTTATTAAAATTATTTGTTTTTCGAATCATTCTATTGTTTTCTTATTTTTAAATTTTCTTTATATCAACATGTATAAACCGAACTTTTAATTTTGATTAAATAAGATTTACTAGATTGTTTAACTGTTTTTTAAATTCTTATTTTTTGAACTTTTAAAGTACGCTGTTTTAAATACATTTTGGTTATATATACTTGTCATTTTGGTAACTACAGTATTGTTTTAACACAAGTAAATTTTAAAAATTAAACTTTTAAAGATAAATTGTTTAATTACAAATATTTGTATATTACAGTCTATAAACTTTGTTGTAAGTCTAGCGCAAGTCTTGTATAGATGTTGACTAATTTTGAATCGTTTTATAGCCTGTAAGTTACATCTTTAAGCTTTAAAACTTGCACACGTTGTTTTACAACTTGCAAAAACCTGTAAATAATATAGAATTAACTTAAGTATTAAAATATTTAGAGCAGTTTTGTTTTATCTAACGTAAGACCATTATTTTTAGATATAACAAGATTTTAGATATTTATTTATTAATCTAACAAGTCCGAGAGTTATCAAATCTCGTCTAGTTAATCTTAAAGAAATTTCACTTAAGTTTATAAAATATCCAAACTATCTTAATTCAGATTTGAATAAATACTTTAGTTTAAATGTATAATTTTTTACAATCAGATTTACTTTATAAAGAATGTTATTACGGTCTTTTGCTCGTAATTTAAATTATTTTAACTATTGGTTTTTCTTTTGTTATTTCGTTTGTGCTTACGTTTTTTTAACAATTTTTAATAAAGTAAACATAAAACAAAATATATATCAACATAAGTTTTAATTTAGCTGTACTTAATATAATTAAAGTGAATCACATGATAGTACTTTTTATATATTTTATAAACTTAACTGTAAGTTTTAAAAAACACTTACTAGACGAGTTTTGGTCATCCGCAAACGGGTTGTATTAACAAACAAGTCTGTAGAAGTGGTTGACATTTTTTCGCTCTAGGTCTAGGTAGATAATATTTATTAATGAATTAAAGGTAGACATTAGATGGTCACGAGACATTACATGCTTTTTCGGTTTGTTCATTGACATAAATGTTTTATAGGTTTTATTTAAAAAGTTTACCTAAAAATTATGATTTTTATATAATAAAAAAGAAAGTTCAGGTTTACCTAATCAAGGGTTTCCCAAACACTTTTTCAAAAGGCAATTAAAAAATTAAAAAGCTATAGCCCTTCCAACAAGATTACACAAAAAACTACCACTATAAAAAAACCTAAGAGCATTTTTCTGCTCTTCATCATCAACAGCAGAACATTTAGTGTAAGTTTCAATACTACCATTGAAAACACCTAAGACCTTTTTAGTGTAACTTTCAAATTACGACCAATTGGCACCACTGGGGCCCCTTTGATGCTCATGACCCCTAAGTTTCTGTCATGTCCCCAAAGGAGGCCACTTGTACTTGTATAAATATTTGTATTTGAATACTACTATTTTAATAGTTTTTTTTTTTAATCTACTTGTATTAAAATAATATTCAAGTTACCGAAATTACAAAAATATATAGCCTAAATGTAGTCAAAACAGCTTACTTTAAGAATTAAACACAAAAAGAATTAAGAAAAAAAAGAACAATCTAGTAAATTTTATTTAATCAGAAAAAAATATTTAGATTTAAGCAGATTGATATGAAGTTAAAATTCAAAACAAGGAAAACAATTTGAAACTATAATAAGTTAAAATAGAATGATTATCAAAAAATAATTTTTTATTGAAGCTAAAAAAACATCACATTTTGTTTAAACAAAGTAAAATATAATTTTATATATAAACAACTTTACTAACATTAGTTTGGTTTTAGAATAAACACTGATTAAATAAATCTAAAAAACGACAATTTTTTACTGATCGGGTTAAAAACGATTGGATTAGAAAAAATCAATTTGGATATGATTGGATTAAAACATATCGGGTTAGATCGAGTTAGAAATAATTGGGTTAGAAGAGACCGGGTTGAAATAGTTCGGATTAGATATGATTGGGTTAGAAATTATCGTGTAAAAAATGATCAGGTTAGAAATTATCGGGCTAGGAAAGATATCGAAGTAAAAAAGATAATAAACGGTTGCAATCTACAGTGATGTGATGGTTGTATCATTTTAATCTACTGTGATGTGACAGTTGTAGTGTTGCGATCTACTGTGATGTGATAGTTGTATCGTTCAAATCTACTGTGATGTGATAGTTGTATCGTTGAAATATACTATCTGCAAAACAACTAGCAAAGTTTTATTGCTATAAAAATTCTATATCCTACATACATATTTTAGATTTTGATGATTAAATGAAGTAAGATGCTTGAAAAAAAGTAAATACTTTGCAATATTAAAAAAATTTTTTTATTTGAGAACTTTAAAAATAAATTGTATTAACAGAAACAGATATTCCTAAAATTTTTATTTTTTAAGATGAATGGGTACATTAAATTAAAAATTTGATACTTTTTTTTTGTAGTATTGTCCAGCTGTTTTATTAATTTTTATTTAAACAAACAAGTTTCGTAAATTTTTTCTTTAACTTTAAAAGCGCACACATACCAAAACAGATTTTGCCCGTATAAAACTATAAAACTAGTTAAAAGTATTTTTTATACTTAAATCTGACTATGAGTAATAACTAAAATTGTGTTATAATATTGCATTAAACTTAATTACATTTAATCAAAAAATATATAGGGTAAATAATATCATTTTAAAAATATTTAAATCAGTGCGTATAAAAACGTAATTCAAAAATTATACAGCGTTTTAGTAGATATAAGAAGTATAAGATATTTAAAATAAACAGTCAGTTTTTACAAAATTAATATATATACTTTTTTTATGAAACTGTCCTTATTTAGTTTTTCATTAAAGCCCAAAAATTTCAAATTTTAGTTTTATTATTATTATTATTATCTTTTTTAAAAGTATGGATTGTGGTAAACTTCTTTTATTAGTACTGCCCATCATAATTAAATCTTACCTTGTTTAAGTAATATCTAATAAATACTTAATTATAATTTAGACTACTTTATATAATCAGACAATATAATTTTGGTGATATATCTATTATACAAAAAAACTACAAAGAAATAAAAGCACTATACTTCAAAAATACAAATTATTTTTAAACATATATAAATCAAATGGTAAAAGTGTAATTTAATATTAAATCAAGTTTTAGTGCAGTAAACTATAAAGCACTTAAATAACTATCAAATATATAAATCGGTTTCAATAGACTTAAAACTATTAACAATTGTTTAAAGCAGTTTTAAAGCATTTAACATACAATTTGAGTATTAACTCTATAATCAAACAGTACCTTATATAAACATACTAAATAAGTTCAAGATTTCTTTCTGAAGGTCTTTCACATAGCTGCCCATCACACAGTCTGAACACATCAAGATGTAACTGTTATGTTTTGATGAATTACTGCATCATTTATTTTAACTGTAATGTTGCATCATTGATTTTAAGCCTCATTTCTTATAACTTCAGCAAGCTTTAAATGTTCTCTTGATATTAAACGTTCAAACAATGAACAATGCAAAGAATTTGCAGCAGTTAATTACATTTTTTTATTTTGTTTACTTTTGTTTATGTAATAAAGAATATTTTACTATAATTTCTAAAATCTTCATTCTTTGACCTTACACTCTGTTGTGATATAAAATTGTATGTGAAAATTTGTCCTAAACAATTAGATATTTTACAGTTATGCATTTCTTTACAAAAAACACTTTTGTATACTTGACAGTCCGATCGGGTCCAATTGTTGATTCACCGGAATTCCCCTTTTCAAATTCTAATGTCAACATGTTCGAATATGGCCGTTTTTGATCTGGCTCTTGTATTCAGGGTCCGAACAATGAATACTGCAAGTAATTTGCAGCAGTTCATTACAACTAGTTTTAACTTTTTTATTCATTACAAAAGTTATTTTATTTAATGTTGATAAAGTACTTCAGTTGTCAAGTTTCAAAAATTTACCTTTTTTGCGCCTACTAGTTATTTTTACCGACTTAATGAGTTCCCTTAAACAATGGCGATATTGTCCTTTTTGGAAAACTCTGGTATAACTTATGATTAGCCATTATTTTCAAGGGCATATACACAAAATATTTAAATTTATTAACTTTTAGCTTAAACTTATTTTTATATATTAGTAAATAAAAAGTTCTAAGTTTAATATTTATTAGGTTTACTACGACTGTACAAAACTGCAACAGCGGTTTTAAGAAAAAGCTCAAAACTCTTAATCTTAAACACAACTTAGTGCTTGTTTTGATAAAAGCCAAACACTGCTTTTGTCAATTTCAGTAAGTTATAAAAGATACTTATACATCTTGTAATAAACAAAGTAATGTTGTTTTCATTGTATCTTCAACTTACAATACTATTAAATAAAATTTGTCTGTACAACAACATTAAAAAATATTCTTCGAAAATAACTTTTTTAGTAAGGTTATCATTTTAGCATAAAAAAAGAAATTAATATTTTGTCCTAAATATTTTAGCTATGCGAACTCACAAAGTGAAAAATCGGCCAATTGTATAAGAAAAATTGAAGAAAGGTTGTTTAGTTAAAACTTTTTGAAGAAACTTTTATTTAGAGTGTTTATTATAGTAAGATAACTATAAAAGTGTTTTTAGAATTAATTTACTAAAAACACTTAGGTTTCCATGTGTTGTTAAAAGTTTAAAGTTATTTTAATTTACACTAATTTTCATAGAAATTTTCTTAGTTTTATTTTTTAGAAAATTTAAAGTTAAATTTTGAAAAATAACTACTTTACTCCAACGAAATAAAGTCAACTAGTTTGACTTTAACTCAGTAAACGTTAAATGTATTTTTGTTAACTTTTTTTTTTTAGTTTTTTTGCCAAATTAAGTTTGCTCTTCAGTGCTTACAACTAAAACTTCTGATAAAAAATATATAAAATCATAGTTCTAAATTTTCAAATAATCTAAAAAAAAAAGCGCTAGTAATTTAGCTTAACCAAAATACTAATTTTTAACTACTACATCAATAAACAGACAAAACTAAAGTTTACATTTAATTATAAATCTTATAAAAAAATTATAAAAGTTTCAAGTTGTCAAAGTTAAAACATATTATACTACAAACTTTTTAATAATTTAAACTACCTAATTTCTAAATTCATATATACATATATACGTATATGTATATGAACAATGAAATAAACAAAAGTTAAAATAACCAACATTAGCCGCTCAATAGCTAACGAACATGACGAATACTCAATGTACAAATTGCACGCCATAGAATTCAACTGTTCTGATTACGAGATCATCAATACATGTTTCAAAGATACGATGATCAGAGGCACTCCCTATGTAGACAAGATATACCGCGTTGAAGAACGGCACCAAAAAATCTTAGAGAAAAGTGACAACATTTTGTTGTTTTACAGCGCGAGCCTTGACAATGCCGTTGAAATATTAAAAGGAGGTTTCAAACCATAAAATAATATTCAAACTTGTACAACATGTTTTTCTGAAATCTTACTACATTTCTAGCAATGTTTTATTTGTTTTTGCCGTTTTGATAGTTTTTTTTTTATTGTAGAAAATCCGTCTTGCAGTGAAGCTGAGTAACTGTAAATTTAGAGTACGTTTTCAAAATCTTCTTTTGAATTAATTTCTATGTTAAATCTGTTTTAACCACACATTTTAAAGATATTAAAAGGTCCCAATCCGGGTTAAATGGACCACACCTAGAGCTCGAAAGTTGCAGCCGGATATTCCGTGATGAAAAATAATCACAATATTGACTTTTCAATATTTAATCGTAACACTATATCTAATTATAACAATACGTCAACGAAATACTGGGGTCGAAAAGTTGCAAATGTTCAGACGAGTTGAACGAGCGAAATCAAATAAGATCCTTTCAAAATTGCGTCAGGCGGAAAGAAGATGAAGGCTCGAAAGAAACGTACGAAGAAGACTGTATCAGGAGTTTAAGGAGCGCACCAGCGGCTAGAAAGACGATTTTAAGCATTTCGTTTGCAACGAGGACACGTGTTTCCGAAATTTTTCAATCAGTTTTATTGCAGTAGGCTCAGGATTCACTAAGTCCTGATTTTTTGGTTTCAAAAAATTTAAATTAGTTCGCTAGTTGGGATTTTTTTCTCTAATTTTAATTGTTTATAATAAAAACACACAGCATCTAGACAACTGAAGCTTACGTCAATAATATCTGATTACTTTTTTGTTGAACTCTGTATATTAGTTAGCAATGTTATCGCGTAGTAAATGAATGTGTAAATAAAGTATTTTGTTTGTATAATTTAAAGTCATTAAAGTAACCAAAATCATTAATTTATAAGTACAGTAACTTTTACTACTTTGACTCGAGATTTATTAAGTTGATAAGTTATATTGTAACAAAAGACATTTTGTCACAAAGTTATTAACATAGTTTATATTTTATAATATTAAATAATTAATGATATAAAACACAAATTTTAAACATATTAGCAAACTATGATCTACTTCAATCTCAAATACTCTGTTTGTTACATTGTTCAACAGAAATATAAGTTTTTGAATAAAAATAAGTTTAAAAATACTTTGTTTTATTGTTGTTTAGTTAACTATAACTGTTGTTTTTGTAGATAAGCATTATTAAAGTAAAACATTCTGTTTTTGGTGTTAATAAAAACTTTTTGTTCATTTTAATGTAAATACATAATAGAATATTTTAGTGGTCTTCAAGCTGATTGTAGTCTTTAAACTTCCAACGAAAAATATAAGCTTTTAATTTAGTTCGCTGTTAGTTGTAAGACTACTAACCATTTTTTACTTTTCATTACAAACTCTAACATATCTGGTTCGAGCTCCAAAATGTCAAGGCTCAAAAATGTCTAGTGTTTAAATTAAATAATAAATACTTCATGTTAAGATCATTGTCTTGTTGATAATTTAAATTTAGATTTTTTTAATTTGGATAGTTATTAACAAAGCCATATAATATAAATACATGCAGATATTGGATTTAGCAATCAGTTTAAATGAGGTAAAAATTAGTTGATTGAAAGTGTTTGAAAATAAAGATTTTTATAAGATTACATTTTTTAACTAGACCTAATATTTTTAAAAAGTTTAATTCTACTAAGTTTTTTAATTGCAGAGTACTGATTAATAAAATAAAAATACTATGTTTAAATATATTTTATCTAACGATACAATGTTATTGAAAAAAAAAACAATTATACTTTTTAGATGCAGCTAAATATTATAAAAACAATAAACACAATTTGCTAAAAACAGATAATATAGATGTTAAAAAATAGTTTTAATTTAAAAAAGTTAACAAAGAAAAATTGCTTTTTCATATAGTACGTTTTTTAAACTTGATCATTTTTTACTTTTTTGGTAATTTTCAGTTAATGCCGTTTAATATTTTATATTGTTTTTTTTTTCTAAAGTTTCTGCCAGTAACGTACTTATTTATACATTCTTTAATTTCAACTTATTAACAAACAAACTGGAATACATTTTATGCTATTAAAGAATACATCTTATGCTAAACGTAACAGTGACGGTTTCTGTTTAATAATTTGTATACAGTAAGTCTAGTAAGTAATATACAGTAATGACTCATGGATAAAATAAATAAAATTAGTTAGTTTAAATCATTTATTTGTCATGCTACACGTTGTAGTTAGTCAGCAAAACGTAAGCTACCTTTTGTATACAATAAAACAATCGAGTAAAGACAACTAAAACAAAAATACTATAAACGTTGTTAGTAAGTAATCGTAAAAGTTTAAAGAAAAGTATCAATAAAATATTTAAAATGATTTAAACTGACTAGTTTTATTTATTTTATCCATGAGTTAATTTAATCTAACACATTTACTGTTTCCAAAACTTTAAAGAAGTTTTTCTATAAATTTACAAAAGACACATAATTTTTAAACTTACTGAGATATATACTATTAGTTTTAACAAAAATATTCAATTAAGACTTTTTGTACTCAGCTTTGTATACACTATAAATAAATTAAGAAACTAGAGACTAAGTGTTAACTAAATATGTTGAATAAAGACTTTAAGTTTGTTGCAAATAGTTTTATTGAGATTATTTAAATACATTAAATTTTATAGAGATTGTTATCCATAATCTTTGCTTATTTCAACGTTTTTACTAAATTATAGCCATTATTTTATGTAATCTATTTAAAATATTTTATGCATACTACAGAATTTTAGAGTTTAAATTTTTTCAAAATTTTGAATAAATAAAAGCTTGAAACCTTTTTTTATTTACAACTCAAAACAAAGCTAAAAATTTTACCTTTAATTAAAAAAACCACTGTAGTTTATTTTATATAGTAAAAAGGTAGTTGATACACTAATAATATAATTGTTTAGTAACAAAACAACTTTTTTATTATACAAAGATTTCTAAGTTTTATAGATTTGTTAGATAAATGCTTTTTAGTCAATACAGTGTGTTTTAAAAGCTTAGTTTGTAGATAAAAACGTTAACTGCTCATTAATAAAAAAGAAGGAATTAATTTTTTTTTAATATTTAAAACCTTTTTAGAAACGATACGTACAGATATAAAGTAACTTCTTTTACAAATTGAAACTAAATTTACAGATTTGTTATTTTTTGCTCAGTTAAAAAAAAAAATAATTACCCTTGTAAACTTAAACAACAGTTAAAACAAAAACAAAAGCCAGAATCTATTGTGCTCCTTAAAAGTAAAATTATACTCAAAACAAACTAATCAAGTCTTTATGACGTCACTAAAACGTTAGTTTAAAAACGTTGAAAACGGCCACCGCAAAAAAGCTCATTAGAAAGTTGACACCAAATGTTCTTCCACCGCAGCTGGCTGAGATGTTTTTGTCCTTGACATCATTGCACTTGTCGGTCGTGCAACAGTGAGCTTTGACGTCACTGCATTGTAACAAAAAACAATATTATTTTCTGTTTACATTTGAACTTTTGAACAATTGTTGCGTTAATATTCTACGGCAACTTCATTTGGGAGTTATGCTTGAAACTACAGTGCTAGTTAAACACAACTTGTTCACTTTAAGTTTAACTTAAGATATCATGTTTTTAATTCTATTAGGTTTGTAATTTTGTAAATTTGTTCACACTAAAATTATTTTAAACAATGATCATCCTAGATGTTTGATTGAAAAGTAAACTTTGCAAATCAATTTTTAAAACACTTTTTAAAACTTTAACAAAACTGAAAAATTGCTAGTTTCTTATTCTATAAACGTTTCACTTAAACAAATTTTTTACAGTGTAGTAAAGATGCTTAAAACTAACTTTATTTAATTTTAATAAAAAACTAGAAAACATCGTACAGCATGTTTGCAAGGTAGTAAATAGTTATTAAAACCAATAAAAGTAGTATAAATTAACAACTATCAGCTCACCCCTTGCTCACTTGAAATGGGGTACCTGCAACCAGGAAAAAATCGGCTGCAAAGAACTTTCTAGTTTCTTCAGTAGAGTTCCTAAAATCTCTATCGCAATACATCGAGCAACCCATATACGTCACGTCTTTTACTGTGAAGCAAATTAAAATGCTCAAAATTTTACAGTAAAACAAAGGGTCATTTTTAACTTGCGTGTTGATGAGCACTAGAATAATACTGTGAGTAAATCACAATGTTAAGTACATAGCTCACATTTTTGTTAATTTTTTTTTTCTTAACTAATAAGCTTTACTAGTTTGCTTACTTTACTGTTCGTGATATACAAAGGCTAGTTTTGAAACATAATTTCCTACAACTATTGTAACAAACTGATACTTTGAACTTTTTGAATAAACTTTGTTAAAAAACAAAATTATAAAATAGCTTTCCTAGATTATTTTTATCTATAAAGTAATAAATGTAGCGTGATTTATTTTTATGACACGCAATAAATAAATTAAAATAAATTTAACTACGGTTTATCCACAATAATATGCCACAAACTTTTGGTTCCGTTAAATTCCAATTCTTCCATTTCCAATCGCAAGCATTTCTGTTCGAGCGTTGTATCGAACCCGCAAGCCACCTCCGTAAGACCACCAGATTTCCACGCCTCGACTTCCGGCATGGACCCGCTAGAATGACCAATTTTGTAGCCCGCTTTGCACTGAAATTGCGCAGCGATGGTTTGCGCTATGAGTAGCAGACAGAGTCTTTTGCAACTCATCTTCGGCTGTTGTTTTCTAAAGTAGTTAAGGAGTTAAAAAACAGGTCGTTTTCAGTACTACTCTGTTGAAGAGAATGTGGTTAGGGTTTCTAAAAGTATTTTCTTACTTGCTTGAATTATTTTGCTAGTTTTTAACTATTATGTGTAACTTAGTTTAATTCCTCAATCTGTATAAACAGTATTAAAAATCCTGGACATGATATTTGTAATATTCATTTCGTACAGTCTAAAATTTTTTTTAAATTAAACGGATATTTTTATAAGCAGAAAATTCTTTTTGTCTGATAAAAACCAGCTCGCAGAATGTAGTAGTTGCTACATTAAAATTAGTTTTAAAGTTTTAGTATTTTCATATTATCTACATTGTAAACCCTCACTTACTTCATAATAAAGCAATTTCAATTGTTATATTCACTATTGGTCGTGTTTAAAGGTGGATGTTTTTTTTTTTTTTTTTTTTGATTACAACCATATCAAAAGTTAGTTAATATTTGTACATAAACTTATTGCACAAAATGTAATATAACATTGTGAATTGAATTATTTTTTGTACTAAAGTCATTATTCTTGATAATAGTATCATTTTTAAACATAATAATACTTAATTTTAAAACAAAAACATTAACTACAGTTAAAAACATCATTTAAAAAAAAAACTGACTAAAATCTATAAAATTAACAGGAATTTTCCTAAAAATAGCTTGAACTTGCTAAAACTTTTCTTTATAGTATAAGTAAAATTTAACAAATTAAACAACTTTGCCTATTTGTCTATTTTTTTTTATCGTTCGATTATTGTCGTAATAACTAAAAAGCATTTGAAACATAATATCTCAACTATTGCTAAAACAAAATGAAAAAAACTAAATGTGACTTGAAATAAAAAAACTAAATGTTGGTTGCAAGTGCTGTATTACTAAATTGCAAGTCGTGGCGTTTAGAACAAACTCCCACTCATTTAATTAGGAAGTTACGTAATTGACACGAGTATCCTATACAGCAAACTAAGCTGTAGTTCTATTTTAACGATATAACTTTAAGGTTTTAGTTTTCTGGCTAATCCAAAGTTACAAAAGAAATAGTTGTAAAGTAAAAACAGCTTTCATTTAGGGAAAAAGGTTTCTTAAATTGTTTAAAAGTTACTGTTGTTTTTTAGTTGCTACAGCAACCAAATACACAAACTACATATAGTTGTTAAAATTGTATTTTATTCTAATTTTACGACACACATTAATAAAATACGACACTAAAATAAACTTGACATGTTTTTTTAACTTTTATTACCGACTGTTTTGGAAAAGCGTAAGTTTAACTTTTACTTTCAGACGTTTCAAATCAAAATATGATCTGCTTTTTACTTATACAGCAGATGGTTTAGAATATACCAAAGTAAAAATACATTATAAGTTAGTTTACTTTTTTGTTGTCATTATAAAAATCTTACCTAAAATAGTTAAATTCACTCAACTAAACTTAAATAAACTTTTAACACCTGTTAAAAACTTTAACATACAAACCTACCTTTATTTGAAAGCTGTTTAACTTTAGTTATTTTTAATACTTTTTATGTACTTATTTGTCTTCATTAAAACATTGCTCAATTTACTTAAATATAAAGAGCTTTTTTTTATAAAAAGTGTGCCAGTTAAATACTTTATTTACTACTAGGTTTCGGTGGCAAAAATTTTCGACCTTTTAAAATATAATAAAAAGGTAAACTATACAAGTACTATTTTAATATACTTGTAAAGGTCGGAATGTTTTTTTTTCCACCGAAACCTGCTGGTAAACAAAATATTAAATTAGCATATTTTTTATTTAAAATGCTTATTAAAAAAATTAATTTGTACAATTTAAGAAACAAAAAGGTGATGAAAAACTTCAGCACCATTTGTAAATATATTTTTTTAATTTCAATTTTCGCAAAGCAAAATTAAATATTTGAATTAAGAAGTTGAAATAGTTTAAGGTTTTCAAAAAAGTTTATTGTATTTAAATCAAAATTAGAAAAAAAATATTAAATTAATTAAATTCATTTTAAACCGTTTATAATATTTTAGTTTTTAATAAAGAAATTCCTTACAATCATCTTCAATATTTTATTTACTTTGTTTATTGTAGTCTTTACTTAATTTTCAGACTGTGTAAAAAGTAGCTTACGTTTAGCTCAATAATTATTACATGTAATATAACAAATAACTGTTTAAACGTATTAAACATACTATATACCAATTAATAAACAAAAACTGTCAATGTTTTATCTAATAAGCTTTTCTAGTTTAAAACGTACTCAAATTTGTTTATTTAAAAAAATAAATGAAATAATAAAATAAATAAAGAATTAATTAAATAAATTAGTTATTTTAAATACGTTACTGGCAAAAGTTATCTGCTTGATAAATAATTAAAGTATTGAAATAAGTTGTAGTTTCATTTCATTTAACACGCACAGCTTTAAGTTTAAAAAGTTTAAATTACTAACACAATTAACTATAATTATACATTGAATAATAAACAAACTAAAATATTTGTTAGAAAGAAAAGTTAACTTTGGTTTGATATCTTTTTATATTTAAATTTATTCTTAACATCTTTATTATCTCTTTTGAGAAAATTTTTGTTAGTTTTTTATAAATTTTTATATGTTTTTAAAATGCATAATTATTTTATGCTTGCTCAGTATTACTGTATTTTTTAGAGAAAAATGTTAAAAGTCTAGATTCTTAATTTATATTTCTACGACAAATTAGTAAAAGTATGTTAGAATTTAATAGATTAGGTTTAATATTCTTTGAGTAAAATCTTATATAAAAAATGAAATTGAATATTTATAGTGAATTTATGTTTTTATTTTATAGCTTATTAAAACTAATTGGTTTTTTAAAGTGTTAAAAAAAAATTACAAAAAAATAAATTTTATTGCTTAATTAACAACTACCCAACTGTTCAAACAGTTTTGACTTGAAACACAGTTTTTTAAAGTACCGACTACCGAACTCATTTAGCTGAATGAAATCTCGTAGGCTAGTATATGTTTTTTAAGAACACTCTTTAAGACTATTTATATAAAAATACTGATAAAAACGAAACAATTTTTTTATAGATCGAGAACAAAAATAAAAGACGTAGCTCAAGAATAAATAATTCTATATTAGGAATTAGATATTCTTGAGCTATTGATTTTTAAATTTACACTATATACTAATAGTTTAAAAAGCAACATAAATTATAAAGGGTCACTTTTGAAGGGTCTTTTTTGCACGAAGACACTGTTGCACGGATTGAGATTTTGGCACGTCATCGCTTTTGTACGAGTAGTCACTTTTGCACGGAGATAGTTTTGCAGAAGTAGTAAAGTTTTTAGCAAGAATTCACTTTAAACCGAGAATTTTTTTTGTTTACAATATCGTTGTTTTGCATAAGGTATGTTTTAGATTGTATTAAAACTTAAGTTTATTTTTTTAAGCTTAATTAGTTTCATTTCATTATTTTTATCTTTTTTAACCATGCGTAAATACTGATTCGTGCAAAATTGACGACTCGTGCAAAACTGTCACTAATGCAAAAGTTACTCAACGCATATTTGACACTTGTTTAAAATTGACCCTCCGTGTAAAAGTGATCCTTTGTATTTTAATACATTTTTTTTTTATAAATTCCAAATATAATCTTTATTTTTTATTAATAATGATTTGTTTAAATTACTTTTGTAACATTTTCTCCACGTGTTTAATCTGTCTTCTTAAAGCATATGTATACTGAACAGAAAATACGAAAGACCAATTTAGCATGTTTTTCTTCATGATAATGAATCTGTCCAGTAGTTTGTTTTTTATTTGGTAACATAACATGTAAGTTATCTTGGTTACTTGTAATACATGCGACTTTTATCATCAATGAGTTTCATGTGACTAAAAATGTCAGGAGGCTCTAGCAACATATGATCAATCCATTTTAAGTGTATTTTCTTTTGTTGCTAATTAGCATGAAGATTGTGAACAGTGATCAAAAATTTTGTATGTTTGAGATGGGTAATGTTTTGCTCAAGGTTTTTTATAGAAACAACTTTTTATTCATCATGTCCTATCAGTATTAAAATTTTTTCTCAAATTTTTATTGACTCATATTTTGACAAGCACCTTATTAGATTGAACAAAGGTGTTTTGTAAATCACATACTATTTTGTTAATTCATCATTCAGACTAAATATAAGTGATTGTAAAAACTAGGGTTTTATTGAAGCAGGTAAATCATTCTTTCAGTTTTTTAATTTTTGTTATTGAATAAATTCAAACTTTGGCAGTTCATAATTCTGAATCTTATGTGCCTAACTTGTTTGAATTTATCCAAACTTCATCAACTTAAGGCAGTGAAATTATTTATTGATTATTTTTAAAATAATAACATAAAGTGTAATTAAATTAAGTTAAATTTTGAAAGTAGCCCAAAGGTCACAGTCTTCCAACCATTATTACAGGGTTGCCACTTTACCTGGAATCCTGGAAAAAACTGGAATTTGACATTTTAGCCAAAAAAAAACTGGTAAAACCTACAAATTTGAACAAAAAACCTGGAATTTTTTAGAATTTTAATGTGTTCAGTATTAAAATTTTGGCTTGACTCAAAAAATTTATCACATAGATAAAAAAAATTTGTTATCATTAAAAATGTTTTATTAAAAAATACATATAAAGTAGCTTTACCCTATCTTTTCAATCTTTTTATACTAATGAACACAGTTTCTTACCTTAAATTTAACTTTACACTAAAAATAGACTAAAAAATGTGTACTTTTAAAAACCTGGAAAAAATTTTGAAAAAACAAGTGGCAACTCTGTAATTAGATCTATATCAGGAATATTTTCCATAACATTGTTGTTATTAGTGTTTAGGGAATAGGGGGGTTAACACCCTTTTTTGGTTTTTCATCTTATTTTATATAGTTTTTACTAAGCTAAATAATACTTTTTACATATTTAATAAATTCAAAATAGTTTTTGAGATATAGCAGGTTCCTTATGGGAGGCGGGATGTTACACATAATAGTTAATAATAGGTGAAAATAATAATAATAGTTTACCTATTATTAACTATTGTCTGTAAATTATTTTATTTTAATAAAAAATATCTATACATCCACTTTATTCTATGTTTCTATTCTTTCATTACAGTAATTATTTTTTACAGAACCCAGTTGAAATGTGTTGATTCGTTAACACACAGAAACATATGTTGGTACAATAAAGGAAGATTACTGTACAATTTGTTTTTATTTATATTCCAGTGAAGTTACTTCACTAGGATCTTTTATTAGCAAACGATTAAACCTATATTTTGAACAGTTATAAGAAATATATATTCTTTACAGAGTCAATATGTTTTTAATATTTAGTGCAGCTCAGATTTTCTTAATTGTACTTTTAAAAATCAAATAAAACGTTTTCTTAAAGCAAAAGTTCTAGACTTACAGTAGTACCTTTATGTAATATTTTGCTTTGTGATTTTTTGTTAAAAAGATTTTTTTTAACTTTAAATATTGGAACTTAGACTCATACTTCAATAAATTTAGTGTTCTAACAACTTGTAAATATTTAGTTAGTTTTAAATATAAATTTTAATAAAGATTTTTTTTTACTGAAACTTATCAATGAATTATGTCCTATATGGTGTATCAGAAGTTTACAGTGGCTTTTAAACTTTTTTTGTTGAAAGCATGATGGTTAAAAAAAACTTAAATTAAAACAGTAACAAGCATAAGTTGAATATTTTTTTGATTTTTTTTATTCACAGAATTTAATAATATTGATATGCAATGAATTTAGTTTTGTTACTCAAACTGGTTTAAAACATCTTAACTTCTAAATGTCTTATGTTAGACTATCAACTAAGTAAAAAAAAAATTAATAAGCAGTTGCTCATGTTTTAGAATTTTAATTGCTACTAACATGAATAATGGAATTGATTTCATATTACAAGCTGCTCAGTTGATTGACAAAAATGCTGAAATAGAAAAGAATGAGAAGCTAAAGTATAATGACGACAGGTAATAATAATGAAACCAGTTATTTGTAAACATATTTAAATGAGGTTAGCTGCAAAGTAAAACTAACAAATACAGTTTATTAAGAGCACATGGGTGCAAGGGATTTAAAAAACAGATAATATTGACTTGTATTTGAAAATTTAAATTATATTTAATTTTTTTTTTTAAATCAAAAATGTTAATTAACTGTTGAGGCATTGTTAGTTTTGTAAACAACTTCCGATACAAACTTACTGACTGCAATTTTTCACTGTAAATGTACTTTAAATATTTAAAAAATAACAAAAAATCTATCTTCTCTCTATTTTTAAGGAGATTAGGGGATTGGGCATTTTTTTTTTACTAAACATTGATTCTTATGCTTATATAAGCTTAAATTATTAACTATTACTCAGTTTTTACAGAATATAAAAATTTCCTATACAAAGGTTAGACCACAGTTTGTTCATTTCTAATTTTCTCAGATACTTAAAAATTTACTTGAAGTCTATCTTCTCCCTTATTTTTTGTGCTATGGCCCTCAAATTTTCAGGAAGCGTTTCTAATAGTTTAAAGGTATACTATCAAATTCCACCCGAATAAAAATCCACTCTCTTTTTTTTCTTTACTTATTAATTTGTTTAAAAAATTTTTGCATTTATTATATTGATTTTTTATATATTATTCACCATCACTGTTAACCTTACCCTTGAGGGTTCTTGAATTTGACTGGGTGGATTTTGATTGCAGGTAGATTTTGAACGTGTTCCAGTTTAAAGGACTTTAAATATTGCAATTTTAAAAATAAAAAAGATTAAGAAATTAAAAAAAAAACAATATATAAGTGTTTTTATATATATTTTTTTTTATAAAAAACATTGTAATCAATTGATTAAGATATCAGTAATAGACTTTCTGTAAAAATTTGAAGAAGGTTGATTAAAAAATGAAGGAGAAGATAGATTCTAAGTGATTTTTTTTTGCGTTTTTTGGTTTGCGCCATCCATTAGATACCTATTAAGCACACCGACTTTGATTTTTTATGTCTCAAAAATTACCTTTTTTTTTAAGGGGTTAAAAATGTATGTTAGCTCAAATAAAACCCTACAAAATCAAATCAACTTGTGAAAAACTATATGGACCTCCCTCCCTCACTATGCTCTTAAGCTAAAGACCTCAAATTTTCAAGAAATCCTTCCTTGCATTAGAAGAAAAAGTTCTATAAAAATTGTTAAAAAAATTTTTTGCACCAAAAGAAGAAAAAATTTATTTAAAAGTGTTATAAGGAAAAAAATACTCACTTTTTTAAATAACAATAGGAGATTCTTTTTATAGATTGAAACTTTTAATCAATTTTTAAGCTTTAGTTAGTTTAGTAAAAAAAAATCTAATAAAAAAATATGAAGATAAAACTTTTCATTGCCAATTATCTCATAATGTTCAAAATCTATTTAAACACTTTTCTTCTCTTTTATTGCTTATATAATTAGCTTTAAATTATTATTCAAGTGTTCTTTGCAATATAAAATAGTTAAATGTAATAAATTTTAAATAACTATAGAAACGGTTTTTTATTCAAACTTATAAAAAATCTAGGGTTAGGATTTAAAAATTTGATTAAAGCTTATACTGAAAAAATGCATGTAAAGCTAGATTTGTAATAAAGTTGTCTTTTTTCTCTATTTAGTTTGTCCTTTCTGTAAAAACTTTTTGTACTCTCCAATTTTGTATCTTTTTAGCTTAAAAATTGATTTGTTGTTTTATATTGATAAAAAGTTAATGCCTAGCTAAGTTAAAATCTTTAAAATAAAACTGACAAGTAATGAAATACTTTATAGCATAATGACCTTATCAATGAATACTGCATACATGCAAAATAATTGTATACTTTTTTACATGTATAAAAGACTGCAGGCCATATGTGGTCTACTTTTTTTTAGAAGTATTTTTTTGTTCTGTCTAAGCTACCAGAAATTTATTAGGGATTAACAATAACTAAAACAGATTTGAAAAAATAACTGGTTGAAGTTGACAAGTTATATAGACTAGAGAATAGTAAATATGAAGACAAAAAAAAAACCAATAGACTACAAATCTATCTTTGCTTTTATTTTTAACTAATCTCATTTAGTTTTCTACAATTAATTTCTTAGCTAGAATTTGATAAATTAATTATACACTTCAGAAAAGTATTGTCAGTGTATTAAAAGCTACATTTTTCAGTTGTTATCTAAAGTTTTGAAAATGAATTATTTCTATACTATTTAAGGAAAATTTCCTAGAGTGTTCTAGCTTAAAAAATAAACTTGAAATTTTAAAGAAAATTGAGAAAAGAAAATATCAGGTCTATATATTAATAATAATTTAAAAAAAAATCAGTTATATATACTGACTTAAAGTTAATATTTTGAGCTTTTATATAAGACAAAATCTTGATTATTGTAAAAAATACACTCTCCTCTATACCCTTATATGTTTTGCAGAATTTTTTAATGCATTAGCAATTATATTATTTAATTGTTTTTTAATTAACTTATCACAAACTTCAACTTTATTGTACATTTAAATATGTCATTAGATTAAGCAATTATTTAATAAATAATTTTAATTACAGCAGGTTTGTGTTACTTACTTTTTACTGGTAATAGTTAACAATCTAAAAAGTATTTTTTGACATATCAATCATTATTTCATAAGGTCATGGGGGTGTAAATCACTTTTTTTAAATTTATTCTTATTTTTGTCATGAAATACTAAGCCATTAGTTTTTTTTTGTCATTTAAAAAAATTCAAAAATAAGGGATCAAAGTAAAAGAGTTCATCAGGTTCTTTATTGGAGGCGAGAACTAAAATGACAAAAAAAGTCCATTTCATTTGAAATGTATCTCCTCCTTCAGTTTTTTAGTAACCTTTTTAAAACTTTCTCAGTTTAATCTTTAATAAATTTTAAATAATTTGTTAAAAACTAATTTTCTTTGTTATAGTGTTTTTAATAAATTTAATTCAATTTAAATAAGATATTTGTTGAGGGGGAACGGGTCTAAATTGCACAAAGACAAAATTTCACAAGGTTACTAAATTGCACACTAGTGCACAAAATTACACAAAGCCTAAATTGCACAAAGCCAAATTTGCATAAGTTACATTTTTGCACAAGAGTAAAAAATATATAGAAAAAAGAGCAAAATAAAGATAGTGATAGTTAAAATAAAAATAGAAAAACAACTAATGAAAATTTTTATAAAAAAAATAATTAAAAAGAAAAAGTTACTGACCAAGGGTAAGGGTTAGGGGTAACAGTGATAAAAAAAATATAAAACAAAAATAGAATTTTAAACTAAAAAATAAAAATAAACTTACCAACCAAGGGTAAGGGCTATGGGTAATAGTGATAGAAAAATAAAATAATATAATAAAATTTAACCTGTGCAAAAGTATATTTTATGCACTTGTGCAATTTTTTCCTCTCGTGCAAATTTAACAGCTACCTTTGTTCAGGATCTCAATATAAATTATTAATGGAGTGAAAAGCTGTTTTATATATAAAGAAATTCATCAATCAAAAATGTTTTTTTAGATATTTATTCATAAAATCTAAAAAAAAAAAAATTATCTGTGCAAATTGTTTTTAATATAAAAGAATATCTCCTAAAAGTTTGCAGTAAATTGTTTTTAAAAAGGAGATTATGTTGTAGTTAATTGTATTGAATTCAGAAAAATTACTATGATAATTTACATTCAACATGATTGTATTAGATTTTTTCTATGAAAATTGTTTTTAATCTTAAAAAATGATTAGATATTTTTGTACTTTTAAAATTACCTCTTGGTATATACTCTGAGCTTTTAAATAAGAGCTGCTATTAGTCTTAGGTAAAAAAGTGGACTCCATTATGGCCAGCAATTTTATTGTTCTGACAAAATATTTACTTACATTAAACAGAAAATTCCCTCTATATTTAGCAAACTTGAATTTTTGAAAATTCTGAGATTTATTGTTAGATACAACTAAATATATTTATATTATTATTTATGACAAGTTGCATAAAAGTTTTGCCAATTTTGATGTTGATTAAAAAAAAAACATTATATATGTTTAAGTTATGACATTAGGTCATTCTTTGTGTACATTTTTCTTTGTTGTATAGTTTTCTACATATAAAGTGTTTATATTTTTTATGCTTAAATTGTTTTTTACTGTACAAACCTGTATATATACAACAGATTTGCCTACTTGGACGCCAAGAAGAACCAGGCACTGAAGGACAAACACACAGAAATTGAACGAAGCAGGAGAGCCGACTTCAGGTTCAGAATGGACTCTTTGAAAGCGGTTTGTCTTATAAACATTAATAGTTTACTATTTTATTTTTGAGAGACTTTCTCCAAATCTGCTCTTGATTTTATATTTTTAAATTACAGTAGGGAAATTTATAATATCTGTGTTTTTAATGCTACACTACAAGGTAATAAACACTAAATCTCAAAAAGTATGAAGACCTAAAAAACTTAGTATGAAGAGCTTATTAATACTTTGTTAAACAAATGGAACTAAAAAAATAAAATGTAAGCTTAGTTGGATTAAGAGCATAGAGGTGGTTCACATTGATTTTTACTAGTTGACCTTATTTTATAGAACTTTATCTAAGCTATCAGACATGTTTAAGTACTTGAGAAAATTCAAAGTAATTGCTGAGATATGAGCGATCAAACTCGGTGACCTCAATAGGTTCCTAATGGAAGGTGTAAACTTAAAACGCATAGAAACTAAATTTTAAAAAGATTGAATGCAGGAATTTTTTTAATTTTGAAAAATATAATTTTTATGAAAAAAAACAACCTATTTTTTTGTTTTTTTTATCTATGATTTTTATATTTTAATGTTTTTTAAAATTCCAACATTCCAAGTCTTTTAAACTATAAAAGGAACGTTCCCTGAAAGTTTGAGGTCACAAGCTCAAAAAATGAAGAATAGTATAGATTTTTATTTTTTTTTGAATTTCTGAGAAAATTGACCTTAAAAAAGTTTGCAGTCCATATGTTTGTATCGGAAACTTTTTATAAAAATTACCATATCTCAAAAGTTATATAAGATTTTTTAATTCTATGAAAACTGACTTGTAATTTTTACTTCAAGCTTTTATATAGTTCCAGTGTTATTTTTAGTTATAAAAAAAAAAGTTGGATCCCCCCTATGCCCTTAAGCCAAATACAATACAGTTCTAATTTCCTTAATCATGCAGAGTAAAACTTTTGTTATTAAACAGGTATGTATTATTTTTTATTTGGCTTTAAAATGTTATGATTTGTCTGAAAACTATTAGGTGTGCATTAAACATAAGATACAAACTTTTGCCTAGGTTTTGTATACCTTGTTCAGATAGATCAGGGTTTCCCAAAGTAAGCCAAGTTGCCCCCTTGGGGGCCATGAGGTCATAATTTGAAACTTACACTAGATATTTTGGAGTTGATGAGGAAGTGCAAGAAAAAAAAATATCATAGGCGTTTTTAACGGTAGTTTTTTGAGGGGGCCATAGCATTTTTCATTTCTTTAAAGGGGTCCTTATCAAAAAAAGTTTGGGAAACCCTAATGTAGATAGTTAACAATGTTCGATTAAAAACAACTAAGGGCATATGGGGTCCAACAATTTTTTACAATAACTTTCTTTTGCTTTTATTCGGAAGCATATATTATTTACAAAAACTTATTTACAAAAACTTTATCTACCCTTAACCTATAGTTATACAACAATATTGTTTTTTTTTTCATTACATAAGACATGTAGTTTGAGCTGTAGTCTTTATTTAAATAAAAGAATGTTTTGAAAGGTTGTAACTGATAGCTCATATATGCATTATAAAACCTATGTATTTATTAAAGTTTATCTATCAATAATTATCTTCATAGTAGTTAAATGAAAACATTTTAGAAAGATGTTTAACAATTTTTTTACTAGTTATCAAACATTTTTATTGAGTTTAATGTTTTAAACACTTTAAAAAAAATATATATACTGCTGCTTTCTTTTACGTAAGCTTCTCCTTTTCATCACTAATAAGATGTTTATAGTACTTAATATAAAACTGTGTACTAATAAACATGCACCAATTTTTTTGTTTTCAAATTTAAAGTTGTATATTTTATGTTATACATCAGATTGATTAATTTTGGTTCTTTTAAGTAAGTTTTTAACAGGTAGTACCGCTGGGCAGAAAAATGCAGAAATTCACCATTAAAAAGCTGTTGGTAGAAGCAAAACAGTATATAGAAACCCTTAAGAGAAGGGAGAAAGAGTATAAGTGCAACATACAAGATCTAAGAAGTAAAAACTATAGGTAGGTTGAAAACAATTTAAATTTACATGAGTTTACTAGTGTGTTTTTATTTTTATGATTACAAAATGCAAAGTATAAGGAGCGATTACTATGGGTAAAATAAAAAAGTTTTGCATTTTACTGACTTGTGTTTTTGTTATATGTTTACATATATGTAACATTAGAATAATGTTAGCACAATATTTAAAACCTATTTACAATACAAACAAGTTATTTTTTCACAATTAATACATTTTTTTACCAATGTGAAGTAGTGATATTTTTATCTAATTTATTTTCTAAAGATGTTTTAGGTAACACAATAAATTGTTTATTTTATCCACAGTTAATACAAATACTTTAATATAAATTCCACAGGCTTCGACAGAGGTACCTACAATTGGAGCAGCTCAGCAACCTGGAGAACACTTTGCTCACATGCCAGGGTCCTCACAGCCAATCAAATCCCTGCATTTCCGTTTTTCCCGCCATAAACGGATCCCGCACCCCCGTAGTACTATGCGCTTCCCGCGAAAGTTTGAATTGCATTTTTTTATTAAACTAATTTACCAATGACCTCATTTACTTTTGTAGATTTTAAAATTTTTATAATATACAAATATTTGTTTATTGGCATACGGCTAAAACTGCCATGGCTAACCATAAAAGCTTTTTTCAGTTATTTTTTTCTTTTCGTTTTATAACAGTTTTTAATAAAAAGTTTTAAACGACTATAAATGCGACTTTTTATTTTTTAAAGTTCGAGCCAAACCCCAACTTTTAAGTCATCTTAAGGGCATTGATAAAAAACTTTTTATTTACAAAAATTATCATCAGCTCTTATTTCAAAGCTTAAATTATATACTATAAGATACTTTTTTTAGAACAGTATATTTTCAATTAGCTTTTGAGATATAACAAGTTTTGTAAAAGAACTTTGCTACATCCTTTTGGAATCAAATATTTTCAAGGCGGATTTTCTCAAAATTTTGAAAAATTAACAAAAATCTATCTTCCCTTCATATTAGCAATTAAATTCAAATTTTCAGCAAGCGTAGTTTTCAGCATTACAAACAACTTGTAGGAAGTGGATTTTAAAAATAAAAGTCATAAAAATATTTTAGACTAAAATATTTTTTTTTGTCTATTTTTCTAAAAAAGTTTTTTACTAAAATTAAAAAATGTGTTTCTTACAAGTTTTTTTTTTAACTTTAATAATATTACTATTAATAATATTTAAAGTAATTGCTCGAAATCTGAAGGAGGAGATAAATTTTTGAGAAATAATCTATTTTTGCCCTTTTATTTTGAGCGTACTTTAAAGAACCTATTGAGGGCTCGCCTATATATAAACTTTGCTCGCCTATATCTCAAAAATTACTTTGAATTTAAACAAGTAGCTTATCTTATTATGTAAAATTAAATTTAAAGAAAAAAGTGTTTTACCCCCATATGCCCTTAGTATATTTATTTATTTTTCAGCCAAACCCAAGCCCCAACCTTCGCGGGTGACTAGCCAGGTGCAGCCCGGCCCAAACCGCATGGTCACCATCCACATCAAGAAGACCATGCCAGGCAACAGGAAGAGGGGCGTGGAAAATGTTGGCGGGCCCCAGAAAAAAAACCAAACTTTTGACTTAGGTGTTTTGTGAATGAGAGGCGGTCTATTAAATGATTTTCAAATATTTCATTTAGTTTTAACGAAATTATTTATTTAGGCACTAATTTTTTATTTGTTTCAAGTTATTTTATTTATAATGCGCCTAATTCTTTAAAATGTAGTGATATTTTGCATGTTATGATGCCATAGATAGTGCGGGGAAATACGAATTGCAGCAAAATTTGTCAAATGTTTTTAACTTATCGATATAGACTTTGTTGATATTTAGAAAAAAAAGTTATCAGTTAAATATAAGAATTAATGAATTTAGGCAAAATTATGTTGCTTTACACCAAATTGACGTCATCACTCGTCGTCTTATAGTGTATATACATATATATATATACATATATATATATATATATATATATATATATGTACTGGTTTTAAGTTGAGTAAACTTTAGTAATTGTTTACTTAAAGTATTGGTAACGGTAGCTTTAGCATTAAGATTGATTAGTTTAACTCTTGCCTTATAGTATAAGTTGTATTATAATGTATAAAACATAAAATTTCTGAGAAAAATAATTTAAGGTCCTTTTTAATTTTTAAACATTTTAATATCCTAATAATTATTTATTCTTAAGTTTAATTTCTAAGTAAAGTTCAAACCAGTGACCATCAATAATATGTTCATATTTTTTTAGTCTTTTAAGCTCTTACAGCTGCTAAAGTTAGCTAATAATTGACTGAGTTTTTATACTAAGAAGTTCAAACCTTATAATCTCAGCAATAAATATTTAGTTTGTGTATTAACTTCCATTATTTATTAGTTTATACATATTGCAATATAAAACTTTGGTAGCTATTTTCGTTTTTAATTTTAAAGAGTAAGTTTATATAGGTTGTACTAATTGTAGCTGCTTATTAGAATTCGTACTTAAATACTCGTAAAGTTATTTTTTTTTGAAAGCCAGCAATTTTATTTTAGCTTAATATGTTTACAAGCTTATAATATTATTTTATTTTGTTAAGAGACTGTCATACTTTTATTTGTAAGCGTTTTTAGTTTGTTAGGAAAATAAATTATAAATTTTGTTTTGTATAACTTTTATTTTTATGGTGCTTTATCAATTATTAGTGTACTTAAAATATTTTATTCAATATATTTATTAAATTTTATAATTTTTGTGTTTTTAGTTGAATTATTAATTTAACTAAATAAAAAATTTGAAAAACTACTTTTTGACTATATATGAATAAAATAACAATAAAGTTTTTTGCATAAATTCTTTTTGATATTAAATTTGTTATAACAATAATTTGATAAATAAAACATAAGTTAAACTGCTTACTAATTATTAAATCAGTTTTAAAAACACTTATTTTAGTTTGTATTTACTAATACATTTCTTACAATCAGACTAAAAGTCTTGATAGGAATAGTCACAAAATTAAAAGTAATTCTTTTTTTTATTTATTCTCTTATTCTTGAATATTTTTGTTTTTGAAATTTATTAATTTTAACAATGTTCAAATTAAGTTCTGGAGAAGCTTCTACTATTCTAGTTCATTTTATAAACCTTTAATTTCTGTTAAACTTTTTCGAGTATTAAAGTTATTGTTTATTTCCTGTCATATCTGGTTCCAATCAAATTAATTTCTTTACACTCGCCTTTTTTTTAAACAGTTATTGTAAAACTCAGTTCTTACTCTGAATTATTTAAACTTTAACAAATCATTTTGTGCATAAAGAACGAAACAGCTTTAAACTCTTTTTGAAGTAGACATTAGTCTACATAAAACATCTATTAGACGCCCAACATTTTAACAGTAGCTACATAATTTTGCCAGCTTACAAAGACTGAATTCAACAAAAAACTTCCTGTTGACCGTGTTTTAAAACAAAATAAAGTATACTATAGCTACAAAAGCGTAAAAAAAAAGTTGGGAGTTACCGTTAAACTGATTTGTTATAAATTATAGCTGAAATCTCCGAAAGTTTTTTCATTAGCTTGTACAACTAGACGATAAGAGAGAATTCTTGCGAATGATAATTGACTTAAACATTGTTATACATTTGTAATACATAATCTCGCATTTTAGACTTGTGCACAATCAGTAACTGTTTTCATTTAAAGTGTTTCAGTAAATTTCCATGAAGTTTTTCATAAATCGAACATTAAGTGTTTCACATTTCAAAAAATTATCACTTTGTGTAAACTTTTTTTAAATATTTTCAATACCACACTTTTTGTTACTATAGTATTTAATTTCTTTAAGAACAACTTTTTTATGAATTATTTTAATGTTAAGTCGAGGTCATTATTTGATTAGCGCATAATTAATTTCAATTTTAAAAATATTTACATATATTTTTTTTCCTAGTTTCTTTATAAAAAGTGTTTAAGAATTCTAATATTGCTTAACTATGTGCTGTACACTATCTAAAAAAGTATTAGAGTGCTCTAAAACAAATAAGCAAAACATTTTACTGATGAGCTGTTAGTGACTGAAACAACTGTATCACATTTATTAGACATTTTTTAAGGTAGATATACATCAGAGACACACTCTCCCCTCTGCAACGATAAACGTTTTTTGAAGGTCAAGTGAATGAGTTTGAGCTCATTATGTGTTACTATACCTACCCTATCTTTAAACTTATCAATTAAAAATTTTAACTTTAAGTTAAGAAAATAAAACTAAATCTATTTATAAACAAAAAAAAAGTAGAACTTTTAACTAAGTAAAATAATAAAAAAAACTAATTCTAACCCTTCATTGAAAAAAACCCTGGTGACACGTCGTTTGGCAAACACTCACAAGGTTAAAATCTCAACATTAAAATTACATAGTGTGGAAAAGTCCTGAAGCTCAAATTTTGTTAGACTAATCATTAAAATATTTAAAAAAAAATATTTTACTGGAACTTATGAGTGTTATAAAAGAATATTTTTTCATAACTTCCTTTTAAATTTAAACTAAATACTTTACACATTATAAAAAGGTATTATAAATAAAGAAAGCGTAGTTCAAATTGGTATTGGTAAGAACAAACAGATAGTTTTTCAGGACAATCAACCTAAAAAAAACGTGGAAACTTTGCAAAACAGTTGTAAATTCATTTAATCCTGTTGTTTGACATAAAATCTAATTAAAGGCAAGACATTATGCTTTTATATATCAATAACTGTTACTAATCAATCAATAAAACATGTTTCTAAGCAAATAAACACTTTTTTTCATGTTATAGATATCTGTTAATTAAAAGTTACTATAACAGTTTTTAAAAACTAAAATTTTACAGCTAATTTAATTTTAAAGTGTTCAAAAACGACTGAAAACTATTTGATGATGTTTTTAAATAAGTAAATTTTTGATTTGTATTTTACTATTGTTTTTAAATATTTTGATTCGCAGAAAAGAGTTATTGATTTTATTTTTATGGAGTACATCTCTTATAATTTTTTGTTAATTATTTATTATAATTAAAACAGTTAAAAGTAGGTGTAAAAACCCAAGAATAGTAAACATAAGCTTTCATATTAAAAAAAAATATTTTAGTTCTAAAAAGTATGTAAAAACTTATAGTTTACATATGCCTTTATTTCCAATAATTCTATTTTTCTTATAAAAATTTTTCAAAAAATATAAGCTTTAAATCTAAAAGTTTTGTGCAGGTAAAACTTGTAAAGTATATTGAGAATTAATTTAGTTTATATAGAGATGAATATTGTTTTGTTTGGAATCTTCAACTGCACAAATTCAATTCTTGTACTCTACTTAAAATATATGTTTTGGAGCTAGACGAAACTTAAGTTCAAATAAAAATGCTTAAAATATGTTTAAGCTTGGTCAAATATTTTACTTTGTCACTTTAGATATTTTTTTTTATTGAAATCCCCAAAGGTCTAATTGTAAAGTTATAAAAATTTGTACTACACTAAGATTTTTATCTGTAATTTGATAGTAAAGTCCTAATGTAAAAGGCAAACAATTTGTTCAGCTACAGAATATAAGCTTTAGTATATTTGTTTGTTCAATTAAATATCTATTTTAAATAAATTCTAGACTCTGAAGTTACTTTTTGTTATTGTAGTATTTAATAATATTTAGCAATGAAATTCATTAACTCTCAGAATTTTGCAGTTTTTTAATACATAAATCGTCATCTTGAATTAATTTCTTTGTTAAACCTTTTTCAACCACATATTTAAACAATATAATTACTACAAAATTCAAAAAATATTTTACAAACCTAGCCCAAGTTTTGAATTAAAATGTGTTTTTTACGGACAAAGTTAAGTTTTCAATAGTATATTGTTTTTGACTTAAAAAATATTTATTATTAGAAAGATATAAACAAATATACCTATTATTTACCAAAAATAAAAAAAGTAGTTTGTACACCGTTATCAAACACTGAAAACAATAAAGTATTTTCAAGTACATATCAAGTACTTTAAGGTTAGTTTAAAGTTCACTGAAGAAGGAATGTTTTCCGAAATCGATTTGAACTAAAGTATGCAATAAAGTTGTAGATTTTTTAAACCATCTATTGATATTTTGTAACTAATGATGCAGGGAAAAAATCACAAGTAAAAACAATTGACTGTCTCCTGGACCGATTTAAGAATTATTTATTAATCTTGTGTATGCTAAAGTAGTCAACCTGCTAAAATGTTGAATTTTAAAGCAATTATATGCAACTATAGTTTAGCAATCAATGGTATTTGTTCTATTGTTCTTGAATTGTGCTTGAGTAACTTATTTACTCGGTAGTATTGATCTAATATTTTTTTCTACAAATTATACTGCGAGAATTTTTGATACAAGCCTCACGTGAAACAGGTACAGTTTATGATGAAAAGATGGTCTAATCGTGTTCACATTAAAATTACTAGACGCCATACGCTAATGATGAAAACATTGAAACACTGAAAAAAAACAGTTTTTGTTACCTCAAAATAAATAAAGATAACTAAAATAGCTTTTTATTTTGCATTAATGCAAAGTTTTAGCCTGACATTAGGTAAAATTTTACAGAAAAAAATGCTCGTTTTTAAATTTATAGTTAATTTTTTACTGGTGCATTAATAATTTAAAAATGTATATTTATAGTTTTTCTACTAATAGTTTATTTAATAGTCTAAATTGTTAATTTTAGTTTGCTATCTAGTAACATTTGTATATTGAATTTGATATTATTCGTTTAATTAAACTTGTTTTAGTTTAGTTTAATTTATTATTCATATAGATCATCACCTAACTTAGTACTTACAGTAAATTTCCACTAAAGATAACAGTGATAAATTGTGATGAATTTTTTTTTGACATACACTTACTTTCTTGAAATAAATTTTGAAATCAAAGTGCAGCTACACTATTGTGAAACTCTTGCGTAAAGTTATTTTTTGTCTACTATTAAAAAACTTATTTAGAAATTATTTGCTCAATATAGATTTTAAAAAAACTGCAGTGCGAAACAGGTAGAACATTTTCTTATTTATTTTTGATAAAAGAAAACTAAACTAAAACAGTTAAAAACAATTGCACAGATGTTCAGCAAGGATTAAAAAAAAATAATCAGAGTCAGTTGAATAAAGCTAATATAAGTTGTCATAAACTAGTAGGAGTTTTTTGAAAAATCTCGAGATACATTTGATACAATAAGAACTAGATACGAAGAAAATTTTGATGTTTTTCAACATGTATTAAAGTTTTTTTTTATTACCTTAAAGTATACAAAATATGGATAAACAACTAGTGAACTCAAAGTCTAAGTTAAGTTATTAAAACATAATGAACTATTTAATGAAATGGCAAAGAAATGCCTGAATGTTATATTGTTGGACATCAACGTGAAGGTCTTTTTACTTTCACGTCGATTGCCTTAAAATTGAACTCATTTAAAGTTATTTTTTTTTAAATTTCGTTGTTTTGTTAAATCACAAAACTCATTCCTATAAAAACCACTTTAAATTATAATGTTAAACAACCGCTAGTTGACGCATTTCGTTTTGAACTCAATATAGAATCAACCACCGATCACGCCGGGTTTTCATGCCTTAATCAGCATGTTACATCATACAATCATGTCTTGACCAGGTGATGTTATGTAAGAAAAGCGTATAAAAAGAGCCGAGCGAACGAGAAGAGAGATCATTTGGATTTCAACGTCAACAAGAAGCACCACTACGCCAGTTTCAGCCCGAAGCGACAGTCGCCATTTTGAAATTACAACGTCAATCGAAGATCTCAAATCTTATCTCATTACGTCACAATCAGTGATTGTGGCCGCACAAGCACTTCAAATTTGTCATTCAAAGCGTTTTTTTGAGTGATTCTAATTTAATTACTTCAACGAGGCGCATAGCTCAAATTGAGGTTTGCGTGTCTTTAATTTCATAACTTATAAATATCGGGGCGTCAAACTCGACTTGAGTTTGTAACGTGCTTTAGAATTATAGCGTATAGCTAAGTCATTTGATAGATAATTCCTAACGAAACCATTGCGAGTGGTATTGTTCTGATTAAGTCTTTGTTCAGTAACCCAACACTCAAAATAGTGTACATTTATTTTGTAAATATTTCTTGTGTAAATTAAAATTTTATTTCGCTTATCGCACGATCACAATTCAACGACCACGACCAAGAGAACGTGCCCAGCCCAACCCTTCGAGGTAAACCATCAACGGAGTCTGAGCAAAACAACCACTCGTCACACCGCAGTGAAACAGAGCAGGAAGCATATTTCTGCTCATTTTCCTAATTTAGCTGAACTTTGCAGTTATTTGTGTGTTAATTGTTTTTTTGTATTTTTTGTTGTAAATAATAAACTGAAACTATAAAAAACTCATTGTATCTAATCTAATTAAATGTCCTCTATTGAAAGAACCTTAAAAAAGGTTCTTAAACCCCCAAGAACTCGATCCAGAACCGAAGTACTATCGCAAACCGAGAATACTTCAGAAGAATGCCCTGGAACTACCGCGAATCTAGCTCCTGTTGAGGCTGCTGAACCTGTTACAGGGTTGGCTTCAGAGGAATCTGGGGACGCCGGTAACACCGGGAGCATTAATATTGTTAGCTAAAGTTAATCTAATAGAAACTTTATTAATCTTAAGAAACACCAAGATTTATTACTTAGTTAGCAAGATTATGAAATTAGACTAATTTTGTTCACTAAGCATAAGTGCTTGAAACTGGGACCAGATCTTATACGTAATATCAAGATTAGATCTTGCAGTACAGCATAAATTTTCATAGATTGAAACGATTAACAAAGCAAGATAAGTTGTGTATACTACGAAACAATACGTTAATCTGGTTCATACTTTATGGTTTTCCTAAAGTATACAAAACTGACGTGATCAAGTATTACAGCAAAAAGTAGTAAAGAGATGTGTAAAAACCTTGAACTCTTCAGAGAATTCATTTTCTAAACGTGTTATGAAAAATGTTGTTTAATTCGCTTTTGAAACTGTAAAATATCGTTAAATTTAAACTCGACGTTAATTAGAGTTTTCAAAATGTGTCTTAACTAGAATGAAACCTTTGTGTTAAAGAGTTGTTTACCTTAAAACTAGCATTAAATCAAATACTTAAGTAACTAACGAAATTAGGTTGCACAAGAGTGGAGATTTGATAAAATTATTATACTACTAAAATTATTTAAAAATAAAAATCTCCTTACTTTTCTTAAGTAAACTAAATAAGTTAGCATTTTTAAATGCTTTTTAATCATGGAAACTTCTATGTGTTTGGACGATTTTTCGAACTTCAAGTTTCTCTTAAAGGAGAAAAGGGGTAACATATGGACCACAACGTATTTTGTAGCTCGTTAACATGATTGCAGTTTTAATTGAGATTTATAGTATGTCCTGGACAAGACGTTAAAAGGTATTCAGAAGGTGTACGACTCGATAACCGAAAAGTTTTTCCTGCGCTAGCTCCTAGGATCAAATAAATTGAACGTCTTTTTTTTGTGGTTCAATAAACTAAAAGTAACAAACTTTTTGAAAGGTACTGTCCATTTGCTTTTTAGTACACAAATGTGCTTAAATAATAGCTTTTTTATTGTATTTTTTCTCTGAAAATTTAAATTACAATTGTTCACAATTACTCGTCCTGTATAAGACATTATGTGTGTCCTGGATTATGACTCGATAACCGCTAAGTTTTTTCGTACACTAGGTCCTTAGACCTAACTTTTTAAGCGTTTATTTTGTCGTTCAATAAACAAAAAAAAACATTATACTTTTTCTCGTTTATAAGGTTGGCCAAGTAGAGAAGCTGGTCACTTCTATAAAAAAACAAACTCTATATTTTGTTTCGCTATTCAAGATAAAATTTTCAACATCAAAATTAATTAATTTTCTTAAAGTAACAAGTTTACTTAAATAAACAGTTAGTTATACTTCATATTTCCCTCTACTTTCTTATTTTTTTGAAAATAAACTCCTTAAACTTATTTTCATTTGATAGTATTTGTCTAATTTGATAGTAATGGACAGTGCATATGCACTTTAGCCCGCATGGTTAGACCACAACAGTGATTTCTCACAACTATGCCTGCCTGATGAGTCCTAATAAGGACAAAACCGGTCGTCGGTTGCCTCAGATGCTGTTGTTGATGGTTGTGTGGTAAACTTCATTATTGATTATTAAATGAAAATTGTCATAACAGTAGAAAAACTTTGTTATTGAATGGTTACACCAGAAGTTAGTAAACTGCGGCCCGCGCAGCATTTTTTATCTCAAAATATACTTTTTCTAAACAATTACACGAAATTTTTTTTTGTTTAATTTAATTTGAAGCTTAAAATTAGATTCCAATCTGTTAGTGCTCAACCATTGCTTATTTGATCTGAGTTTCTTAATCACTAGTGTTTTTAAATTGATTAACTCAAATAGTTTAAAATGACTGAGTCCGGTGGAAACCTTTTTATATACAGTGCGGCTCGCGAGCCACTTTGTCAAGGAAAATTTGCTTGATTTAGAAAAGGCTGTCGACCACTGGTACACATGGGTTTCGAATAAAAAAGAAACAAAAATTTTAGCTTTACAATAAGTATCTGAAAACTTTTAAGAAAGTTAAAAAAAATTCCAAACTTGATTGTTCAAAAGCTTTTTTTGACCAGTAGAACTGCTTTTCACATTTCAGTCAAAAAGCTGTGCACAGTAATTAACTAACAACTAATCTCTGAAGACTAGAAAAATGTTAAAATATACTTTTTACTTGAAAAACTTAACTTATGAATGGATCTTATTTTCGACAAGAATATGTATTAAAAAATTTAAAGCACCTTTATAAGAAAATTAAGACATTATCATTTTATAAATATTTTCACTTCCCACCAAAGTTTCCGTGCACACTGCTGTGTTGAGAAACAATTCTAAACACAATTGACAGTGTAAATTTTAACCATTAAATTTGTAGAAAGCTTTTAGTACAAAAATTCCATACAAATCTACTTGTGATAAGTCCTAAACGATTATTTTTCCACGTAATTAGCGAGCTTTAAGGAAACAATTTTACATCGTGAACAATAAAACAAAATGGTACGTTATAAATTTTGCAGCAGCAATACAGTTGATAACGGATTTCACACATAGTTACTTTGATGTTCAGGTTTTCATAGTAGAAAAGTAGAAGATAAAATATTCGCATTTAGTTATTTTAAGAAAACCATTATCTAACTATTATTATTAACAAAAACTGTCTTAAAACCAGCGTTTGTAAGCTAGATGTATGCATTTACTTAACAAAGATTATAAAAAAAAACTAAGGTCCGGGTATAAAATTAGAACATTCAAAATTAAAACTCAACTTTTTTAGTATGTACATTACATAATCAGATACAATTTATACATTAAAACTAATTAACTTTAATTGTAGGCAACAATTTTTTCAAATAGATACTATAACAGCTAAACACTTTTATATATAAAAAAATAAAGGAGCAATTTAAATGCCTATTTTTTATTTGAAATAACATTGTTTTAATATATCTAACTATTTTTTAAATTTTAATACGTAGTTTTTTATTTAACACATATGTAAGTATCAATTAAGTTTTTTAATACTTGTTTTACTAATAAACTAACAAAATATAGCCTGTAAAACGAAATATATACCAAAAAAAGAGGAAAAATAAAAAGTTTTTAAATTCTATTTAATTGAGTAAAACAAGTTAAATTATATCAAGTGTGTTCAAATTTATTCTTAAAATTTATTATTCACACTGTTTGTTGGTTTATTTTTAAACAAGTAAACAAAACATATATATATGATAACTAAAACTTGATAATAAATTTAAATGTTAACCATTGATATTAAGTGTTAACATTATATTAAATTCAAAATAAGTACATTTTATATCCATTTATACGCTTGGTATTTAAACTGTTTTGATTTTCTAAGCACCTTTTCTTTATCGAAACAATTTCCACTGACGTATAAAATATATAACGTCAAAATAATAAAACAAAAATAAGCAAAAATTTCAAGTAAATCTAAAATTATTTACTCATAGATAAAAAAGTATTTCTATTTTTAGAGGTTTTACAAAATAACAGCAGCTTTAACACAGTTATTTTTAAATAAGTTCAAAGCATTCACTTATTCATTTCTAACTTAAGAGGTCTAAAAAATAGCACAACTATTATTTATGAAAGAATACAGTTCAATGTTCTTTATGAATAACATTATTGAGTTTGAATTAAACATATTTCTAGTAAGTAACTATTTTGTTTGAGTTCAAATAGAGTTTAGCTTTCAATTTGAAAAACACTTTTCAATTGAACTGTATAACAAATACTGCATTACCAAATATTATCTATAAATATTTCAACATTATTCTAACACACCTCGATAAAACTCTGCATGCAACTTACAACTGGAAAGGAATGAAAAAGTACAGAAAGTTTCAGTTTCGTTTTGCCTTGTAAGACTCATATATTGCAACAAGGTTGGTGTCAGTGGCAACCACAATGTACTTCATATCGGCGCTGTTAGTCAGATTGTTGAACTTCATGTCACTCGAATCTAACTCTTCCATCGCTTTCCTGTTCATCGTGATCTTGGGCTTGCTCAGCACGTACTGGGGCTTGATGACGTCTCCCTGGAGTTCCTCCTTGTTCTTGAGGCTTCGTTTTATCTGGGGGTAGACGTTGTAGCACCACAGTGATCCCTCGCTGTCTCCAGCAAAAACCCTGCTCTTTCCGCCGCAGATGTTTAAATAAATTTCCTCAGTGTCCGACCACAGCAGCTTTGAGAAGTTGTCAATGGTGCAAGTGTAAGTCTCATCCCTTGTGCTTCTTTCATCTGGCGGAAGCGCGTTTACTTTGTCAATTAAAGTTGAGAACTTCCACAAGTATATGTACCTGTCTTTTATTTGCTTTGTTATTACAAAACCGTCGTTGATCATCTTCAAGGCGTCAAAAGACACTCCTTCGTGACTATCCTTAAAATAAGCAGTGCAAATTCTATGTTCCCTCTTTGGTTCATTAAGACTATTAAGCTTGTTGTTGTTGTTCAGCTTCCAGCAGTGAAGTCCTTCTTCACTGGCAGCCAACAAATACCTTTCTTGGCCAATAACCGGCATGACAAGACCCAGGGCTCCAGCTGATTCCATTCCTGTGAACACTTTCAACTTGACAACATCATGTTTCAAGTATTGTCCTTGAGGCACTCCAATGTCATGTAAAAACACAAAGCCTTGGTCATCAGCGCTGTACAGGTGGCTCTTGTTCTCAGGGCAGAACATGAGCGCCTGTATTGAAGTATCATGGGCCTGGAACTGGTGGTAGTACTTTTTGTGTTTTGGAACCACCAGGTAAACAACCCCCTGAAACCCCCCAGCAGCCAGGATGGTCTCAACCTTATTCTCATAAGCGTAGCCAAAGTAAGTCCAGGCCAGGGCGTAGAACACCTCCCCCTTGTTGAACATGTCCAGCCTGGATTTTATCTTCAGAGTCTCACAGTTAACCAATACCACTTGGTAGTCCGAGGCCACTGCTATGAGGTCAGTAGTGCTGTTCAGGGGATCATTTAAATCAGGTTCAAAGGCGCAGCACCACAACTGTTCTTCAAAGATGTTGCTAGAGTTGTCTCTTCGCTCCTCGTTGTCAAACAAAGACACCATGGCCTTCAGCCTGAACTTTGTTGTGTATTTTTGTGCTGCTGTTTTGCTGCCTTCATTGTTGGGCGCTTGTTGAGGCTGGGAAGCTTCTTTTGGTTTTGTCATTGTTAGATTACAAAAAATCCTGGAAAATGTATTTTAGATGCATTAAACACAATTATGTGACAGTTTATACACTGATAACTCTAACTATTTAAAACAATAAAAGGGTCAAAATCTCAAGTAACTTGAAATTATAAAAAATAAAAATGTACCTGGAGGTTTAAATTAAAAAATTATGACAATACAACAAATTTAAGGATTTTAAAAAGTAGAGTCATAAATGAGATAATTTATAATAACTCAAATTTATTAGATTTTGAAACATTGTGCACCCATCAAATACCTTTAATTTCATTTACAAGAGTTTAAATTTTTAATAATAATAATTCAAGGTGGGTGCACAATTATTCAAACTCCTACAATTCAAATTTGACAATTCAAATTCTTAAAAAAAAATTGAAAGGGCCACAACTACAAAAGTAATGTATATTTTTCAAATATAAAAAATATGGGTAGCTGTCAAAATTGCACAAGGTCACAAAACTGCTCAATTATACTTTTGCATAAAGGGATAAAGTTGCACTAAGATAAAAAAATTGCACAAAGACACTTTTGCATGAGCAGACATTTTTGCACGGGTTAATTTTTTTTTTTCTTATTAATTTAAACCTTTTTTTTCTTCATTATCACTGTACCTAAACCTTACCCTCTGTCGGTAGCTTTTTTTTTATTAATAATATTTATTTTTTTTACTATCACTGTTACCCCAAACCCTTACCATCTGTCAGTAACTTTTTTTTTTTCTTTTACTTTTTATTATTAGTTTATGTTTTAGTGTTTTGTTTTTCAGCTTTTTTTCAATATACTTTTTTCTGTTTTTTTTTTACTCTTGTGCAAAATTGACCATTGGTGCAAAATCATCTTTGTGCAATTTTGTCTTCTTGTGCAAATTTCTCTTTATGCAAAAGTATCTTTGTAGAATTTTGTGCCCTTGTGCAATTTAGTTTTTGTGCAATTTAGTCCCATTGTGCAATTTTGTAACCTCTTGCAATTGTGTCTTTGTGGAATTTTGACCTGTTCCCAAAAAATATATATGTTGGTCCTATTAATATCTACAAGTCATTTTTTCTTTTTGCAAAACACAAAATATTTTTTGAGATATGGCTTAAATAAAATAAAAAACTTAGTTGTTTTTAGTAATTTTAAAATATCTTTAAAATATTTAAGATTTTGCAATAAAGAAAAAGTGGCTTGTAGATATTAATAAGATGTACATATGTTTTTTTTTTTTCAAACTTATATTACTCTTTGGGATATAGTCTTTTAACTATTTTTTAGGAAATTGAATTGTCATATAACCATTGAAGGTTGGAAAACAGTAAACAAGAAAAAATTTTGAAAATAATTATATTTGCTAGAACAACCTTACATTTTGGATTATATTTGTAACTCTTAAGTAAGTCATATTTAATTTAAAAAATCTTATAACTCTAACAAAAAACATCTTAAACAATTTTTTATTCAATTAAAATAGATAAAGCTTTTGAAAAGGGACATGTTCAAAATTCACCCACGTTCAAAATCCACCAAAAATTTTAAAACTTATTCTGGAAAAATTAGTGTTTCATCCTGAACTATAATAATGCAGAGAAATCCATTGTAAGTGGGAGCATTTTTTTTGTAATATGTATTTATCTTATAAAAGTTGTTTTATTGTAAACATAAAAATTTGGAATATTATGCTAAACTTTGTTTTAACGAGGCTCTTTAAAAACATAACTGTTAAATACAGATATTTTTCTTTTGTTCTATATTGTTATTTATATACTAATTACATTTAGCAATACTACAAAATTTTATTTATGCAGAATATTTATGGTTTTATAGTAAATACTTTGCTGTGTATAGGGTTGCCACTGACTTTTGGCAAATTTTCTCCAGGTTTTCAAAATATCTTTCAGGTTTTTATAAGTACATATTTTTGGGTCTATTTTTAGTTTAAACTTAAGTTTAAGGTAAAAAACTGTGTTAAATAGTACAAAAACATTGAAAAGATACTGTAGAGCTACTTCAAATGCCTTCCTTCTTTAATTAAAAAAATGTTGATGATGACAAAAAATGTTTATCTATATGGTAGATATTTTGTATCAAATCAAAATTTTTCTACTTAACATGTAAAAATTGTTTAAAAATCCAGGTTTTTTCAAAATTTCTCAAATTCCAGGTTTTTCCAGGTTTTTTTTTGCCTAAATCGTCAAATTCCAGGTTTTTCAAGGTTTTTCCAGGTTTCCAGGTTAAGTGGCAACCATGTGTGTATCTTGATAAAACTAATAAAAAAATAAACTTTTAGCTATACTTTAAGGAGTTTGATTAATCCTGATGAAATTTTTATGTATTTTTTTACAAATTTTAATTAGTTGTACAAATCTTTATTTAATGTCTGCAACACTAAAAAACATGATCACAAATATGTTTCAATTGTCTATTGCACTAAAAACAATGTATATTTTGATATATTAGTTATAAATTTAACTTTAGATGTTTATGTTCTATAATATATTTTGAATCATGAAGAAATTGCTAACTATCAGTATAGTATGTGTTTAGTATTTATTAACTTCAAATATTTAAAAAAATATTTTCAAATCAATGTTATCTGTTAATAGTAAAATCTAATTCAATTAAATGTATTTGTCGACAACAGTCACTCATACTTTAAAATATGACAGTTGCAACTGCTTCAGTGTTATTTTACAAAATCTTACAATTTTACAAGTTAAAATGATGATAGGTATTAATTAAATAGAGGGTTCTGAACCAAAAAAAATCTAGGTTTGGAAAACAACAAAACTAAGGTAATTTTCAAGAGGTCTCTAAACTATTTATAACAATTATTAATATTTATCATCTTATTTATAAGTTCTAACTCTTTGAGAGCTAATACAATTTTAATAAAGAAATTATAGCAGCTAGTTTAGTAAACTTGAATTTAAGTACCTAAATATCGAATCAAATAGATAACCAACTAGTATCTATTATTTTTTTAGTTAAGGGCATAGGAGGGTTTCAATTCACTTTTTTCTAAATCTATTTTTATTTTAAAGAATTTAAAGTAAGCTACAAGATGTTTTTTACAGATTTTATAAATTCAAAACAATTTTTAAAATATAGCAGGTTAAAGTTGGAGGCAACAATAGGTTCCTTATGGGAGGCACAAACTAAAACGGCAAAAAAAGACTAACTCACTAAAAATCTATCTTCTCCTACATTTTTTGAGATAAATACCATAAACTTTCAGGAAAAGTTCCTTAAAATAGAAAATTCTGTAAGAAATAATTTTTTTTGAATTTAAATTTTATTAAAAAAAAAAAGTTTTTAATCGTTACCCAAATTTGTAGCTGCTTGTACATGAGTTTTTTTAAGAATAAGCTTGCAAGAGTTTGTTTACTTCTTTTTTTAACACTGCTTTTTAATCCCTATCAAAACTCGTACCTAAACCCACAGTCTAACCCTAACCCTTACTTTAACAGTTTTGCCAAAAAAAAAACATGTTTATGAAGCAGTCAATTTTTTTGCCACTAGTAGCACTAAAAACTTGGCTAAAACTTAAAAGCCTCCATGAGTAGCCACTTTTTAAAGCAAAAAAGCCAGCCTGAGTGGCCAATTATTTTTCAAGAAAATTGAATAAAACGTAATAACAAGGTAGCCACTGGTTTTTGATAGTTTTTTTTTCAGGTTTTCTGTATTTCCTTCAGATTATTCCAGGTTGCTTTTACCTAAATTTAAAAACGCCAGCTTACTTCAGCATTCAAAGTTAAATGGCCACCCTGTATTTAGAGCCATTACTGAAGTAAAACATTTTTTTTAATGAAAAGTTAAGTTAAGGCCATAGGGGGGGTCAAACATTTTTTTTTACAAAAATTAACTTTGGCTTTTATATGAAAGTTTTAACTATAAACTACAAGCCAGTTTTTATAGAATTCAATAATATCATTAAACTTTTGAGATATTTAATTTTTTGTAAAAATTTTCCAATATAAATGTATAGACCAATTTTTAATTTTTTTGTGGTCAATTTTCTCTGAAATTTTAAAATTCACTAAAAATCTATCTCCTCCTATTATCTATCTATTATTTTCAAGCAATCTTCTTCAAATTTTCAGGAAACGTTCCTTATAATAAAAGGAAAAAACTTTAATTTTGAATTTTAGTAATTTGAAAAAATAAAAATTTTATCACAAAAATTATAAAAAAAAGTGTTTTTTTTTTCAAAGAAAAAATATTTTTACAATTTTTTTTTTAATTTCAAAGTAACATTTTTTTGTTATTGTATAAAGATTAGACTGTGAAAGTTTGAAGAAGATTGCTTGAAAAATGTCGGAGGAGATAGATTTTGAATGAAATAGTCTTTTTTTGCTGTTTTAGTTTTCCCTTCCTATAGGGAACCTATTATGCGGCCCGACTTTAACTGGTCATATCTCAAAAAAAAATTGAATTTTTTAAAACAATAAAAAGCATCTTGAAGCTTAGAGAAAACTCTATAAAATAAGATCAACTTGTAAAAAACATGGTTTACCCCACCTATGGCCTTAACACTTATTTTTAGTTTTTAAAATTCAAACTAACTTTTAAAGATATAAGTGAAAGTTCAAGAGTTCAATAGATTCTTGATGGAAGCAAAAACAAATGGAGACTAAAAACCCTAAAAGGCAAAAAGATTAACTATTTTAAAATCTATCTTATCCTAAAGTTCTTGATCACTTATTTTATTTTTTTTTTAATCTAATCTTTTACAAACTATGAATAACAAGTAAGTTTATATAATTTTTTTAATTAAAACAAAACATTCTTTTTAAGTTTGCTTCTTACAAACTGCTTGTAATATTCAAAAGAAAAGTTTGAAAAATTTGGTGTAAATTGCTTTAATAATTAAGTATGAGATAGATTTATATTAAGTTTGTTAAAATTCAGAGAAAACTAGTCATGATAAAATTATATTCCATATGTTTGTTTTGGAAAATTTTGCATAACTTGATAATCTCTTCAACATATTTTTTTGTTATATAGAAAATAACTTGTTTTTGGTTTTTATTCAATTAAGAGCCAATGTAATTTTTTGTAAAAATATTTTTGGACCACCCCTACGGCCTTAAGTTGCTAAAATGTGTTTAAAATGTTGTTAGGCTAATAAAAGTTTTTGAAAATAACTTAACTTTTTTGCTTTTTGAATTGACTTGGTAGTAATTTTATTAAAAACTGAATATACTCTCCAAAAACCAGTTTATTAAACAGAGTTGGGACCAGTTTTTTTTAATTAAATATAAAAGTATTTTAAAAATGTATACTTTCAAACTATTTATAGTATTATTATATTAAATTTTCGTTTATACGTGTTTAATTGGGTTCAATCTTGCAACATTCGACTCATTTTCAGAGTTTTCAAAGACGTCATTAAGATACCTATGCCATCAAGCCACACTGTAAAATAAGTGAAGATTTTTTTTTGATATCTTTTTAAATCTTAATGGTTTTCTATATGCATAAAACTTTGTGGTGAAATTAAATAAAATTGGTTAATGATATTTAAAAATTATTTGCAGCTGAGAATAAAGCACAAGTTAATTTTTGAAATATATTCAAAATAAAGCAGGCATGAGGAATGGTTGATCGGTTTTAGAGTTTTAGTGAGCTTGTGTTCAGACTAATCGTTAAAAGTAACCGTATCAACACGTTTTAAACTTTAAACTAACAAGACCTTTATAAAAACAAAATTAAGCTTTAGTTTTGAATTTCATAGATTTACAAAAAACTTAACAAAAAAATAAAATAAAAACATAGTTTTATTTTTAAAAAATTTACTAATATTTATGAAAACTATCATATCTATAACAAACTGCTTTTATGAAAGTTGAAGCTTATAAAAAACGATAAACCACAAATTAAATTCTTTTGATTTGAGACATAAATTTAAAGAGACAGCCTTAGAAAAGATATTAAATAAATTGTATAAAATATGGTTCAATAGGTATACCTTATTCACCAAAAATTAGTATTATGGTAGGTTAAAATTTAAACATTTATTATTTAATAATTTACTTCAGTTTTTTTTTTTTTGAAAATTGGGAACTCAATGCACCGAATCAAGGGTTGGGTTGGGACTGTCGACCATTAAATTTTTGATCTCGTAACACTCAACTCAAATAGTTTTTTTAGCGCTGCCACTACGAATAATACATCATTAGTTCATACCACACTTAATAATAAGCACAGTGTTTAATGTTTCATTCAACTACCGGGGATTTTAAAGGAAATAAACATGGTGCTTTTTACCAAATCTGGTCCACAGTTTTGAATATAACAGATATTTTTTAACAAATAAATGTTAATTGAAAACCGTTTAAAAAAAACGTAGTAATTACAAATATTTTTTTACGTTCAAAGCAGGCTCGGACTATTTTTATGGTAGACTCCGTACCAACCATTAGTGCCTTCATCTTAACTTTATGCGGGTACCAACTTTTATTTGTAAAGTATTATTCAAACCTATTCAGTTCATCGAAGGTAAGCGTTCTCATCGACCTGTATTTTTTAAAGATATAAAACATGATAGTAATTATAAAATTAGATAAAATTGAATAGTTGATTTACCGCTAATGAAGAAAATGATACAATTCGGATAGTTATTGAAGTAATAAAATAAATAAAAAAATTACTGTTGCGCATATAATATACTTACGGTTACGGGTAATCGAACATTTTTACAAAGGTTGAACTGTTTAGCTAAAACAAGTTGTAATGTACACTTTATCCACATAACAAGTTTATCAAATTCATAGTACAGTGGTAACGCTGTTAGCCAAGTAATCGCTAGGTCGTTAGTTTACAAAGTGAATTATATTTAAAAAAATATTATACAATAAAAACGCCTAAGATAACAAAATTTATTATAGTAATTGTCTATAAGCTTTGTCAAGGTAATGAAAACAAGTTAAGTTTTGAATTTTTATTATATCTAAAACCAACTGCTTTATTAAACTTCTACAACCTACCATTTTGTTTAAATACTATTAAAATCAATTAACAGAAGTATTTGATTAATGAGTCTAACTCATAGAAAAGTATTAAAGCTTATAATATTTGATTGTGGTACCATAGTAAATTAATAATCGATGGAGCTTATTGGATTAAGTTGTTAATATTATTTTAAAGCTTTTATTAGTTTAATTACAACTTTATGACTAATTTTATAAGAACAAAACCAAAGTTATAAAAAGTTTCAACGTAATATCTTTTAAGATACTTTAAGTCTAAATATTTTAGCCACAATATATGTTTTTTTATTTAAAATGAAACATTAATTTTGTTCAACTTTATTTTTGCACACATTTTATCAAGTATTTGTAAACTTAGTAACAAAACAAATAAAATTAAATATTTGTTTTAAACAACTAAATATTAACTTTACTTTACTTTGTGTTCAACTACATATACAAAGTTTCTAAGCACCAAACTGTGTACTGCACAAGTGCACACCTTGATAAACAACTAGTTTAGTATCTTAATTCACCAAACAAATGGTAAAAGAATAAAAAAAATTATAATTTTTATTAGATATGTAAAATAGTTGAAAATAGTTTTCAGTATAACTTAAAGACAACTAATTCTTCACAGTTTCTATTTACTCTGAGTTTGCACAATACGGAAATATAAAATTCTAGTGCTTGAAAAGTTTACTTAAAATTATTATTATATTCGTTAAAGAACTAAAAACGGAAGTTTAATTTTACGCAAAAAAAAAAACAACTAATGAAGCGTTAAAAATTAACAGTTTTAAGAAACATACATGCATACATAAATGATCGAAAAATAAAAGAAAAATATTTTTTTGCAGTTTTACTTTTAAGAAAAGTTTTTTATTCTAAAGAGCAACTTTTGTTTTGGTCAAAAAAAACAAAGCCTTGTTATTTTTTTTTTTTTGTCTTAGTTTCAACTTAACTAAATTAGAATTAATTTACTTGTCTTTTTCTATTTAGTATTTCAGAACTAAATTTGTTTTACAAAATCATTTATTTCATTAAACATTACTTTCTGTATTGTGAAATTATCTACTGTTGACGATTTTTTTTCACGATAATAGACACAAGAAAAGATTATATCAAAAAACTTTTATTTTATTAAAGTTTTTTTACACTCTAAACACTAATTTAATATGGTAGCTTGTTCTACATAACCTTTTTAGACAATGTTTGCACATCATTTGTTAACACTTTAGTTTGTCCTGCCTTAGTATAACTATCAAAATTATTTATTACATATTAAAAATAATATACAACAACAGTTTTAAAAGCAAAAAAATATATAGAATAAAGACTATTTACAGTGTATTTATATAATTTTAAAATATATAAAGATATAACACGTTTAAAAAGATTTGTACGTTTTAAAAGTAAAGCTAAATTATAGCTTAGATTTTAAAGTTTACCAAAAGCCTAGTTAATAAAAACTAAAAAAAAATTATTCTTAAAAGTTTGTATTGCAAAATTAATAAATTATATTTTCTTATTTATTCATAATTTTTTTACTCTATACAAAGATATCCAATTTTAACTAAATAAAAATTAATTGAATATAAAAGCAGATTGAAAACTTATTATTATTTTTAAAATTATTACTGTACTAACATAGGTATTTGCTTGTTATTTTTTCAAAGGGAAGTTTCAGTTTACGACTTTTGCCGTTAAAAGAAACCGTTGGTAATTTCATCATGATTTTAAAATTTCCAACGTAATTTTTAGTATCAAAATAAATTACATATCGCAAAAGTTGCAATGACTGTATTAAAACAATTCTTTGTTGTGCTTGTGATTATAATATAGTTTAATTCTTTATATTTTTATTAACTGTTTTAATTTTTATTATATGAATCTTTTGTACTTATTTTATTAAAGTGTTAAAGTATTTAAGTTTTGCTTCACAACCTGTTATAAAATAGTTTTCTAAATTGTAGCAGCTATAAAGAATAGCTAGTGAATAAATTGGTTACTCGTTAGAAGCTCAAGTTAATAAAAATAATAAGTTATTAATAAAATATTGAAATTTAGTCAGCATCAAAACTATTTATTGTAATAACCTATTAAATTTAGGCTTATAACAATTTATAATTAAAATTATATTTAATCAAATAAATTTGTTGTAAATGATTAAATTTGGAAATAGTAAGCTTATTACATTATATTACTAATAAAACCAATTCAAAATATTTAAGTAAAAAGGTATATTCAACTTTAATATTCATTTTAACAAAAAAATAAAAGAAATTATTTTTTTGTACTGTAAGTTTATTTTCTAAAGTTAGAAACTTTCTAAAAAATATTTGTCAGTATTTAACATAAAAAACAATTTTTACTGTTGTATACGAAAAGTGTATATATAACGAATTTTAAAATATATTGTGGTAAACTTAAACATTGCATAAAGAAGTAACTAATAAAATAATATTAATATCGGTTTACTATCATTTCTAACTCGCTATAATTTCTAACCCGATCATTTCTAACCCGTTCACTTCTAACTCGATCATTTCTAACCCGATCATCTCTAACTCGATCACTTTTAACCCGATCACTTCTAACCCGATCATATCTAACCCGATCACTTCTAACCCGATCATTTCTAACCCGACAACTAAATCCGATCTGTATTAATATATTTGTTTATTATTGTTTTAAAATAAGAATTTGCTTTAAAAACAAATTAATCTCAACAAAGTTGTTTTTTTATTAAATTTAGTTAGTTTTGTTTAAAATAAAACTTAATGTTCAAATAATTTTGCTAAAATTTAGTTTTTGATATTTATTGCTATTGGAAGTTTGTTGTCCTAAGCAAGACCCAGGCATTATAATCTAGGCCACTTAAACTGAATGACACATAACAAAGAGACGAAAATTTATATACCTGAAAATCAAAAACTACAGTTTTATCTGATTTCTATAGACTAACAGCAAAAAAAAATTACACTTAGTATAAGACTAATTAACTTATTTATGATTCGAAGGAGAAAATTTTTAACAAACTTGGTTTTAATTTTATAATAAGCAACTTAAATATCAACTCTTTCAACGATCAGTGAGTTCCAATAAAACCAAACACAGCTGCACAATCTTTCATTTTAGAATTAACTTCCAATTTCTTTTCAACAAAAAACCTTCTCTGCAAAATTCAGCAGCTTATATTGAGACAATTTAGCAAATTTTTTCTATGATTTAGTTCAGCAACTAGCAAAGTAGTCTGAATCATTCACTTTTACATAAAAATAAGGTTCAAGGTTACTTTAATAAAAATTATTTAGAACATACTACAATGTCAGAATTCAACAAACTACTTTGAATAAAACTTCTTCTTGTTTATACATATACCGTATTTACACATCCTGACTTTTAGAGTTAGGTTCTGCACATTTGTGCAACCGTTTGGGATTTAATTGTCTTTTTATCAATTTTTTGGTAGCTTTGCCAAAGCATAATCGAAACAACTATAATAAACATTATTAGAATTAAAATACAGACAATTGTAAAAACAAAAAAAATAAATTTATTGACTAACAACTAAATTTAAAACCTAAAGTCTAAGCACATTAATAATACAGGTCAAATAAACACTTATCGGAAACATTGAAAAATGGTTTATTATTTACAGAGGAAAGGCAATGCTAATAAAATCAAATTATAGAATGAACAAAACCCTACATAGTATATCAAAGGTTTATAAGTTTAAAACTTGTTAAACTACTGATAGTTTCTAATATAAAGTAACTTATTTTAATCAAATAAGCTTTAATCAAATTTGTTCAAATTTTTGCAAAGATTAGTTTTGTTCAAAAGCTAACTCCACATTTAAACTGAGATTGTTGTGAGTGCATGCGTTTTTAGATTTATTTTTGTGGTTATTAATTTTTTTGTTAAGGTTTAAAAAAGTTATTATAAATTAACTGTAGTTATTAGTTTTAAACCATTAGAAAAAGTATAAGTCTTCTGTATTCTAAAGATTAAATATTAAGTTTTGATAGTTTTCAATGTAAGTAATATAGTGAGTATTGCAGCAGTTAATACTTATTCTTTTTTTTCTTAGAGAGATTCTATATGGTTAGTATAAATTTTAAGTATGGAAACCAAATTGGCAAGTTGCATTCAAATTTCGGGCGAATTTATATGAAATACAACTTTTTGAGAGTAATAATATGAGTATACATGAAACTTGAAATAATACAGTTAATAAATATATAAAGTTTAGTAATCGTAGTAAGTATGGTGATTTCATTGAAAATTATTATCATTAAGTTCTAAGTTCTTAAAACGAAAGTGTATATTGTTTAATACAAAGTAAAAAATAGAGGTAGAAGTTTTTGTGTTAATATAACATGTCTTTTACTAGAATTTAAACTAGATTTTCTTTTCTTTAGCCTATACTGAATTGTATCTAAAAATTAAATAAGATATTCTATATAAAAAACTTAATTACAAAAGTTAGTTTCGATAACTTATTATTTTGCTATTTTCATATTTGTTTTAAAAAATGATGTATATAGATAAAAATAAACTTACATTTTAAGTAAAAATTTAAAAATTTTAAAAATCTAAAGTAGCAAACACAATATCTCACGATAATAGTAGAAACTTCTTTAATATTTTTCTTGATATCTGTTAAAAGTTATTATTTCACAAGTTTCCAAAAACACAAAAACTTTAGACTATTTTGCGATCATTAAATATGAACTATGAATATAAATTATTAGATTAGTTTATACAACTAAAAAAATGAGGTAAGAAATAATAAATTAGTATAGTGCTAAGTTAATACTAAACTAAAAATTTATACTAAACATTCATTACATAACACATAAAAATCTTTATATTTAAAGTAATTAATATTTTTTAATTTTAACACTTTTACTAAGATTTAATTGTTTTTGCATAAAATCCATATCAATAAAATAAATATAAAATAAACAAGTAAAATAGGTTAGAAACGATCAGGTTAGAAGTGATTGGGTTAGAAATGATCGGGTAAAAAGTAATCGGGTTAGACATGATCGGGCTAAATTGGGTTAGAAATGATCGGGTTAGAAGTGATCTTGTTAGAAATGATCGGCTTAGAATAGATCGGGTTAGAAATGATTGTATTAGAAGTGATCGGGTTAGAAATGATCGGGTTAGAAGTGATCGGGTTAGAAGTGATCGGGTTAGAAGTGATCGAATTATAAGTGATCGGGTTAGAAGTGATAGGGTTAGAAGTAATCGGGTTAGAAATGATCGGGTTAGAAGTGATCGGGTTAGAAATGATAGCGGGTTAGAAATGATCGGCTCTCATTAATATCATAGTTTATATTTTATTGTAGTTTTCTTGTTATAAGAATAAGTTTATATTTTAACTTATATATTCAAAAATTAAATTAATTTTAAGTCATTAAACAATAGTATAAATAGAGCTGTTTTATTTCATTTAAAATAGTTTTACAATAAAATATTTTAGTAAAGTAACCTGCCGATTTAGTACGCATTTCTTGAGTACGCGTTGTTGGTCTAGCACGGGAGCCGATCATTTCTAACCCGCTATCATTTCTAAGCCGTTCACTTCTAACCCGATCATTTCTAACCCGTTCACTTCTAACCCGATCTTTTCTAACCCGATCACTTCTAACCCGAACACTTCTAACCCGATCATTTCTAACCCGATCGTTTCTAACCCGATCACTTCTAACCCGATCACTTCTTACTCGATCATATCTAACCCGATTATATGTAACCGATCACTTCTAACCCGATCATTTCAAACAAGATCATTTCTAATCCGATTATTTCTAACCCGATCATTTCTAACCCGATCATTTCTAACCCGATCACTTCTAACCCGATCACTTCTAACCCGATCACTTCTTACCTGATCATTTCTAACCCATTTTACTTGTTTATTTTATTTCTTAATCTTAATTTAGATTTGTTCAAAAAATAGTCTTAATAAAATTATTAAAGTTTTTTTTTTGTTTTATTAAAACATTATGATTTTAATGTGTTACGTTAAAAACATTGTTAGTATAAAATTTAACTTAAGTATTAACTAGACATAAGCTTAATTTGTTTTATCACCTTATTTTTTGATATTTCATCCTACACATAATTTCAATTTTTTTCATTATTCCATATATTTTTGTTCTTTCAATCTACTTTAAGAGACGTTTTTCGTTAATCATATAAAATTAACTAATTCGTTTACATTACGATATTTTGAACTATTCTGTGTAGGATTTTAAAGTAAGCAGTTACAACTATATTTAAGTTGGATCTTATAACAGTTCACGTAACTATAACAATTTTAACATAAGTAAATTTTAAAAAGTAAACCTTTACAATTATAATATTCACATACAAAAACCGTTATATTACGGTCTAAGAACTACAATGTAAGTCTGTTGTAAATGTTGTAATATTGCTGACTAATGTATTAGCGCTTTATAGTAGGTTATTTTTAGTTTTATTTTGGGAACTTTTACAAATTGTTATACAACTTGCATAGGCCTATTAACATAATGCAATTCGAACAAACACTAGTAGAAATTAAATACTTTTGTTATATTAAGTGAAAAAGCCTGATTTTTAGGTATAACCTAAATATTAAAACAGTTATTTCGTATAACAAACTGCAAAAGTATATTACGTCGATTGACCGTCTTGATTTCACTTCATTGATAAATTCCTACTTAGTCCTAGAGCAGAAAAGTCACTAACAATTAAACAGACATGTTTATTTGTATTACTAGTCCGAAGTTAATTAAATCTCGCCCAGGTTATCTTCTTTAAAACCTTCACTTGTATCTATATAATATACAAAATGTTTTAATTACGACTTAAATTAGTACTTTAGTAGACAAAAATTTCTTTAAAATTTATTTTTTTATGAACAGTTGAAATAACGTAAGTATAAACTAAATAAGTACTCAAAAACATTTTGAAATAGAGTAATAAATTCATTATAGTTAAATTAAGTATAACTAGGAGCAGAAGTTTATAAAAACTACATCAAGTTTTTTGTTTCCTTTGTTCAACTATTTTTCAGACGATTTTTACACGCAACATATTACAACGACTTTTTATTTATTACAGTAAAGCCAGCCTGAAGTCTATTGATATTATTCACTGTGTTTTTTTGCACCTCTAAGTTTATAAAAACGATTTTTGCACCTCCAATTTTCTAGAAACCCACGTTAAATTTCACAATACAAACAAATTTTATTATTTTATTATAAATTTTAAAAAAATATAAAATAATCAAGTAACTTATACTCATATTTAATTATCGCTAAATAATCTAAAGTTCTTGTGTTTTTAAAAACCTGTGAAACAATAACTTTTAAAAGACATCAAGAAATTTTTTAAAGAAGTTTCTAATGTTAATCGTGCGAAACTTTTTTTGCAATTTTAAATTTTGAAAGTTTTTAAATTTTCATGATAAATGTAAATTTGTTTTCCTCTATATACTCATATTTTGAAGAAAAAAACGCAAAATAATAAGTTTTCGACACTTAACTTTTATAATTAAGTTTATTATGTAATATATCTTATCTTATCTTTGAATAAATTTTACCATTGGCTAAAAGAAAGAAAATTAAATTTAAACTCTAGTTAATAACGGGTTCTAAATATTGAAAAAATGTCTACCTCTACTTTTGACTTTTTAAACAGCATACACTTTCGTTTTAAGAACTTAGAATTTAGTAATGATAATTTGAAATGAAACCACCATACTAATTACGATTACTAAATTTTGTTAACTGTATTATTTCGAGTTTCATATATACCGATATTAATATTCTTAAAAAGTTGTAAGTTATATAAATTAGCCTTAAATTTAAATGCCACTTGCCAATCTGGTCTCCATACTTAAAAAATATATATTAACCATATAGAACTTCTTCAAAGAAAAAGTACGGAGTAGTCTTTAACGGCTGCGAAACTCATTATATTTCTTACATTGACAACTATCAAAACTTAATACTTAATGGTTTACTATCATTTCTAACTCGCTATCATATCTAACCCGATCATTTCTAACCCGATCACTTCTAACCCGATCACTTCTAACCCGATCACTTCTAACCCGATCATTTCTAAACCGATCATTTCTAACTTGATCACTTCTAACCCGATCATTTCTAAACCGATCATTTCTAACCCGATCATTTCTAACCCGATCACTTCTAACTCGATTACTTCTAACCCGATCACTTCTAACCCGATCATTTCTAACCAGATCACTTCTAACCCGATCATTTCTAACCCGATCACTTCTAACCTGATCACTTCTAAACCGATCACTTCTAACCCGATCATTTCTAACCCGATCATTTCTAAAAAGATCATTTCTAACCCGATCATTTCTAACCCGATTTAACCCAATCATTTTTAAACCGATCATTTCTAACCCGATCATACCTAACCCGATCATTTCTAACCTGATCATATCTAACCCGATCTTTTCTAACCTGATCTAACCCGACAACTACTAACCCGATCTGTATTAATATATTTGTTTATTATTGTTGTAAAATAATGATTTGTTTTAAAAACAAATTAATCTAAACAAAGTTTTTTTTTAATAAAATTTTGTTCGTTTTGTTCAAACTAGAACTTAATGTTCAGATAGCTTTTGTCAAAATTCAGTTTTTGATATTCATTGCTATTGGAAGTTTGTTATCCTACGCTAGACCCAGGCATCAAAGTCTGGGCCACTTAAACTGAATGACACTTAACAAAGAGACGCAAATTTATATACCTTAAAATCATAAACTATAGTCTTATCTAGTATTAATAGATTAGCAGCAAAATAATTTAACACTTAGGATAATACTAATCGACTAATTTATGATTTGAAGAAGAAGGTTTTTAATAAATTTGGTTTTAACTCAATAATAAGCAAGTTTAACATCAATTCTTTCATCGATCAGTAAGTTCCAATAAAACCAAAAACATTTGCACACAATTAATAATAAAAACTTCTTTAAAATTTTTTTTGATATTTCTTAAAATTTATTGTTTCACAGGTTTCCAAAAACACAAGAACTTAAGATTATTCAGCGATAATTAAATATGAGTATAAGTTACTAGATTAATTTATATTTTTTTTTAATTTATAATAAAATAATAAAATTTGTTTGTATTGTGAAACTCTAACGTGGGTTTCTAGAAAATTAGAGGCGCAAAAATCGTTTTTAGAAATTTAGAGGTGCAAAAAAACACCGAGAAAAAAGTCAATAGACTTCAAGCTGGCTTTACTGTATTTAATAAAAAGTAAATATGTTGCTTGTAATAATCGTCTGAAAAAATAGTTGATTAAAGTAAACAAAAAACTCGATGTAGTTTTTATAAACTTCTGCTCCTAGTTATACTTAATTTAACTATAATTAATTTATTACTCTGTTTCAAAATGCTTTTCAATACTTATTTCGTTTATACTTACGTTATTTCAACTGTTCAAAATAAAGTAAATTTTAAAGAAATTGTTGTCTACTAAAGTACTAATTTAAGTCGTAATTAAAACATTTTGTGTATTATATAGATTTAAGTGAAGGTTTTAAAGAAGATTACCTTGGCAAGATTTAATTAACCTCGGACTTGTTATACAAATAAACATGTCTGTTTAATTGTTAGTGACTTTTTTTTGCTCTAGGACTAAGTAGGAATTTATAAATGTTGTGAAATCAAGACGGTCAATCGACGTAACATACTTATGCAGTTTGTTATACGAAATTGCTGTTTTAATATGTAGGTTATACCTAAAAATCATGATTTTTCACTTAATATAACAAATATATTTAATTTCTACTAGTATTTGTTTAAATTCCATTATTTTAATAGGCCTATGCAAGTTGTATAACAATTTGTAATAGTTATTAAAATGAAACTTAAAAATAACCTACTATAAAGCGCTAATACATTAGTCAGAAATAATACAACATTTACAACAGACTTACATTGTAGTTTTTAGACCGTAGTATAACGATTTTTGAATCTGAATATTACAATTTTAAAGGTTTGCTTTTTAAAATTTGCTTATTATAAAATTATTTTAGTCACGGGAATTATTATAAGATCCATCTTAATTATAGTTGTAACTGCTTACTTTAAAGTTCTATAAAGAATAGTTTAAAATGTTGTAAAGTAAATGATTAAGTAAATTGTATATTATTAACAAAAAAAGTCCGTTAAAGTAGATTGAAAGAACAAAAATATATGAAATAATGAAAAAAAAAAAGAAATTATGTGTAGGATGAAATATCAAAAAACAAGGTTATAAAAATAAATCAAACTTATGTTTAGTTAATACTAAAGTTAAGGTTTAAATAAACAATGTTTTTTACGTAACATATTAAAATCATAATGTTTAAAAAAATAACTAAAAAAAAATACTTTAATAATTTTATAAAGACTAGTTAGTTTTTAAAAAAATTTAGATTTAAATTAAGAAATTAATTAAACAAGTAGAATGGGTTAGAAATGATCAGGTTAGAAGTGATTGGGTTAGAAGTCATCGGGTTAGAAATGATCGGGTTAGAAGTGATCTTGTTTGAAATGATTGGGTTAGAAGTGATCGGGTTAGATATGATCGGGTTAGATATGATCGGGTTAGAAGTGATCGGGTAAGAAGTGATCGGGTTAGAAGTGATCGGGTTAGAAACGATCGGGTTAGAAGTGATCGGGTTAGAAGTGATCGGGTTAGAAGTGATCGGGTTAGAAATGATCGGGTTAGAAGTGTTCGGGTTAGAAGTGATCGGGTTAGAAATGATTGGGTTAGAAACGATCGGGTTAGAAATGATCGGGTTAGAAGTGATCGGGTTAGAAGTGATCGGGTTAGAAGTGATCGGGTTAGAAGTGATCGGGTTAGAAATAATCGGGTTATAAATGATCGGGCTAGAAGTGAACGGGTTAGAAATCATAGCGGGTTAAAAATGATCGGCTCCCGTAATTCAGACTATTTTGCTAATTGCTGCACTAAAATCATTGAAATAACTTACTAAATCGTCTTAATATGTGTTGCTGAATTTTTTTTTTTGTTGAAAAGAATTTGGAAATTAGTTTAAATTGAAAAATAGTGCAGCTGTGTTTAGTTTTATTTGAACTCACTGATCGATGAAAGAATTGATGTTAAACTTGCTTTTTATGGAGTCAAAACCAAATATGTTAAAACCTTCTCCTTCAAACCATAAATAAGTCAATTAGTATTATAGTAAAGTGTTAAATTCTTTTGCTGTTAATCTATAAATATTAGACAAAACTATAGTTTTTGATTTTAAGGTATATAAATTTACGTCTCTTTGTTAAGTGTCATTCAGTTTAAGTGGCTCAGATTTTAATGCCTGGGTCTAGCGTAGGATAGCAAACTTACAATAGCAATAAATATCAAAAATTAAATTTTAACAAAAGCTTTCTGAACATTAAGTCTTATTTTAAACAAAACTAACTAAATTTCATAAAAAAACAACTTTTTTGAGATTAGTTTGTTTTTAAAGCAAATTTTTATTTTAAAACAATAATAAACAAATATATTAATACAGATCGGGTTAATAATTGTCGGGTTAGTTCGGGTTAGATATGATCAGGTTAGAAATGATCGGGTTAGAAACGATCGGGTTAGAAATGTTAGCGAGTTAGAAATGATAGTAAACCGTCTAGCACACACTTTTTAAGTAAAAAAAGTTGTTTTGTACAAAAAAGGTAAAAAAGGATCTGTTTTAAAGTAAAAATTTGTATAAATAATCAATCTTATTTTGTTTTTGTTTTAGTGAGTCGGAAGCAATAACTTGTAAAGCAAAAACAAAGTCAATTTCTAAACTTTAGGCTTTTATAGAATTTGTACTTAGATAAAGTAAGATCTATACAAATTGAGTCAACTTTGCTTGAGTAAAAAAAAAATAAAACAATTTGTCTACATAGGAGAGGGCTGCTCCAAAGTCGGCGATATTGCCCATTGGGAGCAATAACTAGAAAGTCGACAAAAAAGGAATTTGGTAATTAACTAACAAAGGCATTATCAAATAAAGAGGGTCGTTTTATTTTAGTTTCTACAACGAGCGCGGTTAGAAAAATGAGTTGAGGAAAACCCTGGTCTAAGCGAAAATAGTTTTTTTTTAAATCGCTTAATCAACTTTATAGCTATTGGTTATAACTTTATTTTTTATAGGCAATTTATTTATATTGTATTTAAGTTTTAACAATGAATAAAATAAGTGCTTGAAGAGTCACTACAGTTTAAGATCAAAATTTTTAGAAATTGCATTTTTAGAATTTTTCAGTCTATAACTTAAACAAAACAAATTTTAACAGGTTAAGAGTAATTGAATCGTAATGTCAAATAGTTTCTTCGACTTTTTTCAAAGAAATCATTTTCAAGATGTAAAAGAAAACAACGAGCGAGAGTCTGATAAACTTAACAGAAGAAAAGAACATGACGACCATGAAGTTGGAATGCGAGAAAACAGTGCTAGAGAGCTCCCTAACAATCGGAGTTTTAGAGAAGGTAAGTATATTATTAATTTCAAAGTGTTAGCTTTAAGCAATTGCTGTTAAATAAATGCACTATTATATTTTATACACGTTGTATACAGATTTTAAACTTTTTTGTTAAAAAAAAACTGAGCTTAGATAACAATTATTGATAAAAAACAAATCCAATCTGTTTGTTTTACATTCTTAGTCAACCTTTTTACTGATTATAACTATCAAAGTTTTAGCTTCAACACAATTAGCACCATCTAGCAACAGATCGTTATCGAGTTGTCAGATGACGCATTACCAGAATCTGTTTTACCAGGCCCAACAATTGTACCAAAAGCAAATCGCTAATAATTCGCTCAAAAATTGTCATCAAAACTTCAGTTATCCAGAAATTATGAGACAGTTACCATTATTACACAGATCTTTGTTGTCTAAAAGTTGTTAGTCATTTAGACTGTAATGTTGTTTTTGTATTCATATACTAGTTAGAAAAGAAAAAAATTAACTCAAAACATCTTACGTTTAATATTCTTTAATAAAAGTTTAAGTTTTAATGTTTAAATCAGCAATTCAGATTTTATTTTGACCAGTAAATTGATAACTTGCTTATAATTTTTTTGAAATACTTGTTTCAAGTTTACATTAAAATTGTAAGCAAAATACATAAACTTAATGTTTCTTTACTGTTTTTTAAGGTAGACATGCAACAAATATAAATTTTGTTTAACTACAATCTGAAACATGTTTAACAGATTTTGACTTGAACAACTACAAGCTTCCTATGGTGAAACAAAATGCTTTGGATGAATCAGACGTTATTTCCAATATGAGTTCCACTCACCGAAAAGACCTTCTTAAAAGCCAGGTTGAAAGATGGAAGAAGGTTAAGGAGCTAATTGAGTTGGGAAAACAAAAAAGTATAAATAAAAATTCTCCTGTCAATAGGAGCAAAAACTCTTCCCGACAAGGTCAATCGTTGCTTACAAGTTTGTTTTACCATATTGTTTGTTTTAGTGCTCTCTTTATACTTGAATTAAACATAATGTATATGGTTTTTAAAATAGCAAATAAAGATTTAGTAGAACAATATTTCACTTGACTTCGAAAATAGGCCAGATTTATGATCTTTTTATTAAACAACAAATAACATCAATTAAAACAGTTATATTTTAAACTTATTACTTGTAAGAGTTTTTACATCATTAAATTAGTCAATTAATGTTAAACGAAATTGAGTTTTAAAAATGTAGTTTTTTTAGTATAACAGTCAGAAAAAACATTAAAAATTAACAAAAATTTTCTTACATACTTACTTGTTACAAAGAGTACAGCCTTTTTTAAAGTTAAGCTATTGTCCGTCATAAAAGTTTTGAACTGTAAAGCCTATAATTTTATTTTTTAATCAAAAATGAGCTTTGAATATATAAAACTTTTAAACAGTAAATTTGATGAACTAAAACAAGTTCTCCACTGTTGCCACTGGCGCTTAATAGATGACATTTTTAAGCTAACAAACTCTAATAAAACGTTTATTTTTCTTCGCATTCGCCTTACTTTAATTTGATTCTTTTGAAAATTACATTGTAAGTTTGGTGTTTGGCTAAATTTTCTTCTAACAGTTTCTTCAAAGGTCTACATATTTTCGTTTCTATCGTTAAAGTAATAGGTTGCGTTAAAAACTAAGCACACTATTCCTTTTATTTTATTACTTCCCTTTTTTACCAGCGTTATACTTTAACTTTTTTCACCAACACTTCCTGATTTTTTAACACTTCTTTCGCGCTAACAAAAGCGTTTTCATACTTAAATACTGCTTTTGATGATGTTTCTTAAAAATTTTTGGTATTTTATTTATAACATATTAAAGGTTGTTTAGTTTCACATGAACATGCTTAACTTAAATTTTTAATTTTGTAAATGGTGCATAAGTGTAGTTGCAAAGGTTGAGTTATAGGTCAGTTTTTACAAAAGTTTACAATTATTTAACAAAAGTATTGTTTTGTTTTGTCTGAAATATATAACGACAACTACAATTTTTTACTGTTTTTATAATTAGGTAACTAAAATATGTATAACGTACAGTCCATTTATATTATATATTGATAAAGCTAACTAATATGCTGGGACACGTTCAAAATCAACCCGATCAAAATCCACCCAGTCAAATTCGAGAACAGCTTACCGATAGAGGGTAAGGTTAGGGGTAACAGTAATAGTGAAAATAAATAAATAAATACAAGAAAGTTATAAAATAAACTAATAAATAAAGAAAGTGTTTAAAGAAATCGGGTGGATTTTGAACGCGGGTAGATTTAATAGTACACCAATATGCTATGACTTTTAAATAGTTTAGTTAAAAACTTAACTAAACAGTTTTAGAGCACGTCAGTTAAACCTGTAAGTGTAATAAAATACTTTCTTTAGGCTTTTAAAGATAAAGCTATAAAACCAGTTATATAAAAAATTCTAAAGTGTTTAATAAACATAAGTATGTAACATTTTGATAATAGATACAGATGTTGGCTTAAACAACACTTCGCTTAAAGTTATGAGTAACCATGCTTCGGACAAATCAAAAATGTTGCCAAATGAGAGTTCAAGTTGTCAAAAATTCTTGCAGATTGAAAAGTTGACAATTGACAGTTCTGCTATGAAGTTGAGCGACAGTGCTTTGCAAAGAGGTTTCATGTTGTTTATAAATAATTTACTTTTCTTTTTTTTGTGCACTTATGTTTTATTTTATTTATTTTTTTCAAATAAGTATGCACACGTAAACTAAATTTTAAGTTTGTAAACAAATAATTTTGCAGACGTTGACCTGGAAAACTTCATGATTGCGAAAATGATAAAAAATGGCTCGAACAATTCAAAAATGGTACCAAAGTCAAATACTCAAAAATACTTGCAACAAAAAAAGGATGATAAATTGAAGAAGGTTGAAGAACAAACTCAGGTGGGAAAACAAAACAATCAAATCGACATTGTTGCTAACAATAAAGGTAAAGTTGTTTGTTGCTTTATTTAATGCTTTGTTCAAAGTTTTTCAAAAAAAGTTTTGTACATGATGAAAACATAAATCTTATGAACAAGAGGATTTTTTTACACCCAATTATTTGTTTATATTTATTAGCGTCGATTTTTTGTGGCCAATTAGCAACATAGTTTATTAATTTTGAATGTTTTGTTTATGTTGACTTTTTTAATGTCAGTTAGTAACTAATTAATAACATTTAGATAAAAGTTTACCTTTAAACTAGTAAAAAAAAGGTTTCAAAATACTATGATAATTCAAACATCGATGCGATTAGTTTTTTGAGATTAAAAAACTGTCATTAAAATGCTAGAGTTAAAACAAATTACAGATATTGACTCAGCCAACTTCACAATTCCGAAGAAGAAAAGTAAAGTTTCAAACGTGGTGCCAAATACGAGTTGTGGTTACCAATTTTTTTTGCCAAAAAGAAAAATTGAGATTGAAAAGAAAATTGAAGAAATATTAGCAAGAAAGCGAAAAAATCAAAATGAAAATGTTGCTGCTTATATGAGCAACAGCTCTTCACGACGAGGTAAATTGATATTGTATGCTGTTATTTGCTATTTAATTCATTTTCCATATCATTTAGTAAAAAGTTTATACCATTTTCATAGTTTACAATAAAAATTTCCTGAAATTTTTTTTTAGTCACCAAGTCTTTAAAATTTTAATATTTTTGCTTTTAGATATTTTAAGGTAAGTTTTTAAAATTAGCAGCATGTAAAAACTGTTAATCGGTGACAGGTGACAACTCAAATACGGTGCTAAGTATGAGCCCCGGCACTCGAAATTATTTGCATCAAAACCAAGTTGATAAACTGAAGAAGGTTGAAGAACAAATTCAGGTGGGAAAACAGAAAAATCAAAATTACAATTCTACTTTCAGCGTTAACAAGGATTTTTTGCGACGAGGTGATTAGTATCTTATGAATAGTTTATAAAAAAAAGTCATATTTAAAAGTTTTTGAAGCTAAAAGTAGTTTTTTTTTTTAATCCGCTAAATTCGGCGATGTAGAAAGTTATTTAATTCAATATATTTATATATGTAAACGATATTCACACACATCGCGTAAGTATTTATTAATTTATTTACATATATTCAGTTTTATTTTAAATTATACTTCTGCATTAAAAGTGTTACACACTTTAAACTATTTACTATGTATTTTTAGGTCTGACTAGTTTTGTAGTTTTTGTTTTAAAATTAAAAAGTTGAAAAAGTTTAATACTACAAATTTTTATACATTATTGATTCAAAACTGTTTCAGCACTGTGTTAAAATAATAAAAAAAAATTGACATTATGTTGAGAAATTTAATTACTCCCTTTACGTTTAGAAGATAATTATTTATTTACCAGTTCTTTTCAAAAAAATTAAACAAGAAGTTTGCTGTAAGTTAAAAGTAACACAAAAAACTCAATAGATAAAAATAAAAATGAAAACTCTAAGAATCGTTTTGAAGAGAAAGATAAAGAAGTAGAATCTTTTCAAGAAAACCAATTAAATATTGAAGAAAGTCAACCAAATGAACTAACTACAATAGATGTTCAACAATTTCAAGAAGATTGTTCAATGGATATTCATCAAATCCAAAATAATTCATGTTCTTCATTAGATAGTCAACAAGTTCAAGGTGGTTCAGGAGTAGCTTATAAGAAAAAAGGTAAATTGTTGTTTAAAATTTTTGTCTAATGCTTATAGTTCCTAAACAACTAATAGAATTTTTTTATTTATAATACATATCGTTTTTATGTAATAAATCCAATACAATACTTTGTCTATCAACTTGAGGTATCAGTAACGGTTTAATAATAGAATCTGCATGCTATTTAAAATTCTATTGAGTTTTACTTAAATTGAAAATTTAGAATCAGTAATGAAAACAAATAATCTCATGAAAAGTTCAAAACCATAAACTAAAAGTTATAGAATAAATAAAATACCAGGTTTGCCAAGAAGGCCTCGCCATAGTTATTTAAAGAAAGAGCAGGAGTTGCTGAATAAAATTTTTGTAAAGTACAATTACTACCTTACATCAAAGGAGACAAGATATCTTGCTAAGAAAATCAATGTGGACAGTTACCAGGTGGTTTTTTTTTAATTATAACAAATATTACACAAACTTTCTTAAGTTTTGTTAATTTCTAGCACAGGGACTGTCAACCAGATTTTAATATTTTTTTTGCTGCTCATTTCAAAAGTAAAACATCATTTGCGGCCACAGCGCTTTCGAAATTTTTTTTTCTTTAGAATTTAAAAGTGTGTATACATAAAAGCAGGTGTGTGATAAGTGTATTTAAATATAGGCAGCATTTTAAACATGGTTTTTTTATCTTAATATAAAACAGCTTGACTTCGATTTGGCTGCATCAGTTTAATTTATATAGCAAGCATGTCGCAGGCTAAAAATACGTGCTTGACGTGTCACATTTGGTCCGTGAGACTCATTTTGCCAATCCCTGGTGTAGCAAAATGTGTCATTTTAAAAAACATAAAAAAATTATCCATTTTTATGGTTTTAACATTTTTAAGTTTACTGCATTCTTAATAACAGCTTCTTACTTTTGATATGTTTTTTTATAAAGCACTGGTCCTAAATAATGTCCTTTGTTAAAACTTTATTCAATATTTGTTTCTGTATCTTTGTTTGGTCTAAACGTTTGATTTGGACGTGAAACAAATCAATATAAACATTTAGCACTTCAAAGGAAAGCTGCTTAATAACAATTTTTCAAATAAATAGAGTATTTGGAACACAAAAAGAAATATTAAGACGCTACCTCATAAGCGCTTTTTAAATAAAAATTTATCACCTTTTTAGTAAACTTAAAAAGATTTTAAAACTCGTAAAACTTATATAAAAATGTATTTACAACTCCAGAATAAATATTATAGTTTATTGAACGATAAAAAAATACGCTAAAATTTTTGGTCCAAGGACCTGGTGCACAAAGAACATTTTAGTTATCGAGACGCACACCACGGATACCATTAACGTCTTGTACAGGACTATTAAACATTAAAAATATAATACTTTAAATAAATAATAGTAAATATAACATTACAGTTTATAACATTTCTAAATAACAATTTTAAATCACTCTATTGTATTTATATTAAATATTAAATAGTTTTACTAGTTCATAAAGTAAAAGCCAATACGATATTTTAAATTTATAAACATCAATAAGACACTTTAATTAAAACTACTAGAAATAATTAATTGCTTTTTTATTTTCAACAGATTCAAACCTGGTTTTCCAACAAACGTTCGAAAATGTTTAACGAAGGAATCGACAAGCACCTAGTTTACGCGGGAAAAATTCAAAGAAGTTGCCGCGAAAATAAACAGAAGACAGAGGATGTGAACGAGTTGTAAAAATATAATAGCTCATGGTGCTTTTTATTCTTTTTTTATCTTTAGAATATAAAAAAGCTATTTAAACAGTTTTAATAAATATTAGAGCTTATAAAAAACTATGGTCGGTTACAGAAAAATAAGGTTATTATCAAAGGTCTCGATCGTTTTTGTACTTTTCGGTGGAGCTAAGTACGTATTTTTGCAACGTATAGTCTTTCATTTTTAATGTTGAAATAAACTATTTATATACATATGTATTTGTATCTTTTATTTCTAACTGGTTTTAAGAGTTATGTATCTTGAAGATTTTAAGTTGGTAGATCTCTGTAGCTAAATATTATGCTTCCGACTAACTAACTTAAATTTTAATTTTTAATTGTTACGTATAAAGTGAAAGAAACTATCTAAACAATTTTACCAGTGTATTATTTGCCAGGATTAAAGTATTTAAAATTTTAAAGCAGTTTTTTCTATAAAACTATTGTTATTTAGGTATTAATTGTTTAGTTTATTATATTTGAATAACATTTAGCTTATGAGTTTAACCAATCACTAAGCAAGTTTAAAGTTAGGAGGTACAAAAAAGATGAAGTTTTTTGATCATCTGTAAACAGTAGTAGTAGCTTTAGATTCTGATTAATGTATAAAATTTTACACCAGTTCTTCCTTAGTGGCTTCAAAATGCGTATTCAAGTGTAAGACTGTAGTTCTAAATTTCATTTAATAAAAACTTAAACTGATTATTCTGCTTGTCCGAAAAATAACTATCGTTATAAAGTTGTACTGAAAATTTATCAAACATTTTACTAACCATCGAACTTTTTATGAGAAAATTGTTTCAGAAAATCTGCAAGATTTATGAAAATTTTAATTTCGTACTATATGTTTAAGCATACATAGCTTTAGATAAAACATTTTAGAACCACTTTAAAATTCTGCCAAATATCAAATACAACAGAGTAAACTAGAATCATATCTCGCACATAAAATGAATTTAATCGAGGAAGAATGCTTCTGAACGCCTCAGGTTTCGAGGAATTTATACGCTTGTTTCCTGCAAATGCAGGTCAATTTAGGTAGTTCAGGATCAGCAAACTGCGGTCTACAGGATAATCGGGTCCGCAAAGTCAAATCATCTTGCCTGAGACGTAAAGTTTATCTGAAACGTAACGAATGCCGAAAAGGCAATTTAAGTCTGTTTTCTATGTATCTGTTATCGATTTTTTCAAGTAAACAAATGTGTTATATACTACGTAAAACTTACTTACAAGCTCTTTGCTTCATTATTCATCTTCGCCTTTTAAATGGTTTTCATGAACACAAAATAAAACCATATTACATTCATCTATATAAGCTTTTTACTTTGGCTGACTATTTTGAAACAAAACGAAAAATTTGAGTTTTGAAAAACAATTACTAAACACATTTATAGCTTACAAAAAGATTTATATCATAAGCTTGTATATTATAACAGATATCCACATGCTTTTTTAATGTTTAATGTTTTTTAAGACATATCATTTTATATATTTGTATGCATTTACTGCCAACTGTTTATATCATTTCAACTATTTAGGTGTTATTGAATACAATATTACGATAAATATAAATAAAGTAATATTTGATTAATGAATCTCTCTAATAGACTAATTAAGATACTTAAGTAATATTGATAAAAAGAAAAAAATTTTAAAACATGGTAAATTGTTAAGTTTTTTGAAAAAAAAAAAAAGATTTGGTTGTAACTAACGATAATACTGGCAACATTATAAAATTTTTCACTAAAGCTCCTAATGCAAATGAAATTAGTGTTCTAAAATTGAGTTTAAAGTTTTCAGTAGTAATAAAACACATAAGTGGTGGGGTATTCTTTAGTAATTTTGAATCTTTGTCAGCACAGCTAAATCATTATAAGCCAATAACTTATTGGCAATAAGTATTGAAGCTTATAACGGTTTAGATGTCAAACTTTGTGACTTTGCGTACATTTTTAGTGGTACACAAGCTGATTTAGGTGACTTCAGAATGATTAAGGGTTGCATAAAAGAGCTTAAGCAGCTTAAAAACGATAAAAACATCATTATCACAAAACCAGATAAAGGTTCTGGTGTTCTAATTTTAAGATCTTTCGATTATGTAATTAATTAGAAAAAGTATTAAACGTTTGCACGAAGTTTAAATCTAAGGTTGTGTTTTTTTTTTTTTGATTTCACAGCATTGAACTTTTGTTTTAAAGGAAAATATTAAGTTAGTACAAAAATAGATTCATTGGTAAAACTATGTATAGTTCAATCAGACCGGTGGGATTACAACGTCCAAAACTTTAAATTTTTCCTAAAATACATAAAAACGTTTGCCCTTTAAGGCCAATTTAATCAATGGTAGGTTCGCCACAAAATGTTTTGGCAAAATTTTTAGTAAAAACACTTTCACCAGTTCTAGAAAAATTTTCAAATTACTCTGTTAAAGACTGTTTTCAATTTAAAGAAAAAATGAAAATATTCCTCTTCCCAAAGTCAAAAGTAGCTATACAATTTCATATGATATCAAAAGCATGTTAACTAATATTCTAGTAGTAGAAGTTATTGAAACTTGCTTTAAGGTATTGTATCATTCAGATTTAAAACACCCTCAGATGCCAGAACTTGAGTGCAAAGAAATATTGAACATGGCTGTTTTGGGTGTTGACTTTAGATGGTAAAATGTACAAACTGGTAGATGAGGTTGCAATGGGTTCACCCTTGGGTCCTATCTTGGCCAATACTTTTGTTGGCTACTTAGAAATTGAGTTGTTTTTGAACTGTAGAAGTCCTCTCGTGTATCTTCGATACGTAAATGACGCTTTTGTCATGTTTAAAATTAACAAGAAAGTTTCAGTTTTCTAAACTACCTAAATAGTCTTTACAAAAACCTTAAGTTTACAAAAAAAGAGAATACAACAGTTCATTTAACTTTTTAGATATTTGTGCCCAACGATCAGCTGATGGGGAAATTTAAACTGAAATCCATCGTAAATTAAATACAGAACATTATATGATCCGTGAGCATATTTGTGTCCAGCCAAGGAGAAGTTTAAACGGGTATGGTGGAACGTTTCACCAAACTTTGTTCTCCTTGCTATCTTAAAGGCAAACTGAAAACGCTTCAAAATACTTTCCTTTTCCTTGGTTATCCAGGTAATTTTGTTTCGAAATTTATAACAAGAGCCAGAAGTTCAATAACTTTTAAAATGATTGGCCCTTATAAGTGTCCAGTGTACTTAAAACTTTTGTACCTTGGAAATATATCTGAGAGCTTTTCTATGAAAATTTTTGAGGAAGTAAACCAGGTTTTAGGCTCTGTTTGTTTAAGAACAATTTTGTATACTGATCGACCTCTAAGTGGAATTTACAAAGATGTTTCTCCCACCCGAGAAAAAAAGTAACATCATTTATAAATTTAGTTGTCACTGTGGTAGTGACTACGTGGGAGAAACAACTCAAAGGTTTCTCGTAAGAATCAACCAGCATGTTCCGAAAATCTTTAATGGTCGTTCGTAAAAACCTGCCAAAAATTACTTCTTTGCGATTGGACAATCATGAGTGCGCGAGAAATTATGAAGAAGAGAATTTTTCAGTTTTAGTGAGAACGGAGAATTGTTTTTAGCTACGTATTCTGGAAGCCTTATTCATTAAATCCTTAAAGCCCAGTTTATGTAAGCAGAAAAAGTTCGCATACCAAACTAGGCTTTTTAAGCTCTTATACTAAGTAGTAGTTTTAAAGTAATTAGTACCTTATATTTAAAAAAGTGTAGTTTAATTTTTATTGTTAGTTTTTACCGCGGGTTTATTTTAGTTTTATTTTAATCTTACAAATTTTATTAGTACATACAGCAAAGTTCTTTATTTTTAGTATTTAGTTAATTTTTACATTATTAAAACGTCATTTAATACTATACGATTACTACGTCATTTTATTTTTTCTAAACTTTAATGTTGTAACTACAGTATAGTTTTATTTTAATTTCAATTCAATTTAATTTATTAAAATACAATTTTTTACAAGACTTACTTGAAAGTACTCAAATAAATTTAGAAAGAAATGAAATGTATTTTGTTGTATTTTTAAACTTTAAATTAATACTAACAAATGTTTATAGTGTAATCAGATTTATGGTTGTTGAAAACAATCTTGCTTTGTATTATAATAACTTAAAAACTTGTTATGACTGAAAACTTTAGAAAAAATAAGCAAATGCAGTGAATAATTTTTTTAGATATACTTAGTTCAGATTTATTTCAAACGTTGACTTTTTAAGATAAATAACTTTAAAACTAATTTTAATTCATAGTAAAAATATTTTCTTTACAGCTAATAAAACACAACTAAAGGTTTTAACACAAAAATGACTAAAGATACAACTGAACATAGAAACTTGATTGAGACAGTAAAAAGTTAATTTTTTGTTCAATTAAAATAAGTTTTATAAAACAGATTCATGATTTAAAAAACAACACAGTGGTTTTTTGAATAAAAAACAAGGCAGACTAACAATATAAGTTATAAAACAGGTAAAAATTTCACAGTGAGAAATTTATCTTCCAACATAAGTACTTTTAAGAATACTTTCAAAACAATTAAAATGTAAAATTACATTGATCGTTTTCGAAATACAACAACAGATATGATCGCTTTAGAATATAATTAAAAACATTTACTCTATGAGTTTTTTAATGTATTTAGATTGAGGAAATTTTTAAAATCTATTTGTTGGTAGCTTGTACTTATTTAAAACAACATACTCATTGAAGTATAATGAAATCATTAGCATCATTTTAAAGCTTTTAATTCCATATCTCAATACGTTGATTGCATATAAAAAATATTAAACATGTTAAAAGTAAAGAAAAAAAGCATAGTTAACTACTTATAAAATAGAGCAAAACTTTGATTTTACAGGCTTTTTGTCAATTTTTTTAGTATTTACATCTTGGTGTTCACTAACAACATCATAATCTTGTGATATTCCTCTGCAGTATTTACAACTGTTAGTGGGTTTGTTTCTGCTTGAAAACTTTTTAACTTCAATTCGGTCTTCTATTTTCTTGTGGAGCATTTCCTTAAATTTTTTAAAGTTTAAAATTGAAAAATAATATAAAGATATTTTTTCTAAAAAAATGTACAAGTTTTAAAACCTGAGGTTTTAAATTTAACAAATACAAAATTTACTACCAAGGCAGCACTACTTATTGAAGTTTCAAATATTATACAGTATTGTCAAGTTTAATTATATGAAACTAAATTTATTAACTATTTAAATTAGCTTCAAAAAAAATTGTTTCACTAAGTCAAAGACTAAAATAAAACTTATTTGAGTACATCTTTAAAAAAATTTATAAATTTTTGTAACTAGTCTTTATGTACAAGTTATAACTTGTTTACAATTTTTTTTTAATTATCATTTATAAATTATCTTTTTATTTTAAACAAAGCAAATTTAAACTGCAGTTTTTCTTTTTACCAAGTATTACGAAATAAATTTAATATCTCAGATAAAATTATAAAATTCAAACCATACATTTTATATAATTTATTTGTTATATGATTACTTATAATTTATAATTTGGCTTCAAGCTTAAATTTTTTACAATACTTTATAATACAAAGCTTTCCGAACTAAAATAGATAATAAATATTTCAAATAAAATTCAAACTTCAATCGCCAGTCGCTCTCTTACAGTCGTGCCTTTCATCCTTTCATCGTGCTGACCCAGCAAAATTCTGTAACAGCCAATCACGGCGCTTCTTTCCCGCTCTCGGCCAATCAAATGCCTCCTTTCTACCGAGTTGCTAACTCGCTTGCTCGATCTTCTATTTATTTTTCCTTCCTTTGGTAATTTGTGTTTTTTAGTTAAAAAACATTAAGGCTATACTCGATTTTTTTCAATTGTTAAGTTGCAAATATAAAACAAAAGTTTAGAAAAAAATATTATTTGAAATACATGTATCTATCTGAATGATTTAATATTCCTTTGATAGTTTGTGTTTAGGCTGTTAATGAAGTATCTTTTAAAAATACATGCGTTTATATGGAAGGTATTTGTTTTTGATAAAAAAAAACTATCTATAAGCAACGGACGTATTTCATAAATCATTTTTAGCAGAAAATGTTTCATTTAATATTAAGAAGTTATATACACTTAAAAGAATGATGAAATTTAATACTTTTAAACGAGTGAATTAATTCTGCGAGATATGTATTTTATTAATCTGTTAACAACCATTTTATTCACCGAAGTCCAACTGGTGTTGAGTCTGGTTTCATTAATCTTCTTCTGACTTATTCCCAATTTTTCCATGGATAATACTGCAAGCGCCTCACTCGTATGGCAATTTCCCAATTCAACTTTCCACGGGTATTTTCTGAAAATAAAAAAATTGCGAAAAATTATATGTTTGTGAAAATAAGCTATTTAAAGTGCGTTCTTTTTCTAAATAAAACAAATAAAGTAATATAAAACAGCAATGTGTACTTAAAGTTTCACTTTGAAAGATGATTATCACTTCGGCTTTTTTAAGTGATTGTAACTGATTGTTGATTGAACAGGGTTGCCACAGGTTTTTTGAAAAAAAATTCTAGGTTTACAAAATTTCTTCCAGGTTTTTGAAAGTACACGTTTTTGGGTATAATTTTAGCTTAAAATTAAATTTAATAAAAAATGCTTAAATAGAATAAAAACACTGAAAAGATACTGTATAGCTATTTCAAATTTAATTTTTAATAAAACAATTTTGATGATGGCAAACAATTTCTTTTCTTTTGATACATTTTTTGTGTGAAATCGAAATTGTACCACTAAATACATAAAATTGTTTTTAATTCCAGATTTTTACAGGACTTTTGTTCAAAATAAGATTTTTTAAAGTTTTTTCAAAGTTTCTCAAACTCAAGGTTTTTCCAGGTTTTTTTTAGCTAAGTCAAATTCAAGATTTTTCCAGGATGCTAGGTTTTGTGGCAACCCTGATTATGTTATGTTACTTAAAAAAAAATGATATTGATGTTAAAAAAGACAACACACATGTTTTCTACTAGCAGTATACTAGTATAAAAGTTTAAAACACTTTTTCAAACTTGTAAAACACGTCATCGACAGGAAGGTCACATGACAGCAGCCACTCTGACGTAACAATGTCTTCAACGGTCGCCCTCTCGCTTTCGTCCTTTGTCAGCATCCAATCAATCAACTGCTTGCAGTCACGTGATGCGTTGATGGGAAGTGTGACGTCACAAGCGAGTATTAGCGGTTTTAGCTGAGCGATTGTGTTCGCTTCGAACGGCATTTCTCCTTTGGAAGCAATTTTGTTTTTTATAAATTGCTAATGTTACTGGGAAAAGTTTTGAGAAAATAATTCAAGCTATGACTATTAATGACTAACTTTACAATGAGTGTAAAAGTTTTTGAGTTCAAAATTTTATTGACTAAAACATCTGCTTTAAAATTTAATCAGTTATGACGTTACAACGAACCGTCTACCATGAAGTAGAGTAACACTCCCATTGCCCAGACATCCACCAGTTTGCCATGGTAACTGTCCCCCATAAACAGTTCGGGGGCGGCGTAGGGCGGAGACCCGCAGAAAGTTGACATGACGTCATCGTTACCACGGGAGAACGGTGCGCTGAAACCAAAGTCGCCCAGCTGTTGAATTTATGTATATATAAATATTTCTTTTTTTTTTTAAGTTTAGCTAATGTCATTGTTGTTATATATTACCTATACAAGTTATGTTAATAAAAACTTAATCGTTTACCCAAGTAAAACAATAATATGAATGAATATGCAATACATAAAAGACAAGCTTACATAATAAAAAGGGGAACTTTGATGGTTTTATAACTACAAAAACACTATAACTCTGTAATAAAACTTTAAGTTGTATAAAATTTTAAGCATTTAAACGCAAAAATTGTTCAAATAACAAGCAAAAGTGTAGAAAATTAAAAAAAAAAACTAACCTTTATGTTGTTACCGTTTGTGAAAAGGATATTTTCTGCCTTGAGATCTCTATGGACTATTTTGTGGTTGTGCTTAAAATAAGCAAAGTTTGTAGGCTAGTTATTAAGTTTGAAAACAAATTAAAGCTAAATTATTTCAATTCAAACTTTTAATGAGCTTTTAATTTTTTTGTTCTTTCAAACTACTGTCTGGTTAATTTGTTTTTTAGTTTTTTACAAAAAAAGTAATATAACAATGGAAGATGCTCAACTTCAAAACAATATATTATCGTAAGTTACATTTGTAAAAAGTTTAAATAACAAGAAACGAATTAAGTTACATTAGTGAAAGAAAACTTTCATTGTGTTTTAGTTTTTTTTAAACGAGTCCAAGTTCAAGTTACGAAAAACCTTCAAGTACTTTTACAAAAATGATAAATTTTCATCATACCAATTGTTGCACGGCTCAAACGAGTTCATTGAATTTAGTTTTCGTATTGTACACAATTAAAAAAAGTTGAAACTCAATACAATATAAAAATTATTTATCATACCAGATGGCTGACACGATTTTTTTCTACAAAAAAATGATAGTATTTTTTTAGTTCGCACAAAACTAAACTTATCTATAACCAAAATTTTTACTAACCTAATACGTACAGCTTAAAAAATATAATTCATAAATCGAATACCAGATGTTGCACTGCTGAGACGAGTTGCGCGAACACTTCTCTCGCTTCGTACTCACTCATTCTCCCCTTACTTGAGATCCTCGTTGCTAGATCTTCGCCGCACAGCTCCATGGCTATGAACAGCTTCGTCGGAATGTGGATAACCTTGAGATTTATTGCATGAAAAAATGTTGTTTGTACAAAAAGAGTTCAGTCTGTTTTATATTTAAAATTTTCACATTGGAAGAAAATATGTTTGTAAAAATCAGCTGTTTGCACTTGAGTAAACACCAAAAGCACATTGTTTCTAAACATTCAAAATAACTTTAAAGCTTTGATTTCATCACAGCTTGTCCATAAAGTAAAAAATGCTTAGTACATTAAGATTGCATCGCCTAAAAAACTACAACTTTTTTTAAACAGCATTTCATACACAAAAATACTACATGGTTTTTTATAGCTTGAAATTTAGTTAAGCTAAATAACAGAAAAATAACAATACAGAACAATGTATACACTTAATTTAGTTTGTTATTTACAAGTAAAATTATTTTAAACATATGTCTGCTAATTTTAATTTTTATACATAAAACAAGTCTTTTTCAACAACACATATATATTTCAACAATTTTCTTCAGTGTGATTACAATTGTAACAAGGTAAAACAAATTTTAAACTTATATAGCCTTTTTAATTATATGAGAAATTATCAATCAAATAGCAAAAAAACCCTAAACTATAACAAAAAATTAAAAATTAAAAATTAAAAACAACAAGGAAAACGTAATTAACTGTAACAATTTAAAACAAAACAAAATTAGTCTAATTTAAACAAGGATAATGAGTAATCAAATTCTCTTTGTTTGCATAATTCTGGCTTGTTTAAGTGAATATAAATAGCTTCTATTTTAATTAAATCAAAAATGTTCGTGCAACTTCTTAAAACTTTGAACTTTGTCTCACTGTAATTATTACCACATTTAGGATTTTTTACTAAGTGCTCTGAAATTGATGATCTTTTTGTTGCGTTTAAGGTTGCATTACTCATTTTCTTCGGTTGATTTTTGATATGGTCTTTCACGCACTTAGGTACGTGTTCTTTTATTCTTGTTTCTAAATGCCTAGAAGTTTGTCCTATATAGCTGTTTGCGCAACAGCATTTATACGTGTATACCACGCAACTTTTGTGTTTGTAGGATATTAGATCTTTACCTCTAGGATTTAGGATAGCAGCAGATGTAAAAATTACTCTTGGTTTAGATGCATGGTAAACTTTTTCTGTCATATTCTTGATATCTCTTTCAACTTGTTTTGATTTTTCACCCACATAGGGCAAAATTAATAGAACAGGACATTTCTCTGGTCCATAAGGTTTTGTGTAATTTAGTCTTTTCAATTCAGTTTTGAATACCTTATCAATCAACGGATTAGGATATCCGTTCTTTATTAGTAATTCTTTTATAACCTTAAGTTCATTCTGAAATACTTCTGGCGAACATATTTTATTTGCTCTATGAAATAGGGTTTTAATCAAACCAATTTTTCTTCTTTTACTGCAATATGATTGAAAGTTAAGGTATTGACCAGTAAATGGTTTTCTGAAAATAGACGTTATGAATTTATTATCCTTTCTTTTGATTAAAACATCTAAAAATGATATTTGATCATTTTCTTCATTTTCTTTTGTAAATTTAATAGCACTATGCAAAGAGTTTAACCTCTCAAACAATAAATTACTAACTTTTACACTATCACTGATAACAAAACAATCATCCACGTATCTCATGTACTTACAATTTGAATCGAATTCTGGTAGAACTTTGTATTCAAGATAGCCCATAAATATGTTTGCCAATGTAGGTCCTAATGGGGAACCCATGGCAATACCATCAATTTGACGGTATAATATATTATTAAAACTGAATTCAACTTCTTCTGTTGCGAGTCTCATTAGTCGAACAAAATTACTTCTTTTCAGAGTCGGATTTTCAAGGTTATATAACATTTCTGCACAAATATCTATCACTTCATTTAAAGGTACACTTGTAAAATGACTTTTTACATCAAAAGAACAAAGAAACGTGTCTTTAACTCCCTGGAGTTTTAAGTCATCTACAAACTTGAAAGAGTCTTTTACAATATATCTAGAAAAATACTTCAACACTGGATCCAAAAGACTATTTAAGTATCTTGCCAATTCATGTTGTGGAGATCTTATCATAGAAAGTATAGGCCTCAGAGGTATATCCACTTTGTGTAGTTTTGGTAAACCATATAAACGAGGTCTTATGGAACCTACCGGTCTAATTAAATTATAATGTTCTTGAGAAAGTTCATTTTTATCCACCAAATCTTTTAATATTTGAATAATTTTCTTTTCCAACTTAACTATAGTTAAGTTATCTCCTACAGGACCTATTTTCAAAAACTTCTTCTCATCATTAATTATGTTCAACATTTTAGAATTATAGTCATCTTTATTGAGAATTACGATTCCTGAACCTTTGTCAGGTTTAGTAATGACAATATGTTCATTACTTTTAATCTTAGTCAGGCTACTTATGATTTCTTTTGAATTAATTACAGAACTATGTTCTGGCTTAAGTTTGCAAAAGTTGTGTGCAACTGAGACTAAGTTTGCTTTCAAAGCAACTTCATCCTGTTTTGAACTTGGCTGGAGTTTTAAAAGTTAATTTAAATATTTCTCAAATCCTAAATAAGTAGCAACTTGATCAACCTTTTTTTGCGGGGAGTGAAAAATTCATTCCATAGCTTAACGCAGTCAAGTCTTTTTCGTCAAATTTTTGAGAAGATAAGTTTTTGACACTTTGCTTGGTGAAGTTTCCAAATTTAAGTTCTACCAGTCTGTTTAAGTTCTTTTTGTTTTTTTCCAAATACTTCTCTTGCTGCTTTTTAGTAATATTTTCAGAATAACTAATAAATTCATTAAAATGTTCTTCTTTTAACTTTATCAAAAATCAACCGAAGAAAATGAGTAATGCAACCTTAAACGCAACAAAAAGATCATCAATTTCAGAGCACTTAGTAAAAAATCCTAAATGTGGTAATAATTACAGTGAGACAAAGTTCAAAGTTTTAAGAAGTTGCACGAACATTTTTGATTTAATTAAAATAGAAGCTATTTATATTCACTTAAACAAGCCAGAATTATGCAAACAAAGAGAATTTGATTACTCATTATCCTTGTTTAAATTAGACTAATTTTGTTTTGTTTTAAATTGTTACAGTTAATTACGTTTTCCTTGTTGTTTTTAATTTTTAATTTTTTATTTTTTGTTATAGTTTAGGTTTTTTTGCTATTTGATTGATAATTTCTCATATAATTAAAAAGGCTATATAAGTTTAAAATTTGTTTTACCTTGTTACAATTGTAATCACACTGAAGAAAATTGTTGAAATATATATGTGTTGTTGAAAAAGACTTGTTTTAAGTAAAATTATATCAACGTGATTAAAAAAGCTCAGAAAATTAATATACAGAAATCTGTTGCTGTGGAAAGTATTAATAGGCCTATAAATAGTTTTATTCAAAAGTTGAAAAACTTTAAAACCTCGAAAACTTTGATGATGTTGGGGTGATGAAGTTTTTCCAGGTTGACCACTTCGTGAGACAACAACTTTTTCGTTTTCTTGTCCAAATACGCCTTTTTGATAACTTTCACCGCAATTTTTGCTGTTGAAAAGGCGCAGTTGGTATCAAATGAATAACAAATAAAAAATAAAAATTTCTTATGATGGTTCATAAACAATTTTCAAAAGCCTCAATCACTGGTATTTTAACTAATCGGCAATTACAAGTTTTAAAAATCTTATTATTTTAACAGTATTAAAGCAAAAACCAAACAATATAAAACTTTGTGCATTTCAGTTTTTTCATAATATGAAGTGTTTTTAAGATAAAAATTATATTTAGATTTTCTGAAAAATGTAACTCTTATGAGATTTTTTTTTGCTTCAGTAATCATGTAAATCAAAACTTTAAATTACTTATTTAAGTCACAATTTTTTAAATTTTAAAATCAACAAAAATACTTACTTGAAAAGCATACTTGTCAAAAATGTTTAGAGTCTATAATAGTTTACAAAAACTTAAATAAGAGTTGTAAAGTATACTGTTTTCAGAAAAAAAGTTTAACTAAGTATATAAGTAAAACGTTAAACTTATGTAACAATAGCTATCTATCTAAAGTTGGTTACCAAAAACAATTTGATTAAAATTAAACTGTCAAAAACAAAAACAATGCCTATCAATTGTTTGTCTAAACACTCCTTGTTGAAAAACATAAAAGTTAAATAAACATGAAGTTGTAATTACTTATAGTACAAGTCATTAACAAAAGTGCCTTTAATAAACTGTTCAAAATTTTACAAAAAAAAAATTAAATCTTCAACATACAACATAAAGTTTACTATACTGATTTTTTTGAAGTAAAAACAAATCAAAAATTTATAACACAAGAATCCTGGGACATGGATTATTTAGTTTTAGCAAAAAATATATAATAGCTTTGAATATAAATTTATTGTAAGTAACAATTTTTTAAGTAACATTAAACAAGTATTGAAAATTTATATAGGAAGTTGTATGTTTTAAAATTTTCTTATGCCTTGAAAACTATTGATAAGCTTATTTTATAACAAAACTAAATTTAAAATTAAATACACTAAGATCAAAAGAAGATTGGCTTTCAGAAAATTTACGCTCAATGACACAAAACTTAAAAAAGACTTTGTAAAAATTTTGGCAAAGAAAACTAATATAACAAAACTTATTCAGTACTTAAACACTTGGCTATTTTTTAAATATGATAATTCTAAGTACTAAGCACTTTATTATTGGGAAATGAATAAATGTTAATACTTTACAATTATAAACTTAAAATAACTTGAGAATTTATTTTATTTTAATATCAAAATGAAAACGATTTCAACTCTATTTTTCGGTAATTATTAGCAATTTTCTAAGTAAAAATAAACGTACAAAAGAATCAAAAAGTTTAATTTAGTCATATATTCACAATAAAAACTACTAACAACCAATATATTTATCGTTTTACTACAAAAAAGCAACATAACTAATTAAAAATTCATCAACTAAATTAAGACTAGTTTGCTTTGAAAAAAAAAAAAGCTAAAGGTTATAAAAAAAAATATTGATTTCTTATTAACCAAGTTGTACTTTTACTTTGTAATTGAAAATAAAAAAATAAAACTTTGGCTTCTACATTTTTGTTATCACTTTTAAGCCTTATCTTGTTTTTTTTATGGAGCAATTTTTTTTTAATTTAGTTAAATCAAAAATAAAATTTTCTTGGTCAAACTAAAGGTGTCACCAAAACAAAGTGTTTTTTGAAGAACTAAACTTGGTATCATACGCTTTACATTTAAAACCATATAGTATTGAGACACACGTCCAACTAACTCAATCAACAATAATAAATGTTGATTTGAAAACAAGGTTTTCTTGGTCAAGCTAAACTTGATACCAAACAATCACACATGTTTCATGATAAAAATGCCATTTAAATAATTCCTAACACAATATATCCAACACTACCTTTTGTGTTGGTTATATTAAAAACAATAAAAATGTTGATTAGAAAACCAAGCTAAACATTATATTCAATACCAATACCAAACTATAATACTACAAATGTTTTATGACAAAATGCCATTTAATAATTTCTAATATAAGTAAAATCTACACTACCTTTTGTGATGTCATGAACAGCAGTAACGACTTGTGAGAAATTACCCCTCCCAATCTCCCCTTCAAAGGAGTACAAACCGATCCTTTTGCCTGCTTTCACTTCACGCTGCCTGCCCTTGTTGTACTGAAACTGCTTCAGTTGCTTGGTGAAATCAAACTCTTCGTCTGCAAAGATGTAATAAACTTCTTTTTGCTACATAGGTTTTTATTATTATTAAAACTAAAAAAATATGAAAACTGTTCTAGCAGGTCAAAGTACTTAAAAAAACTTAAAGATACAAATAATTTATATTAGAGCAAAATAATTATAAAACACGCAGCAGTTAACTAACAAGTCAATAAAGATCATATTTTCAAAATATTAATATAAAACAGCTTAAATTTGATTTTTTAAGATAATTGTATTTAGCTAAATCATGTCATGATCTCATGGGTAAGCAGCTTTTGTTTAGCAGACCGCATTTCGGCCCACCGGCTAAAGTTTTCCAACCCCTGTTTTATGTTGTATAATAAACTTTGAATAAGTTTATATTATACTCTAATTGAATTTTTTTAGTTGCAAAATCTGACTACTTTATTTTGTTTTTAAAAACTGTAATAATAAAACATCATTTTATAATGAAATACTATTAATTGTATTGTTTGAAACATAATTGTTGTAAAATATTGATCTTACCATTTGAAGGTTCTTCCATGCTTGAAAGTTTTCTTTACATATCAATTTTTCAATGATCTATTTAATATTTTTAGATAAATCTAAAAGAATTATAGCTGCAATAAATAATTGTTTCAAAAATCCCAAACTTTTTTCCAAGTTATATATTAGAATAACTTTATCTATCTGGATTATTTTTTTAGTCTTAGGCAAAACTGGTTTGAACTTAATTTTTTCATAATTTCTTTTTTTAATTTTGTATATTTAAAATGTAAAAAAATAAATCCAAATAACTATGCTTGAAGTTTTTATAGTTAACTTACAAAGACTGTTATTTATTCAAGCTGACTTTAGTTATTCATATCAATTTGGTAAAACACATTAAGACTGAACAATCATTATAGCACTAAGTTTTATAGTTGGTTAATAAAAAAATAACTAACAAAAAGAAATTTCATAACTTAGTATGTACAAATAAATAAAACTTCAATTTTAAAAACAATGTGAAGTTGTCTAAAAATATAAAAAATGTTTGAATATATTTTTATAATCTAATTTATTTTCTAAGTAAAAATTATATTTTAAACTCCAGGTTATTTCAGGTTTTTCAAGAACTCCTGGTTAAAAGACCACCCTGAAAATGATTTAAGACAAACTGGTAATGTTGGCAAATGCTTAAAAATTACTGTTTGGCTATATTTTCTTACAAAGTTAATGCAGAGTTTTTAACAATATTGTTCTCTACTATTTAGTAAACTAATTAAAGAAATCTATTTAATCTTTAATCTGAATTCAACTAAACAATGTTAAAGAATACTAGTTGTAGAACTAAACTGACAAAAAAGATGAAAAAATAACAGAAGTAAACACTATATATTGCTAAAATTTAACATCAAACATTATTAAGACCATGTTGTATAAAAAACATACTAGTCTTTGTGAAATAAAAAATAAAAAAAAATTCTTTGTTAGTCCTAAAAAACACAATTCTGTGCACCCTAAGCTCACAACAGCTTAATTTTTGTCAATAAACTTTTGAATAACTTATTGCAGATGAAATCAATTTATTCAATATTTATTTTAAAATATAATTTAAAGATAAAAAGCTAATATATCAAAAAAACTAATTAAATTTTTTTTTTGGTAGAAACTCATCAGTCTTATTGATTATATTTTCTTAATTCCTTTTATAAATTATAAATTTAAAAATATGAAAAACATAACTTATCTTTTGCAACAAAAGCTACATTATAGTACTAATTATGGTTTTAATTCATAATCAAAAATGTGGAAAAAATCCATTTTTAAAAAGTCAAATTTCTCAACAGTCTTTTAGCTATTTAGTATATCATGTTATTAAACTGAATCAATTTAGTATCATATAATCATATAATAACAAAAACCTAGCCTGAGTAGTCCTAAAATATTCTTAATTTCAAACTAGCCCAAAATATCTAAAAAACACCAAACTATTCAAAAAAATTCAAGCATTTAAAATTAGCCTTAGCAGCTTTAGATAAGATAAGAAAAAAGCTAAACAATCTTACTATTAATACTTATAATACAATCTAATTTATTCATCTGCATCAACGTTGACAGTTGGAAGACCTTCAAAGATGACCATTGTGTTTCCTTAACAACCTGATGCAGAATTTGTATAGCACGTTCCTGATTCCCTGGCTCCAGATGGCCTTGTTCAGTCTGGTTTCAACTCTGACATCTTTGGTTACCATCATTTTGGTGGCAAATTTTTTAATCTCTTTTACTGCACGTGGGGCACGCTTATAAGCCTATAGAAAGAAGTTTATAGATTTTATCAAAGTATGTTATGCTCTACAGTTTATGTTTATACTCATAACTATTTTTATATATTTAAAGGATAAGAAGTATGTTACTTATAGTAATTTTATTGCTTCTCTCTTTTTGTTTAGTTATTGACCTGTTTTTTGTAATTTCGTAGCTGATCTTGGAAAAAGGGCACAAGAATAATGTGAAAGTACGTTATTGCAAAAATTTAAATCTAAGGCAGGAGACAGTGTGGTGCCCATGGTAGACTATGGTTTATATGATCAATATTGGCAGAATTAAAAATTATGCAATTAAAAAAGAGTGCATACCTTTTTTCTTTTAGATTTAATTTCCTTGTTTAATTTTTATTTCAAATACAGTTTTTATTGGTCTTAAAATTTTATTTTTATTGTGATTTTAAATAGACCTGCTCAAAAATTGTTTACAATATATGGTTTGAGGATCAACAATTAAAATTTCTTTCTTCACAACAATCAATTTACCATAGTTTTGAACATTAACATTTTATTTCTTCAATTTATATGAAGAAGATATGTATGACATGTATAAAATGTGGAAAGGGGTAAACAATGCACAAAGGTTAAAATGTGCCCAAATATACACTTTTGCAAAAGAGGTCACTTTTGAACAAAGTATCAATTTTTCAGGATAGAAAGAAAATAAAATACAAATAAAAAATAATGACTAAAGGTAGAGTTAGGGGTAACAGTAAAATAATAAATTAATTTATAAAATAAATAAATAAACCAACTAAAGGTAAAGGTTAAGGGTATAAGAAATAGTATAAAAAATAAAAAAAAAATTAAAAAAAATTAAATAAGAAGAAAAAAAAGTTATCAACCAAGGGTAAGGGTTAGGGGTAACAGTGATAGTTGAAAGAAAATGAATCATAAATTAAAAAATAAGAAAAAAAAAAGTCAACGACCAAGGATAAGACTTAGGGGTAACAGTGATAGTGATAAAAAAAAATAAATAAAAAATAAAATAAAAAAAGTTCCAACCTGTGTATAAGTGTCCCTTTGTGCATTTTTGACACCTACCCATATAACATACATAAATAAGTAAAACAGGTAATTTTACACTACTTTCTTATTGTATGTTTTGGTTTTAAAAACTACTTTTTAAATCCAAAACATAATACGAAAAAAATTTACACTACTTTTTTATTCTATTTTAGCATACTTTAGTTGCTGAGAGGAACATGAGATAAAAATGTAAAAACTGGCTTTTTAGATGACTGGAAACTAGAAATAAAACTTTAAATAAAAGATTTCTTAGCTTTGAACAATAAACTGTTTTAAACTTATTATCATACCTATTCTTCTATTATCAAAGACGGTAAAATCATTCTTTCCTGTAAATGTTGATTTTTTTCTCTTTGCAAGTCGCTGCAAAAGAAGCAAGTGCTGACTTTATTTTAACATACTACGTATTTTAAAAAGTCTTTTATATTTAATTAGTATCGTTTTATTTTTTGAAGTATGTATAAACCCATTATCATTTTATATTTTTTCAATTATACAAACTATGGTTATTATAGAATGAGTTAACTTCAACCGCAAGTAGCTACTTGATCCAATTGCAGATATTTGTTTGGCAAACTGCTTCCAATCTTTCAGAGTTTGGTTAGGTCTATGGGTGAAGTATCCTTCGTTGCAAAAGTATTTAAATTCTCTACCTGCTAATGGGCGATCTAATATGGAATGTTTTAAATTGATTATTTTGGCAAGCAAACAGTTTATAAGATCATTTGAAAAGGTTTTAAACTTTTAGTGGTTAGATTAAAGACATGTTCAAAAATTTTGGATTAAATTAAAAAATTAGTTGAAGTGATCAGATTTTTTGAAAAAAGTTTGACTTTTTAAATACTAATTGAGTAAGATAAAAATTTTACATTAACAAAAAACTGTTTGTAATAATAAGTATTATGGGCTTATAATATAACAGAAAGTATTTTGCCTAAAATTTTAAATTGTTTTAATATAATTAAGTCATTTAAATTTTCTTACTGATTAGTGTATCAAAATTAATAACTTAATCTTTTAACTGAACACTGAACATAAAATAAATTATATCTGTTACTATTAATAAAATCTATTAATAAAATATTTTATAAAGTGTTTGTTTGAAAACAACTTTTTAAAAACCACGAACTTTTTAAAACCTAAGATCAAAGTGTGGAAATTTAGAAAAACATTTAATCAAAAGTACACTTTAATATTTTAAAAGTTGTTAATTTTGAGGTAATATATTTTACATAAACTAAATGCTGTTTAATCACTTTTTGCATCAAGAAATGTTAATTTAGAAGAATTAATCTGCATCTTCCTATTTTGTCTTCGTAAAAAAAGTATTCTATAATTTGGAAAAAAAAAATTATATTTATAATATCAACCAATCTAAATTTAGTCTTAATCTTAATATACTTCTTTCGCATAATGCTAATTAATGTTTTAATTTATGAAAAACCAATACTGTTATGCTAATGACTGCTTAAAAAACAAAACTTAGACGCATACACTTTTAGTGTTTAAACTTTCGTGGCTCGAAAAATTTTCCTTGTCGCTTTTTGTCATTTATTAAATTGTTTTTATACGCACTTAGTAGTTTACACTCCAGTGGGTTTTATTAAAACTAATTGTAATTTTTAATTCAATCTTTCATTGAACTAAACAAAAGTTACCAAATAATAACTTTAGTTAACGTACTTTTCTATTTAAATACAAACTGTTTTAATGTAGATTTTTTGAAAGGTAGACATTTTTGCACAAGTGACAATTTTTTACGAGGGTAATAAAAAAATAAATAAATAATATTTATACAAAAAAAAACCTGACCAAGGGTTTGGAGTGATAGTAAAAAACAAATAAAAAACAAATTAATAACAAAATTGATAAAAAAAAACCGACAAAGCTTAAAGATTAGGGGTGACAGTAATAATAAAAAGTAGAAAAAAAAATTAAAAAGAAAAAAATTACAAGAAAAAATTACTGACTTAAGTTAAAGGTTAGGGATAACAGTGATTGTTAAAAAAAATGCAAAAACAAAAGAAAATAATAAGAAGAAGAATGAAAGTAACCGGGTAAGAGTTAGTAGTAGTGGGAGTGGCAGTGATAAAAAAAAAAAAACAATAGTTAAATAAAGTAAAAAAAGTTTCAACCCGTGCAAAAGTTTGTTTGTACAAAACTGACCAGTCTCCAGTTTTATTATTAAGGTCATGGGCTATCATGACTTTTAAGTTAGTTGATTATGAGGGAATTATAGTAATAAACTAAAACTAAAATAATAACGAAATATTACGTTCTTATTGTTTTTAATGTTATCCTGATATTCATTTAAAAATTGTTTAATAAAAACAGTTTCATGTATTGTATAATATTTTCAAAATTTCAAAAAACATCTTTCCTTTAACAACAAAAATTACTTGCGCTACGAGTTTACACTTGAAATTTTAATTTAATGCTTAGTAATTAGATACTTTAATGTTGTTCGTTTTTTCACATTTTTATGCTTAGAATGTTTTTTAATGATTATTAAAGCTATTTTATTTACTGCAACCCGTGTAAAATATTTTCTTAGAAAACCGGACAGTAACTTGCACAATGATTTAGACCCCTTTTGTTATCTAATATTTATTCTTTAATATTTATAGTTTACTCAAAAAAAGTAATGAGATTTTGCTAATAAAAGAGCGACATTTAATTAAGGCAAAAGTTATTTTAGGAACTTTATAAAGGGATATATGATGAACTATGGAAACCCTGTACTAAACTATGAAGTTTTATACATTATGTAGTGTTGTTTGTTGGTTGTTAAGTATTAAAATGAAACAGAAAAAAAAAACTCGTTTGTTATTGTGAAAGGTTTTTAAACAAGTCACTGTGAAGGTAGTTGATAAACCTGCACTTGTGACAATCCTCTTATAGGATTCCAAGTTTGATCTTGTTCCATGCATGTTATCCATACCTGGGAATGAAAAAAAAAATTGAGCATTCTAATTCTAAAAGTATATAGAATACAATGCTAGATTTTTATATTTATTCTAAATAAGTTAACAAAACTATAAAACTACACAATTTTATATTAGTCTAAAATTATAGCATTTATATCTACAAAAAAATCTAAATTAAACAAAAACAAAAGCAGGCACCATTTTTTAAACATAAGGAATTTGCCTAATGTTAATCTTATGCTCTTTGTCGGAATGAAACTGACTTCAACGATGCTCGCTTCAATCGGAACCAATCGCAATAAGTGGTCACGTCACGACGTATACGATCGGAGCCACTAAGTTGATTTTGAAGCTGTGCTGTTTAACTGAGCACTGCAGTCCGGCAGTGAGAGCTCGCCTGACAACATCAGCGAAGCATTGTAGTCATATGTCTGCCCTGTTTTTCATCTTGTTCGGAGTAAGCATTTTATTGGTGCTCTCCGTCAAAATACTTTGCTCAATATCACTCAAGCTCGTCAAGCACTGAGGGGTCATCAACAGCCTGTTTGAACTTATTGTAAAACGCCCTGTTCTTCGCACTCTCTTCTTTGCACATGTCGTCCGAATGCCAAGCGGTCTTCGTGCAAAAAAAAATTAGTAAGTAAAAGAAAATTACTTTTTAAATAGAAATTGTTAAGTCTTTCTGTAAAAAGTTGTAATCGTATTTTTTCTTTAACTGCTTTTTTCATTAAACTCATTGGTTTACTTTACAATAAGTAAATTGAAAAAGAAAACTTATTTTAACATAGGCAACCGTAAATAGTTAAAGCACACTTCCTTAGGTTTTTTATAAACATAACATGCAGATCTGGTGTTGCCGAATTTTAAAAATATTAATCAAAATTTTTTAAATTAAACAAAAGACTACAAATCTAAGTGTCCTGTGACAACTATCATTTTAAAATATAGAGAAATAAAAGTAATTTATTTTCACTTAAAAATGTCAAAACATAACAATTTCTTGGCTATTTGCTTTTAAAGAAAATTTTTACGGATTCTAATAATTATTTGGAGTTGTTAATATAAATTACTTTTTTTTTTGAGTTCGGGTTTATTGGGTCGTAGCTAGAACCCATAGAAAAAGTGAGATATTTTGGTAAGTTAAAATTCTATACAAGTAAATAAAAATTGTTTTCTGAACTTTCAGACCTTTTTTAACACAAAAATACATATTATTTTTGTCATTAATTAATTTTTACAAGTTAGAATTTCTTCAAAAAAAAAATCGAATACTTGGCAAGCATTTCATTAAATGCTGCAACGTTTCGTTTCAACCAACATCATTTTGTGTTTTCAAATAAGGGGAATGTTTTTGTTACTATATTTCATTACAAAAAAAGTAAGCTTGTACTTTACTACTAATAATAGATCAAAACTAGAATAATTAGTATTCTTTGTCACATTAGTTAAACATTGATAGCTGCTTTTCTTCTTCATCTGCTATTTTATTTATTACTGAAAACTAGAACAAAAGTGTTGATGAGAAGCAGATTATCATATAATTAAAATTAGTTTCAATTGTTTCCTGGTGAAATGAGTTCTTCCAGATTTATGACAATTGAAATTTGCTTACAATTTGCAATTTATGATTGCCAAAAAACCTGAAATTTGAAATATTTTGAATAAAACCTATAGTTTTAAACAAAAAGCACAAAAAAACCTGGCATTTTAAACAACTTTTACATGATAAGTAGTAAAATTTAGATTTGACACAAAATCTATCAGAAAGATAAAAGTTTTTTGTCATCATCAATTTTTTTTTGTTATAAAACATGTTTAAAGAAGCATTATGATAACTTTTTAATGTAGTTATACTATGTAACACAGTTTTGCCAAAAGTTTTCCAAAAATTTGCCAAAAACATTTGCAGGGTTGCCAAAAACCTAGAATCCTGGAATTTGACAACTTAGGCTAAAAACCTAGAATTACAATCAAAAATCACTAAAATCCTAGAATTTTGAACAAAAGCCACTAAAAATCTGGAAAAACCTGGAATTTCAAAAAAATTTTGGTTATGCTTAACTTTAGGTGAGCATGCTTTGGTTCAATATACAGAAATTTGTCAGTTTTATTTTAATAATTTTCAATGTTATTTTGACTTAATCTGAAGCCCTGCTTATGTACTTATATTACTGAATGCAATTTTAGCTGGCACCTTAGGTGGTTCTTCAACTGTATATAACAGTGTCATTTCAACAAAGCAACATTTAAACTTTTTAGTATTCTTTAGTATTATGGTTTATGTTTCATTTTTCTTTTTAAGGTAGAAAAACATCAGAAGAAACTCACTCTCCCCTCTGCGACAATAAACGTTTTCTGAAGGTCAAGCGAGTGAGTTTGAGCTCATCACATCTTATTCCACCTGCCCTATCTTTAAATTTACTAAGAAAAAAAGTTACCTTTTAATTAAAAAAATAAAACTAAATCTATCTACAAACAAAAAAAAGTAGAACTTTTAACTAACCAAACTAAAAATAAAAAATAATCCTAACCCTTTATTGAAAAAAACCCTGGTGACACGTCGTTTGGCAAACACTCACAAGGTTAAAATATCAACATTAAAATCACATAGTGTGGGAAAATCCTGAAGCTCAAATCCCTAAGCAAGTGCTGCTGACGTTCTGAACAAAACAACAATAGCAACAATCCAATTATGATATCACTGCCACCAAGTGATTTCACAATTAGCCGTTGAAATTTTGAATAGCAATATACTATTAAGCAGTATAATTTAAAAACAAATAACTGCAAAACAACAAACTTCTAAAAGAATAGGAAAAAATAATGTAATTTATTGCTAGCATTAAGTTAACACAAATCTTGATCAATACTTAAAAACTTGACAAATAATTTCTTTCTTAACAAACTTATATTAGAAAAAGTAGAACATCTCAACAGAAATGTTCCTTTATATAATAAAAATGTTATAAAAAACATAAATTTTTTAAACTTAAATTTATACAGAAATCATCATATAATGGGAAAATGAAATATATAATTAATCTAGTTTATACACAAATGCACAAAAAATAAAACAATATACTCAGGCATATGATTATAAGCACTCAATTTTCACTTCTTGTAGAAAGTTAATAGAAAATTTTTATAACGGCATTTAAACTTATCTTTTATTAATTTTTTTAAATTTTCTGCGACACTAGACCAAAACTTGGACCCAAATACCTAATGGAGTTTAGGCTAAGTCTTGTTCTAGGTCTTTAAGTTATGAAATTTAATTTTTTAGAAAACCTTGTATTGTAGGAGTGAAGAGAACTAACAAGAGTAAAACTTTTATGCTCAATATCAAATTCAGTCACACTATTCTGCATCAATTTACAAACTTGCAATTTAAAAACATCATTCAATTTCAGCAGACTAGTTTTCACAAACAGTGGGTTTGTTGGAGTCAAAGCAGACACACGACAAACATACTTCACTATCCTTTTTTGCATATTTACAATTTGTTTCAAATAACATTCAGCAGCACCACCCCAAGCAGATATACAATATTGAATATGCGGATAAAACAAACTATAATACACTATTTTAAGTGTACTCACATCCAAATAGTACCTCAATTTTGACAACACAAAACAACTTTTAGACAGCTTTGATTTGAGAGATCTTAAGTGAGCCCTCCAATACAGTTTTTCATCCAAAACCACACCAAGTATTTTATACTTTCCGTCTGTTCAAGAGCAAGTCTATTTATATTTACTTTAAAATCACATTTTTTAGAAGTATTATATGTTTTTGTTTTAAGAAAACAAATAGAGAGATCTCAACTGCTTGAGGAGATGTAATATATTTATTCTTTCAAAAATTTATTTTACAAACTAAGTTTCGGTCAAAGACCTCGTCAGTGCTTAAATAAATCTAAAAAAAAGATATGTGACAGTCATGGAAAATAGTATTTAAACAATTAAATCAAAATAAAACCAAATTATTAATGAAAATTTTTACTTAAGAAACTAAACAAATCAAATTTTAATATTAAGACTGAGTTTTAGTAGAAATTTAAATTTTTAGCTAAGTTTTAAAATCAATATAATAATAATAATCAAAGCTGTATGTAGCTTTCTTTTTTCTTCTAGATAATTTACAGAGTAAACATTGCTTTAGCAAAAGTGTACTTAATGAAATGAGCTTAAAATTTAATTGAATTTGGTGTAGCTTATTTTAATTGTGAAGTAATTATTGAAAATTTGAACAATCTTGTGCCTTTAATCGTTATTAAAATTTAAAATCCCGCTCAAATGCTTTATATGAAAGCTTATAGTTAAAATATTTTTTTACCTAAAAACAAAACAAGTTAAATTATGGTACTAAGTTTGAATTTTTGGCAAAGTTTAAATTCTAGTTAAATTTAAAAATCAAAGAACAACACAAATAATAATAGTAAAAAGAAAATGTTGTAGCTTTCTATTTTCTTCTAGTTGATTTTAAAAGTATTGAAATTTTAGAAGTATTGTTAAAACACAAGATTTTAGTTTTAGAATAGTTAATAAAAGGTTTATTAGCACGCAATCATACATCAACTTTTCTCAGTTCTTCATTAATAACACTGTTCACACAAGCAGAATCACTATGTTGGTAGCTTAAGCAGGCATCATCATCAGCAAACAATCTCATATTAATCTCAGTGGAAGAAAAAATATCATCTATATACTCAAGCAACAACAAACAAGAACCTTGCAGTATACCAACAATCACAATTTCAAGCTCAGACACAACATTATTGATAACAGTTGATTGGCTTCTACTATTTAAGTAGCTTTGTAGCAAATTTAACATAGATCTTTTAACTTTATAACCTTTTAATTTTGACAAGAGTGTTTTATGATTTATGGTATTGAATGCTTTAGCTAAATGTAAAAAAACAGAACCATTAACTACTTTTTCTCACCAGCCTCAGTCAACTCATCCACAATCTGATTCACAGCCAGCTCAGTTGTACTATTTTTCCTAAAACCATACTGCTTTTTATGCAAAACATCATTTGACAAAAAAAAATGTTCAACCTCTCACACACTAAGGACTCAAAAATTTTCGAAAAAGGAGACAAAAGAGAAATAGGTCTATAGTTATTAACATCACTTTTACCAGACTTATAAATTGGTACCACTTCAGCATATTTAAGTGACTCAGGAAACACACCATACTCTACACATTTGTTAAACAGTTTACATAAATAAGGAACAATAACTTTTGCACTTAGTTTTACAAATCGTATACTTGGCACATCGGATTGCACACTTTTATTTGGTCTCATATTCCTAATGTATATCTCAGTTTCACTATAAGTAAATTCTTTGAATACAAAATCATTACATACTAAACTAAAACAAAACTCAAGATTATTATGAAAATCATTCTTTCTCTCATTTAACAATTTGTCAGCTATATTAACAACATTTTTATTCAATAAATCAGTTACTCTTTTCAGGTCACTCACAATTTTACCACTCTCGTCAAGCACACCATTTATTTTACAGCTTGAAGTAGATTTAGTGGAGACAATATTATTTAAAATTTTCCATAACTTTTTACTATTACATTTATTATACTTAACTATTTGTTTAAATTAAAGTCTTTTGGCTAATTCTATAACTCTATAAAGTAAATTTCTATATTTTTTAAATGAAACAGAATTTTTTCTTGTTTGTATTTTATTGCAAATTTTTAACATTAAGTTTTTATTATCAATTGAATTTATTAAACCCTTTGTTAACCACAGTTTTACTTTTAATTTTTGTTTTTTTTTATTTAATATTTCAATTGAAGCATGATGATAAACTGTTCCACTCAAAATAGCTTCAAACTCATCCCAGCATTTATTCACACCTTTACAATATTCTGCATACAACCTCATATTTTGCAATTTCATTTTAAGGCTACTTAAAAACACCCCAACATCAAATGAACTAAAATCTTGAATATATGTCTGTTTAAAAGTTACAGTTTTAGGCTTCCCACAAATAATTTCACACACAACAGGCATATGATCAGAGACATTATAGTTCACCACACCAACATTCAGAATTTTGCAATCAATGTTAGAGTACACATGGTCAATTAATGAGTTAGAAGAAAAATCAGCAGAATACATTGTTGGAGAGTTAACAAATTGTTTTACACCTACACTAGAAATACAGTTTTAATATTCAACAGTACGTTGGTCACATTTTAGCAAATTAATATTCACATCACCACCAATAACATAATCCTTTTTTCTCTCACCCAAATAATCTAAAGCACAAAGAAATTTTTTTTCAAAAAGAGCAAATGCAGAACTTGGATGTCTATACAAATTACCAACTATAACACATTTACTGTTTCCAAACTAACATTAATCCTTACATCATCCACATCACATTGGTTTAAAGACATATCTTCTACAACCTTTTAGTCAAGACTATTTTGTATGGTAACATATGTATGTTACATATAGCTGTGAACCTAGTATAAAAATTAACTCGTTTAATTAGGCTTTATTTAACTCTAAGAATAGTGTCATTTCAACTTAATGTCATTTCAAATTATATTTTACAGTAGTGGATAAATTAATTGTTTCTTTTCTTCTCAATAATATTAATATCAGAAAGCTGAAGACAATACTTAAAAAAGGACAGATAGGACTTATGAACTTATTTTCAAAATAAAATTGAAAATAAAGTTATATAACTCCTACATACTGAACCAAAGTGAGCTCACCTAAAGTTAAGCATAACCCAAATATTACATGTTATGTAGTAAAATTTCAATTTGACACAAAAATTCAATAGTAGTGTAGATAAAATTTTTGGTCATCATCCAAATTTTTTTATTAAAAAGCTTTAAGATATCTTTTAATGTTGTTATACTATGTAACACAGATTTTACCTTTAACTTCATTTTAAACTATTAATAGACTCTAAAACGTGTAATTTTAAAACCTGCAAGAAACTTGCTAAAAACATTTCCCTTCTTACAGTAAAAATGATTTTACTCTAAACAAGTCAATGCATATTTCATGTGTTGTATAAAATTTTATAAAAAAAAAAGAAAACTTTGAGATAAAATTATTAATAAAATGTTACAATCGATGTATTTTGTGCTTCATTTTCTTAGGCTACAATATAATATGCTGAGTAAGTTTTAATTTTAAAACAAATAATTCTCTGTTTAAGCAACTTAAACTTTAAAAGGTTTTTATTTTATGTTAATTTAAACCATACTGTTTAATTAAAATTCTTACTCAAATGTAGTACCTTTTTAGTTTACCGTTAAAATTAGACTACAAACTATCACCTAGCAAAATGAATTCCAAAGAAACAACAACAAAGTAATACCCCTAATATTTAAACGAAATGAATATTATACCTAGAAATACCTGGAATTTTAAAACTAGGTAAAATAATGGAGCTTGATAACTAAAAAAAATAGTTGAAGAAAACTTATAAATTAGAACAGATTTTATAAATAGAAATACCAAAAAGAAAAAAAAAAGCAGGATTTTAAAAAACCTGGAATCCAGGAAAACTTAGAAATAGAGAAATAAAAAAACTGGAATTTTGAACAAAAAAAAAAAAAAACAGGAGCAGGGTTACCCAAAAACCTGAAAATCTGGAAAAACCCAGAATTTGACAATTTAGGCAAAAAACTTGGGATTATCTGGAATTTGAAAAATTTTGTAAAAAAACCTGGAAAAACCTGGAATTTCTAACTATTTTAACTTGTTCAGTTGTAAAATTTTGATTTGACACAAAAAATCTATCACATAGATAACATTTTTTTGTCATCATCAATTGTTTTTTATTAAAAAATACATTTAAAGTAGCTTTACAGTATATTTTCAATGTTTTTATACTATTTATCACAGTTTCTTACCTTAAACTTAACTTTAAACTAAAAATAAACTAAAATGTATACTTTTGAAAACCTGGAGAAAATTTGCCAAAAATATTTGGCAACCCTGCTGGAGTTTTAAACTTTTTTTATATTTAAAGTAACAAAATTTTGATTATATATGAAAAATCTATTAAGCAGATAAAAAGTTGGTTGTATCATTTTAATATTTTTCATCAAAAAAATATTTTAAGTAGGTTAACAGTAACTTCTCACTAACTTAATCTTTGGATGACTCAGGACATCTCAGGATAAACAATTCAGGACATTAAGAATCTTTTAAAAACTTAATCAGGATAGTTTTGTTTTTTATGAAAAATTCAGGATAGTTCCAAGATTTCTAAAAAAATCTTTAGGAAAGTTTTTCTTAAAGATTTTGAATGAGATTTAGTTGATGTAGTTTCAATACTTTGTTTATTTATAACCAATTATGTTGAAAAACTTGTTTTTTATTAACTAAGTAAAGTTGAATTTTTTTATAATGGTTTGAAAAAACTCAGAATGACTCAGGACAGTTTTTGGTCATTCAAGTGAGAGTTTTTTTTTGACTCAAAGAGTGGCAACCCTGAAATATGTCTGTAGCAGTTGCACAACATTTTAAGTGATGAAAATGAAACTTAAATGATAATTTCAGGGACCATATCTTTTTACAACTTTAAAATGGAAAAATAAAACATGTACTAGAAACTTCTACTATTTGTAAGCTAGGCAACTAATCTAATAGGTTATTTTGTTTTATCTGGTTATAAGACTAACTGGGTGCTGACCAACAAAGGTTAGTGTAGAGTTTCCCAAACTTATTTTCTTAAACCCCCTTGGTAGAGTTTAAAAAATTTATCCGGTTTTTTAAATATTACCTCATTACTAGTTAATTAACAATTTACTTTTTTTTGCCTTAGTAATTAGTACCACCCATGATTGCTAAAATTGCCCACTGAGGAATACTGCTCACTTTGGAAAATGTCATTCTGAATAGGTCTTAATATAATTAAGTCTAAATATAAGTCTAAATTTAAAAATTTTTGCCTAGGATCCCTGCAGAGTTTAGTTATAAGTATAAATCATTTCAAATAAGAAAAACAAAAGCTTTTTCAATTCAAAATTTTGTGCATGATTCACAAATTGTAATTAGGCTTGTAAAAAGGCTTGTAATTTCACTGAATATATAATTGCAGTTTTACAAAAAAAAACATAACACCCAAGAACAAAAAACACAAGGTAAAAATAAAAAATCTTAAAAAAACATTAGATTATCAGGGTTTTTCTTTTTTTTTGCCTTTTGCTGGACCACTTTTTACTAAAAAGTAGGTTTTTAATTTATAGTTCTTTATACTTTGCTATGAGTATAACAATATTATAGTTAAAGAGTTTGAAATAAAAGCACTAACAGTTCAATACTTGAATAATTTCAAGGAGTAAGTCAAGACTTTTTTTCAATTTTCTTCCATGTTTGGAGTTTCTATGATGAATTTAAATTCAAGTATAATTATTATTAATATTATTGGAGTTTATTGTGCAAAGATGGATTCTGGCATTAAAACCTGAGCCACTTCAACATTACACACAAAAAGAGAAACAAACAAATTACATTCAATGAAAATTATAAAACTAAACATAACATAGAAAAAAAAAAGAACAAACAACTAGTCCTGTATGATCAAATATAACTTGGTATGCACAAAAAACAAAACAAAATACATTTTTATATATAAACTTATGTATTGACCATAGAAGGTTACACATTTACAAAAATTATATATAACAATTTATAATTCTGCAGGGGGAAGGCGTAAGGAAGAAAAATTATTCTTAGTGATACTAATACTTTAAAACAAGTAGATAAAAATACTTCAAACCATCATTATAATGATTTTTTAATTGATAATCACTGTATTTTACTGGTATTTATATTATTCAAATCTACTTTCGACATATTTGTTGTTCTGCCGAAAAAATAATTTTGCCACAGAATGTTATTAAAATTATATTTACATTTTACTTTTTTATCATTTCCCTCAAACTATAATTGGTCTAAGAAAAAACCAAAAATTGAAGTCTCTAGAATATAGAAGATGGCAGTTTGACTTGATAACATTTTAAAAATTGGTAAATTAATTATTAATTGTAAGGATAAAGAATTTTTTAATCAAAGTCAAACTGCCATCTTCTTTATTCTAGAGAATCCAATTCGAGCTTTACCAATCTATCTGTATTGAAATGGTATTTAAAATGTTGCATCTATTACAAACAAAACGGGTAAAATTTCTCTGCACAGACTCAATTCTAATGATATCTTTTTTTAATTAAGGGGACCATATTGGGGTGTTGTATTCGAGTTTAGGGCAAACGTAGATTTTAAATAATTTAGTAAGAATACTAGCAGAACTAGTTTTAAAACTTTTAAGTATTTGATAAGATGAATTTTGAGCAGTCTTATATAAATACTTTACATGTTTGTTCCATTTTAGAATTTTCATATATCTAAGTCTATAAAAAAAATATTGCTTGTATTTTAATTTTATTAATTTAAAGGTTAATAGGGAAGGGTTTATTTTTTATGATGGTTAGAACTTGATATTTTTTCTGATTTAAATCAAGTTTTTTTGTTTTTAGCCATTTGTGAATATAATCTAATATTATTTGTATCAGTATTGATGTTTGTAAAGAAGTTTCTGACTTGCTAGATACTTTTGCGTCATCTGCAAATAGACTAATTTCGCTTTGAATGTAAGTTTTTAAAATGATATCATTGGTGTAAATTAAAAAAAGAAGAGGACCAATGAATCCATTTTGTGGTACTCCACTGTGAATTTTCAGAGGGTTTGCTAATGTGTTATTAATGAGTACTTTTTGTGACCTATTATTTAAAAACTTATTTAACCAATTCCCTAAGTTATCATCAAAACCATATTGAGTCAGAATTTTTGATAACCTATAGTGTGACACAGAGTCAAAAGTTTTTTGATGTCAGTATTGATCACTGTGACTGATTCATTGTTCAAGTAAATTAACCAAGCACGTAAACATGTCAATAGTTGAATTCCTAATGATTAGTAGGAAACAAAGCCAAATTTTTTTGGTGTTAACAAATTAAAGTCAAAAAGGTGATTAAATACTTTTTGAGAAATAATGTTTTCAAAAATTCAGGAAAACGTTCTGGTTAGGGTTATTGGCCTATTATTTAAAGGGTTGTGTTTGTTACCGTTTTTATATACTAGAATTGCCATTTTAGTTTACGCATCCTATAAGGAACCTGTTGTTGCCTCCAACTTTGACTGGCTATATCTCAAAAATTATTTTGAATTTATGAAATCTGGAAAAAGCAACTTGTAGCTTAGTAAAAACTCTATAAAATAAGAACAAATTTCAAAAAAAAAGGTGTTTTTATTGGTAAGTTTATATAATAAAATTTAGTTGACAACTTTTTTTTTTTTGAAATACAGACAAAACCTGTTTAAAATGTATGTTTATTTAATGATTAAACTTTATTATTAAAATCTATTACCATATAGCCTTATAACTTCATAAATCTTTTAGAATATTAAAAAATTCAAGTGGTTTATAAATTTAGAAAAGCTTTCTGTATTATACCTTATAAACTTTTCTACAAAAAGGTTGTTCTACTTAATAATGCAGAAGTGTTTAACTTTTTGTGCTTAGTTTCAATGTATTTTTTCCATCAAATCACAATAGAAAACATTTAATGTTTTACAGATTTAAAAAAAATGAATAATCGAAAAAAACCTTTCAGCGTCAGACAAAAGAAAGCACAACTGAAACAGAAAAGAATCAAAAAACAAGCAAAATTGGAATCAAACGAAAGGAATCAACAAGGTCACCATTGCAACATCAGATCCAAAAAAATAAATGACCCAAATGAAAGGGCATACCATAAGGGCGAGGCCAACCCTGGCAGGTACAAATTGAACTTTCTTAGTTTTTTAATTTTACTCTTTATTACCCTAACAGGTACAAAATAATCTGTCATAACTTGTATTTGAAACTTTAAATTGCAATATTTTTAAATTGAAGTTATGTTTTTAGGTGCTAGTAAATAACTCTTTTTTGTTTACTTTACTCTTGTACAAAATAATATAATTTTACCAAATATGTTTTGCTTATATTTGTTAATGGGTCTCTGTTTTTAAGAAGCTATTTGAAAATTATTTCTTTATAGCCAAGAATTTTTGACCTATGATTTTAATATTGTTATTTGCAGGTACAAATTAAACTTCCTCAAGGAAAGCAGGGAGGAAGTTGAAGCCAGGAAGGCCAAGTCCCAAAAAGAAGTGCTCAGCATGAAAACAGAGAAGGAGCTGGAAGTCTCAATAGACGACATTTACCCACCTGACCAAAACGTCCTCGAGATGCCAAAGAGACCACAGTGGGAGTACGAGTGGAGTAAGCAGAAGTTGGAGCAAAATGAGTTAAAGTACTTCAACCAGTATTTGAAAAATATCCACCAGGATTTTGGTGAGGACAACCTGAGTTATTTTGAGCACAACCTGGAGACTTGGCGGCAGGCGTGGAGGGTGCTTGAGAGAAGTGATGTGGTTGTCATGGTGACCGACGTCAGGCACCCAGTGCTTCACTTTTCACCGGCCCTGTACCAGCATGTCACCGTGGACCTGAAAAAGCCCCTGATCCTCATCTTGAACAAAATTGATCTGGTGCCGGCCAGCGTGGTGGCCGCCTGGTCCGAGTACTTTAAAGAGTTGTTCCCAAAGCTGCATATTGTTTACTTCACTGCCTTTCCAAACCAGGTGAGGCAGATTGACTTTGGGACGAAGATGAAGAAGAGGCAGATGAAGAAGAGGATCTACCAGACGTACATTGGTCCCAAGGAGCTGTTCGCTTGCTGCAAAGAAATAGTTGGAAATGAAGGTTTGCTTAAAAATGATTTTGTATGGAAATTGACATTGGCTTGAAAGTATAAAATCAACTAATGTGTTTTAATTCCATTGTATACAGATTTTTGATAGGGAAAAATAAAGTTTAGAAATGTAAAAAGAGTAAAAGTGGCACATACATTGGTAGTCACTTGCAGTTTGATATATTCTAACAACTAAACTTAACTATCAAATGCTAATGCAGGTTGAAATTTAAAAAAGGTAATTAAATAGAGGATGTAGTAATATGAGCTAAACAGTTTTTCGTAGAGATGTGAACAAAACATTGCTCCCTTATAAGTTAATCTTTTATTGAAAATTTATGCTTAATCATTTAAAGTTCAAGAAAATGATAATAACGCTTTGACAATGTAACTCTTATAATATACTAATACTATTATATGCATGCATAAATAAAGACTGTTGAAGGGGTAACACGTTCTGTACTAGATTTTTTGCCCAGCTAAAAGTTACTTTTTTTAATTCATGAAATTTAAACAACAATAAACAGACTATGGCAATAAAAATTTACCACCTAGCCTGTGAGTACTAAGTTTAAAAACTATGGACTCCATTTTTTTAGTAAATGTCCCTTACATGATTTGAAATGGTTTCTCCAAGGGAATTATAAAAATGATAAAAAAGGTTTACACCAAGTTTATATCATAAATATACTTTTAACTTGAAGTTTTTAATAAATAATAGAATTTCAACTGATACTTTGTTAAAAAGATTAAAAACTTAAACTGAGAAAGTCTTAAAATGTTTGCTTGAAACTCGAGAAAGATGGGGATACATTTTAACAAATTAGTCCCATTTTCAATATCAGTTCTAATATCATAAAGTAACCTATTAAACTTATCACATATAAACCTTTTAAGTACTTTGAAATCACAAAAAGGCTTAAAAGAAAGTCGTAACCTGTTAAAAATGCCTAAAAATATACTAAATAAGAGTAACTTGATGAAAAAAGTTGTTTTTTACCGGTGGCAGCAACTTATTTTTAATTGCTGCTAATGTAAATATTTGTCATTTTTTGAATTATTAGCCTTTTTTAGTCAATTAAAAAGTCACAGCCACTTGCCAGCCCACTGCGCTCTTAAGTAGATCTTTTGTTTATGACCTTAACTCATTAGTTTTTTAAAATAAGTTTTAAAATGCTCAGGTTTACATACTTTAGATCTTATGTTGTTGAACTTTATAACACAATTCTATAAATTTATAAAATGGTCATCAATGTTTTGATTTTTGTAGTTTTATGATAAAAGCCAGTTACAGTTTTTACAAAGCAAAAAATAACATATTTTTTATCATTTTACTTTATTAAAATCCAAACATTATCAACATAAAAACGCAACTCGTTAGTTCATACATACAACATTTTCAAGTTGACCTGACGTCGTGGAAAGACAAAATATCAAAGGACATGAAGAACCTGTTCAACAACGTGGATGTCGACGAGGAAGATGTTGATGTTAGTGTTTTGTTGTGTGTTAAAGTAAATACAAAAACGCAACCAGTTTGATAGTTTCAATATTTTATTTTGATGTACAATATTTTTTTTTATCAATTGCTTACATTTGTTTTGAATACTTTAACAAGTAGTATAATGTTGAATATAGTTTTGTAGTACTTAACTTGTAGTACATTTGTTTACGAAACTTGATACAAAAATGCTATCAGTTTTATTTCAATGAGACTTTGTTTTAATGTATCATAAGTCTTGGTATAAACTCCTTACATTTGTTTTCAATAACTACACAAATAGGATAATGTTGGTCTAAAGCTGTAATTCAATACAAAAACGGTATCAGTTCGATATCCGGAAAGTTCTATATTAAATTACATTAAGTTTTATAAATTAAATACAAAAATGCTACCAGTTTGATATAAACAGAGTTTTGTTACACATTAAATTTATCAACCTTTTATATTTGAACACAAACAGGATGATGTCGGCAAGAATATCGAGGACGGAGAAACAGATGATTTTGATATGACTACTAGGCAGAAGTTTGAAAACGGAGTTCTCACCGTTGGATTCCTCGGTTGGTTTGATATACACTGTTATATATTTATGAAATTAATTTAAAATGGTTGATTACTTAGTGTTTAATTTAATCTTAAACAATGTTATTTGTATATCAATAGTAATTAAGATAAGGTAAAGTATAAATAATTTTCATTTGATTTTTTCAGTACCCCACTGTAGTGGTAAAATTGATATATTAATTTTACAAAGTTTAACTTAATTTCGTTAATTGATTTAATTTGATAAAATTTTGAAAAAGGTTTAAATATATATGAAGTTTTGTTGCTCACCGAGTTTTCTATAGTAGAGGTTTTATGCAAACGTTGCAGAGTGTTGCTTTCGCTCAAAGCAATGATTAATATTTAGTTGTTATGTAAAAGCCATAGCGTTTTATTAGGGTATTTTTTTTAATGAAATTAAGATAAGCTGTTATGTGAAAGTTTTGAGTATGAACTAGAAGACAGTTTTTACAGAAAAAAAAATTAAAAAATAGCCTTTTTAAAATAAGTTTCTATTTCATTTATTTAACAGTACTTTTTTACTATTACTTTGAATAAAATCCTCCTAACAAAGAGTTATTTTCTAGTGTATAATTCATTTCTATACTATCAAAAAATTAAATTATATAAACTGTAAAGATTTGTAGGAAGATAGATAAAAACAAAAGTTTTTTTTTAGTTTGCACCTTATATACAAAACCTATTAAATTCACCCTCTTTGGTTCTCATTTGTCCAAATATACTTTGAATTTCGTTACTCTGTAAAATGTGTCAGGTAGCTCATATAAAAACTAAAAAATAAATAATTTTTTTTAGTACAAAATTAACTTCCGATGTACTTATGAAATTTTTATTTATCGAATGAATATAAATTATGGCTGTAATATTTTTTTTTAATTTTCAAATTGTTTTATAAACATATTCAGATAGAAAAGGGTCTTTTAAAAATTATTTTTCTACTAATTATTTATTTGTGCCCAGCTAACTATTTACGTACTGTGCACACTTTGAAAATCTCTAGCACATTGAGAATAAACAAAATAAAAACTGAAAAAATATCTTTAAATGTACATTTTATCTAGTTGTACCAGAGCTAGCAGAACTTTTTAATTGGTAGTTTTCATTAACAAGACTTCAAAATAAAAAAAACAAATTTTTGTTTTTGACACATGTTTTACTTTGATCATTTAGTAAAAACTGTTGATTACTTTTTTATATCAGTTAATGCTTATTAATCAGTATAATACCAATCTTTTTCTTGTTTCATAGTATATACTTTTGTTTTGGTTTGTGGCAAATTTTATTTTTTATTAAGTAAAATTAGTATTAATGTTTGTTTTGACATTACTATGCAAAACTGTTGTATGGTGTAAATCAAGTGTATGCATATCATGCCAAATGTTTGTTAAATTTAATGATGAAGACTAAAATAAAACAGTTTGACAATAAACTTTAAGCAGTTAAGACATTCTACTGATAGATTTTTAAACTCAAACATTATTTGTTTCAATCAATGATTATTAATATATTTGTTGGTTAACTCACACAGTTTACTCAGTAGCAGTGTATTTTAAAATAAAAATACAAAAATAAACTTTTTTGTAAAAAAAAGAAACAGTGCATTTGAAAAGTATTATTTTATTTGTTCATTTAACTGGTTAGTCACAAAATTTTATTAAACAATTAATTTATCATCAACCCACAAGCTCACAGGCCACCCGTTACTACAAAGGTAAACTGTTGTAAAACAAGTGAATGGAAATGATATCACTCGTGTACTTAATATGTTAAAAAACTAATTAATAAATTTATCAACCCATAACTAAACTGTGCATAAACAAACTACAAAAACAAGGTACAATGTATTTGCAAAAGCTTGTCTTTTTTTTTTATTAATAAACAATTCTAACCCACTCAAACAGGCCACCCTAATGTGGGCAAATCGTCCATTATGAACGGGCTAATAGGCAAGAAGGTGGTGAGCACATCGGTGACACCAGGCCACACCAAGTACTACCAGACCTACTTTCTCACCAAGACGGTCAGGTTGTGCGATTCACCCGGACTCGTGTTCCCGTCACTCATCGATAAACAAATGCAGGTATGCTTTGTTATGGTTTACAATGATGAAAATGTTTGTTTGTTTTTTTTTGACCAACATACTTTAATCAGTATTTAGTTGTACAGTTATTTAACCTCGTCTTTAACAGATGCAGGTTTTTCGATATTAGTTAAAATTTATATTTAGTTATAAGACTTTATTAAGCCATCGCTCATAAATAAACAGCTGCAGGTTTTGATACAAAACAATGCTTTTTTTTATGACTGTTAAATTTAAAAGCTGCGCAGAGGTTGTAAAATTCTAATTACTAGGCTTGCAGACAGTATATATAAAATATTGTTACAAAAAATTTTTCAATTTATGGTGCTGCGTTTATTTGTTATTTTCAATTTTTGTGAAACCGGCTTTTACCCAAAGAGATTATCATTTACAGAGAGTTCTGTAAAATGGTATATAAATGGAATGGTATAAGTAATAGTTATAAGTTTATTTGAATAACATACTTTCATTTAGTTTTTTGCTCTCTTTATATTATTTATTAAAATACAAAAAAAACATTCATAAAGTCTTGGTCTATGGACCAGGTGTACGTAAAAACTTTTTGGTTATCGATTCATACACCATGGATACAGTTTAATTTCTTGTCCTTACAGTGGTTTTTGATACGGTAATAGTTTGTAAGAAAGTTAAATTACTAAACTGTTTAATTTTTATCATTTTTATGTTAATATCTAATATAACGTTTTGCTTTTAGTTAAAGCTTATTTTACTCTTAATACATTCCATTTATTTTCAAAGCATTTTAGAAATTTCTTTTGACTGACGACCCATTTTCGGTGAAACTCTATTTTCTAAATAACAAGTGTTGTGCACTATCTCCTTAAGTTACAAGTTAAGAAGTACTGTTTTATGACATAAAATAACAAACAAAGCATTGATAAAAATGTTTAATGTTTAATAAAATATTTCTATTACGAGACAAACACTGTTTGTGACAACTAACTTTTATTTAGATACTGAGTGTATTATCTCTTAAAACTTTAAGAGTATAACTGTTTAATGGAATGTATTTTCAAAGTATTGGAAAAAATGTATTTAGTGCTTGTTTAGATGTTTCAATTATTTGAATATTTAACAAAGTAAGAATGTGCAGACACTGAGCTGGGTTAATAATATGAAAGTGAATTAAGATAATAATATTTTACAAATATAAAGTTTAGTTGAAAATAGATAATTCTTATTTTACCTATATACATACTTAGCCTGGAAAAGTATGAAATCAGACAAACAAAAAAAGAACTATTACTAAATAAAAGAAAAGAAAGACAGCAACTATGTCTTCGCAACTAAACTATGTGTTTAAAAAGAACAAAAAACGCTATTCAATAACAAAAATAGCAACAAAATAAAACTATAAATAAGAAAAAACAAAGCAAAACAAAACATAAGTTAACTTGTACATAAGTTGTTTTAAGTTTTAGTTTTAAACGTCATAATGTGTTTTTTTGATTCATTAAAATTTTTTGCTATGTGCTTTATATTGTTCTGATGAAACGTTTCATACGTTGAAACTCTAGTAAACAATACAAGCATTAGTTGTTTTTTGTATTATAAATATATACGTACTTACATAGATACTGAGCGGAATCTACCCGATAGCGCAAGTGCAGGAACCGTACACCCCGGTGGGCTACTTGGCTGAACGACTTCCTATAATTGACATGCTCAAAATATCGGATGAATATTTGGAGAACAAAATTAAGAGTGAGTAACAAAATAGTAATAAGTACAAATGTTGTTTGAAGTTTTTGTATATTAAAAATAGTCTTTTTACAAACTTTTTTTTTAGTTTTAACTTAATTATAAATACTCTTAGATAGCTTAGTTTAAAAAAAGGTATTGTGCAAAGTAACTTGTAAAAAGCAAGAATAATGTAACACTAAAATAAAGAATGATTACTACTGTTGTTTGATAATAGTTGTAAAAAATATTTTCATAGTCTTATAGCTTTTTACTTAAGATTTTCGTACTTTTCGTAAGTTTTACTTTTATCATAAATGTTTTTATGAAGGGTCAGTTAAACAAAGGATGCTATGGAAAGAAATTAAATAACACAAGTATACTGCAAAAATAACTATACTACTGTGTTATTCTTGAAAATTAAAAATTTAATTGAAACTGTTGAAAAAGTTGCCCACTTTGGGAAGTTCTTGTTTAAGTCTACAAAGAGATTCATTAAGCAGTTTGGAAATTGAAAAAAAATGTATCGGCTTAATCATATGAAATTTTAATTGTTAAAATTTACTAATCACCTTATAAACATAAAAAACTGTGATAAAAATAAATACCATATAGGACCGTATTAAATGACTAGCATGATATTTTTAATAATGGTTATGTTAATTTAATTTTGGTCTGTAAAACATAAAAAAGGGTACTTCAAATGTCTTTTAATAAACCCCTAATCCTTTTTAGTTGTGGTATGACCATCTCATTTTTAGTTGTGCCGTTATTTTTGCTAAAGTTTTTGTTACACAGTTCATTCCATCTTTTGAGTGTAGTTTTCAGTTTGCAAGTATTTACATTGGTTAAAAAATGAAAATTAAGAATATAATTCAATGATCAAATCAACACGAAAAGAAAAAATATATATTAGAGTTAATTTAATGTAATTTTTGTTAGTAATTTTGTTAAAGAAAAATTGTATTAAATATCTTTTTTCTAATGAAAATGAATAAAGGATTTTTTTTTAACTAAACTATTTTTAAAACAGTTACACAATACGTTCACCGTGTAACTAGTTTTAATTAAAAATATGTGCTTCTTTAATTTAAAATCTTATAAACAACAAACTATTTTAAAATGTTGTAGCCCACATTTTTTTTATACAATAATGTGACGGAGTGTTAGATTAATAGTATTTAAATATAAAAATAAATAAACAATAAATAAAAGCTATCATAAACAACAATAGTAATAAAGAAAAATTATCATCCTATATAAACACATTCTGACAGACGACAATTGGACAGGGTGGTAGATAAATGAATAATTAAATGAATAAAAGAAACAAGTAGTAAGTCAAAAAAAAAACATCAAACGAGTAAATAATTTCAACAATTTAAACAGACAACAAATGGACGGCGTGGCAGATAAGCGAGGCTTGGTCGGTTAAGCGGGGATTTCAAACTGCGAAGGCGGGAAGACCGGATGTATACCGGGGAGCCAACAACATACTGCGCATGTGCGTTGATGGAAGACTGTGTTTGTTTATGAGACCAGTTGGGTATTATGATAACAAAGGTAAAAATCTATAGAATCTATTTGATTTGTATTTGATTGTATTTTATGTAGTAAATATGCTTGAACATGAGATTTCCTAATTATTGTGATAATGAATGTTTGTATATAAGCCCACTTGTATACTATGATAAAAATGTTGGTTTGATTAATTTAATTAATTATATTGTATATTAAGATTGTGGTTATATATATTGAGAGACTGATTAGTTTGATAATAATTGTTGGTTTTGTTTATTTTAATTTAATTATATACTCAAAATGTATACAGAAGATTGTTATCAGCTGGGTATTATGATAATAAATGTTACTTTAAATTAATTTTACATGATAACATGCATTAATTGAAGGTATGTCTTTGTAAATGAGACCATATGAGTACTTCTATTACAAATGTTGCTTTTATTATTTAATGAATTATATGTGTATTGATAATGTGCGTGGAAGGCTTTTTTGTTTTTGAATGAGACCGCCCGGCTACTGTAATGGTAAATTTTAGTTTTTGATAAGAAACAAACACTAGTTTGCATTAACTTGTCTATCTTAACTTGCATAACTAGTTTATCAGGTCTTTTTTGTGCTTCGAACGAGGGCAACACTGATACATTTTATGAAGAAGGTCTAGCAATTAATTAAAACGAATATAAAAATATTTGCTGTTGTTTATACATTTGATTAAATATATTTTTGTTAAAATACTGGTAATCATACCAAGTACCAAGTAGCATATAATGAAATATACTCCATTTAGTTTTTTCATTTGCTGTTTTACTTTTCAAAACAAATAAGTTCAAAATGCAGCTTTATGTAAAAAAGTAGTTGAAATATTTTGCATGGAAATAAAAAATCATTAAACACTTAAATAAAAATTATAACAGCCAATACTAATAACTAACGATAGTAAATTTAATAACTTTTTTATCAATAAATATTATTTTAACATGGATAACAAAAATATAAAACAAAAAAAACGTTTTAGCTTAAAAGTTAATACTCAATAATAAATAAAAATAAGTTAATGAAGGTGTATTAGACAAACAATAAAAGATAAATAAAGTTAAAACTAATAAATACAAAGCAATATTTTTGCATAAATATTATTAATCAATGTTAACCTATGTAATTAAGATAAGTTACTGCAAAGGTGATAATTTTTTCAATTAGTAAAAACATTTGCTACAAAGAAAATTACCAAAAAAATCTAAATAATAAATGATAATAGTAATTAATTTCAAAGCCGAAACATTTTACATAAAAAAAAAAAAATAAACACATAAATGATAAATAAGTTAATAGGATGACATAGTTGCGTGTAGATTTATTTACTTTTAAGTCAAGTATTTTCAAAATTTGTTTTATTTAAAACATATTTTGGTTAGTTTGCATAAAGTTTAATTAACAATACAAACCCGAACAGAAAATAAATAATAAAACTACTACTACTAATAATAATAATAAATTAACAAAATCACATGGGAGGAACATGAAGTGACAAAAAAAAAAGAACTAAACAGTTTTTTTTTCATAAAAATTATTAATATATGAAAACCTAAAAAATAAGTAACTAATAAAAATAATAATAAAAACAAATAATTTTAAAGCCGAATGGGAGGAGCACGAAGTGACGAAGCACCTTCTCAAGTTGAAAGTTCAGGAGTCGCCCGACGAAGAGGAGGAGCTGAACCTGACATCTTCTGAGGAGGAGGACGACGTTGGTGAGGAGGAAGTCCGGTTGACCAACAAGTGGGACTTGCTGGGAGACATGGATGAATGAACGTTGACTTTTATCTGCTGAAAAGTTTCATTTAAGATGTTGGTTTTTTGAAAAAAATCTTTAAAAAAGATATTAGAAAATTATGTTAGTACTTAATATTTTTTGTGAGTAATTTTATTAAATAATTTCGATCTAAAAGTTGTTTGTTGCTGTTGATTTTTTGGCTAACAGTAGTTTTTCAAATTTGATTATTTTTTTTTAGCATGAAATTTTCTTATTGTAAAATGTTAAAGAATAATTTTAAAAGCAAAAAGAAGTAGGTAGTTTACTAAAAGTTTTACTTGCTTATTTTTGACTGCATTTTTTTTGTATTTAATTGAGTTCCAACTTGCTACGACAGTTTTGAACTTTGAATTTTTACTACCACTGGTTTAATGCTGTTATTTAGGTTATTTTATTGGTGTTCATGTGATAAAATAAGCTCTATTTTTACTTTGGTTGTAGAGCTAATATTAATAACAAAGGTAATGTTTGTGCTTAGCATACGTGTTAAAGCAAGCATATATTTTTGTTTTAATTTTTTAGTACTTGTTCTACCTTTTCGAAAATATAATAGTTTTAATTTATAATTTGTTTGACTCACTTGCATAAAATATTTTCATAATAGTTTTTGTAGTTGCTGTAAAAAACATAAAAATAATTCCACAAAAAATGTTACCATTAACTTTTTGCTAAGGTGTATGAATTTAATTTAATTTTCACATGGAGAATTTTCTAAAGAAGTTTTCATCATTTTAAATTACTTAATAATGATGAGTTTATACAATTTTTTTTATTCAGTTGTTGACAACTAATTTTTTGTAATGAAAAACGTTTAACACCACAATAAACCTTTAACTATAATTAATTTTATTCAGAAAAAAAAAAATTGTTACTGTTGTTCTAACTTTTAACCATATAAATATCAAAAGTAATCTAATTATCTAAGTATATTTTTGTATAAGGTTATTGTATATTAGTTAGGCAACTTGTGTAAACTGTAGAAAAACAACCATGAAAAAACATGACGGTTATTCAATCGTCTTTTCTATAATCTTTTGTTATACAACTGTTGATTTACTGATTAACAAAAAAGTAAATAATAATTGCTTTGAAACAGTCAAATAAATGTTTATATTAAAAGTAAAATACAGATTTAATTTTCTTCTTTTAGAAATCCTGAAATTATTTATATTTTAAACGCACAGATTTTAAATAACAGAGCTTCATTCTGTATTTAAGAGTAAAATTTAAAAGTAGTGATTTACTGCATCCACTACTTAAGATCCGGATCCTAAATGTTTTAAGTAGTTTCAAAAAGGAACATATTTATAAAACTCAGTTATTTCAATACCATTAATTTGTAAAACTTGTTAAATACTTGTTTTGTTTAAAAAAAACACAACGTCATTGTCTAAATACATTATTTGTTCAGTAAGCTTTTTTTTTGTAAAAACAAAAAATCTACCTATATGAAGTCTCAGATTAAATGTCAAATTTCAAGCTACCTATACGACTAAACTTGAATTTTGTACCTTGTTAGACGTAAAAGAAAAATAAATTAAATGTTACTTTATTTTTTTAGGGTAGGTGTCAGAAAATCACAGCGTCACTTTAGCACAGGGTGACACTTTAGCACAGAGTGACACTTTAGCACGGAGTTTCATTTTTGCACGTAAAGGTTTTAAACCTTTTGAAATGTTTATTTAAATAATATTTAATTATTTAAAATAATTAACTTAACGAATAAAAAATTAGTTCTAACACTTTTAAAAGTATCGCCCTAAAAAAATTTATAAATGAAGTTTATACTATGGGCTTAAAATGAAATAAGAAAGTTTTTGAATATTATATTTATCACTTTTTATTTAAAACTTACGCTTAAAGTTTAGTCTTATTGGAATTAGTTAAAGAACTTAAAAAAGTTTTAATAATTTTAGAGCTTATATATATTACTAGCTTTATTAAAATAGTTTTATGTCGAAAACTTTAAAGTAAAAGTATCAAAATATTTTCATCTAAAATTAAATAGTAAAACTAGTTAATAAAGTTTTTAAATTTACTTTTGTCTTAGTTTTAAGTATAGCTTAAACTTGTAACTCATTTAAAACTTGCAAATTTTAGTTTACACGTTGCATAGTTCGTTTTTAGATTTTTAAACAATACAGTACCTAATGTGATTTAAGCAAAGAAAAAAAAAGCAAAATAAATTCTGCGCTAAAATGAGACTCCGTGCTAAAGTGACGCCGTGCTAAAGTGACACTCTATGCTAAAGTGTCACTCCGTGCTAAATTGTCACACCGTGCTAAATGTCACTCCGTGCTAAAGTGTCACTCTGTGCTAAAGTGTCACCCGTGCTTTTCTGACCCGTTCCCATTTTTTTAATGGTAAGCTTAACATAATACTTTTATTTACAAAAATTCAAACTATAAGATGAACAATAATTTCTTAAGCATGTGTTTATAATATTAAGTAACTAATTTAGTGAATAAAATTTACTCATATCAACGCCATTAAGCTACAAAGAAACCTATTCTTTTTTTTTTAATTTGTAATGAAAAAATAAAAGTTTTTCGCCGGTTTTTGGAAGCAACCGATTTCACTTTTGTTCGTAATTTTAAATTACCAGCTTCTGAAAATGACATCTCAGAATAAACAAACGATGGTGGTGACGAAAGATACCTTCTTGCAAACCTGGCAAGATGTGTGTGTATTTCTTTTTTCAGTTCCACCAAGACAAGACTTCAGCTTCTTGAACTTTTTTAGCAGATACATTTCCTTTAGCCAAAAAAACTTCTGTCTCAATTTCTTGATCAACTGAACCTTGTTGCTCACTTTCGTTAGTGACTAGTACTTGTTTTCGATTTAAATGTAAAGTAGAACGTCAAAAATTTTTTAAGGAACATCGTTTTTAGGTAGTTGAGCTTTAAGTTTTTTAGGCAGTACTAGAAGAACTTGACCACTTTGACCGGTCTGACGACAACTATGATTTTTTACTTATGTTTTCAGTAGCCTTGAAACCTTCTGTTTGAGATTAGCAGGGTAAAAGTCAAGTCGATACCATGGATCAACAGCTGTTGTGAGTAAAAACAAGCCTTTATCATGAAGGTTTGTTCATGTTCTGTTACTAATAATATAAAATCTTCTTTCGAAAGCCTTTTCTATTTTTTTTTCTGCCAAGGTTGTAGGTCAACTATTTTGCCATGGTAGGCTATTAGCATTATGATTATAAAGCTTTTTTAGTACTGCTGCATGCGGGATTACATTTGACAGCAATGCGTTGTTTTTACTAGACTGCTGCGTTACTATGTAAAAAGATTCAAGCAGTTCTTTAAGGAGGCTAACAAGTTTCAATTCATCAGCTGTAAGAATATTTTCAGGCTAAAATGTTTTGTTAGTCACATAGTTCTAGACGAGGAGTCGGCAAACTGCGGCCCGGGGGCCGCACTAGAATTTACTTCTTAACTAATTTAATATGTTAATGTTCTCAAAAAACAAAAATTAAGTTTTAGTGATTTGTTTAAAGGATAATCTGTCGCCTAAAATTTATTTATTCAAAAAAATTATCTTTAAATATGTTTTTTAAAGAACAAAAAAAATGTTCCTTTTTGGACCTGCCGACCCCTGTTCTAGACACTTGTTTTTAATATTTCTAGTCTTTTCATCATAAGGTAGGTTGAGTTCCACCTTGTTTTAACATCTTGCATAAGTAGCAAGGCTTTTTGCATTGACACTGATGAACCTAAAATGGCCTGGATCTTTTTTAGTTTCTCGCACGCTGTAGAATATAATGATGAAAGTGGCCAACAGTTTGAAGGGCCTTAGCTATTAACATAAATATGTTATTTTCTTGAAACAGTGAATCCTTAATTCTCAGTTGAAGCGTGTGAATGAAACAGGGTGCTGAAGAGGGTCCTAGCAATAACATACCAGCCTTCATGTTAAATGCAATGTCGCGCAGAAAAACGTGAATGCGATTCATATTAATACCCCAATTTTCAAGCACCTCCTTTATGTTTTCACAAATATTAAAGCCAGTGTGTGAATATTCTATTTCCATGCAGTGCAAAGCTCAATGTTTGTACTCAAAGCTTTCATTTAATCGATGCGCTGTCAAGGAGAATAAGATGTCTTTGTCTTAGAATTTGTCCATATGTCACTTATAAATGACAAAAACGAAGCTTTTGATAACTCAGTTTGTACTTTTATCTTCAAACTTTCATGAAGTCTGAGGAAACATTGTATCAGCCAACAGGTCTATGAAACCTTGTTTGATAGTAATTGAAAATGGTTGGTTGTCCATAGCAATCATGTTTTTTTACGAATTTTGATTGCTTTCGGATCGTTTGTTTTCCATTGTTTTACAGAGCTATAACTCTCAATACTAGCTTGGTTCATTGCTGTTAGTTATAGAGTCAGTAGAAGAATATAATCTGCAAGAAATTTACAATTTACTATAATCACTCTAACACATGTATGTATTTGTATGTTTACAACAAATCATTGAATTAACTAAACTTTAGTTAGTCTAGTTTTATATATGATAAGTATTTAAAACACAATGATATAAGTATATAAAACTGAAAGAAGCTGATCGTAGAAAGCAAAATCTTTCCAACCAAACTAGATCCGAATCCAAGTAAAAAATGACCGGATCCGGTAGATTACTACTTAAAAGCGTGCATGTTTAAAAATAGAATATTTATTGAGTTAAAGAAGTACAATTTAGAACAGAAGACGAAAAAAAAAAATCTGACGGCTTCCATACATCAAAAACAAAATCTGTTTCGAAATTTTCCTTCATTCGGGTTCACGCTGAACAGTCTTAGTCTTTCCACGTACTTGTGCGTTCTACTTTATGTAAGTAAAAAAATAATTTCCTAACTTTTATTATAACTAACTAACCAATTTAGTAAAATAATTCAAAAGTTAAAGATGCAATGAGTCAAAAGTTTTAAAACCGCTAAGTTTAAAGACACATCGTTTGTAACAATCCTGCTTATCAGTCTGAATAATTCTAAATAATTTAATTTTTCTTTTTTAATGCTTTCTTACATTTTGATTGCCGTGCATCTACTTTTATTAAGTTAAGAGCAAAAAACTGTTTCGATAATAATCCGAATGGCATCCATGGTTTACAATATTTTAGTGAACAATATAAACAACTCATTTAAAGTTTAATTTTATTCAAAAAGCTTTTAAATTTATGAAATTTCTATTTAATTAAGTTTGCATCTGGATCTAAAAAAAGCAATCTCCAGCCAGATCCGGATAATAGAACTAAAATGTTCAAAACACATTTAAATAAAAAGTTTTATTTAATTCAAACGACTATTTTAAACAATAAACAATAATTTTTATTTAAAATCAAAATAAAAGGTCTGAATAATATGCATTTAGTTTTTTTTTATTTGTTTAAAAGTGAAACACTTTCTATTTTTATCAATTGTGGTTACTTTTTTTTTTTTCTTAAAATTAAAAAGAAATAAAAATTCAAAAATGAAATCAAAAATAAGCATTGGCGAAAGCCATCGTAGTTAAGGCTTAGATTTAGAAAAGATATCCGTGGTGTGCTATTTGATAACCGAAAGGTTCTTGGTGCACCAAGTTCTAGAACCAAATATTTTGAACGTCTTTGTTGTCGTTTAATAAACTATAAAGTATATATATATTCTAGCATAATAAAAAAAAAGAGAAGTCTTCTTTTAGTTTTTTAAATTGTATGACTTCCTCTCAGTATTTGTACAAGTTTTAAGAATGGTTTAAATTTGATATGCTAACATTTGAAAAGACAACTTTATAACCAAAAAGTTATACTTATATTACACTGATTCTTAAGAACACCTTTAAAATATTCAATGTAAAGCAATGTATTTAGGTCGGTATGAAGCTAAATAATGCTGTAAAAGACTGAAAACTTAGTAGAAAGTAATGTAAATTTTTTTTTCAATCTTAAATGCCAAATAAGTTTATTGAATTTAATTTCATCAACTTTATTTATGAATAACGTTAAACAACATACGGCCTGCAGGTAAAATCCTGCTTGCGATAACATATTTTTTAAAATGACAATTTTTACTAAACAATTTTATAAAGAACTGTAACAACTTTATTTTTCTTGACTGAACGAAAAGCCAATACTTGCAAAATATTTCTAATACTACTTGATAAAATTAATTAACAACATTAACCGAAAAACTGTTATAATTTATAACGAACTTTCGTAATTTAGAGTTATTAGCAGTTTAGCCAATATAAAACTTTAAGAATATTAATGAAATTGAACTAATAACTTGAATTTTTACAGTTTTTAACCTTTACAAATCTCTGAAAATTATTGTGGTTTTAATTAAAGATATTCAGCCAATTTACAAGTTTGAAGAAGTTAAAACATAATAATTTATGTCCCCTTCCAATAAACTTTTAAAATGTATTAAACTTGTTGTTATGTATTGAAACTTCATCATCATCTGTCGTGGACAAGACGTTAAAAGGTATCCGTGGTGTGCGGCTCGATAAGCGAAAGGTTCTTCGTGCACCAGGTCCTAGTACCAAATATTTTGTTGGCGTTCAATTAAATTAATATATACCATGAATGTAAAACTTTTTTATATAAAGTATTTAAAGTCTAAAAAGTTTTGATAACTAAAAATTTTTGTTTACTGTCATTTTAAGTATTAGCTTTTACGAGTTTTGAACGTTTTCAACACTACTCTTGTCCAGGACTAGAAGTTAAAAAGTATTCTATTGGTGTCCAACTAAATAACGGAAAAGTCTTTCGTGCACCAGGTCCTAGAACCAAATATTTTAAGCGTTTTTTTTGTTTAAAAATAAACTATAAATATTGTACGATAAATTGGTGTCAAACATAACTCTAAATATTTGTTCAGTAAATACCAAAGTTAGTTACTTAAATTTAGAACTTTAGGTAGTGATCTACCGGATCCACAACTTTTAGATTAAGAATTTTTAAACTAAGATCCGGCCAGATCCGAATCCAGGTAGTTGAATTCGATAGATCACTTATTTTAATATTACAATGTAAACAAACTAAAAGTACAAGTTTTTTACTAAATAAATAAACATTCATCTGACTTTATGAATAGTCAAGTCATTGTGTATACATACCAGTAAAAGCTGTTTTAACTTTAAAATTAGGTTTGGCACCAAACTTGGTAAAAAGTAGTTTGTTTAGTGTAAAAAAAATCAAGATTTTAAGTATTTAAAATAATTATCTAAACTCTATTGCCAGGAATTTTTAACACTTATCACACCACTTTTTACTAATTCCAGTTGGCACTATCTTGTATAGTCGGATTTGTCTAGTACTTTAGTATATAGTAACGTGTTTTGTATATAGAAACGTGTCTTGTCCGAAATGTAAAACATTGAAACTAGTATTATCCGGAAAATGTATTAATTTATACGTATTTTGGATCGTTTTCAAAACTTAACTTAGACAATATAGATTTAAGTTCGTTAAGACACGTTATAGCATAGTTCGTTAAGAAAATCTAAGGCAGTTCATAAAATACATAAGGTAATGAGTTTTTCGTTTTCAAACGCCTACTTTAGTTTGTTACTAAAATTTACATTTTAATTTGTGTTGGAAATCAAACTGTATTTTATTAAAACTAAGATAAGGAAAACTGTTTTGTGTATATAATAGTTATTTTTACATGCTTACTCGTAGTTTTGGTTAGGAATTTAGAATTGCAGTTATTAATGGACTGCAAACAACCTTTGATGAAATGTTTCTATATTTTTCATTAATTTAGCCGCTAATTTACAACGCTAACGCTGAAAACTAATTGTAAGTATATCTTGAGTTCTTATTTTTTTCTAGACTGCTGCTAAATATACAAGTATTGTCTGTTTTCATAACTGGCTATCTTACTGTTTATAGAACGACAAAAAAAAGAGCTCAAAACTAAAGTCTCAAAAAGAGACCAAAGACCTGGACAACGAAGGAGCCTTTCGGTTATTAAGTCGTACACCATTTGGATACAGTTTTACGTCATTGTCCAGGACCACAGTGATAATATTTACGTTTACAAAATAATACATAATGCTAATTCGTAGCAGATACTAAACTAAATTTGAAATCTTTGCACAAGTATCTAAAATGTATTTACAGTATTAAAATCGTTGTTGTAAGGCTAGTTTACACAAAAAACAACTCAATAAGTAATTCGACTACAGTTTATTGTCTAAATAAATATTAGTTAAAATGGTTCGAAGTTTTCTTTGATCCCATTTTCTTCGATGTACCTTTTGGCGTAGTTCACCCACTGAGGGTGATACACGCTTCCTTCACCGTCCTCTTTGGCAACGTCGAAGTAGTGTCTGTAAAAAATATTTGTTTTGAATTTAGAAATTTAGTAGGTTTCAACCTGCAAATCTGTAATGAAATTATCAAAATGACGAACTATGCAAAATTTAATAAAAAATTACTTAAATTAAACAAAAAGTTTAAAGTCATATAACAATAAATTGTTGTATAAATATTAGTGCTATATAGTGGTAAACTATATAACTAAAGAAAATTGAAAATAGACAAGGTTGAGTTGAAATCTGAAAACTGCACAAAGAAACATTTGTTATACTGTATATTGTTTACAGGTTAAGTAAGAAGTAGAATCTACAGAAAATATAAGTATTTGTTTAAATTGCAACCCTACTTGTGTTAACATAAACGTGTAAAAAGTTACATAAGCAGTAAAAGCCAAATGCTAAAATTTACAACTGTAAGTAGCAGTTAATAAATTTTCGATTTAAAAATGATGGGTATTTAATAAACTCTACAAAAACCAAAAACTGACTTCACTTATACAATTTAAAATTTTAAATAGAGGTATTCAAATACTTCTGATAGAAGATATTAAAACATTTTTTTTCTTAACGCAAATATGTTTTAACAATTTTCATCACTTTGTATACTATTGTAGTAATAAATAAACAAATTTAAACTTCTACAGTTTGCTAAAACAATCAACAATAATAGAAAAAATAAACAGAGTAGCACAACTAAAATTAAAAAAAAAACGAAATGAATTGATTAAATATTCAAACTGAATAATCGAATTAATTTTTCCATAATTGTAGCTTTTATAAGTATAGCATCAATTTTAACAAGATCAAAAAAGTTGTAATGTCTATTAGAATACTAAAACTTCTTCTATGTAACGCTTCGCACAATCTAGATTCAACTTAAATATACTTTACAAGATTAATGGCAACAAGGGTTCAATATATATGATTAATTAACGTTAACCATATTATCCTCGTTAAACATACTCTATACACTAACTAACATAACAAAAACGAACCATTCTCTTTAACTTAATCATTACAGTTTACACAAAAACTTAAAAAGTTTTAAATATTTAATCAACATACAAAAATAGAAAAAACCTTTCCGTCTCGCCCCTGAAAGAACGAACAGTGATGATCAGGATGCGCTTTTCATTGTCCATCTTCTCGCTCTCTATCTCCGACATGCGGAAGTGCTGCTGGTAGCGTTTCGGCTTGTAGCACGGGTGGTAGATGACTTGCTTCTTGTCAAAGTACAACTCTCCCGCAAGCTCGAACTTTCTGTCAAGGACCTGAAAGTTTTTTGATGCTCGTAAAAACTTGTGATAAACTTAAATTAAATGAAAAAAAAAATTTAAAGCGGTTTGGGTTACAGTTTTAAAATATAACTGTAAACAAGATTTAAAAACTATTAGCAACTAATAAAAATCTCAAGATTAATTCAAAAAACCTACTTTAGACATTTAATTGAAAACTGCTTAAAAAATTTACACCTTGGTTTTAGCAATAGTTAAACGACATTATTAAGTTTATATAATATAAGCAATGAAAAAAAAGTTTAAGGAAATTTATTAAAAATAATCGATAAAAATTATAAAATTTGACTTATTTAAAACTTAGCTAAAACTTTAAACTACCTTCTACTGTATTAATGCAAAACATATCAAGTTATATCAAAGTTTGACTTTCACAATTACTATATTAATACAAGTTTTTTACTTAAACTTTAACCACCTCCTGAGGGATGTCAGTGGAATCAGTGACGTGGCTGTCAAGGTACCTGACCTTGTATATGAAGTGCGCACCGGATTTGAACTTTTCAAGGTCGGTCATCTTAGGTCTCGTATAAATTATTCTACAAATTTCTGTTATATTTAAATATTTGCTAAAGTAAAACTTTGTTTGACTAAAATTTAAACTGATAAAACAATTTATTATGATACTGAACAAATTATTTATTTTTTAACTAATATACTGTGTGCGTTTATATTGTTAAGCATGTTTTGATAAATATGTATTTAGATAAAATATATAGTTTTTACATTAAAACCTATAGTAAGTTAGTTTATTGAACACAATAAATAAAATCAAAAATTTGGTCAATGGTGTTTTTAGCATGGTTTTCCAAAATCAATTACATAAATGCCCACTTGGCTGAGATTTAAAAATAATCGCCCTATTTTACAGATCACCCCTTTACGAGTTAATTGTCAAAATAATTTTAAGCTATTTTATTAGTTAATACTCCCTGATAGACAAGATTAATTATAAAAGGGCTATATTGCCCACTTTAGGAAATCCTAGTATGAAAAAAGGTATGGTTTTGGCTTATTTTGTTACTTATGCTGAAAAATTAAACACAAACTAAAATATTAAATCTTATATCTATATCTTAATGTTTGTACTCATATTTGCATTATTTGACGTTTTAAATGTAAACCGGTTTTCAGTTATCTAAAGACTTTCTAACAGCACTATAAAGTTTTATTTTTTTATTATTCTGTTAATCTATGATTTCTATCATTACTTGGTTAAATAATCTAAATTGAATGGCTTAAACACTAGTTAAAGTTTCAAAACTTTATGCTTTCAATAAAATGATTATTATATAACTTTAAATTATACTATACTTGTACTATTAGAAAATATATTGACTTCTTTTCTATGAGTATATAAATGTTTAAACAAATTTATGCATAATTTAACTGATAGTATGCCAAACAACTAAAATAATAACCAATTTCATTAAGAAACAACAACTTAACTGTAAATGCATCCTAACATGGTAAAATTCAAAACTTAATATAAAGCTTTTACTAATTTGTTTGAATTAGTTCACTGAAATACTTATACTGTATTCTTCTACTGTTTTTATTGTTTTATATTAGCCAAGCATTAACAAAATGACAAAAAAGTAATTTGCTTATTGAAAATTATGTTGTTTTAGAATAACACAAACTAACTATAAGCTTAAAACAACAGCTTTTATTATCTAACTTCTGTTAAATACCCAATTTCAAACAATTTGCTAATTAGTCAAACTTTGGTACACTATTAAGTTATTAGAAAATTTAACTGTATAGTTTATATTCAAACATTTAAACTTAACTTTGAATAATATTCAGAATTTTTTATACCTCTACAGTTTGTAAAAGTTTAAATTAAACAATTCACTACAATGCTTGAGACTTTTAAAAACTATTCCAATTTTTTTGTTTAAAAGGCATAGAGGGGTTAAAGGTTTTTGACTGTTATAGTAACTTTGCACATAAAATAAAACAACGTTCATGTTTTTTTATTTATAAAGTGTAGTTGAAAGTAAGGGAGGTTGGCGACCCAACATCTAAATGTTTACTTTGGTCTGGCTAATTGTCTTAGGGTAGATTGTCAACCAGACCTTGTTGTTCACCCTTTGGCTGCAGGCAGCGTGGCACTCTACGGTATTTACACTCGGGGCTAACTGCAGGCAAAATCTTGTTTTCACCATAAATGTTTGAAGTAATGATATCTTAATTATTTTATATATATTTTTTTATCTTTCTAATATGAGTCTTAATAATGCTAGGAGCTACTTAAGCTTTGCTGAAACAATTCTAACAAATAACTAAACTGACATAAATTAATTTCACGATAATCGAGTACAAATTACTAATGAAAATCCTTAAGAAAATCAACGATTTATAAATCAAAAACAAAGATAAAAACTTAAGATAATTTTAAAATGTAAGTTGTGTAAAAAAAAACTTTATCTTTAAAAAACTAGTAAATCTTTTACGACAACGCTATAAACTCTAGAAAAAACAATAGTTAAAATAAGAATAATTTTAAGAGGCTTAACTTGTATAAAACTAGCTGTTTTATATTAAATAGTTAAAGTAAATAACTGAATTATTAAGCCAAAACAGAAAATGCAAAAAACCAGCATATAGCTGGTAATTTCACTGCTTAACTGCATAAAAAAATGTTCAACTCTTTTCTATTTAAACTGTTTATGTGGATGAATAAAATGTGTGCAGGCGACATTTGATTGGTTCATTTCTGAATCATACGATATGACGCAAGCTCGAGTCATAAAATTCTTCTTTTATTTCTCTTTTTTATCCGTGCCTTCCACACCTGGCGCTCTAACTCATCTTTTACTCTTTGCTCCGTAACGCTTGGATGAGCATGTGCCTTTTCACAATGCAGTTTGATGTACTTTACATAGTTGAGCCTAGTTTAGTTTTTTCTGTATGAATAAGCAGTGAGCATTTTTTTTTTGTCAACATTTTCTAAAAATATTTTAAATAAATTTAAAAAGCAAAAATCTTGATAATTTAGAAAATATAAAATTTTCAGAAATTTTTAATGTCGATAAACAATTAAAATACTTCCAGAAAAAATTAAGTCTAGTAAAATGGACTTTTTGTATTTTTTAGATTTTACTTGAACTATAAACCATTAAAATTTAATAATTTTGATACTAGTCTAAATTATTTTTACATTACTATTAAAATAAGAAATCTAATATTAATTAGTGTAACAAAATTAAAAAAAAAAACTTTATACTAAAAGCTATTGTATATCAATACTAGAAACAAAAAAAAAATTATGTCTAATGAAGTTTAAAAGAATAAACAAACATATAGTTAGAACATATATGTTCAGCTAGATCAGGGTTTCCCAAAGTAGGCGATATCGCCCCCCTGGGGGCGATTTTGGTATGTTGGGGGGCGATAAATAGTAAAGGGGCGAGAGGGTGGGCGAAAACTAGTAATTGGGCGAAAAGGGGGCGATTTTAAATTTTTCTGCAGACATTTAGTTTTCACTTTTTAGCTTGCTTTTTTACTTATTTTAGCCTGCTATCAAATATCTGACCCTGAGGTAAAACTTAAACAAAATAAGTCCATTTCGTTTACGTGAAATTTAGAGAAAAATCAAAAAGTTTAGGACTCCTCTTTTCAAGTAATTTACATATTTTCATTCATATCTTTTCTCATTTAACAACTACATAGGTCATAGACGAATGGAAATCCTCTCACCATTTCATAACCTGATATATATGCCATTTGTGATCATAACTGCTTTGTAAAAGTCTATGTTATCGATTATAAACTAATACCCTATGATATTTCCAATTGTTTCTTGAAAAGTCACTTAGTTAGACAAAAAAAAATATATTAAAGTCAATTTTGCAATAGAATAAAAACGTTGTAATAAATTAAGATAAATTTTGTAAGTTTTGTTTTTGAGCTTGCACTACTAAATTTAAAAAAAGTAACTTTTGATTATCATGTATTAACATATTTCTTATTTATGTTTGATAATTCTTAAAGAATTGAGATGGTTATAAAAAGGAAACTGTCTAGAAAGGTTTTTAGCTGTTTTTAATTCAGTTATTGATTATTTTCTTAAAAGGATAAGGTATTGGCAGAAAATCTTGTTAAAAGAAAAATAAAAGAAATAAAAATGCTTATATGTCAGACTTATATGGTAAGTTCTACCATCTGAACAAAAATTTACAAGATAAAAACTTGAACCTTGTGAAAGTCATAAGTAAGAGTAGTTTAGTTAATAGTACAAGTTTTAGAAACCAACTTGAACTGTAAAGAAAAAATTTCAAAAATAATCAGTTTGCAAGTTTGGAAAACTGAAAACTTTAAATAAGTGAAAGTGATGTAGAAGTGATTTCATCTCATCTGAAACAGTTTAAAAGTGACATTGATAAACGGTTTAATTACATTTCTTGATTAAATGTAACGAAGTGGATTATGGATCCCTTCGAAGCAGATCTTTTGAAGTAAACGTTTACTTATAAGAAACCTTCTCAGACTTACAAACTGACCTTGAACTTAAAGTAAATTTTTTGAAATAACGATAAAAAAGCTTTTTGACTTAACAAAAACTAAGGCAAAAATTTTCCATCATTTGGGAGCAAGTTAAATTGTTGTTTATAGCTTTTCCTTGTAGGTTGTTGAGAAACCTTACAGTTCTGTTATCAACATTTTTAGCAAAAGATCTTATCTAGATATTTGTAATTTGTGATTTTTTGGGATATTTCTTATTTGACCTGATTTGTATTGTATTTAAGTATGCATTTTTTAATAAAAATATATTAATTTATTAATTCTAAAACAGGTTTGCTTAATGCCTAATGAATATAAATGATGGTGACTTCCTCTTTAGTTCGCACTTTTTGCCAAAAAAAAGTACTTTCTTAAATTTGACTTAAATAAAGTCTATTACTAACTAATTATTAGTAAAACAACAATATTTATAATATTTTATAGCTTATACAGAACTATTGTTTTAAATGAATGCTTATTTTATGTTTTAGTTGTTTTTATGTTTATTTATAGCATTATTGCATTATAATAAATTGAAATCTTCCACTTGTATAAAAAATTATCATGTTTTCTTGAGTTCGCACTTTTTGGTTTTGATTTGTTCAAAGTGTGAACTCAAGCAGAAGTCTATTGTATTAATTAAGTGGTTTATGATTTTAAAGTTAGTACTAGTTTTGTTTTGACCTGGTTAACTTTGTAGTTTATACTTGTCTTTTACATCACACAAAAAAATAATAAAATAGTGATTTAAACTTTTATTTCAATGATACTTTTTTGACAGATTTTTGTTATTACTTGTTGAATCTGCATAAATAAAAATAAAAATGATAACCATTAAAGTTTTTATTTCAAAATAGATTATTTATGCTTTAAAAGAGTATATATTTGATTTGAGGTCTCTATTTGAAATGACTTCAATTTTTAATTTAAATTTTTTTAAAGTTAGTTTTACTTTCTAAGCTGAATTATTATTCTAAAAAATGTATATTTTAAGGAGATTGAAACAATTAGTACAACTATTTTTTTTTATCTTAGTTCATAATATTTTGAAAGTTAAAATGTGTTTTTTATTTTAACAGTTTAATCCTAGCTTTAAATTTTTCACTATTTTTCCCTGTTAAATTATTAGAGGCTGACAGATAGATTAAGAATTCATTTCTGAACTGAATTAAATAAGCCATCAAAAAGACTGCTACAGTTACAAAACAAATTTTTAACCTAATAAAAAGTTTTTTTAATTGATTATTTCCTATACACAGAAATAACTGTAAATCCTTTAGTTCGTTTTTTAGTTAGTTTTCTTTAGTTAGAAAATAAAATTGTTAGAGTTAAGGTTTAATTTTTCAAAGGTTATTTCAAATAAAACACTATTTTATGTTGTTCTACTATAAAACATATAGTTAAAAAAGATTAAAATTAAATTTAAACTTCACAACTAACTTGCCTATAATATTTCTTAGTATTAATAATAATAATTTTACTGTATTAACAGATGCTAGTAATGAAACCAGTTTTCATGTGAGACAATCGACCAGTCGGTCAATCTTCCTCAAACTAGATCAGCAAAGATATTTTAATATTTATTCCATAATGTGTCAGATAAGATATTTATTCTTTTTTAGTTTTTTAATATCTGGTATAGAAATATTTAAATATGCTTATTTATAAAATAGTTTAAGTATATTGTGCGGCTTAAATAAGTAAATGACTTCTAAATTTCCGAAATTCGTTATATGAGAGATTATTATAATGTCAGGTTTCAGTTAAGATTTTAGATGGGTAACTTACGGTCGAGATACAGTCAAATTTCGGCCCGCTAAATAACTTGAAAACTACTTGTGCAACACAAATAAAATTTAGTTTTTTGATAATTAATATTTTGAAAAACGCTTTCATTTTGGTTTTTAGTTTACATCAGTACTTCCTAGATCACAATAGTACTAATCATTTTATTACTATTTTGCTCGAGTTTTTTAATTTTCTTGTATGTTAATTTTTAAATTACGCAGCCCGCAAGTACATTTTTTAGCATTTCAAAACTAAAAAGGATTTTTTAGTAAATATGACTTGCTGACTACAAAATTTGTCTACCACTAACCTAAGGATTCATTAGTTTCAAAACAATAAATATTTAAAGAAAATTGATTACAGAATACATAGGCTTTTTATTAGTTAAGTATTTTAATACACTTTACTGGGCTTATTAAAAAAATAACTGTAAATTATTTTCTCAAGCCCTGAAACTACTTTTACCACAACCCAAAAGTGCATGCATAAGAAGTACCAGACTAAATTACATTTCGAACACAACTTTTTTGGCTAAAAAGTGCGTAGTCGAGAATAAAATTACTTTATTTTTTAGAATACTGGGGGCGATTTTTTCTTTTCAAATTTCTCAAAAGGGGGCGATTTCGTAAATTAGTTTGGGAAACACTGAGCTAGATTCATAAAGTACAGTAGGCTAACAATTTCAACAGTTTAATAAAAATAGTTTTAATAATAATTATTATTAAAATAATAGTATATCTAAATAATTTAAATAACAATACTAAAATGACACCGTGCTAAAGTGACGCCATGCAAAAGTGACGCACTGTGCTTAAGTGACACCGTGCTGTTCTAACCCGCAATTTTGTTAGTTTAATTTGTGCGGATCTTAAAAATAAACAATAGGTTTTAGTTCATAAAAAATAATTTAAGAATTAACTTTAGCTATAAAAAAAAATTTTTAGTTTATAGGTATATGTTGCAAACAGTTAATTTTTACAAATTAAAGTGATTAACTGTTTTTATTTGTGACTAAGGTATGTGCAAAACAGAGTTTTTTAACCTTAAAGTATCTTTTTAAACTGTTTTTGATAATGGAATGTTTTCACTCTTTTTATACTAAATATTCTATCTAAATATTTTAAGTTACGACTAACTGATAAAAATATTATAATATTTTTATCAAAACAGTAAAATAATTTATTATTTTTAAACGACAAAAAAACTAACAAATAAAAAATGTAAACTTTAATTAATTTAAAAATGATAAATTTTGTAAATGATTCTTTAAATTCTAAACATTTCAAGGTATTATTTGTTCCGATTATTTTATTGTGTTTATGTTATTGATAAAAACGTGACAAACTTTAAATGTAGTTTAGTTTAACTGTAATATTATTTATTTTAAACTAGTTATATCCTAATCAGTTCTTATGACAGAGATAACAGGGATGTATCTCGACTTCAATTGTAAATACGTTTCCAAAACTAGAACAGAATATCTAATGCTTCTGAAAGTATAGCAATTTCAAAACTTATAAAATTAAGCTTAGTCCTGTACACGACGTTAAAAGGTATCCAAGTGGTGTACGACTTAATAGCTGAAAGGTTTTTTCGTACACCAAATCCTGAGACATATACCTTTGAGTGTTTTTCTTGTCGTTCAATAAAAAATACAATACATAGTTTACCAATTGAAATTTAGCATATTGTGCAACAATTATTTGAGTATGATACTTAATTTACAACAAACGAACGTTTTTCTTATCATATTCAATACAAAATTTATGCATAAAAGAAATTTGGAGTTCTGATAAACCTGCTTTTAAGCACTTACTTAGTCAAGACATATGATGATCTAAATGAATAAAACTATAATGTTTACATCAGCTAAGTTTACAAAATAAAATTACGGCAACCCTGCTCTGTAACCAAGTAGAATAATCATTGTTGACATTATTAATTTCTTTTAAACATATTTTGCTTAATAAAACAAAAAATATTTCAAGTTTTTATTTAGCACAAAATAGATCATAACGACTATTTTTAAGCATTCGCTAAATATGTATTATACAATAAGATATACAAGACACACAATTTCAAAAAAACTAGATATATTTCGAGCAATTCTCATCAGTATAGTACATAGCTAATAAGAGACAAAATTTTACACACTTATATAGTAACCAAGTAATCAAGTATTTATAAAGTAATCAAGAGATTAATGAAAGACAAAAGAAATTAGAAAAAATAAAATAACTTAAGTTTATATTCGTTTTAATTGATCTACAGTAAAACTAAACATGAATAAAATGAAAACAATAATTATAAAGTGTTACGAAAATAAAGAAACAGTATAATCAAAATATTTTTGCTTACATAAAACAGGTTTCTTTAACAAAATACAAATGGCTTCTAATTTAATCAAATCGAAAACATTACTACAAGTTTTGATAATTTTAAATCTATTAGAGTTAAAAGATTTCTTTACATTCGTTGACAAAATTAAAGGTATGGAAGAAAATAATACGTTTTTTGCGTCGTTTGATGTTAAAAGTCTTTTTACTAACGTACCGTTGGAAGAGGTCATTGAAATTTGTGTTGATACATTGTATAAGACAAGTAAACCTACAATTAACAGAATGAATTTAAAAAATACTTTTGAAACTTGCAACTTTTGGCATTAAGTTTAGTTTTAATTCCTTAATTTACTCACAATAAGACGGGATAGCCATGGAATCCCCCTTGAGACCAACATAGGCTAATAATTTATGCGTCATTTTGAACTAAAAATTATTCCTGCTTACGAAAAAAATTGTTGTACTAAGGTATGTTGATGACTGTTTTTTATTGGTTAGAAGCGAGAAAATTATTGATGATTTTTCAATATTTTGAATAATGCTTATAAATCTCTCACTTTCACAATGGAAAAAGCAAACAATAATGAACTTGCATTTTTAGATGTACAAGTTTTACGAGAAGAAAATAGATTTTTAACATCGGTTTATAGAAAAAACCTTTACAAGATGTTATTTTAATTTTAGTCAAACTCTATTTTAAAGGGAAAAGTAATTCTAATCAAAACTTTGTGTCATCGTGCACACAAAATTTGTTTCCCAGAGCTGATACTAAGTGTAATCTAACAGATCAAGTTATTATTAAACAAAACGGTTACCCACAAAAATTTGTAAATAAAACAATTTATTTACATTTGAAAAACTTGGATAGGTTAAAGATATTAGGACCTAAAAAATGTGTAGTTACTTTTAAAACCCATTCATTGATAAAAGTTTAGAAATGTTAAAAAATAATATTAGACAATTGATAAGAAATGCTTATTATTTAGCAAACCGTAGAATCGTCTTCACCTCTAAACCACTATTAACACCAGGTTGTAAGGATCCAATATCAAACTTAAATAAAAGTATGATAATTTACCAATACAGCTGCTGATGTAAAACAAGCTGTATTGGATTAACAACAATACATCTAAAGAAACGGATAAAAGAGCATGTACTTAAGAGTGTAAATAACTTTTGCTTTTCAGATACAAAAGTTTATAAATCAGTCAAGGTTTTAAAAGCATTTAAACGTTCATCTATTGCAGAACATTTGGTTAATAATTCAACTTTTGCAAACAGTTATTATCTGAACAGATTTAAAATTATTAAAACTTATTATAATGTTTTCGATTTGATTAAATTAGAAGCCATTTGTATTTTGTTAAGGAAACCTGTTTTATGTAATCAAAAAGATTTTGATTATACTGTTTCTGTGTTTTTGTAGTACTTTATAAGTGTTGTTTTCATTTTATTTATGTTTAGTTTTAATGTAGATCAATTATAACTTAAGTAAACTTAAATTTGTCTAATTGTTACTAACTGCTTTTGTCGTTTATTAATCTCTAGATTATTCTACGATTATTTAATTACTTGGTTACTATATAAAATTGTAAAATTTTAAATATTTTTAGCTTTGTACTCTACTCTTTGCTCGAAATATATCTAATTTTATTGAAATTGTGTGTCTTGTATATCTTATAGTATAATTACTGGTCTTTTATGTTCCAATAATTAAAGATTTATTGTTTAAAATTTGTTACATTAATTATTTCATTTATTTGTTCAAAATTTAAATTGAGTCTTTTGTGTTTTAAGCAAAATCTATTTTGAAATGTTCAAGATCTTATACTTCTGAAAATTAGATTAAAATTAACTATTTTAAGTTCAATAAGTGTTACATACTTGACATTACTTGCTATCTTATCTTATTATTTTATAGGTTAAAAACGGTTAAAAATTGTACTACTGTTTATTAATTAAAAACTAATACAATGTTTTGTTTTTGTTTTGATGCTTTGTATAATCCTTTGCTAAAGGCTAAAAACTATTTATTTACTTACTTTTATTCGTGAAATACACAAAATAATAACCTATCGATGTGTAAATTTCAATAGATCACGGTATGTAAGTTAGAACACTGTAGCCACAAAATAGGTACCAAATACTACTTGAAATCTCAATACAGACGCGATTAGTTTTAAATGTTAAAGTTTTAATAAAACATTAAAATGTGTTTTCTTTTTTAACACGCTGTGGAGAAATCGAAAAGATTCACACTTTAAGAAGTGAGCACCTACCACACAAGGTATAAAGAAATATCGAAAGTTTCTAAATATAAAAACTTAAAAGAAATCATATCTTAACTTGATTGATGTAAATATAGTTCAAACAGTTTGAATAAAAACATGCAGATTATATTTAATCACGTGAGCAAACAAATATTGACGTGAAAAACCCGGCTATTTAATGTTTGACATTATAATTCCAACAATTTAAATTGTAAGTTTTAAAATTGTCAAGTGTGAAATGTTAATAATTTAAATGATGACAATTAAGATTTAAATTTTTCAAACTACAACAATTTAAATTCTATTTCATATGTCAGTACTTATAACTAAAAATAACTTTCACCTCACAATGAATTTAGCTTATAATATATAATAGTTACACATGTTAATTATTTATAAGCTATTATCTTAAACTTTATACACTACTAAAATGTTTATACAAACATCAAAAATTTACAGTTTAAAAAAAACTTAATTTATGTAGTCCAAAACAGTAAATTAAAAAAAAATCAATTTAAAAGTTTAAATGTCATGTTTTAAAAAAACCGGATTTCATCTAATCTGTCCAAAAAACAAATTATAAAACTGTGATAAGCCGTTAAGTTGATAATGTACACTTATAACTGTCACTAAATGATGTCTTACAGACTTATTATGACTAATCGTAATCAAAGGCAAACAAAAATTAAGTTGAATATTTTATTGTCAAATTTAAAGAGTTATAATTTTAATTGTCATAAATTTGAATTAACTTAGTTTGTATTCTCTGAATAGTAGTTGAAATGTCGCATTTAAGAATTTGTATTTACGGAATTCAATTGTTAAAATTTGAATCGTTATGAATCCAGTCATCTTAAAATTTATCTTTAAAATAAAGTTATGATACTAACTACTATTTAGTGTTATAACAGTAAACTTTGTTTTATAACTCTAAGGTTTTACGGAAAAGACTTTTTTTTTAATAATATCAAGGTTTGTACCTTGTGTTTTGTATTATAGTTCGTGTAATTTACATTCACAGTAAACATTTTCTAAACTTTTTAGATATTTATTTAGATGTAAGACTTAAGCATTTGGTTTTAATATTTTTCATTATTGTTAATTGCATTTGCTACAAAACTGATAGTTCAACCAGATAACAAATAGTGAAAGTTAAATTTTTAGATATATGATTAAAATGGGTGATTAACGCCAATTAAAAGATTTTTATTTGTTGGAAATTAGCTTTTTTAATAAACATCATTTTATTTTTTAGCATTTCCATTTCTGTTTCTTTAAATTTAATTATTTTTTAAAATACGGCTAAAAACTTACTTCAAGAATATTGTTTATACAACGACAAAAAAGCGCTCAAAAAGATTGGTCTAAGGACCTGGGGTTTAAAGGAACTTTTCATTTATCGAGTTGAACACCACAAGAAAGGAAATTTTGAGCAGTTATAAATAAACTCTATTCTTAATATTTTTATTCAAAAACATTTCTATATCACAGTTAGTGTTAGACTAACATTGTATTTTATTTAAAAATTTTAATTATTTTTTGATATGGATCACATTGTTTATAAAAATGTAGAAATTTATAAAAATTGCTTATAAAAATTTGGATTGTTTTTACGTAAATTGTCATGTTACTAATTTATATAACTTAATTATTAATACCCGGGTTTTAGATGATATAAAACTTTTATGCTATTTTAGCTACATTACTAATGCTTATAAGTTTAATTACTGAAGGTTGCCAGAACTTCCAAATATAAAGATTGTTGAATAATAAATCTGACTGTTTTAATTAAAAACTTTATGTATAAGTAATTTTGGGTGAATCATAAAAATCTCGCAACTACGGTTTAATATATCAAGTATTTTTATTAATTGTTTTTAGTTTATAGTGAGTTATAGTTCCAATAAAGAGCTCAACTGAAAACCAGCAAGTAAACATTAATTAAACAATTTCAGATTGAGAGTTTTATTTAACACGTCGTTTCCTGCAAACGCAATCACGATTTGAAACTCTATAAAGTAAGATAGACAAAGCCATATATACTACTATTAGATGCTACTAATCGACACCATTTAGCACTAATTGTATTCTTATTACAACTGATTAAATTAAATGAGCTTGCTAAGTTGACAAAAAGATTCCAACATGTTTAATAGCTAATTAAGTAAAAAACTTATGGGATACGTACAAAATAGATAAGTAAATTAATAAGTAACTAGAAAACACAAATACAACAATAATACAAAAAGAATAAAAAGTAAAAGTAAATAAAAATGCAAGCACAAATGTAAAATACTTATAAAATTTGTAAATACGGACATGGCAATGTTATGATTTTAAATAAAATTTAGCGAAGTGTCTGCATTTGCCAATTAACTGAGTTCTGGAGTTGAAGGATGATTTTTTGTCGGCAAATGCTATTTCCAGTCTTTCTACTTTGCACAGGGAGCAAATTTTGCTCGGTTTGCGTTGATTAATTTATGCATTATTTTCAACTTGATGTTTTTCTTGGTCATTTCTTTGTTGAATTTGGCAGCCTGAATGAAAGAGCTCAGTTTCGTCGATTCTCTCAGAATTTTGTTTCTGAAGCTATGCTCGTTGTATCTTATTTTAAAGTTTCTTGCAGTAGATCCAATATAATGGTGATCTTTGTTATTGTGTGTTACCGTGCCTTTGTATTAACACTTCTGGAAAGGCTTTTGGCTTCCACTGGGCATGATGTTTTAACTCCCCGATTTCAAGAAAAATTATAGGCTTTGAAAATGATTTATTTGACCTGTGCAAAAACCTAAAATCTAAGAATAGCAGTTCCAAACACCAAAATGAGCTAAGGAAATAAATTAACGAAATAAAAGATAAGAGAAAAATCATAGTTAAGGCTGACAAAACATCAAACATGTACAAAGTTGACATAGATCTCTACAACAAAACGCTAATGGACAACATGACTGCGAGCTACAAAAAGGCACCAATTTGAACCTTAAACAACGTAAACAACGAAGGTGCAGGAATAATTTCAAAGAATAAAATAAAAGGAAAAATTAGAAGATTTACTGACAATAATGCATTTATTACCTTTAAAGACCACAAGGAAAACTTTCCTTATAACCTAAAATGCAGACTCCTGAATCCAGCAAAATCGAGTACTGGAATAATCAGTAGAAATATTTAAGACGAAATAATCCCTAAAATTAAAGAAAAGACTAAATTGCAACAATGGAAAAATACCGATAATGTTATAACATGGTATTATAAAATCACCAACAAAAGTATTTACACATTTGATATAGAGGAATTCTATCCAAGTTATTGAAATCTATCGAATTTGCAAAAAAAATACACGAAAATAACCAGCTCAGACATAGAAATAAGACTGCACTCTTGTAAGAAAGTTCTTTTATACATGTCAACGAAGTTTAGATAAAATAATGCAAAAGAAGACCTATTCGACGTGCCGATGGGAAGTTACCATGGCGCTGAAATTTGCGAGTTAATCGGTTTGTTCCTATTAAACAATCTGAACCAAATTTTATCTGAAGAAAACTTCGGGTTATACCGCGATGATGGACATTTAATAATTAAAAAACGTTCAAAAAGAATCATAAAAAAGACAAGAAAGAATATCAAAGCAGTTTTCTCGGAACAAAACTTAAGAATTAAAATTGAGTTAGACAGCAGCAAAGTAGACTTTCTGGATATTTCATTTGATTTACAAAATGATATATACCATCCCCACAGAAAGTTTAACGCAAAAGATAAATGCATACATATAAACTGTAATCATCCACCAAGCTTCAAAAGAGAACTAATTAATATGATACAAAATAGATTATCTGCTTTGTCAAAAAAACAAATCTATGTTAAACAAATACAAAGAACCGTACGAGGAAAAAAAGAGTGGATTTAATAAATTTCTAGAATACTCAAACCAAAAAGATGGCATAGCCGGAAAAAAAGAAAACGAAGAAGAAAAAAGAAAGTATTATACTAAAACCCTTCATTTAGCTCAACTTTAAAAACTAAATTAGGAAAATAATTTCGTAGTAGGAAAATAATAAGTTAGTAGACAAATACTTCCCTAAAAACGGACCCTTAAATAAAATTCTGAACATAAATACGATCAAAATTAATTACTCATGTATGCCCAACATAGAATCCGAAATTAGCAAATCAAGTCTTAAAATCATAGAGGAATGCAAAAATCAAAAGAAAAATGAAACAACTTGCAATTGCAGAGTTAAAACATCATGTCTAGTGGAAGCCAAACGTCTTTCCAGAAGTGTTATATACAAAGCCACGGTAACATACAATAACAAAGATCACCATTATATTGGATCTACCGCAAGAAACTTTAAAATAAGATACAACGAGCATAGCTTAAGAAACAAAAATCTGAGAGAATCGACGAAACTAAGCTCTTTCATTCAGGCTGCCAAATTCAACAAAGAAATGACCAAGAAAAACGTCAAGTGGAAAATAATGCAGAAAATTAATCAACGCAAACCGAGCAAAATTTGCTCCCTGTGCAATGTAGAAAGACTGGAAATAGCATTTGCCGACAAAAAATCATCCCTCAACTCCAGAACTGAGTTAATTGACAAATGCAGACACTTCGCTAAATTTCATTTAAAATCATAACATTGCCATGTCCGTATTTACAAATTTATAAGTATTTTACATTTGTGCTTGCATTTTTATTTTATTTTACTTTTTATTCTTTTTGTATTATTGTTGTATTTGTGTTTTCTAGTTATTTATTTATTTATATATTTAGTACGTATCCCATAGGTTTTTTACTTAATTAGCTATTAAGCATGTTGGAACCTTTTTGTCAACTTAGCAAGCTCATTTAATTTAATCAGTTGTAATAAGAATATAATTAGAGCTGATTGGTGTTGATTAGTAGCATCTAATAGTAGTATATATGGCTTTGTCTATCTTACTTTATAGAGTTTTTAAATTGTGGCGTTTACATGAAACAACGTGTTGAATAAAACTCTCAATCTGAAATTATTTAATTAGTATATATTTATTAATACATTAAGGTTATTAAATATAAATTTAAATTTTTATGGGTCAAGTATCCTAGTTCATCATTGTTTTCATACATTTTTTTAAAACATAAAATAAAATCCGTATGGAAGTTTAACCTTTTTATTAAGATTTTCCTAAGAATATCGTGTCTGTACTGCGTCATAGTCATGATACTTTCTAAATATTTACTCTGCTTGACTGCAGAAGTATACTAGAAGAATATTTCCCAAACACCAATTTGTATTGTAAGGACAGTGTCCACTATTTGTCCTTACTATTAAGTATCAAAAAAGTGTTAACCATCAAAACTTTATAATTTTTGCTGCATTTCCAAAATATACGACATATTTTAGTCTTTGGACGTTTTTTCGATAAGTACTTGATTAAGTTATAGGAAATTTCCGCAAAAAAGCCAATTCTCTCGAATCATTTCTGCTCAGTTTTTTCGATTATACGAGTCAAAGTTTCCTGGGCTTTTGATATACTTTTAAAGTCAAAAATTTAAGTTACTAAGAAGCAGTGTTTTTTGTTGTTTCTATTTTTAAATTGTGAAATTTTGCCATTTTTACGTCACACGTTACATCATTTTGTTCGAAGTTCGCTATAATTCTATTTTTCAATCAAGTTAAGAGTACTCAAGAAGTTCTAAAAATTGGACAGTGAACCTTTCGCCCAACTCAAGCAGTTACTATTCTAAATCTGGATAAAGTTGCCCAAATTTATCTTTCAGCTTAACCTCCCGAGTGGTTTCATTAACGGGTTTTTTCCTGAAATATTCAATCGTTGTTGAAAGTTTTAGTGTCGTTTTGTGTTTTTTTGTAGTTAAAAAGGAGTAATAAATATTTGTTGTGTCTTTTACTCGTTTAAATTTAGTTGTAACGTAAGCACTTTATCTAAGTTAAACTTAGTTTCTTTTAACTAGATCGTAAACTAACTTTGCTAGTTTTCGGGTTTTCTAATACTATTAAAGTTTTTATTATACTTACTCTTAGAAGATTTTAGTTTTATACATATTTTTTACTGAGCTTCTAAAATATAAATATTAGTCTATGTATCTGATGGTAACGATCAAATATACACGAAGACACATTTGCACGAAGGGTTAAATATGCACAAAGGGACACTTTTGCACGGAGGGTCACTTTTGCATGAAGGGTCAATTTAGATGGAGAAAAAAATAAATTGTAAATTAATAAAATTACTATTAACACTATTTAACAAAACAAGAAAAATATAAATACAAAGAAATTATCGACCGAGGGTAAGAGTTAGGCGTAACAGTGATAGTAAAAATGAAAACAAATAATAACTAATTAAAATTACTAATCAAAAAATTAATTAAACAGAAAGACAAAAAGAAAAAAAAAGTTACCGACCGAGGGTAAGGGTTAAGTTTACAGTGGTAGCTAAAAAAAAATTTAAACTACAAAATTTTACAAATTTTGTAAAAGTTCTCTCCGTGCAAAAGTGTCCTTTCATGCATATTTTACTCCTACAAATACCCGACCCCTACCGTATTAAGTAGTATTTATACAATAACTTATTTTTTAGTAGTGAAGTTATAATGTTATAATATTTAACCTTTCCCTAATTGCCCCCTTAATATGTCCTTTACCCAACGTAACCACTCTATGAGCGGTTACAGTATCACTGTAAACACGCAACCACCGACTACTGTTTATCTCTGCACAGTAGAAGCTCAAAGAGCACAACGTACAACTATGCAGTGCTTTCATTTAACTAAATAAATCTTTAACCAAATGAGTAGAAAGGAAACTAATATTGTGAATGGTAAAGAAAACATTTGTGATATTGTGAAAATTGGTTTCCTTTATCATTGTGAAGTGTTTTTACACCTATACGAGGCATTGTCGAATATTGTAATTATGAATCTAATTCCTAAAAAACTAAAGCGCGGTTGTAATGTCGAAATTTCAAGTAACGTCATGTCAGTTAAGTTTCTGACGATTCTATTTAGTTATAAAACTCTACAATTCAACTTACTACTATTAAAGTGCTGACTATTAAAGTTTAATATTTCAAAAAATAAATTTTCCATATTCTGACATTTAAAATTCTAGTAGTTCATTTTATGACATTTGAGTTTCAACTTAAATCTTTATTTAGCTATGATTATCTCTATACTCAGTCTTCATGAGTGAAGTTAAAGTTACAGCTTCTACACTTTAAAAACCAAACTTTGACTGTTTTCAGAGACTTAGGATCGTCTAAGGTTAGATTATTTTGCGTTAACTCTACCTATGCTACCCTAGATTCAAATTACATAATTAGTATTTTTTGCAGTAATAACTCAGCAATTTCCCTATTATTAATGTGTGAAAACGTTTTAACTGGAATTTGAAGCTTTTAACGACGATAACTATACTTACAATAAGATGCTGTACAAAATATTTTAGATTTTTATGCATTTTAGAAATTTTTCCTTGGTATCATAAACTATAAACATTTACAATACCAAAGACTTAGTTTTTCTGCTAATAATAGAAATTCACGGAAAATAATTATTACCTTAAAAATGTTTGACAATCGAAATATTTTTTTATAATTAAATTGTTCTGATAATCACCTTAATTTGTGATTAATAACTTTAATAATAAGCTTTTTTTTTTTAAATTATGTAGTATCTTTATGTAAGCTTTATAACTTTAGATAAGTAAGCAATGAATAAAAAAAAATAAAGCAAAACTTTAATAAAAAAGTAGACTTTTATTGTTTCAAGAAAAACTATTTAACATTACTAAAACTTATCTTTTTTAAGCGTTTTGGACTGCTCACGACATTTTATATTTTACAAAAAAAAAAACGTAATTAACTATATTATGGTGTAAAAACTTTACAGCATTTTTTTAATGCTCAAAAAGAAACTTTAAAGATAACTCACACTTTTTATTTAAAAATAATGATCTACCAGATCCAGTCTGATCCAAATTTCAAAGATAGATTCTGATCCATATCCGGCCTAATCCAAATTTTGTGGATCCGGTTGATCACTAACTTTGGCAAGTTATTCAGAAAATAAATAGGTAATTTAGAGTTTGTGATGAAGAGAAAAAAAAACTCTTATGCGTTTTTGCGAAAAATTTTAAAACTTTTGTTAGATAATGATAGCAAACTTTTTTAATTTACAAGTAGTTGTTCTGATAGAATTTAAAGTATCTAGATGATTTAGGTCAGGCTAGATCCTAATTTTAAATTTATTTTTAAATGTCTTATAAATAAAAATGTCTTAAAAAACTTTTTTGTATTTCTATTAAACATTTAATGCTTTCTTACATTAAAGTTTTTAAATTTTTTCAAATTGAATTAAAAAATTTTTTAACCAAGTAGCTTAGTTAGTTTTACCAATTAACTTTACATGTTTTACACTTTTTGTACCGTTTATTTGCATTGATAATGTTATTTAAATTGAACTAAAACATGCGTTAAAAGGTACCCGCGGTGTGCGACTCGATAGCCGAAAGATTATTTTGTGCACCAGGTCCTAGGACTAAACATTAAAAGTGTTTTTATTCTGTCGCTTAGTCTTATCTACGTGCATAAGATTTTATAAATTAGGGACCTTGACTAATTTTAAAAACTTTTAGTTTTTATCTAGCTTTTAGTTGTTTTTATCAAAAGTAAAAAAAAAAATTATAAAGGAAGATAAACAAAGTGCTTTTCAGATTTTATTACTTTTAGAAAAATACATGTTTTTGTTAAATTTTTGCCCCTAACGAAATATTTTATTTAAGTTAGACTGTTATCATCAGTATCTAAAACTAATTTTATTAGTTTTCGGGTTTTCTTAAAATTGATTGGTTTTAGTATTTTTCACTTTTTAGAAAACTTAACTTTCTACTTTCCATTAAAATTAAGTACCTAAACTTTGTGTTGAAAAGATCAAGCAAATATTAGATGCTGTTGTAGAAAGCTAAATGTTTTGCTCTGTATTAGTATTTAACAACCTAAAACTAAGTATTAAACAAAAAAAATAACACTTAACTCATCTACAATAAATTACTATTTGCACAATCAGCCTTTTACCCAGTACCGAGGAGTTAGATATTTACTTAGGTTGTTTGAGTTAAAGTCCTAGCGTCGACGTTAAACAACTAAGGTATACCTTAACTCATTATAAGTGTTTTTTTAATCTTTTTTTTTATAAGTGTTTTCTAATGCTACAATTTTCCTTTTTACACGCACTTAAAAGAGATCCTGAAAAGGCTAACACGATCTACAGCCAAGTAGCTGGTCGCTGAGTGTAATTTTATCCCCACACCATTAGTCGCAGAACCCGAAAGAAACCACGCAAACCCCTAAGCTTATAGAGTTTATATATTAAAGGTTTTCAAACTTATTTTTAAGTGTATGGTTGCTTTGCTGCTCAATTAAAAAGTTGTTTTAAATTAAGTTTGAAATTATTTTATACAAATCAGTTACATTTTGCTAAGAGCTTTACATGTTTTACACTTTGTATATAAATTTTTCCGGTGATGCTGTTATTTACTTAATATTTAAATATTTAGAATGGTATTTTTTATATATAAGCTTACTTTTGTTATGGTATTTGCATTTTCTCCTTTTTAATAGAATGTAATTTGTTCAAAAACGCTAGCTACGCATTAGCTTGGCTTTTTAGTTTTTGCTGTTTTGCATTTAGCTATAATCCATTGGCTTTGTTGGAGACTTTTTGCTCCATTTATTTTGTGTATGGTATAGATCTCGTATAAGCGAACGATTAGTTTGCAATTAATTCGTTTGGTGAGCTTAGTTTAAACAAACATCAAGTGTTTAGCTTCTTTGATTCATGTACTATATTCTTTTAAAAGAATTGATAATTTGATTAATTGGTATTTTATGTTAAGTATTATATTAACTTCTTTTCGTTTCGCAACTTTATTGTAAATATATTTAATCACCACAGACTCGAATTACGTTTAAAAGTAGTATAAGTAATTTATGTATTAAATCTTTAGTAAATAGTAAGTAAGTCATATTAGATTATTTATCAAATATAGTTTAAGCATTAGCTTGGGGACATCTCTTAAAGCGTACATTGAGTAATAAACTAGGCCTCTAACATTATATAAGTAACTTATACCCTCGTTTAATATTTTAACTTTCATTTTATTGTTGAAGATTTCATTAATCAGTTACATTATCAATGTCTTGAATTAGTTTTCAGTTTTTCGTTTGTCAGAAGTTTGAAGTAAAAAACTAGTTAAAGATCAACAAAGTTATTTTCACATTTTATTATCGATTGGTTATTTTTTTTTTTTTAATTTTCTTAAAAAGGAAATACAGTGCATACTTGCTAATCCGGCCCCCGCTTAACCGGTTACTCTCTAATATAAAGCTAAGACGCACCATATTAGAAAACTTAACAAAAAAAGTTACTGTGATAAAAATTTATGAAGTTTTTGTGATACTAGTTTCAAAAATGATGTAGTAAAAATTAAAAAAAGATTTGTATATAATACTTTAGTCATTGCAAAATACTTTATTTAAAGCTATACTTATGTTTAGTTCAACTCAATTTTTTACAATATTAAACAAAACATAATGTATATGCTGATAGATTCTAGCCTAATTAAACTTTTTTACTTTAATTAAACTAATTACAACTTTTTTACCATTAACTTAAGATTAGAACTATTGCTTTGACAACTAAAAGTTTAAGTGAGCTTTGTTGAGTTTGTTTTTATTTTTACAAAATGGTCGTCGACAAAATGTAGTAAAGATTTTTTTTTAATACAAAGCTTTAGCTAGTTCTACTAGTATAACTGCACTGAATTATCATTTTAGTCTCTGTCAAGGTATTATCACGATCTCTTAGTTTTTTAGTTTCACAAACTGTCACTTTAGTGCTGTTAAAATTCTGTTTTTAATGAAAGTATATACGGATATCCCGATCCTAAAATGTGTATTACTTTTTGAAAAAACTAAAAGTGTTTAACATCTCTTGTAAAAAATTAAGACTTGAAAATTAAAGTTGATTAGCATTGTGTACGAAAAAAAGGTTTTATAAAGTACTTTTGCAAAATATTTAAAAACAAAACATTAAATTATAGTGCATCATTTACAAATTGAAGTTAGTTAGAAAGAAACTTTAAAATTATAAAAAAAAATTTTGCTTATAATCAAGATCAACATAACGCTGGTAACTAGTTTTTATTTTTTTAATTGGTTTCTTTTATATTTATATATCTTGTTTTAAATGCGTTGTTAGTATGTACATATTAAACTGATTTTTTTTATGTATGTTAAGTTTAGTAACCTTTGGTCTCTTCAATTTTGTTTCTACTTCCACTAGATTTTAAAAGTTTGTATAAATACTTGATTTAAAATGAAAAATTTAAACAGTAGTAGTGGATAAGTATTTACCTAGCTTTCATTAACTTTTGTATTACATACTTTATCATTCTTGTAAACAGTTTGTGAATAAACTTAACCAAGAAAAAAATATTTATTTATGAAAAGTCTACCTGAATTGAATCAACAATGACTGTGATTAAATGCCCTCTTGAGAGTTGCACATATGAAACACCAGACGTCGATGCTTCTGTAGTTGCCTCTTTGCTTATAATTCACAACAATGTTCACATTAATGCAAATTCTTCAAAACCAAAGCCTCTAAAGATGGACCGTCCTCGAATAGGGAGAGACTGCAATGAAGAAGGTTTGAACGTATTTGTGCAAGAGTGTACTATTTTTAAAGATAGCATGGAGGTGACAGAGGTAGAAAAACGTCGTCAACTGTACCAGTGATGTGAGGAAGATTTAGGCGATGCTATTCTGAAGGGACATAAAGATGTAATAAATTCAAGTGAGCAAGAGCTTTTAAGGATAATCAAGCAGCTTGTAGTTATTCCTGTTTCAGTTGTTGTACGACGATCAGACATTCTTAGTTAGTACAAGACAGGATTTGACTGAAAACACTAGATCATTTGCTGGCCGTTTAAAGGGAAAAGCCAGTACATTCTAGTACACATGTACTTACCTAAAGGATGGATGTTTTCAAATGATAGATTTTACAGACATTATCTATGGTGACTGGTCTAGCAGGTGAAGATATACGTAAAGAGTTGCTAGGATGAGAAAGTCTAGATGAGAAAAATGTTAATGAGGCAATCGGTTTTATTGAAGGAAAAGAGATGGCACGTGATGCAATGTCAAAACCCACTGTTACGGCCTCAGTTTTCTCGTTCAAATCCTTAAAGAAAACCACACAAAAACCAAGTGATAAATAACTTGTAGCATATGTAATAAGTCAACTGATAAATTTGTTTTGAGCAGTTTTGGGGTATATTGAGTGTTCTGCCTGTAAACAATGCTGGATAAAGTCCCGTAAAAAAGTTTATCAAAGTCACCAAAATTATGCTGATGAGTCAAATGCACTTCTATTTGGTGGATTGTATACACAAAACTTTAATAGCTTTTGCAGTCAAGGTCGTAGAAAAAATTTGTTTGAGCGCAAAAACGCGAAGAAGAAAAAGGAGGTACAAGGACAGAAAAATGTACTTCTACACACTAGATGGCGACGAAAACCACACAAATCCCAAATAATTATTCGCCTACCTCCAAATGAACTATTGATTCGAAAAGTTCACTTCGAATCGATTATTTGTGATTGTTTTATTTCAGAGGGTGGTATTATTTTGTAGCTACAGACAGACTTACAGATTGGACACAACAACAAAGAATAAAATTAGGTACAAATGAGTCTGGTTCAAAATTATTATGTAAAGCTTTGCGTCGTATTTTTGTTACTTTAGGTATTCTAATTGAAATATTTTCAAATGGTGTTCCAGAGTTTTCAGCAAAAGTTACCAAGGATTTTCTAAAAAAATGTGGGTATACACCATCGTATTTCATCTGCATATCATCTTATGTCAAACGGTAGAGCAGAAAAAGCAGTAAAAGCCACTAAGTGACTTTTTAATGGAAAACGTTGGTCTAAATGGTGAACTAAATAACGAAATAATGGTACAAGCTTTACTTTCGCAGAGAAATACGCCTGATCCTGTATGCAAACTATCCCCTGCACAGATCTTTTTGGGACGAAATTTAAAGAAGTCATTACCTTACGTCAGAAAGAGTGTTACGACTTACAATAACCCGCAGATTACAAAAAATGTGGCGTGACGTATGGAGTAAAAAGGAAGAATCTCTCAGTATTCGTTATGTTAAGTAGCTGGAAAATGTAAGTGAGAACACAAAATTGTTGCTACCACTGAATTCCGGTGATCATGTCGTGATACTAAATCAAACAGGTAACTTTCCTAGCAAGTGGGGGAAAAGTGGAGTGGTGGTGGAAGATAAGGACTGCCATCAATGTGCTGTCAAGGTTAATGGATCAGGTCGTTAGTTTCTGAGAAGATTTACCCCTCATGTTTGCAAATCTCTAAGTAGTATCCCTTATCTGAGAAAAGCAAACATACCACTGTAGAAGTTTGTCTTTTCTGTTAAAGTTGAGAATAAAAAGAGATTTTAAGAAAAGTTTTGGTGTTCTGTACTCCCAGAAAGAATATTCTATTTGAATAAGTTATTATTGTTTTACACTGTGAACATGAACAATGATAAAACTATTACAAAAAGTTTGAAGAACTTTTCCTGTGATATTTGTGGGAAAACTTTCAACAAATCACATATTATTAGACACAACAGGATTCATTTGGGAGTCAAACCATTTAAATGTGATGTACGTGAAAAGAATTTTAATGTAAAAAATAATTTGAAACAACATATGTTAGTACATAGCGGTAGAAAAGACTTCCAATGTCATGTTTGTAAAAAGGAATTTTCTCTAAAGTGTAGATTAACAAAGCATTTTGTTTCTCATACAAAAGAAAAAGCAATTAAATGTGAATTGTGTGACAAATCTTACACTCAAAAAAGTAATGTCAAAACTCATATGTTAGTTCATCTAGAAACAAAGACTTTATTTGTGAAATTTTTGATAAGAAGATTGTTAAAAAGTACTGTTTGAAAAGTCATATGTTGTCACATACTAAAGTAAAAGCTCACGAATGTGATACTTGCAAGAATATGTTTTATCAAAGAAGTAATTTAGTAGATCACTTTAGAATTCAATTTGTAGAAAAACCATACGGTTGTGCAAAATGTGGAAAATGGTATACAACTAATTCTCAACGTTGTAGGCGTATAAGTACTTATCATAAAGAGTTAACTAAAAAAAAAATCAGAACTGAAGTGTAAAATATATAGAAACATTGTTGATTACCTTGCGTAGTAATAAAAAACCTTGGCACAGTTCTAAGATTCTACTTCCATAATCATTGTGTTATTTTCCTCTGTACTAAAGGTTTTCTTCAAAATTGATGTTGAACTGGAATGGCTCGTATTTGCTTTGATTTTATTCTCTTGACTTATATTTTTTACAGAAAAGCAAACAAATCACCAAAGTTTTCTTGCGAACAAAAAATGTGTCCGGGATGAGTGTGTGAAATTATCGGATTATTCGCAGCTTTTCTGTGTAAGACTTTATGATGCTTTTCAAAAGCTTCTTGTAAAATAATGTTTCATGGTCTTACTGATGAATTTCAGTCCTATCGTGACGTCATAAAGTTTTTAGTTGACTGACTTTGCAGCAGACTTGTCTAACAGCTTTCTGTACAAATAAATATTGGATGAGGACGCAGAGATTGACTTTCAAAAAGTTGAACTGTTGGTTAGTATCGAGTATTCGAAAAATGTGTGTAGCAGTATTTCCTTAGTGTTTACTGCAATCAATAATGCACCTTCTACTTAGGTTGAAGTCGAAATAATGATAGAGATGTTTATCAGCGAATTGAGTTAAGTTTCAAGGTGGTTAGATAAATGGCGTGTGGTTTTGTTCTTCAAAGCTGAAAAATTCAAATCGGTGAAGCAATTAAGTTTTTGAATGCCTGTATTCAGCAATTGAGTGAAGAAAAGTAAGGATTAAGTCTCAAATTTTTTGTTTCAGCTTGTTCGTTTAGTTAGGTTATAGTTTGTTTTAACATTTTTATTCAATAGTGAACTAAGTTAATCGTAAGTTCTAAATGTTTTTGTCATTTTAAGTTCAATTTCGTTGATTTTTAAACCTGAAAACTGTGTTCAAGTTGTTACAAATTGTTTTGAAATAATTTTATTTTGCTAGTTAAATGTATCGTTTTATCTCCTTTGTAAATAAAATTCGGGGAAAACGTATAAGTATTTACTTAGCTTTCATTATGTTTTGAATTACAGATTTTATCATTCTTGTAATTAGTTTGTGAATAAACTCAACAAAGAAAAATATATTTATTTAAGTATTTAACTTAGAATTGCCTGTCATAAGAAATAAAAGCTACTTAAAAATAACAAAAAAGTAAATTAACTGTCTAAAAAAAATATGATATTAAATATTTAACTTCAAAATTGTACCCTTGGATATTTTATCTATAACCAAGTACCTAAGCTCATTAGCATCTTTTAATACCAACCAACATGTAACATTACTCTTGTGTTAGTCAGACATCCGTCCAATTCTCATGCTAATCATTGAACATAATGTGTCTGAATTTAACAATTCATTTAAATATTGTTTAATTTTTCTCTCTGGTATTTGCAGTATCATGTAGATTGGTTACAAATCTACTACTTTATTGCTTTCAATGCTTGACTTAAGTTGAAATATTTTAGTAAATAGAATTTGTTTTCCTTTTTTATTTATTCTATTTTAATATAAATAAAATATTAAAGTAATTTAATTTAAGCATGGTATATTATATTAAGGCTTTGTTTCTCTTAAAACTACTATTTTTGAATTTGAATGCACTTGTTTTTTTTTATTATTTATCGTATTTTATTAATTAATAAAAACTTAATACTACGTTGACCTTATAGAACATAAGTTAGTACTTATGTAAGAATAAGCTTTGAATACGATACAAAACAAACACAGTTGTCTTCTGCAAAGAACTTAACATTCACCACCAAATGCAAAAAATGTCTGCAGCAAAAGCATTTAGTAAGTAATTTTAAAGGTAATCTAGCAAGGTAGTTATGAGACTAAATTAATTCTCTGTTTTCAGTTTCAGTATATTAGAAATTTTATTTGTATTTCTTTTTTTATTTTTCGAAATTTTTGTGTCAAATGTTAAACTTTAAGATTTAAAGTTTTACCCAAATTAAGTATTAGAAGTTTTTTAAGTTTTAAAATAAAAATACTTTTATCTATTGATTGGAATTAGTAGTTTGTATAAAATCTTATAACAGTTGTTAAATAGTTTTAAAATATTAAACTAGTATTGTATTTTATAGTATATAAGAAAAAGTTAAACACGAAACTTAACCAGAGTTAAACTTACTGAAATAAAAGTAGGAAATAAAATAAAGTTATTAAGCCAAATTACATATAAGATAATATATTAGGCCGAACGGTAGCATTACAAAAGATATCATTATTTTATTTTATATTTGTGATACTAATAGTGCACGTAATCTTTACCCTTTGTAGGTATTAGGTTGACTTTATAAAGGTTAAAAATGTATACTTCATTATTTCAAGAGCAAATTTGCTGTAATCTTGTTTAGTTATTTGAATACTACTTTATAAGGTATTCTAGTTTCAAAATACTTTACTGATGTCTCCATCTTTTTTAAGACTCACTGTGAAATAAAAAAATAAGATAAATATGTCAATATTTTAAACTTTGTTATCTGTTGTTAACGTATTGAATCATAAAGCTATATTTAATTCCGATCTTAAAGAAGTCTTTTTTTAATACTCAAGTTTAGTTAGCTATACAGTTGAGATTCTAATAGCAACTATATAAAAAAAAACTGTTTAAGTTACTAATGCATGAAAAAAAATCATAAATAAGAAACCTTTTTTAAGTTGAGGGCCAATGTATGTGGAATGATTTACCACATAATGTGCACTCGGATCGCACGTATTAGAATAAAAAGATTTCCGTGGGCTGCAGTTATAAAAAAATGTTAAAGAAAAACTTTTGTAAACTAAACATACGATGAAATAATCGATAGTTAGTCACCAGTAATTATTAGTTAAAAAGCAAAACTTGTAAGTTTTTCTGTTTAAAAATGTTGTTTTTAGCTAAAAATATATCGCAGGTCCAGGTTTTTGCATTGCAGGATGAATTTTCCCCAGCCTTGGAATTGTAAAACGTATTTTTTATTAATACCATATTGAAAAATATTAAAACATTTAAATTGTTTATTACAAGTTGTTTGCACTAACAAGTTGTTTTTACTTTTGGGCTCCTTGTAAAAAGTTGATTTTGTTTGCAGTTTCTTTTTGAAAGTAAGTCATTTAAATCTTGTATTAGAAAAGAAACTGAAAATTTGTTTTCACTTTTTGCTGATCCTTGAAATTGTTAATTTTTTTTTTATTATAACACTTAAAAAATATTAAAATACTAAATTTGGTTTAGTTGTTAACATTAACAATTGCTTTTAACTATGTTGTCTTTAAAATTTTTTATATCATGTCGTTTTTTTAAAGCATAAGTCATCGAAAGCTTGTACTGAACAAAAATATCTATATAAAAGGTTTAAAGATACCTACTCGTAACTCTAAAAACAGTTCTACTTATCTATAGCATTTCATTAATCTAGTTTAAACAGTATACATATTTTGAAACATTTTTAGCTTTTTTTTTATTAAATTTTGTAAGTAAAGATTTAAAAAACACTAAAAATAAAAGTTTTTTCTTTGCTATACAAGTGGTTGGTGTAGTCTTTAAATAAAAGTGTGTTTGTTTGCTGAAGTTAGCGTTTGTTTTAAATTTTAAAAAATTGTAGTTGTTTCAAACTCCAAAGGTATTCTATCAGTCGAACTAATTTAGAAATCTAATCTTTAAATGGAGACCCTTTGTACATCATTGAAACTTTTGTTACAAATTTTATTTTTAAGTTGTTAAAACTTATCAAGGTTTTGTTTTAACAAAGTATTTTAAATCGCCATAACAGTTTATAGTATAAATCTTATTAAAGTAGCTGTTGTTTTAATCTTTGTAAAAGCAATTATTTAGAACTAAAATAAGTAATTTACAATGGCTTTACATAACAGTTTAATTTCAATCATTACTAATCTAGTATTAACAGTTTATCTTTAGTTTTTTAAATGGAAAAAAAAAACTTAAAGTAGTCTTATTAAAGTATTATAATTATTTATTTCTTAAAATAAACTAGTAATGCATTTTAATCATTTAAGCTGCTGACTATATAACTACTTAGCTTGATCTTAAAAACTTATATATTTAACTTTGTACCATTCTACTTGTGTATATAAAAAATAACCTAAAAATTGAAATAAAATTATAAGAAAAGTTAAGTAATTTTGTAAAGTTTTAGTTTTCATTTTCATAAAAGTTGTAAAAAAAAAACAAAAGTTTTTGTTTTTTAAATATTATTTTTTATCTTTTTAGTATATTTTCCTAAAAGTATCTTATTAAGAATAGGATCAAAAAATAATTATTTTTACAGAATTGAAAATAAAATTAAAAAGACTAGTTTCAAAATGAAAAGTATTGTGTTTTTGTTGGCTTACTTGGTATTCACCTGTGTTAATAGAGGTTATTATTTACTTATGTAGATATGGTAACATTTTAAATTTGGTATACCACATATTGTAGGTTCTACTTAGTAACACATTAAAAATGTTCAAGATATTGAAAAATGTAAAAATGAAAAAAAAAACGCTTACTTACCAGCAAAATAGATTTGTGATTAATTTGTTTATTAACTTAAATGTTTGAAACGACATTAACTGGTTTAAATTCGACTTAGAAATCCAAGTATTTAAGGTTTTTTTTAACGATGCCATTCAATTTAACAATGAAAACTGTATAAGACTTAAAAACTTTTTTACTCTAATTTTCATTCGGTATCTGTGTCACGAATACCTTATCAAACTACAAACTGACGTGTATAATTTACCAAAAAACATTACAGAGACTGGAGCAAGACAAGAAATAGTGCACGAAAACGGATCGATCGAAATAAAGTACGAGGAAGGAGCTACCGAGCTGTTCGAGACGCAGCTGGATATCGACAACGACCACTACACGTTCCGGTGCGATTATTACGCGGGCCCGCAACGTTCGGTCAACTGGTATTTGCGCGAGGCCCTGGGCACCTTCAAACTTCATGGCGACTTGTACTATAACATTGTCACCAAGTACGACGCTGACACGAAAGTGATGTCCTCAACTCTAAAAGTTGTAAGTTGAAAGTAATTGTTTGACTGAAAAAAAGCTACAATTATACTTTTTTAATTTAAAAGATGAAAGAAATCTTAATTTTTACTTTTTACATTTCTGAAAAACTTACTTTTTTAGAATGAGAGCCAGGTTTTCAATGGTGACAAATTTATCTGTCAATCAGATGATGGTGTAACAAACACGTTTGGTTAGTTTAAACACAAACAATAAAATATTTGTATTCGGTAAATTGTAGATCACTTTATAAAGTTATGTGACAACTTTATAGCACTAAGTAATTCATAAATAGGAAATAATATAAATATCCAAACCATAAATGTTCATAAATAAAAATATTAGTACAATTTTTTAATTATCAGTACAATTACTAAAGCAGGGTGCATTTTCTAAAATTTAAAAAAGGGGTTTTAGCAAAGTTAATAGCAAAGGGGCCATAGGAGAACTATGAAACCTTAATTTCATACTTACACTAGATATTGTGGAGTTGATGATGTACAGCAAAAAAAAGATCCTGCCTTTTTTAGGGTAGTTTTTTTAAAACCCATTAAAGGGATCATAAAGTTTCAAACTTAGTCAAACAGAACCTTAAGAAAAAAAAGTTTGGAAAACCCTGAGCTATAGTTTATTTAACAAACGAGTTGTATAAGTAAGCTAACTAAAACCTTGTTTATTTTATTTTCATTTAAAACCTACAAAGTTTGTAAATATCTGCATTTTAGAATTATGTACAATAAGCTAAAAACAAACAGAAATAGTAAGAAATAGAAGAACTGAAGGCCGCAAAAAATATGAAGTCGTTACAACCAAAAAGCCTGAAGTTGTGATAACTAAAAAACCAGAAACTCCAAAAGCAAATGTAGCAACTGAACTAGTGCTGAAGGAACAACATGCTGACGACCACCATTACACGTTCCGTTGCGACTTTGTTATGGGCGTGGAACACAAGGTGGCGTGGTTTTTGAGCTTGCCCGTAGGTAGTTTCCAACTTAAAAATGACGTTTACTTCAAAATCTTCAAAAAATACGATGCTGAAAGGAAAATAATGTCCTCAACACTGAAAGTAGTAAGTTAAAAAAAATGTTTGCTTTTAACAACTATAATTATATGGTAAGTTGTTTTTATCTTTAATGTTAAATAAAACATTATTTTTAAAATTTTATATTTCTGGAATTTTTCTTTAGGTCGAGAGCCAGATTTTTAGTGGTGACAAGATTGTCTGTCGATCAGATGATGGTGAAAAAAACACGTTTGGTTAGTTTGAACACAAGTAACAAAACAATTAGTTTTGGTAAATTGTGGATCAATTTGTTTATTTGTTTGTATAAAGTTATGACGTAACTTTATAGCTTTTCATAAACTGAAATATTATTACTTTTTTTTTTGAATATTTGTGATTGTAAAATATAGCTAAAGCAGAGCGATCCAAAAAATTTAGGGGGCTTTAAGCCGCAAAGGGGCCATAGGGGGATGGGCATTAGTAGCAAAGGGGCCATAGGGGTTAACAGGGCCTTAATATTAAACTTACACTAGATATTCTGAAGTTGATGATGAACAGCAAAAAAAATGGGCGTAATTAAGAGAAGTTTTTTGATTTTATTAAAGGGGACCATAGCTTTGAAACTTTTCAAAGAGGACCTTAGGAAAAATTTTTTTATGGAAAATTCTGGATTTTTTTTTGAAAATGAAAAGTTTGTAAATATCTGCATTTTAAAAACTGTGTACCATAAGTTAAAAACAAACAGAAATAGTAAGAACTGAAAACGGCAAAAAGCCTGAGATTGTTACAACTAAAAAGCCTGAAATTGTGGCAACCAAAAAACAAGAAACTCCAAAAACAAAGTTCTTATCTGCTAGAAGGAGGGGGAAAGACAAAATGACATTCATCTGCAAGTACAGAGCGAGTCACGTTGCAAAAGTGTCGTGGCTTCTGAACGGTGTCAGTGTTGAAGGCAACCCACACTTTAAAGTCACTGAGGAACACAAGAAAAACAAAAATGTACTCATCAGTACTTTGAAAGTGGTGAGTTAGTTAATAAACATTTCGATTAACCGTTTGTACTTAGACATTTTTAGATGAACAATCATTAAAAAACTGATTACCAAGTGTCAAGAGATAAAGTATTTTTCATGCTAGAAAACAACTGCAAACTAAGAATGTTTTTTACAGGTAAGGGATGGAGTGACTAAGAAGGGAGACACTTATACATGTGAAAGCAACGGTGTCAGTCATGATTTCAACAGCGTCGAAGTTTAGAATCGCGCAAATAGAAATACTTTTTCTTCACAATGCTTTGGAATGATTTATTTGTTTATGATTTAAACTTTGCTTGACTTTAGTTTTACTGTTTGACTGATGAATTATAAAATGGTTTTAATTTGTTTAGTGATAAACATTTAACATGATAATAAACCTTTAAGTATATAGAATTGTTATTAGAAAAAAAATTATACGTTTTTACTTTTTTTCAAGTTTTATCCATAGGAATTTATAAATACAATTTAATTGTCTGAGCATCCTTTTACACTAACTTTTTTGTATATTAGTTAGGCTACTTATGTTTATTAAGCTTTAGAAAAACAACTTTGAAAAAACCTCAATGTTTTATAAATATATTTACTTATTAAAAAAAAAGAATAACTTGGCCATAGTTGTGAAAATTATTTGAAAAAATTATTCTAAAAAGTAAAATATTTTTTAGTAACGGTTTAAATTTCTAAACCATAAACTTCTTTTAGCGGCTTAAAAGCACAGATTTTCAATTAAAGTATTTAAAAAATAAAAGCGTACACGTTTGAAAATAAAGTCATTATCAAAATGAAATAGTACAATTTAGAGCTGAAGGTTAGAATTTAAAAATAAAAAAACTAATGGCTCCATACAAAACAAACAAAAGCGGAAATTTTCCATCCTTAAGATTTACATCAAGAAAATTGATCAGCTCTAGAATTTTCTTATTCAGTTCTTATGCATTTTATGTTATTAAATATCAAAGTCCTTTTTTAGTTTTGTATTAAGTAACACGTTTAGTAAATATAGTCAAAAGTTTCAAAACCGCTAGGATTAAGAACGCATTATTTCTAAATATCCTGCTTATCAGGATGGGTTTCTACAAATCTAATTCTATTCATGTCTCTTTTTTTTAACGCTTTCTTGCGACTTGATTGCTATGCATCTATTTTTAAAAGTCAGTAGCAAAAACTGTTTTGCTAATAATCACCATCCCAATGGCAACCATGGCTTACAGTATTCTGGTAAATAATATTATAATTCACTTTGGGTTTAGTATTTCTTCAGAAAGGCTGTTAACAGCTACCAAAACATACTTATAGTTAGTGATCCACCGAATAAAAAAGTTTTGGATCTGCCAGATCCGGATATATTTCCAAAATGAGATCTAGCGGGATTCGGATACTTGATCTAAATTTATTTAAACGCAGATAAAGTAAAAGATAAGTAAAAGGCTAAAGTTTTATTTAACGACTAGTTTTGATAATAATCAATAATTTTTATTCAAAAATTTATAAAAAAACTTAATAATATGCTTTTATTAAAGTTTTTTATTTTCATAAAAAAAATTAGTTCGCTTATATATTTACTGTTGTATGTTTTTAAAATGAGTTCTCATATTTTGAACTAATTGAAACTGAAAAGAAACTATTTAAAATAAATATCAATATAAATTGAAAGTATGAAAATCAAAGTAAGCGTCGGTAAAAGTCATCATAGCTAAGGCATGGACTTATTTGCTCTCCTAGACAACCGAGAGCTTGTATGTATACGTCTAAAAAGAGTTTGTGGATGAAAATAACATGATTGTTTAAAAACTAAAATCTTTAGATTTCTATATTAATCTTTTACTTTGCTTAGTTTTACAAAAAATGTAAACTTTCTTTAAAACATTACTTACAAAATACCTAAAAAATAGTCTTGTGTCTAAAATTCAAAATTTTTAAAATATTTTTTGTAGATTCTCTTTTATATATATCTAGTCTAATAAATAAGTACAAAGAAGTCTTCTTATAGTTTTTAGAGTTATATGACTTCTATAAATATTGGTACAAGAGTGAAAATTTTAATAATATTCTAAGTTTAACATACTAGTATTCGATAAGACAATTTGGTAACCGAAAAGTTATACTCATTTAAAACCAATTTTAACGAACACCTATAAAAAATTCAATGTAATATAGTGTATTGGTGTCGGTATGAAACTAAATTATGCTGAAAAAGACTGAAAACTTGACTGAAAATAATGTAAAGTTTGTTTTAAATCTTGAGTGCTAACGACGTTAATTAATTTTTGGCTAAACCAACTTTGTATTAGAATAAGGTTAAAAATCATACAGCCTGCAGGTAAAGTCCTGCTTGCGACAGCAGATTTTCAAAGATGGCAATCTGTACTAAACAATTAAATAAAAAAAGGTAACACAACTCTAATTTTCCTAATTAAAATAGAAGCCAATACTGGAAAAATATTTTTATTATTAGTTGATAAAATTTACAAAAAAAACGATCAGTTGAATAAAACTATAATCGAAACACCGTTAAAATTTAGAGTTACTAGTGGTTTAGCAATATAAATCCTTAAGAATTTTAATAAACTTTAACTAATAACTTTAAACTTTAAATTTTTTGTTCTTTACAAATCTCTGAAAGTTATTTTTGTTGAAACAAGAATAAACAGCCAAAGTACACACTTACAACTTATTATTAATTGTATTAAAATTACTTGTTGTTAGGTATCGATCATGTTATATTTTTCATTGGGGTGAAACTGTTTTACAAAGTTTTTATACCTCTGAAAATTTTTCTATAAAACATTAAAACTTTTAGTTTACAATCATATTTAAGTGTTGGCTATCACGAGTTTAAAACGTTTTCAACACTACTTTTGTCCAGGACAGAACGTTAAAAGGTTTCAAAGTGGTGTGAGATTAAATAACGGTTCTTCGTGCACCAAATCCTAGGGCCAAATATTTTAAGCGTTTTTTTCTCCTAAAATAAACTAAACTAATAATCCAAGATAAGTTAGTGTCAAACATGACACTAAAGATTTGTTCAGTAAGTATCAAAGTTAGTTACTTTAATTCAGAACTTTAGCAAGTGATCTACCGGATCCATAATTTTCGATCAAGGTTTTTTTTTAGGATCCGCCTAGATCCGAATCCGGATAGTTGGATTCGGTAGATCACTCCTTTTTTTTAACGAATAAAAAGTGTGGTTTTTACTGAATGAGTGAATATTTGTTTAGTTTCATGAACATATAAGTCTTCATGTATACATACTAGTAGAAACTGTTTAAACTTAAAAATTAAGTTTGGCACTGTCTTGAACATTCGAGTTTAGTTTAGAAATTATATATAATAATGTGTTATCTTCGGGATGTAAAACCTTTAAACTAGCGTTGTCCAAAAATTGTATTTGTTTATACGTAATTTTGAGCGTTTTTTAACCTTAACAAAAACAATGTAGACTTAAGCAGGAATAATTTATTAAGAAAGTTTAAGGCAGTTCTGTTTCAAAACTTTTTTAAGCTTCAACCAAATTACTACACATTACATTTTAAATTGTGTTAGAATTTCAACTGTCTAGCAGTTATTACAAGTTTAGAATAATTGCTTTGACAACTAAAGTATTTAGTAACGACTGTTTACATTGTTTTTGTTTTTAATTTTACAAAATGGTTATTGTCAAAGTATGTATAAAAAAACGTTTTAATTTAAAATTTAAATGTAAAATATTTCTATTAGTACAACAGCGTCAAGGTATTTTAACCTTTCACAGATTGCTAATTTTGTACGGTTTAATTTTAGTTAGAATGTAAATTTTACAGTTAATCCAAACCTAACGTCTGTTTTTCTATTAGTTAAGTTTCAAAGTTTTGAGCATTTCTTATTAAAGTTTAAGACTTGACAATAAAAACCGTCTAGAGTTCGTATACTTAAAAAAAGTAAACTTTTTTTTTCAAAATCTGTCAGCTTATTTTTAACCTTTTGAAATAAAACAATAAATTTTATTGTACTTTTTATGATTAAAATTTAGTTGAAACTAAACAAAAATGAAAAACAATTCGAAATTTTTAAAGGAAATTGCTAACATTGTATTTTGATAAAACTCATAGATGTCTTTGAAAGTTTTTTTAGCTAAAGTACGACTTTTAAAACATATCCATAAGTTTATTTTTAATGCTTTTACAATATATATGTATAAAATTGATTTATTGTGAATAGTGTTAAATCTTTATTCCTTTGATCAGTTCAACGTCTTACTATTTCCATTTGGCTTATAAAAGTTTGCATAACTACTTTTTTTTTAAGTACCGTTTTAAAATTAATAGTTAATTAGTACTTATCATGGTATAAACAACTTTTAAAAATTAGATTACTTAAATTTAAAAAACAAGTATAGTAACTGTTAAGAACTTCAAAGCAATTTGTTTTAAAAAATAATAGTAACAAAAATAATTTATCGAAAAACAATTGTATTAATGGACTAAAAATGCTACTCTTAAGCAGAAATGTATTGTAACAAACAATATAAAGGATTATCAAAGAGTAGTATTTAGAATAACAGCCTAATTGTAAGATACACTATAAAAACTTTTTTTATTGCTTTAAAAAGAATGTTTTCTACTAAAAAGTACCTCAAGTGGCCGAATGTTTTTATTTGACTCGGGTCCGCAGTTTGCCGACCCCTAGCATAGCTACTTCTGTAGCTATCTTGTGTAAAATACGTATGTTTAGTTTTATTATTGGATACAAGAAGAAGAAGAAACCATTTAATGTACTTCTCAAAAGTTAAACTAACAAAACTAAAAACATTATTTAAAGTTAATGTTATTTAGCCAGATTGCAATTCTAATATATTAGATCGATCAACATTACAAGAGACAAAGGTAATCTTCTTCTCATGGCAATACTAATGATGCACGATGTCTTTTAAATTTTTGTTGGTGTGAGGTTAACTTTATAAGAAGCAAAACATGTTTAGAAAAAACTTCAATGTACATTCACAGTAATTTTGTTTACTTAACTCCTCTATTAAATATTCTATATAACAAATACCTTGCTTATGTCTTCATTATTTTTAAAAGTCACTGGAAAGTTAAACAGTAGATGAGCTTTCTAAATATGATAAAACCTTTTTATTTGTTATTTCCACAATGAATTATGAACCTACAAAAGTAATTGTAAGTTTAAAAGCCTAATTTGTAAGTTTTATATTCGAAAATACCATTTTCTAACTAAAAAGAACATTTCAGATTCAGGTTTTTGCCTTGCGTTATGCAACCTTGGAATTGATAAACTTTTCTTTTATAAATATATTATTAACAAGTACTTGAACATCAAATTTGTTTATGTCAAGTTGTTTAGTTTCACAAGTTATTTTTACTTTTTGTTTCTTTAAAAATTAGATTTAATTAGTAGTTTCTTTTTCAGCATAACTCATCTGAAACTAAATTAAATCTAAAATTAAAAAAAAAAGAAAGGTTCAAGAATACTTACTCGAAATTATAATATTAGCTTCAATATTTTTTAGCATTTCAGTAATCTAACTTTCACTAAATATTCTTAATCAATATACAAGTTGAAAGAGCTTGTTGATTTAATGTAAATAGATATTAAAAGAAACCGAAAAATACAAGTTAAAAAACACGTTAAATTTTTTTTTTTCATTATGAGTGGTAAAAAAAAAACAACAAATAGTATATGTCCTAGTCTTCAGAACTGAGCATTTTTTTAAAACTTTAAATAGTTTTTTTAAAACTCCAAACGCTTATTAAACTTTAAAAAAATTTTTAATGTTTTACTATTAATTTAAATAAAGTGTTTAAGTGGTTATAACAGTTTTTAATCTAAGTCATATGAAAGTATTTGTTGGTTTAAAAGTAATTACTCATTACTTTAATTAGTAATTTTCAGTGACTTTGCTTAAAACTTTATTGTTTTTCATTTCTGTTCAAGTATTAACAAATTTATTCTAATTTATAAAATGTAAATAAAACTTAAAGTAGCTTTATTAGGGTATTATAATTACTTATTTCTTAAAATTCACTAGTAGTTTATTATAATCGTTTAAGCTGCTAACTTTATAACTACTTAATCTTTAACCTTTTACCGTTCTACTTGTATATAAAAAAAAATTAATTAAAGCTAAAACTATTAGAACAAAAGTCAAGTAATTATTACAATAAATTATATTGTGTTGAAGTAGTTGTAAATTTTAGTTTTTTATTTTCATAATGTTTAAAAAATTATTAAAAAAATATTAAAGTTGTTATTTTTTATATATGCTTTGTTATGAAATTTTTTGTTCATAAAGGCATTTGAAAATGGTTTAATAAGTATAATAATAAAAATATAATAATAAGAATAAAAAATAAGTTTAATAGAAATTCTAAACTAAAGTCATGCTGTTTAGTTTTGAGTCTTAATCTTTGTCTAAACTTTCTACAAAGCAACAAAAAAAAATTTTATAAGACATAAATTCAGTAATTGTTTTTTTTTCTATAAAATGCAAAGCTCATTAACACTCTTTTCAAATAAATTTACTAGAAAAAATGTTAAATATCGTATTTACTAAATTTTAGCAATAAAAACAACATTTAAACACAAAAAATTAAGATGTGTTTTTTTTATGTTTTAAAGGTTTCAATTATTAAATCAACAAATATTTCGTGATTGTTTTTTTTATTTACCGGTTTTATAAGCATAAGTATAATACTTAATTAAAATGCTGAGCACAAAAAAATTATTTCTAATTACATAAAAAAAGTCTTTGGAGTGTTTTTTTTTATATCTAACTAAGAACCGATTAAAAAAATATTTTTTTATTACAGAATTGAAAATAAAGTAAAAAAGACGAGTTTCAAAATGAAGAATATTTTGCTTTTGTTAGCTTACTTAGCATTCGCATATGCTAATAAAGGTTTATGTTTGTTTATTTAGTTATTGTTATATAATGTTTTAAATTTTGCATACCACAGTGTAAGTCCAACTTAGTAATTAAAACTACATTAAAACTGTACAAGATATTAATAAATGGCAATAAATGCTTACTTATCTGTAAAAGAGATCTGTGATTTGTTTATTTATTAACTTGAATGTTTAAAACAACATTTAATGGTTTAAATTCGACTTTTGACTTCAAGTATTTTAGACTTTTTTTAAAGATTGCATTCAACGGTTTTAGCAAAACATGGAAAACTGCACATGACTTATACACTTTTTTACGCTGATTTTTTACTCGGTAGCTATGCCATAACAACTTGTCAAACTGCAAATTGACAAGTATTATTTACCAACTAACGTTACAGAGAATGTAGCAACCGAACTAGTAGCTGTGGGACAAAATTTTGACGACCACCATTACACGTTTCGTTGCGACTTTGTCGTGGACGTGAACCATGGAGTGCGGTGGTTTATGAGCTTGCCCGTGGGTAGCTTCCAACTTAAAGGTGACGATTATTTCAAAATTGACAACAAGTACGATGCTGAAGCGAAAGTAAAGTCCTCAACGCTGAAAGTTGTAAGTTAAAAAAAAAGTGCTTGCCTAAGAACAATTATATTTATAAAGCAGATTATTTTATCTTTCAATGTTAAATAAAACGACATTTTGTAAAAAAAATACTCCCTGAATTTTTCTTCAGGTCGAGAGTCAGGTGTTCAATGGTGACAAGCTTGTCTGCCAAACAGATGATGGTGAAAAATACACGTTTGGTTAGTTTGAACACAAATAAAGTTTGTAGCTTTAGTCAATCGTAGATCAGTTTGTTTAGTTATTGGTTAGAATTATGCCTTGATAGCCTTTCATAAATTAAAATATTACTACCCTTTTTTTTCAAAATACTTGTGATTGTAAAGTTTAGATAAAGCAGGGTACATTTTCAAAAATTTAAGGGGCTAAAAGCCACAAAGGTGTAAAATGAGTGGAGTTAGTAGCATAGGGGCGATAGTTTGGCCACGAGGTCTTAATTTGAAACTTACACTAGATATTGTGGGGTTGATGATAAACAGCAAAAAAAGCTCTCAAGCGTATTTGAGGATAGATTTTTTTACATCTCATTTAAGGGGGCCAATACTTTTTAATTTCTTCAAAGAGGGCCTTAAGAAATTAAACAGTTTGGGAAACCCTGAGCTTTATTTTAATTTAAAAATGAGTTGTACAAGTAAAATAACTAAAACCTTGTATTTCAAAAGTACAATTTTTGTAAACTATATTCATCTTAAAAAATAAAACAGATATAGTAAGAACTAAAGACAGCAAAAATCCTGAAATTATCTCAACTGAAAAATCTGTACCTCCGACAACCGAAAAACCTGAAGTTGTGACAACCAAAAAACCAGAAACTCCGAAAGTAAAGTTCTTATCTGCTAAAAGGAGGGGGAATGACAAAATGACATTCATCTGCAAGTACAGAGCGAGTCACGATGCAAAAGTGTCGTGGCTTCTGAACGGTGTCAGTGTTGAAGGCTACCCACACTTCAAGGTCACTCAGGAACACAAGATAGACAAAAATTTACTCATCAGTACTTTGAAAGTGGTGAGTTAGTTAATAAACATGTCGTGCAGACGTTTGTTCCTAGATATTTTTGACAAAAAAAAACATGCTGAAAAACAAGTGTAAAGTATAAATATTTATATGCTGAAAACAAATAGTAACAAAGAATTTTTTACAGATAAGTCCTGAAGTCACTCAGATGGGAGACACTTATACATGTGAAAGCAACGGCGTCAGTTATAACTTCAATAACGTTGAAGGTAAGATTAACTAAGAAAATTCTATTATTATATCTAGGCAATGTCTTAAAACGATTTATTTGTTTACATTTGAAAGTCTTGTTTTATAAATTCAATAAAGAGAAACAAAAGTTCTTGTTTGGCATACACTTCACGTACTTTAATAATTAAAAGAGATTAAGTATTATATAAGAATTTTTACAACGTGTGTATAACTGGTATTAAAGTAATTTAGAATATTGTTTTTAGCAATGTAAGCTTTTGTATGAAAATGAAAAGTTTCTTACTTTTTGTTATTACCAAAATCTAGTTATAACTTGTTATGTATCTTCTTTCAAAATATTAAATTTAGTTTTATATATACTATAAGTCTGATAGATTAAATCTCATTAAACAGATTAAGCTTGATATAATCCATTCTAAGTATTAAATTTAAAAATATTTTGACAATTTAAAAGCTTAAAAAGTCAATAAACTTTAAAAATGGATTTAGTTTTATTTCAAACTAAAGATATAAATATTTTTTGTTCTACCAAAAGCCTCAATATAAAGAAAATTGATACCAGTATAAAAAAGTGTACATAGATTTTTAAGAAAAGTATAAAGTATTAACGAATTAACGAGCCTTATAGAAATAATAGTCACAAAATCTGTAATTTTTTTTATTACATTCGTAACTTTAATAGCTAAGTTTTCATATTTTTTAACAGCTGCAGGTTTGGGCATGGTATAGTTGTAAAAAAAGTTTCAACTACTCAATAGTTTAAAAAGACACTATGAAAAACCAAAAATTAGCTGGATCTACTAAAACTAAAAGTCACTTCTTTGTCAGTTTAAAAATATATATATTGAGCAAACAGTCGAAATATAAAATGTTACTACATATCAGGGGCGTCGCGTGGGGTGTTGCACTGCCGCAATTGCACCACCTAAGAATTTTATAAGAAAAAACTAAGTATCTTTAATGTGTTATTTATTTTTTAGCACAAAATCTCTTACAAAACTCCAATTTAGACAAAGACCATTTTGCTCTTTACACTGCCGCAAGTTCTTAGTTGACTGCCGCAAATGAACTCAAAAGAGCAAAATTTCTTCAAGATTTACCGCAAAATCAATATCTTGCGGTAGTAAGCTAATTTGAATATTTTCTGAAACAGTACAGGTTTAAGTATCATTCCACAGGCGATTATAAACAAAGGATGAAAACAAAGCAGAGCAGAGGCAACTCGAACAGAAACAGCTCGAGCAGAGGCAACTCGAGCAGAAGCAACTCTAGCAGAGGCAACTCGAGCAGAAGCAACTCTAGCAGAGGCAAAACAAGCAAAAGCAACTCGAACAGGGACAACTCGAGCAGGAACAATCTGAGCAGGGAAAAATGGAGATGGGGCAATTAAAGCATCGGCACCTCGTTTTTTTTTCTGCGCCACCTAGGACAAATACCACGCGATGTCACTGCTAAATATATAAAAATAACAATACGAACACACAAAACTTCATCCAACATTCATGCAAACATACAAATTTATACTATGCAAACAAAATCAACATCAATAAAAGATCATTTTTTAACCAGTTTTATTGCAGGTTTGCGCAACGTGAAGGATGGGTTAGGTATGGGCGAATTCGCGTTCATTCCAGAACTCCACAAGTACAAGTTTACACCGAAAGCGGCGATGAAGATCTGCAACAAGTGGAAGGGAAGATTTCACAACTGGAATAAAAACAATAAAACTTGCAGTGAGTCTCAGTTGTTTGTTTAATGAGCTCCCTGTTGAAATTTGAAAGCTAGTTAAAATACTTTATTTTATTAAGGTTTTAAGTTAGCTTTGATACGAATAAGATAGCTCTTGCAGTGAGCTTGTTGGAGTGTTGAAGTTGTTTTAAAGTTTTTTTTGCAGTTTTATGCCAACCTGCAAACCATACTTTCCACTGTGGCTTTTATAAAGCGTTCGAGTGAATAAAAACCCACTCTGTTCCATGTTGAAATGTTAAACGAATTTCTTTTTACTTTATGAAATTTTAAACTTGTGTGAATACAAAATGACTGCTTGGAAAACTTTTTCTAACGTTGTAATAAAATATTACTACTTTTTGTTTTGTTTAAAATTAAAAACTGACTATTTAATAGATAACTGGGGAGGAGGCTGCTGGTGCTACGACATACCAGGTTGTTAAACATTTTTTTTAAATATTTTTATCTGATAACTTTAACTTAAATCCAAAAATTAACAAAAATTTAATACTAAAACAATTAAAGAAGTTATTCGTTTTTTTATGACGGCAAAAGCAACAAATCAAAAACAAAACTTACTAAACTAATAAAGCTTTACATTAGTTCTCGACGTTATTACAAACAAAAAATTCAATCTATGCATTAATTAAAGATCAACAGGGCCTAATAAAAATAACAACTTTTTCATTAACTAAACGAAAGCACCGTTTAAAATTCAGTGTTCACCGTCAAAAGCCACCTGACTTTCGATTCCAAGATAAAGCCCGTTTCGTATATCTCCCTGGACGTCGAAGATCGCGTCAACTTGAAGAAGAACTACACGATACGCGTGATCGACGAACAAACGGGGGATGATTTTGTTACGAGGAACAACGAGGCGCGGCTGACCAGCCACTACTGGATTGGGCAGGTGTTGAAGCCCAACACAAACTATGCGGTTGAGGTGAGTTTTTTTAGTTTGTTGAAGTCGTGAGTAGAATAATCTTTGACATTAAGAATAAAAACAAAGAAACCTTAGGTTTGAGCACAATCGTAATACTACATAATTTTGACTTATTAAAATATTTTATACAACAGAGTTCAGTCAGAAAACTACCTTTCACTTTATTAAACATCTTCAGTTATGATAATTTAAATTGTATTTAAAGTACAAAAGTAAACAGATTAACTAAATATCTGCTTAAACCAAAGTCGAGAAAACTAACTGTTATTTTTGAAAGCAAAAGATTAAACTGAACTTCCGCAGGTCTACTGGCGCCACCCCTTCGCGCCAAAGGACTCCAAGGAGTACCGGACCACGTCGAAGTACCTGGTCCGAACTTCGGGTGTTGTTCCGAAAACCCCTTACATAATGGGAGCCGACTTGGTGGAAGATGGAAAGTGTCGTGTTAAACTGAAGTTTCCCGAAAACATTGACGTCAGAGACACATACGAGTACTTTGTGAGTTTGAAAAAGGCTTGTGGTTTTTTAAAAAAACAAGTGTACAAATACTTTTTTTTTTAATTTTTACGACCAGCATCTCACAGCCTTTCGTCATGACTTTTCTTGTTTGGTGTATCTAAAGTACAGACAACATTTTTTTGTTTATTAAGACTGTTTTCGTTTTAATTTTTAGGCTTGTGAACTACAACTGTTATTTATTCAACGACAAACAAATGTGCTTAAACTAGTTGGTCATCGCATGACATTCGGTGCTCGAAAAAACCATTCAGTTATCGAGTCGTACACCACTTGGATACCTTTGAAAGTCTTGTTCAAGACTAAAACTCAGTTTAACTAGTATCGAATTTAAATTTGGCCAAGTTTTAACAACATGTACTATTTTTACAGAAACCCCAGTTTGTAGTGAACGATAAGGTGGTAGATGACGTCACCAGGGTTTCCGATTACGTGTTCGACGTTAAAATTGGCAGGAAATCGAAGAAATACGTTGCAGTGAGAATACTCCACCCGGCCGAGGCGAAATACAACTCGGTGCTGAGTTACGCGTTTAAATGTATGAAAGAATAATATTTTTTGTGTTTGATGATCTGATTTTAGCAGTGAAAATTCTAGTCGTACCCAATAAACTCAACTGAACATTAGTACTGTTAAATAAAAAGTGTTTGTTAACGTGTTTTGTTTATCGACCGCTTGTTTTATTAAACATAATTTTAGAAGTTATTCTGCTTAATAAAAGAAAGAAACATATCTTGTTTGCTAACAGTTCTATAACCTAAAACCTTTCAGTAAAGAAGATTATTTGAGTTTTTTTAAATTTTATAATGTCGATTAAATCTATTTTGTGTTTAGTAAATGTAAAATATTTACCTTGTATAAAAAAAAACTGTCTAATACTTATAACAATATTTACAGTCTTACCTCAATTTTACATTAATTATTAACAAAATGTACTTTTTTAAATACTAAGGTTTATTATATAACAGATGGTTAGAAAACATCATTTTTATCACATGTATAAATACAAAGAATACATTTATAACTGGATGTAAAAATTTCTAATATATCGTTTGTACTTTTGGTACAATTAACAACTATGATTCTCATCATAAGGGCTTATGAGTAAAAATATGCTTTTTTCAGTGTCCACTATAATGTTTTTTTCTTAGAAGAGATCGTCGCTCGAAAGTAAATGTGAAAAATACATTAAAACCAATATAATGAGTGTTAAAGTAAGTAATTTTCCATTGTCCTGTATAAACAAAAGAAATAATAAAGTTATCACTAAAGACCAACATTACTGTTAACAACTACAAACTCGTTATTCAGAAAAAAATTTGAAATGTTCTTTATAAAATGAACAAGTCTGCAAACCAGCACTGGCTTCGAGTTGTATGCATACTGATGAAATTACTACGTCTTAGCTATCTTTTCTCATACCTTATTTTGCCATTAAATTTCGAGAGTACAACGAAGGCGTCGTTGGTAGAAAGTTTCCCATCTTGCACAGTTGACGTAGTCCACGTTTTGCCTCCGTGCAGAAGACTTCTGCAAAAACAAGTAAAGTCGAATTCGTGCAGATAAACATTGTGGATATATCTCGAGTTCTCGCAGACATACAAGTTAAAATGTCTGAATCTTTGCCAATTAATTTAAGTGTGCATCGATGTGTAGACCCAGTATATACACACATTTATTTTAATTTTTCTAATGCGCTCAAATCAATTTTGAATATAATTAGGACTTAAGCTATCTCAAAGATAATACTAATGATAAAGTTCAAGCAAAAGGATAAATGAGACAATGTCGTTTGCAGATATTTCGCAAAGTGATTTACGAGTGAAGCACCGTAGGCAAAGAATAAATGTCTTTATCACCTGTCACTTTACATGTAGGTGCGCAGAGTTGTTTCAGTCAAAAAAACTCGTATAAATTTCAATGATAAGCATAAAGCATGCTTTAACAGCATGGAAACTAAAATCCCGGGAAGAAGAGGTGCTTTCTAGCAAATATTAGAAACTACTGATGTTTCTCGTAATGCAGCCGATTTATATATGTCGTTTGGTTAAATATATATAATTTTTTTAGTTTAGTCAGTTATGACTTTTATTAAAAGAACATTTTCTGTGTTTTTTTCTTGCATACTGTTAACATATGATACTGAAACTAAACTTTTATTACTTTTCTTAACGTATCTATAGCTTAATTGATTTATTATAAATAATCTATGTTATGAGAGTTTATACAAACCGTTTATTTCAGTCATAAGTAGTAAAAAATTATTTTTAGTTATTTTTTTAAAACTTTAAACATTAGTATTTAAAATATGAAACGAATATTTAAAAAATTAAGCACAGTTATTACTTTTATAGTGTACTAAAACTTATGGCTGAACACCCAAAAATTCTTCATAATCTATTTAATCTCAGACTATCTTATGGCTACATTACCTTTCTGACAACTCACTTAACTCCTTAGATGTAGACGGGTTTTTAGTGATAACTTTAAGGTTTTAACCGGACAACTTTTTGACTTACTTGCTATCGTTTATAAAGTTAATTTATATAAAAGTGTTAACTTACATTATAATATAAAAACTAAACACAACAAATAAATAATATGTTTTTTAATTATTAGCAACATACTCAACATAACAATATAAAAACTGTCTTTGCTAATACAAAAAATAACTTAAAGAGAATCTAAACGTCGACAAACTATACATGACGCCTAAGTAGAAATTATTTTAAAAAGTTATAATATTAAAATCTCAACCCTGAAAAAAATACTGTTTGCTAAAAACTTTCAAATTAAACAGTAAAAACAACAAACCAGTATATTTATTAATATTTATTATCAATCTAATTGATACTGCAAATGTTAAACAGAGTACTTGAACTCTTTTTTTTTTTTTTAAGTTTAGATTGTTTATATATAGTGATAAGTTTGAAACTTGTCAGGTCTCCGATTTACACAAAGTTCTATTTTTACTCAATATATAAATAAGTTAGAAGATTTAAATATTATGTTAGTTGGTAAGAATAAGATGCTAACGATTTAAGGTGCTTGTTAAAACATACTAAGGGTAAAATTTTAAAGTTAAATACGAAGTTTCAGTTAGAGGTAAATATTGAGGTTAACTCAGAATAATTTAACATTAAATAAAAGGTAGTCATGTAGTAAAAAGAAAAATTCTAAGAGTTACAAGTTAGGGCATATTAACTAGTTAAAAACTCTAAAATATGGATACAACAATAAAACTTAAAGTCTGTCTGTTTAAATAAAAAAATTCAACTTTAACGAAATAAGCAACAAAAACAGGGTCTAAATAAACTAAATTTATACTAAATTAGTATCTTTATGAGAAAAAAAGAAGTCAAGACACTATTAAGTGTCATTTGAACAGTAATTTTTCTTAATAACTTAACTAATCCTGAAGAATTTTCTTAAGTAAATTATACAAACAACCTAAAGAAAAAAAAATTAAAAAATTGGGCCGAAGATGTTTTTGAGAAGCAGCAGAAATAAAAACCAATTAGCACTTGTTTCACAGCCGGTCAAGCGCAAGATCGGTACGAAGTATTCCAGCGCTCTCGAAACCTCGAGAGTTTTTTTGTTAATACTGAACATACACTACTTTATGTTTTGTGAACTGTGTGTTTTTTTAGATCAGGCAAACCCACTTTTATGCTTTAAAAAATTTTCAAGTGTGTCATCTCAACAAGCAAGCAGCATGGGATACGATCAGAGGGACTTGTTCAGCTGCAAATCCATTGCGTCCTTTTCAAGCGAGCCCTGCTGAGTGCAACCTGAAACAACTGGCGTGTCTTGAAAGCAAACCGAATTTCTGAAGATCAAAGCCATTTGATGATATTTAGTTTGTTTTCTTATTTCTTTCTATTCATTGTAAACTCGCATAGTTTTACTTTTAGTAAGTTGTCAAAGCATACGAGTTTTTTCAAACATGTAGTCAAGGAACTCATTGTCAACGACTTTCGTCATCAGAAGCAAAAAAAAAAAAGATTAAGTTGCGTCATAAAGGAACATGAAAAGATTAATCAACCAGTAGATGGATTTGATGATTCTAAATCAATAAGGTGCGAAAAAAGGCGGAGAAGATTCAAGATTAAAGAAGAAGTAGGTTCGCAAGACAAAGGAGATTGAAAAGATGAATCTGAACTGCTAATGTTCACGGAGCAACCGGTAAACTATCCAATGGAAGTTTTCGATATCTTCTATGCAGGAAGTTGTTAAAAAGTTGCACGAGAGCAACCGCGGTCGATTTGCTTGATTTTGATTTCTCTTAGTTTTTTCAGTTGAATATTGTGCTGATGATTTTTGTTGGTACATTTTGCTGTCGTGTTTGTTTTTTGTTTAAGCATTATACGTAGTTAACGTTCAATGATTTTGCCTGATTACAATTATTTATAATCTGTGGCTTTAAAAAAACGTTAAAAAGATTTTTAAGTGATACATGCTTTTTAACTCAGTTAGTTCATTATTTTTTTTGTGGAAACTTTAACTTAAGATTAACACAAAAATACAAAAAGTGATGTAAATCAAAAACTCCTCCATTCATTTTTCTTCAAGCCGTCTTAAAACGCGTAGAATGTGATAAACAAAAACGTTTAGCCAAAAACTTAAAGGTCGAATTTTTAAGATTATATGCAATTAACATAGGGGTTGTTTTCACAAAAATGTAAATGGTGGTAAAAACTAGGAAGCTAATTTTTTTGTGATGTTTTTATGTGATTTGCCAAGTACAAAACATTAAACTAAGTTTAACTCCAAGGTCGGGGCAACAGATGCACCCTACTGTACATTATTGATGAAAAAAAAAAAATTTCAAGTTTGTCTTTATTTATGATAGTTCTTTGAATATTTAATTTTTACTGTTAAGTATAAGTTTACCATTAGTTTTATTACTTAAAGTAAAAAGGACCAACTTAAAGTATATAATCAAATAAGTAAAACTATTAAATACATAATCTTTTAACTCAGCTGAAAAGTTATCAAATCAGAAAGAGTTAGCTTTTTATTCAGTTTTAAGGATAAAAAAATCTGAAAATATTATTTACAAGGAATAATTCATATAAAAACAATTCAGTCAAATGTAGAATGGAACATTCCAAGCACAACATACAATGACTGTCACATAAACTTTAATAAATTTTGTTCAGATAATCTTTTTAAACAACTTATTCATTCTCCTACACATAATGAACAAAACTATAAACATTCTTGATTTACAGCTTTGTAATTGTATGGGTTTTGTATAGAAGTTTCATTCAGTTGATTTGTCTTTAACCGATGCTAATGACCACAGCGTTATTTCGATTGGCATTAGTGTTGATAGGGGAACAAAGGTAACTTCTCGGTCACTCTACCCAGATTTTAACAGAGCAAAGTTTGATACAATTAATAGATTTTTGTCAAAAATAAATTGGAAAGTTAAATAAAACAAATTCAAAAAACTTTCAAGAATTTTATGATGAATTTATAAACATAATAAACTTTTCAATCAAACAATTTGTGCCTTTTAACTGAACATCACAGAAAATCAAAAATGTATCCTTTTAATATAAAAAAAAGCTGTTGAGATAAAAACTAAAACTTTATAAACAATATAAATAAGATAAGCAGTTGGTACAAAAATACAAAAAAGTTTTAAATGAATATCAAAAAGCAGTTTAAATTTTTTGTATGGAACATGGAAAAAGTTTTCTCCATAACAGAAATGCAAAATAAAATTGCTATGTAAACTTTAAGCTTAAGGTAACACCTGCTTTTTTTTGTTTTGCAAAACGAAAACAATTTACCAATAGTATCGGACTTAGATAAGGCCACTTTTTTTAATAGGCCCTTTCAAAATGTATTTGTTGAGGATGATGAAAACAATTTTTTTTTAATTTATTGATGAAGACTGTCTAGAAATGCAAAATATTTTTATAAGCAATGATGAAATAATTAATTTTCTCAACCATTTAAAAGATAAAATAACAAGAAAACCAGATAATATTCCTTCGTTTTTTATTAAACGTACTTTTTCTTTTATTTTTTTTTCAATATTACTAACCTTAAATTATTCCTTGGTTACATTTTCTGTACCAAAACAATGATAAATTTCATATGTAATACCAATACACAAAAAAGGTAGCAAACACAACCCTTTAAATTACAGACCAGGTTCTTTGGCAATTAGCTTTTGTAGAATCTTTGAAAATATAATTTGTAAAAAAATACTTGATCATCTTTTTTTAAACAACTTTATTTTACCTAAACAATTTGGTTTTCTCCCTAATCGAACATCCTGTTTTCAATTATTAGATTGCTTACACTCTTGGTTGGTGTCTTTTTTAAGCAGTAAGTCTACTAAAGTAATCTAAACAGATATCAAAAAAGCTTTTGATTCTATCTTCCATGTTAAATTAATTAAAACATTATTGCAATACAAAATTCATAGCAGTCTAGTTAGTTGGTTCAAAGAGTTTTTAAACAATAGAACTCAAAAAGTGGCAATTAACAACACATATTTAGAATCTTTACCTATTTTTAGTGGATTCCTTCAATAAGGGGTCATTGGCTCACTTCTATTTATTATTTATATATTTATTTATAAATTATATAGATTCAGAAGTTAACGTTAGCAGCAACATTAACCTCTTCGCAGATGACACAAAAAATTTTAGCCAATCGAACACAACTTTAAAGATTTCCTTAAATAAAATTTACAATTGGCTAGGGAAAGAAAATTAAATTTAAACCCTAGTAAATGTCAAGTTCTAAATATTCAAAAAAGCACTAATATATCTACCATATAATTTAAAATAACAATACAAACTCATTTTCAACTAAAAAGTTTAAGATCTCAGAATTTCTATGCTGAAAAATTTAAATGAAACCACCATATTAGTCACCTTTACCGGATTGCATCAACTAAATTTTTCAAGTTTTAAAGAGCTTTGAGTCTAAGGATACAAACATCCTTAAAAAGTTTTTTCTCATATACATTCGTTCTAAGTTGGAATATAACACACCAATCTGGTCTCCATACTTAAAAAAAGATATTAATAGATATTAATCATATAGAATCTATTCAAAGAAAATATACCAGAAAAATCTTCAACCGCTGCAATATTTCTTATAAGTCTTACCTTGAAAGAGTAACAAAATTATTATTAAATCTTTGGAACAAGAAACTTGAATTTGACCAAATTAATTTTTCTGAACTAGTTAATGATGAAGCTATAATTAATGTTCAGTCAATTTTTGAACCTTATAAAACTAATTACTTAATAAGAGGAAATAGCAAACATCAATTCAGTAATGAGGCTTGGCATATTTTTTTATCGGTCAGTTTAAATATGGAATAAACTTCCAAATGAATTAGTTTCTTGTATAAAAGTACTAAAAATTTTGATTAAAGTAAAAAAAAATTTGAGTTAAATAAAATTTTTGTTAGTAAAATTAATAAGTAATTTTTATCAACCCTTGATTTAGTTTTGAGGCTTAACTTATTCCACAGCTCAATTTTTAAAGCAGCGCTTTTTATCTAATAATCATTAATGGAGTCTTCTTTCAATATGTTAAATAATTGTTTATCTGGCCAGTCTATTTTTATTATACTATTTTTTTTTTGTTGTTAGTCAATTCGTTTAAATGTTTCATGATTGATCTTTTTACATCAAAGCGTAAATAATATAAGTTTGTGGTTAAATCATTTACTTTTTATGTTAGTATATAAATTTATCTATATTTTTTTAAAGTACGTTTTCATCTTTATTTTAAACAATGAACTTTTTGTGTAATTTTTACTTTTGATTTATTTCGTTATGTGTCTTTCTGTGGCCTAGGTCCATCATATGGAAAATAAACTTGCAATAATAATAAAGTCTTCATAAAAACATTATATTAAAAAAAAAGACAAATGTAGTAATAATTAAGGCAATATGTACTTCACTTTGAAACAATAAAATTTTAACTACTTTCTTTGTAAGTTGCAAAGAGTTAATTACAATTTATGAACTTAAACCTGCTAAAATTTTTACGTTATTCAATAACATTTTTTATTGCGTCACATGATAACATTTTAGTTTCAGTAAAAGGGGAAACAGATGAAAAATTCCTGACAGTTTTTACACTAGTTTGTAAATTTATACAAACTTGTTTGTTTACTGCAGTAAAACTATTGGCTAACTACTTTTACAGAATGAATAGTTAAAACTTTAAACTAAGTTTTATAAAAAACTTGATATTAAAAAGAATGAAAGGTTCATATATTAAAATAGTTTATAATTAAAAATGTTTTAAATAAACAATTTGGAACAAAATAAACTATTTAAACTTAATTTTTTTGTTAAAAAACTTTAAACAGTTAAACAGAAAAATATCTTTTTTAATATAAATAACGTTTATATTTAAATTTGTTGTTGTACCAAATTACTACTTGACAAAATCCAGACCTTTGACTGTTTTAGATATAAAACTTTTACTCAAGTTTAAGTAAAAATATAAATATAAAAACATTTTTGAAATAGCATTAGTTTATTTTAAACTGCATATATGAATAAAATTGTGTAAAAATGCAAGATAAATATGAAGAAAATAGGCAATCAAAGTATAGTATTTGAGCGACAAAAATAATACTAAAAATTGTTATGAAGTATACTTTTATGATTATCACTTTAGTATTGATTTTTCTTAATTAAAACTTTTGGTAAGAATCTTTAAAAAATACACAATAAAAATTGATTAAACAGACTAAATGATGTGCAAGATAATACAATAACTTTTTAATATAACATGTTTAAAAAAAAAAAAATTGTATGCTGTTAGTATGATAAATACTTCTAGTAGAGAAAACAAACAGTATATATGAAAATCTTAGAAATTATTTACATTAATTAAAAACAATTATAAAAACAAAACTTTTATACTAAAACACTGCTTCATTAAAAACGAAAGTTTTTTGATAACCAAGATGTTCTTCGCTTTGATTAATACAATTCGGAGCTATAACATCTAAAATTGCATACAAACTAAACAATGTTTCAGAGTATTTAGATTTAGCAAATGATTATAATTTCAAATGGATCAACTTAAGATAAATAACTTTGAACACAAAAGTCAGCAAACATATTACTTAATTTAGATTGTCAACAAACACATTACTATAGTAATATTTCACTTTTTCTGTTTCTTATTAGCTCATAACTGTTTCAATGCTAGTATAAAAAAAACAACTAAAAACAATTTAAATTCTAAAGATACTTTCATTACAGACAAATTAAATATTTCTCCAACAAGTAGTAGTTATGAAGGGCACAATATTTTAGTATCAGGCAAAATAAAGCATATAATTAAATAACACACAAATATTAGTTACATAATATTTAATTTCAACCTTTCCACTAAGTTTGAACTTTTCTTCTTCAAAGCTATTAAAAAAAATTACAAATATAAATGTAAATAAGGCACAATATTTTAATAGCAAGCTAAATTTTAAATATTTTTAGTATAAAGCATAATTTTAATCAAAATATCGAATGATTTGACACAAAATCATTTTTTCCACAATCATGACGTCACAATATCACGGAAGTACCACGTGACCGTAAGAGAAGTGGGGCTTGTCGTAGTTGAACATTTTGTAATCGGTGACGTACTTTTCAACGAATGACGTCACGTCTGCCATGCTTACCAGCGACCAATAGAAATGCTCCAACGACTTGGAGGTTGGCTTGTAGAAGGACTGACGCTTGGGAAAGTGAACGTGGTCTGGCGCGTTGATGGCTCTGAGTACCGTCTGTTTGATAATTTATAAACTATAAAAAAACTGACAACAAATATCATAAATAAACAATAAAAAGTTTTTAAATGAATTTAACTAACTATTTCTATTATTATTGATTGTTTTTATAAAATTAGTTGAAAAAGTGCCAACTACGGATTTTAGTTTTTTATTTGTTTTTTACAATTTAATATTTAGAATATTATGACTATTGATGGCTCTCATCATCTGTTTTTATTTTGTTTATTAAAAAAGATAAATTTTACGGTTTTTTTTTTATAAGTATTTTTATTACTGTTCTTTGAACAGAATGACTCAAAATTTACAAAACTATCAACGCACTATATATATATGTAAATAACAATTTATTTATGATTTTTATTTGTTTTTTTTTCTAATAATTACAATGGCTCTTAACATCCCACGTTATTTATTTGTAGTTACCGAAAAACATAATTATATGAACTGCTTAGATCAGGGTCAAAAATTTTAGCACCCAAAGCGAAACTCAATGGCCAGCGGTGGAATTTTTTTTTTTAAGAACAAAAAAAATTGTGGTAGAATTACAACAGGCTCTTATTTTGATTTATTATTTAACAATTTAACACCCTTTTGCTTTAATTCATTAATTTAATAAATTTTAATAAAAAAAGCATAATTAACCGATAATGCCTATCGTGCTAATCGTTCATTTAACTTTACTTCGTTTTTTTTTTTTTCAAGTTTAACACATTATAGTGATAACATGATACTGTCTGTTGGTTGCTTAAACAACTAAGTTACAAAAAATTGTTTTTAATTAAATAAATGAAAGGTACTATAGACGAAATAAAATTAAAAAGACTAAAAAACAGATGATGTTAAAAAAGATGTTAAACATCTTGTGAAGTGAAACAAAAACGTTTATTTAAATATAAAACAAATTAAATATCTTAAGAATTGTTTTTTATAAGAAAATTCTTTTTTTTGTGTTTGCATACAAAGTTAAAAATTTTATTGTTCAACCTGGGATTAATATACAAACCCTATATTTACAGGCAACTTAAATTTTAAGTGGTAACGAATTTGACCTGGATAACTAACAAAATAATCAGGCTCAAGCTCTTAACATTTTTTTTTCAGAACTTTTAACAACAACTAGAAAGTGCGCACTAGGGTGCATCTGTTGCCCCGGTAACTAAATCTTGAATAATACATATAACTAAACATAATGTATAATGTGTATGACATTTAACATAGCAAACATATGTTTCAACAAAAAAACTTCGGAATCTCCAGGGTTGCCAAATTTTTTTGGCAAATTTTCTTCAGGTTTTCAAAGTTTCCTCCAGGTTTTCAAAACTACACATTTTTGGGTCTATTTTTAGCTTAGAATTAAGTTTAAGGTAAGAAACTGTGTTAATAGTATAAAAATATTGAATAGGTACTCAAAAGCTACTTTAAATGTGTTTTTTGATTAAAAATACTTGATGATGACAAAAATATTTTATCCACATGATAGATTTTTTGAGTCAAATCGAAATTTTACTACTTAACATGTTAAAACTGTTAAAAATTCCAGGTTTTCCAGTTTTTTTCAACATTTTTCAAATTCCAGGTTTTTCCTGGTTTTAAGGTTTTTTCACAACCCTGATCTCGCTCAATGTTATCGGTGGTAACAATTTTTTTATTCAAGCGAATACTATTTTATTATTATTTGGAACTTTTATTATTTCAACAGAAAGATTATTGTTTACATTAATCACACGACACAGTTTATAAAACACATCAGACTCCAGTTCATTATTGTCAGCGGGGCCAACGAAGATTAATCTATTATTTACTTTTACAGCAATATTTCAAAAACAAACTTCAGAATCCTGCTCAATGTTGTCGGTTGTTCCAATGAAATCGTACTTCATGATGCAAGGTTGGCACAGCTCGTTCATGGGCATCCAATGCTCGTTCATGTCCAACACGTGTTCCTCGTTCAAATATTTGATGAAGTCCCGGAACTCGACGTCGTCCCCGACCACCTTGCCTTCGTACTGTGTGTATGAAGTTGTAATAATTATAATATACAAAAAGTTAAAACAACAGTATCATGTTTTGATAGTGTTGTTTGTTTAGTTCGTTGTTATTACTTATACCACGTTGCAACTTTTTGAGTCAAAATTACTATCTTAAGTGACCAGAAAACTTTACTGAGTCATCCTGAGAATTTAAAACTCTTTAAAATGATCTTGAATTTAAAAAGTTTTTTTTTTGGGAAAATCAACAAAAATCTAGTTTTTGAACAAAATTAGTTATAAAATATCAAAGTATTGAAACTTGAACAACTGAAAGTCATTCAAAATCGAGAATAGAAACTTGACTAAGATTTTCAGAATTTCTTAAATCTGTCCTGAAATTTTATAAAAAACCAAACTTGATTACAACTTAAACTCTACCAAACTATTATGTATAAAACACTTAAATGCAAATTAAAACAAACATTCAATTGATTTTTTGCAGGGTTGAACATATCATTGATTTTCTTACCGAACACCTTGTATGAGCTTTCCACTTCTCCGAATTTGTTTCTGTTTTAATTAAATTAACATTTACTCTATTTGAAAAGAAACTTATTATAACTAAGGATCTAATTATTATTATTTATTTATTGAGTGAAACATTGTTTTAAAAACAAACTTGCTAATTAATAAATTTGTAATTTTTCTCCTTTGATACAAGTTGAGAACTTAAATTGTAACTCTTAACATAAATATAAAAGTATATAAATTTATTAAATGTAAAAAAATTACAAAAAATAATAAGAAAAACATTTCAATCAGATTAGCGAAAAAATCTAAGAAAGTCAAAATAAAAAGTGAGACGTCCAGAAAAAGATACAAAATGTGTCTGTTTTCACAACAAAAAGTTAAGCTTGAAATATTTAGGTGTAAATAACAAGTGTGTCTACTTTTTGAATTATTAATTTCTTTTATAAATAAACACTGCATCATGGCTTAAAAAACCCATGTAGCGATTAGTAGAACAAAATATTCAAACGTTTCAAATTTTTTTTTCATATCAGATAAAATATGATATGTTATCACATTTATAACAATATAAACTAGTGCAAAACTAAAATTTAAATGTATTAACAAATTTTTCAACACACACCATTTTTATTTATTTATACCAACCTGTAAGCAGACACGACTCTCTCTGACGGGTTCCTGACAAACATGAACTTGTAGTAGTTTTCCATCATGTACCTGATAAAACATTTTACTACTTAGATATTTTCATTAATTATCATATAATATTTATCAACCTGAAACTGATACCATACAAAACATAAACTTATTTATTTCGTATGTATGATGGTTGTCCATCCTGAAACTGATACCAAATATAAAACATTTCTTATTACATTATCATGTATGATATTCACCTGATCTGGTCCTCCTTGTACTCGGACAGCTTGGTGAACCCGCTGTGGTCCATCTTTTTCACCTGGTTTATATCGTCAATTTTACCTTCCAACAGCATCACCACCTTCTTCCAGTTGGAACAAGCAACCTGTGTGATAAGAAATAATCTCAATGATTTACAATTATTGTACTTTTATTGTTCCTTCTTTGTACAGGATTTCAGAAGGTTTAAAAAAGTTTTATTTTTGCTTAAATTGCAACATTTTTATCATTACATTTTTTTAACATTTCTTATTACTGCCGAAAGAGTAATAATCTGGTGTTGTGCTGCCTGATTGATGAAATAAATATGTTTAACAACTTAATTATTTTTCCAGTTGAAATAAGACACCTACGCGGTTAATATTCTGTTTTAACTACTTGTTTATTACTATTTATAACCTCCCTTTATACTGTCAAAAAAGTGTTGCCTTAGACTAGGGGTGGGCGACGTTTTTCAATCAACGGGACGGATCCGAAAAAAAAAAAAAAATCGTTTGCGGGCCAGAGCATTTTGAATTATTGATTTACGGCATTCAGTATCTGGATCCAAACGAAAAAAAACTTTTTTAGATCAGAATCCGACTGGATACTAATTTTAAGTCAAGATCCGGATCCGGTCGGATTTTGACTTAAATAAAAGTTTTGGATCCGGCCGGAAACTAATTTTATGGATACAATTGATCACTTTTTGAATCTTTCAAATTTACAAAACTTTCTCAAGTCTGACAACTTAAGATGTAGATTGAGACGTGTCAGATGTTTAAATAATGTCTATAAATAGAACTGACATTGTAATTGACAAAGGTACGTATGTAAAATATCGTACTTAAAAAACACTTTGCTTGGGGTAATTTGGCAAAAAGATATTCCAACTAAGTTAAAACAACACAAAATATTAGGACAAAATGGTGTATTTATTAGTACACATTAACTTATAAAGTCATTTTTTAACATGTTTTTAAAGTCAAATTCTTAGAGTTTTGTTTGGTAAAAGTATTATAAAAAGTTTTATAAAATTATTGTAATATTGACCCTTCGCGGGCCTGTCACTTTGCTCGCGGGCCGGTCATTTTCACTCTGCGAGCCAGATCCGGCCCGTACGTTGCCCACCCCTACCTTAGACCAAAAGTAGGGTAAATTAATCATTTTTAAATTAAGTATTATTTTTTTGATCAACTAAGCTAACAGTTATTTTTACTGCTTTAAAAAATTCAAAGTATCTTTAGATGTAAAAGGGGTAAAAGTTAGATAGTTCAACAGGTTCTTTATGGAAAGTGAAAACTACAAAGGCAGATATAGACGATTTCAATAAAATTTATCTTATCCTTCACTTTTTAAGCAATTATTTTAAACTTTTCCCTGTCTTATTTTTATTAAACTTTGTATGTTTAATTATTTACATTCTATTTTAAAAATATTCATACAAAAAAAATATTAGGTTTGGTTGTATATATTTCTAAATCTGTTTCCTACAAGTTGTTTGTAATGTTAAAATTCAAGTTTCATAAAAATTTAAAATACCTTGCTTTAAAAGTGAAGGAGGAGTCAGACTTTAAGTGATTTTTTTTATTTTCGATATGAATGTTTTATATTCCATACAATTGTGTTAACTTTTTTTTACAAAGTTGGGTATACCTGAAATGTTAATTGATTTTTTTTCTATAAGGAGTCTCTTACAGTACATATCCAAAGCTTTTAAACAAAACCAATGTTAATTTCTGTAAAAAAAATTTGGACCCCTCAATGGCTTTAACTATTTAATTTATAAGACATGCAGCAAACTTCATTTCTAACACTTATTTTATTTTTTTGTTCTCACTTTTTAAAACAAATAAAATGTTCAATATTAGCCATCTAACAATATTTTTTTGTATCTATTTATTGTGTTTATCTTTCATAAGTAAAAATTTTAACATCCTCGTTGTATTATTTGCATAAAAAAATCGTTTTAATGGGAAAATAACTAATAAAAAATAAATAACAACTGTCTTACATAATTTATAAAAAGAAATTATTTACTTTGTATTTAAATTGTTTAAAAATTATTCATAACATTGTCATTTTTATAAAGTGCCATTCAATTTGTTGTTTTTATATTTTAAACAAACAACCAACTCGTCAATTACTTTCTATCAAGTATAACTACATACTGGGTTGCCAATAGTGTTTGGGAAATTTTCTCCAGGTTTTTAAAATTTCCTCTAAGTTTTTATAAGTACACATTTTTGGGTCTATTTTTAGTTAAAAGTTGAGTTTAAGTAATAAACTGTGTTAAATAGTATAAAAACATTCAAAAGATACTCTAAAGCTACTTTAAATGTGTTTAAAAAAAAATTGTTGATGATGACAAAAAATTTTTGTCTACATGAAAATTTTTTTGAGTCAAATCGAAATTTTACTACTTAAAATATTAAGTTGTTGAAAATTCCAGGTTTTTCAAGGTTTTTTTGGCACACCTGTACATATCAAATTAGTTTCTTATAGTTGTTTTTCTACAAGGTTTAACTTTTAAAATTGTTTAAAAAAATTTACAGATAATGTTTAGTAGTTTGTGCACTTTGTATATTCAAAATAGATTGAAAATGAACGTTTTTGTGTATGTGGAAAACATGCTGTTATAAATTAAAATGTAACTGCTATTTTTTATATTGCTATAACAAGTTTTCTTAAAAATAACTAAATGTACAGTTTTATAAATAATTCTCATTTATATTAATATTATATATTTTGAAAACAATAAAAGTACATAAAATTTCATAATGTTTAGAACATAACAATTTTAAGTAAATTAGCTTTTTTGTTTTATATTAGTTTTAACGTTTTATCAATCAAATAAAACTTTCCTTAGGCATGAAGCAAAAAAAAAGTTTTCAATTAATGTCATATACAACATATTTTCCAAATATAAAACACAAAATAAACCAAACAAATACTTTCAAGTTGTTAATATACTCAATTTGGGCGTGTAGCAATACTTGTTCAAGAAGTCTCATTAAACTTAATATAATGTAAACTATTTCGAAAATAATAAAACTACAACAAACTTAAAAACAATTTTAGCATATTAGTTATAAATAAACTTATTTTATTCTTCTAATTAGTTTTCAATATCAGTCTAACAAACTTCACCTTTGGCGTGTAGCAAACATAAAATCATATTATAATAATTAAAATTTTTATTTATTCAATATAAACATTCAAGAAATAATGTTCATTAAATTAAATTTTAAAAAATAAAATAATTTTATTAAATAGCTTAATTTGAGGGCATATGGGGATAAACACTTTTTTTTTCCATTTTAGTCATATTTTTTTGCAAAATTTTATAAAAAGTATTGTACAGTATAAACTCTAAACTTTAAAATAAGAGCCAGTGTTAAATTTTGGAAAAAAAAAACTTGGACCCTGCCTATGCCCATAATATACAATAATTTACAATAAAGAAATACATAACAAACCTGAAAAATACTTTTAACTAAGTTAATTTTATTATTTTTATTTATTTAAGAAAACTCATCTTGGGAGTGAAGCATTACAGGAATTTTCCAGTTAGAAAACAAAAAAGGTTTAATTTAGTTTTAATATCCAATACTTCAAAACATATAAATCTATCATTTGTCATTTTATTAAACAAACAAAACCATACTATTCATAACATTCAAAGTGAAGTTAAATTATGGTTATACAAATATTCCAATTAAACTAATATTAATCTTACCTTGGGCGTGTAGCAATAGAGGAACTTGTACTTGTCATTCACAATCACGTGTTTCATCAGCACGTCTCTCTGCTTCTTTGTCAGCTCGTTCAATCTGGTGGGAAGGTCTTGCGAGTAAGAGCACACGTCAGTCACCGATCTCTTGATTGATTCGCTGTCTGCCTGTCATCAATACTCAGTATAAATGTGTATGATGTTTACAGGACAAAATAATCCGTTTTTCACTGGAAAACGTTTAAAATAAAAAAAGAATTCGTTCATTTTTTTAAAGACAGAAGAAGTAATAATGTATTTTTATATAATTTTGTTCTTACTAGAAATTTAATGGTTTACTGTCTGAACAAAGGGGTTAGCATTGACTTGGACGCTGGAGATAAAAAAGGGTTTAAGATATATATGATGTTTTACGTTTAAATTGAAGTTTTTTTATAGTATTATCGTTCAAGAGAAAGTATAACTAGTTCTTAATAATTCTCTTGGGAGTAGTTCTATAGCTTAAAAACTTTATTACATACTGATTCATTGTCTGCCTATCATGAATACTCAGTATAAAAATATTTCGGTATGGTGGTTGTAAAACTTGTTACATTGAAAAACATGTCACATGTTCAGTGTTTCAACATGGTTGGTAAAAAAATATATTATTTATTTTCTATATGTCATTAATTCAGTATGTAAGCATGCATGCTGTGCTATACTATTTTTTTGGCTTTAAAAAGCACATGTGTTTAGTGTTTTAAATGTTGTTACTAGAAATTTATTTATTAATTTTCTATACATTATCAATGCAGAATGTAAGTATGCATGCTGCGTTATACATATTGTGGAACATTTTAATAATTAAATCTGTAAATCTGCAATTTTTTTACAAAGGTTTTGAAATACTTTTTCAAATATGAACTGCTTCACTTTTTGTATAACTTTTTGATAGTGTTATCTTACTATTATTTTTATATGTAGGAAAATAATTATACATTTACTCTGTTTTAAGTAGACACAAAAATAAGTCAAAATAGTTCTATGGTTTTAAACTTTTCTTGCAGCATTTTATCCCAACTGATAAACAAATACTTTTTTTTTTTTAATGAAATTACAGTTTTTTTAATTGAGCATACAATTGATAAATCATAACTAAATTAGTGTTGTTAGACATGCAAACTATTATGAATAATTTTTTTTGCATGAAAAACTAATAACTAGAAACTTTTACATCTAAAGCATATTAGAACCAACATTTCTTCTATTCAAGTGATAAAAATCTCTACTAAACAAAAACATATTATCTACAGAATTATTATCTAATTGATCTTACACCTCTAATCTAAACTACTAAGCAAAAAACCACAAAAAATACTAACAACTCTCTTCGAAGTCCCATTGTACTTGTACGCTTCTTTCTGCTTGAAGTCAAAATAAATGTCATCGCTTGTATCAGGCACCATCTTGCTGTACTTGTCTCTGCTCAGCGTCTGACACGCTTGATCCATGTTCCATTTTGATATTATGTAGATGGGCATGAGCAGCACTGAAGCAGTGAGAATGTAAGTTCTGTTAAACCTCATTTCGTTGCAATTAGACATTAGCCTCTATGAAAAATTGTTTGAGTTTTATCTTTTACATGCAGGTAAATGTTATTTTAATGATATTATTATTTATACAGTAATTTATATTTACACATTTTATCAATGTGATTTTGATCTCATATATACACTAATATATACAGAAATCAGTACTACTTAAAAATAAAATTTTAGTGTAGTTAAATTTAATAAGTTTTGTGGCAATCTGTATTTATTTTTAGTAGGAGTTCTAAAATTAATTTATAATAATAAAAAGAATATAAGATAAAACTGCTACTCTTTAAGTGAATAAAACGGTCCTGAATTATTATGTGTTTTTTTTAAAGCTTAATTTTTTTTTTAATAAAATCTGAGTTCTTAAACAAAATTTGTTAAGAAATAGAAAATATTGGAACTAAATCTAACTCAAAATCTACAAAAAATCCTGAGATTTTTTAAAATTCGTAACACTACTAATACAGTTTTTTATAAAAATCAAAACTATTCTGAGTCAGTGTGAGCCTTAAAAAATATCTTGAGCTGTCCTGAGTCATCCTGACATTTTTTTTTGGAAAATATCCTGAGTATCCTGAGTGTGTGACAACCCTGGTAAAAGGATAAAATAATATTGACTTTTGTTTGAAACCTTACAATATGAATTATGTCAGTTTTTATAGAATATAATCATTAAAACTAACAACTAAGATTAGTTGATTTTCTAAAAACTTCCAATTCATATATATATAGACTGCAATTTTTTCACTGTCTATTTCCTTAGAAATTTAAAATTATTTTTTTTTAAGATAGAGACTTCAAATTTTAAGAAATCATTTATTAACTAGTTAAAAAGATTTTTTAAAACAACATTAAAACTACAAAAATAGTTTAGAACATTTAAAAAAGGTGTTTAAGGCCATAGGGAGGGTCTGACATTTTTTTACAAAATTTAACTTTGGTTTTTATATGAAAGCTTTGAATACAAACTACAAGCTAATTTTTATACAAATAAAAAATATCATTTAACTATTGAGATATTTAATTTTTTGTAAAAAGTTTCTGATACAAGCGCATAACCGCAAATTTTTTGGGGTCAATATTCTCAGAAGTTTAAAAATTCACCAAAAATCTATCTCCTCCTTCATTTTCAAGCAATCTTCTTCAAATTTTCAGGAAATGTTCCTTATATTGAAAGAAAAAAATACTACTTTAGAATTTTAATAATGTAGAAAAACAAAAACTTTATCACAAAGTTGAAAAAGTGTTTTTTTTAATTCCTAAGTAAAGTTTTTTTGTTATTTTACAAAGATTAGACTGTGAAAGTTTGAAGAAGATTGCTTGAAAAATGTAGGAGGAGATAGATTTAAAAAAAAATAGTCTTCTTTTACTGTTTTAGTTTTCCCTTTCCATAGGGAACCTATTATGCAGCCCGACTTTGACTAGTCATATCTCAAAAACTAATCTGAATTTTTTGAAACGATAAAAAGCATCTTCAAGCTTAAAAAAAACTCTATAAAATAAAATCAATTCGTAAAATACTGATTTCCCCCCCCCCCCTATGGCCTTAACTAATTAACTTTTTTATTTAATTAAATAACTTTTTGATTAATTTTTTTAAATAATTTAGTTTTAAATTATTAGTAATTAATTTTCTGTAAAAATTTGAAGATAACTGACTAAACTTAAAGAAAGAATTATATTTTAAATGCTAAACTGATTTAGGTATTTGGATCTTAAGTTTGTTTCTAGTGATCCTAAAACTATAAGTGCTTAAAAAAAGATTGCTTTAAATATAGTTATAAAAACCTTTTCTTAAATAACTACAAGGAGTAGATCTAAATCTCATTTTTATGTATGATTGATTTTTATTGAAATTGATTAATGTTATATGTGCAGCAGATTGTTATGGGTCTTTTATAATATAAATGTTTTGCTAATGAAAGAGTGATTGTTATACATTGTTGAAATAAATTAAATATTTTGTTAATTTGTTTTATTTGTCACCTTATTGTTACTGAGTTAGTTTAAATACAATTAATTTTATTTATTTTTTATTGCAAATTAAGAGGTTTAAGTAAAATGTTAATACAGCTTTATATTTTTGTTATTATTATACCTATATTTTTTGAGTTTTACATCTACTAACAAAATTATATAATACTTGTTATTGAGATTTTTTTTTTAATACACTAATATTATTATTTTTTTATTTTGATACTCAAAGAATTTTTTAATTTAAATTTTCTTTTATAAAATTTAATACTTTTAGTCAGATATTGTTTAATTGAGTTGCAACAGCTGATTGTGAGTTCACACTGGTGGCAGTGATCACATGATTGGATTGTTGATGTGTTTTTTGTTGTAACGACAGATACTTACTTTGAGCTTCTAGGGATTTGAGGTTCATTATTTTCCCACACTTTGTGATTTTTAGTCTTGAGTAACTTAACCTTGTGAGTTCTACCAAATGACACCAACAAGGTAATTTTTCAATTAAATAGATAGCTTTTTTTATATGTTTGGTTAGTTTAATATTGATTTTAAAGAGAGAGGTAGAATTACAGATGATAACAAATTGCTTTCTTTATCTTAAAAAGTGTTTATCATTGTAGAGGGGAGAGAGAGTCTGATGATATTCTACCATAAAAAATATAGCTTTCTAACCTTTTATTTTCAGAAAAAAAACTTAAAAAAGACTTTTCTTATTCCAGTTGTTTGGCTACTATGGTGGCACATAGTTTGGAAACGGCTAGCATAGTTAAACCAAAATATTTAGAACCAAGTAGTGTAAATAAATCTTAATTTCAAATCGTTTAGCAAACGTCTAATGAAGCTAAAACCAAAATATCTGGCCTGATGGGTTTTTTGTCTTGATTATGGCTTTGAAAACTCTATGAGTTATATGTTGCAATATCACAACTCAGTGGTTGACACATATACAAAATAAAAGAATATACTAATTTAATAATGTGGTTATCAGTACCAAAGTAAAACTACATCGAGCTAGCTTGATTACTTTCAGATCAAAAATTATAATAGGTACTTAGACTGAATCAAAGCTAATTACCATTTAAGTTATTAAGTTTATTGATTAAATATCATTGACTTATGATATTTGAACGTTTTGAAACTGAAGACATATTATTAATTGTTCTATTATAAGATTAAGAAGTATTAAGCTTCTTGCAGAAGAGGCCTTATTTATACACAAACTGTGTGGCCTGATGACATAGGGGTCCTAATGATGGCTTTGAAACTGACGGAGTTGAACATTTCAAGATAAATGCAGTGGCCAGCACATAAACAGCACAAAAATAAAATAATTTAAATTATGCTTTTATTCATAAGCTGGCAAAATTTTGTACAAACTGCAATCAAGCATGTATTCACTTTAATTAATGCTCCATCCAACCATGGAGGGTTGAGTCTAAAGCCAATTGTGTATTCACTACAGGGGAATTTCAAGTTAGACAGTATAAAGAAAAGCTATAAGGTGGAAAAACCATAAGTCTTACTTTTACTTAAAAGACATTGGTCGGCAAACTGCACTCCCCTAAAATAAATTTTCTCCCCTGCGATGTACCTCTTAGCAAAAATTACTATTTTGAAACATTAGTTAAAAATTATTTACCAATACAGATAAGCTTGTAGCTCGATAACTTAAATAACTAACAAAGCTATGTTAGTGTTTGTTTAACCATGTTTTTAGTTAGAAATAGTTTTCTTGTTGATTAATACAAATACTTTTAGTACTGGCGACCCGCCGAAAATCTGTTTTTATGCAAAGCGGTCCACAACCATTTTTTTACACAACGATTGTAGTTGTATAAGTAATACTAGAACTCTTTTTGGGAACGACTAAAAAAGCGCTTTAAATAGTTGGTCTTAGTTTCTTGTCTACGAAAATACCTTTGGTTATTGAATAATCTACTTCAAAAAATCTAATTCGGTCATATAAATAAAATTCCTAATTTAAAAAGAGAACTGTTAGTCGTAATTTTAAGTAATTTATTTGATTAAATCAATATAACAAACTTTAAATTTCAATTATGTATTACAATAGAATTCATAATTTGTTCTATATCCATTAATTATAAACACTTAAAAAATTATCAATATGCAATTATAATTAGGAGAAACTTAGTAAACCTAATAAAATGGGGATTCAACAGATGATTTACGAAAACTCTAGAGTCTAGCTAGACTAGACTTAAGAAGTCTAAATAAAACAAACTGATTTGATTTATAAAACATTAAAGAAATGTTACAAAATTAAAGTAATAAATTAACTACAGTAATAGAAAAATAGCAACAACATCAAATTACTAAGATTTACTAGATTTATTTAAGAATGAACTAATGACAATTAGTTGCCTAAAACATCAAAAAAATATTTTTTTCTGCAAACTTTAGGTGCTTCGTTTAATTAAAATTTTATCTATATTTATATGTAACTAAATAATAAAACTTCTTTTTTAATCTGTTTGTTATATATTTGGGTAAGGTAGGTTAAAGATAACGTATTAATTAAAAAATTTTGGTAAAAATTATTTGGAGATATAGGTTTAGATGTTATTAATATGCTGTTGTTCCATGCGTTACCTCTTTTGCATGATCAAATAATTTCCTACACCTTAGTACTGCAGCCATTCTAACTTCTTAGTTTTGCTTTAAAAACCAGTTTGGTTTTTAAGATTTTAAGAACTGTGCGTCAGATCTCACTGTATACATACTATCTTATGTATAAATAAATTTGTGTTTTTCCATTTAGTACAAAGTTAATTAAAACTAAACAAAGTACCATATAAAACGAGATATAGTTTGTTGAACATACTAAGTTTATTGAACGACAAAAAAAGCATTCTAAACAATTGGTTCTTGAACCTGGTGTATGAAAAAGCCTTTTGGTTGTCCAGTTGTACACAATTTGGATACAGTTTACTGTCTTGTCCAGGACAATAACTGAACAGTAAACTTAAATCCAATTGTAAGTTTTTCGCTTCCGCATTTTTCTTTCTTTTTTCTGACAACTTTAATCGACTTGGTGGAAGTTTTGACTTTTTTCAAGCTTCCTGGTTGTTCGATACTGAAAGCGTTTGAAAATTAAATAGTTCTTTAAAGAATCCAACTGCTATTTCTGATAATTTGTTTGATAAGAACATAATCATTTTTAAAATTTTATGCAACTAACAAATGTTTTTGATAAATAGAATTAAAGATAAAACATTAAGTTTGAAAACCATTAAAGCTGACAAAAAAATAAACTTGCATTAACTAAAAACTGAAGTAAGCTATTCGTTTCTGAATAGTTTAAGTTATATTTAACACCCTTAAATATACAATATATCAGGTGCTTAAATAAATTACCATATGAATTTGTATTTTTTCATACTTGCTTAATAAACTAAATTGTCATCAAAAACGAACTGAAAATTAAAACAATTTTTAATGCTGCCTTAAGATATATTCTGTACACCGCGTTTCCCCATCAAAGGTGATTAGAAACTTTTTATAGGTAAAAAACACTTAACAAACGAAAATTACCTTTTTTTGCTGGAGACTTTAGACCTGCTGAACTTTTCAGACAAGGAGTTTAAAAGTCCACTTTTCTTCGAGGCGTCTTTGGGATTGAATGAAGAATTGTAAAGGGGATTTTCAAACGAGGTTGTGCCAATTTTGCTCAAAACCCGACTGTTCGACTCTTTTAGCGTAGCAATGTAGTCCTAATAAATTACATAAAAAAATAAGTAAATGTTTTCAACAGTTATATAAAAAGTTGTTGTAAAAATTAAAAAAAAAACTAACCTCGTATAACAGTTTAGAAATTAAAAAAATAATAATATGTTATATAAATTGAAAGCAAGGCATAAAAGGTAGATGTTGTTACATTTTTTATCACTTAAAAAAAAACTCACCTCAGACTTTTTCATTGATGAGTTTTTCATGGAAGGGTTGATGCTGCTTTTCATCGTCATGGAACTTTTCATCATCTTGGAGCTGAGCATTCTGTTGGATGGAGCGAGGCTTCTGGAGGAAATTCTGGAGCCACCAGAGACGGCGGGTTGTGGTTGATTGGAAGTCGATGGTGAGTTTTGGGACTGGAAAACGTTGAAGAGGGGGTTGTTGAAAGAAGACATTTCGGTGTTTATACTTAGTATGACTGTCAGTATATAGGAAAATTTGAAGTTGAAAAAATGTTATTTAAGGAAACGAAAAATTCAAAAGAAAAAAAAATCTCCAAACTATGGCTAATGGACCAGCTGCAAAGAAAAATATTTTGGTCTTTGAGCTTCAAGATGTTTAGATTTTGAACGCAATTTGAACAATTATAAAAACTATGAAAACAGTGTAGGACTAACTGTAAAAATTTGAAAAAACATAACTGTACAAAGAGTCAAAATTTTTTAGTAGTAAAAAAAAAAAATTATTTATTTATTATGGATTATTATTATTTATAATTTATTATTATTATTATTATTATTATTTATTATGGACAGGCATCACCCTGCCTGAGGTTTACGATTTACGTATCTTACAACCACATTTTCGTTGCCTTTTATACAAAAGCAATAAGTAAAAATATTACAAAGAACTCGTTAACAAATAAGCAGAAGATCTGGGAAACACTGTTACTTTAAGAAAAAATGAAAAAATGTTTCGAGTATTACATAATCTTTGATTAAATCTTTTTATAACTACACTAGTGGTTGTAGTTAAGAAATAAGTAAACAGTAATACTTTTTTTATTGTTAAAAAAAATGCTATATAAAAAAAACAAATAAAATCCCTTGAAAATTTAAGATAGACTTCACGAATGAACTTAAAGCTAAAAAGACTCGGAATAAGGCTGAGATTAAAGATCTGAACTATAACTTTTCTAAGATAAAGACAGAAAATTTGAGAAGTGAAAGGGTGACTCTCAACCTTAAAGAAAAATACAAGACATGGAAAAAGGTGTGGCTAATTAAAATAAAGAATTTGAAAATATTACAGCAGAAAACAAGTGAGTCCACAGCCAATTTAATTCAATATTAAAAGAAAACATCAAGTGAGTTATCAGGAAACAAGAAACTATCAGTGAATATTCTTGAAAGATCAAAAACAGATGAAAGTAACCTTTTTTAAAGGTTAACAAAATGATGAACTATCTTAAAAGATAAAATTTTGAAATAAATGGGATATCTTTGTCAGATAATATGAAAATGGTACTTAAAAATTTGTAATGGATCTGCTAAATTTAGTAACCATGTACTTAAAAAGACCAAACAGCTTTTTGCAAAGGAGTTATGTCCAAAAATGAGTTTAAAGATGTATAAGTGGTGTTAAATTCAGTTGTTTTAGAGTTGTGGTCTTATGGTCAAAAGGTTAAAATAACGCAACAAAATAAAAATGTGGAAAATTAAAAAAGTTAGTAAATATATTGATAAGGTTTGTACAAATAAAAATCTTAAAATGAATGTAAGATAATTTTTTTGTCATGCAGAGAAGTTTTGAAAGATTAATGGTTGGAATGGAAATTATATTAAACACATACTGTAGTATACTTTAAAACATTTTAAGAGAAAAATTGCAGTAACGTTCCTGCAATATACAGTGATTTAGAATTTTGATCTTTAAAGTCTGTTTGGTAAAAATATTACACAAGTTTAACACAAGAAAAAAGTGTAAATAAATTATACTTTTTAAGGACATGATGATAAATAATCTGTATGACCTTCTGACTATAGTTTTTCTAGTTATATACAACCATTATTTGTTTATTGTTTAGCAGTTTCCATGTGCAAAGTACACTTACAAAGTATATTTATTGATAGTTGTCCTCCCAACTTTAAATAACAGTTTCAAGCAAAGTTTATGGTTTGTTATTACATTAAGAAATTGTGACAAATCTTAAAATCTGCTGACGTTGTTGCCTGTTTATACTACATACCTATTGGTTAGTAACTGGATATTGGTGAGACTACATTTTTAAGTATACGGTAAGTTACCTTTAAATTGTTTTGTTCTTTATTATGCAGTGTTGGACTCGGCATCAAAATCTGAACCACTTTAGCAGGAAATACAAGAAGAGAAGACAAAATTTAAATAAAATAAACGAATACTAAGCAATTTAAATAATCTTAAACAAAACTAGATTTATAAAGAACTGAACAGCTTTTTTTCTAAATATAAAAAATATTAACTTAGTATATACCAAACACTTATTCTTACTTTAAAATCAATAAAAATTTCTATAAAAAAGTACAACAAAAAGTTTTATTTTAGAAACACTGTTGATAAAACATAAAAAATTTGTACAAAATTAGTAGTTCTAAATAATTAGATTATAAGGGGAGTGTGGGGAAACAAAAGTTATTATCTTTTATAAAAACAAATACATTAAAAACCTTAAAAGTAGTTCATCTTTCTAAAAAAAAAGTATTTTAAAGATTGTTACAACAACCAATGAAAAATATAACAAACAATAAACTAAAAAGTTTGCAATGTACTTGTAATGAAGCTAAATACTTATGTTTGTTTTTAATTGATTTAAAAAAAAAGTTTAATAAGTGATTTGGATAGAAATTAATAGGCTACTTTGTTTTTCAATAAAAATACTTACTTTTAGTTTATCAATATTCAAGCATTTAGCTTTAAAAACAACTAAAACAAATCCTTAAATTTAATTAAAATGTTTAAAAACAAAAAAAGTTAAATAAATTGTGTTTTCGTGTGCACTTAACATAGTTTAAATTTAACTTCTTAAAGTGCACACAAAAACACTATATTTCATCTAAATTACAAAAAATTATTTACATGTAAAGAAAACATATACATAAGCTTTTCAAAAAAATTTCATCAGTAATTATAATTACGCATGAGTTGTTCTAGTTTTTCTCTTTTTATTTATTTTAGCTCTTGACTTTCGAAAACCAAATAAGTTTCATTTTCTACTAGGCCTTACGTAATAAAACAACTTTAACATATAAATACAACCATATTGAACTTTTCTTCTATTGCTTTGATACTTATTCTAGCTAAAAATTCGTATATCCAGGTTACACATAGTTTCCTGTTTCAACAAGCAACTTGCCACGAAACTACAACGTTTTAAATTAAAACAAACAAACGTTTTTTAATAATGAGGCCTTTTTTTTGGTATGCAAATTACTTACTTTGATATACAGTAATGAATACAAATTTAAGTGTTATATTTAAAGCTTTTTTAAACTGCCGACTATGAAGTAAATAAAATAAAACTCTACTTCTTATAGTTAATAATTTAAACATAGCTGTCAAAGGAGCACTTTTTTATAATCTAGCAGTCGTAAAGTTTGTGTTATTTTACGTTTGTTCCACGTTTTTGAGTCATAGGTCTTTTTAGACGTTGCAAACCCAAAATTCAATGACGTTTAACCCGTTAAACCGGTTGAATAACAAACTCAAGGGCACGCGATAAGCATTAAAAAAACATGCTAAAATCTCGTATTGTTTTTGTGGTATCAAATAAGGATGTTATCAGTTGAAAATATAAACTTTAGTCTTGCAAAAGTTAAACTTGTTATACGGTGAATGTATATAGTTTAGAAGTATTGAAAAAACTTAATTTTTTACTATTATGAGACTAGTTTAAAGCTATAATAAAATCTAGATTTTTAATTCTTACTTAATAAAAAAAACTTTTTGAAAAAAAATATTGAATATACTAAGCAAAAATTTTAGCTAAACAGTTGTAAACCAAACAAAAAGTATTTATTATAAAAAAGATACTTAAATAAATTCAAAAATAAAACTTTATGCACAACAGGGTATTTTCTATAAAACAACTATTATTAAAGAAAAATTTTGCTTGTTTTACTCAAGTTGATAAATTTAACTTAATTTACTATTGGCTACTGTAAGATATAATTACAATATGTCACTTAAAAAGTATTGATAAACATAAGTTTAGCTATAAATTCATGACAAAACAGTCATTATCAATTAAAAACTTTAACTGTTTTGAGTTTTCTAAAATGTATCTTATTAATATTCACTGTATCATTAGCAACAAATTGAACTAGTGTACACCATTATTTTATAGTTTTCTATCACATAAACTATACAAATTAATTTTTTCGTATAACCATTTTGTACAGTTAATGCCTTGTATGTTTTTATTTTCATATTTAGTGTATTTTAAGTAGATTCTAGTTAGATAAGTACTGAAGGTCCATTTAAAGCAAGGTTTTCCAAACTTTTTTTCAAAAGGCCTCCGTTAATGAAATTGGAAAAGCTTTGGCCCCCTTCAACAAGATTTCTCAAAAAAAAAAAAAAAAATAAAAAACGCCTATGACCTTTTTTTTTGCATTTCTTTATCTACTCCAGAATATTTAGTGTAAGCTTAAAACTATTTCCTCATGGATCCCTGTGGCCCCTTTACTGCTCAAGGCCACGTTTTGCCCCTTTGAATCAGGGTTTCCCAAAGCTGACCACACGTAAGTTGAGAATTTTTTTGTCTGTTTAACCTAATTTAGTTTTAGTACAATAAGAACGGTTATTTTCTTTATACTTATTTCGATAATGTCTCTAAATCAGGGTTTTCTAAAGTGGGCCAAGTGATCCCATTAGGAGCCATAAGTAGTAGAGACATTATCTAAATAAATGTAAAGGAAGTAATTGTCTTTATTGTATTAAAATTAACTAAGAATAAAAAGACAAAAAAAGCTCAAGCTACATGAGAATGGAATTTTAAAAAACATATTACATAACTTTTATCATAAAAAATCAAAACTAAGAGTTAAAACTTATAGAATTGATAACTGCTATTATAACATAGTTACCTGTTTATACATATTTTTAACTCAGTTTTAAAGCAAACCAAGATAAATTTAATCTAACTTTTTCAATAATAAGGTATTCGTAAAACTTAAAATTTTAATATGCTTAAAAATTTTCTATTTTTTAATTATGTAATTTAAATTATGAAAAAGCAGGAGTATTAGTAAATGTACTTTCTGCATTTTTCCAAACGAGTATTTATTGTAAAATTTTCATTCTAAAACATGGCTCATATAATTATTAGCAGTAATGACCAAAACTTATGAAAATCATTTTTGCCGACCACCTAATTTTTCCAGTAAAGTTAATGTTATTTAGGGTTCACTAAATTAATTCTTTATCTTTTTATATTGTATGTTTATTTTGATTTAGACACATAAATAATTTTACACAAGATAAAGAAAGTTACACAAGGTTGTAACTAGTTCAGGATCCTAACCTAATTTTAAAATAATGATCTGACTGGATACAGATTCTTTTTCTTTGTATCATATTACTATATTTCTATTATTATATTTGTAAACACTCTTAAAAATACCTAAGACCTTTTTTTCTCTTCATTGTTAACCCCGGAAAAGTTAGTGATAGTATCAAGTTCCTGATCAATTTTAAAGTAATTTTAATCGTTTTTCTGTAATATCTATTTTAAATTTCAAAACACCCCTAAATTACGCCTAATTTTGGTTTATCAGCAGAAAACATCGGCGTAAGTCTACAGGGCAGAAGCCTTGACTTTTGTTTGCCGTGAGACAAGCTCAAGCTTAACAAAAGGATTGATCACTTTCGCCGATGTTTTCTATTAATCGTACTAAAACGAGCGTACCAGAGATGTCTTGCCTAGTGGACAATGTTTTAAACGTTGCACGGCAAAGACAATGCTGACGTCACCGATCATTGCCAGCAAATGGTCACTATATGTGAAAGCATGATAAACCGTTTATGATTGACGACTGCAAGTTTTTCGGTTGTGACTGACTGATGAGTCCTAATAAGAACGAAACCGGTCTCATTCTACCGATTGTCGTCTGATGGTTAGATTGGTATAATAAATTCTTTTGTTTGACTTGAGCTTGACTCACGGAATACGAACGTCCAGCTTTCTGCACTGCGGATTTTTTTCCGATGTTTTTGGTGATAAATACACCTTAGACCTATTTTGCTATTTGTACACTCCGGATTGTCTATTGGAAGCTTCAAAACTTTTTAGTAATGTTTATATGTCTAAATCTTTTTTTCAAGTAGCCGTAAAGACCACTGCTCTAGAATTTATAAAACAATACTATAATAACTAGAAGAAGCTTAAACAAGTAAAGTGATCCACCGGGTCAACAACATTAGAATACAGCCGGATTCAGATACTTAAAATATAGAATTGTGATTTTATGATTCATATTATATTTTGGATCTGGTAAATCACTAAATGTAACTTTTTAAACATTTATAAAAATTGTGTAACATGACTTTATAAAATTAAGAATTAAAAGGTATATGTTAAAAAAATACAAATTGGTATCTGTTAGAAACACTGGTGTGTTTTTTTTTTACTTTGGTATATACATTAGCTTTACCACTAAAGTTGTGAAATTTATATTTTTCAATATGCAAAACTTAAAGGTTAGGATAAGTTCTCAAAAAGAGTTCTTACCTTTTCTGTACCTTGTATATAAAACATTTATATAACAACAATAACAACAATGACAGTTATTTAATATTAGAAATAGTTATAAAATATTGTTTATTGAATGATAAAATAAAAACGTTCAAAAAGTTTAGTCTGAGGACCTAGTGTACTAAAAAAGAAATTCAGTTAACGATTCGTTTTACACTATATATTATATATAATAGGCCTCTAGAAATCTAAGTCTACCGTTTGTAGTTGGCACAGAAACATTTAAAAGACACCGCCATCTCTTTTTTTTAATTGTTTGCTCGCTGTTTTTACTGTTATTTATCTGTTTTCTGAAGAGATTTAATTGTTTACTTTTACTCTGCTTTTTTTTCTTATTAAGGAGCGCATCTTTCTGCTTTTATCAGTTAGGTTAGGTTTGAGGCAAAACTGCGACATGCACACAAGTTTGCGTCCACCAATTTTATTTTTAAACAAATACATACCTTTTCAAAACAAAAATAAACATTTTTATGTTAGTTAAAACTTACTATTAGGCTTTAATTTTAAAAATAAGTAAACACTAGTGAATTTCAATTACAGTAACCTCTCGCTTATTTACGCACTATGTGTTCACAGAAAAAATGCGTAAAGATACGAAAGATTGCAAAGATACGAGATGTACTATATATACTATATACTATGTACTTAATGTAATGGCTGTTTTTTTATATTCCTTTCAGTAAAAAGAAAACTGAGGACTTTCCAACTTTTAACAACTTGTTTACTTTATTTATAAACATGAAAACAAAAGATAAAACTATACATAAATTAAAAAATAAGAATTTAAATTACATAAAATAATAATACTTGTAGAAAAGTTTTACTAATTTTGATAATAGGAAAATTTTATCTTTATCTTTATTTATATGTGACTTATTTGATAGTTAACATTTATATTCTGTTCTACTTAGCGAATTCAATTTATAATTAAGCATTTGTTTACAATTAAGAAATGGTGTGGTGTCTATATTAATCTATGATTATTCATATATAGGGCAAGATTGCTGTATTATTTAATTGTATTTTAAACTCTCATTATTAAACACAGTCATATTTCTTCCAAAATTTTAATTTAATCTCTTATTGTTAACAAAATTTCTGATATACTGAGGTATAACTAAGTGTTTATCAATAAGTCAAGGAACATAAGTTTACAAAGTCTAAAGATATAGAGAGGCGAGTTAGCATTTAGAAACATATTTTAAATTAAAAATATGGAACAAACCTAATTTTTGCAATATAAAAAAAAGTAGAAATTTTATTTTTTGAAATTTTTAGAATTCTAAAATGCGTAACTAAACGAGAGTGCGTAACGTCACGAGTGCGTAAAGATGCGAGAGGTTACTGTACTTGTTCTATAAAACTTTTGGTTTAATTTAATACTTTTTTACAGACAATTTTTGAACACTTTTTTTAAAAAGAGTGCAGCCAGCGAGAAAACTTTTTCAAAAAAAAAAATACCTTAACTTACAAAAGGCTGCAGACTTTTGAACTATATTCTAGCATTAGTATTTACAAGAAATAATATTCAAACTTGTCAGTAAACGTCCACTTAAAGTAGTCTTAGGCGACCACGCAAAATTGTGAACAACGATCAATTGTTAAAATTGTATTTGTTTGGTTTCAAAATAATATGAAAAATCCTTAATGTTATAAATAAATGACTTATAAAATTTTTAATAAAAAAAGAAATTTTAAAAACGGAAAATTAAACTAGTCTTTACTTTTTTAATCGTTGTTTTGATATTTATGTTTATTAATATTTACAAATATATGCCATTTAGTTAACATTATTATATTTATTTAGTTATTGTAAATTTATAGTTTTTGTAAGGTGATCTTATTTTATGCTTGGGTGAGAATTAAAAACTTCAAAAATCTCTAGAATTTGCTATTTTTGTCTTTATTTTTGCTTAACCGAGTACACAAAGATTTGGTATTATTTTAACTCGCTAAACCATGGCGATCCTTCAGGCGAGTTTATTTTCTACAAAATATTTTGTTTATATATCGTTAACAGCTACTTATAGTACTGTTTAGTCTGTAATTCATTTTTTAGTGTTTAATTAAGTTACATAACATTATAAGTTCCAACATCTCGAGTTCCAAGTTTTAAAAACTTAAACAAAAGAACAAATTTATGTTTAAAAATAAAACGTAATAAAAAAAAAACTTATACTGTATTTAATTGGACCAACTTAATTGCAAGAACTTGGTATTTATGTCTTTATTTTTGCTTAACCTTAATTGCTTTAGTCCAAAGATTCTCAACCTTGGGTAACTCCTTTGTTTAATGGAGTAAATTTTCTTTATAACAAGTTATGTAAGTTATTGTTTATTATTTGTCGTTTTAGTTTATAAGTTGATGCTTAACTGTAAAAGTTCTAAATTTAAATATGTTTTTAGTACATAAAAGTTTTACTATTTAATAAGGTTAAAGTTCTATAATTATTTGCCTTAACTAAAAAAAATGCTCGATTTACTTGGATTTAAAGAGCTTTTTCAAATAGGTTTATGCAAATTATATATTTTATTTGCGACTGGTTTCGGTGGCAAGAGATTACGACCTTTTCAAGCAAAAATTAAATTTTTAACTGCATATATTAGTTATATGCAGTTTAATACTTTTTTTTTGCTTGAAAAGGTCGTAATCTCTTGCCACCGAAACCAATCGCAAATAAAATATATAATTTGCACAAATCTGTTTAAGATTAAAGTTCAAAAATTTTAGTTTTTTTCTTTCAAAATTAAACACAACATTGTAAATTGGGGTGAAATTTGGTAATTACCTTCCAAAAACGGGTATAACAACGAAAAAGGTTAAAAATTGCTGCCCTAGTACTTCCATAATAAAAAAGCTGTCAAAAACGACAAATTAAAAATTATAACTCTCGCTAAAATCAACCATAAAGATTAATGTTATTTAGTCACTATCAAAACTTACTAGGTTAAAGTTTCATAAGTTTAATGTTTTAATCGGATTTTGAACTCATTGAAACTTTAGCGTTGAATTTTTTTTTTTTGGATTTTAAATTGTTAGGATACAAATTCGAAATGTGTTGTTAATCTATTTTCAAATAAATTGTGAAATTTAGATATTTTAACTCATACAGTCAGAAAATAATTAAAAATTAAATTATTGGTGTTAAAGACACTATTATTTTAATTTTCATAATTTTAACTGTTAAAAATTGTAATGTCAGCTTTATTTATAATTTTAAAGGTATGAATTCAAATTGGAATGATTGAATTATTGCTATTTGAATTTTTGAATATGAACTATAGGATTTTAAGTTATTGGAATATTAATCGTTTAAATTTAAATTGTCTTGCAGTATGCAATTGTAAACTTCTTGTAATTTTGTGTTCTGTAGTTTCTTACATATATTATTGATAATTTCTTTCTAACATCTTTACGTCACAGACAGAAATTTATACTAGTTATGAACTACTTTAAACTTAAAACCAAATTTTTATTTAAAATCTAATACTTATTTCTTTGAGTAAAATACTTTGTAGAAAATAATGGTAGAAAACTGAATTTTATTGCTTAGTTTATAAAAAAAACAGAATTGTTTGTCTATAAAGTGGAAAAAAAAACTGTTTTAATTTATAAAATCGCATATTAGGTCACTAAATTTTAATAAAAGTAATTATTTTAATACACGATCATAACGGTTTTAAAATTTTGATAAATAAATTTTAATTCACTTGAACGAAAAAACTAGATAACATATTAGTAAATCTAATAGTTTTAATTTATTTAACTAAAATATTTTATAAATCTAGTATTTATCAGTTTATAATAATTTTTTGTTGCAGAGAAAATTTATAGTCTTCAAAAAGGAAATAGATATAATTAAAAAAAAAACCTCTTTTGCTAATATATATAAAGTTCATTTTTAAAGTATGATGATATATTTCATAAAAACAATCTATTAACAATTTTTGTTCCCGGCACTTTATTAATGAGTACTAACATTTTTAATACCGAATGTTATATATTCAAATAGGAAGAGTTATAAAATGGCGGCCATACATTCTTTAAAAAGTTAAGTTGAGATTATATGGTGCTTTTCTGCCAATGTGTGTTTTTACTCTTGTATTTTTATAAAATGGTTAATTGTATTTTATAGAATTGTGTTACTAGTAAAAAATGGATTAGTAAAAGTTTAATTTGTAGAGTTTTTTGTACTAAAAACTTAAATTGCTTATTATACTGAATACAACATTTTAAGCTAACTCAGACTTGTTTTTATTTTTTGAAAATTAATGCAGCAGGGTTGCCAAAAATTCTTAAATCCTGGAATTTAATAACTTAAACTCAAATAACCTTGAATTAAAGAAAATTATAAAAAAAGTCACAAAACCTAGATTTTTGAATAAAAACTCTATAAAAAATTGAAAAACCTGGATTAAGTAAAAAATATTAGTGAAATAATAAAGTTTATATTAGATACAAACTATCTACCACATACAAAACTTTTCTACCATTTTTGTATATTATAAGATACGTTTAAACTAGCATTACAATATTGTTTCAATAATTATATCCTATTTAATCCTAGTATTTTACCTTACAATTAATTTCATAGTAAAATGGTCAAAACAATTGCACTTTTAAAAACCTGGAAATATTTTCAAAACACCTTAGACATCCCATCTTATGCACTTAACCTACTATAGAGAATTAAAACAGCTAAAGTAATACATATATAATTATTTTTAATTTATATTTAGTCAGACTTTTTAGAGTTAAATTAGAAAAGAATTTGTTAACTCTAAAGATTATTTTTTTTGTTGAATAAATGTACTGATAAATTCTAAGTTTTGCAGGTAAAGTTAGTCTTAGTATTCTATCAAAAAGTAGTTGTTGAAAACTACATATATTGAATACTATTTCATAAAACTTCGCCTAAGACATAAAAAAAGAAGGCCAAATTAAAATGTAAAAATAAGATAAAAACTCTTGGTAAAATAAGATAATGAAATAAGTGCATCATGAAAATTATATGATCACTTTATATTATTTTTAAAAAGTAAACTGAACTTATGTAAAGATTTGATGTTTTTTAATCATTTAAATTTAAAACTTTAAAGTTTTGTTTAAATTAAATGTCTTAGAATTAAAAGTCTTTCATGTTAAGAAATATAAAGAGTTTATCGAAAAATTTCTTAAAATTCATTTTTTTTTTGTTTATTAAAGACTTGATTAGTAAAATTTATAAATAATTAAAAAATAAATTACCATTAAGGGTCTAAACTTTTTAATTAAAGCTTTAATTTCTATAATATTTTTTAAATATAAAAGTATCTTTTACTGCTTGTTAAAATTAAAAATTTAATTTCATAAGAGTAATATAGTTTTTAACCTATATAATAGTTCTTTACAAAAATGCAAAATTGTATTTATATTAATCTTCTTCCTAATAATTCTTAAAAATAATTTTCATAATAGCCCATATCATCATCTTATATGGTTTTAACAACTTATAACTTAAAAGAAAAAGATCAAAAAAGTATTTTTTTGTTCTTTTTTTTATGACAATAAATTTAACTTAATTCAATACTTAAACTTAACTTTTTTATGAATCATTTCTTGAAAACCTCAAGCTCTTTGCTCTTAAAGTAAAGTAAAAATAAAATGTTGCAAAAGTTAAAGAATATCTACCTAATGCACAATTTTACAAAGTCAAACTCTTAACAAAACAATAAAGATTTTTTGTTTTACTACAATAAGAAAATTTATTAGTACATATTCTAATGTTGGTTTTATAAAAAGGTAGTTTTCTACTCTAAATGCTTTTAAATACTAACAAAAGTTAAATTATTAATATATAAGTTTAAAGTTTGTTTTACAGTATCAAATTGTATATTGAGCATTTATTTTACAGTTTATCTCGTTTAAGATTAGTATTAAAATATACAGTTTGTAAAGATATTTTTAGAATTTCTGAAATTTTTAAAAAATCACATAAAAGTTGGAAACTATCCACCATACTACAGTAATAATATGTTTTACAGAATTTTTAAAACTAATTTATTATAAGTATATACATTTCTAAATACAACATCTTTAAATAAAAAGAAAAAAATATAGAACAAAATAGGTTGCTGAAGTTTTAAAAAGTCTGGAACAGAAATTAATGTCTTAGAGTCAGAAATATTTATTTTTTAACAGTATAGCATTTAGTAAACAAATAAACCTTTTTTTCATTATTGTGTAATGTCTTGGACGAAAAAAAAAGAATACACAATAACATTTATCATAAAGAATTTAAACAAACCAGTAAAAATATATATGGAGTTTTAAATTTACTATGTTAGAACTCATTTTCAATTAAAGTTCTTTTTTTTAATAGATTAGTATTCATTTTCCGTTTTTTTTAATCAGGTAAAGAAAATGCACACACTTTTTATAATTTTTTCTCAAAGCTTTGTTAAGATTTTTCCCAATAAAAAAGGAAAACAAGACTGAAATACTTTTGTACTAGAAATTTACGAGTTTATACAATTTTAAGAAATTAGTTTGATCTTTTAAATAAATGCACAACATTAATTCCTCATTGAAAGCCTGAAATACAGAAATTTTGACTGGTAATTAAGCCTTTGTTTCTTTTAACATATTAGACAAGTAACAAAAATGACCATAATAAATACCCAAAGAATAGTTAAAGTATCTTTTGTACTGTTTATTTAGTAAAAGAAAAAGTATATTGAGACGCATTTTATTTAAACAAATAAAAGCTACATGATATATTTGTATTAAAAAAATGTTTTATTTTCTCAAGCCATTTTATAGAGTTAAGTAAAATGTGCATATACTACAAATACTGTTCACTATATTTTTTAGAAAATTAAATTTTAATTGATAGACAGTTTTCAATCTCTGCAGTTATTTAAAGAGAAAGTTAGTACAAGTATAAAACTTAATTAAGTTTTCAATGATGCTTGAAAAAGTTAATCGCTTCAAAGCTTTTAACTTTATACTTTAGTTAATTTAACAAAATAGTTCATGCATTAACAAAATAATATACAAAACAAATATTTTCAGAATAGAATATTTTCATTAATTAAAATGCCACGCCCACTAATGGATATCGACAAGTTCAAGGCCGGTCTTGAACTTGTGTATGACGTCGTTTACCTCGGCAGTCACACCACCAATTCCACTAACATCCCTAAAGAGGTAAGTATAATTAATTTCAAACAATTTGAAACGATATACTCATTGCGAGAGTCGATCCTTGATGTAAGATTTTCAAGTACTTTTTGATCAATTTTTTAAAGGTATTTTTCCAAAGTAATCTGTAGTTTTTTTAATTGTAAACAACTTATACTGCTATGTTTCAACTAAATGTAACTTTCTGAATACTTTTCGATCAAACTTATTCCTTAGATTTTGTAAATTAAACTTTACCATTTTACAGTTTACATTTATTTTCAACAAAACAGGTCCTCGAAAGGGAATTCGAGATTCAGGGCAGCATAGTGTTCACCCTCCAGACGTTCGCCTTCGTCCCAGATGCGGAACAAGACGACAAGTTCAAGTTTGCTTTCCACATGGAGGAAATTGAGCGCGAGCAGATGGACGGAAAGGAGAAGATCCTCTTCGTCACCATGGACTGCAACGGGGAGAAGGAGAGGTTTTGATTGGTTTATTTTGACATGTAAAACGGTTTTGATTGGTTTATTTGACATGTGAAACGGTTTTGATTGGTTTATTTTGACATGTGAAACGGTTTTGATTGGTTTATTTTGACATGTAAAACGGTTTTGATTGGTTTATTTGACATGTGAAACGGTTTTGATTGGTTTATTTGACATGTGAGACGGTTTTGATTGGTTTATTTGACATGTGAAACGGTTTTGATTGGTTTATTTTGACATGTGAAACGGTTTTGATTGGTTTATTTTGACATGTGAAACGGTTTTGATTGGTTTATTTGACATGTGAAACAGTTTTGATTGGTTTATTTGACATGTGAAACGGTTTTGATTGGTTTATTTTGACATGTGAAACGGTTTTGATTGGTTTATTTTGACATGTGAAACGGTTTTGATTGGTTTTTTTGACATGTGAAACGGTTATGATTGGTTTATTTTGACATGTCGATGAGAACATTCTGAATGTGAGACGCTTTTGCGTAAACTGTATTTCTGACAAGAGTTAATTTAACTTTTTTTTCAACACGAACATATTTCAACATTTTTTATTAGTGTGTATACAGTTGTAATAACAGATAAATCAAAATTTGTATAGCTTTCTAACACAATCAACAATAGTTTAAAAATATGTGTTAATTAAAAATTGTAGTAAAATGCAAAGCTTTTTTATAGCTTATGAAGACATAAAAGATTCAATTAACCACCTAAAAAGGAAATCATTAGAACCCAAGAAAATATCCTATCTATTAAGTATGCAAAACTTTTTCCACTTTCATTAATTTTAAATTACTCTATAGAATTAGCTGAAGTACTAAACATTACAGTTTTTAAGAAAACTAACAAACACGACGCGTTAAACTTAAGGCCAATATCATTAAGTAATGGTTTTTTCGAGTTTTTTAACACATTATATATTTAAAAATTTTAAATCACCTTTTGACTATAATTTACTATCTGATAAACTATTTGTTTATGTTCCTAAATGCTCGTCAATTATTCAGCTATTAACATGCATGTATATTCATGAAAAGTTCCTCATCTTAAAAACTAATACATTAAAGTTGTTTACATTGATATCAAAAAAGCTTTCGATTCAGTATCACACAAACGATAATTAAAAATACTGAGTCAATATGGACTACATGAATCCTTAGTGAAGTGGTTCAATAATTTTTTAATCGGGAGATCACAAAGAGCGGTCATTAATGATACGATGTCAGACCATTTATCTATATACAGGGGAATGCCATTTTTTAGCATGCAATTGGGTTTTATAGTCTTTAGTGTTAAAACTATTTTCTAATGCTTTTTTATTGCAACTTCCATTTGTGAATTTTTCTTAGTTAATCCTGTCACCACCCATCACCACCTCTTAACATTATTAATTTGCTTACAACAAGTATTAACAATTCTTTTCTTTATTGTATATGTGTATATTGTTTTTTATAGATTCTACTTCGACGTGGCGAGAGAGGACGGAGAAGGGTCCGTGTACCACCCGCAATGGGTGCGTTTCGCCAAGAGGTACAACGAAGAAAAACAAAACAGAGTGAACGAAAGCTTTGAATCCTATGAGGAGTATTAATTTAGACAATAAACTGTAGTCAAAATATTAGTTGTTTTTTTAAGCTTCCTGTCTAGTGTGAACACTTTTCATCTTCCAAAAATTACTTGTAAAATCATTTTTAAGTTTACTTAGATGTAGAGACATAAGTGTCCTCCACCGTATTGAGTCATAAAGACAGCAAGATTGAGTCTAGCAACATCTTAAAAAATTTTGAGTTAACTAGTCATGCATCATCATTAGAATTAGAAACCTAACTAATGTATATAATTACCAAGGGTTTGGTACCAAAAGACGTTTTTGTATTAAAAAAACAGGGTCATAATGTCCTAAACTTTATGAACTATCAAATGCACACAAAAAATATTTTCGACTTGACCAGGAGACTTATATAAAACGTTGGCCAAGTTTCTAATAAGCATTTGCTCTCTGGTCGCACTTCATAGATTATATTTGATTTGATCAACAAAATTAAAAATAGAAATTTAAAAAACATTTCAAACGAAAAATCTCTCAAGCAAAACTATAATAAATCTTTAATAGCTACTTATTAAAAAAAAATAAGTTTTACTACAATTTTTTTTAAAGTAAGTTTATAGCTAAAAGTGCATAATGTGCTACAAGTTTTTATCTTGTTTGCAAATCTCTTGACTTTATCGATTCTTTATAGTTTCAATTTTCCTAAATATCAATTGTTACTTAAAATTGATCTCGTTGTTTTATAACTGAGTCTTTATTTTTGATAATTTGCGTAATGAGTATTTACAAGAATTTCTCCTGATTAAATCATGAGTACGGTTTCATTGTTCAAATACGACTTAGTTCCACCGAAAATTTCCAAGAACATTTGTCGTTTTTATAGGTATGAATTGTAAATTTTAAATCTAGTGTTAATATAGCTTTAGACAAACTGATTGATGGCGTGCAAATATGCTGTCTTTTAAGTCCAGTTTTTGTCCTAAAACAAGACTTAAAAGTATACACTTAATGCAAAGAGCGCATAGTTTACAATAAATTTATTACAAAAAACGATTTGGATATTGTTAATACTAGTTAAGATGTTTAAGAAGTAGATGCTATTCTAAATAAGTTGTTTAATAAAAAGTCAACAAAAAAAGTTGTGAAAACTTAAATATGTTTAAAAAAGTTTCTCAAGAAGAGAACTATTTTTACTTAGTTGATTTAGGATAGGCATTATTAAAAACAATTTCTTGTAATTTAGATACACATCTGTATACCAATGCGTATTTGTTATTTCAGTTTACAAATTTAAAAAAAGTTCACTTGATAATGAAATTTTAAGTTAAAACTGAATAAACATTTAATAGGTATTTAATGTTCAGTTGCCTTAGCATTATAGCGTTTTGATTACCGTGTTTTAAAGCTTTTCAACCTTAAATAATTTAACTGGTAATCTATCTGATATTTAGGGTTTTTATTGTCTGTTTAAACAAGGTTTTTTAAATTTTAAATAAGAGTTTTTCTAAAAGATCTACTTTATTTTTTAACTTTTTCGTAAATTGTGTTTTATAGTGAGGAAAAGATAAAATTTTTAGTAAGGCTACTTTTTACTAAGTATAACTAACGTAAAAGCGGTTGTGAAATATAATTAAAAAAATTTTAATTAAGTTTTATAAATAACTTGAAGTTTTAGACGATGAGACTGAGTTTGTCAGTAGTACCACTTAGATGTATAACTCTGTTAAATGTTGTACCTAAACATGCCTAACATGTGTCTTGGATTTCAAAAAATATAAGGTATTCTAAGATGGTCAAAATCGCCATGACAAAGGTTATACTACCTGTGGTGCTGTTTTCGGGTGCACCACTATTCAAATTCTGACAATTCAAATTTGGATGATTCGAGTCTATGAGTTTTAGTGATTCCTGATTATATCTTATAATAAACATTTTTTAAATTTGTTTTTTTATGCTATAGTAACCGTATAAATTCCCCACAACGACACTTTAAATTTTTTGAAAGTAGTAAATGATTTTTAATATATGGCTAAAGTAAGTTTTAAAATAAAGTAACTATAAATAGTTTTAAAAGTTCTTTTTACATAAATAACTATTTTTTTTTACTGTCAAGATTTTATTAATTAAACCAACATTAGCGAACAAAATTTATTTTCTTCCAAAAACATGTTTCTTTTTATAAAATGGTCTCTTTAAGTATTTCTAATTTGAGTTTTCATGTTAATACATGTATTCTTATATGATCAAAGTCCCAATGACGAAGGTTGTTATACGTGATGCTGATTTTTAGGTCAACAACCACATACGCTATGAAACGCAACTTTTTATAGTCATTTGTGGTGAAAAATGCTTATCATATTTGTTGTTTATTTAAAAAAATAAACGCGGTTGTTTCTGTTTAGATCAGATTATACATTGAGTCATAGTTTGGTACTTGTATTTAATAAGCTGAATATTTGCAGCATTTGTTTTACTCAAAAGAATACTTAGTTAGTCTTATTTCTTCTTTTAAACAAATGTATGTATTATAGATTGAAACAAAATATTTGGGTTATATATATATAAACTAAAAATTTTATAAGTTTACGTTAAACGTTTTCTGTATATCTGTATATACATTACTTTCTACTCAAGCGTTTTTTTAACACGTAATAAAAGTTTTGTTGAGGCTGATGCATAAATTTTCAATAGTTTTGTTAAAAAAAAACTTTACAACTGATTATACAAAATTTTAGATAAATAAAACTTTTATAACAAAAATATGAAGTGCAAAATTATTTTATTAGAGCTTAATTTTGATTCAAAGACAACAAAAATAAATACAATTTTCTATAAACTTACTACACAAGTATATAAATTTAAGATTTTTTTTTCTTAATTATAAACGCAAAAGACTTATGGAATATTAAACAAAATGAGCTGCATTCTACGGAAATGTTGTAGTATAAAGAAAATATTTAGTACATAAATAAAAATATAATTGTTAAAATTAAGTTTATAAACAAAACTTATTACACGACCAAATATATTTATGACTTATTTTTTTAGTTTTATAAACTATTTTCTTATATATTATTTGTGTATGTCTGTTTTTGTTATCGAATTAATATGTTTATTTTATTTGTGAAGTCGTAGCTTGTTTATGTTTTGAAAATATATAATAACTTTCTTTAATTAAAAAACTTAGATCAAATTTTGCGTAAATCTTCCTATAATTAAAATTATTTAATTTCTTAAAAGTAAGAGAACAGCTTTAAAATCTAGTAAATTCTTTAAAAGTTTTATGACAATAAAAATTTTGTAAAAGAACCTTGTTAATAGTATTTTATGGCATGTTGAATAAAAATCTAGTTCAATTTGTTATGATCTTTCAGGACAAAAATGTTTGATTAACAGGCGTTTTAGCTGTTGGTATAATAAACAAAGATTTATTATGAGCCTTTTATGAACAAAGACACTCATAAATCATGCATTGAAATATTTTATTAAAGTTTTCGTAAACAAACAGTTCTTGTAATAATTAAAAAAATCCGTTAAAGCCTGAGCTCAAGTTATTTTTCAAGAAATTTCATTTGCAATTGTTAAAATCATTGTATAGAGAAACTAAAAAACACTTCAAAAATTTAATTCTAATTAGATTTTCACAAAATCTGGCAGCTTGATAAAAATCAATTAAGCGTCGTCTCTTTTTGAAAGGAAAGTTATAATTTCACATTAACGTTAAATTGAAACGTGTCAAGTTTTGTCAATTCTACTCTTGCGCGATGTAAACTTTCTCATGTTTAGTGTTATTTATCACTTCCTGCCAAGGTAAACGTCACCTGTTTAGTCGTAAATAAATAAATCGATCAAAACGCAAAACTTTGTTTAACAAACATACAAAATGAATGGCATATAATTATGTTTAGACATTTTAGTTGAATACATTTTTAGTTTAAATTGATTTTTTTTTACAAAAACTAGTCTACTGTTAGTTTAATTGAAAGACTTTAAAGTAATAGTAGTTTACTATTTTGAAAAATTCCAAAGACAAAGTAACTGTCATGACATGCTTTGATATTTTTTATGTAATTGAATGAAAAGCCATGTGTTACATAGAAAGGAAAACAATACTGGTTAAACTCGTTACCAATTTTTATTATAAGTTCTGAGTACGACAAAATTTATTTACAATTTAACAAAATAGATCAGTTTTTGCACGAATGTTTTTTTTTTTTACGATGTTAGATAGCAGGAGAAAATTTTTAATATCGTTTCAATAGTCTAGTAGTTTTGTAACATATAAATAACTACTTAACAAGAGTAAAAAAACGGCATCAAATATACTAATAAGATCAAAAATTAATACGATAATTTACTGTGTAAGTTCAGTAGTGATAAATTTATAGCTCAAAAAATAAAATAACAAGTATGTTTTTCAGCTGTTGGTTCAATAAAGTAATAAATTCACTTTAACAGATTAAGAACAAACATATTATTGAAAATTGTCTGGCAAAAAATCAAATTAAATATTCAGTTGTTAATAATGAGAAAAAGTGTATTATTTTATACATTTTTCTTGCTTTAACAAATCTCCAATTTTATTTTTAAGACTTATTTCGATTAAGTTTTTTTTATTTAAACATCATATTTTAAAACTAATTTGGTTGATACTAAACCAGACAGTGTAATCTAAGTATAATTAATTGCTATAAATCATTTCCTTCAAACAACTATCTTCCCAAGTAAAAAATTCAAGCTTTAATGAAAAACACCACTTTTAAAATGTGTCAGTATTTACTTTTTTTTTTGACTAAATTAAAATTTTCTCATGATATAACTGTTTGTTTGAGCTGTAAACGTCAATAACAAATAAACAAACAAATCCTTTGTCATTTGGCGTTATGTTTATCGACATTTATGAAAGAAAGGCTTCATAAAACAAATTCAAGTCGACCAATTTCTCAGTATAACTTGACTTTCTTAATATTCGTGAGGTGTTTCATTGCTGATTTATGAAAATAATTACAAAAGCTTTTTTCTTTGAGTTTATTATATATTTATATTATTATGTATAAATATTTAAAAATGCTTGCAGAGAAAATGGTTTGTGCAAAATGGCTTTCGAATGTTTTTGATCAACTTAGATATTTTATCAACAAATATGTATATAAAATAGTATTTTAGCTTTTTCTTTTTTTTGCAGTTCTCATCAATTGAAATAAATTTTTGGTGGTTTTTAGATTGATGTAACGCCAAAATTAAAGAAGATAGGGTCGCTAAGGTCAAAAAGCTACAACTTATGGCTAAAGTTTGTATGTAAGAAAAAATGTTTTAAATATAGATTAAAACTTTTATTTTTGGAAAAATAAAATATTTGACTTTTTATTTAATCTAGTTTACGGTACCTGGACGATTTTGCCTTTTTACTATACTGTCCTGGAAAAGACGTTAAAAGGTATCCAAGTAGTGTGCGACTCGATAACCAAAAGGTTCGTCGTGCTTTAGATCTAAGGACCAAATGTTTTGAGCTCCTATTTGGTCGTTTAATAAACATGCTATATACATAAATGTACTAATAAGAGCAAGCTGCTTTATTCATATATCCACCTCTTATTATGCATGTCACCTAATTCTCTGTATTTTTAAGTGCAACTAACTTTAGCTTTTTTAGCTTTACTAAACACAAAATTTTGTATTGATCAAAACTGAAATACAAAATTGATCCATATCATTTAAAGTTGTTGCATTATTACCTGACTGATCAAACATTGTTAAACTTTTATAATGAATTTTTTTAAACATAAAACGTTTAACGACTTTGTCTCCTTGTTGAAATTAGACTACACTGTAAAAGATACAGAACGCTTTCAGCTTTCGGCAGTTAAAGCTGGTATTACAATACAGAAGAAATGTAAAAACTTTGTTTGCTTTTAATTAAGTTTTTTTAAATACAGCTTAAAAGAATGCTGTTAGCATAACGATAATAATCTATGCATAAAAAAGTGTTACATGTATTTTGTAAAGCTTTAAAAACGGTTGCTGAAAAAAAAAAACAAATCGTTTTCAATAGTATTAAAATTTAACTATTCAAAGTTGTGGCTAAAATTACAGGAAAAATACATATTTGATGTTATTTTTATATTTCATTGAAAAAATAAGCTTATTATTTTAAGTCAAATTAATTGCAAATATACTACAAATAATAAATTACGGTTGCCAATAAAAAAAGATAAACTTTAGAAATATCACAGCTTTTACAACTATAAACAGTCAAGAAAAAATAACAACAACAAAAAACGTAATTTTAAGAAAAATTAATCATAAATATAAGTCAGCTATTTTTTGTCAAAAACAACAAAGGAGTCTAAGAAACAACGCTGGATACAATAAGCTTTTGTAACTCTCACCGACAGTGAAAAGAACAAAATAACCAACTTTTTTTTGCTTAACACACACGAAGGGTTTATCTGCAAAACAAACATGGTAATTATCACGAGCTTATCCCGGCTAGAAAGCTCAACTCTCAAACTGAAAGCTTCCAGTTAAGCAACCATTAACAAAACCCACACAAGATGCATGAGACGCCCATGATAATAACTGTTCTGAACAAAACGTGTGATTTCAACCAAACTGCAATTACGCTCATTAAGTTAAAAAAAATAGGAAAATAAAAATAAATGACTACCATTAGGACGCAGCATGATTACTTTTGTGTAAATGAACTACGGTTTTTCTAATGTGTACTACTTGTTCATACAGTCTACGATCTTGTTTTCATACCAACAAACTACTTTTAGTAAATTATGAATAAATACTAAAAACCTAACGTAAAAACTTAAGATGTATTTTATAAGGTATTTGTTGTTATATAAAAAACCTTTTTAAAAAAATATTTTCGTAACTGACAGACTGCTTTTTCTACATACTTAAACAACAAACCAGCCGTTTTAATTTAAAACTGTAACGTGTTTGCATATATTAAAAATAAATTGCTAAATTAACTTAAGTTAAGCTTTTTATCAGATAAAATTTTTCACGCCATATGAAGTGGTGGTCTTATCAAAGCGGATTTCAACAGGATTATTTTAATCTTAATCATTTTCTAAAAGCGAATTAGACTTATGAACCTAGGTTTTTTTAAATTGATTGTATAAAATTCAAGGATATTTTTTGAAAGGTTTTTAGTAAAGCTCAAATTTATAGGAACATTTATTATTAAAAACGAAGGTAGAAAATTAAAAAAAAAAACTTGTTTCACATTTATAACCAATGTTTTTTGTATTACTTACAATGCATTTTTAAATTCAAACCTTGTTTTTTAACGTAAACAATTTTTGTATATATTAAACAATATTTTAATATCAAGTTACAGTTACAAAACTTCACAAAATAAATGATAATAAAAAACAACTAATACTTTATCTATTTAATCAAAAAATAATATTTTCTTTTTTTCAAAAAGTAATTCTCTTAAGCGGTACGGTCAAATAAAATTTCTTTATTTTTCTTAACATTTAAATAATTGTGCAGTTTTTCACAAGTCATAAACTAAAATGTTTTTTACGTCATAATGTGATTCTCATACGATCGGTACCAAGTGGCCTGCAGCACCATCAATTTTTTTGAAAACAGCTCCTAATTATTATTTTGTGTAAATTCATAAAACATTGAAAAACTAATTGGGTTTCAAAACAACTTTGTTTACTTGTTGGTAATTTAAATGCTTCTACACAAAATGTTTTCTAAGAGACCATGAGGTCACTTGCATACCATATTCACGGCTGCTTGAGCTCAATCTACTTGAATGGTTTTTTGTTTATCCAAAAAACTTAATTAAGTGTAAATTAAACCGGCTGAAAGTTCGTACTTTCAACGTGAACTCATTTAAGTGAAGGCAGGCTTAGTTTGTATACGTTGGCTAATTTTCAATTTTACAGTGTTTTTTAACACACCAGTTGATGTTGTTTACTAAACAATCAACAAAAAACATAATTTTCCGTTCGTAAAATAAGAAAGGCAAGAAAGTTTAGATATTAAGTTGCTAGGGGAGCTGTTGACCCTTGACGACCGAATAGCAACAGGTTTACATGGAAACTGTCGTCACGGGAATTGATTTTAAATTAAGCATTGAATTACTTATCAAAGTTTATTCAAAATTTTACGTGTAATCAAATTATTATGACACATTTTTGCTGCTACTTCAAGTAGATATTTACATAATACCTGGCATAAGCATGTTGTATAGATTGAGTGCTAACATATGTTTGAAAACGTACAATAAAAGTAAAGCACGACTGTTTGTTTTTTAGTCTTTAGTGATTTGTAATTTTAGACTAAAGCGAAATGCTTCAAATCTTACACAAAATAACTTTAAGCTAACCTATTGAGCGTTTTTTATTTTTGAGTTTTGTTCTAAATTAATGGAATAAATTATTAATGTATTATCAGTGTGTTTGAATTTTATACTTGTATCTAACTGTTTATAAACATTAAGAACATAAAATACTAATTAAAATCAAGTATGCGCTATATCAATATTTCTTTATGAAGTTAAAACGACAACTTATACGTTAATTTTTCCTCTTAACGCCACCGATTAGCTTATCTTTCATAATTTTTATCAACCTTGTTTAATTAAGATATACTTAACATGTTTACATAAATTAAATTCTGTACAAGCTTAAGGCACATAGTCAGATTTATCTTTAGCTTGCTTGCGGTTGCTTAAATTTATATCAAAGTTTGTTGCTTTTATAACAATCAATAGTCCGACTATGCAAACATTTTAAGTGATAAAAAAGTAAACAATCAAAGGTTAATTGACCCAACAGTTTTGAAAAAAAAAAACATAACGTCTTAGTTTATTTTAAATTTGATTTAAAGCTCACATAAAAGCAAGATCTTCGTAACACTCTTGATTGAAAAACAGCAAAATGAAGTTAAACAAACTGAAAGTTGTATAATTATAACATAATATATATATTTATAATATCAAAAATTTAAAATTTTCCCGTCACATTTGCTTCTTTCGCGAACAGCATATAATTAGTTTTTTTGTCAAAAATAGTTTTGGGCATACTAGAATTTTTAGAAAGTAATAAGTATGCAAATTAAAACCTAATTTACTTACTTTAACAATTTTTACTATTTTGCGTGATCTTTTATGCTTTAAATTAAATGTAGAAGATAAAATAAAACGGAAGTCTATTTGTAATTTTAAATAAAGTTTTAAATGAAAAAAACAAGTTTTAAATAGTATAGATAGGGTTTATCTAATTTTATGAAAAGTTGTAGAATCAAAATTTTTAGACTTAATGAATAATTGTAAGTTTTAAAGGTCAGTTAAGATTTTTAAGAATAATACAAGTGTTCTAACTTGTTGATGTTTTTAAGTTAAACTTTTTCTGAAGTAACACAATTAAGGACAAGTTAAACATTGCAAATTTGTTTTAAATTAACTGGATAAAACGGTGTAAAAAAAGATTTTTCCTTTTACTTTTAGCTATCCTACAAAAATTAAATTCACTTCAAATTTTACTGTATAATTTTTTCAAATATCAGTTTTGATATACTCTCTCATGCATCTTACTATTGCTTTTGTTAAAACTTTTCCTAGCAAACAATGTAGGAACAAAATCATTTGACCTTTGACTCGGGTGTTTGAAGTTAATTGGCAGTTTTCGAGTGTAAAATTATACGCGCGTGAGAGCAATTTGCACCTAGAACAACAATCAACTTGCTGAAAAATCACTCGCCACCAAATGTGTGGTTTGCTTACTTGAGAAAAACTCAGGCAAGTTTATTTTGGTTCGCTCACAGTTGTTTATTTTTTCTTACGGTTCACAGCGTTTATTTTTAACATTTATTCCTGTGTAAAAATAAAAACTGTTATATTCATACAAAAGGTTTTATCGTTTTAATGCTTTAGTAAAAAGGTAGTAAATCAATTGCCATTATTGGAATATTTTAGATAATATTTTTTTTTTCAAACAGTGCTACTTGTAAGCAGTAATTTTAAGTTATATAACAGTTTGTAACAAACTTTATTAACATAACATCTTTGAAAAAAAAATTTAAACTTGATTGTTACTAATCCTAACATTTAGTTTTAAATTAAACAAAGTTGTTTGATTATAAAAGTTTACCAATTTCTGCACTTTAAACATTTGACTTTGAAAAATATAAAGCTATTTTGATTGACTACTCTTTTTTTATTTATATAGCAGTTTTCTAAAATTTAAGAAAAATTTGGAAGATTGTTACAAAATAAAAATCGATTGCAATGAAAGTATTTTTTTTTGCAATCTTGTGTGGGAAAGAGTTTGAGAGGTTGTTTCAAGTACAGTGTGAATACAACAAACTTTCGTGGTTTCAACCAAACTATGGAATAAAATATGTTATACAAAATTATTCAGCTTCTAAAATTTTCACTGAGTTCTGAGTTTTTATACCAAACAAACTTGGTAAAATGTTTAACTTTCCAAATGTTCTGAAATGAACTCAACTAATATGAATTAAATATTTTACAAAAAAAAGTTTGATAAAACTTTAAGTATAACTACTATTAATTAATACATGCATTTAAGTAAGTAAAAGATTAGATAAATTTATTGAAAAAATTGTATTTAATTAACTTATTTTATACTCTTTAACTTAAATGTATACACTTTTGTTATAGATATATAACTGTAACTAACACACTTTTTATACATATAACACATATATATACATATATATTTATATATTTATTTATGTCTTTTATATTTTCATATAACTTACAACATTTGCAAAATATTACGTAAGTAAAGCTTTCTTTTAAAAGCTTAGCGTAATATATTGATTAAATAATAAAAAGTGCTTTTCTTAAACGCATCTTTTATTCACGCGAGATTTAACTTTTTCCAAGATTTTTAAAACTTTTTAATAACGCTAAATAAAAAAGTTAAAAAGTTTTTGTAAATAGTTTTAAAACTTAGTGGCAGTTTATCTGCTAAGTTGTTGGCATTTATTCACTTAAATTCAAAACTTACAACTTTTTGACATTAAAAATAGATTTAAAAGTGTTTTAACTTTCAGAACTTGAAAGTTTTCTCTTGTAAAAACTTCAACCTGCTATCAATTTCACTTTACCTTTTTGATTATAAGGAAATTTGTGTCGTAATTTTTTTTATAGTTACATTAAAAAAAGAATGACTTTTGTGTTTGAATTCAACAAAAATTATTGCTTATGTAAAAAAGAAAAAACCTCTTCACAAAAAAAATCTAAATATATTTCTTTATGGTGTTGTTTAAGGGTTAAATATAGCAACAATTGAGCATTCAACTTTAAAAAATACTCGTTTAATGTCACACAGTACTTCTAAACGCGGATTTTGACCTTTTTAGTTTGCTTTAAAATTCCAAAACATCAAACACGACTACTAAAGCAAAAAAACAAACATATTTGTATGCGATAATGTGAACAGCAAACAGCATAATAAGGCCACTTCAAAACCCTATCAACAAATTGTGCTGATAAAAAGTTCATAGTGGGGATTTTGGTATGTAGTTCGTACACGCTGCTTGCCGTAGTTAAAAGGCTGAATAATATTTTTTATGTTAGTTTTAACACGGTTTATAAATAGTACGGAGTAAAGTTGTTTTTATATCTAACCTGTGAAAATAATTGCCTGGTTAAAAAAAATTTGAAAATAAACTGTTTTACTGATTAAAAATACTTGTTTTTTAAAATTTACGTAACTAAAATAAAAAGATTAAAGTTTAATTTTAAGCAAATAAATAACAACGATAATTTTAAACATTAGTTTTTTAAAGTCCATGTAAAACAGTTGTTACTTTATTTTTTACTTATTAGATTTCAGTTATAGAGTTTACACTTTATGTTTAGCTTAATTTACTTAATGTAACATTTTGATAGTTTTTAACTAGTTTTTATTACTTTACTTATTAACTTTACAGTTGGTCACAGTTAATAACTTATTTTACCAAAGTTTTATTATACTACACATAGGATTAAGCTGCGAGTCTATCTTAAGCCGTTGCTTTTTTAACTAAAATAAAAGTTAAGTAGAAAGAAATGTATTTACTTAGTTTAACAGAAACTCAGCAAAATTAAATTATTTTGGTATCTTTACAATGTCTGTGCTTATACTTCATTAAACAGGTTCGAAAAGAAACATGTATAACAAACTTTTATAAAACAGAGTGACTACAAGTCTTTCAAAGCGTATGTATAACTGTTTTACTTTAAATTTTTAATAAAAAAAAAAACAAAGGTCTAAGATTTTATCTTAACAAGAATTTATTTAAAAGTCGATTAAAAAAAGAGCAGCTAGAAACTAGAGTTTTTTTAATAGAATTATCAAAAACAATAAATTAAGTAAAATAGTTAAACAATTTTTACGTACTAAACAAAAATCATGTTTTATTTTTATTTAAAACGGATAACTACTTTATGAAATTTGTCAGTAATTACAATTGCTTAAAATAAAAAAAAATACTCAAATTAGTATATGTATGCTTTTAAAGTGTTTAAAAAGAATTCAAGAAGCAAAGTCTAATATACATTTGTTTAAAAAAACTTTTAGAAGAATGTATGTAAACATTTGAATCGTAAACTTTATAAACTGTAAACTTAGGTTTTAAAATAATCTTTTTCTATAATTCAAACAAATCTTATTTCAATATGAATTAATCAAACTACAATGAAAATAGTTTTTTTGAAAACTGTACCAAAATCAATTAACTTTAAACGCCTATTCATAGTTTTGAAAAATAAAATTTAAGAAAAAATTAATTTATACTAACACACAAAATAAAGAAATTTTTTAAATATTTGGCAAAAGTTTACTGATAAACGGAATTATAATACTCAGCGTTGTTGATCACATGTGGTTTTTGTGATGTCATAAAATGCCTTACAAACTTTTGTGACGTCAAAACTCCGCTCGCGTCACTCTCGAACGAATCGACGGATGACGTCAGTGATCCTAGCGACTCCTCGAAGTTCGCCTCGGAGGGAAAGTACCAGTAATGAGAGTCAATGTTTTTTCCAACCGCGCATTTGTAATGACAGTTGATGCTGGCCATTTGCGCTTGTCTGGTTTGTCCGTCACCAACATTAAATGAACCAAAGCTCGACTGAAGATTCTTCACGTTTTGCTGATTGAAGCCGGCGACTGAAGAGATTTGTGCGGCTTTTGTCGGCGGTTGCTCGTAATTTTGTGCTGCAGTTGGAAAATAAGCTGGGATTAGCTTGTGATAACTACCGTGTTTGTTTTGGGCTGCAGAAAAGCCGGTTGCGTGTTTTGACGGCCCCCCGAGCCAACTCGAGCACGTAGCTTGCCTCTGCTGTTGGAAAACCCCAGCTTTGTTTGTGTTACCTATCTCGCCTGTACTTTGTTGGGAAAATTGTACCGAGCTCCTCCTGCAAGTGAGGCAAGTGCAATGATTGTAATAAGCTTCCACCTGGTTGAAGCCAGTTCTTTGCAGTTGTAACTTTCTCGGGTGACAAAATTGCCTATGCGACATTTGAACCATGAAATTGTTGCTTTTTAAACGCATCAGCTGCTGATCGTGAGTGTGGCCGCAAAAGCTGTTTAACTTGTGCGCGTTTTGTTTTTCTTTGAAATTTTCATCAGCAGCACTTTTCCTCACTTGTTTGTTACCGCTTCCCCGCATTCTTAACAGACTCGTGGGTTGCAGCCTCCTTTTCCTTGAAGCTTTTGTTGCCGTCTTCATTGGTACTGTTAGGATGCAAACATGATGTCAAAACTTGTGAATAAAACTCAGACAGTTTTATTGAAAAACATTGAAGGTTTTCAAGAATAAAAAGTCATTAAATGAAATTTATTTCTCTATTTTTGTATTGCAAACTGAGTGCACAAACTTACTTTTAACAAAATTTGAATATATTCTATGATAAAGTTTGATTTGACTTCAAATTTACAAAAGACATATTGAAAATTTAATTATAAAAGAAGCTATAACTTTTAATTCGACATTATCAACCATGTCAAGCTTTGAAACCATTTACACTTAGAATAATATAATTACTGGCACTTAAGATATTTTTTATTACAAAACAACTTGTCTCACCTTTGACTGGAGTTTTCTTTGGAACATTCACAAAAAGTTTCGGTTGAGTTCCAACGTTGAAATGTTCATAGTTTAGATTTGACACGTTAAAAAACCCACTGTTTATTTTGTCCATTGTTTATTGTTTACACTTTGAAAACGTTTCTGCAAGCAAATTGCAACAATTTTATTATTAATGTTTTTTTTTTTACTCAATTATAAATATTTTATTAAAAAATCTTTTAAAACTGGAACGCTTTTATTTTGTGAGATATATCTTTAAAAACTAAACTTCAGTAGTTTTTACTTAAGTATAAATTTTAAAAGATTTTGCTTAATATTCTTTCAAAATATTATGCAGAAACCAATTCAAACAGCAATATTTACTTGTAAATTATTATAGCAAGTAACATTTTGTTATAAGCTTTTCTATTGAAAAGTCATCAAGGATATAATAAGTTAGCCTTACTTTTTTTCATTTAAGTTTAAAGAAACAGTTAAAAATTGACAGCTATTTTTTAGTATGCTACTTATAAGCATTGTAAACTATATTTTTGTTTATAATGCTTTAAATAGAATATAGCTGGAAAATCAAATTTTTATTTTATTCCAAAAAAAATATGAACAAATAGAGTAAAATTGTAGGTTTAACTGTATTATAAAGAGCAACAATGAAAGAAAAAATAAACTTAAGCACTGCAAAACTTTAACAATAAAAAACTTTTAAAAAAGTAATGTATATAAAAAAACAATAGTTAGCTATTAATAAAAGGTTTAATACAATTTTTAATACGTTTAGCATACTTGTTTTTTGTCTTTGAATGTTTATTTTTTGTTTCTCTTAAATAGGAGCAAAAACAAACTTTTTCTAACTTATTTGTGTAAAGTTTATCACTTTTTCTAAACACACAACTAATCGATTAAAATACTTGCAAATATGTTTTTACTTGCAGTTGTTTATTTTAGTAAGCGAGCTCTGCTTTTACCCGTAAAACAAATGACTCCAAAAAACAACAAAAACAAGAAAAACTGCAATTTTTCCAATAAATAAAACTTTCAAAAACTTCTCATGCTAAATGCGCTCGCGCGTTCTGAACGACTTGAAAGAAGACTACATAATTGCACATCAAAACATCAAAGATAAAAAACTGTTTTCATTTCAACTTCAAAAGTACAAACGACCCTGCATCGTGTCAAATTGAATAAAAACAGCACGAATCGAATCCGTTAAAATTTATTTTTGTCGCGCAACGATTTCTGCAGATAAATAAAGAAACATCGTGAAGCGGACGTTGGGAAGAGAGCGCGCGAAAAAAGCATAAATATAAGAAGAGCACCGCGAAAATAAAAACAGAAAAAGTGTGTCCCGTACGAGTTTGCTGTGAAAAGTTTGAAGAAAAACTACATTTATAATGATGAATGATTGATGCATTATTGAGTTGGTGATAACAAAAACGGCTTTCTTTTGACCTTTGTATAACACTTCTAAATTGTGAGAATGAGTTCTGGGTCTGGTAAACTGGCTTAACGTAAGTTCATCAAAGTAGAGCATTCTACATTTGTACTTTCTTGTTTTTGTATAACTCTGCACTGGATTAAAATGTTACTAATTTAAATGATAGGCAAACTTACCAGACGTACACACACATTTTTGTTTATACTTTTTAATGAATTCTATCATAAGCTTTACTACGACGACAAGAAACAAAAACAAAATAAAGAAATATATTGGAAAAAAATCTTTAGTTACTTTTAAAACTTTCAACAAAGTTTTCAAGGCTATGTACTACGGCAGATTTAATGTAGTACGTTTTAGCAATTTAAGAATAGTTGAACAACCTTCATTACCCAACGTACAAAAATATCGTTTCAGTTGTGAAGAAAACTGTTTTACTATATATCTCCAGGGCAAAACATACTAAACTAATCTGTGAGAGTATTTATAGCTTTTGGTCGCTCGGGACTTGCTAATTAAAACTTTAATTAAGGCTCCAAAGTACAAAATTGCGGCAGGTGAACGCTATATAAATAGTTTTATGTAATTAATTGTAACACAACAAATAATCAAATGAACGCTCCAAAGTACAAAGTTGCAGCAGGTGTTACTAAGCAACAGTTTTCAATTTATTTTCTCTCAAAAAATATAGTATATTGTTTCAAACATTTAATGGCTACCAATTACGGTAATTATTTCGTATGTTTAGAAAATAAGTAAATAAACAGCTTTGTAATTATGCCTTGATGACTTATTTCAGTTCTCCAAGCTGAAAAAAACGGTTGAAATACAAACAGTATTTAAAATTTGAAAGCTATGACAACAAAAATAATTAAATTGTAAAAGTTTCGTTTACAAATTTTCTACGTTTCCAAAAACAGTGTGAAAGTTTTAAAAGCTTGAAAAAAAAATTAAACAACTGTTGTAAACTCAACGAAATTTTAGCAACTGAAACTAACTTCTTATAACTTTGAAAAAGTATTGTTTTCTACTGTGTCATACAAAACAGCCTGCTTAATGTGTGTTTTTTTTTTTAATATATCAGTTTAAAAGATTAAAACGCACAAAAACAAGAAATTGTGTTTTTATTACACTTTTGACACAAATCCAACATTTTCAATACGGGCGTTTCTATAAATAAGGCTTAAAACATGTATTTTTTAATTATTTATAGCATTATCTTGTTTTTGTTTCTTAAAAATAATGCATTTAAAAAAATATATAAGAAAGTTACAACCAAGTTGTTTTATTTTATCATGTCAGATATAACTATAAAGATGAGGCTAATTTAAATTATAAAAATAGCATAACTTAAAAAACAAAAAAAAAACTTTATTAAATTCATTTATTTTTATTTGATGTTAATATATTACTTATATATACTTTTATAAAACTTGCGAACAAATTAGCAATTGTTGCACCTCTACGAGATTTTGAAATACGATATTAAGTTACTAATGAAAGCACATATAAAATAAAAAAAAAAGAACTATTTGCTCTTAAAAACCTGTTTTGAAATGTTTACTAACAGATTTGTTTTTCGGGTGTTGAAAGTAAGCATTTATTATCTTATCTGTATTAGTACTTGTCTAACTTTATCATACTATAAAAAAATTTAACGGAGCACTAATTTTGTCTATTTCATTACATAAAACGTTACCAAATTAAATATAAACCAATGAAAAATCATAAGTTAATAGTTATAACACTTTAAATGAAATTTAACATAGCAGCAAAACTAAAGCATATATTAGAAACAATTGAAGTATTTTTTTTGGCCAGGTTGAGTAGGTTTTTTATTTATAGAATATGTTTTTAAAATTCATTAATTACATTAATTTAATATTCTTAAAAAATTAATAAACCAATATGTATTTTACATTTATCGGGTACACATTGTTTTCAAATTTAATTTCCTTACTTTGTCTATTCTAAAAAAAAAATTCTTCATAGGTATTTTTTCTTAGTGAAACAAGCTTATAAAAATTAATGCACAGTATACAGCCTATCAAAATAACTTATATAACTTTAAGAAATTTACAATAATAAGAAAGGAAAAGTACAAACTACCATAAGCTACCTACCTCCACTCGTATAAACTTTTCACTTTTTAAAAAGCTTTTGTGAAACTTTTTACACACAAAAAGAGCGCAAACAGAGTTAAGTAACACTGGCAGTTTCTATAATTAGTTGGCAATGATCAACACGAAACAATCGGCTGATTGATGCTTAACAGCTTTTAAACCAACTCAGGTTGCACAAGTGTTTAATTATCTGACGACTAAAAGCCCTTAGTAGCCTCAGCGGTGGGCGGACGATTGTTTCACAACAAAAGTGTTTCAATTCAGCCGTTTAATTCAATTAGTTGCTGCTCTCAATTTGGCTTCTTTCGAAATTGAGTAGGTGTGCTTTAGTCAAAGTTTAAATTCCATAAAGTGGGCAGACCAGCTGTCGAGATCAAATAAAGTTGTTTTAAATCTGCTGTTCGAATTACTAAAAAATAATTCTAAAGCAACTTAATTTGTGAGTAAATAATTCCGGCGTTTCCGTTTCTGCACATAAGCAATTGCCATTGTACTCTAACTTTCATTAATTAAATTAATAACGTGTTTTTTTTTACTGATCGAAAAAAATATTGATGAGTTTAGATAAACAAACATCAATATACACACACTTTTTATTCTTTAATACACAACTAAACCCTAAATGTAATACTAATTTAAACTAACATATAAAAATTTTAATAGATCTAGTTTGCAAAATCAAAATATCATCTATGATTTGATTAACTATTCTATTTAAGCAACTTTAGCACCGTTTTGGCTTGTTTAGGAGTTTAAAAAATCCAAAATAAAAATAAAATTTTCACAACTTGTTGTTTTCTCAACTTTTATGTATAAGTTTTTACAGGAGCGTGCTTTCAATAAACAAAACAAATATTAAACTTTGTTTTTCACAAATAAACAACTGTTTATTTATTATGTTCATTGTTATTATTCATATGTGCTTTTTACAGCTGTAAATTAAGTTCGTTTAAAACAAAAATTGTAAGTATTTTTAAAAACTTTGTTCTTTTACTATGAAACTGTTATTCATTTTAAATATGAAAATAAAATTGTTTAGGTATTTATTTAGCTAAGAGTATACAAATTGTAAAATTCAATTGTGCTTACTTATCAAAACTATTTGACTTAAATAAACTCATAAATCTAAATAAAAAACCCAAGTTAGGACTACTAGAGTCATATAAAAATATTATTTTTCTGATTTGTTAGTAAAATGAACTACTACTAAGTTTTCAAGACCATATTAAGTTAAAGGTTTTATTTGAAAACTTAGTTGATAAACTTTAAAAGCGTACAAACTATTTTCTACTGAATTATAAAGGTAAATAAAAGAAAAAAAAAATAACAAAATAACACTTAACCTGTTGTACATACTAGTTTGTAAAAAATAAAATTAACAACCTATATAAAATAGTATGACTTATTGTTTGAAAAATTAATTTTTTTTAAAAAACATTTTAAAGAAAATTCACAACAAAGCAAAAACATTGTAACTACTTCATTAATCTTAGTTTTATGCCTTAACCGTACTTAAATTAATCTGAGATTTAAGAATTTTTACTAATGGTAAACTTAAGCTTTTGATAAAACAAAAGCAAAAAACTAATAAATGCTTTAATGTTCACTTTTTGCAACTTCGCTAAGTTTAAGCAATCTATATTACTTGGCAGTCATATTAAAAGCAAGACATTAAAGTAGCTTTCTTTTTAGTTAAGTAACTGACTATAAGTTCTTTGAAAAACATTTTGTTATCCAAAAGACAAATAAGCTTTTTTCTACGGAGAGGTTTTTTTCAAACTATTTTTATAATGCAAAATAATTTGATTTAAAAGCACGAAAAACAGTTTTCTAACTTCAATTTTGTCTAAATCAATTCAGTATATTTACTTTATTAAACATTTATATTTAAAAACTAGATACACCGCTTTTATCTGCATAGTTTTTTTTTCAAAAACACAAAAGTTTAAATCATCGTGAAATATTTATAGCTTCTTATCTTTGCAACTAAAGTGTTTTCTGCCGAACTTAAATCAAAACAACTAAAATTTGATTTAAAATGACTGAGAGGACGAATAAAAAAGTCGATAAGAGAAAAGGCATACGAAAAAAGAGAAGAAGAAAAAAGTTGATTTCAGGCTTAAATAAAGTGTTAAAACTTAAGCAATTAAAAGTTAAATCAGTTTTTGGATTTTTATGTAAGTTTTTTTGTATATAAAAATTATTTCTGGTTTAAGCTTCATACCTAAATGTGTCATTATCTAAAAAAACATACTTACATTTCTTTTGTTAACAATAAACAAGTTTTGCTTTTTGCCATTTTAAAGTTTATATAACGCCTAATTATGTAATTGTTTACAGTTTATAAATAGATAAAAACTTTTAGAGTAAAATAACAACAAGTACTCTGTTAAAACTATACTAAAACAAGTTACTCTTTTGTTTAACATGATTTCGAAATAATTTTTAACAAAAACATTTCATAAAATTATTGAACTTTTAGCCACTTCGTATATTTTATCTATACAGTATGAGATTAATTATAACTAACAAAACACTCACAAACGTCTTATACATTTAATGAAAGTTATGATCAATCAAATCATTTGCATTAAGGCTAGAAGTTTACAACATTTTAAAACTCTTTTTTATTTTAGTAAGCCGTATAAAATAAATAAAATAAACTTTAAAACCAAACTTTTACGCTTTTGAAAAATTCAGTTAGAAAAGTCTACTTTTATGTTTTAAAAAATGTTACTATGTTTAAAATAGATTAGTTTTATCTAGGCTAAGCTTTAAAGTTCTTTATCATAAAAATACCGTAATACCAAAAAGATGGTTTTAATTACAAAGTCTATTTATAACAAATTGAAGGTGTTAATTTATAAGCTTTTATTAGCTTGGGTGTGCTAATATACATGAACTTAAGAATCGATTAACTAGCCTTTAAGTAATTAAAGTTTATATTTTTTTAAGTGCTAAATAAACACAAATACGTCATACATTAAAACTAAATTGGTGAGTGATCGATCAACGCCTTAATGCTCTTTATAAATCTCTTTTCAATAAAACAAACAAGTTTTTTTAAACTTTACTTACTTGGTTTTTCAACATTACCTATTTAATCCGACAAGCTTAAAGTACTTGAGATTCGCAAAATAATTTAACAAAAATAAAACAATCTCCTGTTACAAAACCTAGCAGTCCTTGAAAAGTTTATAGAAAAAATGTGAATTTGTTTTAAATAAAACGTAACTAGCTAATAAACATAGGCAATTTAAAAGATTTTGTAGTGAATAAGTATGTTGTTATACAATTAACTGTTATTTTGCCTTTGTTTTTTTTTTGAACAAAACTTTATTTAAAACATAAATTGTTTAAATAAAGTTCATTTTTTTAGATTTTTAAAAGTAAGTTAATTTAAGGCAGGGGTCGGCATAATTAAAACAATTTTTATTGTGAGGAGATGATTATTAGTAGATTATTAGAGAACTGACAAAATTTATATAACGAACAGTTTTAGTACTTATAAATAAACTCATTTCACTTAAAGTTTTCATAAATTTAAAAACTTACTGAAAAATGAGATTGAATAACTGAACAATGAAGTTATATAAATAAATAAAATGTGTATACAAACGATTGTATGGGAAAAAAAACTATCTACATTTTAATAGTTTTTTTAATGATTTTTTAAGTTAAGATATTTTACTGGCAGTTTGTACGATACTTTGAAAACATATTTTTAATGTTAAAATATTTATAGATTTCTGTTCAGTTCGTTGGCAAGTAATATCTTTGTTTTATTTTTGTGCTAAATTCTATTAGCTACAACAAAGTATAAGTTACTACAGTATGCACTTTAAATACTAGGTATACTGTTTAAAAATTTAGCATTTATGTGTTTTGATAAGTATCCTTTTTATAAATTTAAAAAAAAAATTCTTAAAAGTTTGAAAAAAGGTTCAGTAATCTAATCAGTCTAAAATTAACAGTCGTTAAAAGTAAGACAAAACTAACTATACTATTGAAGATGCTTCTTTTATATCGTAGGTGACACTTACAGACTAACTTAGTTTAAGAATGGCGATTTAAATGTTGTTGTTTCCCACTTAAAAACAAAACCATGTGAATCTAAATATTGATCAAACAATGTTTCAAAAGTTACTTTATTTTAGTTTCTATTGCTGTTTTTTTTATTTTTGTCAAACAAACCAAATTTAATATGCTCCGCCTTCTTGAAAGTTAATGTACACATACGAAAAACTTTTATATAAACAATATTGTGCAAAGATTGTTTGCTAATAGTTTGCTAATAAAGATCCTAGCAAAACAAGTTTTAAATGCACAATGTACATGTTTAGCTTATTTATTTTTTAATACTTATTTTTTCAGAACTCCGTTGAAATGTTAAAATTTAACAACTGTGTTATTATTACAGTAAACAACATGCAATTGTTTTTTTTTTTCATTCATTATTATTAGTAATATCTACCGCATACGCATTTAGAAAAGTAATCGAAAACGTTTAAAAAAAATTATCCGCTAAACTGGGAAATTAAAAACTTTAGAAAATTAAGCTGCTTCAATATGAGTTAAAATGGGTGCTTTTCAAATTTTTGAGAAGAAATAACGCGATATAATACGAATTAATCCTCTTAATACCGGTTATATTTTTTATCTGACTTTGTAAACATGTATGGCTAACAAGCTTCTTAGAAAGGAAACCGTTGCGAACGAGTTTTATTCACTCAACGTTTATTTTTAGCATCATCAAAAATTACAATTTTTGATTTTTCGAATACTAACAAGTAAAATTATGACTTGTTTTGTTTACCAAAAAATGATTAATTAAACAAATAAAGTTTTGAAAAATATTCATATGCAGCTTGTTCAAAGTATGAGTACACATTAATGAGCTACTTGTTTTTATGATCAAAGTTGTTTTAAAAAAGCATTAAATCAATATTTGTTCTGAGATAATTATAAAATGACCGCAGTTTTAATTGAAAAACAAACAAAATGGCAAGTTTTAATAAATTAAAAAAAGATAAACTTACACTTATTTTCTGATTTAAGTATTTATGTTTAAGCGCTTTAAATAAAATTGGCGTGACTCGTAAAAAAATTTAACACTATTGTATAACGTAAGTTATTTTTACGTAAGTTTTAATTAACATTTAAAAGATAAATTTAAGCTAGATGTTTTTTATTTACAACAAGAAATATTTATAATTTACTATACGTAAATTTTATGAAATTGCTTTTAAACTTAGACAATATTTTTAAAATCCTTGTAAACTGTAGACTTAGTTTTTACTATATCTCTACTTTCATTTCAAATTATTTAACAATTTTTGAAATAAGCGTTATACAATTTTTGAACATGTTTTTTAAAATGAAAATACTTAAATTAATTTAGCAATTTGTTTTATTTTTAAATCGAAAGTATCATTATATTTTTAAACTTTATTCAGTTATACTTTTTTTTTTAAACTAAGTATTTACTTAAGGTAAAAAAAAGTGTTTTAGTTACTTGATCAAAGTTTAGTCATAATTTTACACTTAAACTAGTGATGTTGCGGTTTTACTTAAGAAAATTGTGGAAAAAAAATCTTTGTTTACTTTAGATTAAGTTTCAATTTAAAACAAAAAAACGTTTTGCATAAAAAATAAGCTGATTATAGAAGTATATAAAGTTAAAATAATGTGGTATAATTTATTTTGGGATTTAATTAAAAACTACTTAAGTAAAAGAAATAAACGCATAAATTGTAATTTATAAAGTTAATGCAGTTTCAATTATATCAAATATGAAACTAAGACAAATTATTTTACTAAAGGTAGATTTAAAACGAGTAAATGTGTCCGAACGTATTTTCAGTTAAAGAATAGTTTTGTTTCATCAAGAAGCCATTGATCAACGAAATACGGCCTATGAAAGTTTTTTTTGACATCAGGTTCAAAATTTGTTCAAATAAAGAAAAAATGAACGCTGTATGACGTCCAACGATTTATTTTGCTGTTCCAGTTGACTGATCAATTTCAATTAAAACAGATCATAGTTGTGCGTGTAGAAGGTCTGATAAAGTTATCTTGTATAAAGACATATAGATCATAAACAAAATTTTAACAATAACCTAACCAAAGCACAGTGATATTTTTGAAAGTTTTAAGAAGCTAAGCTGTGAAAATTAAAAAATATTTTATTCAACTGGTTAATTCAACAAAAACGTTTTATGTTTTAAGAGCTTAGCATTTAATGCCAGCCACGAAACTTTTTGCTTATTACCAAGCGGTATGAAGTTTTTAAAGTCGATAAACTTTTATTAATCTGTCAATGGTATTGCTTTTATGACGCTTATATGATTGGCCAAAGATTTTTGTTCGATGGACTTTATAGATTTTTTTTTTAAATTTTTGAACAAATAGTGTTTATCTGTGTGTAACTCATTAGACATAAACTTTGTAATATTAGATTTTATTAAAATATTTGTTTTAAAACTGCAAAACCACTTTTCTAATCATAAAATTACTTACTTTTGTGCAACTTATTTATCTAGGTTTCAATAAACAACATATAGTTTATGATAAATGTTTTTGTTGATTTTAAATTAACTTACGTAAATAATGTACTTAATTCTACCTTGGTTGAGCTTTATTTGTTTAATTATTATAGTTTTAGCATATTATATAAGTTAAAAATTAATATTATAAAAACTAAAACTAAATATAATTTTACTCTTTAATCAATACCAGAATTATTTATTCTTTTTAATTTATTTTACCAACTTGCCATTAATTAGTTGTTTTAATTAACTTGTTTTATATGAAAAGAATTTCAAAAAAGTTTTGACTACGTTACAGCTATAAAACCATTTGTTTTGTGTATGTTTTGTGTTATCTTACTCTTATAAACTAAAAAAAAAGAATTCAAAACTATTTTTAACAGCTGTTAAAGTTAGTTTGAAGTTACAAAAAGCTCTAAACTTTTAAAAGTTATTTAGTATTACCTGATGTGTACATTGCTTTATAGTAATATTTAAAAAGATAACTAAAAAGACTGTTAAAAATTTTCAAATCATATACAAAACCAATTAATACTAAAACATAATCGCCTGTGATAATCAAGTTAAAGCTTACTAATGCAATATAAACAATAACAAAAAAGTTTCAATCATAAAATATTATACAACTTAATTTAATAGTTATTTAATTTTCAATGTTATTTTTACCGTATTTTATTTTCTTTTAAGTATAATGGACTCTTTTTAATTTAAAACATGACTTAAATTAGCATGCTTAGATATACCGTATAAGTTTAAATTAGAAACATAACAGTAACAAGTTATAAAGTTATTTTCAAACACTAGTCAACTTCTTAAGGATTTTAAACGGAAAAGTTATTATTTATAAAAGGAAGACTTTAAAAGTTACATTATTTTATTTCATTTAAACAGTTATTAACACACTCACGAATTTAATTTACTTTAGTTCACCGCTACTAGAAGTATGGAGCTTAAATTGAAAATTTTACAGAAAGTTTAATTTGAAAAATATTGCTTACAGGTAAAAAAATATTAGATAAAATCTGTTTAATCTTTACATTAAAACGCTCTATGACTATAATAGTACGCAACTAAAGATATTTTTTATTTCATACGACTACAAAAAGATTTATAAAACGCCTATTATAAAAGTAAATTGTTAAAAGTAATTTTAATTACTAGTGTTTACATACTTTGAAAAACTTATTTTATAAAAACTTGTAACTTATTTTAAAACTACCTTTTGAAAGTTATTTTAACATTACGTTCTGCCAATGTAAATCAAAAACGAGTAGCTTTTTTTTATTTGTTATTTAAAATTTGAAGCTGATGCTGTTTTGCTTTCACCCAAACTAAAAAAAAACATTGCTAGTTAGCAAAATTTACGGGACAACCTAGAAAAACTATCGGTTAGATTTTTTGTCAACTAAAGTGTAATGCAAATGATATTGTTTTAGCTGTGAATTTTTAGATGACTATAAAAACCTTGCAAAATTTGTTCATACTCTTTACTACTGTTAGCTACTTTAAAAGAGTCAAACTTTGTTTAACTTTATAAACTTATATTTACAGTTTGTAATATTAGTTTTTTGTTAATTTAGGACCAAAAGTTAGGTTTTCAAACTAAACATACAAGCGGTAATAGCCGCAATTAAGAAACTTTATTTAAACAAAATTAAGCACTTTACAAAGATATATTTTTAAACTCAAAAAATAAAACAAAAACAACAAACACTTTTAGCAGTTACTATGAATTTTTTAAAGATTTTTTTTATTTTTTTTTATTTCCATAATCAAAAATGTTTTTGAAAGCTTAAAGTTAATAAGCAGTTTAAAACCAAATTTGATGTTTACTGCCAGCTTTCATTTGACCCTTGAAGTTCTAATAACCGTAACCATATGGTTTCTTTTCCATCGTGATCTTGGTGTGATCTTCATGGTGATCTTCGTGGTGATCTTCTTTGTCGTCATGGTGATCTTCATGGTCTTCATGGTGATCTACGTGATGATCTTCATGATGATCTTCATTGTCGTCATGGTGATCTTTATGGTGATCTTCGTGGTGATCTTCTTTGTCGTCATGGTGATCTTCATGGTCTTCATGGTGATCTACGTGATGATCTTCATGATGATCTTCATTGTCGTCATGGTGATCTTTATGGTGATCTTCGTGGTGATCTTCATGGTGATCTTCGTGGTGATCTTCATGATGATCTTCATGATGATCTTCTTTGTCGTCATGGTGATCTTCATGGTCTTCATGATGATCTACGTGATGATCTTCTTTGTCGTCATGGTGATCTTCATGATGATCTTCTTTTTCGTCATGGTGATCTCCATGGTCTTCATGGTGATCTACGTCGTATCCCATGCTTTTTTCAAGCATTGAAGATTTGATGATCATGCAGGCTTCCACCTAAAGTGTTTTTCAATCATACATATTACAGTTAAGTAAAATTTACACAAAGTGTAATATTTAACAGTACAAATAATGTTACATGTAAAGTGCTTTAGATATCATATGTAACATAGTGTGGTCATCAAAATTGCAAAAATAAAACTTTTTATTTTTCAGCATACATTTTGTAATAACTTAAACACAGATAAAGTTTACTTTTTAGTACAAAAACTGCTTTTATCTTAAATACTGATAAAGCGTTTCAACTTTTCGCACACAAACTGTAATTACTCAAAAAAAGTTTAAAACCTGCTAAGAACCTGAAAAACTAGTTTTGTCTTAAAAAGCAACTTAAAAGTTTACAAAACATTCTTCAACTTGTTTGTAGACAATGTTTTAATCCAACTAAAAAAATCTATTTTTGTAGCAAAAAAATGTTTAAAAAAGCTTTTTTCAAGTTTAGGAATATCTTTACAAACGCAAACACAACCAAACTTTATGTTGCAGATAAATTACGAAGTTAGAAAAACATAATATGTAAAAGTTATAAAAAACATAACTGTTTTAAAAATTACGGTCCCTGAACTAAAACTAGTTGATTTACAATCACGTCAACAAATCAAAAACAAAACTAACAAGACAAAATATTTACATTGTACATTTTACTTGGTAGCAAAACCTTTATAACAGATGAATTGAATTTTCAGTAAATTATTGTAAAAGATTACTACTGTTAATTGAATTTCATTATACTTATTCTAGTTTCTTTCAGGGGTCGCATAAGAAACAGAAAACAAGTTAAAACACCTAACATAATAAGATAATATTATGTTTAAAAGCGAAAAATAAGTTTAATTGCAAGTAAAACAAATACTGTTGATTGAATCATTTTATTTAAACTTAATGCATGTGTTTTGTGCAATATCTTTTATAAATATTATTAATAAAGAAAAAACACTCGTTTATATGGTAAAAGATAATGTTTTAAATGTTTATTAACTATATAGAAAACTGTCTTTACCAAGTTAATTAACTATAATCATTAATTTTTGTTGTAGTGTACTATAGTTTACTTAAATAGATTAAAATTATTTTTGTTCAAAAAATATACAAACTATCAAGAAAAAAAAAAATTTTTAGGTTTTTTAAAACGGCTTAGTTTTGTACTAATGTGTAAGTATAAAGCTTTTTTTTTCTTTGATTTAATTTTTTGGTAATACTTTACATTTAAAACACATCAACCGCAGAAGGAAACCAAAAATGACTAAATAAACCTCAAATGTCATCTAGGTTTTTCCTTTAACTTAAAAAAACAGTAAATATTAAGTTACCATAGTTGTTGTAATTCCGCGTTTTAAGACAACAACATTTCTAACTATTTTATGAAGCACTATTTAATCTAATACTTAAAAACTATCATAGCTAACACGTCAGCTTTTTAGTTTAGTATTTTGAATTTTAAGCAAAACTCTATGTTTTATAATTTTAGCTTGACAATTCTACACATAATACTACTAAAGGTAAGCTACATAGTTTTTTTAAATGTATAAAACTTCAATTACTTATAGTAAAGCTTTTATTTTTTGAATCTAAAACTATGAGCATTTTGTTTTGTTTATGTTTCGTTATGATCTTATCTAAATCTTGTTTATAAAGTCTATATACATCATATTCATCAGCGGTCGGAGACTTCAGCCCGCAAAAAAAAACTTGCGAGCCGCAATGTATTTTTAAGCTAAAAGTAAACTTTTTTAGAAGTTTGAAAACATAAGTTTTGAAGTAAAAAACTACTTATACTAAAGGCTAAAGATGCCTGATTTAAATGACTTTCTGAAAATTTTCTTCTAAAAGTTTGTTAAACTTAGATTTTAAAAGAAACAAATGATCTTTGTTGAAGCAAATATACACTTAATGTGAAATTTATAATGATTTTATTATAAACGTTTCACAATAAAGAGGCTGATTATGGGCAACATGGTAGATATGGTATAGAAACATATGGATTAAAAAAGAAATACACAAAAATAAAACAAATGTTTTCACTTTCATCAACTAAAAAGCACAAAGAACATGATAACTCCATCACACTGTACTAAAACTACAGTTGAACACAAATGATCAAAGAATAATAAATAAGTATGTTAGAGCTTAAGTCAAAGAAGAATTTTAAATATAACGTACTTGTAATACAACATACCATAGCACATCGCCTTAACCTGTTAATCGACAGATTGCAAGTAAAATGTTCTTTTATAAGCATTTCAAAAAATGTAACTCCTTGTAATAAAACCATTTTATTTATTTTCATAATATTTTATTACGATACTTCAAAGTGACATTTTGATTGTATTAATTTTTTTTAAATCCCATATTTATTCACACGCTTTAAAGTTATAAAATGAAATGTTGATTTCATTAAAAACGCATATTCAATAACTACCTTGCATGTTATTGGACAAAGCTAACAATTACCTCCTACGTGATTGAATGAAAACAATAATTAGCACGCTATTGAACAAAAACAATAACTATCTCGCATGTTATTGTATAAAAACAATTACTATCTTGCATATGATTGGATTAAAACAATAAATACCTCGCAAGCGATTGGATATTAAGAATAGTTACCTTGCCTGTGATTGGATAAAAACAACAATTACCTCACAAGTGATTGGACACAGGCTTCTTGCGAATGCTCCTATTCCGATTTCTGGCCTTTTGCAGTATTTGGCGAATACTTTGCATCTGGAATGACCGCATGGGGTGGGCTCCATATCCTGACATGCTGTTGAGTAAGTTAAAAAATATATTTTTATTTAATTAATTAATATTTAGTTATTAAACTATTTTAAGTGTTGCGTTCTTTTTTCAATCGTTTTATTTCGAAATAACCTAGTTTGAAAATGAACTTTTACATTACACAAAAGTCAGCATGTAATTGTTTGCAACTGATTTATTGTCACATTAAGTTTCTTTCTTCTAATTACAATGAAATTTAAAAATAATCAAATTTATCTTATTTTATGTTATTGTCTTTTAACGTTATTTTTAATAATGTTTTGTAAACTTTTTTAAACCAGGTCTTACCAGTTTAGTAACAGCCAGCTTGGCAGAAATTTAAAAAAAAAATCGCCCTCTGTTACGGATATTGCCACTTAAATAGTCAATTAACCATTTACTTTAGCCGTTTTACCACTTGTCGCTTCCCGACTAGCCAAAAATCCCCTTAACTGAGCGATATCGCTCTTTTTGGGAAGTATTGGTTCAAATCAAGTAGATTGCTATTCAACCTTTTATTTAAACTAACGCTTGTATTCACTGACATATAATAAGTACACTACAAATATGTTTAATTTATTTTAAATGAATTAGTTTAATATTCGCTAAAAAAGTTGCATACAATACACATTGCACATAAACGGTAGGTTGCGTTCAAACATTGCACCATTTAATTGACTTTTCAAACTAACGCTTGCATTCTTCGGCGTACTTGCTGTAGAACTGTCCGGGCTGACAAACGTCTAGATGGTCCATGGACAGAACGCAGGTTGCGAGGTAGAGCACCAAAAAACAAGCTAGCTTCATTGTTCTTTGTTACGTAATAATAACCTTTAAATTTGTTGTTTTGCTTTAAAGCCAAAGTTATTTTACCTAACAACTAGATTTTAATCGAAACGGCATGTAAAATGTGCATCTTAAACATTTTTTGTATTTGAATACTTTAAGACACCCAAAGAACGTATTTACATTGAGTACTTTTGTAAATTTTAATCAAAATAAATTCACTCTGAACAAATCAGAAACTTGCTGCGCGTCTTTTTGTAACTTGTTAAAAATGTGCTTAAACTTACTAACATTGTACCCAAAACTTCTATGAATACAACAACTTCTAACACTCACTACTTTTAAACAAACTTTACACATTTATATAAAGGTTATTTAAAACGGTAATAATTGCTGTATCATTTTAATTAATTTTAATACGCTTTTTTATACACTTAACCACTGTTGCATATCATAAGTTCTTGGTAACTTAGCTATGAAGCGTTGCTCAAAGATGCATCGGATAAATGATCTTTTTCCTACAAAACAGAAAATATAAGACCGTTTTAAAAAGTTATTTTGATCTTGCCTTCAGCAAAATTTCGATAAAACTCGTAAAGCATCAAAATTTGTAATGAAATATTTTTGTGGCGTGTAAATAACTTGAGTAATGACATTTTTATGTGGATAAAATCTTGTACGGATGGAATTTACAAAACAAACGTTGCAATGGTTGTTGCAAAATTATTTTAATGTAATTTCAACTTTAACTTATTAATTTTGTATATCGAGTAAAAACGTAATTTCGTCACACGAATTAAATCGGAATAAAAGAAGTTGTTGTGTTTATGAACTTTCAGTGTAAAGTAAAAGTAAGCAAGCATTTTTATTAGCTGTTTTGAGTCTAAAGATAACTTCAGAAGTTAAATTTACAGTGACAGTAAATTAAGTTGGTTGCTTTAAGTTTTGTTGAATAAGTTATAAAAGTTATAAATAAGATTTAGTTTCAAAAGTGCTTAAAGCTTTAACAAACCAAATAATTAACTCTTTATAGCTCTATAGTTTTTTTTTTCATATAAAAGCTTTGTGTGGTTTTAATTAAACAACAGTATAATCCTAAAGAAGATAAAATACAAAAAGTATTTGTCATTTCTTTCAGCGAATTTTCGTAAACTTTTTTACTCAAAACCTTTCAGCTACAAAACATTGAAACTAAACATCAAACGTTTTTAAACTTTAATGTATTAATCACTTTATTGATTAATTTTTTTTATAAGATAAAAAGAATAAAATACAGTTCGTTATAATCAACGAAGAAGATTTATAACAAGTAAACAACTAAAACTAATTTTAGAGTGTGATACTTTTTTAAATACGCTAGTTTTACTATACTTTTATAACTAAATTAAATATTTAGGTTAAAAGATAACAAGACGTTAATTTTTAACAAATAACAATAAAAAATTCTGCATTTTTTTATATTAAGCAAAAAAAAAAAACTGTATGAACTTATTTTTTGACTTAAAAATAATCGTCTAACAAGCTGAGTAAATAAATAGAAAATTTCAAATTTCAAGATTACTACATCATACTCGACCAATAACAACCCACAATAATATTTATTTTTTTCGCTCCTATCGAAGATTGAATATTTAAGACAGCTTTGTTCTAATCCTAACCTTCCGTTTACAATTGTAACAAGGTTATCTGTTGCACTTACATCGCACTAAAGTGGTTAAATTAGCCTCAAGCACAACAATCCTGGCAATCAAGTTGCACCAGTTTCAAGAAACAGCATTGCAGGTGAATGTTTCACCTTGCTAAAAAAAAAATGTGATTTTAATTTTATTCTATTTCGTTTTGTGAAAATTAAGAGCATGTTAACTTTACTTTTTCAAAAAACAAAAATTGATTCAAAAATTTATTTAGATAGTTTACCTCAGAAAAGGAAAATCGTTAGTTGATTGGTTATAAAACGTCGAAATTTGTTATACTGATGACTTAAGTTGCAAAACATGTCGTTACAAAGAAGCTTTTAGATATATACTGAGCGCTTTAGAGATTGGTTTAGCTAACTTTACCAACTAAAATTTAGTTCTTAATATAAGCAATATCATAGATATTAATGTAGTTTTAAGGTATTCTTAAGTAGATATGTATTAGTTAAATTAAACACAAATTCCAGTAGCTAAAATACAAGTTTTTTAAATTGAGCGACGTCAAATAATCTTAATGTCTCTAAAACTGTTTAACTGCTGAATTTTTAACTGTTATTATCATAAAAATTGAATTAACAAAGTTTAGGATTTAAATATCTACCGCTTAAAACAAAACAAATACAAAAATAAACACGTTTAAATAGAAACTTAGTTTTGACATTCATTATAGTTAATTATCTAAGCTAAATTAATTTGTAATAAAGCATTGTTGTGGTGATTTCAAACTTTATTAAATGACAGAATGGAATTTGATAAAATTTGTAACTTATAATTTGCTATTTACACAACAAGTTTTTTTATTAAACACTTTAAAACTTCTTTTAACTACAAAAAGTATTATATACAAAAACTAGCTAAGAAAAAAAGTTGAATTTACTGGTTACATGACAATTTAAATTTTGAAAGTTCTACTTACTGAAAAATATCTAAAGAGTTAAAGTTCAAACATTTATAAAAATAAAAATGTGTACCTTTGTCTAAATAATACCCACACACATTTTTTTTTTAGTAAATGCTTTCTGAAAAATATTTTTTTAAATTACTAAAAATTACTATATTTGAATACTTATTTTAGCCATATATTCAAACATCCTTAAAAACTTCAACAAAAATAAAATTTTTGTAGGTATGAATAAAACCTACATACGCATGTATATGTTTGCTTATTTTTTTTGTTATATAAAAATTTAATTATTATGGTTTTTAATTTGTGGCCCTCTGAAAAGTTTTATAGAGTGTGAATTGTCCGAATTTTACTGTAATCTTGTTCTTTACAATCGTTTTAAATGTATAAAATTTTGTGCTATAACTAATTTTAGAAAGTTCAAACAAGTACAAGAAATAAGTGATTAAGCTTAGAAATTAATAAATTTAGAAAAATCACTATCAAAAAGTATTCAATAAGTAAATCCAAGTAAAAAAAAAACAAATAGTTGTATTTTTGTCGATAACCTAAAGGTTCTCTGTGCACAAAGTCCTTGGACCAGATATTTTTAACACTTTTTTGTCGTTCAAAAAGCTATAATTTGATATCTATAAAATAAAAACAAAAAATAATAATAATAAGTTCATTGTCAATACTTTAAACAGAAATTCTAATTTAACACAACGTTAAAATAATTTTTAAAATAGTATAAAAATTGTATATAAGTATGTGTTACCAAAACTATAAATTTTATAGATGATACCTTTTTAAAATGATAGTCTAAATTTAGAAACTTAGAATTTTTTACTTAACAACTTGTTCATAAATTATATACAACCAAAGTTCAAAGATATCTCAAGTTATTTTTATAACATAAATATTAAACCTGCCAGTCCGGAACACTTTAAATTTTTATATGAACATCTTATTGAGCTAAATCTACTTTTTAAATATAACCTGTAAAGTATCTATATATCCAAAATTTAACCCCGTGACCGATATTTAGATATTTCTAATTGCCGCATAAGATTTTCTAAACAAACCAAAACCACAGATAAAAGTATGTTAATTGTATTAAGTTATTTTAATCTTATTGAAAGTACTGTGATAAAAACTAATCTGTTTATTAAATATTAAGTTTTAAGCTATCTATTTTGACCTGCCAAACGTTAAACCTTGATCTAATTTTTAATTTACATTTTAATTACCGGATTTACTAAACTAACCATAAAATTTTTTATTGAAAGTAAGATATTTTAAGCTGACATTTAATAATTCATATCATGTCAGAACACTTTTATATTATTAGATAAAAAAAGTGATTTTATTAAACAAATTAATAAGAACTAAAACGGTAATAAGAAAACTCAGCTAGTTTTAATTACTTAATATTTTGTAGAGTACATATCTAAGTTAGATAGAAAATATATAAACGAAGTTTAAATTGTTATTTAAGTACTTACATTTTATTATTAGTACAAATGTATCACTAAGCCAATTTATAAAGTACTATCTTTCGAAAATAGTACCGAATTTTGATAATGAATGTATACCTTTTATTTTTTATTATAAAAAAAGACATATATAGTTTTTCTCGTGGTATACAAGTTTATCAAAGAATAAAAAATATGTAAGTACAGCCTTTATGGTAATATAAAGCACCATTTTAACGTTAAAATTATTTCATTTAAGTAATAATTGAAAACTGTAATATAATACTAATGTAATATAATTTGAAATCGATGTATTTACTTACATAAATTGTAAACCCCTAGTTTTTGATTCTGACAAACAAGTTAAACAAATATTAAAAAAAAATTATTTCAGTTTTTTGCGCGTAAATTTACTATTTTATGTTTATAAAATGTTTATATATACATAATGTTGTATATAAAGGTGAGTAAAATTGATAGTAAAAATTTATTGTCAAACAAATGCTTGTAAATGCTACTTAATATCAAATAAAACATAAAAGTATTTATTTGAATATACTTTTATTAACTGTTGGTTGTTGAACTTTAGTAAAAGACAAATGTAACCTTTTAAACTTAGTAGTTAGTACATATAACAAAAAACTATAATTAACCAAAACACATTTAAATTTATTAGCTAACGTTAGTTAACAATTAAGCTTTTTTTTTTTGCTCGGGTTCTAAAAAAACAACTAAAAGCTTTATTTTCAAATCTGAATAAACGTGCTATTTAATTATAAAGTTTTTTTTTAAGACATAACCACTGTACAAAAAGTCCTCTCGAAATCTAAGTTAGTACGAAATTTGCTTATAAACAATAAAAAAGTTTTAGTTCATAAACAAAAAAAAATATTTCACTATAATTACAATTTATACAATAACTGAAAAAACGTTAGTCGTATTAACGGAATGCGGTTTAAAAATTAAAAACAGTTAAAGATTTAAATAAATAAACTTCATAATGACACAAATTGTTTTATTAGAAAGTTATTCAAACTCAAACTTTCAAGACAATATTTGCTTATATCTTACGTTTTTTTTTTGTTTCGGCAAACAAAAATGTAGCAGCTTCAAGTTCTAAGTGACTTAAAAGAACTGGCAATTAGTTTATGATTTGTTTTGGGTCAACCTGAAATTAGAATAACTTTTAAAATCTTCCTTGTCTTATTAATTGATTTGAAATCTAAAACTAGTTAGTTTATAGTTTGAATAACCGAAAACAACTAAACACTAGATCTTAGAAACTACTTTAAGTGTTTTAATTTATTCAAGTCTACTTGAGTCGTTGAATAAACAAATTTTAGCTGTCAAATATTACAAAAAATAATTACTATTTACGAACTTATACATTTACAGACAGATTGACTTGATTTTAGCTTACCACTATCAGAACTATTTAGCTCAAGTTAGTGATTTCCACGGATTATTTACATAAACATTAATGCATACAAGCAGAAATTAAATTCGACTAAAAAATCAAGATTTTTAGTTCAATGATTGCATTAAAAAAAATTTTAAAGTTCTGTCGAGGGGCGTTTACAAATTTAGAAGCCCTGACTTACATCTTTTTGATTACTTTTAAATACAAGTGAAAAAGTATTTATGCTTGCAGTTTTGTTGTTGTGCTAATTACTAGGCAGATATTTTCAGCAACATAAAGCTGCATTTTTTTAACAGAGTATTTTAACGATACCTGAACGTTTATCCAGTTTACTTTTGTGCACCCTTGTTTATAATTTCTTGGCTTGAATATGTAAAGATGTTTACTTCTCTGCCTTTTAAACTGTCTTCAGTTCTTCTGTCGAATGACAACAAAATAAATAAAAATCAAATCAAATAAAACAAAAATATTTTGTTTTACTCAAGCCAATGATTTAATCTTTAACTTTTAAATCTATTCCAAAAAAAACATTTTCTAATTGCCTAATCAAAATTTTATCTTAAAAACATCAAGCTAGTTGGAGTTTTTGTAACGCTTGTTAAATACTAAAATTTAATGTATGTCACGAATTAAAGTTCATGTGCTTCTTAATTTTTGATTACAATCTGTTTGAAGACTAGTTAGTAGTTATGTTACATTCTGTTGACTGAAAATAGTTTTTACTTAAAAATAAGACAGTACTGCTTTTGAGCTGTGTACCATTGTTCGCGTTAAAACTTTATTACATTGAATATTGGCATCTTTGTCATTTTAGCTCTGAGTGCAGTTTGATAATCAACTTATATTTATCAGTTAACGAAATGTCATGTAAGTGTAATCATAATACAGTAACCTGCAAGTTAGGTTATACTTATAAGTCGAAATTTAGAAAAAAAAGTTACTTGAAATTAAGAGAACAAACCTAAAAGTTGTAATACAAAATGATTACTATTTCAAAAGAAAATTATACTAAAAAAAACAAAATAAATTTGAAGTAACCAAGAAAAAATTAATAAATTTTCAAGTTGTATATCAAATTCAACATATAAGGAAAATATATTACTTCTTATTTGTTTGTCGAAAAAAAAGAACAGGTCAATTTAAATTTGCATTCCCCAGGATTAAAAGATAGAAATAAAAAGAATTTAAATAATCTTAAAAATTTATTAAAACATAAGTAAAGAACATTGAGATAAACATTTATTAACTATAAGTTTTAAGTTATTAATATTTTGTTTAATTGAAAAGTGTATTTTGTTTAATATTAATTGTTTTATGTAATTTTCATGATCGTTATTTTTCAAATTTAAAAAAACTTATAGCTATAAAGCAATAACTGACAACTTGAGCATTTTTTCAAAATATAGGTATACATTTTTTATAAATAATGAAATTTCATTATCAATAGAAACGTATTTGGAAAATGTGAATCGAAATTTGTTTTGTTATAAAATGCTTGTAAATGTTCGAAATATATTTTGAAACAATCAAAGCTTAAGCAAATGGTGAAAATTATAAAGCATCCAAAACATGTTTAAAAGCAGCAAAAAAACAAGTGTTCAAGCTGTTGTGATTTTTAGAGATTTTAAAGCTATTAGACTTCTAAATTAAACTTAAGTTACTTAATAAACAAAATTTAGTAAAATACCATATCAGTAATCGTATACAAAATATATTTTAATAATTTTTAAATATCGTCGTTTTAGCAATTGTTCTTGAAACTTAAAAAAAGCAATAACAAATCATTTTGCTCTCTAACTTTTAAATGTATATCTTGGTTAAGGAACCTATAATAAATATTTAATAATTCACATTAAATTAGAGTTGGTTAAAATTAATCAGTACTTTTTATCATAACCTTAAAATATAACTGTCAAAATATGATTTTGAATAATAATTTTATTAACCATAAGGGCTAATACGACTTGTATTAAACAGTAATCTAAAACATGTAGGTACGGGTTTCAAAATTTATTAAACGCCCCTTTGAAAGACGTTTATAAAATAATCGCACATTCACTAATTAATTACGCATTTACTTTCTTACTGCATAACTATTCAAAACTTTCTGATTGCCTAAATTTACCTTAAAGGAACAACATTGCTAATTTTGGGATTCCTTCACATTGATTTAAAAAAAGTAAGTTGAAGCTTAAAATATATTGTCATTTTTTGATACAACACTGAATAACCAAATTTTTGCTAAAAAATAAACTAAAATATTTTTTATTTTTTACCATACTAAAAAGCTAAATAAGATTAAGAAACAAAAGACTATCAGCGTGATTCTTTTTATTATTTAGTGTTACACGTATTTAGTTTAATGAATATTTTCCATTTGTCTGTGAAGCTTTCTTATGGTTCTTCGATACTTTTGGATTTTTTGATCGAGTTGCTGCAGTCTTTCCTTTAAACAAAATAAATACATGTTATTTTATAAAACTTACAAAAATTTGAACCTTAATTGAAAAAATTTTTAAAACTAATTTCAACCTACTAACTTAACTATTAAATTGTTTTTTGTAAAACATAAAAAAAAAGTTTCATAAAAGCTAGTTTTATATATGTTCTAGTTTTAAGTAAGTGCTTCTTATAAAAAACAAACAACTGATTGTATTTAATTTAAACAAGTTTTCTTTTACTTGCGTATCAATCCACAACTCATTCAAACATATTGAAATGTATATAAAGAACTGACAATTAAAATTATCAAACTCGATATTAGTATTATTGCTTACACAATAAACTCACTTTTTTAATTGGAATCGTCTCAGAGCTTCCTAATGCTTTTCGCTTTCGACCTAATAAAATTGTTCAATTATACCAAAAATATTAATTTTATATGAAATAAAGAAACAAACTTGAGCGTCTAACACCGGTGCTTTCATTCATAGTACGCTTCTTACCACGCTTATTGTTCTTACGTGGTTTCTGATGAATTTAAAAACAAATAAAACCAGTTTTAAAACGAACAAATAAACTTTATAACTTTGTATAATAAATTTTAATCTACAAGTTGTTATAACAATGTTCTACAAAAGTTGAACCTTAAATGAAAACAATAAAAATAAATAGATAACATAGAAAGGCTGTGAATGTACTGCTATACAAACTTTTCAAACTTTAAAGAAATCAAACAGATTTTATGTGAAAAAACTTATTTCTTAAACCCTCATACAGTATTTTTTTTAAATTTTGAATTACAAAACTAAAAAGTTAAATTTGTATAAATTTATTTAAGTATTTTGTCTATAAGTTATATTTTTAAGGCTGTATACTTGCATATTAATTCTAAAATATATAATTTTTTTATAATTTTTGTTGACCAAATTTTAGTATATCAGTCAATACTTCAAAGCAAACTAATAAGATTTCTTATATTCCAAAAATAATGTTATCAATTAAATCATTAAGTAATCGAACTTATTAACATTAATCTTACAGATGTAAATTAGTACAACTGGAAATAAATGCAGCTTCAAATCTACATTTACACAATGCAAAAATAAACTGATTTATATGATTATTACTATGAATTTAAAACTATATGAGTTTGAAACTTACCTCGGGCGTCAAAAAATCACCTAAAGTCATATCACGCGAACGCTCGACTTTTGGATAGTGACTTCTTGGAGTATTCTGACCGACCTTCAAAGTTATTTGTATTTAGTTTTGAATTTTTTTTTTTGGCATGATTACACAAAGAGTTTATAGTACTATATTTACAAGTATTCAGAAATATACATTAAAAACTTTAAAAAACAACAATATATTTTCAACATTATGTTTGTTTTTAGGTTAATTTTCTAACTATTAAAATAAAATTTTCAACTATACAAATAAATTCAACAAACAAGCACAGATGTGTAATTATTACAAGTATATTAAATACAATTGCTATTCATCATTTAAGTTTGTGTATTAAGGCAATTACTACGCAAACAATGCGATGTTTTACAGCTTAATACGACTATCACAATGAAATTAACACAAGCTGGTTTTCATACTTACTTGAGGCTTCTTAAAAAGCTCTCTTCTTACGCTGTTGGTATTCTGCAATACATTTTTAATATAACTTTTGTTTTTGAATTAATTCTTAAACTTAAACTATTTAAAAAAGTATGCTTTATTAAACTTTGAATAAAAAAATAACATCAACTTTTCCATGTGTAAATTAGTACAGCTGGAAATAAATGCAGTTTCAAATCTAAATTGACACAATGCAATGTTAACAGCTTCATGTGATTATTACACTAAAGTTAACACATGCTGAATTTGAAACTCACTTGGCGGTTCATATCCCGTTTATTCGATGTTCTTGATTGGCTTTCAGGGGCCTTTTTAATTAAATTTTACTTAATTTTACAAAAACTGTGTTTATAAATCTTGCGTTAAATATTATAACAAAAACTGATGTATTTTTTTATGATTTGAATATGAATAATTCATAACTACATAAAAAACAACGAAATTAAAAGTTATTAGAAATTTTGAGGGTAGTTTTAAAAATGGTAGTTTGAGGAAAACTTGAAACTTAAGTTAGAATAGAGCTTACCAAAGCGGGCCATTTTAAAAAGTTATGGGGTCATAAGCTGAAAAGTTGGCAATAAGGCTAAAATTAGAAACTTAAAGTAAATATTCTGTAGGCAATGATGGGGAACTTAGGCATAATTAAGGTTAGTTTTTTGATAAATCTTATTTGAAGATGCAAAAGATTTTTAAATTGTTTAAAAGATTTTTCTATCAGAAAAAATGGGAACCGCTGATTTGGAAATTAAATGTACGTTACAATAAAATTACTTAATCGATTCCCTTTTAACAATGATTTGTTTTTAATAAGCTATGGGGATGTAGAGTTATATAGCTTATTGTATATTATTATTTACCTATCACTTTTAATTACCATACATTATTTATAAGTAAAAAGAACTTAAAAAATAACATTATTCAACAATATTTTTTTATGGATATGAATACAACATCAACTACAAACACTAACCATACTTCCACCACTATATTTTTGGTTCGATCTAATGTTTTTAACCAATGGAGAAGGATTATGTTTGAAAGAAGTTGCTGGTGATTTCTTTAAAAAAAACAATTTTGAAACTAACATAAAAATTGTAAGTTATATGCAAACAACGTTAACAAAGCCGAAAAAAATCTTTTTAACTGTATAACTTAAGCTGAAGTTTAGTTTATTTTTATTTTACCAGTAGTATCAACAAATATATTTACATAAAATAAATACATCTTATTAACTTTATAAAATTGTTATAGTTTATATTTAAACAGCAAAATTATTTAAAGTATAGTTTATTTAAAACATAACATATACCAACTGATTAAATATATTAATTTTCTAATAAATTTTATTTTTAACTACAAAAAAAAGTGCCATTGTATTTTCAAAAAAGGCAATAATATTGTTCACAGTTAAGTTTATATTTCTCAAAAAATTGCTACAGTTTTTTTTTTTACTATTGTAGAGTTATGTAGCTCATTGTATCTTCTTTAAATATCTATAGTGTTTACATACGATTCATCATTTGCAAATAAACTAAATGAGTGATCAATCGACAATATTTGTCTAAATATTGCCAACGAGCACCAACTAAAACCACTGACCTTGTTACCCGGAGAAAACAACTGCTTCTTCGCGATTCCTCTGACTGAATTGTTTTCAGGCTTTTGTGGAGCAAGTGGAGTAGGCGGATGTCTTGGGGACACTAATTCATATTTAGGTGAGACTTGCCTTTTGAACGGATTCCATTGAAAGTCTACCGAAGTGCTTCGATAGGGTTGCGGAGTATGTGGAGTCCTTGGGGACACTAATGAATTTTCACGTGCAACACGTCCACTAAAGGTGGTATTCGGTGGAGTTTGAGGGCCTGCTGGAGATGGAAACGATGAATAAGTATTACGACTTCCTGGCGTCGCTGGACTCTAAAAGACAATTAAGTTCAAACTTGATCTATCAGAATTTTTTTTGAAACTTTATAAACTCAGTTGAAATTGATCGTTTTAAGTATTAATTTTTTATACAAATATTACTTATTATTACAAATAAGTTAACATAAGGTTTGATCTTACCAATTCATTAATCAGGCCACAAGTAAAAGTTTTAACTTTCAACAAACCTGGATAACTTGCCTAGGAAACAACCTTCTTTTTTGCGGTGAACGAACCAGCTGTTATAAAAATAATTTTAAACGGAACGATTATTAGACTATCGTAGAATTTTTTTTTTAAGTGAAGCATGAAAAGGCAAATATTAAAATTAAACTAAAGTTTATGATAACCATGTAATCTGGGTTGCAACAGATCTTGCTGAAATAAATTTCCCGACTTTTTAAATTAAATACTTAATTAAAACTGATACAAAAAACATAACCAAAGACTAAGAGGTTTTATTTTATTCCAAAAACTCAATTAGACCCTGAAAAAAGAAGAACTACGAATGAATAATAATAAATAACTTTAACAAAATACAGTTTTTAGTGTACATAAACTTTCTTACTAAGAGGATGTTTTTGTTAAGTTTTCTGACTTTGTGGCAACCTGATGTAATGGACCAACTTAAGCTGGATTTTAAATCTATTATTTTTACTTAAAACTCACTAAATTATCGTTACTTCTTCTCAACTCTCCTCGTTTGTCTATCTGCTTAAACCTGTCGTCTTCCGTTTCGAACGCTTCATTGCCGTTCAGTAATCCTACGTGAAAGAACACTTGTTTCACTTCTTCAGCACTTCCATAATTTTTATTCAGGTGCCTGTATGCAGTCATTGCTTGTTTGGCCAGCTGATCACTTATGACAGGACTGGTCACGTGATAGTTGATGCACAGTTCCCGCCGCTGCCACATCTGAAGTTTGAATTGAAATTCTTAGCACTAAATAAAGTTTCAACAACACATGCCACCTGTTGATATTAAACATTATCAAACGAACTAACACTTATCAGGCTGGCATTTGTTTGTTTGATTTCGGACAATTGCTTTTCAATGGCGTCTCGCTCCTTAATACTTCCTTTCTTTATTTGGTTATTTTCTCTCACGCTAGCCATATACTCGGAGAACTTGATGATAGCTCTCACGGCTTCGTCCGCGTGATCTTGCAGCTTCAAGCGCGAGTCTTGTTGGTTTTTAACGCTGTACACCCTCGTCTGCGAATTTTTTAATAGAAAAATGCGGCAACCAACTTAAACGTTTGAAAAATATTAATATTCACATTTTGGTTCTAAGGCAGAAAAAAGCACTACTTGAACTTTTCAAAACGACAGCATAAAGCTAGGAAAGGTCATTTTATATTTGCAGAACTTAGGAGCTCGAAACAGAGATAAAATTGAAAGAAATGTGTAACAACTCACCTTGTCCAAACTCGGAAGATCTCGCATATCTTTGTAGCTCAATAGTTTAAAGAGGACGTTCGTCAATTTGTTACACCTTTGAAAGAAACCGGATTGTTCGTTTATCATTACAGGCAGCTCCTGATGAGCCTTGAAACAAACACATTTTTAGTATGATGATGAAAATAAATTTATTGAAATATGCAGTTTACTCATTGAGAATTTTTGGAGAGATTTTATTCAAGTACAATTGGTAGCTTTTAAATAATGGGCAAAAAAATACTAATATTGCTTTATGTTTCTTGGAGTGCTAGTTATATTCTAATTTTTTTTTCTACTTAATATTTTATAAAAGCACGCAAGGAAAGAGTTTCAAAATGGTATGATAAGTTAACAAGTTTCGTACTGTTTCCTTACTACTTTAAGAATATGAAGAGTAAAAATGAGATTTAAAGAAAACTTATAAGCAACAAAGACTCACCATTTCACTGTTGATGCCCAAAAATACCATTCTGCAAAATTTATAATGTTCTGAAGGTACTATTTATAAGTAATATCTACGTTTAAAAGCATGTAATAAAATCACATAAAATGATAGAAAATAAGTATGAACCGAAGTTTTAAAACAATCATTTTTAGTATTTACAAACTAATATAGATAGAAAAGTATTGCTCACTGGTATGTAAGATATATTTTAAGCTTCAATAGTTTCTCGTCGTCGTGGTCTTTAACAACAGGAAACTTAATACAGGTTCTGAAATAAGAACTTTTTTCAATTTATTAAAGTGTTGTCAAATTAAATTTAAGTGTTAAATACATAACTCTCAATTCTTTTATGCAGTTGAAACGTTTTAGTCTTTGCTGAATATGCAAAGAGAATCTTATTTAATGTAACAATATATCTAGATTATAGATGTGTTTCTTTTATAATTAAAAATAATTAGTTTATGTTTCAAATTTAACTAAACTTTCAAACTATTTTTATCTAGGTTACATTTACTAAATTTCATGAATACTCGTTGACATCGGATTAAATCAAAGTTTTAATCTGAATGTCTTTTAAAATAATATTCAGTTAAATAATAATAAAGTAATATAATGTATAAAATAAAAGTTTTTTTTATTGTATAAATTTCCTTGATCAAGGTCTCTCTTTAAAAACTATAATTAAGCTTCACCAAATGAAAACTAACTGAAAGTAGTTTTTAATACGATAGTTGGATTTCAAAAAGCCCCAGTTTTTTTCATTCATTTCCATGTTTGATATGATTTGGTTTGAATCGATAAATACCATATATGGTGTGCTAGCCTAAAAGTACGAATTAGTAAAAATTACAACTCTAAAAAACTATCATTTGTTGCTTTTATTAAAAACACTAAATAAATTAATTTAAGAAGTTGAAGCGTTTTTTTGTTTAAAAAATTTACAGATTAAAAAACAAAAATACACTTTATTTAAGATGTTGTAAATTTATACACACAAAAATAAACAAGTATAAAAAGCTTTCATATAAATTTTACTTAACCTACCAAATATTAACTATTTGCACTTAGTTAATTTTATTGGTATTTTTGTTTAAAATAATTTTGATAACAATAAAACTTAATGCTAAACGTTTGAACTTTTCAAAAGCTCATTTACTGAAGAAATAAAGCTAAGCTGAATTTTTGTTTTACAACACTATACACACTTAAAAAAGTCATTATCAGTAGAAAAGTCTTGAGTTTAAAACAGGCTAGAAAAATCTGCTAGTTGAAAATAAATACATACGAAATTTTATTTTGACAAAAATGTGTTTTAACAGTAATTTTTTTTTTAATTTAAAAACATAAGCAACAATTATTAACATTGACTTCATCAACAGTGTATACTCTATTTGGCATTGCTTGCGAAATATTGGACATAGTCATAAAATATATATTTCTACCCAGTCCATAAAATATATCTTTAATGTCTTTCTTTATACTTAGGAAAAAATCATCTGAAAAAATACGTTTTATCAATTAATTTTATTATACTTACTATTTTTATTTAATCGAAATGTATAAAAGTCGTTATGTTTACGAATTACTAATGTCTTTTTTCTTCTTATAGTTAAAATTACAATAACTAATACCAATTTTGATGCTAGATAAAGCATAATAAAAATCATCAAATGACATAGAGAAATAATGCTAAACATGATCTTTATATATCAATAAAATATATTGATTATATAAAAACCTTCTTCATTTTTAGCGTAAAAGATCATAACTTGTCGGTTATCTTCTACTATTTGCTTTAAGTCTTCGCTGTTGATTGTACTGAACCTTTTGTCTTTTGTCTGTCCTCCTGGTGGACGCCATTGATTTTTTGAACTAAAAAACACAAAATAAATAACTAAGTTTTCTTATATCTTTCTACTCATAGTTTTAGCTCGGCTATAAAACTAACAACAATATTATAATATTTTCTAAAAAATTTAAGGCAACACACTAAAAACTAAGCTGCATAAACAAATTAAAGGTATGATAAAAAATTAATCTAAGACGACAATTAAAACCAAAACAGTAAGTAGCAAATATTTAAGATATTAATGGGTTTTGCTTTTTTATTTAGTTTATACAAATTATGTTGTTTTGGAAATTTTTGTCTTATATTCCTAATAATATACAACTTAAATTACGTTTTAACCTAATTTTTAAAAACAAAATACTTGAGTTTGACATGTTCGTCAATGAAAGTGCAACCTTAGAACTAAAAAGACTACTCAATTTAAAACATATTTCTTTGAAAAGCTTTTAGACATATCTTATTTTTAATTAACAGAATTTTTCACTTAAACTAACTTGAGTGTATTAAAAACTTTATTTTAAAATAAATATAAACTGCTCTTTTTTTTCAAACTAAAACTTTTACATTTTAAAACTTTTTTCATTAAAAAACTCTAATTTTGAGAACAATTTCGAAAAAAAATTGAGGTACTTGGCATTTAAATCTTCATCAAGTTTTTTTTTTTTTTAACTGGAGATTTTTAAACTATCTTCCGTTATACTTGCAAAGAAACAGCTCTAAACCACAGAACTGCTTTAAAGAAGCTTAACTAAATTACTTGAAAACTATATGTTTTTAAAAATAACTTGCAGCTTATTTATATGCTTCAGATAGCTAACTTGAAGAAATAAGGAAATGTGTAGAGTCAACTATGTTTTTTACGAGTTGATCGAATTTTATAAAGTTGTATCTTAGTTATGAAGTACTTTTACTGCTAAACAAAAACAAAAGTATTTTGGATATATAAGCGATCAAAATCGGTGAGTTCAATAGGTTTCTTATGGAAGCTGCTAAAAATAATTTAAACACAAATGCCTAATAATTAGATATATTTAACAAACAAGTGTTTTAGATTTGTTTAAGTAAGCACAAAAAATTTTTGTTAAACTAACTAATCTGATGGACTCTTAGCAACGTCTATAGCTTTTTTCGGATTCCTAAAAATATATATGCATGTTTGCAATAACTCAAATATAAGTACAATAAAAAAGCTCAACTTCAAAAACGCTATCACTTATAACAGAAAACTCTACTTTAAAACACCTAAAAGAACTTAAAGACAAACAAAGCCTTGATATCAATTTTTTATAATATTATTAGGGTTTTAAATTACAGTAAAAATAACTTTAAGGTAGAACAAACAATTACTAGGTATAACAGAAACTTTTAGAACTAGTTTTTAGCAAAATTTAATTTAAAACAACTAGATTAAATTGGTTTATTTATAAAAATATCGATAATGTAAAAGAAAGCCGAAATAAGACAAATATAAAACAAATTTGTTATTAAGTTATGCATAAACGTACAATTATACAATGAACTCCATACATATATAATTTAAATGACGGGTATAAAATACAACAGCTGTGATCCTAAAAAATTTCAACAACTATACACTTAATTCAACAAAGTATTTTTATACGGTATTGAACACTTAAAAGATTATTTGGATATTATTAAAACGAAATTTAATGAAAATAATTTTAATTCTTAGTGAAAATATGATACATAAGTACTTTTTTTATTCTAGTAAAACAAAAAAAACTTTATAAAAAAAAAAAATTTCATACTAGATTAGAAACGTTTTGGTATATCTGTTTAAAGTAGTAGTAGTAGTAGTAAGTAAGTTTATTTATACACATAATACAAAAAAATGCTTAAATCTTTTCGATAACAACATTTAAAAAGACCAAACAAAGAACAACTGTGCTTTAACAAAAATATGCACAAACTACCTGTTTATGTTTGCATTAAACCCTTGAATGAAACCACTTAAATAATGCTGTTTTAGATCTTGGTGCGCTTTGATGAGACTTAGGAACTGTTGCTGATTTGAGTTATTCGGAATAGAATTAGAATTTTGATAGAACTTTGTTTTATCAAACTGTTTTATACCAGCGATTGCATCGTTTTGGAAAAGCATGTTATAAGTTTGCCAGCTGAAATGATCTCCCACACTCGGTATGTGTATTTCAACTCCTTTCGGTAGAAATGCTTCAGGATAAATTCTTAGGCAAATCTAAAAAATTGTTTACCTACTATCAAAAAATGTAATATCGATTCACAGCATATTAGCTTTAAAATAACACAAAGCTTAGAAGTTTAAAATAAATCAATACTTTCACACATTTAGATAAAATATTCACTACCACAACTTTATAAAAAAAATATATAGACTAAAAATAGAAAGTATTGATAAAACAGTTAGTCTAAAAATATGTCAGGGTTGCCAAAAGTTTTTTGTGAACTTCTTCTAGATTTTCTAATTTTCTTCCAGGCTTTTAAAAAACTAGTTTTTTGGACCATTATAGTGTAAAATTAAACTTTAGGTAAAAAAACTGTCTTGTACAGTATAACAACATTACAAAGAAACTGTTACGCTACTTAAAATGTGTTTTTAATATTTTTTTATTTATGTTACAAAAAATTATTCCTTTGTATCTAATCGAAACTTTGTTCATTACATGTAAAATAGTTTGATATCTTAGGCTTTTTAGTGACTTTGTTCAAAATTCTAGGTTTTTTTTTTAATTATTTCAAATTTTCAGAATTTTCCTAGTTCTTTTTGCCTAAATTTTCAAATTCCAAATATTTTTAAAGACTCTAGGTTTAATTCTATTTAAAAGTCAGATTGTGTTTAACTTAAAAGAATTAATCAGTTATTTTAATTTTTTTCAATTTAAGTGATTAATTTATCAAAAACCAATGCGCACAGTATATAACCTGAGAGAAATGGTCCATGGTGACTTCTGAAAATTTTAAACTTTCATCTTTTATTTTTTGTGCTTGCGCATTAAATTTTTTGAGGTTTCGGATAATTTCTGAATTCAATTTGTATAATTGAAAGTTTGTGGCGTGCACATAATGACCAGCGATTACTCTCAATGCCTAAAATCAAAGCTACTTAAATAAAAAACACAAAAACAAACATATTGTTAACTTTAATAACACTTAACTAATACATTTTTAAAATAAATTAAGCACAAAAAATTTTTGTAAGTAAAAAATATTAAACATTTTCTTATTTATCTTTATTTATTTATAACTAATCAAATTAAACTTTATGTAATGAATAGATAAACTTGTTAACGCTCTTATAAAATCATACAAAATATCTTAATTTTTTTTTTTACTAATAATTGTTTAGCTTTCGTTTTTGCACTTAAAAAAATAGTAATATTGATTAAACATATATCATCAAAATTTTGTACTTTAGGGATAAAACTTTCTTTTGTATCTACCGCATCCTTAAGATATTTTATTGCGAGCCTCGCATTTTCATCGGGTACTAAGAATTGAAGGATACTACACAACGCTGATAAATTTTCAAAAGAATAGGTGGCATTTTCAAGTCCTTTTGAAAATTTGTATTCAATCGTATAGATCGTATTGAAATAATCTATATTTTGCTCATTCAAAACTTTTTTCCTCATAAACACAAAGAGAAACTGCAAGGAAAAAATTAATGCTTATGAGCAGTAAAACAGCTAACATATATCATTATCAGGGTTGCAATTCTTTTAACAAAAAACATTGGATCATTATAAGCTTTTTTCATTTATTAAAACATGCAGCACGTATTTACAACAGGGTGGCAACTAGCTTTTAAAGTTTGAGTTTTTCTGACACCTTCTAGTTATAAAAAATTAACTCATGACAAAAACAGTGTTTTTTGATAATAAATTACTAAAAAGATATTTACATTTTTTGAGCACAGTTTTTTTGTCACAAAATATTTATTTAATTTAATAAAAAATTGTTTCAGGAGAATTTTCTAAATACTACATTTTGTGAAAATTCAAGAGATATATCGCAAAAAACGTAGGAGGAGATATATTTTTAGTAATTTCTTTTTATTCGCCGTTTTTCCCAAAGAAATCTATCGTCATCTGTGTCTTTTATTGGTTACATCTCAAAAATTATTTCAAATTATAAAATCTGTAAAAAGCAACTTGTAGCTAAATTAAATCTCTACAAAACAAGATCAATTAGTGAAAAAATTATTTACTTTGCCCTTATGCCCTTAATAAAATAAATGTTTTTTAGAAACATTTTATTCACAAACAAAAATAGAATATTTTTTAAGTTATTTATGCTGCATTCTTTTTTTAAAGCTAAAGGCACGTCTTAAAAAAATACTTGATATGCCTTTTTTGGTAAGCGGACTGTGGTTTGCTGATTAGTGAATTAAATTTATATAACTATTAAAAAGATTCGGTACTCTGAATAAGAAATATTTTAAATGTAAAAAAATTATTATTCTTAAACTGTTAGTGTAAACAATATATCTTATTACCAAATACATAGTTTTAACACAGGTTCAAGCTTTTATTTTGTTTCATGAATTTTCAAAAGAAATGATAACCTAAAAAGTTAAAAAACTTAGAAACACTCTTTTGTACTAAGAAATAGGATATTACAAAACAAAAATATAACCATGATAATTAAGTCACGGAGATCATCATCATTCTTGTCGATTAACAAGCCAAAAAACCGACTAAAGTGAGCTTCAAAGTTTCTATGACAATGTGAATCCAAATTAGGTACATCCAAAAGAAGGCGGTACAACTCTTTTTTACATAAAGACTCATCGTTTCGGTAATTATTTACCGATTTATAGCTGAAAGCATATCATTATTCAACTTTAATCATAAAAGGTTAGTTAAGGAAAATGTTAAAACTGTTTAATTAACTAATAACTATCTTGTTGGTAGTAGTTTCAGCATAAATAATAATAATAAAATTGCAGCCGAAAAAATCACCCCTTACAACTCAATTAGTTTTAAATAGTCTGTAGTTTTTTGTACAAATGCTTTTGTTTAGTTACTTTTGTTAGGACTAAAATATATTCTTATCGTAACAAGTTGACTAATCAGAGTCAATACTTGAGAAGTGCCTTGTTTAGAAGTTTATTTTCAACTGCCTTGTTTAAGTCCCATTTTCTTAAAAACAATTAAACAAGTAACTTTAGCATACACTAAATTTTTAATTTTAAAAAACTTATTTCACTTAAATAGTGTTGATAGGAACTTTTAAAAGAAAAATGAAAATATTATAAAACAGAGGTGGTCAGCTCGAAAAAGAAACGAATTAAATATGCTTGGTAGACCCTATTTATTACCAAAATTTAAAAAAAAAAATTTGCGATAGATAACTTTTTAAAGTTGACACCTAAAACAAAATGAAAAAAGTTAGAACACTCAATAATAATTAATTAGTTGCAATTAAATTTTCAATGAGGCCTGCCGGCCGCAGTTTGCTGATTCATGCTCTAAAACAGTGGTCGGCACGCTACTTCGAATCCGTGAACCCTAAATCACAAAATTATAATTCTGTGCACCCCAATTTGCATTCTTTAGCGCCGCTAGTGTTTAAGAATATGTAAACACTTTTAATCGTTTATTTTACTGATAATTCGGTAACACCCAGTTAATTTTTACACGTTAACTTTAAATTTACCAGTTTACCCAATCCATTTCAATAAACTTTTAATTACGATGATCTAATTTTTACAACAATATTTTACTTGTATCACCCAGGTTTAAAATACTAACAAGAAATTTTACATAATGTAACAGAATAGAACTAACAGAATACAAAAATGGTCGTTTTATTGACAACAAAATGGTCAGTTAGATATCAAGATTGATTATGTCTTAAATTTAAAAACTGTAAAAAAAAACTTAATTTAGTTTCTGCCCGATAAAAAAAAAATATGTACCCCAAAATAAGTTTCATGCATCCCTAAAGTCTCGTGCACCCTAAAAGAAATTTTTGTACACTAGTGTGCACCAGTGTACACCGTGCCGACCACTGCTCTTAAACATAAAAAGAATGCAAATTTAAAATACTGTGACAGTAACTCAATCAGAAAAACATAAAAAAGCTTTATTTTAGAAAAAGTACCATTCATAGAGTATTTTATGTAGTATCATTCATCATTTCAAGCAAAAGCTAGAGAAAAGTTGACCATACAACATTAGCAAGAACTAAACATATTAAATAGGATTACGCTTGTAAATACGTTCAAAGGATCGAAATTGAACATTAAGAACGGTAATCAGAGTGACTCGAGTATAAATAAAAAAATTTTAAACGTAAACATATGAAAAAGTTTATTTAACATTAACTGAAACTATTACTTAGTAGTAAGTCAATATAAAAAACTTTTACTTAGCCTATATATCACCCCTTATTGATCAAACTGTTACAACAAAAACATGTTTACAGTTCTTTAAAAAGAAACAAACTTGTAAAGTCGATTAATATAAAAGCAATTATACAAAAAATTACAAACTATTTAACGTAATAAATAAACTTTTATTTAAAACTCATTTCACACCGTTTAGTTCTAAATTTTACAGTCTAATGTTTAGTTTTTTTTTTTACTTTTTTAATTTTCTAAAAAGTTTGCTTTACATACACATATTTTAAACTAATATTTTCTAAATAGCAAAATGTTTCAATCAATTCTACTATTCTTAAGGAAAATTTACCTTGTAAATATCTACGATGTTAAACACAAAATTTAGCTTTTACTATTGAACTTTTGAATAGTAGAGACAATAATAATCAATAAAAATTTATTTTTTTAACTACATTTTAAATATTTATATCATTAAAACAATTAAGTAAACAATAATACTAATAACAATGACCATAATAAAGTATTATTTGGCTTTACCGTTAAAAAATCCACAGCTCATTAAACTTACAGTAACTTGCCAGTATTGGAGCTATTCATCCACAACCTAGACACTCTCAAGAAAAGACCAGAAACCTCTTGAATGATATAACTGAGATGTGAAATAAAATTTAGTGTTGGTTGTTTAAAACCGTTGTTTAAATTCAAATTTTGTTGCATTTAAAATAAACACAACATCTTTAGTAATTTATTTTTCAGCAATAAAAATAATAGAAAATAAAACGATTAAAAATTTATATATCACTTAGGACCATGAACACAATTTTATGTACTATTTAAGGTTGGTGTTTCTAAAGTTTAAAAAAAATATTAACTATTTAATAACTTTACTAAAACTATTGTGATACTACGATAATATCTAACCTTACACTTAATCAATCTGATTAGAAAAACTAACATTTAATTAAAACAAGTAAAAAAAGCGTTTGTAAACTATCAGGAAACTACTTTAAAAATATTTGTTTAAATTAAAATTACTACTAAGTCCTGTTAAAAATAACAAACTTTTCCTAGTCAGTTTAATGCAACTATAATTTTTAAGAAAAAAAACTAACAAAGTATTTCTAACTAAAGTTTATGATTTAAACTAACCTCTCAAACTCTCTCAAGTTAAAAAAGTTTCTAACGGCATCATCTAAAAATGTTTAAATTAACTACGAATATTTCACCAAAACTAATGTATATAAAAATTATTTCAACTTTAATTTTTCCTAAAGTTTTACTTCAATTAGTACATATAAATATATTCCTTAGAACGTTTTTTCCTTCCGAAATTATTTGGATGGTTCAGTAGAGCTTGCAAAACAAAAATGTACTCAATAAAAGCATAGGAAAACATAAAGTAAAAATAACTTATACTTTTGTAAGTAAGTTTTACTACCAGTATTAAACTATTCTTACCCAAAATACCATTACAGTTGTGAAATACATGTACTCCAATATATAATAATTTTAAAAAATAGTATAAATAAGATTTACTCTTTTCATATAACTTTGACAAGCTTACTTTCAGTGAGATACTTTTTTTCTAACTTTATGATTCTAAGAAATTTATTATCTCATGATAACATTAACTTGTATATCTTTACGTAGATTAATTTTATATTGTTCAAATCATTGTTTGCTTAAGAAAATCAGATCAAAATTAATTAGTTAGAAATATTTGTAAAAAAAATTGTGTTTAAAATTTTATCTTAAATTGTAGAGCTATCATACATTTGTAACTGCTTTAAAAAACTTAAAGTAACTTTTTAGATATAAGCGATCAAATTCGGCGCGTCCCATAGGTTCCTAATGGAAGGCGCAAACAAAAATCCAAAAAAAAAACTCTAACTAGAAATCTATCTCCTCCATCATTTTTTTACCAATCTTCTTCAAATTTTCACAGAAAGTCAATTACAAAAATTTAAATGGAACATTCTAAGTCTTTTAAGTTACAAAAGGAGCATTTCCAAAAACTTTGAGGTTTCTAACTCTAAAATGAAGACAACAATTTTTTCAAAGAAAATTAGTAATAAACAAATTGTGGTCCATCGTTCAAAATGGAATTATTTTACAAAAACATCTCTATCTCAAAAACTAATTAAATGTTTATATTCCATAAAAATTGACTTATAGTTTATACTTTCAGCTTTATTATTAGAACCAATGTTAATTTTAGTAAAATAAAATGTTAGACCTCTATATGCCCTTAACTTTACTTTTATTGAAATATTTTTTTAATAGTTCTCAAAGTTCTATGTTTTGAGCTTTTAGATAGTATTCAAAATTCTAATAAACTATTATATATACTAATCGCCATAGAGGTGATAAACCACTTTTTACAACTTGATCTTTATTTTAGATTTTCAACTAAACTACAAGTTGTTTTTTACTGTTTTTTAACAACTAATCTAGTTTTTGATATATAGCTTTTTAAATTTGGGGAGTACAATAGGTCTCATGTGTTTAGAAAACTAAAAAGGTAAACAAATAAAAACCACTTACGCTTTTTGAGATAGATATCTCAAAATTTCAGAAAAAAATTACGGATCAAGTAAAAAAATTAACCCAGATATATTTTAGCAAAAATAATAAGTTTTCACTTTGATCACTTTTGCACAATAGTAAAAGAAACAAATATATAATTTTTGAAAATATCAACCAATGTTAAGGGTTAGGGGTAAAAGTGATAGCAAAAAAATAACATAAGAAACTAAAAATGAATTAAGTAAAAAATAAAGCCTGAAAAATTTAGATCATCTTTTTTAGTTTGGTCATTTTTTTAGTTGATCCTATTTTTCTGCATTGTTTTTTTGTATTTTTTATTTGTTATCACAGATTTTTTTATTTTTCAAAAGTTTTTTTTAGAAATTTGGGATATTATTATAATAGGTGATTTATGTTAAAAAATTTTTCAGCAAATAGTAAACAGCTTTCTCGAAGTAATTTTCTTATTTAATGCTTATTCACCTAGTTTTCAACGAGTTTTAATAAAAAAAAAATTCTTTGAGATGTTGAATATATTACAAAACTATAAACCAATTATAATTTGACATAATACGTAAAAGACCATATATAACACATTTATTTAAACTGATATCAGCTCCTAAGTGAAACCACTAAGTATAAATTTCAATTAAGCTTTTATAGAATAGAAAATTTTCAATCAATTTTTGAGACTTAGTCAATATGTTCCCACTACAAATGTGTTAACTCAAAATTTTTCATAGTCAAACTTATTGGATAATTGAACTTTTTACGCAAGAGATTTCAATTTATAGAAAATATTTCCATAAGCGATTAAGAATAAATATACCCTAAATTAAAATAAAAGGTTTTATTTATTTAGTAGGTTTAAATAAATTAAAAATTACTAAAATATTAAGAAAAATATGTCAAAACAAATCCTTAAAAACTTCAAAAATTTATGTTATGATCATCAACTGCTTTATTTTTCACTTTTATTTTTAGTTCAAATATACTTTACTTTTTAATAAGGATTAGACTGAGAAAGTGGGAAAACAATTATAGGAGATAGTTTTTTAGTCAAATTGTCTTTTTTTTCATTTTTAGTTTGTGCTTTCTCAAGGAATCAATATATTTTTTTTAACTTAGATAGCTTATATTTTAAAAACAACTTTGATTTTTGTGTTGTAAAATGTAAATGGTACCTTAGTAAGTAATACAAATTTAAAACAAATACGTTTTTACCCTACTACCTATGACCTTAATTAAATTCAGTTGCTAATCTAAATATAATCTACTTTACAGACATATAAATACCATATGTGAATAAAAAAATAGTTTGGTATTTATTTAAATCAATAATTTTAAACACTGTACAAATAATAGTACTACTTTAACAACGAAACGAGCTTATCAAATTCGAAACTTGGCGCGTATACATTAAAAAGCAATAAATCTTGAGTGATAACAACTATGTCACTCTTGGTAGCTGTTTGAAAAGTTTAAAACACTTACAGGGAGTTTCACCGTCTTCAAACCTACAAGGCAAATGTCTTAGCATCCTTGAAGAAAACATTGCAAGTCCTACATCATTTTTATCATATGTTTTTTCTGTTAGAAAATACTAAGTTTGAACTGTTGAACAGACTAAATGCATAGACTCATATTTTAAATTTTCTGGTCACAAAGACATTTAAGTTATTTTTATTAAACTTTAGTACACAGCTAAGATTTTGTCTTATTTGCTAAATATAAGTGATTATTTTCAATTAGTAAAGAAAAAAATGTTTTATAATTATTTATTTAAACAAATCAATTAAATTTTATTAATAGAGTTTAGAAAATTTTTAGTAGTTTTACTTTTACAGAAGTAAAAAAAAATAAAAAAACAACTAACTTCCACAAATAATCCTAGTAATTAAAAACATTATCTATATCTTTCACTAACATACTGTTCACTAAAATATACCTTTCAGTTTATTGGGAAGTTGTATTAGCTGACTACTTTGAGTATCTCTTTTTGCTGAAATAAACTTAAGTTTAGTAATCAAAACTAAAAGTTTTATCAAAATGTATTAAAATATTTCAAGGAAATATTATAAACAGTTATAACCGCTTTTAGTAAAACTGAGTTCGTATTAGGTTCGTATAATTCTTAATATTGAATCAAATTAATACTGTAAAAAGATTTAACATGTTGATTGCACAAACAACTGCAGTTTTTCAATAAATGTTGCCAAAATACTTAAATGGTTATATTCTATGTTTTAGAAATTAACAAAACGAAACCTCAGTTCTAAGTTTATTACAAAATAAATATAACATGGTTGTCATAAATTATCTAACTTATCGATGTATAAGTTTACTAAACACTGATGAGCTACTGACAAGTTTAAAAAACAACTTTTTAAAGCTCAACACATTTATTTATCTAATTCTATTTGAACCAAAACATCTCTATACTCTTAACTAAGTTAGAAATAATTTGTTTACTTTTTTTTTTACTCTGTTTATCATTATCATTCGCTTGTCTTTTGCCTCCTTGTCTTTTGCTCGCAGCTAAAGCAATTAAAAATTATTTTTAGCTTTACAAATGATACATAAAAACTATATGCATAATCGATACTAAAAATAAAAAAAAAATTTTAAAATTATTAGGGTTATTATAAAAAGAGTTAAATAGAACAAAACAAAAATACATCTAAAATACATACCATAAACAATAACTAAAATAGAAAAATCGTATTAGCTGATACAATATAAATACTTAACAATGTAAATTTGGAACAAAATAAGACATGATATTATTTGATAATAAATATGCAAAAATAGCAACCTATAGTAGTAAAATTTCAAAATATCATGACAAAACAAAACAAGAAACTAGATAATACATTCATTCTACTAATAAAACTATTAAAGTATTGAACTTTAAAGAAATCTTAATTATTAGACTCTAGATCAGGCGTTTTCAAACTATGGCCTGATAAGCAGAATTCTCTTACTAATGACATAATTTTAGATTAGAAACAATTTGTGAAAAGCAACCAAGTTTGAGCTTCTATATAATAAATATTTCCAAGATGCTCCTAGTTTTGTTGTATGTAACAATATTGCTTTTGACGGCCAATTGGGAGTAATCAGTGGCTTAAAAAATATATCTTGAAGTATAAATGTACTTTGTACTAATATTGAAGTAAGTATGCTTTTACAGAGTATGAAAATGTTAATTAGTTATTGAGATAAAATTATTTTGGTAAAATGTCTTAGCTACAAACATTAGACCAGGGCTTCCAAAATTAATTTTTATAATCTCCTCCTTGGCAAAGATTAAAAAATAATTGCCTTCCATATTTGATATTACCCCTTTTTTATTAAAACAGCCATTTACTTTTATTATCAAGGGACACCCTGAAAAATACTTTAAATTTGCTTCATATTTTATTAAAAAAACCTGGCGGAGAAATCTTTTTTAATTTAAATACAAAACTACATGACTAAAAAGAAAAAAAAAAGATTTGGTTAGACACTATAAATTCTTTCCTAAACATATTATAAAACTTTATAAAGGTTTAACTAAAAAATTTCGGCAAGATTGCTTAAAATTTTTTTAAAAAGATATATTTATAAAACAACTGTTTTTTTTTTTGCTTTTTTATTTGTGCATTTTTAAAGGAGCCTATGAATTTCTCAAAATTTGATCCATTATATATCAAAAACTATTTTTAAATTCAAAAGTGATAAAAAGCAGTTGTTAGCTTAGTTAAGTGTGTGTTTAAATTTTTCAAATTGTTAGTAAACACAAAAATTAGGAATTAGCACAACTGTATAGAATAAAAACAGCAAAAAAAAAACAATTTATACATTTAACACTTACTTGGATAAGGATTTCTACTTTTTTTTGGGTTGAATTTTCGATCAACACCTGTAAAAAACATTATTTATAACTGTATTATATGTTTTCAATGTCGAAAGATTTTAAACAAGTATAATTTAAAAACTTTGCTTCAATCAATGAACTATTGCTAGTTATACTTATGCTTTTACATAAATTTATGTAACTAAATCACACATTAACAAAGTTTTTAAGGGTATAGGAGAAAGGGGTTAGATAATTTTTTTCACAACTTGATCTTATTTTATAGAGTTTTAACTTAGCAACCAGATGCTTTTTACAGATTTTTTAAACTCAAATTAATTTTTGAGATATATCAGCTTAACGTCAGAGGCAACAATAGGTTCCTTATGGTAGGCGCAAACTAAAACAGCAAAAAAAGACTATTTCGCTTATGATCTACCTTATAAAAACTATTTGGAAAACTTTAATTTGTATTTGATTTTTAATTTTTAATTTATACATTTTTTTAGTTTTGTACTGACAGAATTTTCTAAATTTTGCAAGACACATTTCCTGAAAGTTTGAGGTAGTTATCTCATTAAGATAGAAGATGGATTTTTAGTGATTTCTAGTTACTTGCAGTCTTAGTTTGGGCCCCCAATAAAGAACCTATTGTATCTCCAACTTTGACCAGCTATATAAAAAAATATTTTATTTAAATCTGTAAAAAGTAACTTGTAGCTTAGTTAAAACTTAATAGAATAAATTGTGAAAGTGGTGATTTACCACCCCCCAAACCTATGCCCTAACTTCAAGTATATTAATAATATATGAAAATTATTCCAAAATCAATGTTCTTCCTTTTTAGGTCACAAACATTTTTTGAAAAATCAGCTTCATTTTCATGCACACCACATTTAAAACACATTTATGGTTAGCATATCTGAACTGAGTTGAGCATAAGCAGATGAAGAAATTCTTTCTAAAGTCAGAGTTAACTGCAGCCTTATAAACTATGCTCTCCAAATGGAAATTTTCCTTTGCAGGAAAATTTATTTTAAAAAAAATTGGGAGGTGATAAGGTGACTACATCCTATAACTAATTGTAATAATCTGGTGTGTAGGCTGTGATTAAGGGAGTTGCTTAACAAGGGAAATGAATTCAAATTATACCAAAGTTCAATAAATTTAAAAAATTAATTTTGATGTCACTTATTTATATTTTTGTGATTGTAGTTATTTGTTTGGAACAAAGTTAAATATATGATATAATTGCCTTCTGTATAAAATTTCATTATTTACGCCATAATGTTTTTTTGAGTATAATGTGTTAAGTAATGTTTCTTATTACAAAGCTAAACAGCTAAAGATTATAGTAATAAGCTATATGAAACAATATTTCTGTTTATTTTGAATTGAATTTTGCAACTAATTAATAAAACCCTTCAAATGGGCTCAGTGAAAATTAACTCAGTTAAGGCCATGGGGGGGAGGGTAAATCATGTTTTTTACAAGTTGATCTTATTTTAAAGAGTTTTTTCTAAGCTTGAAAATGCTTTTTATTGTTTTAAAAAGTTAAAATTAAATTTTGAGATATGACTAGTCAAAGTCGGGCCGCATAATAGGTTCCATATAGATAGGGAAAACTAAAACAGCAAAAAAAATCTATTTTATTTAAAATATATCTAGTCCCACATTTTTAAGCAATCTTCTTCAAACTTTCAGTCTAATCTTTATACAATAACAAAAAAACGTTACTTTGGAATTTTAAAAAAAATTGTAAAAATATTATTTTTTTGAAAAAAAAAACACTTTTTTATTTAATTTTTGTGATAATTTTTATATTTTTTTACATCATTCTAAATTAACGTTTTTTCCTTTTAATATAAGGAACATTTCCTGAAAATTTGAAGAAGATTGCTTGAAAAATGAAGGAGGAGATAGATTTTTAGTGAATTTTAAAATTTCCAAGAAAATTGACCCAAAAATATTTGCGGTCTATACCTATCTGATTGTATCAAAACTTTTTACAAAAAATAAAATATCTCAAAAGTTAAATGATATTTGAATTCTATAAAAACAGGCTTGTAGTTTGGATTTAAAGCTTTCATATAAAAGCCAAAGTTATTTTTGGTAAAAAAAAATGTCAGACCCCCCTATGGCCTTAACTATTTTATATACATATGTACATTGAGAAAACATTTAGTTTTACTAATACAAGTGTTTCACTGTTTTTTTAAACAAAACAGCTCTTCAGTTAGTTTATTATAACAGTATATAAAAATATGGATATATTTTTTAACCTTTTTTTCTATCTGGAATGGTATAGTTTCCACTGCAATATAACATAAGTATTTTTTATAAAAAAAATATTTCAAATTTCAAAGCTAATCTTCTATAAATGTCAAGGGTACTTAATGAGTAGCAGGGACGTGGCAGATTTGCAGAAACATATACTTATGAGCCAAAAAACTTGCTTTTATTTCAACTTGAAAAGACTCTGCTTTCTAAGCTTTTAGGATTCATTTATACTTAGTTATGTACTTCTGAGAGATAATTTTGACATATATGCACTCTTTAGCATTTTTAGTGTCCTTAAATTTAAACAAAATACATTTATCCAAATTGTAACATTTAGCACAATAAAGGTTTGATTTGTCAAAAAACTGCATTGGAAAATTGATTCTAATGGAAGCTGTAGCTTCAAAAATCAAAATCATACAACTTTTTGTTTCAAAAATTTGCATAAATTGTGGTTACTATTGACTACTTTAAATGTTTTATTTTCAACACAATATAAATGTTTTTGAGTTAAATTGTGATTTTCTTATACTTATTTTTAATAAATGTTTTCTGGGTTTAAACAAGTGGCTACACATAAAGAGTCATAGGCAGTGTGGAGCAAAATAAATTGGCTTGTATACAGCTATCACTCGTACTTCATCATTCAATTTTGATGTATCAACATAACTACATATTTTCAGATTAAATTCTATAAAATTAGAGGTAGTTACAATTTGCTGTCTTCCCCTAAGACATTTCAGATGTTTTAGTTTTTGTAGATTTGTAACTTTTATGAGCTAGCTATGTCCCTGATGAGTAGTAAGAGATGTATTGAAAATCATATAACTCAAATTTTAAGGCTGTAAGTTGTTCCCACTTTTTTTAGGCTTGGTACATATGGGTGGCTTTGCGTTTAGCCACCAAATCCTTTGCTCTACTCAGCACAAAGATAGCTTTTTCATTGAGATAAAATCATTCAACTGTTTAAACTGATGCTAAACAGTGAAACAACATAAAAATTTTTGAGTGAAACAATAAAATATTATAATATTTGAAGTTATAAACAGTAGTGATGGTGACACCGTTAACAGCACATAGATAAATAAAATTGATTTTAGTCTAAACTAAAAATGTGATAATAATGTGAAAATTAAAGTATTTTAAGTCCATTTGTTTAGTTGAAGTTCTCAACTTTTCATTGGTGGTTTCCTCTAAATTAAAATAAAAATTACTAAAATTATGTCTTCTTCCAATTTTTTAACAAATTGATCTCAAATTTTCAGGAAGTGATTCATGCATTAGTAGAAAAAATCCTATTTCAACAGTTTGAAAAAAAAATTAAGAAGCTTATGATTAAACTAATCATTTTTAAGGCCATAGGCAATTGGAATTTATACATTGACTCTTCTATGAAAGTTTAGAGTATCTACTATAAAATAATATTTTATTTGCTAGTTTGGTTTTGCTTTTTTTATTTTAGGTGTCTTATTCCTCATTATATTTTAAAATCAAATAAGGTACTATAATCAATTTCTCACAATATTTATAGCACAAAGTTTAATTTCAACTCAACATATTTTATTTTAAGCTAATTTTTTCCTTTCCCTTAAGGATCTTAACTTCCCGTTAACTGATCTTAACTTGCATGGTATTACAAAAATATTTAACACTATGCAAGCCAAATTTAAACATCTTAACTTTAACACGTCTTTTTATACACTTAAACAATGTTATTTAATAAGCTTTTATTTATATCTTGAATGAAAACCATTTTTGTAAACAAATGAAGTGGGAAAGTCTCCAAACTACATTTTATGAAATGTATTATAGGAAAACAATTAATATAGATGGTATATTAGCTGCATATTGTTTAGTTAGTTTTCTTAGTTACGCACTGTTGCTGTGAACACAATATGTGTAGATTGGCAAGAGGTGACTATAATATGGATCTCTAATCAAAGAATAGTTTAACATAAAGCTTGTGTGACAAAGTTAGGGCAGTATAGAAATTAAAATTTGTATATTTACTAATGAGGACTTAAACCTTTCCACTAAAAATTTTTAAGACAATCCCTTAAATATATTATGACGTAACACTCAGACCACATTTTAAGCTTTTAATTACTTTAATATTATATAACTGCTTTAATTTTCTATTCTTTTTTTTACCTTCTATAATGTACTTTTGTACTTGACAACTTTTCTTTTGTTTCAAAGAGTTACTTGGAACTTTGTAAAGTGATTAAAAATGTCTGATAACGGCTAAAATAAAATCTAAAAAAAAACTTGTAAAAATTAAGTTTTGACTCTACCTATGCCCTTAAATAGTTGACTAGCATAAAAGGCAAAACTAGTTTTTTTTTTCAATTTAAATTGAATCTTATATGAAAGCTCAAAAAATAAACTACAATAGGGTTGTCACTGGTTTTTTGGAAATTTATTTTAAGTTTTCTGATTTTATTAAAGGTATTATAAAGCAAAAATTTTTAGTACACTACAATAGTATAATAGTATAAAATCTTTATATCACCATTTTACATACAAAAAAGTTTGAAGTCTGAAAATGTTTGTGTTTTATTTTTAATAGCTAAAATTCTAGGTTTTTCCAGGTTAAGTAGCCAACTTAATACCAATCATTTTTTTTTTGGGTATAAAATTTTTAAATCTAATTTTGAGATAAAGTAGCTTTTGTAAAAACTTTGATTTATATGAAAAAAAATTTTCACTTTTCCTTACTTCAAGTCTTAAGGGTTTCTTAGTTTTAACTTTCATGCCTGAAAACTTAAATTTTTATGAAATACTTTTAAGAGTTTAAATATATTAAAATTTTGAAGTTATGATTAAAAAATAAAGTTGATGTTTTAAACATATTGTATCTTAACTATATGTTATTTGTAAACAAGTGGGTTTTGATCTTGATACATTCAACTCAGAGAATTTTCAATGCTCTAATTAGGATCCCTATGTGATCAGACCACACTCTACACAGTATATAAAACTAATAAAACTTTTTCACAACTAACTTCTCTTGATCATTTTTCTAGTTATCATCCTACTTGTTTATTACAATATAATTTCTGGTATTTACTTAAATATATTGATAAGTTAGTTGGCTTGCCAGTATTTAGACTTAGGTTGGTATTATTCATGAGATAAATATTGTCATTCATTTTATAAATGTTACCAAGCAACTGTAAAAATTTAAAATTAAAGTGCTACAAAAATATAAAGTAAAATTTATTACTAATATCGGAAAGTAAAAAAAGTTTGTATGTTTAAAAACTCTGATTAATACCTTATTATCAAAATCGAACATATTATACTATGTGAATTAAAAATCAAACAAAGAATTGAAATTTTGCTTAGTATTTTTGCTCAACTTATATTAAAATCTATTAAATCTTAAATGTAAGGTTTAGTATGCAAATAAAAATAGTTTAACAAACTAAAATAAGAAAATATTAACTTATAAATATCAATCTAAATAAGCACAAATTATAAAAATCATATGTTTAACAAGATTTTTTTACGGCAAAAGTAAGTTTTTTTTTTAATTAATAGCTAACTTTTTTTTTTAAATATAAAACTTACACCAAAACATTAAAAAAATATTAGAACATTGTTTATAAAATTCATGACTGCTAAAAAGGAAAAAAAAAAAGCATTCAAATATTTGGTCCAAGGACCTGGTGTACGAAAAAACCTTATGGTTTTCGAGTCATACACCAGGATACAGTTTAAAGTCATGTCCAGGACAAATATTATGTCCTGGACAAGACTTTAAAAGGTATCTGTGGTGTGTGACTTAATAACCAAAAGGTTTTTCGGGCACCAGGTCCTTGGAACGAATGTTTTGAACGTTATTCTTTGTCCTTTAACAAAATAGTAATATAGTTCGAGATACTGTTTTTTATGTAGCTATTACAAAGTAGCAGTGTTAGTATTAAAAAGATTTATTGTTGATTTTTAAGAACTATAAATCATATTTGTGGAAGTTTTGTTATTTTAACGTTTGTATTAAGTTAAAGTAAACGTTTACTTGATACTTGTACACAACTATAAAATAAGCTCTATAACAGGGGTCGGCAAACTGCGGCCCGCGAAAAGTTAATCTGCAGTCTGCGAGCAAGTTTTATTTTTGAATGGAATGCGACCCACGAATGAAAATTTTGAGGCCCGCGGGCATGTAAATGTGGCCTGCTGAGCAAAAATGTATTTCAAGTTATATTTATTTCGGTAATTTGTTATAATTTGATTAATTTCGTTTAAAGTCCCTGCATAACATTTTAAAACAATTAAAAGACTTTACTGCTTTGGCTCAAAAATCTAAAAAAGACAGATTACCATTCGACTATTGTTTTTTTCTCAGTTTCATAAAAATAATATTCTTATAACAGCAAGTTATTATCTGAAAAAATGCTTTAGAATTAATAAGTTATTTATATAATACCTTTTGAGTATTATACTAAATGCAGATGTTTTTTATTGTGTAGAAAAGTAATGCACAGTAATTGATTATAATGTCATTTCTTTACAAATTAGATATTTTTGTTAAACATTTAATTAATACCCAAGTTTTTTTAATAAATATTTATTACTATAAGTTATGTTTGAGTATGCAGAAAAACATTAAAAAACCTAACAAGAAATAAAGCTTTTTTTTGGCTTTGACCCATTTTGGTTTTTTACAAGTTTTCTGTGCACTTTAAATTAATTCTAATGCACATCAATGTACACAGATGCTGAATTTTGAAACAGTTTTTTTTTAATACTTAAGTTAGATTAAGTTTAGTTTAAGTATACTTTGTTATTTATATTCTTTCTATATGGAGTAATTAAAAGTGTACAGACACTTTTATAACAACATATAGGACAACATATATGACAACAAATTAAAATAGTTTTGTTCAGTAAACATGTTAAATTTTAAGTAATTCATTTTCGGCAAATAAGTTCATTTTCAAGATTTGCATACTAATGTACACAGACATTTATTTTTAGAACTACCTGTTTAATTTATACTAGAATCTGGGATGGTAAATTTCTTAAGTATATAATTTGTTAATCAAAATATTTTAATCTTAAGGCAATAAGCAAGTTATTATTACCACACACTCAGACTAAGTCACGGTAATTCGAAAAATTTTAAATCTCAGTTTAATAAAAGCTTTTTCTTCGGCTTAAGCTTTTTTTTTATTCTTAAATGTCAGATCAGTTTTTAGTCACTTATGCTGGCTATTTCCTTTAAATAGTGGCAAGTTAAACTTGTGATGTATGTTTTGTTAAATTCACATTTTTGGATTTAGTTATAACATATATTAAATTTTAAGTCTTTTAGGTGCTATATTTTGAAATATATATATAATATTATTATTAATATATATTTTATTATTATTTTATAATATTATTATTTATATATATAAATTATACTGGAACATATGTTTCATAAAGCTCTAATCATCAGCCAGTTATTTTCAAAATAAAAGCACTGTACTAAACAAAGATACAAAAGTTATGCAAAAAAACAAAAAACAGTATGACGTAATATTGTACATTACAAATATTCAGTACAAAAATCGATCTACCTTCTAACTAATCAAACAACTAAAATTAACGAAAACAACAGTTTTTTTGCATAACTTTTGTATCTTTGTTTAGTACAGTGCTTTAATTTTGAAAATAACTGGCTGATGATTAGAGCTTTATGAAAAATTAAAGCTTTATGAAACATATGTTCCAGAATTTTTAAAATCGCCATTTAATAAATTATTTAAAAGCCCTTCAAGTGGGCTCAGTTGAAAGTGTTTAAGTTTAAACATTAACCTTATTTTATAAATTACAATATTATTTATACTAATTGTATACATATAATGTTCTAGTTTCATTCCTTCATTCATTTATTCGATATCCATCAAACAAAAACTTAAGCAAAGAACAAGCCAAAAGTAAAGTAGGTCATGGTATTGTCTTTCCGCTTCTTACACTATTTTTCGAGACTGTCGGTAGTACAACTTGTTTGACAAAATTGTGCTCATTACTTTAATTTTTACTTTTTCAATTTCTAAGCTTCTTGGTTTCGCACATAATGCTTTCTTGTGTATAACTAAACAAAACAAATCGATATACAACATAAGTCAAAGATCTGGTTTCAAAACAAAATCAAATTACCATCCTGTGTTTAGCAATAATTGCAGTAGCAACATTACTTGTGACAAAGACTTAAGATCAACACGCATTAAATTGGTGCACTGCACTATTGCTCTCAAAATATATTTATTCATCGTTGTGCTTTGCATAAAACTAAACCTATATTTATTCTTAAACGTCAAATTTAGTAAAAATACCTTTAATAAAAGTTTTCAGATAAGCAGAATTTGTTATAACAGTGATTCCATCTTAACAGATTGATTAAAGTCCTAACTTGAACTATGCGGCTTTATAATCTTCAGACATTTCTAAACAACAATTCTTTTTGTAATTGCAGAAATAAGCAAAAATCTTTTATTACCCATAACCAGGGACGTAGCTAGCTCAAAAAAGTTACGATTCTGCAAAAATTAAAACATCTGAAATAACTCGTGATAACGTCCTAGCGGGAACATAGCAATTCAAACTACCTCTAATTTAATCTAAAAAAATGCAGTAATGTTAATACATCAAAAATGGAATGTTTAGGAACAAGTGATAACTGTATACAAGGCAATTTAATTTACTCCACACCCCCTATGACTCTTTATGTCTTGTCACTTGTGTAAACCAAGAAAACATTCATTAAACGTAAGGAATTTTTATTTGTAGTTTTTAATATTGGGTACTTTCAATTGAAGCAAATTTGCAAAAAAAAAAGTACCAAATATTTTGATGACGTCATTAACTTTACTTTAAGTAGTTTTGAAGCTTAAAATTGTAAAAAAACAAAATTGCTGTCTAAGCCTATGACAAATTCACTTTTTTAATTTTCTAAAATATGAAAATAATTATATCTAAAATAAAACAATAGAATAATACTAAAAATTTCCCTATGTTAACAAAATTATTGAAATATTTTTTGTTAACATAAAGTTACAATTTTTAATTCAATCACAAATTAAAAAAAATGATTTTTTAAATTTTTATTTTACAGTTTTTTGATGAATTTAATTCATAAACTTTTTTTAACTAATTATACATGAGTTATGTACTTCAATAAAAGCTAGCTTTTTATAGTTGTTTTAAATAAAGTTAACAGGGTGGCAATCAAACCTAAATGCTTATGGGAATCTTGGAATGTTGTATAAAATCCTAGAGTGACTTGAAATTCTGATCACTTATTTTGTCTAGAAAAGTAAATAATACTTGAATTTAAGAAAATTAATTAATTTTGAAAAATTAAAAGAAGTTTCAAAAAAACTTTAGGAGCCACCTTAGGTACAGGGAGGGTGTAGATCACTTTTATTACAAGTTGATGTCACTTTATAAAATTTGATCTAAATTCATGTATCTTTATACAGATTTTTTATACCAGAACAAATTTTTGATATAAAACATTAAAATTGAAGAGTACAGTAGGTTTTAATTGTCATCTTTTACTATTTTTTAAATATTGAAAGGAATACTTTCTTAAAATTTGAGCAGGGTTGCCAAAAATTCTGGAATCCAGGAACTCGACAGTTTAAACAAAAACTGGAAAAACCTTGAACTTATGAAATTAAAAAATTTGAAAAAATCTGTAGTTTAAAAATATCATCAAAAAATCTGTAATTTTTAAACTACTTCTACATGTAAAATAATGAAATTTTTATAAAATATGATAACTTAAAGTCATTAATAATCTATAAAAGAAAAATTTTTAAAGTCAATAGCTTAATTTGTGGTTGAACTTAAAATTCTAATTTACACAAAAAATATCAAGGTTGAAAATTATATTTACTTAATTTTGTTTGAAATGTTTAGTATTGTTTATTTCAGATACAATTATTTTTATATTTAGAAAAATAAACAAAGTGAATTTATCATAGGCCTAGACAGCAAATTTAATTTTTTTACAAAGTTAAACCTTAATAACTACCCAAAGTAAAGTTATTGACATCATCAAAATATTGGGTACTTTTTTTTGCAAAATTGAGGCAATTAAAAGTACCCAATACTTAAAACTACTCATAAAAAGTTAAAAAGTCCTACCCTTCATTAAACTTAAGTATAAAAAACCACCATTTAACTCAAAAACACTTATACTGTTTTGAAAATCTAACATTTAACGTAGTCAATAGTAACAACAAGTTATGCAAATTTTTTTAACATAAAATTGTATGAATTTGATTTTTGAAGCTACAGCTTCCTTTAGAATAAATTTTGCATTGTAACTTTTTGACAAAATAAAGCTTTAACGCCCTAAATGTTACAATTTGGACGTATTTAATTCGTTCAATTTTTTTACGACACTAAAAATGCTAAAGAGTACATATATGTCAAAATTATCTCTCAGGAGTGCAAAATTAAGCATAAATGAATACTATAAGCTAAGACAGCAAAGTATTTTCAAGCTGAAATAAAAGTAAGTTTTTTCGCACATAATTATACGTCCCTGCCGACAACACAAATAAATTTTAATGTTTTTTTTAAAGTTATTTTAGAAACTTATCTGTCTAGTCAAGCTGATTTATAATAATATTTTTTTCTGCTGAAAACGTTTTTCGTTTTTTCTTTATTTGTGAGTTTTATTTTAGACAGGAATGCCAAACAAACAGACTAGTTTGAAAATTTGAAAAACTCAGACTAAGTTAAACCTCTTTAAAACATTTTAAAATTCAGATGTGTGTGAAACTTTTATTTCAAACACTTTAAATAAATTTTTGAATTTTCAGAATACTTTTTATAACTATAATGTTGTTTTTTAATTGTATTTTTTTCTGGTCCAGTTACATACTATGTATTTTTTAGAATGATGATATTCAGTTAGGTATTTAAGCTTGAATAACAGCAAGTTTTTAGCTTTTTAAATTTTTTAGAAACTGAGGCTTGTTTGATTTAACTCAGATATTATTGCTTTAAAAGTGGCAACCATTTAAAAGACTATTTAATTACTAATAAGGTACTTAGTTGAAGTATTCAACAATTAGTTCTATCAAAACGTTTGTATTATTTTTTTTACAATACAAATAGGTATTAATTTTTTTAAGTAGTTGAATTTGTTAAAGACACAAAAATAATTTTTAACAACTTATATTTTTTAAACTATGAAAATTTAGTTAATAAAAAAAATATAAAAGTGACCTATAATGTTTTTCAACCTCGGTTCTTATAGTGAGTTAGGTTTAAAGAAAAAAGTACAAATATAAACTTAAACATATTACGTGTTTTAAATAATACATACTTTACTAAGACTTAAATATATTATTCAACGTAAATTTTATTCCAGCAAGTATGTATAATTGAAATAGGCATTCTATATGTACGTGTAGCAAAAACTTATTTAAAGTACTGTAATAATTAAAAGTAAAACTTTTGTTAGTTTGACTAAAACTAAATCCGAAAGATTATTTAAATTTCACTAAAACTAAAACTGCGGCCGACGAAGACTTTTAAACTTTAAAATTTGGCCTGCGCGCACCAACTGCCTGCCGAACCTTGCTCTAATAATATAGTTTTTAAAACTAAGCTTATAAACTATACCTAACTAACCACAGTGACCTGCATCTGGTTATACAAAAAAATCGTTGTTAAAATTTTGTATTCAACTTATGACAAACATTTACAGGCTTTTACAAGTTGTAACTTACAACACAAATTTATAAAAATTCGAGTTAAACTTGCTCGTTATTTTCAGTTAAATATAAATAAATAGTAAAGATAATCAAAAGTGCAAACTAACTATTCTTTTTATTACCAGGTTTCAATAGGAATAACTACGACGTTGCCAAAATTTTTAAAAAATAGTAAACTATCAGTAAATTATTAGAGTATTTTAGGTAGAACACTTTAAAGTTTTCTTTTTCAATAGGTTTTATTTTATTTACTTAATTATATTCAGTTTTGTATAATCTTGAGAAACATACAAGAATCTTAACAAAAAAACTAATAAATAGTCTTAAACAAACTTTTACTAACTAGTTCTACACAGCTTAGGTCTGCAGTGGATGCAGCTTATAATTTGAAATAGAATAAGAATAGAGACAAAAAAAAAACTTATTCAGGTTTTCACCAAGCTGTGATAGAAAAAACTTTAATTGTAGCACTATATCAGAGGGCGGCAATTTGCAAACTGAATGAACAAAATAAAAACCACCTACCTGCCATGTATGTTTAAGTAATAAACAATCATTTTTAAAAGTTTATATAGTTTAAAGTTTTGGTAATAACAATAAATCATTATCATTATTGTTTAATTAACAATAAAAAAAGCTCAGAATAAATGGTTCTAGCATCCGACTTGATGCTCTAAATACTTTGATTATTAAGTCATACACCATTTACACAACTTTTAATGTCTTGTTAAGTTATTAACTTATTTTTGTTTTGTTGCCTTCATTTTTTCAACTGTAATTTTACTGATTTTAATTATTTAAGCTATTCTAGTGTATCAGAATAAAACTGAATAAAATAATATGTTTTATATTAATTTAAAAGTGATACACCGAATCAACAAACTTCGGATCCAGCTGGATCCGAATCGATATATATTTAAAATTAAGATCCGATCGGATTTAGATAATTTTATGATTGGAATCCTTAAAGTTGAAGTTGCTTGTAGTGTAAGCTTACAAATGATAATTATGTAATACATTATTTATTATTTAGTAAAAAAAAGTTTGAACTGTATGTTTAACGGTTTTATAAATAGCTTCTTTTTTATTGTTAGAGTAACAAATTTCGAAAAGGAACGTTTCGGTAAAGAGCAAAATGAAACAAGCTACAAACAAAGATCTTAATTTAAACTTATGAAGTGCATGCAAGGCACGTTAACAAAAAAAATGTTTTTGTGATTTGTATTCTATAAGAGAAATAAAATGTTGAATTTAATAGATGCTTAAAATAGTTAATGATCACAAACAAAAGTATTTTTTTACGTTTAATATATGATTGAACTTTTACTGTTACAACAAACTAATTGTAACATTTATTTCGCACGTTTGTAAAGTTATAAATCAACAATTAAAAGTGTTACTGAACCGAAATAAAATATAAATACGGTATCGAGTATCGTCTATAGTAAAGGCTTATAATAGAATAGGTATTAAAACTGTAATGATAATTTTTTTATTTCGACTTAGAGTTAAGTTTTTACCATTACAAAAAAAACTAAAATAACTTAAAAACGTTTTAAAAATATAAAACAAACTACGATTGAAAAAGACGTCTTAACAATGTAGTACTACAAATAAATTAGCTATTTTAGTTTTTTTCAAGTTGTGGTGGAAAAATAGAAGGTCTACGCCGGTTTTTGATTGCAAAGCAATCAGTTACGCCTATGCTCGTACAAGTTACCATTTCAGAACAATCTTTACATAATTACAGAGATGATAACAGTGCGAAAGATATTTCCTTGTAAAGCTGGCAAGATGTGAGTATTTTGTTTTGTTCAAGTTCTACCAGTTTAAGATTTTAGTCTCTTCAGTTTATGTTTTAAAGTTTTCTGTAGCAAAACGACCTTAATCTCTGCGTCAATCTCTTAAACGTTAGAATCTTATTGCTTGTTCTTATAGGTAGCTGGGTTTGAATCTGTTTTAAACAAAGAATTGTAAGTTTAAAATTTCTGTGGATCAAAATTTGCAAAGTGTTGTGGTTTTGGTCTCTCTGATCGCTTTATAGGAGGACCACCATTTTGATAAGCCTTATAACAGATATGCTTTTTAACATTTAGTTTTAGCAGCTTAGAGATAAGCAGCTTAGCGGAAAGTCGATATCGTGGATCAACAGCTGTTCTGATTAACAGTAGTTTCTTGTCATTAAGGTGTAAGTTGTTGTCATTATTATAGAACCTTCTTTCGCAAGCCTCTTCAATTTTTTTGGCTAAGGTTCTACAAATATTTTAAAATTCTAATTTTGCTTAAGTTTTGTTTAATTTTAAGAAAACTGTATAATATTAAACCTCACATTTCATAAATTGACAGCAGTGCATTCTTTTAACAACACTATTTTGTTATACTATAAAAGGTTCAAGCAGTAGAATAATAGCTTAAGTATAAAATGTCTAAAGATCTACCGAATTCACGAGCTTTTGAGTCCAGCGAGATCCGGGTCCGAATCCAAAAAGGTATTTTCCGGCCGGAAATGGATTTGTATTCTTGGATACGGTAGATCACTAGCTTTTATTTAAACTGTTTAGGTGAAAGTTAAGCTGAAAAGAAGAACTAGTTGTTTGACAAAGTTACTGCATAATTATGGATATAAAAATTCATATACGATGACCTTAGTTTAATCATTTTTAGGTTCAATTATTCAGAACAGTTCTCTAAGTTTCCTCTAACTATCCTCTGATAAGAGGTGCGTTGATATGTCAACCTTTAATGGCCAGTAAAACAACTGTGTCAGATAACACTAACTATTTTAGTTATAAAATGTAGATATGTTACTAACCAGTAAATTATTGGTAGTAGAAGTTTAGGTTATACTGATCAGATTCTTGTACGCTTTTCATCACCCTGTTCTCATTTAGATTATTAATTTCATTATTATACTTTACACACAAAATTATCATGACATTTTAATTAAATTATAGACTAATTAATGACATTTGAATTGTCTATTTTAAGTTAGCAATTTTTAAAAAATTTTTGTTTATATCATTATACATTAATTACTACAGCTTTTACACGAGGAAATCAATCTCAAGTATGATAATATTTCATATTTAATTTCATATTTTATTTTAGCTACATGTCAGATTTTCTGTTTTATCAGCAAGTTTTTTACAGTCATTAGTAACTTTAAAAAGTAAAATTATACGTGGGCCGCAGTTGTAGTTTCTGTTTTTACGCTTCATAGCAGATCCGAAATATCTAGCTCAAGTTATAAATTCATCGTAAACTTTACTTTTTTGTTTTGCTCTTTACGTCAAAACTCTTAATTTGTTGTGTAAAATTTAAAATTATCTTTTTATCTTTCATGACCGCAGTTTGCCAACTCCTGGCTTAAGCTTGTAATAGTTTTGGAGTTGTTGCAAAGTCACAAAGACTTGAACTAAAATTTCACTGTAATTCATTTGACGAGCAGTATATTTTTGTAAGTATAAAGCAAGAAAAAAAATTTTACTCAAAGAAGGAATCTTTTATAAGTTAGGAAAATATTGTTATAACCAGAGTGTTAAAAATAACTCACGAAGTTTGCAGCATTATATGTAACAAATTAATATATAATTTTACTATCAATTGATTTTAAGTTTGAAAAATAAAAAGGTTGTTAGAATTAAAGTGTTTGAGTTGTTAGACGACATCATTGTAGAAAATAAATACATAAAAGTAAAAATTTAAAATAAGTTAAACAGTTGAATAAACTTTTAAAATAATTTGTTTTAATTTTGTTGTTTGTTATGGTCATTGAGTACAGCTTGTTCTTTATTGACTTATACTCATTTATTGTTTACAAATAACAACGTAAAACTAATGAAATTTGTTATACTTTTATGCTACTACTCTATTTTAAACTAATTAGAGAGCACTCGTGAGTGAATAAGTCTTAAGACAAACTACTTTAGTTAAAAGGTTTTTTATAAAAAGATTATAAAAAATTATCACTGTTGAAAAAATAAGAAATAAAACTAAGTAATTTTTGTTACATTGTTCGAAATATTTATAAACCTTGTTTTAAGGTGTTTTGTCAGAACTTTAGTTAAACATTTATTTTTTGTTTCCCTACGTTTTTACAAATTTTTCATATGTTAAAAAAGGAAAAATTTATAAAACTGTTATACTGATACTTTTACGTTTTTTAGGTTAAAAAAATGTTTTCTTATTTTTTTATTTTGTACTTCTTATTAAGCACAGGTCAAATGAAGTAAATTTTCTTGAAACTACTTATAATAGCATTCAAAATAAATTATTTTTGTTTATTAAATCAAGTTTATTTTTAGATAGATTTCAAAATTGTTAAACAGGTTTGTGTTAAAAAAGTTTTATTGTTGTTTAAATTAAAAAAAAAACACCTAGCTTTTTTTGTTAAATTTATCTCTACAAACTTCTTAAGAACTGTAAAAAATATAGAATGAAAAGTACATATAAATAACCTATGTCAATAAAAAATAAAAGCTAAGGTCATACTAAGCTTGAATAAAGTTTACTTAAAATATTTATTAGTTATTTTCATTCTTTAAATTAACAAACATGAAAGTTGTTTTCGTTTTCCTTGTAATCTGTCAATGCGTTTTCTCCTTTACGCCTGACTGCACATACAACCCCGATTACCCAATAGAAGAAGCCGACATGACCGCCTGCCAGCTCGCCTCGTCCAAGGGAATCCCCTTTGAAGTGCACGATGACGTCACCACGGAAGACAACTACATCATCACCATGCACAGGTTACCGCGCAACGACAGCAAGCGCCGGTACCCGGTACTGCTGATGCACGGGTTACTGCAGAGTTCTGACGTTTGGCTGCTTAACGAGCGCAACAAGTCGTTGGCATGGATACTGTGGGATAAGGTAAAATAATTAAGCATGAAAAAAAATTTTTGCAAATTAAAATTTTGTTTATATCTATTTTTCTAACTTAAACTGTTGAATATGAATTTATTTAATTTTTTTACCTCTTTTTTTTGTGTGCCCATTTTAAAAATTTTAAGTTTTGATGTCGAAGTCTAAAATTGCACAACAAGTTATATAGTTATACAAATAAATAAAACACTTTTACTTAATACTTAAAAGGGTTATGACGTCTGGATAGGAAATTCCAGAGGAAATTTTTACTCTCACAATCACACTAAGTATGCAGAAACAAAGTGCGAATGGGAATGGAAAGGAAAAACTGTGTATTATCGTAGTTATTATTGGTTTAAAAAGTGCACTGCAAAAATAACAAATGAGGAAAAGTATTGGTCGTTCAGCTTTGACGAAATGGGAAAGTACGACTTGCCTGCGATGCTGGAACACATTAAAAAGGTGACTGGACGCAAGAAGGTCAATTATGTGGGCCACTCTCAAGGCAGCGTGGTCCTTTTCTCTGCAGTGGCACAACTTGGTCACGAGTTCAGCAGAAAAATTAACAAATTTTTTGCCCTTGCCCCTGCAGCCTCTGTTTCTAGAATGAACTCAAGTTACAGCGAATATTTTAATGAAACAAGTACTGCCATTGATTGGTTAAAAGTAAGTTAATACTGTTAATACTTTATGTATTTTTAAAAATTGTTTTTGGGTTTAATTTTACTAAGTTATATTTTTTCGAAACACATTATTTTCTAAAACTATGTTTGATATTTTTTGAACATAGAATAAATTATATGAGTTTATAAAAAAGTAAAATTTCAAACTTCAGTTCTTGTAAATTAATGAATTGTTTTTAATTTTAATATATGATTTAGTCTCTAAAAGTCTAAACCAATCAATGCTTTACATTTATTATAATACTGTGTTTAAAAACAAGAGTTAAATCAGTTTAAAAGTAAGGTTTCTTTATGGAGTGTCGAAGCAGGAAGTTGATGTGTCTTAGTTTTATGTTTTTTGTCTCATAGGAGTTTACAAGTATTAGATTAAGCTTAAAATTCATTAACACTCAAGCGAACTACTGCAACATGCATCGCAATATTTCAATGCAATAAATTTTTCAGTACAAATATCCTTATGAAGTGCTGCCGCGGGACGACGGCTCCTCGTTCATATCTTCTTCAGACTTGATCGACGCGGGATGCTGGGTGCTTGGAGGAGACTGGTGCGAACAGATGGTGTACGATATATCAGGTTGAAAAATATTTACCGAACAGACAAAACCGTAGCTATTAGTAACGGACGAGACATTAAACTGCATCCTGGTTTTTGACTCGATATCCGAAATGTTTTTTGTTCGAAAGTTCTTAAACCAAACATTTTGAACGCTTTTATTTGCGTTCAATAAACAATATGTTATTCTGCTTTAGTTTTTGATTTTTTTTACCTGTTTGATATAGATCTACAATACTTCAATTAGTTGTTTAAACATACACCTTATTATGATTTATGTCTATTTTTGTTAAAAGACTTTGTTATATTTAATACTTTAATATTTAAAAACAAATTATTTTTGTTTAGTTTTGTATGAATGTTATTTAAATGCTATTTGAGTGAATCCTAGCTTACTAAAAAGAGAGTACAAAGGTTTCGCAAAATATTCAACTTTTTGACTATATTTTGGGTTCATACTTGTCATTAAGTAGTCTTAGACACACGTAGAGATATTGCTTACGAAAGACTACTTTTACTAACAGGAGAAGGAAGAGAAAAGCTGGATTCAGACAGGCTTGAAATTTATTATCACCACGATCCGAGCGGAACTTCATTGCAAAATATCAAACACTGGCTGCAAATGAAAAGTGTTGAAAGTAATTTTATATTTTCAATGTACTTGGAAAAACATTTATTTTATAGGCAGTTTTCACAAAATTTGTTTTGCATTTAAAACGCTATAAATAAGGTTTTTATGCATAGACTTTTTCGAAGTATAAACTTTTTTATTGTTTGTTAATAAGAAAAACTTAGGTAATTTGATTTTAAATATTATAAATTTTTATACATTATTTTAAATACATGAAAATCCTATTCAAAACTTTTTATGTGCCTCTTTATAAATCAACAACTATAAAGTGGTGTTCATATTAATCAACTTTTGCATATCAGAGGTCAAAAGAGAAGAAATGGGCATCAGATATTACGATTTTGGGAGCAACATAACAAATATGGAGCATTACAACCAGACTGAACCTCCCTTGTACGATCTTTCATCGTTCAATATTCCCAGTTATATTTATTGTGGCACCAAGGACTTGTTGGTTGTTGGTCATGACTGTAAGAGACAAATGAGGTCCATTATAAAATACAGCCCCAAACATAAATACTACCAGGTTAGTTATTATTTTGCTTAAAGTTTTAATAAAAAATAAATAGTAGATTTAAGCTTTTTCTAAAAATTAAATTACTTTACGTATTATTTTGAAGTAAATAAGTTTTTTAAATTATGAAAAAATAGTTTAAATTAGTTATTATTAAGTAAGTTATATGATATTTAATTATAAATAATATGAAACAGTTTACAAGCTGTTTAATCATGTAAAAAAAAAGTAAAATTTTTTGTTGATTATATATTTACAACTGAACTAGTTATAGTACATACTAGTAAAAAAACTGCTCTAACAGACAATAACATGTAAGCTTGATTCGAAAAATTGGAATGTTTCATAATCCAGTTTTATGAGGCTTTTAATTATAATAACCTCTTTACTGTTGCTAATTATTATTAGACTTTAAAGCAGTCTTTTAGCTTATACTAACAGTAAAAAAGCAACAGTATTTATTATAACTACTATAATTATGCTTTTCTAAGGTTTATATAATCTAATTCATAAATGAAAGTTTTAGTTTATTTATTTTTTAGATAAACGGTTACAGTCATGCTGATTTTATATATGGAAAGAGCGCTCATCATAAAGTGTATGACAGAATTATCAAGCAAATGAGATGATCTGAAGAAAATATTTTAATGTAAACATTTCTTTCTTTTTCAATAAACTTTTTATCACTTGACATTAGCTTGGTATATCAGTTTTTGAATTCTAACAATAAATTAGAAATCACTTCGTTTTTGATTTACTAGATAAGTTTTATATAGTAAATAATACTGTTAAAATAAAATACAAATTATATAAAACACTTGGTAGTGTTATGAAATTAATTAAAGTTAAATTATGAAAGTCCGAGAAAAACAATCTTATGTTTTAAAGATTGTGTTTTTATACTTCAAGTATTAACGTTTTTACAAAAAAAAGAGATGAACTAGGTTTTTTTTTCAAACTGCTTAAAATTCCTTTAACTTTGTTCTGAAGTTTCAAAAAACGGTATGAATTTTTAAAGACACACTATCGTAAACAGTTTGGCTGTATTTGAGCAATTATAAACATTTAACTTCTACTAAATGTGACCATTGTAGCTTAGAATTTCGTATATGTAAAAAGCATTTAAAAAAGTATTCACAAAATTTTGTTTAAACGTAAGGTAAAATTTTTACTAAAGTGAGTCTGTACTATAGATTTAATTGTTGCAAAAAAAAAATTAAGTAAGCCTAAGATAAACATCATAGACTGCAAACTGATCTATTTAAATGTAGCTAGTAGTTTATAATATATATATAGCATAGTAGTTTCTAAACCAGGGTTTCCCAAACTTTCCTGCAAACGGCTAACTTTAAAGAAATTAAAAAAGCCACAGCTCGATCCAACAAGATTACTCATAAACTACCATAAACTACCTTTTGTTTTTTGTTTTTTGCTCTTTATCTGCAACTCGAGAATATCTAAGTTAAGTTTCTAAACAACCATTTGAAATACCTAAAACCTTTTATTTTGCTCTTGATCTGCAACTTAAAAATATCTAGTATAAGTTTTAAATTATGACCTCATGGCCCCCTGTGGCTCCTTTACTGCTCATAGCCCCCCTCTTACCCCTTTGCTACCGTGGCCCCCTGAGTATCTGTCATGGACCCCTTTGGGGGAGCCTGTTCTAAAAAAACAGAACATATCAGTATAAAGTTAAAACATTATAAAATGACATTAAAAAAAAAGTTACTTTCAAGTGAAAATTAACATACATTAATTTTCTAGTGATAATTTTACATAATAACTTGTTTAAGGATAATAAACTATGAAGCATTTTTTAATGCGCCCAACATATTGATCAAAAATCCAATGATTCTTTCAAATGTTAATAACTAAACTAGGTAATGAACTAATTTTGTAGATTAAATCAAACAAACAAGTTTTTAGACAAAAGTATTAAGTGTACTAAAGCACTACAGATAAAAATAAAAACAAACTACTTATAGACTAACAATTTATATTTACTTGTTAAGCATTTGTAACGTAACCGTAACAATAACTTTGTTAATAAAACAATGAATTTTAAATTGGTCTATTTTTATTTTGCTCATAAAACAAGCATGTAGGTTTAAGAAATAGAAAAATGAGCTTTATTTTTTATTTAAAGTTAGAAACGCAAAACTGCTTTAAAACTAAAAAAGGAAAGTCTGTGCCCTTATGGTTATTATACGACAATAATTATTTACACAACACAACCATACAATGACGATCATTAATCAATTCTTTACGACTAATTTTAAGTAACATGTGGTCTGGTAAATAAATTTGATAAATGATTTTGGTAGACAATTATACCTTCAAATGTCAAAAGAAAAACATTTTGTTACTGCTTAAATGTATTTGTACTTTAAATTTATTAATTTAGTCTCTAGAAACTAGTACTTCATTTCAAAAACTGACAGGTTTAATACATCTACAAATCAAAAGCAGTTTAAAAACTTGTTTTTAATGTTTCAAAAATTTGTAAACTTGTTTGAGCATGCTTAAAACTTTTAAATATTTGCCTTTCGCTTCAATTTTTTACAAAAAGTTCCAAGATATACAAGTATTTATAACAAAACAAATATTTCTTATAGTTTCTAATTACATTTCTTCTGACTATAAAAACTTTTTTATTTATAGATAATTTTAATTCATTTTTAGTAATTCTATAACTTTTGCAAGTTTTTATGTAGTCAGTTACATTTTAGTTTATAGTTTTTATAACTCAAAACATAACGATTATATTTTTTTTAGCCATAAACCTTAATTTAAAACTTTAACAGAACGTGTTTATCAGTTAAAAAGAATGATAAAATATCCGTGATATCTTATAAAATGCTAATGATAGTTGTTGAAAAGGAGAAAAAAAACTAGACAAATAAAGCTTCTTAAATATGTTACAATTTTTCCAATAAAGTTGTTTTTGTTTCAATTCTTAGATAAATTACATGTAGCTTAGGTAGTTTTAGATTTGTAGTTTTATTAATGTACACTAAATATTTTAAATACGTCTTACTCATAGTATTATATGTAACAAGTATAACAAAATTAAATTTGTTTAATTTTTACCGTTTGTTTACCTTTGGTGAGATGAGTTTAATTTCAATTAATACATTTTAAAATTAACAAGAAAACTTTTAACACATTATGTATTAATGTATTGTAACATAATCAACTAAAAATTATATTTTTTGAGAATATTAAGATTCTATAGTTTTTATTCTTATTATTAATTTGTAGTTTTTTACTTAGTCTACTATTAAAAAAATGTTCGTATATTTTTCTGTTTAAAAATTTTAATTTGGAGTATTACAAAAGTAAAATATATTAAATTAAGTTATAATTAGTATTTAGGCTTAAAAGTTAATTAAATCTGTTAGATCGATAAAGTTTTAATTCTTTTTTTTTTTTTTTAATAAAAACGCTTCATCAACAACGATTAAAGCTTAAGATTATAAAATAAAATGTTTTTTACACGATATAGAAAAAATACAATCACAAGTGTTGAATCACCAGGTATTTTTGTTAGGACAATTTAAAACCTCTTAATTTATTATTTTAAAAACTAGATTAGTGAGATAAATCTACTACAATTACAAAAGAGCATTTGTAAACAAAAGTTTATAAAAAATAGTATTCATTTCAGCTTTATAACATTACAACAAGTTCTTTAAATTTTTTTGGTGATTATAGGTCTCCACCTGGCGCGAAGCCCCTGATATACACTTACGTTTATTTATTTCTACACTGTCAACAAACTTGTTTTCCTAAAAATTTTGTAAGAGTTTTTCATTTTAATCAGTATAAAATACTTTTTTTTGCCTTCGTTAATTGAACTATTACAAAGTTGAAATAAGTTATCTAATCTAAAATTTAAGTTTAAGAATTGTAACTTTTATTTAATTATCAAAATTTTTATTATAAAACAACCTAAAAAGTAATTATAACTTTATTCTGTAAACAAAATAGTATTTATTAAATTAGTGGTCTTCAGTAATCTGCCGAATCCACTTTCTAGACCCGGTTTTTTACTTACATCTGGATCCGGCTAGATTCCAATTTAATAAAGGACCTGGACCAAGTTTCAAAGTTTTTATTTAAAAAAGCTGGAAAACTAAATAAGTAATAAAACGTTTCTCGAATAGACACAAATAAACTGTCGAGAGTTGACAAATTCACAGTACAAGTAATTTAAGAAGTTGTAATTGATGTGTATTCTATGTAGTGATGTACCGGACTCACTATCCGGGTCCGGGTCCGGCCGGATATTGACATTTTTGTCTGATATCCGGATCCGGCCGGACACTAATTTAAAAAAAAAGTCCGGATCCGGTTCCGGCCGGATTCAAATTTGAAAAAAAGTCCGGATCCGGGTCCGGCCGGATCCTAACAGAGATCCGGCCGGATCTGGACCTAGTTAGTAAAAAAGAGCATACTGAAAAGTACTTTTTCAAAAACAAACCCTGTGTAAATTAATAAGAGTCATTTTCGTCAGTTAAAATTAAACACTTACCTTGATTGGCTCATTTTGTACACGTGACTAATTTACATTTGTTTACATTTAAACTATGAAATAAAGATTTCAGAAATGCAACACTTTACATATGTTGTAAAATTGAAAACTTTGGAATGAATACTTGCATTATTTATTGTTTAAAGTTGAGCTCAGAGAATATTTAGAGTTAATACGGTTGAATGTACGAGCCAATGAGAATCATATGACGAAATGTTTCAAACTAAATACTGATGCAACAAAACATCAGAACATGACAGGCAGTTTGTATGTAAGCAGTTAGTTAGTTTGGTTTGCAGCTTAAAGCAACAAAATACCTTGAACTTTTTTGATAATGCTTATTGTAAGTAGTGTTTTGTTTTAAAAGTGAATATTTCAACTGGTGTTTAATTGTTTAAATATTTAAGCCAGGTTTATAGTTTAATAGTTTATAAAAATTTTACAGTTTCTTCTTTACTAAAAGTTTTATTTAATTTTTAGTTTTTTGTTTTAAGTCTTTTGATATAGATTTAAATAGCTTCCAGTTTTTAAAGTGTTACCAAAGTAATTAATAATTTTGTATATGCTAGTATTTCTTGTTGTGTTTTATAAAAAAGATTCATCACTCAAAACTGTCGTGTCTGATTATAGAAAGTAGTCTCAGTTAGAATTTAGTATTTGTAAGATATTAATTAAATAAGGTAGGATTTAATTATGATGGGTAGTACTAATAAGTTAAGTGTACCACAATCAGTCCACAACTTTACTACCAAATCGTCAACCTTTGCTAGCTGTTCTACTGATTATTAGATTAAAGTAATTTTTTCAGTTTTTAAAAACCTCATTTTGACTCAGGCTTGTTTATACTCACTCTAGCTAATTTTATTGACCTAAACAGTGGCAACCCTGCTAGTTTCAAAGTTATTGGGAATTTTAGAAAATCTTGGACTGCCTCAGCCTAGTTTAGTTTTTTATAAAAACTCAGGCTAGTTTTCTTTCAAACTTTGAATGAGTTTGAGTTGATCCAGTTTTTAATATTTGGTAATTTTCTAGTGTATTTTGTTCAAGAACTAGATTTCAGATTTTTAATTGTAAATAACACCAAAATTTGTAAACCTTGTGGCTAGCTGTTCTACTTATTATTAGATTAAAGTTCTTTTTTTTTCAGTTTTTAAAAACCTCATTCTGACTCAGGCTAGTTTATACAAGTGATGTAGCGGACTCACTATCCGGGTCTGGCCGGATATTGCCATTTTTGTCTGATATCCGGATCCGACCGGATTCTAATTTGAAAAAAAGTCCGGATCCGGTTCCGGCCGGATTCTAAGTTGAAAAAAAAGTCCGGGTCCGGTTCCGGCCGGATTCTAACTTGAAAAAAAGTCAGGATCCGGGTCCGGCCGGACCCGAAATTGTGGGTCCGGTACATCACTAATTCTATGTAGGTTCACAAACATTTTGTGTTGTCTTGTTGCTATGGAAAAAAAAAACAAAAATTGATGAAAAAAAAAGGTAAACTTTCCAACTGCTGATTATTAGTATTTGTATACCATAGATGTACTAATAAAAGCATGTTTTGTTGCTTCAAAGTAATTTTGCTTTCTTAGTTTTCACGACAGGCTAATACGTTTTTATATGTAATTTTTAAAACTTGAATGATTTATAAAATTCCTAAACAAGTCAGTTTCTGTACAACTTTTAATGTTCTATAATAATGTTAAGCAACTTATTTTGTTTGTGGGCCTGATACGGCAGCATTTTGTACATAACAAGCAAGAATTATCAAACATATATTTTTGCAGAACGCTTTAATTTTATCAAACCAGTGACTTTGTAAGTAAATTTTGTCGAGAAAAAATTCTACTTGAAGGAGGTAAAAGGTAACAAAGTACAACTAAACAGTTGGTGTTTATTAAAGCACACTTTACATAATGCATTCGGCAACGGTTGAAATTAGCAAAAGTACAAATAACAGTTATCAAAAAAATTGATTTACTGTATAAATAATTAAAACTCATATTTATTAATGAACAGTTAATTTTAAAACACTTAGATTTTTTTCGTGATTAAAAACTTAATTAGGATCCAACCTAATTAAAAAGTTGTACCCGGCTCTGATCGGATCTTATTTTCAATTAGTTTTAGTTGATCACTAAACTGAATGGCTTTCTAAAAAAATACTAATATATTTTATTGGTCAAAAGTTTAAGGGTAGTTTTAAGTAAGAAGCCACAAAGAGAAAGGTAGCGTTAATTGTATTTTTTATTGTAAATTAAAGACTTGTTAACAGTAATATTTTGATAAAAAACTGATACCATGAGTAAAAACAAGAATTTATTGTTTATTAAAATGGACATAACCGTTTTAAAGCTAGAGCAACAACTAAAAAATTTTTAACGTGTTTTTTATAACGTTTAATGTGTTTTTCTAATAAGTAATGTTCATAACAATAAGTCAATAACTTTATAAAACCGAGTAATATCAATGCTTTTCGAATTATGTGTTGTATATATTTTCTGTTGTTTTATTTTTTCGGCAGTCTAATAAAGTTTTCCGTGTTCTAAAAATATTGTATTTTGTTAATGTTTATGGTTAATATAAACTTTAGTTTATTTATAGAAAGGTTGTTTATTAACAAGTTATGTAAGTTGATCCTAAAAGTTGTTTTGTTGCTTAGTCTTTTTTTTTTCGGTTACACGAAACTCTTTTAAAATGAGGTACTATACTATTTCTAATTGCAATGTTAATTGAAACTAATTTGATGTCAAATGTGTCTGTTTAATTGGGAACAACTGAACGGATTCCGTTCTATCTAAATCGACATGGTTGCGTATATAAGATCAAGTATGTTTCCATTTTTCTTTATTGAAGTTTCAGCAGTGTGAATTAAAAATAAACAAAACTAAGAAAGTATTTTTTGGATTCTTTGTAGGTTCAGGCGAACATACATTATTCTAAATGAGGTTAAAGTATTAAGTAACACAAAACGAACAGTTGTTTAAAAAAGCATTTTCTATCAAAAAAAAACTTTTTAGTGATAATGTAAAAAAAGGTAGATTTATAAAATATAAATTGAAATGTGAAATATACGCTCTACATCTATGCATGAATATTCCGGATTTGTATTGCTAATAAAAGAATAATAATGATAAAAAAGATTTCCAAAAGATAGCAACACCTTCAACCCTATTAAATCTATCTTTTCGAATCATATTATAGTCAGAAAAAGAAAATGTTGCGTCGCTGACTTTAAGAGTTAGTCATGTTTTACTTGAACAAACGAATGAAGGTTTTTGATACAAATCTACTTTTTTTAAGTTAAAATAAAAAAAAAGATCTGAAGTTTGTTAAACAACTAATATTACTTTTACATATATAAACGTTTTGTTACCATTATCATTAAAAGGATCAGAATTGAATGGCGTCACTTTTACACAGAGTGTCATTTTAACACTGTGCGTCACTTTTGCACGGATTGATATATTAACACACAGCGTCAGCTGTGTAACCTTCCTTTTTATGCTTGTATAACATTTGTACTATAATATCAAAATCATAAAAAGGAACTTTGTAAAATGTTGACGTAAATGTAAACAAGCTTTAAATATGTTAAAGTTTTTAGCTTTAGTTAAAACTTTGTGTTTAAACTTTAGTAGAGGCTGTTTTGAAAAAATAGTTTACCTCATACCAGATAAAAGGATACTTTATTAGTTTATTTTTACCATCGAAGTTTAAAAAAAGTTTTGATGTTTTAAGTTTTTCAACACGAAACTAACTCTGTTGACATAGCGATAAATGTTAACTTAACACTTCGATGTAAGCTTTTACTTACTATGAGTTTTAAATTATTAGTGCTAATAAAATTAAGTTAAAGTTTATTTGATTTTAAACTTTTTAAATAGCACGCATTGAAAACAAAAAATAAGCAGAGTTTAATAAATTTTAAAATAACTTGGTTGTTACGAAAAACTGCATTTCTTTACAAAAGCTAGATCATACTTTGTTGAAATAAAAGTTAAACAATAAGACTAGAATCTTAGAGTGTTGGTTTTGATAAGCATTCTTCCCCTTAAATTCACATTTAAAAATTCTTTAAATGTGGACTCAGCAGAATTACTATGTAAAGCTTTTTAAACGCTTTGTTAAACATTGTAAATTTTTGTAGAATTAGAAGTGAAAAGTATTGATTGTGCAAAATGATTGCAAACGTTACATCTGTGTTTAGTGAAGCTTTGCGCAAAAGTATCGTTTGGTGCAAAAGTTACACTCCGTATTACAAACTGACACTATGTGCTTTAGTGACGCCTGTAAAAAACTTTCGATGTGCCTTGCTGACAATTACCTATACTTTAATGCGCTTTGACATTAACAATTTTAAATAGCCACAGACAGTGCTATTTCTACTCCATAGGCAAATAATGTTTTAAATATCAGATGATCAAAAGTTTGATGGACGTTTTTAAATTTATCTTTAGTAGTTAAAATAACTTTTAATCTACTAAATAATTACATATACAAACTTTTGCAAAACAAATACGTTGCAAAATTTTTTATTATTTCAAATACGTTTTTACAAATACATAAAGATTTTAAATATGCAAAAGTTAAAAGTTATAAGCATTGACATATAGTAAATTAGTTTTATAAGTTAAAAAAAGCTTTAAAAAAAGTATTTTAAATATTTTAGAACCAAAAATAAAATACTAGAAAATTTTATTAAAGTTAAAAAAAAATCATAGATTAATAAACGTGTTTTTTCAGTTGAAAGTGTAATATTGTTCAACTGACCAAGTAAACTAATTAATTTTGTCAATAAAAAATGAAGTTCATAAAAAAATAGGAAGTAGCATCTAAGAGATATAGACAAAAGAACTGTATTTGTTAAAGTATCAGTTTGCTTGATGAACTTAAAAGTATTTTGTTTCTTTAATGGAAAAATTCTAAAAAAATTCATTGCTTTATGTAACCAATTTTCATTTTACGTAAGTGAACTGAAGTTTTAAATAATGTAAATTTAAATTTGGAGTACTTAAAAACACAAATTAACGTTAGTTATTATCACATGTTTTTAAATGATATTGCTCGTGTGTAATTTACAATGTTTTAATACCACTGCTTATTGTTTCTACGACTATTTATACTTTTGTTTTTATAAAGTTTTTAATCAGTTTAAAACTTTCTTTTGGTTATAGAGTTTATGACAAATATGCTTAAAGCATTACGTTTTAATAACTTTTAGTTGCTATAAACTCAACTTAATAAAAAGTTAGCTAAAATAACAATTTAAAGGCAGGCAGTTGTGAAGTATCGTTAAAAAAGTTGTAACACCTAATAATCTTCTGTGTTTTTCTTAAAATATAATGGTTTTTAAACAGGAAAATTCACTTTTTTGCTTTAAGTCGTATGAAACGAAAAATCATCAAGACTTAATCAGTTTAAATTATTAAAACTTTATGTTTATTATTTTAAGATATTTGAATTGTGTTAACATTATTAAAATATTTTCAAGAAAAAGGTAGGCGTACCATATATTTTTTTATTTTAACACTTATATCTAAAAAAGTTGACTGTATGTTGGCCCTATGCTGTTTAGTAAACCGCTGAGAGTTAGCAAACATTTAAACAAACTTAAAATCTAAATATTGCTTAAACCACTAAACAGCAAGAAACTATTTGTTTTTTATCTATTTTTACTTCACTACTAGCAAAACGGTTTTGTAGGTTTTCAATTACAAAAACAAAATGGTAGATAAACCTGCAACCAAATTTACGTTGCTTTGTTGTAATCTTCTTCTGGTTCTGTTAATGATATCCATGACAGATGGTCATTCGAGTGAGTCTAGTTGTTTTGCTTTGACAATTTAGAACTTTAGCATGATGTTCACGTAAAATGTTAAAACTTGTTTATAAGCATTTAATAAAATTAAAAAAATTGTAGCTTTGTAACACTTTAACAAAGACTATATTATTTTTTTACTTTGATTAATAAAGCTTTATAAAATCAAGATTTGAAATTTCTTAAAGTAAGCTCAATTGTCGACTACTTATAATCTTATTTGATATACTGCAACAACGTTAAAACTTAAAAAAACTCGTTACATTAAATACAGTTCAATAAAAGCTTATCTTGCAAATTTCAATAAGTGCCAAGAAAAGAGTTGGTTAAAAGCAAGGACAAGAAAATTAAAACAATGTTCAGTTTAAAAAATAAAACTTTAATATTGTTTAAACTACTTATTGGCAAAAAATGATAATTTTAAAATTTGTTTTATTAGTCTTTTATATTCTGCTGTTTCGGACAGTTCCAAGAAGTGTGTCAGTTGAAAGCAACTACAAGGAATGTGGAAACTTCACACCAGGGCACAAAGACCTGATAACTCATCTTCCGGGACTCGATGACTTTCCTGAAGAATTCCTGATGTACTCCGGTTACCTCACTGCGAAACGACCTAAAAAGAAAATGTTCTACTGGTATTTTTCAATTAACTTGTTTTAAAATAAAACTTATTTTTAGTTGAATACTGTCAAATACAGCTCCTCTAATAAATCTTTTTGTTGTTCTTAAAAAAGTTTTGTTCAGTTTCTTATCAAATTGAAACTCTAAATTTTTTAATGATGTATAAAAGTTAAACATTTAATCAAAAAGAGAATGTATTTAAACCTACTACATTTAAACTATAGATGATATTGACGAAGTATGACTAAATATAAATTAAACTTTAGCTTAATTTGTTATAATATTTCATCAAAAGTAAAAAAAAAAAACAATTTACAACTAAACTACAAATAACTTTAAAATTTAGTTGATGTAAAATAAACTAAAGAAAGCGGTCATAACAACTAAATCTCCTAATAGCTTTATTGCTAAAAATTTTGTTGATTCTTATAAACTATTGATGTTTCCAGGTTGAACACTGACAGGTGCGGCAGTGCAAGGAAGCTTATTGTTTATTTGAACGGAGGTCCGGGATGCAGCTCAATGGTCGACTTGTTGAAGGGGAACGGGCCTTTTATTGTATGTTGCAATAAAAATTCGTTGCTTTAAATGAACTAAAAAGTTGCCTTTGTACTTGATTTGTTACATATTTATTTTAGTTTTAACTTATATTGTAAAAATTACCTAATAAGTTTTTTTAAATACTAGTTAAGTACTATAAATTAATAAGATGAAAACAAATTTAAATTAAAAAATTTAAACGCTTTATTTTTAAAAGAACTAAAAACTTTTGTTCTGTTTTTTTAACTCTTTGTATTAGTTTCAACATTGAATACAAAAAAAAAGGTAAACTATCAAAATCCACCCGCGTTCAAAATCCACCCAATTTGATTTTATATTTTCTTTATATACTTATTATTTTTTTATATTTTTTGATTTTTTTTTTTCACTATCACTGTTACCCCTAACCCTTACCCCCGATCGGTAAGCGGTTCTCGAATTTGACTGGGTGGATTTTGATCGAGTGGATTTTGGTCGCGGGTAGATTTTGAATGCGTCCCAACATTAAATACAAAAAAAGTTATTCATTTCTAATTAGATAAATCAAACTTTATAAGTCTTTTTTTTTGTAATTTTGTACGTGAATTCAAACCAATAGATAGACGAAGAGAATCCGGGCAAGTTGAAGAAGAACAAATACTCGTGGAACAGAATGGCTCACACACTGCACATAGAAGCTCCATTAGGAGTGGGCTATTCGCATCACGAATCTCACAAGAATGTTAACCAATCGGATCACAGCGTTTGTTGTAGTTCTAACATTCTAAAAATACCACCTGGTTGTAATACTTTTACATTAAAGAAAGACTTTACCACTTTTAACTTCTGTTTTAAATATGTAGAAGGCGTCAAAGTTGGTTTAGTAAAGTACAGCGTTTAATTGTGAAAGCTAGTAGGAAAATAAACTTGGTACATACTTGACTATTTATTATCATATGTTTTAAAACACTTTCCCTGTTTTATCATTTAAAAGACTTTGTAAAAACTTGAACTTGTTAACCAGTTCTAAACGTTTGTACGTACAATAATCGGTTTATTGCATTTCTAACGCAGATACAATAAAACAATTACTAGCATGTGTTTTAGCGTACTCTGCTTTGCCAACAGACGACAACGGATTTGTTGCACTCCCTGGAAAATTTCATGGAGGTGCATCCCCAGTACAGAGAATACGATTTGTATCTGGCGGGAAACGGTTACGCAGGAGTTTACATTCCCATAATGGCCACCAGTTTGCTCGAAAAGAACTCAACGCTAGCTGAGAACTTCAAAGTTTGTCTGTATACTAAGTGTTTAAAAAACATCTTACAAGTAAAAAGTTTTGTCGGTGCTAAACAAAATAAAGTTTTATATGTCAATTTTCTAATGTATCATGATAAAAGTACTTATGATGATTGTGTCTTTGTTAGGTAAAGGTTTTTTAATTGTTTTACGCAGTTATATAGTTTTTTATTTTTGATTACGGCTTTAGATGGTGAAAAAAACTAAACACAGGGTATAATGTTGGGAAATCCTTATCTGAACGAAAAAATCTACAAAGAATCTCAACTGAAATACGCTTACTCTCGAGGAGTGATCAACAGCAAGTTGTATGAAACCATGAAGGAGCATGACTGCCTGAGCGTTAGCCCCGGCATAGAAAGAAATTATACCGAAGTCGAAGAGTTGTGTATGAAAAGTGTAAGACTTTTTATGAGTATTGAAACTATTTTTTGAATTATATAAATTAATTACTTAGTTTTTGTAATTAACTAATGGTAAAGTTTGTTATAAAAACAGTACACCAAAAAAATAAAAAATAAAAAATTCTAAATAAATTGCATAGAAATAAAAACAGACCAAATATAATAAGGTGTTGTTAGTTGTAAAACAGCAAAAGTAGTTTTCTTCACCAAATCAGTTAGTAACAATACTTTGTTGACAATACTTGTAACACAGTATTAGTACCGTAAAAACATTACAAAACTTTTTCTCTTGCGTTATAAAACCTTCAAATTTGTTCAACACGCAAACAACTCACAAACAAACTGTTTAACAGAGAACTGAGTGGTACATGAGCACCGGAAAAGCAGATTACGACAAGAGCAACATCAACAACCAATGCTGGGCAGAAGACGTCCCTCTGGACCACTTGTATGCAGATTACAACTCAACCGATTACAACTCAACGTATGATTACGACTCATCGTATGATTACGAAAAAGAGTATGAGGACTATTTAAATGCAATGGCAGAAGATGCGAAGGAAGCAACGAGTGAAAAAATATACGTTTGGAAGGTGAATTTGGTAACTTTTATAGTAACCGCATGTAAACCAAGATTTTTTTTATTACAGTTGTTACAAGTATGACTTGAGAACAACATAGAAACAGTTTTTTTTTGTTTAAGTTTTCTGTTTATTTTTTTGATGTGTTCTGCACAGGACTGTATAAAAAACTAAACAGAATACAAATGTAAATACAGACAAGTATAACTATTTTTTTTCTCTTATGATGTAAAGTAGAAGTTATATATGTTAATTTTGCTAGTCCTCCTGGGATGAAGACTGCGAAAGAAAAACCAATAAGATGCTAGAAAAATACTTGAGCGATGAAAAAGTTCAAAAGGAAATCCATGCAGACAGACTTAAGTCCTGGAAAGTTTGCAAGTAAAAAATTGTTTCAAGTTCCTATAATCTGCCTCAAAAACTTTTCAAAAATAATAATGTAGTTTAAAAAACTGTTTGCAAGGTAAGTGATAAGACACAGTTTTTTTGCTGTTAGTACAGGTAAACAATTATTACAATAAAATTTATCTTGGTGATTTTTTTTATTGAAAAAAAAATTTTTATCACAAACTATTTATGAAAAGAAATATAAGTTATTTACATATTTAAACTATTTTTTAAATTTCAGTAAAATTGCTTGTATATATATATATCAGTGTTTTACGATTACAAATTTTTTTTAGTATGAAAGTGAACCGGGCATTCAGAGGTCAGTACAACGACATGACGCATCAAATCGAAAAAGTTCTGAAGAAATTTGTGAGTTTTTTATCTGTCTGAAGTAAAATGTAATATAATACTTTGTTTTATTTAACAGTCGAAAACAGTGTTGTTGTTTTATGGAGACAGTGATTTTCACATGAATTTCTTCGGAGGTGAAGATTTTATAAGAAATCTTGGTTTTGAGGTTAATTGTTGTTCCATAACTTAACTTATTCGGTTTTACTTGTTTGTTAAAACTTAAAATATAAAAAGTACGCAATTAAAAATGTTTTGAGCCCTTTTTTCTTTAAAGGCGAGTAAAATATAAGTATTTAGTTAGATTAAAACTATTTATTTTCATTGTTTATCATTATTTCTAACCGTTAACTTAAAAATTATTTAAGTTTTAACAATTTCGAGTTAAGCTTGAAAAAAACTAACGCTCAAATACATTTAGCACAAAATCTTGTTTGAAGAAAACGCTGTACTTTTAGCATTTTAAGATAACTTTTAGCCAAAGTAGTATTAAAATAATTAAAAAAAAAAACTAAACACTATGATGATTGTGTAATGTAAAATATTGATATTTTATTTTTTCTTCTAAATTTACTTTACACATTTTCGACACCTTATTACTATCAAAATTTAAGAACTTACCTTTGTCAACACAGAAAATTAAAAATATTTTTACAGTCTACCACCAGAAAAACCTTCAGTATTAAACAAGGAAATATGAGAAGCGTTGGAGGCCATTATGAAAAGTATTTCCACGGAAAACTTAAGTATGCCATCATAAGGGTAAGTTTACATATGTATTTATTTTTATAACAAATACAAATATCTACTAGAGACTATTGGTTTATTTTCACTAAAACTGTTAAAATTGTAAAAAGATATCAAAAAAAAGTTTTTCTTTTTGATAAAAGAAAAAAAAACTAAATTAAATTTTCTTGAAGTGCTATTCAATTAAAAACCACATTATGATTTTAAAACATTATAACAACCTTAAAACAACTTCTGAACACCGCCAAATAAACATTAAATGAACTATCTGCTTTTAAGTATATTAATTTTTCTTTTCATATGTAGGGTGCTGGACACAGCAGCATGATAGAAAAACCCGAAGAAGTTTACACTTTGATCAGGAACTGGATATCAAACTGAAGTGAATATCATTAAAAACGATGTGAATGTTTTTTTTTTCTGCTGCTTCATCATTCTGTTACACGTAGCTTTCTTATTAGATACAATAAAAGCGTAAAATCGCAAACAATAAACTCGCCAAATTTTTATTTTGCTTATTTTAAAGTGTTTTTTAGCCAGTTGCTAAGTTTATGGTCCAGTAACATGTTATTAAAACATACGTAGTTATTGAAACTTTTTGATTTTGTTATAGTAAACGCAATTAGAATTTTATTGAATTATAAAGCATTTTGTCAATATTTATCAAAACTTTAAGAAGTCATTCTGTCAGTCGGTATAATAATAAGATGTAAAAGTCGGTATAAATAAAATAATTTTTTGATTAAGTTACAATATAATGTACAGGATGTCAAAAGTTATGAGTTTTAATCAAAAATATCATATTAATGGTCTTTATAATAAAGTGGTGATGTTAACAATATTTTTATTAGACAACTGTTAACTTATAAATTAGCCAAAACATATAAAACCACATTTCTGCTTTTTTTTTTAGTATGTTAGCAAAAATAAAAGTACTAGAGATTGCATAGATAAAAAAAAACTATAAAATTAACGTAAGGAACACAGGAACTAACTTTAAAATTTAATATGCAATTTTTCAAATGAATTAAACTATGTTAAGAAAATTTTATTTAAATGAGAAAATATGAAATACTCCTAAATTTAATTTGCTTCATCACGTGAAATAACTAGCAACAAACTAGTCGAGGATTTAAAGAAATATTGGTAGTTTTGGATATAATTTAAGATTTGATTTAGGATCTAACTATACATTGTAATTTTACATTGTATGTATAAGAACCCTATCTCCACAATAAGAACATGTACTTTAAAAGAACAAAAACCACTAATCAATAACAAAAAAATAGCAATAAAATAAAAACAAGAACAAACAAAACAAAAATAAGTTGACTTGTACATAAGTTGTTTTTAAGATAAGCTAATTAAAATTATCCAATTTTATTCGAAACGTCATAATGTGAATTTTCTTTTAAAATTCTGCTATGTACTTTATTTCGTTCTGAAAATACGTGTTAAACGTTGAAACTTAGAAAACGATATGAAAATTAGTTGTATTTTTTTGTATTAGAAATATGCATTATCATTATATAATTTAGCAAACAAATTTATTCAGCAAGCTCGAATAAATTTACTCAAAAAAAAAACATTTTAATTGTTACGTCATATTTGTACAAACTTTCACGTTTTTTCATTAAACTTCCAACTTTTAGTTATCAAACACGATTCTGAGGAAAACAAAATGGCTGTTGTGCCTTCACTCCTCAACCTCGCCCGCGCTCAGCTCTTCGAGGAAGCGACCGAGGCACCTGGTCCAGCTGCGCGCCCGTACTGAGAACCTTAGCACTTATGATGGTGTGCGGGGAGTCCATCACCAACGAGGTGCTTACCACTCGGCCCACTGTGTCTAGCCGGGACGCCGAGCACTACTTCGAGATACAGCACCGGAAAGTGATCAGGGGCCGCAAGTGGTACAGCCACGCGAATGATGCCGGACGGCCACCGAGGCGTGACGGTGAGGAACGATGTCGAGATGGTGTTGGCCGACAAAAAAGTTCACGTTTGACCGCTTGGTGGGGCAGGCAGTGATCGCCAACGCGAGGGAAGACTACCCCAACATTTTGAGCTTTTCTAATTTGATTATAAAGTATTACCAGATACAAATACCGGATCTGGTCATAGCTTACCAATATCCGGATCCGACCAGATTCAAATTTGTATGATTTTTGATCCGGTTCCGGCTGGTTCTTGATTTAGAACAATTTTTCTGTCTGGTTCTTGTATGAATTCAATTTAGATTAAAGATCAGATCAGACAAAGCTCATTAAAAAAAAAGTTTAGCCGGACCTAGGTTTTTAAACCTTTATTAATTAATATGTTTAATAAAAATTGAGGTCCGACTGGAATCAAATAATTTTTATATCAAAATCCAGCCGGAACCGGACTTTAGTCTCGTTGAATCTCGATCTCAGTAAGCTATGACCACATCCGGCAATTAGATCTGATAGAAAGCAACCTAAATACAATAAACAAATAAATACAATCCTGCAAAGTATCTAGCTCAATGTTTTTCTCGAGTTCGCTCTTTTTTACTTATTTAATAGTATATAAAGTTAAGCATTAAATGTTGGTCGTATTAAAATTTATTTATATTTACTATTTGCAAACTATACTTAACTTTATTAAATAAATTATTAAAACATTAGTTCTTTACCGACATGAAACTTTTTTTTTAATCAACAAACAAACTGCTTTCTCTCTTGCATTCATTCACATTTACGAAAACGAAATTCGTTTTCCGAGCTGCAGTCAGAACTGGACAAGCTGATCTCTAGTTTCTTTACTTTACCGCAATCGTTCGACTTTATCAGACTTTTTATTTTGTTCAACAACTCCTCATTTTTTTCGCAGGTGTCATCGCTACTTTCCGAATCCGAACTCATTACGCTGAATTTGATTTTTTTACTCAAAATTTTATTCCACTGCTTATCCAGCTTGCTTTTATTTTTTTCTTTCTCGCAAGATCGTTGAGGGAAGCAACTCAAACTCTTTCTCAGCTTAAAAACAAAACAAAAGTTAAGCTACATTAAACAATAATAATTTTTTATACTAAAAAACTTTACAATACAAATAAAATAAACATAAACTTAAACATTTTACCATTTTCAAAATAATTACTGAAAGACGCTATCAAACAAACTTTGAAAGGCAAGAAGTTTTTCAATTTTATTAATCTTTTACTTTAAATAAGAACGGCTATAAAATAGCTCATAGATAACTGTCAAGTGAAGAATATTAACTATACTTAATTTTTACTTCATTTATAGGAAGCAGGACACAGTAGCATAACAGAAAAACCTAAACAAGTTTATAATTAATACTTAGTATGCTTATTACGCAAACCTTGATGTAGCTTTCCCTCGGCTGGTACATGGGTATGCAGTTGTTGTACGGGGCCACTTTGTAGTTGAAAGGACTGCTGTTGTAAAACCACTGGGGCAAGTAGCAGAGGTTGTCGAAGGGGGGAATGCAGCAGGTTGACAGTTTCTTCTTGGGGGCTTTTTTATCTTCTTCTTTCGTCGACCTCACAGACTCGCTTGACTGCTTCGATCTGGTTTTGTTCTTCGCCGTGGAAGTTTCGGCCTTTTCGGTTGAGTTTTTGTCTGCTTCCTCGGTTTTGCTCTTTTTGCTTGATTCTTTCTTGGTGCTTTTGGACTTCCTTGTGGACATGATTTGGTTAGGCTTGTAGTGACATTAAACAGTTTACAAACAAAAACAAACGAAAACAGTACAAACGGACAGTATAATGTGAATGAAAATACAAAAAAAAATCAAAAAATGAAATTGAAAGTTCAAAATATTCCAAACTATTTATGACGTTAGTTATGTAAAAATATATTTTATTTAAACATTATTGGAAGTTGTAAACAAGTTTTTAAGTTTATTACTTCAATGACATTTTATTTTGGTTTGCTACTTAGAAACTTACTCTATAGATAGCTTTCGCATATAAAAAGTAACTAACTGATTTTATTTTTCTTATAAACAATGTTTTAGAACAACGAAATATTGTAACTTTATGTTATAAATATAGACCAGTTCTACCTCTATAGAAACAAATTCTACAGAAGAAATAATGTGTTATAAAATGTATGGTTTATTTATGTTTGTATTTCATTCAGAAAAAACGTTTTAAGGAAAAATGTATAAAGTTTAGTCTAATAGATTCAATAATAATTTAAAGTCATGCTTATTTTTGTATTTTTTAATCTTAAATAACTTTAACAAGCCTTGAGACAAATGATAACATTTTCTGATCATTTTAAAGAATTTTATAGTAATTTAGAACATTTTAAAAAACATTTTAATTCTTATTACATATGACAAATAGTTATTTAGTTACTAAAAAATATTATAGTTTTATCTAGCTCATCAGAGTTAACGTGACGTAGATACTGTAATGTTTCTGTCATTAATTATTAAAAAAAAAGTACTGTATTATAAACCTACCAGATTTAAAACCTATTAAGTACTTTGAAATTATTTTGAATAAAGTTCCTAAAAATTGTATTGAAGATTTTTAAAAAGAAAATAATTTCATTCCAGAATGTAAAGAAAAGTTTAATAGGCTTAACGTCGACAGCCGGCGTTGTGTAGGAATTCTACAACAAGAAAACTTACAAAACTCAACAGACTTAAATGTGATATATCAACGGGCATGATGAGTAGGGACGTCCTGAAGACAATGATCGAGAACTTACTAAATTGTTGCCGGAAAAAAATAAGGAAGAACAGTATATGTGGAAGGTTTAAAAAATATAAATGTATAATCTGACTTTAACTAGCCTTAAACAAAGAGTCGTTGATTTACTTTAACAGTCTTTTAATTAGTTATAAAAAAATTGAGTATATTAAGTTTCGAAGTCTTTCTAGGATAGCGATTGCAAATTAGAAAAAAAAAGTTTGACTTCTTATTGTGTTTGAAAAAGGTTTACATGTTAAATTTATAAAAACAAATTGTACAGTGGTCTTCCTTTATTGTACCAACATATGTTGGTACAATAAAGGAAGATTACTGTACAATTTGTTTTTATTTATGTTCCAGTGAAGTTACTTCACTAGGATCTTTTATTAGCAAACGATTAAACCTCTATTTTTGAACTATTCATTTATTATGAATTAGTAATGAATTTGGTCCGAAGCGTAAATAAAAAAATTAATAAAATCATCATAAATAGGAAAAGCACTAAAAGAAGAACTTAAGGAAAAGTAAAAGAGAAGTAATTTAAATTATTTGAATCTTATATACTTAAACAATTATAAAAAGTTTACACAAAAATTCATCACCTTGAAAAAGTATCGTTGAATTACACAATAAAAATTAAAAACGTAATAAAAATTTGGCACATGTATACGAGAAAAAACGTTTAGACAACAGATTAATGATTTACAAAAGTTATACTAGAATTTAAAAAGATTGATAGCTTTGAACCAAAAGTTTCAACATATGCAGATGTATACCATTTAAATAAGCCAACATATTTTTTCTTAGAATTAAATAGTAATAACTATAAGACTCTTATTCACCTCACTTGAAGAAATTAAAAAGTTTTTAGAAATTTTTAAGAGGATCAAGTTGAGAAAAAACATTAAAAATTAAGTTTAAAGTTGGTAGTTTTATATAGACAAAATAAGACTTATTACAGTTCAACAGAACAAAGCTGTTTTTACAATTGAGGAACAAAATGAAGGTGCAAGAAGAGGTTTAAGAAGTTGGGAACTTTGAAGTGTTGTATAGTTAAAAAATATAATTTTATATCAATCTTGCTAGAGCTATATTATAACTCAAAATTTATAGAATGCTTTAAAAAAGAAAGAAACTAAAGAGATCATGGCCGGATAAAAAACAAATTTTTAACTTAAGATAAGAAACAAAAAATCGTAGAAGGAAAAAAAACGAGCCCATTCGTTTTAACTATAAGGAACTTTGGGATTGTTACAAACTTGAAGTCAAACTAATCAAATACCGTTTTGCAAAAGTCTATAATTTACTATATAAAACTTCCAGGGAGACGTTAAGTCTACCTTTGCAACTTCAGAACGATAGCAGTACGTTTTTATAGTGATAGTAAAAATAGTTGTTTAAAAGTTGAATATGCTAACGTCATGTGTAATTTAAGCTAATTGAGTATTTAAACAGTATATTAAACCGAAAATATTGATTTACTTGTGTCCAGTAAAACATGGCTTACTCTGAAAGTCAGCAATGCAACAACAGCTTGTCCTTCTGGCTGTAGTGTCATCTAGAATTATATATTGAGTAGGGATGGAGATGTTGCTTTCTTTAGAAAAGTTCTTCTAATTATCTTTCAGCAGCACACATTTTGAACAATTATGCAAATATATAGTAAAAAAATTCAATAAAGTTTTGTTCTAAATACTTTTTATAAGTTTTTCTAAAACATTACTAGAAAAAGTACATCAACTGTAGTTTGCTTAACAAGAAACGTTTTTCCAAATAAGTGTTCACTTTGTATTAATTGAAACTTTATTTTGCCTCAATTAGACAAGAGTTTTTTTAACAAAACCTATAATGAATTCCCAAAACTTTTTTAAAATTTAAAAAGTATATTTTACATCTTATATGGTTGAAGCTTCAAAAGAGGAAATATTAAATACACGTAGCCTTAACATATGTAATTATATAGGTTTAGATCAGGGTTTCCCAAAGTGGGCCAAGTGGCCCCCTTGGGGGTCATAGGTAGTAAAGAAGCCACCAGGGGGCCATAAGGTAATAATTTGAAACTTAAACTAAAACTCTAAAGTTGCTGATGACAAGCAAAAAAAAAAGTCTTAAGTGTTAATTATAACAGTTTTAAAGTAACCTTTGCACATGGGGGCCATAGGTTTTTTTGTTTTTTAAATAAGGCAGTTTGAGAAAAAGTTTTGAAAACGCTGGTTTAGATAGAACTGTGTCCATTCAGTTGCTCCCAGTTTAACAGACACACGTGATTAAAAACTTATATAAATCGCTGCACCAATTAAAACTAATATGATACCCATGCTACAATAACTCTATCCAACTTCAAAAAAGAATATTTTAAAAATTTTGATAACTATTTATCAGACATAGATTTAACTTCATCTATGAGCCTCAACTACACTGATCTTTTTATTGATAATCATAGTTTACTCTAATTACAGCATTTAAAGACTAAGAACTCGATATGTTTAAGACTTTTAAATGGATCAATAACATTAGCTATGTGTTCAGAACTGCATCAGCTTCATCTGACCAAGTACTAAAAAATTGTATGACTAATACAGTAACCACTCTGATAAAACTATTTATAGTATATGATCTTTTATTACTAGAGTTCTACACTCAAATTCGATCCCCCTATCTAAAATGATGTTTACAAATATATTAAGTATAGTGATTATAATCTTTCCAATGTACCTAATGTATCATATACAGAAAGATCAATTCAACTTAGTGTTAAGTCTCTCGAATACAGAAGAGGTTAGTTTGACTTAATAGTTTTTCATAATCATTACGTGGTACACATAAAGTACTTTTGATGATTTTTAATTTTATTTACAAACTATAAGGATATTTTAAAACAAAATTTTAAATAATTGAAAACATTTTTTTTAAATGACCAGTTAAAATTAAATTTTCCACATATTTAAGAATTCGGTTGAACAATGAATTTTGTGGTAAAGTTGCTCACCTCTACTGTGTTCCTGCTAAGAAATGCTGACAACTTAAAAACTACAATATATTTTTCCTATTTAAAATTCATAAATGCTTTTCAAATTCAAATGTAATTGAGCAAAAATGCTTGATAACAATAGCTCTCTTTAAGTTGAAATATTGAGTATATTTTATACTAAAGTTCTGCAACATATTACGATCCGTAATTTTCTCACTTTGGTTCCGTTTAGGACTTGATTTAAAATATTTATAACAGCTAATAAGTAAGTTGTTAATAATCCAGTCTTTTTTATCATAATACCAATCGTTTTATACAGCTAATTTTTAGTACATGGTAACTAATAAAATAACATAACTGTTGGTGATTTAGGTACCTTAGATGTAAATTTAAACTTATACATACCCTATTTAAAATATTAGGAACATTTACAATGTATGCAGATATGTAATCTACCACCATATCCAAGTCTATATGCAAGTATATATGAAAGCTATTCTCTATCAAATTAGGCTTAGTAGCCTTGATACAGTCAAAAAAAGCTCTTCAACTGGTTTTCTTATAAGTACTTAAGTATAAGCCAATTAGCTAAAAATACATATCAGATTTCTTAAGCTAACCTATTTTTTTTGTAATATGGTATTGTGACAGCAAGTGTTTTATAAAAAATCTATATAAAATGTTAAAAAACTTTATTTTTATTCTAAAATACATAAAATATAGATTGATTTATAAAAAAAAAAAAGTTGTTATTTTCATATATAATTTATTATCAACGGCTATTTTAAATTCTAAGAAGGAGCTCAACCAAAATATCTTCAGGGACTCGACTTCCTACACTTTCGTTGACCGCATCACTGGCACCAAGTATCAGGAAATCGCTGCTGGAACTAGGCAAAGATGAGCAGGAGACTGCTGCCCACTACGACCACTAGAGGTGGTTTGTAGAAACTACAGTTCACTCTTTGCAACCATCTAAGCTGTTCACTCTCCCGAAACCTTGTGTGAATACCTCAAGCTGCTGCAAGATTCTGAAAAGCAATACAAGAACGCAGAATTTTGTTTTAAATTAGATGAATGTATTCGAAAAAACAACTTTTTTGCCTGAGGGTGGATTTAGTTTTAGAACATGTAATGTCAAAAATGTATAAGCAAAATCACAAGAAAAAAAATCATAAAACAACAAAATTGTAAGAAAAAAGTACTATGTACAATGACAAGGGGTAGTATTTTTGTACTAGCTTTTGTCAGAACCCTTTCAAACAGCAATCAAGTAGTGAGTGATAAAACAATTTAGTTTTATTATATTGTTGCGTCATAATTGATAGTAATAACAAATATTTACATAATTATGAAGTATGATATATACCTCAGTTAGTTTTTGGCCAATGAACAAATGAAAAAAATCTTTACATATTACGAGCAAACATTTTTACCCAAAAAAATTGGTCAAAACATTCAAAATTTTTTAGTACTAGCCCAGAAAATTTATACAACCAATTTTTCAGGGATTGACAACCCTCTTAGGACATAAATACAACACAGTTTTGTCAGAAAATAAATACATACTTAAATCAATATAAAGTTAGATAATGAAATTACAAAACTTTTAGGAATCAACTTACATAATTTATTAATACATTACTAAACAACCGTTCTATAAACAAACTTAATTTTAAATTAACCATCAACATTAACAAACTACATGCGCACAATCTTTTTAAAACTGGGAACATTTAAACTGCGCGAAAAAAATAGAATAACAAAAAATATGTACAATGTACAATTTGGAAGGGATTGATATTGTAATCAACCCTTCTGGAATGCTTTTTAAACCAGAATAAAGTCGAACAAAAACAAAACTTATAAAAGTTTTAGCAAAAACGTAAAAATGTAAATACTAATTAAATAAGGGGGCGGCAAGCATTGTATATTTGTTATCACTTATGTTTCCAAAAAAGAAAATGTACCCACTAAACAAAATGTTAAATTTAGACTTGCCGACCCCTGGTTTATGCAAACAATATTTTTTGATGACTCTCTGCAGATCAAACAAAAATAAAAGTCATTTGTACTCAAAACTAAATAGTTATTTAATTATAAGTAACATTAAGTATAATACCTAGAAAGTTTTTCTAAAGTATAAAAAAATATACATCCTCAATAACATTTTGGTCAAAAAACAAATAAATAAAAAGTCTGTACAAATTAGGAGCAAATGTTTTTACCCAAGTCAATTGGCCAAAAAATTCACAACTAAGTACTAGCCCAGAAAATTTATACAACCAATTTTCTAGGGATTGACAACCCTCTTAGGGCACAATACAACACAGTTTTGTCAGAAAATAAATACATACTTAAATCAGTAGAAAGTTAGATATAGCAATAAGACAACTTTAAGGAAACAACTTACATAACTTACAATAGTATTTTTAACTAAGCATTTCATAAATAAGCTGAAGTTAAAAAAATATTAAGATTGTCATTATATATATAAGTACACAATCTTATTGGAACTAAGAACACTTTGTCAGGCTGCCCATAAAACAAAATTACATCAAAAAAAAAATTAAAATACACAACTTTGAATAATTGATGTTACAATCAATCCTTTCTGGAATTTGTTTAGATAGGAGCCAGTTTAAAAAAAAAGGTCTATAAAACTATTTATAACATAGTTATATATTTAAATTATAATAAAATGACTAATAATACTAGGGGGCGGTAATTATTTAAGTCTTTATTTTACCTAGAATTAATTTATCATTTAAATAATAAAAAAATGTTAGAAAATATGTTTTTTAAGTATATTCAAATTGTTACACTTTAAACCTGCCGACCCCTGATTTATACAAACACTATTTCTTATTATATGACTCTATATAGGTTAAACTGAAAACATGAAGTAAAATATATAAACAAAACTGAATTCTTGTTAACTTTTGATGATGTCATGTAAAACACAGAAACAGTTCTTCTTAGACTTAGAACACTAAATGACATTAGTAAAATAAAAGACTAAAATATTCACCATTTCTTAAACAAGTAACTTAATACAAAAAAAAATACATTTAATAAAAGGGAAAATGACCAATACAAATGATAACACACGAAACAAATTTTATCAATTATGACGCAACAAACCATCATTAGCCTCCACATAATATCATGCTGATACTAAGAACCGAAATGGCTCTGTATATTAATTTATGTGTTGTACTTGGTACTTAAACAAAATTTAAACTTTTGTAAATCAAAAAAAAATTACACCCAATCATTAACCTTTAAATTACTAAAGAGATACCCTTGTTGCTAAAATTATAATATAAATAAAACGGTACCAGCACAATACTAAATGGAGTTTCCAGGGTACGCCGCGGGGAGGCTGATGTGTGAAACTTGAGCAAAACAATATCAAACAACTATTTAAAATATTTACAAATATTTTTTTGTTCAAGCCTCGTACCCCGTAAAAAAAATCATCACGTACACTAAATAGTTACCAAGAAAGTTATTACTTGTAAAAAGGACCAATGTGCCAAGATTTATGTATACTTCACATTTTTGAATAAAAACTACAACTCTATAACTTTGAAGTTTAAATAAATCTTATTGGTAAGGACTTGTTATTTGAATACTGTTTTTCAACTAAATAAAAGACTACTTAAAAATTATTGCTTGCTTTTTTTTATTTTTCGATTGATTGTCTTAATCAGGAATTTCCTCTATTCAGTATTTTAACCTACAAGTTTTTACTTCTCACTTTGTTTCTCATTGAAAACCTTTGTTACTTAAAGGTAATTGTGTAAAAGAAACTTATATGAATATATATATTACAAACAATATGATCGATTATACATTGTTGTAATTTTACTAAAAAAACAATTTCCTGGTCTAAATTTAAGTATATTGTACTACAAGTAAATTAATCACCTTAATTTAACAAATTATAAAACTTACTTTAAAATAAAAAACGGTGATTCTTGTTTGAGGTTGAAGCAGCTAGCTTGACCATTCTCAACACTGTTCTGTGGAAGATGTTAATATTATAGTTAAGTTTAACATTTAAATTTATTTAAAATTAACTGTTTAGACAAAAAGGAACTAATTGATATATTTAAGTGAAAACATGTAAGAAAATGATGAAAAAATTTTTAATGAAAAATTTTAACCTTTATGTAATACTTGATTTCCAGTTTAATTGAATTTGCTTATTTATACTTTTATGGAACTTTTTTTAAATAATATAGTTACTTAAATGGATATGAATGCATAAATACTATTATTTCTCTTTAAATAACAACAATAATTTTTATATTCATCAAGTCTATGTTTGAATAGATAAATCACACACTTTAATAACACTCCAAACTAGTATTCATGTAGGAAAAAGTTGTATACAAAATTATGAAACCATATAAAGTTAATAATTACAGAGGACAAAATAATTTTTTTGCACAGTTTATTACAAAGTTTTATATTTTTATTACAAATATTAAAAAAAATTAGTATATTTGGGCTCTGAGTTGTCCAAATAAATTATTTATTTTATCACACAACAAAAAAATAATCAAAAAGAAAACTTACATTTGATTTTATTAATGAAGATTGTAGTCAGGGTTAACATTGGTTTCTGGTAAAATTTCTCCAAGTTTTTAAAAGTACTAACTTTTGGTCTATTTTCAGCTTAAAATTAAGTGTTAAGTGTAAAACCTTTTATTTAGTATAACAACATTAAAATGATACTATTAAGATGCTATTTATTGTGTTTTTTAGTGAAAAATATTTTTGATGATGACTAAATTTTTATTTATGTCGTTTACTTTTCATGTTAAATTAAAATGTTACCCTTTAACATGTAAAAATATTTTAAGTTCCAGGTTACTTCAGCATTTTAGTGATATTTCTCAAAATTACAGGTTTTGTTATTATTTATCAATTTCCAGATTTTTCCAGGATTCCAGGTTTTGTGGCAACCCCGAGTAGTTCATGACAGGTTTCTTCAGCTGATGATCTGTAAAATTTATTTTTTAGAAAAAAATATTTACAAACTAATAAATGTCTTTCAATAAAAAAGATGAAAGTAATTAAAATATTTATATAACAACAATAATATTCAATATTGTTTTCAATTTTTTTACAAAGTGGATGTCAAAAACTAATGTTATAGATAGTTTATTGATCAACAACGAAAAAGGATGTCTCAAAAGCATATAGGTTCAAGGACCTGGATACACAAAAAGACATCTCGGTCATCAAGTTGCATACCCAATGCAGTTAATTGTTAATCAAAATTTACTTTTAAATTTAGAAAAAAATTAATACTTATACTTACCTTCCAGTAAGTGGAGATCACCAAAAAGAAGTTAACTAGAATAAATGCTTTGATATCATGCAGTTACCAAAATGGGCTATTATTTTTCATGTTATAAAATTTATGCCTAAGCAACTTACCAGGGGGAGATTAACTAAAGTTTTAAATGAAATCTGTGAAATAAAGCTAATTTCCGTAATATGAAAAACAAAAGCAATATTAAAGCGAAAGATTAACAAGAAAATTAAGCAAAATTTGAGAAATTAAACAATGTTTAAGTCAGACTTTTTTTTTGTTTTAAATAGTTAATTTCTCTACTTAGTTTATTTTTTCTGTGAAGCGGATAATGAATTTTATTGGTAGTTTCATTACACATAATTTTAATACATTTAGTAAAAATTAAATAAAATCTATTTGTTATACATTGTTTTTATTTATCAAAAAAAAAAAGATTGTTATAATTTCTTAATTTTATAAGGAATTACGATAAAAATTTGTACAAAAATGCAATTTTCTAAATTTTTTAAATAATTCTCGTCATATTAAGTAATATTAAATAAAAAATTATTCAACAAAAAAGTTTACAAAACAGAGTACATATTATAAATTTTAGAACTAAATTATTAAGTGATGAAACAGAATTAAGAAAGATTTTGCCCATCAAGTAAGAATTTACAAGGTATTTTATAGGTTGAAATTAATTTGGACATTTATAAATAAAACTAATTTCTCTAAAATATATATTTATTAACTTTCACTTGAATATATTTATAGTAAAAAAGTATTAGAGTTTATTATATTTATTTTTCCACCACTTTTAATCTTTCGTGGTTTTCAATTTTTTACATATATTGAAAGAATCAAACCACCCAACATAGAATACTTTCTAAAACTCTTAAATGTTTCGAATAAAAGCTTTATAGAGTTTATATTCGGGTGTGCTTTTTACTGGTTTACTGTGCGAATCCAAATAAAAAAGAAAAAAATGTAATAAAAAAGCGATTTAATATGGTTCTCACTTAAAATATTTTACTAAAAATTCATACTTGTTTCATTTATAAAGTAAATTTAAGTTTATATTTAAAAAAACTACGTCAAAAATTAAAATGAGCTGGTTTTAATTTTTTTTTCTAAAAAGTATTGTATAAACTATAAAAATATTGTTGAAGTATAAAATTTTCATGCTTGTAAAATTTCGTTTCATATTGGTCAATCCAATGTGTTTTAGAAAAATATGTTTGATTGATTTTATAACTCAAAGGGTTTCATTTTATCTTTAAAAACTTTTGACTAAATCACGAATTGTTTTATTTTTTTAACAGTAAAAAACCTGTAGCTTTTCAATTTATATTTTCTGTCAGATTGAAAAACTATTGTATATTTCTGCTTTGAGTTTGTTTTAAAAAGTATTATTTGTTTTTGAAATAAAATTGAATTTTAGATAAATCATTTTAACTATTTTAACTGGAACTGCTTGAGTAAATAGTATATTTACATATCACTGAATATGTATTTTGTTATAAAGACAATTAAATTACTAATTTTGATTAGTACTTCGTTACTAATGTTATTTTTTCAAGCAACGACATTACGACTTGGGTCTGTCTTTAAATTACTTTATTGGAAACAATTAAAGAACTAGTTTACATGTAAAAATTTTGCATTAAATACTCTTATACTCAAATTGTTTAAGGTTTTGACAATGTACCTAAGAAACTGTTGACATTTACGTAGTCTTCTAAAGCGTATTATCAAATGCTACGACAAAATACTGTATTGAAGAACAAAAAAAATTGTGCAACCCCACTGAAAAATGTCCAGACACACCCTGGTTTAGCTATTCTATTACTTACTAAAAACTTACAACCATATAATTTATTTAACAAAAAAAAAAGCTCAAAATATTTGGTGCTAGGACCTGGTGCACGAAAAAACCTTTCGGTTATCGAGTCCCACATCACGAATTTTTTTAAGACTAATATTATTAAAACGAATCGCGTTTTTTACTGGAGTGTTGAATTTATATAGTTGAACAAACAATAGTTTTAACGCTTTAGTGCTCAAACTCCCTAGTGAACATCAGAACAATAGACAGTTCTGGTTCTAAAAGGCTGCAAGATATTTATTTCTTGTTAAAACTAATGTATATGATTAAACGATTGAAGCTTAATTCAAAAATGCTACTGATTAAAAAACGTGGATAAAGCCCACTACTAGTCATGGTTCAGATTTAGTAAATTACATAAAAACATCTGTAAAAAATATATTAATCACTTTCAAAACCTAGTTGTAAATTAATACAAATAAATAAATGTTTTTTTATTTGATTGCGTACAAATATTTGTATTAATATGATTCTTTATAATTAATACAAAAGAATTGAAAAAACTTATGCTTGTATTTTTTATTTCAAATTCTAACTTACTATGACAGCAAAACTTTTCAGTGTAATAAATTAGTTTTATATTTGATGCTTTTGTTTAAAAATTTAATGTCAATTTTTGATGACATACTTTTTATGCTTCTAAGTATGACATCTATTTTTCCTCAAAAGAACTTTAATAGATACAACTGAATTATACATTTTAGTTTTTTTACTTCTAACTTGCAATCAACCTAAAAAAGTTAACCAATAAAACGCTGCTATCGTTGACAAGAAAGACACTTAATTTAATGATATACCAGATCCAAAGAACTAAAATCCAGCCAAAGCCGGATCACTATATAATTATGAGTTAAAAACCGTCTGGAAATGTATTTAAATCCATGTCTAAAATAAGAATCCGATGGGATCAAGATCTCATTGTCCGATCACTAACAAAGAAATAACTAAATGCTATTAATAACTGATTAAAATTAAGTGTTAGTTTAATAAATTATCCTATAAGTTAAATACTTTTGTTTATTGTTATTTGAACAATAACAAATTTTAAACATTTATAGTGATTCAAACAGTGTGTGTTACGATAAATTGTTTTCGTATTATCTTCTGGTTCCTATCAATAGAACTTTATGCGGTCATAACTTATTTAACAAAAACATGTGTCTCGCAAAACTCGAAGTTGGATAAATCTGGCCTGTTACAAAATTCTGTCATAAGAGGTTCAGTAAATAAAAATTGCCTAACCTTATTATATAACATTGAAAAAGTGTGCAAAAACTGATTTGTTTAAAAATAAATAAATAAAGAACTTTATATAAAAGGTAATAACTGGTCGTGAAGTGGATAAGGCAAAAATACTAGAAAAGCAACAAATCAACATTTTTTATTGATACACCTTTGATAAACATATGTCAATAATGAGTATTCAAAAAGTTTACTTTCGTTTTTTCTCTAAATTGTTGTGATTTTTATAGCAACAACAAAACATAAATAAATGTTTGTAAACTTATCATAAACATTAATACCAATTTTTACACGTGCTGAATTTTTAATTTGCTTATTCTTGGTAATTTGTTTGTTTCTTTCAATAAAAATATTAAAATGAATTTAGTTTGGTTGTTTCTTTAAGTACAGACATTTATTTCAACAAAATATACATTTTTGCATGTAAACATTCTAAATTTACGTAGCTACCACATTAAAAAAAAAACAGAGTTCGACCAAAATCGAATTCAGACACATTTTTAGAAATTAGGAACCGGCAAGACCCGGATGTTAGTTAAAAAGGCCTGATCAGTTAGATCACTAAATTATTTAATATAAATGTGTATACAGAATAAATATCAGTTTTTAATTACAGAACTTTAATACAATTTAAGTGATAAAATAAACAATTAATTGTTATATTGTAATAACTAAAGATAACACTGCTAGTAATAATTTAATATATAACTAAATAACCTATTGTTATAAATATTAATTTAAAATAAAACGTGTATAAATTTATAATACTTAACATTAAATTGTTTTTCAGTTAAGTATAACAAAAAGCATTTAAAAGTTTTAAGATAACCATTTATCAGCGACAAAGTAAAATTTAAACTAAAGTTTTTTATTAAGTTATTTTAATTTGTATTGTGTTACAACTTTTATTCTTATTTTTCAAACTGCATTAATTAAAGGTTAACTTATCTCATCAAAAGTATACTAACGGTAATAATTTAACTTAGAAAACTATATACAGCTACTTTAGTTTCATAAAATTTTTACAATTTGTTTTATGTCTCAGACTTACTTAAAACAGTTTTGGAGTTTAAAGAACTTATCTTAAGTCAAGATTACTTACTTATAAATTTAAACTAAAAACTATTTTATTGCATTCAAAGTTTTCATAGTAAAATGTGTTTTCTATTTCAGTTTATTTTTGAGTTGTTCCCCTTTTTAAGAAATATTACAAACATTCCATAAGATATCAAAATCAACTTAAAGTTTAAGTTTAAAAATTTTATTAAATTGATTAACACTTATTTTATATTACATAAAAATAGTTTTTGTTTTGTTTCTTACTTTTTGTATACGACTTTGAAAATACTTTGACTAAAAAACAAAAATTGACAAATTAGTTTTTTTTTTAAATTATAGAAACACGAAGTTTAAAATTAAAGATTTTTTGTTTTAAATAAAACAGTTGCTTTAGTAAAAGAGTTTTATTCAGAATATTTGAACTGAAGTTGGTGTGGTAAAAAAAATGATCGTTGTTAATTTAAAAATACTTTGTGTACTAAAGATTAAAAAAGGTTTATTGATACAAACAATGTTTCTAATAACATTAAACAACCAACATTTAAATTAAACTAATTTTCCTGAAGCATAAAAATATTTGATCAATATAACAACTCTTTTTCTTTTTTATTTTTATAAGTATATTTTTATAATGAGAGCATTGACAAAAATATTTAATAGTTTACACGGAATATACTTAATTTATTTTTGATGTTAATACTCTAATTTAAAAAATGTAGTAGTTCATTTTTAATTATGTAAATAATAATTATGTTATACTAACCATAAGGGTACACTATTTCCTATATTGGTTTTAAACTAGTAATCTACTTCTAGATTTAAACTTTTAAAATTATTTATAATTTTTAACCGTTTTATTTCCTAAATTATTTGTTATATAAACAAAATAAAGATAGACTAATTTAAGATTACCATTTTAGTAAGCAAGTCATTGTTACGGTATTGTTACAGATGCTTTGTTAGTAAATATAAAATGTTACTCTATAAATTTATTCATTTATATTTATATGTAGTACAGAGTCAGTATATTTAAATTGTTTGTCTAAAAGTTTTATTTTATTATATTGAAAATAAAATCGATTTTTAAGCCAGTTATGTTTGTGGGTATTTCAAAATATTGTTAGTTTTGTTTAGTAATATTTAGCACAAATCACTTTGTTTCATAGTAGTCTATTTGTTTTACAAAAACTACTATCTTTAATAGTATGTAATTTAGAAACTATTTTTATATTAATTTTTGCTACAAAGTAATAGTTTTTTTGATGTTAGTAAATAATATCTCGTGGACCAGGGACTTGTCTAGACTTTATTCTTTGAGGTGGCACAACTATTATTATTAGTATTTTTAATAATAGAGTATTTTCTGTAGAATATTTAAAAAATGATTTTCTAAAGCTCCATAACTAACTACTAAATAGCTGTCTATAGTACTCTTAGGTACGTAAAAAGTTTTAAATTTTAAAATACCACTAAAACAGAGAGCAAAATCTTAATTGGTAATTAGTTTTTTTAGTTTTTGTTTAGTTATCGAGTAAAAACAAAGTTCTGTTATTATTCACAATGTGAAAATTTTGTAGTTTAGATTATTAACTTGTTTTAATAATAAATAAACATATTCAATGGTATATAAATAAATTTATTAATCAAACAATTCAAGTGATATAGTAAAAATAATTTAGCAATGAACCAAATTTAAATCAAAAAAATTACACTAATCAATAAAAAAAATAAGTAGTAGTTCATTTTTAATTATGTAAATAATAATTATGTTATACTAACCATAAGGGTACACTATTTCCTATATTGGTTTTAAACTAGTGATCTACTTCTAGATTTAAACTTTTAAAATTATTTATAATTTTTAACCGTTTTATTTCCTAAACTATTTGTTATATAAACAAAATAAATCGTTAAAAACTACAGTTTTTTTAACGTCGTAAAAATAAAAACGATATGCAACTTGGTCAGAAGTTTCCTAACTAAAAATTAATCCTTAGACGTGTAAAATCATTCAAAAATTGTATTCTAAAACACTTTTTACAATTTTGATTGAAAAGTTTTTTTTATCAAATTGTACAATTTACGTGAGAACGAATCAAGTATGCACGAACACGCTTTTGCAAGAAGAGTCGATATGCACGAAGAGACACTTTTGCACGGAGACTTTTTTCCACGAAGGGACATTTTTGCACTAAGACATTCTTGTACGACAGTAAAAAGACAAACTAATTTGATAAAAAATTAACCGACCGAGGGTAAAGGTTAGGGTCTAAAGGTAACAGTTATAGTAAAAATAAATAATATAAAATGTTATAATTAACTAATAAAAAAACAAAAACAAACAAGTTACCAACCGTAGTTGAGGTTTAGGGATAACAGTGATATCAAAAAAAAATCTAATATAAATTATCAAAAAAAAAAAATCTAGAAAAAAATTTCCGACCGAGGGTAAGGGATAATAATAATAGTAAAAACAACTATATAAAAAAAAAGTAATTAAAAAATCTTCAACTAGTGAAAAAATGTCTTTGTGCAAAATGTCCCTTTGTTCTCCCTTCGTGCATATTAGATTCCTACCCCAAATTGTACAACTTACATAATTATAATTTTTTTTGTTGTTCATACTTTTTTACTCAAGAGCAGTGGTCATCAAGGTGTATACTATTGCACGAAATTTTTAGGGCACATAAAACTTATTTAAGGGTGCACAAAATTTTTAGACTCCAAAAAAAATTCAGTTTTTCTTATAAAACTTATCAAGTTTAAGCGACATAAAAACATTAAATAAAACATTTAAAGAGTACTGTACTGGGAATTTTGTAGTGATTGCGTAGATGTGTTCAATTAATAAGTATGTAAGACAAAATCATATAAACAAAATATCATTGTGCAAACAAAGTAAACCAAGTAGAAAGGTTCATTAAAAACAAGATCAAATGATAAGTTCTAATTTTATAAAAACAAAAAATTGCATGTAAATACAAACTGAGTTGTTACTTTAAAGAAAAATGCATTAGTAAAAGTTTTTACGTATAGACATCACTAGCAGCATTTATTAAAATTAGTTCTTGGGGTCCACCGATTTTATTTTTTGCATACTGGTGTAAACAGATTTTGATTAGCTTGACGACCATTGCTCTAGAGATAACTTTAAAAACTACGTGGTATAAAAATAACGTTATTAAATGATTGGCAAAAAAGCACAATCAAATGTATTAAACTATGTAAACTTTGTGATAAATTAACGTTTTCAAAATTATAATCAAAGCTTTTTTTCTTCTTGGGGTACACAACAAACAGGGAACAAGTCATAAAACGCTCCTGTCGTCTATAATAGTTTTCCAATAAACCACAATACTCAATTTCTAAAATAATAGCTGCGTTATTAACTTGTGCAAATATTAAAAAGTTAGGTATATTTTACAAAGATTTATTAGCCTAAAATTAGTATTGGATTAAAATTAAATTTTTGATAATTTTAAAAGTAGTCTTAGTTTAAAGAAAAAAGTAAATAAGAAAAACTAAAACTATATTCTCTTTTTAAAATATTTAGAAATATAGCTAGGTTGTTAATTCAAAGTAAATTTTTTTTTGCATTATTAATATTTTTTTGTTCACTTACTAGATCAAAACAAATTCAAATCTAAATAAATAAATCTCAAAGTTATAATATTAATTTGAACCTTATTATAGCTTCAGTATCTCTATGATTGTGTAAAATAGATAGATAGATAGATGTAGTCAGATACTTATACAAAAATTTTATATTTTGCAAATGTACTAACTTTTTAATTTTTATACAGATAAAAAAAAAGATAAAAGCAAATTTTTACCAAAATAGAAGTTATAGTCTAATTAATAATAACTGCTTCTTTCGATTAAAGTTACTGATTGCTAAATAAAAAAAAGTTAAAGACTATTTTTGCATATTTTATATAATTTTTTTCAATTTATGCATTTGAAAATATTTTACAAATAAATTATTTTAATGTGCACAGAAAACTATTTTAATAAACTATAAGATTTTAAAATTAATTGTACTAAATATACTCGTACTTTAATTTTTTAAAATTTTGTTTAAATCTTTTCTCTTATTTAATCACGTTTATTATAAGGTTTTATTTAGAGTTTTAGAAATAAAATTGCTTTTAAAATCAGCAAATTTTTCTTAAAAATAGATTTTAATACTTAAAAAAAACTTTTAAAAAATAAGCTACTAATTGACAGTGTACAAATATTCTATGTTTAGAACTTGATTTGGTTACACCATAAACTATCGAGTAATTTTGTTTTAAGGATAATGGACATTCTTACATGCGAAAACCACACATCAATTACATGCGTCTAATTTCGCAGTTTTAGTTTGCGCCTCCCATAAGGAATCTATTGTTGCCTCAATTTTGACCGGCTATATCTCTAAAGTTAATTAAAACTATTTTTAAACCTGTAGAAGGTATCTTGTAGCTTAGTTAAAACTCAATAAAATAAGACTAAATTGTGAAAAAAAGTTATTAACCATTTATGCCCTTTATACATTTTCATTTTAATACCTACTTACAGTAAGGTTTTACCTCTTGGCCCACTTTGGGCAACCCTGGGTATGAATTCGTGCAAGCAATTTTAATTAAGAAAAAGTAATTTAAATTTAAAATAAGTCCATATTTGAAAGTTTTATTAAAAATGCTTGCAATCTGAATATTTGTTAAATTTGTCTTGATGTTTGCAGGGTGGTAGGTTGTTAGCAAATCTTTTATAAACTCATTCTTCTCCTCTATTGTCCCTGATGCTTTCTCGCTTCTGCAAGTGATGGGGTCTTTCTGAGTTACGTCACAATGAGAAGCTGCTCAGCCAATATTGTCACTAACAAATTCAGTGTTAGTTTTACATTGTTAAATATTTAATATGAAAAATAATAGGGAAATTTAAAACTTAGTTCTAATAAAAACTTGAAGCATAGTTTTAGTAAAAATGAAATTTTTATAAACTATTTATCTATTTAAATTTAAATTGGTAAAAAAAAAGTTCTAATACAAGAAAAAAACAATTTCGAAATATTTTCACTTGAAGTAGTAAATAATTAAAACCAGTGTGAAGCTTAAAAGAGATTAGTTTTAATTTAAAATTTTTTTAACCAAAATATCAACATTAAAAAAAAAATTAGTTGTTTTTATACATAAAAATATTTTTTAATTTATTGAATAGAATATATTTGGTTTTATAACTGTAACATTTTTAAGTTATAAATGTTTATTCTATAACTTCTTTTTGCAAACCGATGTATATAAAAATGTTTAAGAAACTTTAAATACTTATTACTCTACTAATATGTTTGTTAAAAAGTATACATTTGTTTAATGGTTTAATGTTTTATTTCAAAAGCTCTTATGTCAAAGTGAACAGAGTTTAAATTAATAATGAGAGCTTAGATATCTAAAATCAACTTGTGTAATCAGAATCAAGTTAAAAGTAATGTTTTAGTTGCTGGTCTTAAACTTATTATTTATTTTAGGTTGTATTGTGAAATATTGAAATATCGTACTGATATAAGTATTTAAACATTCTAGGATAAAATTTAAAAATTTGTTGTTTGGAAAAGTTTCATAAGGCATTAAGTTATGTACATCTGTCAACATCAAGCTATTCTCTATAAAAAAAATCATAAACTTAAATAATTTATCACATTCTTTTAAATTGCTAACTTTTCAGTAAAAATTAAATGTTTAGTCGGATATTTTTATTTCTTTTTAAAGCTGTGTGATTGAACAAACATCGTTTTTAATTATAAAAAAAAACTAAACTTGAAAATAAACAAAAGTATCAGCTCCAAATTTTATGTTTCAGATTAATAAAAAAGTTGATACAAAATCTTTAAACAGCTGTAAGCAAGTTAAAAAGATTCTTCTTCTTTACTTTAAAAAGTTTATATATCTTTTGTTATCAAAAGTTTAGTTGCTTTTTTCAACTAGTTTGCAAAGAGAACTGTGACAATTAATTTATATATTTTATTATTTCCGTGTTAATTTAAAAAATAATCATTATGTTTTAGAAATTTGTTACTTCAAAAACCATAGTTTTTATAATACCAACAATGTTTAACTAATAAAATATACAAAACTTATGTTAAAATAATGTATTTTTATACGATAATATGCTAAAAAATACTATAATATACAACAAATTTCCAGTTAAAACTTTTTCTACAAAAAAACTTGTAACAACTATATTCTATTCATAAGCCTTTAAAACTACTTTGTTTGAAAATTCTCTATAAAAATCTTCAAAATGTCTGAATTAGTCTTTCCTAATTTATTTTCTTAGCCTACTTGATCGAACTTTATAAAATAATTCCCCCTTTTATCATATATTGCCCCTTTACTAGTTAATTGCTCATTAACTTTTTCGCCTCTCACTAGTTACTGATTCCTTATAGTCAAAACTGCTCAAATGTACAATATTGCCCTTTTTGAGAAAACCTGGTCTATACTGATATGCTGATGTGCATTTTATGCAAGTTATTTCAAGAAATAGTTTATGTATGCTTTAAGTTGTTCAGCTAGAACAAACAGATATATGTTTGCTTAACTTGATTACATGTAATGTTTATTTTTGTTTTATTGCGACTGACAAAGCTTATTTTTATTTTATTGTGTTAAACATATAAATGTCAAAATCGCCTCAGAGGGTACAATACTGCCCATTTTAGGAAAACCCTGATCTAAACTATTATGTAAGTTTTATGAAGAAATCTTGTATAAATATGATAACAGTCGCTCAGCTAGAGTAAACAAATAATGATTGCTAGGCTTGATTACTTTTATTGTTTATTTTTTCGTTATCACAACTGATAAAACATTGTTTTTTTTTTTGTTTTGTGTCATGGTTTAAAGGTTTCGTGTCATTGTAAAGTAAAAGGTTACACATTTTCTATTAGCATAAAATTGATCTCTCAGACCAAATAACAAGTTTTGTATTATTTATTTTTACAGAAAAAAATTTATTATTGTAACTTAATAAATACATCGTTATTGTTTTTTTTTTCGTATATCTAGGTGAGAGGTATACAGTTTTTCAAGTTGTTTTAAATAGTTAGTTATATTTTTAATGTTTAGTTTCTAAAGAAAATTTATAGAATGTTGTAAAAATTTAGAACTATAATTAGTATTTTAGACACTAAATAACGTTTTAATTACTTATAATTTTAAAAAGGTTAGTTTGCATAATTTTTTAGTTTGTTTATCATTGTATTTCATTGAGTACAAGTACAAAGCTGTACAAACAGAAAGTAGTTTAATAAAGTATTTATAGCTTTAATTCTTTTGTTTTTATGTTTTTGTTTAGTTAAAAACATTTCAACAGCTAACAAATGATTATAGTGTGTTTGCAACAGTTAATGATGGTGTTTGTTTTGAATAAATACAGTTTATACTTTTCTGACATAGCACTTTTTGCCCTTTTTACAATAGAACAGGGGTCGGCTAAGAAAATTTAGAAAAAGTTGCTTGCATGCCGCACTATTTAAAAAAAAGTCTTCGATTGCTGCAGTTATTTAAAAAAAATTGTAATAATGAGTACAAAAATTCATTTTTTAATTAAAATTTAATTAAAATAAGCATTTATAAAGCATTAGTTCATTTAACAAATAATGATCATTTATTAGCAATAAGAGCCTTATTATAGTTTTTTATCACAAAATCTTTTGTTTTAATGGTTTTAAAAATGTATTTTTATAGCTAAAAGTGCCTCGCAGGCCGCAGATTTTGGCTCTGAAGGCCGCAGTTTGCTGACCCCTGAACTAGAATGTTTTTTCATACACTTACGCATTACAACTAGTTATGTGCACACCATTAGATAACTATGAATTTATTTTGAAGTATAATATAGTTTTAGAGTATTTTGATTAATTTTTAGCTAAACTGCTTACTCTGTTTTCTTTACATAAAGTGATATTTTGACAATAACAATTAGGATCATTTTATTAAGTTTGAATTAAGTGCTCTTGAAAAAGATATAAAATTAATGAATAAATAAGCTTATGAATGTTTCAACAAATAACAAGAATTTTTTTAACATAATTTATAAGGATTTATTTGATTGCTAGTGTTCAAGTGAAACAATTAAAAAAAGGTTTAAAATTTATTGATACCTAGATTGGTAAAAATTTTTAAATGGACTTACCATTTATTTAACTGAATTTATTAAAAAAAAAAACAAAATTATAAAAAATTAAAAAAAAAGTGAGTGTAAACTAATGCAACAACTTCATTTAAAAAAAACAACCTTTAAAAAAAAACGAGTTCGATTAAAAAAGATCTCTGAAATGTTTTTGCAACTTAAAACTCTTTTGATTTAATCTTGGTCTTTGCAGGGTAGCAAAGGGGGCAAGTTGTTGTTTCTCAGCAAATCTTTGATCATTTCTTTCATCTCTTCTTTCGTCCCTGAAGCTTTATGGAAGTTAACAGCTTCCATAAGAGGGATTTCTCCGCTGAAAATGTAGCCGGACAGGAATTTGTAAACGATCAATCTGTGTTTCTCGCTTCCGCAAATAATGGGGCCTTTCTCAATTACGTCATAATAAGGAGCTGCAACTGAAGCGGTTGCTGACAGCGCCACCAACAAAAGCAGTGTTAGTTTCATATTAACAAGTCTTTAATTAAAAATATGTTGGAAAATCTAAACTTGATTACAATTAAAACTTGAATCATAGTTCTACTGAAGTTGATAGTTTTATAAACAATTTATATATTAGAAAATATAAAAGAGGTAGAAAGTGGGAAAGGTAAAAACTTTAAAATTCTAATACAAAAAAAACTTTCTTCGAAATGTTTTCACTTTAAATGGTAAATAATTTAAACCAGTTTTAAGCTTTTGTGAGATTAGTTTTAATGTTTGTTAGGCAGAAATTTTGAAAAAGAATATTTGTAGTTTTTTAAACATAAGAAAGTTTATGTTAAAATCAAAATTATATATTTTAATTTCAATAAAAATAAAAACATTAAAATAAAATTTTTACTACAAATTGCATGTTACTTATATGTTTGTTAAATAAAACATATTTGTTAATACGTTTTTTGTTTGTTTGTATATCTTAAGAAATTTCTGTCAAAGTTTACAAAGTTTAAAAAAATAACGAAAGTTTGATATCAAACACAACTTGTTAAATTTAACGTAACCGAGTAAAATATAATATTTTAAGTGCTGGTCTTAAACTTTTTATATATCCTATCTAGTTTTGTAAAAAAAAAAAAGTTTTTTTCTGACTTATGAGATATTAATCAGTTGATGAGAAAATTTTAAACTTGATTGTGTATAATAGTTTCATTAGACAGTTTTTATGCTCATCAGTAAAAATTAAGCTACTCTCTATAAAGTTAAGTTGAAAGAAACTTGAATTTATATATAATATTCATTTAAATTATATTTATTCATATACATATTCAAAAATAATTTAATATTTAGTCTAATATAAATGTTTTAATACCTTATTTTAAAGCTGTGCAGTTAAATGAACTATGTTTACAATCATTAAGTTGTAACAAAAAACTAAACTTTTTAATTTATCAATTTTAATTTTATGTTCTAAATTTTATGTTTCAGATTATTAAAAAGTCTTGCCTTCAAGCATGGAAACAGCTGTAAGCAAATTTGGAACAATTGTTGATTTTTTATATAATAAGTATTATCTCTTCATTTCGTTAAGAAAATTGGGGCACTTTTAGATTTGAAAAAATAATATGAAATATTATAATATAAGTTACTTCAAAAACCATAAATTTTATAATACTTACTATATATAGCTAAAACAGTAGGAACTTTTATTGATGTAGTGTATACTTGAAAACGGTTGTATAGTAAAAATATTTTCAAATAAAAAACAACATATTCCCAGTTTGTAAACCCTTTTCTACCAAAAAAAAATGTTATAAAAATTTATTGTGTTTATAAGCTTTTAAAAACACACTTTCTTTGAAAACTCAACATAAAAATTGTCAAAGTGCCTAAACCCGTCTTTTCCGAGCACATAGCTTATTTGGCAGCATTTTGAAAAATAATTTCCTCTTTATTAAATATCGCCCTAATTAATTAAGCATTTAGTTTTTTGCACCTTACTAGTTTTTGCCTCTTGACTGTCAAAATCATCTCAAAGGGCACATTATTGCCCATTTTGGGAAACCTTGGTCCATACTGCTCATTTACATCTGATGTAAGTTTTATGAAGAAATTGTACATATAAACACAGTAGTTCAGTTAAAATAAACAAACGCTATTTGCTCAAACTATTTGCTTTTGTTGTTTATTCGTACTTTGATTAAACATGTTTTGTTGTTATATCAAAGTCATCATATCTAGGTAAAAGGTTAATTATATTTCAAGTAGCATGCGTAATTAAAATTAAATTTAAATAAAAATAAGTTCAGTACAGTAAGTATTACAGGACTGACAAAAAACCTAGAAATACCTTGAGTTTGACAATTATAGCAAAAAAAACATGAATTTTGAGAAATTTTGTAAAAATCCTGGAAAATTTTGAACAAAAATGTCTTAAAAACTTGAAATTTTAAGCAAATTTTACATTTAAGTTATGACATTTACACTATATACGAAAATTCTTACATAAATAATTATTTTGTTATTTATGTTGTGTGTTATTTAGTATTTTCTTTTATAATAAAACACAGTTTTAGTAAGACTACGATATCTTTTTACTATTTTAGACAGTTTTTAATTTAAAATTATTTTATACTAAAAATAGACTAAAAACGTTTATCTTCGAAAACCTGGAAGAAATTAATAAAACCTAGTTTAGTTTTCAAAAAACCTTTGGCAACCCTGGTATCAGTAGATCTTGTATTATTTAAAACAAAGTTATCCTTGTTTTTCCTAGCAATTATTTTTTATTTTCTTTGATAGGTTTTCAACAAATGTTTAAACCTTAAACAAAAGTATTTTCATTTAAGTTGATAATTTATTTCTATTAAGCATTCTTATATATAAATATAGCAAATTTTGTAATTGTATTTACATTTTTATATACATACTTTCTTGAAAATTCAACTTAAAACTCTTCAAAATTTTTAAACCAGTATTTCTTAAAATAATTTTTTAACGGCACACTTAGCAGAATTTTAGAAAACAATTGCCAACATTGTTAGATTATGCCCCTTAGCTACTTAATCATTTATTTATTTGTTGCCCCTGATTGTCAAATTCGCCTAAAAAGACACATTGTTGCCTAATTTGGGATACCCTGGTCTAGACTTATATGCTCATTTACATTTGGTGTAAGTTTTACGAAGAAACCGTGTATAGCACAGTCGTTCAGTTAGAATAAATGAAAATGTTTGCTCAGCTTATTTACTTTTGTTGTTTATGTTTATTGTTTTTTCTCCTTATCACAATTGATTAGATAATTTTTATTGTTTTATAGCCTGGTGCCTAGATAAAAGGTTTTAGCTTATTCTACTTGTGTTAAACCACATGCGAGGTCCAAAAAAAAAAAAACTGATATTAACCTTTTTGTTACTTACTTTGTACCAAACATTTTATCAGAAAATTCTTTAAGTTGTTTTAACTTAAATAGTAATTTTAGTTGAGTTACACAAATATGTTTACATTTATTTAAACAGAGCAGAATTAAGTGTTAGAAAAAAAAAAGTTACATTAAGTAAAATTCATAAGTAGGTAAGTTCATGGTTGCCACAGTAAGAAAAAGTCAGGAACAATCAAAAAAGACCAAAGCCAGGAAAAATATTGTTTTACGAAAAAAAAGTCGGAAAAAGTCAGGAAATTATACATAAACATGCTCTTAATAAGAAAGTTGATCACCACTCAAAACTGCATTCTGTTAATGTTGTTTCCAAAATTTTTGCTTTAGCAAATCATTTTCTTAGGGTCTGATTGAATTTTTGGAATAAATTAAAGTCTTTCAAGACTTTGGTTATGTATTTTTGAATCGAATTTAATTAATATTAGGTTAAAAAAAAGTCATGAAGTTTTTCATTTCGATCTATGGCAAGGTATGTAAATAGTGTTACTAATTAAACTAGGGGTCGGCAGCCTTATAAAAGTAGCGGGCCAATTTTATTACAAAAATTTGCTTGCGGGCCGCACTATACAGAAAAAAGTCTTCGCGGGCCGCAGTTTATAGTAAGTTATTGTAATAAATAATACAAAAATACTATTTAAACCAAAAATTGGGACAAAATAAGCTATACAACAGCACTAGTAATGAGTAATTACTTAAATTAAACCCTATTTGTAAGTTTTCACCACCAAAAATTTTTTTCATATTGTTTTAAAAAAGAATGTTTTTAGCTGAAATGTACCTCGCGGGCCGCAGATTTTGTCTTCAAGGGCCGCATTTGGCCCGTGGGCCGCAGTTTGCCGACCCCTGAATTAAACCTATTTATTGTAAACATTTAAGGAAAGGTTGAGGGTCCAACTCTTTTTTATCGAAATTAACAGGGTTGCCAAAAACCTAGAATATCTAGAAATTGACAATTTAGGCAATTTTTTTTTTGGAATACCTTGAAATCAAAAACTTTGATTAATACCTTGGAGAACGTGGAGTTTTGAACAATTTTTACGTGTAATTTGATGAAAATTTGATTATATACGAAAAAAATGTCGTATTTTTTTTCTATCATTTAGATTCTTTTAAATTAAAAAACACATTCAAAAAAGCATTACAGTATTTTTTAACATCTTTTACTAACTAAAAGTGTTTTTAACATTAACATTAGTTTTGTACTAAAAATAAACAGAAAAACTTGTGTACTTTCAAAAACCTAGAAGAAATTTAGAAAACCGTTGGCAACTCTCAATTAATATTAGCTCCTAAATAAAAGCCTATAATTTGAACTGTAAGTAATTACAGCATGTACTTTGTACATATTATAATTATCATTTAAACTATAGTAATTTATTTAAAAAAAAAATTAACTTATGGACTACAATTTTTTCTTGAAATAGTTTCTCAGAAACTTGAAGTTTCACTTAAGTATGATTTTTTTTTTGTTTTGTGAGTTAAATAATTAATTTTCTGGAAATGTGTCAGAAAAAAAAAAGTTAAAAAAAAGATTATGATTAAAAAATTGTTTATTCCTTCCGACATATTTTTAAATTTCATTCAAAATTAGAATTAAAAAGTTTATTTTAAGTGTTCTTGAAAAAGATATAAAATTTAATTAGTTTATGAATATTTTAATAAATTAGAACAATTTAATTAAATAATTTATTAGAACGTATTTGATTGCTAGTGTTCAAGTGAAACAATTGAAAAAACGTATAAAATTTTTTGATAACTAGATTGATAAAAGTTTTAAATGGACTTACCATTTATTTCACTGAACTTATTGAAAAAATAAAATCATACAAATTTATAAAAAAACCTAGTGTAAACTAATGCAAGCAATTTTAATTAAAAAAATCTTTAAAAATTAAAAATGTAAAAAAATAACAAGTCAATTAAAAATGTTCTTCGAAAAGTTTTTTACAAGTTTTAAACCCAATTGATTTAATCTTTGCAGGGAGGCAAAGGGGGGAGATCGTTGTTTCTGAGCACTTTTTCGATCATCTCATGCTTCTCTACTCCCGATGCTTGCGTGATGCTAATAGCGTCTATGAAGGGAATTTTCCCTTCGAAAACATAGGTGGACATGATGTTGTAGACAGCATCTTTATACTCAATGCTTCCGCAACTCATGGTGATGTCAAAGTGAGGAGCAGCAACTGACACTTGTGCCGCCGACAGCGCCACCAATAAAAACAGTGTTAGTTTCATGTTGTAATTTTTTTATATAATGTAAATATAGATGTGCTGAAAAATAAATATTAAAAAGTTTTGTAGTCGTTGCTTTAATTTTTAACTTTTTGACTATCAAAATGTGAATAGAAAAAAAACGCTATATATGTATTGATTGAATGTAAAATAAAAAAATTTCATGCATGCATATTTTTTAATAAAATATGAAGATGTTGTATTGTAAATAAACTTTCTTTAATATATTTATACTTAAAGTAGTAAATATTTAAAGCACCTTTGTAGTTTTTGTGAGATTAATCTTTACTTAAAAGTTCATTAGACTAAAAAAAATAACTTGAAAAAAATATTATCAGTTTATTACACATAAAAAATAATTAACATAACAAATTGTACATAGTATTTTGTTAGCAAACGATTAAACCTATGTTTTTGAACAGTTAAAAAAAATTATTTTTAGATAAATATAATATAATTTTTTTATGGTACCGATTTTATAAATTGTAATGTTTATTTGTTAATATATTTTGACTTTCAAGTTAATTTATATAAAAATATTAAACATATAATTTTAATTATATGTTATGCATGTTACTAATATGTTTGTTAAAAATTATACATTTGTGTGTCAATGTGCAAAAAGCGTAAACAAATAACCTTGATATCTAATAAATCTTTTGTAATTTTATTTAAGTTAAAAATTATATCTCTACCAATGGTCTCAATTTTTTATTTCGATTATCTAGTTTTTTTAACTAAAGTATGCATCTGAACTTTTAAGATATTGCAAAATGTAAGAAAAATTTAAAATTTATCGTTATAAACATTTTAATAAGACATTGAGAAATGTACATTAGTAAACATCAAGCTACCTTCTACAAAATTTAGTTGTTTTTCACAATTTTTTTAAATAACCAACTTTTAAATAAAAAACCAACAATTGAGTGTAAAGTTTAATAAACTTGTTTCAATATTTTGTTTCAAAACTGTGTGGTCAAACGAACTACGTTTAAAACATAAAGTTTGAAAAACTAAACTTGAAAATTAAAAAAACGTAAGCTTTAAATTTTATGTTTCAGATTAATAAAAAAGTTGATGCAAAATCTTGCTCTTCAGAGACGACACTAAGCATTTAAACAACTGTAACCAAGTGAAAAATAACCTTGTATTTTGTACAAGTATTTAATTTTTCAGTTTGCATAGAGAAGTTTGACAATTGTCAATTGGAAAAAAATCATTTCCTAATACCTAAGAATTTAGTTACCTTGAAAACCATAGTAATATATTTGATGAAACTTTTTTAACACAGTGTACTTAAATACAATCAGAGAGACAAAGTACAAAAAAAAAACAACACGTTCCCAGGTGAAGATCTTTTCGAATAAAAAAATTTCACAAACATATTTTGTTCATAAGCTTTCAAACACACACTTTCTTTGATACTCTATATAAAAATTGTCAAAATGTCTAAGCCAGTCTTCTCCAAAATTCATATTCATATTACCATGGTTGGTCGAACTTTATAAAATAACTGCTCCTTAATAATTAATTTTCCGTTTACATTTTAGCCCCTATACTAATTACTGCCTCCTTGTGGTCATCACCCGTAGGCCCAATTACAACTAAACCCTGGTCTACCAAGTTTGTGCTTAAGCGCGTTTGATGTATTTTTTATGAAACACTCTTGTATATATAAGCGCTGCTAGAACAAACAAAAATATTTGCTCAACTTGTTTGCTTTTATTGTTTCGAATTTCGTTGTGACTTGTCACGACAAATTAAACATTTTTATTGTTATTTGAAATGATATCTAGGTAAAAGGTTTTAGATTTTTTAAGTGATCATTGTTTAAAGTTTACTCTTATCACAAACTTGATGTAAATATTGGTACATAGATTTTTTTTTTATAAAATACATCATCTTTTTTTAAGCAAAGTTGTTTTATTTACTTTTGTTTTTTTCATAATCTAAACAAAATTATTTTCAATTACAGTCAGTATTTTTTTAATTTATTTTCTGTTAGGCATTCTTGTATAAACACATTAAATTTTGTAATTTAGTTTGAGCTTCAACTGTGATAATGCACTCATATTAAAAACATTTAAGTCTGACGGTAAATTGCATTTGTTAAAATGTCAAATCTTACATTTATTCAAATTTCTAAAGTACAGTCAAACAAACTTTAAATCCAGACTAATCTCATAAAAGCTTTATACAATCTTTGATATTTATAACTTCAAATGCAATTGTTTAACTAACTTTTATCATATCAGAACTTTTTCAAAATTTTTTCAAGTCGTTTAAAGTAAACTTTTTAACAAATTAATTTGCTTAAATCGACTATACCTTAGTTTAACAGTCAATCAACAGATACCTAACTCTTATTTTAGATTATGAAATGATCAATTTAACCAAAATAATTTTCGTAAAATTTCAGACGTTATATGAAAACATTAAAAATTACTTAATATTTCATTTTCTTTATACAGTAGGATTTATTTGAAAACCAAACTTTAGAGCGTTGGTTCAAGTTTAAAGTGAAACCTAGAAATTAATTTTAAGTCAGTTTTTATAGAAAAAATAAACTATAATTATCTTTTGAGATGTTGTTATTTTTGTAAAAAAGGTAATACCACCTAATTATATAACTAATTTTTTTTAAATTGTGCTACTTCAATCAAATTTGGTCTATTTTTATATTTGAGCCAAAAACCTCAAAATTAAACTTAGTTTTGTGTTCGTAGTTTTTTAAACTTGCATAAAGTATGTAAGAAAAATAAAAAATTGTTATCATGAAAAACTTAAATCTAGTTTTATAGTTAATTGTTTAAACTATACTGTTATAAACTATTTATTTGTTTAAATATGAGTAGGTAAAAGAGTAAGGTATCTGTTGATTCAATGTTAAACTAAGGTATAGTCGATTTAAGCAAATTGATTTGTTAAAAAGTTCACTTTGAACGACTTGAAAAACTTTTGAAAAAATTCTGATATGATAAAAGTTAGTTGAACAATTGCATTTGAAGTTATAAATATCAAAACTTGTATAAAGCTTTTATGAAATTAGTCTGGATTTAAAGTTTGTTTGACTGTATTTTAGAAATTTGAATAAATGTTTGTAATTTATACTTACAGAAGATTTATTAACAATGTAACCATTATATTCTAAGTATTATTAAAATTCTAGATTTTGACAATACTAGTTTCAGAAATATACATTTTAAACTAACTTAACAAATTAGTTTAACAAAAAAATCTGTGACAACTTTTGCATGACAATCTTATTTTCTAATTTTATAGCATCTTACTATAAAAAATTATGTTTAAGAATCCGAAATAGTTATATTTAGTTATCACCAGACTAAACTTTTAACTAAACTTTTAAAATAATTCATGTTTTAATCAATTAAATATAAAAATAATTATTGGACCATTATTTTACTTTTGCAATGTTTAGTCGTAAATTTCGTTTAAATATATTAAACTATTACATATCAGTATCAAAAGTATAAATGTTAATACATACAGCATGTTACTAATATGTTTGTTGAAAATAATACACTGTTTATAATTTTGTTTTTATTCCAAAAATTTGTATGTAAATGTATACAAAGTGTAAACAAATATCAAAAAGCAAGATATATAATACTAACTTGTGTAATTAAAACCAACAGGGTTACCAAAAAACCTGGAATTTGACGATTTAAGCAACAAAAAAAACTGGAATTATGGACAAAATCACTCAAACTTGAAAAAGCTAGAGTTTTAAACAATTTAATCATGTAGCCAAAGTTTTTAGCAAACCCTGGTCTATAACTGCTAATGTGCATTTGATTTAAGTTTTTATCAAGAAATCGTGTTTATACAATAACATGCATTCCGCTAGAATAAACAAAAAATATTTGCTTAACTTATTTACTTTTATTGTTTTGAATTTTGTTGTGCTCTATCACGACTGATTAAAATGATTTTATTGTTTTATTTCACGATATCTAAGTAAAAGGTTTTAGATTAGACTCTCAAGATTATTCGTAGCTAAACAAACCTACTCAGTTTTGCCTAAATGAAATGATTTTTGACAACAAAAATTATATAAACTATTAAGTTTGTATGAATTATTCTTAAAAAAGACTTTAAGTGAAAAATCCTTTTAGCTCATGAATATTTTTACAAAAGACTACAACAAACTAATTTTAAGTAATTTATTAGAATAATAGTGATTGCTAGTGTTTAAGTAAACAAACAAAAATAAATAAACGAGTTTTATTACAAAATTGGTAAAAGTTTTTATTACTTTACCATTTGTCTTACTAAATTCATTTTGAAGAAAGCAAAAGCATTACAACTTTTAATTTTATTTAAAATGTAACTATAGAAAGCAGCTCAAACTAAGAAAAAATGCTCTGAAAACTAAAAAGATTATAATGACAAGTTCAACTGAAAGAGCTCTTTGAAAATTCCATTCAAATTTAAATTTAATCTTGATGTTTGCAGGGCGGCAAAGGAGGTAAATTGTGTTTGTTGAGCAAACCTTCAATCTTATCCTCTCTTTTCCCTGATGTATTGAGGATGCTGATGGTTTCAGTATAGGGAATTTCCTCACTTAAAACGAGTGCGGTCGTAGATGAGCTTATCGTGTTTCTCGCTTCCACAAATGACCGGCCTTTTCTCAATTAGGTTGAAATTAGGAGCAGCAAATGACATATCTGCTGACAATGCCACCAACAAAAGCGAAGTTAGTTTCATGTTAACGGTTTATTTTGTATTGCAAAAATGTATTTGTTGAAAAAATAAAGACTTAAAGTACTTAATAAAAGTTTTGCACTAGGTGTTGTTGTAAACTGTATTATTATTTATTACATTAAAAAGGCTACGTATCTGTCGATTGAGTGTTAAAACAAGACTTATTCCATTCAATCAACTTTGTTTCAAGCTCACTTTTACCTTTTAAAACACTTTAATCTTGATGGAATTTTTGTGGGATTAATTTTTGTTTAAAGTTTGACTGAAACATAGTTATTTGAAAAAAAAAAGTACATTTTTACACTTAAAATAGTTTTTGATTATTTCAATATGTTATATAAATATACTTTTTTCCAAATTTTTATTTGCAAACTTATTTTAGTTACTTTAACCAATGTATAAAAAATATTTAAAGTGTTAACTAGAATACGCATTAAATGTAATTAATCGTTTGTTAATATTATATATTTGTTTATACGTTTTAATTTTTGTTTTTATTCTCCAAAATTTATTCATGTGCGTTTTATACTTATATTAAGAAGTTGTGTATATATAGCATAAGTTGTTATGATAAAATAAACAGGTGAATTTTTGCTCAACCTGTTTACTTATATTGTTTATTTGTGCTTCGTCACGACTAACTATACTTATTTTTATTTTTATATGTTTTGTATCTAGGTAAAGGGTTATAAATTTTGCAGTTGTTTTAAACTGATCGAGAACATAAAAAGTGTTTGTAATATTTGCTTTTCCTGAAAAATTGTTCATTATTGTATTTAATTAGACGTATTTGTTGTTCTGTGTCATGATTTCTAGGTGAAAGGTTTTAGATTTTTCAAGTTTTATTAAAATGTTTATTTATGTTTTTTAAATGTATAGTTTTGCAGAAAAAGCTGTGCATTATTGTAAAAAAGTAAAATCATTATCAGTATTAAAGATGCTGAATATAGTTTAAATTACTTATAACTTTTGTTAGGTTGGTTTGTCTACGTTTTTGTTTGTTTAAGAGTTTCATTTAATAAAAGCACAAATCTGTACAAACAGCGATTAATTTACCAACTTATGTTAACGTATTTTAAGTTTTTAATACTTCAACTTGAAGATTTTTGCTAGATATAAAAAAAATTTTGAATTAAGAAATATTTTAAGACTAAGTTAGAATTACTAATTTATGATAAAAACCTATTTTTTGAAACACATATGAGTAAAACTTTTAAATATAGTTTTGAGCCTGTAGAGAATTTGATTGTAAAATTACTTGTAAAATATTTTAACTATTTAAAAATAAAAACTAATTCCGGTGTTTTGTTCTGCTATGAAAAGCTCTAACAAAAATATAAAACTATCAATATATTATATAAGTAAAAAATGTTAGAGTTTAAGCATTATTACTCAAAGTAGTTAAAAAATAATTTAGGAAATTTTAAAAATTAACGGAAGTAAACTTGCTGTCCTTTTTTAAATGTTTTGTCAAGTAGTTAAATGTTTAATAATTCAAAATTGATAAATGATCTATTTTGAAACAAGTATGTGGTATCTCAAAAAAATTAAATTGAACAAATTAAAAAAGTATATGCATTTCATTTCTTTTTATTACAAATTTACAAATTTGTAGTAAGTCAAGTTTATTAAAACTATTTATATACAACTTGATTCAATGAAAAAGTTGTTTAAGTTTTATAAGCCAATTAGTTGACTTAAATGTAGTATAAAGGTTTTTATTCACTCAAGAAAATTAAAAGTCTTTATTTGCAAAAGTTAAACTTTTTTTTATTATTTATTATTGTTAAATTCAAAATTACTTAGAAGTTATGCTTTTTGAATCATTGATATTCTGTTGCTTAGTTTAAATACATTTAAACTTAACAGCTAGTTGTTATTTCAGTTACTTTAACATCTAATATTTAAACCGTTTTTTTAATAAACCAGTTAACTTGGGCAAAAGCTATTAATCTGTAACATACTTTTTTTTTGCTTTGAGTAGAATAATTTTGCCATCCTTTATTAGGTATACTGTGTTTTAGATTTTTGTTGGTTTTTAATAAAAATATTTATTTTATGTTCAATGTAATTTTTTTAACTGAATAATTCACTTCAAGTTATATTTGATACTTTTGAATATTTCTAAATCAAAAAGGTATTATAAACACCTTTGGACTACTTTATTGTTACTTTGTTTTTACATAAAAAGTTAATTAATCAGTGTTGTAATAAAGTAGAATAGTATCTCGAGAAACTGTTAAAACAATGAAAAACTTAACTTTCTACTTTCTAACAGAACCTTGATCATTTGCGCGCATTACAAACCTTCATCTGATAGGAATCACGTCTGGAAGGCTCAATTGTTGCTGTCCATTGTTTTCTACCCGATTCGTTTCATTTAAATTGTTTGCTGTTGGTCTTTACTTAAGCATTTTTTTCAGCTTCCTAAAATTTCAACTTTTTTGTTTTGTCTTAGCTAATTATAATTTGAACTAGCTTCAAAAGATAACTTTTTTCAAATGTCTTATTTTTTAGATATGATACTTAGCTAGATAGATATGAGACATAAACTAAAAATTTATTTTTGTAAAAGAAGTTAAAAAAGGTAAATTGGTTAAAATACTGACATTTTTATATTTTTAAATCTAATACTTTTCTCTATTTTGACTAGAAATGTTTAAAGCGTTTTGCTTCAAAGTTGAAATATATTTTTGTTAAGTGTAAATGTATAGAATTGCGTCAATGTTAAACTTAAAATTATTGATAATGATTATGCATAGGTATTTATTTTAATAAATACTAATTACTTTTTACTTTGAAAATTCCAAGTAGTGACTTTTATATTCATATAACTCACAACTATAAAACTTTATTAAAACTTTTTTTACACAAGTTTATACTTTTTTTTCTAAACAAGATTTATGAGAGTTAGGCACTCAATGTGTGGTAGATAGAATACTTTTAATAAAATCTGTTTAGGGTTTAAGAATATCAATTTTATTAAAACAAGTACAGCAAAAAAACTGCATGAAGGTTTTGAGAAGTTTCCACAGAAAAACAAAGTTTTTTTAAATCTTTTGATTAACATCAATTTGGGCGAGGTAAGAGTTTAGGTACTTAATATATGGTATCAAAGTTTGCTTTTTTAAATTGTAAAAAAATACAAATTCAAATTAAACTGTTCTACATTACCACATCAAAGTTGGTATTATAAAAAATTTTTTTTAACACTTACCTTTTTTATTTATATAAATTGTCTTTGTAGCCCCAAACCATATGTTAAAAGCTTCATCCGTAACAGTGAAGCTTAGACATGTTTGCAATGAAGTAAAGGCTTACATTAGAACTTGCTTGGATAGTAAACGGTAAATTTTCACTACAGCGCTAACTTAGTTCGAAAAAATATAAAATTAAAAACTACATTTTGAAATTCATGTATATTTTTTTAGAGAGATGAGAAACAGTACCTAATACTTTACTAAAAACTTCAAGAGTTTTAGTAATATGAATTAATACCACACAATACTCTTATCAACTCAATTTTACTAATAATGCACAAAAAATGAGCTAAATCAAAAATTAACGTAAGAATCTCAAATTGATTTTTTAGTTAAAATAAATTTATCCAATTGTTAACAATCATCATGCTTCTAGAATTATAAACAAATTTTAGTAGACGTATCAAATTTTCTTGTAAAAATTTTGTTGTAAAAAAAAAGTTTGGAATACTGATTTATGTATTAAATTAAACCTATTATTATAGATTTAATTTCACAAATTCACTGTGTAACAAAAATTTTTCAGTCCAATATACAGTTTCAAATATTTTTCTCAAAAGTTTTAAATTTTTATTTTAGTCTTTATTAAATGAAACTTCTATTAATGTATGTTTTAATTTGAAAATTTTTGAAGTTATAAAACGACGACAAATACTTAAGTAACTGTTCTTTGTAAGGAATAATACTACAATAAAACGTTGTTTTAAGTTCTATTTTGTTGATAAGCACACATAGAATTGTAAAAACTGAATAGTTAAACTGAATTGTAGCTGAATATACTTGAATACCTCTTAAGCTATTTTAGGAGATAAAAATAAGTGACGTACAACCTTTTGATACATTTATATAATTTAGAATCAGTTTAAATTTTTATAAATAAATAACGAATATTTTTGTTTATTTTAAGTATTAAGTTAACTGTTTTTTTCATCTTAATAATATTATTATAGTTTATTGAACGACAAAAAAGTGCTCAAAATGTTTGGTACTAGGACGTGGTGCACAAAGAACCTTTAGATATGTATTTAAACTATCATTGAAACCAGTTATATTTTGACAAAGTGAGATACTATTATTAAACTTGATAAACACAGAAAATTATTGGCTATAACAATTTTGTAAATTATTAAAAATGTTTTTTTTTTTAATTTAAGTGCACTCTTAAATAGTCGGTTTAAAATTAAGATAAAAAAATAAGGTTTTTGAAAATTTAGTTGAATTACTTTGTTAATATTAACGCTTAGAAGTGCAAAGAAGTTAAAACATCTTATTTAAAGTTATTATATTGAATGTTATAAAACTAAGCAATACTTTTTTTCTATATACAGATTTGTATACAATTTATTACTTAGTTCCTAATTATAAAAGAAATTAGCTTTCTATTCCTTACTTTTATTACTAACTTAAGAAAAAAAATGAAAGTTACAATACTTTATTTATTTTTTGTCGATAGACTTTAAATATAATACTTGAGTTAAAATATAAGAAAAGGTATTAATTTTATATTATAATAATGTAATTAATTCTAAAACTTTTTTTATCGACTTTACAGTTCAGTTAAATTTAGTCTTAAGTAAGCAAAACAGTTCTGTGGAAAAATTTTTAAATATAATTTATGTCATAACTGTATTTTACTTAATCAAAATTAAAAGTTTGACTAGAAAACACTACTTATATTGAAAAAAAAAACTTTAAATAACTAAAATTGTATTCTGTTATGAATATCAAGGAAGTTGTGCTTTGAGATTACATGACAAACAACTATTACAGACTTAAACTTCCAGCAACAAAATATTTATAAGAAAAACATTTAGAACTAAAACAATAAAAACATAAAGGTGTGATTGAGTGCTTGTGGTTCGATTATTGGATTGATATGATTAACTTTTATGTTAACTTGAGCTTGTCGCACAGCACACGAAAGTTTAGACTTAGGCTCTGAAGATTTTTGCAGATGTTTTCTTTGAAACTACAAAGAGGCACAATATTTAAAACTTAAAGGAACAGCTTTCTGTCTACTGTTTGACAGTGGGAAGCAAACGAAGGGAGCTTTTGTATAACGCATATTACTTCTTCTTATGACTCTTATTATTTTCCACTCATACTACTTCCTTTTATTAAAAATTTTCATAAACACTCAGTTTTTAAAGCATTGTGTAATATCCCAACTGAAATGTGTGGCTCTTTGTGCGCAGCTAGTCTGAATGTTAATTGAAAACACAAAACGACTCAAACAAACTTTAGTTTAAAGACCTGGATGTACGATTTAGACCTCTCGGTCATCGTAAACAAATGTTAGAATTACTTAAGTTACAATAGTGTTAAGCTAGAAAAGATGTTGCTTTTAGTGCTAGTTGACTAGTTGTGCTAATTGACTTTAAAATAAATATAATTAAAAACGCTTTACTTGTTTATAAGAACCTTGTTTTTAGAGATTTCGTGAAATAAACACCTTATTTCTTAAACATGAGTAGGTTCTAGTAACATAAATACAATCATAAACACAAAAACCTTAAATATTTAACCTAATGCTTGTTTTCGTGTCTTCAATAAGAGAAACGAATGCACTTTTAAATAGTTTTGTAGTCATTTATACTCTAAGTTCATAGTATCAAAATTAATTTTTAGTACCGTAAAAAATTGTTAATTAAAAAACTTTTGACCAGGTTTGTTCAATAAACTTTCATTGTAATATTTAAAACAAAAAATTTTGTAAGTTATTTAAAAATTTTTTTTATTTAAAGTTTGCAAACTTTAGTGTCTAGATAGTTACTAAATTAGTCCAAAAAGCGCAAAAAAATTGTCTGTATGAGTTAAGTCAATTTTAATTTTTTTAAACTAAAACGTAATTTAGTAAACCAACATTTAGAAAGATTAAGAAGCTGCATGTTTTAAAAAGTATGGATCGTATATTTAAAAAAAATGTTAATATTGAGCATAAATCACATTAAAACAGGATATACTTTGATTTCCAGCAAAAAAATACTCATAAGAATTGTGCACATACTTTATTAAACTAAAACAATAAAAACATGCAGCCTTAATAGAACTTGAATACCTAATATGATTTGACTTTACATGGACAAGTTTTATAGTCTGTAATCTGTATAGTTAAATATTTTAGAATCTGTTAAGTTTCATCACTTAACTGAAAATAGCTCAAAGTAAGTTTTATAGTTGGTAGGTCAGAAACGAAAGTATTTTGTGATTCGGACTTGTCGAAATAAGTCTTAGCAGCATATTTTATTTTAACATATTACTATAAAAAAATGAAAAAAAAACTTATTTAAAGCAGAGTTAAAGCCTTTATTTAGTACTAGCAACAAAAAACTAAAATAAAATTTCAACATAATTGTTATTAAAAAGGTAAATTTTGTTTGATTTATACAAGATAAGAAACTCAGAGTTTTCTGTTGGCGCTTGGGGTCTACGTTGGTCAATATACTTTAAAAAGTTTTGTTGTTACATACTACTATTTTTTAATATTTCAAAACTTTTTTTTGAAACTGACGAAAAAAAAAATATACCAAAAAAAAAAGGGTTTAAGATTATTAATCATTTGATTCTGTTCTGAAAGTTAGTGTTAATAACATTAGGTATTACACTTTGTTGTAGAAGAGTCTTCCCAGTAAAATCTTATCAACTATAAAAAAATGCTAAACAACAAGATTTTTTTATTCAGTAAAAATACTTAATAGTTTTGTAAACTTAAACTTAAATTAAAGCTTACTTTAACTAGTTACTGAGAACTACTGTACTTTTTTTTATTATAAGCAAACGAAAAAATTCGCAAAGCACTGATCAAACGAAAAAATAAAACTTAAGGTAATTAAATCAAGTTTAAGATAAAATAATTACTTGATAAAACAATATGTAAGCTTAATGTAGTGTAAAATAAAATTTGATTTAAAATAGGTCTTAATATATTATAATGTTTTGAAGAAGTTATAAATTTATAAGTTTTTTTAAATGTTCTCCCAAAAAAATTATAATAAAAAACATAGTATGCATTTGTTTTTAAGGTATTTTTAATTCAAAATTTTCCTGAAATATTTTATAACGGAAGTGTTTTATCGCCATTTTTCGATATATATTCGCTAAATTGTTCTGTTGTCATCCCAGTAAAGAAGACTTGAGTAAGCTGTTATAGAATTAACTTGTTAAATAAAACGTAGCTTAAATAAATTTATGAAGGCATAATAGTTTTAACAAAATTTAATTTTAAACACTTCTGTTTACGATGGTCAAATGATAAGCTTAAATAAAAAATGCTTAGGTAATTTTCTTTCTAATAAGTCATTTTTTTGTTGACACTAAGCTTCACTGTTAGATGTTTTTTAATCTTTTAAAATGTACTTTTATTAAAACTGCTAACATATTAGAATTAAACTATGAACAACACTTTTAATATAACGACTTTGTACTAAGTACGAGTTTAAAATAGCTTAAAGCCCTCCAACTATTAATTTAAGTCAGCTTACATCTTCTTGTTTTTGTTTTTTGCCAAACACGCTCCTCATGCAATTCAAAAATCTTCGAAACAATCTGCTTGCACACCTTGTTCGTGCTAAAAAAATAAACTGCTTTGAACTTTTTTAATATTTTTTTTACAAACTTTACTTTAGTTGTTCTCTTCTGAAGAGTTTTACAACTTTTCTTTAATGAATCAACAGCAGTTGAAACTGTTAACACTTATCAATGTATTAAAAATTATTCAGTTATAATAATAAGTTGTAATTTAAGGTCGAAACTGTTTCTAATTAAAAGTGTGATTTACGAGACAGTCGTTATTTACAGTGCTGTCAACAGAATTTAAAAAAAGCAATGAAAAATTACTTCAATTTTTAGTTTTGTAAATCCCAAGTATGACCTGTCACAAAATTAAACATATATAATTTGACACTTTTGTAAATAACAAAAAATAATAAAAAACTGTCATTCATTCTTAATACACTTTGAAATATCAAAATGTTATCAAATTCATATATTAGTATATTTGAAGCCCTTACTATAATATAGATATACCAACTAGTTTTTAAACTGTACTCACTTGTACGCAAATTCTGATTGTCTCTTGATGTCATAGAAGCCAAATGTAGCTGAAACGCGGAAAATTAGTTAAAAATTGAGCTATTTTCCACAATAGCTGTTAGCTTAGCATAAACCTCTTTTAACCTAATTTTTGATTTTTATAGCAGAACGGCCTTGAGGGGCGTCACGTAAACGTAAAGGGGAATCTCGTTGTACTAAACATTTTGAAAAATAATTTATCAAAGTTTATAAACTGTAGTAACAATGCTTGTAACTACAAGTTGTAAGGCTTAAAATAATAAATTTAAACTGTGACAAATTAAAACATTATAAAAGGTTTTAAAGGAACACTGCTCTTCAAATAAATTAAATTTGGAAATATTTAAAAAATGCTCATGCTCATAACTTTTATAAAAAAAATCATCAGTTTTAAAAAGTATATTCAGTAAATTTCAGTTAGTTATATATTTTTTTCATTATTTTAGGTAGAAAATTAATTATTTAAATGTTAATTTAAACTTATATAAACTTTTTATATTGTTTAACGAAAATAAGACAAATAAGACTTTCAGCAAAATATTAAGCTTAGTAAGTTGTCTATGAAACAAAAATTTAAACATATATAAACTTTTTATATTGTTTAACGAAAATAAGACAAATAAGACTTTCAGCAAAATATTAAGCTTAGTAAGTTGTCTATGAAACATTTCCAAATTCTAATTTACACTGATAATACAAATTTTTAAATTTACAAAGTGTTCAATTTAATGTTAAGAAGCAAAATAGAGGCTGAAGTAAATCTGATGGTTGTCTACCATAAAAAATTAAAATATCCTAGAAATAAAAAATAAATTGTAATTAAAGTCTTAAAATACTTAAAGATTTTTATCAAAAAGTTTTCTTTTTAGTTTAATTTTTGTAATCTATGTTATATATTTGAATGTTATAATGAATTTTTAAATGACTTGATTAAGTTTCAAATTACTATTTATTCAAACATAAGTTTATCATTTTTTCAAAAACTAAAATAAAGTTTAATTTTTTTTTTTTTTAAATTGCCTGACTTAATTTTTGCTGGTCACTATTTACTCAAAAAAAAAAAAACAACAGATTGAGTATTAATGAAATGGGTAAATAAGATTTCTTGAAACAACCTATCTGCAAAATTTAATTTAATAATGCCACACATTTTTAAAGTCTAGGACTGTTTGTATAGTAGCCATATACAAAGTAGCCTACAAATGTGCATAACTGTGTTAACCATTAAAATAATAAAATTGGTTAACATGTGTTATTAAGTTAGTCCAGTTTTATAAGCTAACTATTATTAAAAATATCTTTAAAGACTCTCCTTTTGTAACAACTAAATATTTTAACTGTATACTTATTAATTATTCAAGAGTTAGCTATATGACTTTAGACTAGTAAAAAACATTTTAAGTACTATTTTAGAACTTAACAGTTATATAATGTTTTCTTTTTAATTTTTAACACTTTATTTACTCTATTTAGCTCTTCTTTGATTTCTTAAGTAAGTTCTTCTGTTATTTGATAAATGTTTTTGTTTAAATTTTGGTTTTGATAAATCATGTTTTTCAAGAATTCTAGAAGTTATGATTTTATAGCTTAAGTTTAGAAGTGTACAAATTTTTCTAAAAAAAGCTGTGTTTAAATCAAAATCTAAACAATGTCTTTTATTCACTAAAAAAAATTAACAAAGTATTATGTAAAATAATCCTAAAAAATTTAAAAATAAGTTTTGTGTAATAAGTATATTAAAATGGTATTTAAATAATTGATCTTAATCATCTAATTGTTACAAAAAGGAATCATTAAGAATAGTTTTAATAAAATATTCATTTAAAAAAATTTGATGGATTTGCTTCATTATAAAAATTTTCAGCTCACATTTCCCATATCCTACAATATATGAGCAAAAAATAAAATTATGTCTTTTAAAGCATTTAAATAGTCAATGAAAATGTACATTAATTTTTGTACTTTAGATAAAATGATTGTGCTAAAAATTAATGTTTCAGTTTTAAAATTTGTTTGTATCATGTAGAAATTTCACATCAGTAGATTAGTTTTTTTATAGTATCATCCATAAAGTCTATAGTAAGATTTTTTATACAATCAAAAACAGTTTCAGTTAACTTTTAAGATATATTCAGTTTAAAAATGTTTCAGATACATACTGTGTGTGGCACTCTTAGGCTAGTATGAACTTTTTTTGAAATCTCATGCTAGTGTTGATTTTTAAGTATCTCATACCAGTTTTTATTTCTTACAATTATTGATTTTTAAAGTTCTTTTGTAATTATTTAGGTATCTTTTTGTATTTAAACTTAACTAGTATTATTTTTATTCGAAAATTTGCTAATCAAAACGTTTTGTTTCTATTTTATTATAAACTCTAACTAGTCTCAGGTAACACAAGCTGACTATTTTGCCTCAAAGAGTGGCAATTCTGATTATTATTAACTCAGCTAAATTATAACTACTTCAATTTAGTAGTTAGAATAGTTAAAAGCAAAGTATACATTTGTAAGTTGTTTAAAAAGTAGGAAAAACATCTATCTAACTAACTAATGAATTTTTATTAAGTATTAAGTAAAAAAAAATATTTAATATTTATTTTAATACCTTATTACTAACAAAACAATGTTTTACTCCTATATTTGCATATAGGAGATCCTCAGTTGTTGTTAACAAATCTGAAAAAAAAAATTGAACAAATAAATGGAAGTAAAATAAAATTAAAAACAAAATATTGAAATAGGCATTTAAGTCAAGAACTTTAAATTGATTAATTTAAAAAAAGTAACAATATTAGTAAAAAATATGTACAATTATGATTCCCAAGATTTATTTAACCCAAAATACTAAAAAAATACTTTTTGTTATTTTATGATAGTTAACTTTATAACAGCTTATTTAATATAAAGCACTAAAACATTTATTTGTCACAGCTGGTTAAAAATAATAGTAGTCGAAATGGAAGCACCTACTAGGAACAATAAACAAAAATACACTTCTAAATGGAAATCTGTTCCTGAGTTTAAAGGTAAAGTAGTTGATTATTGCTTTACATAAATAAGACTTATCTATTAAATACAGAATATGATTTTACTAATAGACTGGATTATGCCTGATGTTTCTAGTTCATACCACGTAAGATGTAGATATTGTAAGAAGTGATTACAAGCGAAATGCTCAAGTCTTAAATACCATGCTAACACTAGCATTTGAAAAAAGTTAATTTTAATTAATCATCCTACCAAAAATTTTGAATAACAATTAAAAACATGTTAAGGACTTAGGGATGTAGATCACCATTTTTACAATTTAGTCTTATAATATTGAATTTTAAGTACTACAAGTTACAAGTTGCTTTTTACAAATTAAAAAAAATCAAATTACTTTTTGAGATATAGCAGGTCAAATTGGACAACAACAATAGGTTCCTTTTGGGAGGGGAAAACTAGAACAGCAAAAAAAAGACTACTTCACTAAAAATCCATCTTCTTCTACGTTTTTGAGATGAATGCCACAAACTTACAGAATATGCTCCTTGCAATTTTTGAAAAATTGTGTAGGAAGAGAATTTAAACAAAAAAAAATAAATAATTTGTGACAAAAAAACAAAAAAAAAACTGTTTGTTTTTTGTTTATTTTTTGTTTATTTTATTTTTTTAATTTTAAAAACATTCTTTCTGAAAAAGTTTTAAAGTACTTTAAACAACATATCCTGAAAGTTTGAGGTATTTATCTCAAAAAATGTAAGAGAATATAGATTTATAGTGAAATAGTCTTTTTTTGCTATTTTAGTTTGCCCCTCCCAAAAGGAACCTATTGTTGCCTCCCACTTTGACCTGATATATCCAGGGTTGCAACACACTCAGGGAACTCAGGGAATCTCAGGGAATTTTCAAACTGTAGAAAATCTCAGGGAATCTCAGGGAAACTCAGGGAATTTTGGCATTTTTCTTTTAACTCAGGGAAACTCAGGGAAGTTTTGATTTTTTCTCTAAATTTCAGGGAAGTTTTTGAAAATCTCAGGGAAATTTTTTTCTAGATCTAGAATGAGGTTTAGTTAATCCAGTTTCAATATTTTGTTCAAAAGTAGTAATTTTTATTATTTAAGTGGTTATTTAGAATTTTTTTAGCCTTGCGGCTAGTTCTTCAATATTCTTAGTACTAACATTGTAGTTTTTTTTAAGTTTTATATTTGCTATAATAAAAAAATTAAAACAAGAATGACTGTTGGTTTGAACTTTTTAAGAAGGGCTGCTGTTTTAAATCCGGCATGTCTAATTGGAATGGGTGAAGACCGTTGTGTCAGAAACTTTACAAGGTTGGTCCAACAATTTGTCAGCATGAAGATACTAAAAGGAAAAGAGGGTGATGACAGCATTAATCAATACATTGATTTGTTAAGTTCTTCTAACACTCAAATACTTTTTGAAAATTTTCTTGAAAAAAGTCACAGTTTAGACACCTTTTATTTTGACACACTCGATATCCCAAGCAAGTATAAAGGTTTAACAAGAGTCCTTGAGGCTGTTTTTGTGCTTCACAATGGCCAGGCAAGTGTTAAACGGGGCTTTAGCTTAAATAAGGAAGTAATATCAACTAATATGGGAGAGATGACAATAAGGTCTCGAAGAATGATCAAAGATCATCTATATGCAAACAGTCTAGAACCAAGCACAGTTGAACTAAGTTCTGAATTGTTAAAATTTGTAAAATCTTCTAGGGTCCAATATTTGGCATATCTTGAGCAACAGCGCTTTGCTAAAAATGTTCCAAATAAAGGTGATGCTTTGAGCAAGTTAGGAGAACAAAAAAGTAAACTTACAAAGCAACTCAAATATTTGAATGAAGACTATGACAAATATACAGCAGATGCCAACAAACAGTCTGATTTAGAAGCAATGAAAGAATTATTAGCAAGAGGAATAGCTGCTAAGGACAACGCAAATAAACTTGAAAATAAAATTAAATCTATTGATTTAGAAATTGCATACTTAAAAAAATAGTATTAAGATTTTTTTATTATGTAATGTGAAATTGTTTTAAAATCAAAATTATGTTTTCAGTTATTTAAAATAGATTGTGTATGAACATCTAAAAGACATAAAAAAAATTTTAATTTTAGATTATTTTGTATCAGTTGTTAGGTATTAAGTTGTACTTTGATATGAGATATTTCTTTAGCTATTTCTTTAAACTTTCTTTTTGCAGGTTTTTTACAATAATGTTAAGCTTTTAAGTTTTATTTACTGCATTCAGAACAGTTGCTAGGAAAGACATACAAGTCATAATGAAGTTATTATGTATGCATTTAAGTGAGTTCTTCATGTGAAATTATTATTATAGTATAATTAAATTTTGTCAGTTAAAATGTCAAACAAATTAAACTTTATTCTTTTATGTAGAAAGTTAACTAACAAGTTTACACAAAGTTGTGCAAAAATTTAGTTTTTAATCTTTAATTGGTTTAAACCTTTTAAGTTTGAGTTTTTGAAAACAGTTTTTTTCATAAATTTAATGCAGAAGCATACACATACAACCTTCCTTTTATTATTAAAGAAGAAAAATGAGAATGAGGTATTAATAATTTGTGTTAGAAGAGAAAAATTTTTTTTTAAGATTTGAAAAGTACTCAGGGAAACTCAGGGAAATTTAAGGTTACTCAGGGAAATTTTTGGTCACTCAGGGAAGATTTTTTGGCTCAAAGAGTGGCAACCCTGTATATCTCAAAAATTGTTTTTTATTATTAAAATCAGTAAAAATCATCTTGTAGCTTAAAAACTCAATAAAATAAGATCAAAATGTGAAAAAGTGTTTAACTCCCCTATGCCCTTAATACTTTTATTACAACTTTGTTAGTACTGCTTGATTTTAAAAATAACTAAGTTAATTTTCCTACTGATTATACTGAATATCATGATTAAAACTTCAGTAACAGGTTTTATTCACTATTTTTTCATAAATGGACTAGACTATGCATGCTTGTTTTCTAAAATATTATCATTTTGTATAAACTTTACCTGAACACAGTAAGCTGAAAACGGATTAAAGCGGCCATTGGTTATAATAAAATAATTTTGCTGAAAAAAAAATTGTACAAAATGTTAAACATAGTTTGATTTCTTCGTTTTAAAATTGGTTTTGTTGTTTTTCTGCTTAAAGTATTTGAGAAGTTATGTAAGTTTAAATCCAACTATTTTTTGACTATACAGTTTGAAAACTACTCCGAATTCTTCATAGTTTTGACAAATTTTTTTTGCAGAATGTTAGAGAAAAATTTCTGTAAGACTAATTTAGAGAAACTTTTTTAGCATTTTTCTTAAACTTTGTTGAAATAGTATTGGTAAACACAATAAGTTATTTAAAAACTTAAAATTTTTAACTTAATTTTTTTTATTTGATATTTTTTCAAGAAAAAAGTGCAAATAGGCATCAGGATGTTGCTTGTATAAACCTAAAATTAGTTAATTTCCTAATGATAATTTATTTTGTAAAATTGTATATAGAATTTTTATCATATTTGCTAAAACATAAAAAATGAAGATATTTTAGCACCAAGCAGTTGAAATATTTATTCTCTTTTAGAAATACATTGTAATTACCATAAATACATCAATGAAATTTTCAAAAGATTATAAGTTTTAAATTGAGAAAATATACACTTTTTTTCAACTTTTCAAAGAATTCTGACATTTTTTAACACTAAACCAAAGAAAACAAAAAACCTAAAAAAAGCTTTTATATAAAAGTTTCTAAGGTATTTTTTAGCAGTTGATGTTGGCCTTAATTTTGACATAAATTTTAGGTTTTTTCAACTTATTTTTCTCTATTTAAAAAGTAAAAATTTGCTACATTTAAGCTTACATAATTTAATTTTATTCACTGGCCAATAGTGAGATATTTATATAACAATACTTTTATAATTTTTTTTACTGAGAGATTGTTTCTTCCAAAGTATGTTAAAGTCCACAGTTTTCATTTAATAAAAATGTTTAATATTGAAGAATAATATACTACACGTACATGTTTTGCATATGAAAGCAATTTAAATCTAACTAAATTCTATTCGTACATTTTATAATCATTAAAAATATTATCAGTAAACATCCAATTATTTCTAGTAATCTATTAAGTTTGATAAAGTGTATTTTGTATTTGTATCAAAGTTGTTTTTTATTTTTTATTTAATTTTTTTATTAAAATATTTGTACAAATTGATTAATTTTTAATGTTTTATACTTGAATAAATTTTATAGCTTTCTATTTTTAATGATATTTTTGGTTTAGTATTAATGTGTTTATTCTAGTTCAACCTATTTAAAAAAAGCTTTTTTGACTTAACAGGAATTCATATCACTTGAAGCACATTTTAGTAAAGCCAATCGCAAAAAGTTGGTTAAGATTTCAAGAGACTGTTCCAATTTGATAGTTGTTCCAGGAGCACTCATCTCTTTAAGTTAGTTTTTTTTTAATATTTCATTTATTCTAAATAACTCATCAGTGTTTGTAATTTATCTATTTATTATTTTTAGACCATCTTCCTTAATTAAAAAGATACTTTGGTCTTTAAGTTAGTTAAAAAAAAAAGCTTTTACCTTTCAAATTTTTTTTTTCAACTTAATAAAAGTATGATTCCAATTTTTCCACTTCATAATACTTATATTGTTTTCCTAACTCTTCGTTTTAAAATGTATAATAATATTATATTTAACTACAATGGATTTTCAAATATTTAAAAATTTATTTTTGAGTGATAAACAAGTTTTTGAAATTCTAATTTCTGTAAAAAGTTTCAAATACAAACATATGTAAAACAAAGCTTTTGTAGTAATATTTTAAAAGTTTTAACTAATTTACACAACCTTTTATATGTTCTTAACAAATAATAAGCAAAAAACCTTGAATTTGTTTTTTTATTTTTTTTTGCAATTAAGAAAAACATAAAATATATCAATTAAACTTAGATATAAATTTACTAAAATGCAAAAAAAAAAATCAACAAATTTTAAAACTTTTGTATAAATTTTTTTATTTTTATTAGAATGCTAATCCAAGTTTAAGTAAACATTAGAGATTGAAAATACTCAAAATGCTTTATTTTCTGTTATAATTTGCTCTTGTTTTGTGGCATGTAATACAACTTTCTGATCAAAAGAACTGTAATTTTTATTTTTAGTTAACTTTAATATTACTTCATGAATACTGTATCGGTTGAATTGAAGTTTAATAGATGCTAAAGAATTTTGAAAAAATGTATAGCTTGATCTTACTTTGTAGATTTTTAAACAAATTATATGTTGTTTATTTAAATTATTTAACTAATTTTAAATATAGCTGTTTAAAGTTAAGAGCACATTTAATTTTAAAAATTTTTAACAAATGTTAAATTTACAATGATAGACAATAAAATGACTTAGATAATTGTTTGAACTAAAAGAAAAAAAATTAAATTGGTTTTATATATGTTTTGTAACTATAAATATATGAATTTTTGTTATATACTAAGTATTTCATTTCCTAATTGTTTGCAATTTTAATTATAATACATTAAAAATAACATACTTCACTCCTAGGGTAACTTGAAGTAATTTGTTCTAAATGTTTTTTCAGGTAAACTTTAAAAAAATATTTTTTTTTAACCTTTTTAACTTTTAATTAGTTCAGTACATATTTATTATTTTATTACCAACAGTTTTATGTAACAAATTTTGCACTTAATTAAATTTAGTTGTGTTCTAATTGTACACAAAATGTTGTTCTTGTGTTTTTTGAAGATATAGAACTAATAGTTTCAAAACAACTTAAGTAATTATATAAACTACTTCTTTTTTAATTAAAGTGTGTTCAAAAAAATATTTTTTTGTATTATTAGATCTTATAAATTTATTTAGTTTTGAACAAAAAAATAATTTTTTGGTTATTATTTATAGTCATGTTTATTAAAAGATCAAACATTTTAAAAATTATATACTGTAGCAGTTAACTTTTTAAAGTGATGTATGTTAAAAGATTGATAGTTTCAATAAAAAATTCCTCCTTGTATGGTTTTTTTTACATTTTGGTGTTATTTTTTAGACAGAAAAATTAATTAAGTGGCTTAAAAATAAAAAACAGTTACTGTTTAAAGCAATTTGTTTTAATTGCTTTGGAGTTTCTTTATGTTTTAAGCCAACTTTACAATCTACAATGTTATTACTGATGTTTTTTCTACTTATTTTTTATTAGTTAAGAATTTATTTAGTTTTAGTCTATTTAAACTATTTTTTACATTAAATGTAAAATTTTACTAACTTAGTATACAAACTTTTTTTAAAATTTTAGAAATAGTAAACAGTTTTTTATTCAGTGTTTCAACTTATGAATTTTTGATTTTGTTAAAACTTATTTGTCTTGTTGATTTCTGATTTACTAGTTTTTTAGAAATGCTTAAACAAATCAGTTGTATAAACCAAGCTTATGTAACATTTTAAAATATTTTTTAATTCATATTGTATTTTTATTAAACCTCTATTTTCCTTCAGATGTTTAAAATAATTGAATGTTTAAAACTAAGTTAAATTTTTACCTCGTACCTTGGAAGTTTTGTTTTTAATAGAATATTTTGATATTTAGTAGTTTTGATCTTAAAATGCTTTTTAAGCTGTATCTTTCTATTAATTTTCTTCATACTAAATTTAAAGTTATTCATAATTTTTTTATCATAAAAGCTTTTATAGAAATGAAATTTTGAAACTACAAATGTAAGCTCTACTTTTTATGTGAAAACTACCTTTTAGAAAAAATAGTGTAGAAATTTTTTTAAATCTAGTTGATTAGTCTTTTTAATTTCACAGTAGATTATTTGATGTTTTTTGACCTTTTTCGTATTAATTTTTCAAATAAATACCTAAAATAATGACATAAAACATTTAGTTATGAAGCTTAAATAGTATTACCTATTATTTTTATGGTTTAGTTTTAAGAAGTACCAATAGAAGCAATTTAATTCTAATAGCTTTAATCCATTTGTTTTTCATTATTATGATGAACAAAAAAGATTAAAAGACCAGCTTAAAATTTAAAATAAATTCTTCTAGGTGTTTTATATTGTAAAATTAGTTTTACTGTTTATAAGATGTGATTTTTAGTTATGTAAATAGTTTTGCAGGATTTTAGACAGTGAACTATTACAATTTCTGCAATTAATATTTCTGCAATTACTTTGATTTGTTTTTATTATTTGTTTTTTTTTATATGTTAACTATGATAGAGCTTTAGTTTTTAATATATTTTTTTAGCTAGTTTATTGCAAGTTTTTTCAACAAGTTACTTAATATATTTCAAGTATTGGAAAAAATACTTAAATTAGCTACAAAAATTATACTAGCTACTTTAAGCTAATGAATTTTTTACATCTAAAAGTTTTCTGTATCCTAAAGGTAAATGTACTGAATTTGTATACGTCCAATTATTAGAAAAGCTATCTTTTTTTTTAAGTTTATCCAAAAATTCTGTTCACTGTAGGAATATATACAAACTAAATAAATAAAGATTTTTTTGTTAATAAAATTTATTATAAAACTGATAAATAACCTTTTCATTAAGTACACTTGCTAAATTTCACTTTGTATTCAAAATAAAAGTCTAAAACTATATAAATATTACAGTTCGATAATAAATTATTGTATTTTTTAAAATACTCTACTAATAATAAGAAAAAAAAGCTTTTATCCACTATTATCGTTAAAATTTAAACCAAAATTTATTACAAAAAGGTTACATATTTTGAAGTTACTGTAAATTATAAAAAAATCATTGTCTAAAAATTAAGTACCATTTCATTTACATATTTTTAAAAGAATCGTTTTTTAATAAAAATAAAAAAACAATCTTATAATTTGCTTTTTTTCAAAAAAAAAGTGTTTATTACTGCTATTTTGAGACTGAATTTACAGAAATATATAATTAAAGTTCTTAATCAAGAAATGATTTCTTTGATTAGAACATTTAGTACATTTAAAAATTTTTTGTTTTGTTTTTCTTTAATTTTATAATGTTTTATACATTTATTTAAATAAATTAGAAAAAAAAACTCATTAATAATAATATTTTTAAGCAAATATTAAACTTAAATTTTTTTAACTTAAAATTGAAAAAGTTATATACTAAGCAATTTTTTTTAATTCTAAATCCAAAATTAAACAGCAGTGCGAACTCAATATTTGCAAATTTAACCGACTGTGCCAACTCAAAAAACTCAAACCTAACTTATAGACTTCTGCATTTGAAAATAATTTTAAGTATGAGCAAAAAACTGTGAGCAACTTTAAATACCGGAATTTGTACTTTTAGTTTGCAAGAATTATTCTTTTAGTATTTTAGTCTAAAGAAGTTAATTTCAGTAAACTGAAAGTTAATAAGAATAGCACTATAGTATAGTGTTTTATTTGTAGACTAATTCATTTACTGAAATTCAAAGAAAGCCAAACTTAGCTCTTGGGCGATACTTAACGGTTAAAAATTTATATATGTCAATTTTCCTATAGAAGTTGAATGAGGGCAAAAATAGCAGAAAAATTCTGGCAACTATGCTTGATGTTCTCAGCTTTAAACATCCCATTTTACGCTGGTTTACAAAAAAATAAAGCTAGTTTAAATTGAAATTAAAAATTATATGAGTCTAAATTATCGTTTCAAAAGAAGCACTACTCTAAAATCTTAGTAATAAAGTTTATACACTAAAGTATTATAAATATTTATTAAATAACTTAAAAAAATTTTTGGAAGTAAGCTTCAATAAAGTAAAATATGGACTTGGTTTTCTTTTAAAAATGTGAGCGTATATAATTTAAAATACGCAAATAAGTTCTTTATATTCAAGATAACAAAACTTAGCTGTATTTAAGTTTCTAGCGTAATTTCTTTTCTTAAAAAAGATAACAAATACAACCGGGTTTTAGAAAAACGTTATTACTTTATACAAGAACGTGCGTAAATTAGATTTTTTATTTATTATTTAAACTGTAAACTAAACTACTTCAAAAGTAATTGTCAATATTTGGTATCTTAAAAACGGTAACCTTAGATTTTTAAGTTTTAAAAAGGCAAATGTTTGAAGTGTTATGTCGTAAGATTTTGATATTTAAAGCTTTTTATAACGTTAAAATTACTTAATTTTTATTTGGTAACTAATATCCAGCTGTATTACATGGTTAGTTTATGGTTAATTTTTTCTTAATTTTTATGAGACTTGGTATGTGTGTATCAAACTTATCAAAACAATTTTTTTCTTTTTTATGTATTTGAACTTATACTTAAACAACTGTAGTTAAAAAAAAAGTTGTTAACTACTAGAATATTTTGTTATTAATATTATTCTTTTAAAGTATTTAAATTTAAACTCACATCTAGTAGAAACTACATTTAGTAAAATTTAAGAAGACTATCTATCTACTAAAATACTATCTATATCTAATAAAAAACAACTTTGTTATTCTTAAATAATGCTATATTGCTTAAAATTTAGTTAAAAGTAAACAAAAATTTTAATAAGTAAAACTAAAACCTTAAGCCTAAATCTATTTAATTTTCTAAATTAAACAGTTTTATATCTATAAGTTACATAAAAATTATCACCGACTAGTTATTAAACAATTAAGTTAAGTGTTACTTAAATTAGATGTTTACGGAAATACAAGTTTCTTAAGTTTATTTATTATATTTTAAATTTTGCGCTTACAGGAAGCAAAAGTTCAGAACTAAATTTAGCTGTTTTGGTTTCTTTAAAATATTACAGCTACATTAAAAAATTGAAAATTTTATGTCTCTTTTGGTTTTTATAATGTATAATTAAAATGTTTAGTTAGTTTTTTTTTTATAGCAAGCGTTAACTAAGTTTAACATCTTATCTTTGTAATTTATTCTTTAAAGTATAAAACAGAACAGAATTATATGACAATAAAAACTTAGCTATATATAAATCTGCTTATAACTTGCATTTAAATTATTTTATGTAAAAATAAAAGTATAACTATTAGATTAAATCAAAACAACAATTTTAGATGAAACTTACTATTAGATATTTTTCTTCATACGTGTAAAATATTAGTAACTCTGAATAATTAATAAATATGATAACAATACAAGTTGTTCAAAGTAAAAATCTTAAAACTACTAATAAAATAAAACACAAAACAACCTGATTTGTCAGTGTCTGCTTAACATTTGGCTACTTTGAGAAGTAAAATATAATGTGAACGGTTTTCGATGTATACCTGTGTTTAAAGTCACCTGATTTACTTAAAAACCTTTAGGCATCTTTTCTGTTCCTTTTGTTATTCAAACTTCACGCGACTTGTTTTTAAAATCATTGTCAGTATATAAATAGAAATTTATGGTAAAACAAATGAAAATTTTTCGAACTATGATGTACATGCATGTATTGTTCGATGTATGAAACAAAAAATAAAACTTTTGAAAACTTTAAAATACATATGTGGGCTTAACTTTAAGTTTTTTTTTAATTATATGTTGTAAAAATTTTAGCTTTTAGAAGTACAAACTTTAATTTAATAACTGTCACTGTTATTTTTATTTTGTTTTATTTAACTAAGTTAGTTAAGGTTTTGACAATAAAAAACAACAAACTCTTTAAAATTCAAACAAAAAAAGAAGTAATAATGAGTATAAATCATATAACCTAAAAATTGTTTCAACCAAAAAAATACAAATTTTATATAGTTCCCGTATTATTGACTTTAGAATATCATAACCTCTAATTGCCTTTTTTTGTATTTATTTTGTAAATAGGTAATGAATATTTATAACTAAGAACTATGTAAAAATATTCAAACAGAAAAAAAAGTGTTTGTTGTTAACAAGCCCGTTTATTGAATTACTTAATATTCATAGTATATCTAGACGACAAGATAAAGTTTAATAAAAAGTTTGGCAATAGTTTAACGAACCTATATATTGTTTAAGAATTAATAATAAAATCCCTTTTAACCAGTTATTGTAGCAATGACGGCTGTTTCAATGGATGTTTAGATAAAACCATTACTCCTCAAGTAATTTTACAATAATAATAAAATGAAAAATTTTATCATCTTGATGCTAAAGTAATATTTGTAAACTATAAAAAAGCTGATTACAAAAATAAAACTTTTGGTCAAAATAACACAAGCCGAAAATTACCAGTATTATTCGGCCAGCGATACATCTACAAATTTAAAAATATTATATTTTTATAGTTTTACACGATTACCTACTATTGTTTAGTTTTATAGCTATGCACTAAAACATAAACAATACTTTTTTAATTCAAGTTTAGATGAATACTGTTGAGTTAATTGTATAAATGGAATTTTGTCAATCTAATTATTAAAATAGTAGTTGATTTTTGTTTAGTAGGTGTTTTGTTAGCATTAGTTTACCTAAACAACACAACCTACAAAAAAACTTGCCTATTAACTTACTTACAGAAAATGCTGGCCAATGTTATAAACTATACTTAAACTAAAATTTTACGGTACAATAACATTAAAATGTAAATTAGTTTTCGAGAAATACTTTTTTAGCCAGTGGACAAAAGTAGAAGTTTATAAGAGACGAAATTCTTGAATATTTTAAAGTAACTTCCTAACTTATTTAAAAAAAAAATCGTTTTTATAAACTCATAACAAGCCAATAAGTAATCCATAGAAAACTTCTAGATTAAATTAATGAGAGAATTAAATATTTAAAACATTTTTTTTTTAATTTTTCAATAAATTATAACTCTTATCAAAATTAACCTCTTAAGTTTTGAAATTTATTTAGAAATCTAGACAAACTCAACATTTTCTATTTTTCTGACACGATTATATTCGACAATTTATTTCTTTTTCGCTTATCAATTTGATATAGTATGTAAAAATTGATAAAAGAAAAGTTATTCAATAAATATGAACTTACAGTTATGCAAAACTTAAAATCAGTGTTACTATTAAGACATGTTTTTAATAAACCAATATTTAAAACAAAACTACTTAATCTACATAACATACAACTTAATTTGATTTTAAGTACTATAAAAAATAAATTCAAACAAATTTTCTATTGTATTTAATTTTTAATATCTGAAATTAACGTTGAAAATATCTTTAACCAATAAAAACTTAATTTTTGTCTTACAGAAACAAACAAAAAGATTATATTTTAGATAGTAAAGTTTATCTACCTAGACTGCAGCTGTATATTCAATTTCAATTTCCTTCTAACGATAGTAATTTAAAACAAACAGTGATGAAACATCATTTAAGTTTTGTTTTCTTTTGTTTGGATTAAAGTTTTGATCAAAATTTGTTTAACTTTTTATTTTGAACTTTTTATATAGATAAAAATTTATCGTATTTTTAGATAAAGTATTTACTGATTTTTATTGTTTTATTTTTGTTTATTAGAGTATTTATGAAAAAAACTCAAATTTATCATTTTTATAACAAAAACTTTTAACCCATTTTGTTTAGAACAAAAAAAGACTAAACTGATATGTTTTGTACTTTTTCCTTGCATTACATTTACCTTTTCCAAGTGATAGTTTTAATTACTGAATATTTTGATACGACTTTATTTTAATACTACATAGCTTTGTACAGCGCAAGCAATCAAATAACTTTTTTTTTCTTTTTTTTCGTTAAAATTTTTATGTTCATAATATTAATTATAATAATTAGACATACTTTAAGTTTTACGTTTTTATAAACAGCTATAATTTTACAAGTGTTGATTAAATGAAGTAAACTAAATTTATATTTATAGTTCAGAAAGAAAGATAATTTTCTAAAAAGAGTTCAATTCACTTAAATGACAAGTTTTAGATCAGAAAAAGTTGTAAAAATTTGTCACAAAGGTAAGTTGCTATATTTTGAGCAAAAATAAAGCTTAATTGTTAATAAACGTATAATGCTTAAATTTAACTAATAAAATAATTTGAATTAGTTTAGAAATTAACTTTACAGTATACAAAAGAATATATGATGCTATTTTTCAAAGTTTAAAAGTTATTCAGTTTTTATGAATAGCATTTTTATCGTTTGTGTAATCTATCATTTTCAGGTATTATGGAAAACAATTATAATTTATTCTTTACTTTTAATTTAAAATACATTTTCATGCAAAAAATTGTGTAAAACAAATAAAAAAAGACAGTAAAGTTATTACAACAAATTACTTCTTATAACTTTAAAATTTTAATACTTAAGCTATGCTATCTACTTAAAAAAGTTATTAGAATTTCTTACTAAAATAGATTATGTATAAATATTCATGTATACTTTTTTTAAAACTTTATAGTACTATGCAAAACAATAAACTGAGATATTAAACTATAAAAAGCAGTTTTTGAAGTAACTTTAAAACATCTTAAAACTTAAATTTATAAAATTTAAAAAAAAAAGCTTTTTTAAATTTTAGTTAGTTTTTTAAAGTTTCATTATTAATTTAATAAAATTTTAACAACTTTTAATGCTAAAATGGGATTTTTAGGTGTTTTGTTTTTATTACATTATAGAACAGGAAGTTTTATAGTTTAGTTTACCTAATTTTTCATGAAAAACTGGTGATATATATTGTACAGATTTGTATAACTTAAAATTTCATATTAATAACATCAATAGATGTAATAACATAAGTAATCATTTCAAACATAATTAAAATAGTATAAACATATTAAAGAATGTAGTAATTCTGTGTTTAAACTTAAACGGTCTAAAAGAGAGTAAATAAAGCTAATAATAGTTTTAAAGTAAGTCTAATTAGCTTCGGTTACTACAAAAATCATATGTTTTTTGTTTTAAATATGATTTCTTACTTTATTTTCCTGTTTAAGCCTTCAAAGTCCATTTTCAAGTAAGATGAAAAGTAATTAGCTTTTTTTTTTTCTTGCTAAAGTTTTTTACTAAATACACAGTGTAAAGGTAAGACCTATTATATTACTTGTTTTTAATATTTTTATACGTTTTTTATTAGATATTTTATTAAACATTTTTTTTTACAGATTATTGTTTATTGTTCCTTTGAAGCTTTTCTTATTTTTAATCATTGTTTTTTTTAGTAATAAGTACAGCGGTTCTATATTTTTAGTTACGCTTTTCGTTTATCAAAATTATAGTTTATAGTTTTTACGTATTTTGATATTAACAGTTTACATAAGTTTAACTTAAGCATATCAGAGCAGATGAAAATTTAATGTTGACTTACTTTTAGCCAAAAAATTTATGTAAAAAGTTTAAATTAAAAAAACATATATATACTTTAAGCTTTAGCACTATTTTACTAGCTCTATATTTACCCAACCACAAAAACTGAACCAACATAAAAATAAAACAATGGATATTTTGCAAATAGTCACAGCCGGACCGGGTGAGAAAATCGAATCCTTCGAGGAAAAACTGAAGAAAATAAAAGTTGATAAAAAACAAGGTGAATCAAGTAGTGATGAAGAAATGAACTCGCGGAGTAATATTCACTTGTCGTACGCTAAGTTACCAAACTCAAACCGACCTTACAAAGATGAAAATGGCCTGCCGATTATTTTGAACGATGACAATTGCTACAGGTTATATTCTGCACATGACTAAAATTATTGCAATAATTGATTGTAAAAATTGAAATAACTGTTAAAAAAATGAAACAAGTAAGCTAAACTAAGAAAAAAAAACTAAACAATGTATGTAAAGAAAACGGCTAAAAACAAAACCATATTATAGTAATCCTGAAACTTTTAAACTTGGTGTTTTTTCATATGACTGGAACTTTAATGTTTAATCATAGACCAACATGTCAAATCAAAATGCATTTCCAAGATTTTTAAATAATTTGCAATTATATTTTATAAGTTTGTAAAAAAAATTAGACAGTAGCTTGTTTTTGAGAGCGTTTTGTTTGCCATACATTTACAAGAGATTTTCAAACTAATTTTTGTCTTAATAACTTTTTATTTTTATTTTAGGTTGCAACACATTAGTTCTGAAATGGCGAGACAATGTATTGAAAGATACCTGCAAAAATTGTTCGGTTACAAAATAAATTTGAATAAAAGTTTAGAAATCATAACAACTGAACCTGCATACATAACTAAAGTAAGATTGAAACTGTTTATATCTAAATAAAATTTAAGATATAACAAGAATAAAAAAGTATATACACAATTAATAAAAAATATCACAAGTTACGACGCAAAACCTATCTATTGCTCTCTATCTCTTTTTTTTTGATATATCAAAACAACAACTAAATATTCTGTAAATGTACTACTATTTGTGAGTAAAGCTGTAAACAGATTAGCATTTTTAAATGTGTAAAGAGTTTGATGTTGTCGTAAAAATTAAAACCAATTAGATGTGAAACAACTTCAAACTCGAATATCCTAATTTTTGTAAAAGTATAGTATTTTTCAAGTTTTTATTAGAATAATGAACTTACACTAGCTATATCAACATTAACTATTAAATTTAAAGCTAAGGTAGAGCTAAAAATTCTTGTAACTGTGTTTTTTTCAACAAAATGTAAGTTATTATTAGTGTAAACTGCTTATAGTCTTAGTTTAACAAGGTATATTTAAAGCTTCAAATACTAATAAATAATAAATAATCTGTTGTATATATTTATACGTGTAAATGTTTATACTTTTATATTTAAAAATACGTACATATCTTTGATTAAGTATTGTTAGGGTTTAAAATAAAATGTTTTAAAAATGTTTTTTTAACTATAAAATATTAAGCTTAAACTTAAACCTCAAACAGACAGCAACAGAATACAATACAAAAATGATAGAGTTGACAAGAGCTTTCAAACCAATGAAGCCAAATAACATGAAAGATGGCATAAAATTTGCCCAAAATAGAAAAAGATCGAAATTTATAATTAATAAAAACTTGATAAACGAAAAAGAAGAAGTGGTAAAAGCTTTGTTGAAAGCTAAAAAAGGCCTTAATATTGTGGATAGAAGCTTAAAGTTTGTCGACTGTGTAAAGTTGGTCTAAGTTTTAAAGTTTGTTCTTTCTGCCTAAAAACTTTATTTTCAGCAACTTTTGTGACGAAACCAGACTAACTTAAATTATTGAAATGGTTTTACACTTTTGTCTAATGCAATGCGTATTTATTTAGTTTTTGTAACTTAGTTCTTATCTTTAAATTGATAAACCCTCTTTTATTATGTATAAGTCTGTTGTTTTATAATCAGGTGTCAAGGTTTTGGATTTGAAAGGTGTCAAACTTGCGACTTTAACATTGCAAATATATGCACGAATTGCATTCAGCTTATTTACAAGGTTGGTTCAATATTTTATAGTTTAAATAAAAGGTTCTACATCTTTCTTAAATTCGTTCAATTAGAACTAAGTTTTTTAGTGAACGCGAACTATGTCAAAAATAGTATTTTTTATTTTTAGACAATTATGTTTACTTTATCACTCAGTTATTAAAAAAAATGGAAACAAGCAAAAATTAGTTAACATCATAATAAATGAGTTTAAATACTACTAAGATAAAAGATAATAAGTCTTTACAATGTTGATATGGGTTTAAATAAAACTTTATAATGGTTATAAACTGTGATTTAAAATACTAGTTTTCTCTTTTTCAAACCAAAGTTGTATTACGTAATAAAGTCTTTACTTTTAGCATTTAGATAATGTAAAAGAAATTAACTATTTTTATAACAGCCTACTAGAGAAAAAGATTGCCATCTGAATGAGTGTCACCTGAGAGCTAACAAGTATGAAGTTTTATGAAAAAAATTAGTCAAATTTTTAGTTTAAAAATCTATACTTTCAAATGTAATGATTTAACGATCACAATATTTAAAAATTATTCTGAAAAGAAAAATGTTTGATATAGAGATAGACTAACTTTAAAATATTTTTTTTGACCGTAACATATTTTAATTTTAAAGTTTTTAAAACAAGCACAAACTTTAATTTTCGTTTAACTTGAATAATATGATAACAAAATTTTTATTCAAATAACTTGAATATTTAAGTTTTTGAGTGAAATATTCAATTAACCACTTTAAATTCTAATAATATAAACAAATATATAAGTTTATATTTATTTAAATGAAATAATTTAGGGAATGTGTTTATGGCTACGGTCATAAGTTTTGTAAAAGTTGCCTCGGAAAAGGAAAAGTTTTTCAGTTTGCGTCAGTTAGAGCTGAAGTGTGAGTTTGAATAAAGTTTTTATTAGTTTTAATTTCTTGTGTATGTCATTAATGTAGTATGTATATTTTGTTTTTTTTTCAATTTTTTTTTGTTTCTTAGTTTGTCTATTTAAGTATCTATAAATAATAAAATAAGGTACTGTTATTTACTTTACATAAAACACGTTTAACTAACAACATAGTCTAAATCTTTCACTAATAAATTATCAAAAAATGTCTCTAAAATAATTTAACCTCGATGTTAACAAAGTTTGATTATTAATTGAGAAAGTTGTATGCTAAAGCCTTTCTTTTTACATATAAATTTCTAATTTTTCTCTTAATATTTTAGTAATACAAAAACTTGGTCTTCATTACACATTAAAACCTAAAACAAAAACTTTTCAACAAAAATTCAGCTTGAGTCAAAATTTCGACTAATCTGGTTTATTATGCGACTAACTGTAAATTTCTATAATTTGAAAACAAACGTATCAACATAAAAATATAACTCTTACTAATTAAACTTTTCATTGGCTTTATAAGAGTTTTTAGTAAACACTATTTCTGTACATAAAGCTTATATTCTCTATTAGCAGTGATCAAACTTCTAAAAAGGAATGCAAACCTTCAGACATTTTACTGGCAGACGATAAGTTCAAAGTTCGAAATATCGAAAAAAGAGGTCTTTTGCAAGGAGTTAAAATGAAAACAGAAATCATTGAGAGTGAAGTTCCTGATAAATTCTTTGTTCCTGGACACAAAACTAAATTCTTTTTGAAATATCAGGTCAATAAGTTTTAAAAAATTGAAATAACAGTAACACTTTAACATTGTTAAAAACTAAAAACAATTAAAAACAAAGATTTTGTTTATAAAATGTTTTGTACGTATATAAAATTTGTATAGTTCTACTTATATGTTTATTTAATTTAAGTTTTAAAGTAAAAAGTTAAATAGGCAATTTTTCTAGCTTAATTAAAAAAATATACCTTATTAGCAAAAACTAAAAACGTTTATTATCAATATTATCATACTATTTAGGTAAAATTTAAAGTAAAAAGAAATCTTAAATTAACCGAAAACGTTTCATTAGTTGAAAGTTACCAGTCATGTATTTAAACCAAAAATTAAGCCTAACAAAAGTTCTTCACTTAAAACGTCATTTGATATGATTTTGGTTAAAAATGTTAACTTCAAGTATTTTTAAAAGGTACTATTGCACAAGTTCAGTATAATATCTAAACTATTGCATATAGTTTTGCTTATTAGTTTTCAGCTTTTTAGAGAAATGCACTAAACGAAATAAACCTTTATAGATTGCGTTTGTTAATGGTTTTAGACAAAAGCGGAAGTATCAAAATTTCATTGCTAATTAATTTAAAATAAGTTTTACAAACAAACTCTGTTTATATTTATATTTTCTTAAAGATATAACTGCTAACTGAAAAATATAAACACAATAAATGCATGAAATTCAAACTAAAAAACGCGCTAAAATTTAATAAGTTTTTTTTGGGTCGGCTGCAGTTGTAAATTTTTGAAAATGCTTTCATTCACAAAAAGTTTTGCAAATTTATGCAAATGAAGTGAATTGATAATAGAGCAAAGTTTAAAAAACATTCATAACCTTATCCCTAACCCACCTTACCCAAATATATAAAAAATAGACCAAAAAGTATTTTTATCATTTAAAACTTAAAATAAAAATAAGTAAAATATTAGCCAATCAGAAATAACCTCAGAACTGCAGCCGACGAATTGTTTTCTTCAAATTTCTAATCAGAATAAGTATATTATACACAAGCAAATAGTGAATCGTATTATGACGTCACCAAACTTCCAGGTTGTAGAGGTCGAGCTGATTCGAGTGCAAATTGTCTACATTAGGTGGAAGAAGCAAGTGTGCAAGCTCTACATTATTGGGAGAAATAACCACGTGATTTCATTAGAACCAATCAAAAGAAGGGGAAATTGTGTTGATAGCGATTGATTTTTTTAATACTTCTACAATTTTATATTTCTTGATGTGTTATACTGTTGTGGTTTAAAAAACCGTTTAAGTTTATTCTATGTATACAGACTGAATAACTAGAAGTATGACCCAGTACAAAACTAAAACTATAGTTGTTTTATTCCTTACTCTTGTGTTATGCTATTCATCTTTACATAAATTGTTTTAGTTTAAACAATGCATGAAGCTTGTGTTACACTTCAACTTTAAACCAACACTTTATTTCTACTTTAAACATTTCTTTAAAAATGTGATTTGAAAGAATTACTATTAAAATTTTTATATTAAGTATGCTTGCTTTCAGTACAAGAAATAATTGTATCCCTACATTTATAAACTTTTTAAATTAAACCAGTTTACTAAATCATTTAAGAATGTATAATCATTTCTAGTAATAAACAGTTGTGAGGTTTAAAGCCTACTACAATCATTTATTTTGAATCTTCATAAAATGTAAGAAACATCATTACCAAACGAAGAAAAAATGTTACAAAGCTCCAAAAGCTCTAAAATAATTCAAGTATCGGATAGTATATAAATTTTCAGATGTTATATTATAACTGTTATTAGCAACTAATTCCAAGCTTTTTTTTGAAATCAACAAGTTAAAAACAATATATAGTTTACTGATTTAGTTTCTAATAGCTTTTATACCCACTTTGCTACTTATGAAAGGCCTTAGAAATAAAAATTTCCTTTAAAGATTTATTTTCAACAAAGTTTTCAGAAAAAAACTTATATAGTTTTAGTTAGTATGTTCAATTAGGCTCAACTAGTTGAGGCATATACTTTTAATGTTTATATAGGAGCAGTAGCGTTTATCACTTTTCTTCACATGAGAAACATTTAGTTGCCGAAAAATGAAACTTTGTGTAAATGTGATTACATTGACTAAAATAATCGTACTAACTGTGCAAGACTTAAACGGTTAATTTTCTTTTGAACAACCCGTTGGAACTTTCCGTTGCAGCACAACACACCTAACTATTGAATGATAATTTTTTTGTGTCTTAAGTGATATTAATGGTCGTTTGAACTTCTGATTCAGACGATGACCTGGAAAAGATGACACTTTTGTAATCGCCCACTTGGCATAAATTTAGAAGACAATTACCCCTCTGCTGTATGTTGCCATTTTACTAGTTAATAACAATTTTTTTTAGCCTCCCCACTTGTTATTGCCTCTTAATACCGGAAATAGCTTCCTAGCGGAATATATAGCCCACTTTGGGAAAAATTGTTGTGGAAAATAGATCTTGTCAGTGATATTTTTTGAAATGTGTTTGTTAAAAATTTAGTAAAACTCATCTTAAACGGTAGTTTTAAAAAGTTTTAAGTAACTTGAAAAGAAGAATTGGTATATTTTTGCAAAAAGTTAAAACTGCGTAGCTTTAAGACAAGAAACTTTTTGTAAAGTTCATTGATTATATTAATAAATTGTATTAAAAAATCTAACTTTTTTTATTTTGCAGTTTTATAAAGCTTTAAAAAGGTAAGTAAACAGAAAAAGTAACATAAGCTATTTTTAGTTCTTGTTCAACAATCAGTAGCCTAATTTTACTTAAAATTTTAATGGCAAAGTGCCCTAAACAATTTTGTATTTATCTACTTCAAGAGGTTTAGATAGACCGCATAACAATATCCAGCAACCTTTAACTCAAAATTAGTAACTATGTTTCTAAGTACATAACTTCCAACATGAATACAGTTCAATTGCCCACTGTGTCACATTGCTTTATACAAAAAAGCTGTCACAATGAAGCTTTTTATAGATTGTCTTTTCTAGTACTATATTTTTCTACACAGTTTGAAGTACAAAACTAATTATTATCTAAGTGCAAAATAAAACTTGGATGTAAAGCACAGTATTTCAGAAAAATAAAAATACTTTAACTACATATACACTACACCGGGGTTTTTATAGTGCTTAATATTTGTCTGAAATATGTCTTTCTAAAAGTTCAGGCTTCTAAATTTGTCCATACTAACATCAGAGTAGACTTTTTATAAAAACATAAAAAAGATAGCTTTGTGCATGAAAGTTAGTTTTGATAACGACCCTAAAAACCTGGCACTTGACTCTCTTTTAAATTACTTTTAGGTTTTTATATATTGTTTATTAGAGTCTTACAATTATTTAAAATTTTAATTTTTTTGGTTTGTTTTTACAGAATAGACTCATAAACACGAAAGTTCACGTAGTGTATAGTTCTTTTTTTTTTTAATTAAAAAATGTTCTGTAAAATTTTGTGCATTACTCTTGAAATAAAACAAGCCAGAAATTTACAGTACAAACAGCTATATTTATAATTGTTACTGTTGACCTTACTTTTAGTTTTTATAAACTAAAACCAATTTATACGTACCATTCTTACTTTAGAGAACATCTTCAGAGTGAAACGTTAAGATATTAACAATGTGTAGGACATGATAAGCGAAAGTTTAATTTGTACACCAGGACTTTAGACCAAATGCTTTGAGCACTTTTTTTTTGTCGTTCAATAAACAATGTATGTATATATTTGTATTTCTGAGTCTGCTTTCATAAAACTTACAACATTTAAATAAGTGTAAGACTTTAGTGAATAAGTTTTATTGACAATAACACTAAACAATTTCGTTTATAAATTTAAACGCATGTTTTTTAGAACTGTTCACATGCAAAACTTAGTCATAAAAATACTTTAAAACTAAAGTTTTTTTGTAATATTTTTTTTTAATTTTACCAAAAACTTTTTTTATTGTGTCCTAAAAAATATCATTTCTGAAATAAACTTACACGTTTTTAAGTTTCTATAAACTAACGGATATTTTTACATATTATTTTTTTTAATTTTTATATTACAGCAATTTAAAACACACTGCTTGCAAAAACTTGGCTTTACAAAGAATAACAAGTAATAAAGGCAAGTTCGCAATGCAGAAGTACTATTATATGAAAGAATAAAGTGTAACAATTGTAAATACATGAAATTTAAATATATTTGCCTACTTAAGTCCGCAAAAAAAAAGAGTCTAAGCTATGTCTTCTTAATTTGTATATAAGGCATAGGACATAAAAACTCTATATTATCTTTTCAAAGTTAGTTAAAATTAAAAATAAATATAAGTTCTTATAATAAGTAGCAATAGATCTTTTAATTCCTTTTACTTAATCATGTAGTACAGAGTCACAAAATACTATTACAACTAAATAAGACAAGTTAAACAAAGAAAATTACGAAAAAATTAGAAACATTAAATGGTCAATAAAGCAGGTTTTGTATACAGCTATTAATTTTTCTACTTTGATTCTAGCATTTAAATACAACTATTTAAATATGTATATACTGTTGTTGTAAACATTAGGAAGCATTAGTTAGAGAAAAAAAATAATAGTAGTATTCAGTCCATTATTTACATCTAAAAATATTTTACGCTACCCTTACTTTAACTTTAATTTGTTTGGTAACAAATTTATTGAACTAATGTTTAGAAAACAGTAACTAAGGTAAAAATTGAATTTAAAAAATTAAGATTTATGTGGTACTTTCAGAATTTATATAGTAAAAAAGCGTTTTGCAAAAGCTATTTCTGCACACAGATAACTGTCGACTAAATTGCAACTGAGGTTGTTATGTTTCATTTTTTTTTAATGTTTGAAGTATAGAAAAATATTTTTTTTGTAAAAAACATAATTAAGGTAGTTTTTTTGAACAATAGCAAGTTGTCTAATTCAGCATGATAAATTTTGTAGGTAAAAACGGTTTTTAATTAAATTAGTTGACAAGTTTTACAAATCAAACAAGCTTACTGATGATTTTTTTTAATATATAAGTTTTGTGATAAAAAAGTTTTTACAAAACGGATAGTTCTAAAAATTTGGTATAGATTTCAAATCACTAACTACTTGATTATAAAGAATTTACTACACTTTTTTTGAAATACTCAGGGTTCCCAAAGGTTTTTTTTATGTATTCTCCAGGTTTTCTAATTTTCTTACAGGTTTGTAAAACAAGTTTTTTGCTGTACTTTTAGTTTAAAATAAAATAAGCTAAAAAAGTGTCTTTAATAGTAAAACAACACTGTAAAGCTTCTCTAAACATGTTCTTAATTTAAACTAAAAGATATATATTTTTTTTTTCATGATATAATTTTCGTACAAAATCGTATTTTATTTTACTTAACATGTAAAAATTGTTCAATTCCATGTTTTTAGTGATCTTTGTTCGAAAATCCAGTTTTTTTTAAAGTCTTCGCAAATTCCATGTATTTTTGTCCAAATTTTTAAATTAAAGGTTTTTTGACAACCCTGTATATTTTAACAGTTAAAATATTTCTATTACAAAATATTACATTTTTAAATGGTTTATACATCATAAATGATTTAAATCCAGAACAAGACATTGCATTAAAAGGTATCTGTGGTGTGCGACTCGATAGCCAAAACGTTTTTTTTTTGTGAACCAGGTCCTAAGACCAAATATTTTGAGCGCTTTTATTGTCGTTCAGTAAGTTATGAGTCTTTTTTGTTATACGTGGAAAAAACTTCTTTTAAAGTGAAAATTGGAAGTATTCTTGCACACTTACTCCTATCAAGTTATTCATTCATATATTTAAAAGTTTGTTTGCAATATAAGCATTAAAAAAACAAATTTTTTCTTTATACCTTTTGATCTAAAATGGTTTCATAGCTTTTATTATTTTACTAAATACTTTTATAAATAAAAATAATTACAACCTGAATTTCCGTAAAAGGTGAGATACATGCAAAACATTGGCCTAATTTGAAAATCAGCTTTGAGGCAAGGTCAGATTTAATGACCCAAAAACTAGTTTGAGTCACCAGACTTTATTATTGAGTTTTTATAAATATCAATATGAACTACGTAAAGAAAAATTAAATAATGCTAATCAAGCTTAAATACCTAAAAATAACTAAACTACTTACCAAAAACACAAATTATAAAAAAAAGTATTTTAAGTTGTAGAACCTAGCCTAAGGTAAAATGTCTTAACATTTTTCCTGACAATGAGTTTTCAAAAAAAAAGGAGTCATCTTGAGTGCGCGTACGTTAAGCATAGAAGACTTTTTAGGAAAAAATTAGTTCATTTGTTTGTTAAATCCATGCACATTTTAATAGAATACCCAACTACTAATTTTACAAACAATTTAACTTTGATTTGTAAAGTCTTTAAAAATACTTATTAGATTAAAAATCGAAGTAAAAATAAGCAAAATTGGTTCTGAACTTTATATAAAGAAAAAAACTTTATAGTCAAAACTTATAGTTAAACATTTTTGATACTTTTGATAGTTTTTGTATCCATTTTAAAAACTGTTTCCTTTTATAACAAGATGTATAAAAACCCAATTAATTCCAAGTTTTAATGTACAATCATGGATTTAAAGTTTGATAAACTGAAAATAAAAAGATTTCTAAAATTAGAAATTTTTTGCTTTATTGTTATACACAACTTTTAGCTGTCTGTATAGACAAAACGTTGAAGCTTTTTAAGCCCATTAATGTAAAACAGCATAAAGTTTTCTTTTGTTTAAAAAAAACAAAAGACTTTATAAAAAAAGTTTAAATTCATTCAAGACTAATAAAACAAAAGACTTTTTTTAGAATTTGTTGTTTTTTTTTTTAATGTCTCACAAAAAACTATTTCAATGTATTACAAAAAAGATAAGAAAAAAAGAATTTTAAACATTGTAAAGTACAAATATTATCTATAGCTGGTCTCTTGCTAAAAATAGAAAATTCGAATAGTTTATATAGCTAGTTTTAGATTTGTTATATAGTTTTAAATAGATTTAAACCAAAATTTAACCATTTCAGAAATATTAAATTTAAAATTCTCCCAAAAAAAAACTAAAAGTGTTGATTTTTCATAAAGCATAAATAATTTATCTAAACATTGTTTTTTAATACTTAACACAAAAAACTTTCAGTGTCAAGTAAAATTAGATTAACTTACTTACCAGTAAATAAAATAATTAATAATGATATATCTTTAGCAGTTTTTTAATTACTTAAGTAATTTTAAATACTTTTTGACTTTCAATAATTATAAACTTATATCATTAAAGCTTCATTAGATATAACTTTTAATATCATTAATAATCGAATATCTATAAATCTACAAAATAAAATTCAGCTATGATAGTTTAGCTTTGAGAAAATTAGTTGAAATAGATCAATTAAAGCACATAGTATAAAAGTACAGGTTTTAAGTATTAATAAAGCAGATACTTTCAGTACACTTTAAATCAATGCAGTTTATTAATTAAGTTTCAAGTTTTTTAATAGTTTTACTTCTAAAGCTTTTAAGTTAGATAAAATTGTTTAAACAAAAAAAATTCAAGCTTATGTATACTAACAGTTTTTTTTTAAACTTTTTTTTATATGAGCTATTTTTCATATTTTTTGTACACTAGCAATTAAGAGTTTTTAGTTAATTCAAGTTTAGAAAAAATGCACATTTTTAATCATTTTAAGGCTAACGTATAACGAAATTGAACGGACACAATTAAAAAATTAATAGTTGTTTCGAAAAATAACAGCATCGGAGGCTTAATAAATTATCTTGTGTGTATTAACACAGAAGAAAAAATTGCTATAATTAATAAAAACACAAAACCAAAAAACAAGCACACATAAAAATAGGTAGAAACTTGAAAAAATAGGTACAAGTAGATATTTTTGAACACATTGTTTCAAACTAATTTTGCGAAACAAATATTCATTTCATAGGTTTTATTCGAGCAAAAAATACATCCTAAACCATGCTGAAGCAGTTTTCTTTAAGCGGTTTGAAACGGTCTCCATCATCGGCTCCAACTCCAGACACAAGACCTCTTCAAAAGTCAGCAGGAGTTTGATGACGAACTCGCGTTCGAGTAGGTCCATTAAAATTTTCATATTAGTGTTAACACTGCAATAAATGTATTATAAAATTAGTTATTGTACTTTGAAATTAAAAAAATAAAATGTGGTTAGTAAAATTAAATCTAGTTGAAAAGCATAAAATAGTAACAGTTATTGAATACATATTACTATGAAGCAAACTCAAATCAGTTGCTAATTAAATATGTTTGTATATTGACTGATAAAACAGCCTAAATTCGTTACAAAATTCATTAAAGGTTTGATCAATTGATAAGTATAGTTTGTCCATGTTAAATATCATTTTATAAATGTTTAACACTGTGGTTTTGTTTACTTACTACTAAAAGAAATATTAGTATTTTTTTTTATTTGATACTTAATATTTCACAATACAATAAGCAGCTTATTTCTAATAGCTTTCGCAAGAATAAATTTATACATAACTTTTTTGAAATTTTTGAGTAGGTATCTGGAAATGTATAAAAATATGTTTTTTCTTTGCATTGAAACTGCATATACAAAAAAATACTTAGATTTACTAGCTTTCACAACATTATTTAGTAATCTGAAGTTGTAGAAAAAGTTGAGAAAAAAGCATGATTTTAAGTACATAAAACCGCATATTATTTTTTTTTTTTTGGTACACAAAAGAATTTCTTGAAAAACTTCTCTTTGTTTCACGTGCAAAAACTTGATTAACATTATAGTTTTTGTTTAGATTTTTTTACTCAGTGTTTTTAAATACTAATATTTTAAATATACTAAAGTAAAAAAGAACATTAAAAAACTTAAGTAAACTATTTTCTAATTATACAAGAGGCTTAATAGACAGTTTTTTTTTTGTTTTTTTTTTAACCTTTATCTAAGTTTTTTTTATACTTGATTTAAAGTTTAAGTAGATTAAGTATTTAGTATATATAAGTTTTAGAAAATTCTTTATATTTTTGATCAACAAAGAAAACTTTTATATCAGTTCATTTAGACATGAACGGTTTTAGAAATAAGAACACAAAGCTTAAAAGTTTTAATTAGAAAATATTCAACAAAAGTTTAGTTGTATGTTAGTATCTTGTTCAGCCAAACAACAGTATAAGAAATTATATTTCTTTGTTGAAAAGTTTAATCTTTTTTGTGCAAAACGCTACTTGTAACTAAGCTAATTCATAGCAATTTGCACAAATGAAAAGCATACATATCTTACACAAATAGATACTTTATGTAAAATGCCTAATTATGTGTTGGTTATGTACTAAACAACTTAATTTGTTTCCTTATAACTTAATTTGTTTGCCACATAAGCCTTTTGTTACTAATGTATATAATTTTGTTAGTTGAACTTCTACTTGAAATAGTCAAGCTTAAGCAGTAAACACAAGTTGTAAGTTTAGTAAAACATAAACTTTAATTTAACCGTAATTAAATTTAGTTAATGAAAGAGTATTTTTAGTATATTTATATCAGATAGTATAGCAGCAAAATTCTTTTATTAATCACAATACTTTAAGATTATTTGAAACTATCAAAACAGGTTACATACAGTTTCTGTTAGATAAACTTTTAATTGTTTTCCACAACATAAAGTATAAAAAACATTTCAAGTGTAGTAAAATGATAAGTCATAAAAAAATCATTACCATAAGTTAAAATACCTGATCTAAATGTTACAAGTTCAATAAACAGTTGGTAAAAAATCATTTTTAAGAACTAACTTAATTGTGAGTTTTTACAAAAGTGTATATAAAAAAAACTTTATTTGTATAATACTTCAATAAAAACAATATATATATGTAAAGTTAAACTTTTGGTAGAAAGTCAAGTAAATCAAAATATAATTTTTGACACTGAATTAGATAATAGCAACCTTTTTTAATTTATTAATAATTTTAAACATAAATTAAAACCTGTATCGATTTTAATAAAATATTTCAGTGTAAAACTTTCAGAGGTAAAAAAACAATAATCAATGCATACCCAATAAGTTTAATGCTTTCAACAGTATTAAAAATAAATTAACTAAAAACTGTAGTGGACTTCATTAAACTAATTTTAAGAAAAAGCACACAAAATTCTTCAAATTTTTAAAATTTTATATTAAAAAACTTTGTTAACCAAAGAGATCAAATTTAAACAAAAAGTCAAGCGCTAACAAAATTACATCAACAGAATTCATATTTTAACTCAAACTAACCAATTTCAAAATGAACAAGAAGCTCATTGCCCTCTTCATCTGGATGATGGTCCTCCAAAAGATGGTGAGCTACAGGGATGCCAACGAAGATGACCTCCGGGCATGGGTTGGGTGCTCCAACCTCATCGCTCTGGACATCTTCATCAAGGCAATCCGATTCCAAGCTGTTTGGCACATCCTCAGACTGATTTACACTAGATGGATACGACAGTAGGTTGGTGAATCTGTTAGATATTTTTTAATCTTATTTGTTGCGGTTTTGTTTGATTTTATTTCAACTGAATAAGCTACACAAGTGTTTGAATGTAAAAAAAAATTAAGAAATAATTTTTGCATAGCAATTTGACTTTAAATGTTTGTTAGATTGAGTCTATTAAAAAATAATTAATCATTGAAATATTTAAGTAAAGTTTTAAGTTAATTGTGTAATCTGTTCAAAGGTATCTACTTAATTTAAGTTTAGAAAATCATTGTTTGAACTACTTACGAAATATTTTTTTTAATTGGCTTTTATTGAGAAAATTAAGTTTTTCACTTTAATTTGATTGATTTTCAACTAGTTAAACTAAGTAAGTATATATGATTTTATTTAAAAGTTTAAGGCTGATAAATCAAATTACATTGCAATTTGCAATTTAAATATTTGCTGGGTAATTAAAACTAAAAAAAATATTTAAAAAAAAGATAATTAAAGTTTAACTTTCATGTAGTATTATTCTTTAAATAAAGTTTTTTTGAGCACTTTATTTTATTGGTACATAATAATGCAGCATAAAAAACCTAACGGTCATCGTTTAGACGAATTTAAAGAAAAAAAAACAGACTTGAGATTATTAAAAACCTCTATTAAATGTTACTTTACCTTAACAGAATGAATCTGAATGCAGCCAGTGGAAATATAAATGAGTCGACCAGTCGTGGATTTGTTTTTTATTTAGCTACTTTATTTGCTTTTTTGTGTAATAAAATTATATTATAAATGCAATTTGTTTTAGTTTTATGTTTTGTATATTAATTTTAAGAGTAAACCCACAATAACTTTTGTTCTTACAGACATCAGAATTTTTAATATTATAAAAAACAAGATTATAAAGATTCTAACATAAAAAAACAGATTTTAAAAATAAAATTTGTCTTTATAAAGAAATTATACTTGAAATATAACAAACTTGAACATAAATTTGCATATATAAGGAAATTATTCTTAAAAATAAAATTTTAAATTATAGTTGTCCTTATAAGGAAAAACGTATTTAAAAATAAAACTTTAACACAAACTTGTCCTTATAAGGAAGTTATATATTAACTTGAAAATAAAAATGTTAAATGTTTAATTAATTATCATATACACAGTAAAAATAATCAAAAAATTGTGTAACTTATAAAGGGGCAGCAATTTAATTTTTTTTAAAGAATACTTGGCTAATATTTAAAGAATGTTAAATCAATGTAGTCAGTAAAAAATGCAGCAGTAAGCTAATACAATATATTCTATACAATTATACTGATATGTACACGTCATAGCCAGCATTATGACGTCACAAAAGCAATAAAGATTTAAAACATTTAAATTGCTATATTTAGTGAATTGGTCAAAAAACAACTTACTTTTAAATAAATTCAATAAATTATTAGAAATAAAGACATTCAAAAATAAATTAAAGTTTTGATTTTATTTTTTACAATAACAGCTTTGCAATATAAGCAACTAGTCCATATGGTATTAAAAATAGTAAGACATACTATTATTATATGTTTAAAGTTTTTATCTCTAGAACTGAAAGCAAAACTAAAAAAAATTGTCTTAGAACAAAGTTTCAGAATATAAGTAACTTAAAAATTAAACTTTGTGTGAGCTAGAAATTTGGGTAAACATATTTTTCCTATAAAAAAAAAGTTTTTAAGTCTTTACTCCCAAAGTATTTTATAACTTGATAAAAATTGAAGTAAGATAGAGTATTCAGCTATTCTAAAACATTGGCAAACAAAACTTGTGTCAGGACTTTTAGAAATATAGAGTTAAAACACACCAAAGCTTATTTGAAGTACATATGAATATATTCTATACAATCAGCTAAAAACTTTATATAGTACAAGTTCACTGGTAAACTATTATTTCATTCTTTTATAAGGTAAACAAACATAATTACAGCCTTTTTAAATAGTTTTAATCTGAGCAGGGTGCTACAATTGGTTTTATAATTAACATTTTATACTTGTAATACAGAGGACTATATGTATTCAAAACTATTTATTAACACTAGTACAAGTTAATAAAAAAAGTTCTATTTATTAAATAAAATATACAATTAAAAATTTAAATAAAAAAGACACTAACCAATTTATTATTATGTAGTTTAATCAGTTAAATAAATAGACCACATTTCAAGTACACTAAATAAGAAATCAGGCTTTTTTGAAATATACTTTTGATTTTAAGAGTATTTAAACACTAACACCCACATTAAAATATTATTCAAGATCAATACAGTATAAATAACTAAATTTACCTCATCTGTAGTTAATTCTTGCCAAAGAGAACACTTTAAATCGAAAATGATTGCAATTCTGGAACAGATTGGTAGTTTCATTTTGAAACTGTCTCTGATCTGTTAGTTTTCAATTAATAAGACATCAATAGTTGTTTCTATCAGAGTAAAAACTTGCTAAGCAAGTTACTTTCACAAGCATATCTAATAAATTATTTATATTATTTAAAATTTAAAGTATCAATAAAGTTTCTTAAATTAGAATGTAAGTCAAGTCTTTAAATATTATATCTAATTTGATTACTTAAATACACAGTTTGTTACAGTATTTAAGGTATAAATTTTTTAAGAGTAACTAAAAACTTAAAGACTAACTCTAAATTTATCAGAACTTAAATAAAAATAATCTACTAATCTATATAACATTCTCAAGTCGTATCAAAGTAATTCAAGGCAGAACTTTAATTTAAGTAAAATAAAACTTTTATATTAAATAATTTTTTGTTAAAACACTAATCAGTTTGTTTTACTATTATTTTCTTCTAGACATTTGTTTTAAATGTGTTACAGTATTCATTTTAGTAAACAATTTTAAAAACACAAAAAATACTAATAAAAACAAAGTTTGTACACAAAGGTAAGAAAAGTCCATTTTGTTTATATCAAACTACTATGTTTTTATTTAAAACCAGGTTGAAGTAGTTCTGTTTTGAATACTTTTCTTTCATTTTATTTATGTAAATGAGAAACAGTAAAAGTGTACCACAAATAGACATATGCTTAAACTCATTTAGTTAACCCATTATACCTAGGATTTTAAATCTAAACCTTAATTACCTTACCCAAACATAGAATAAATAGTGCTTTTGATATACCAAAGAAACTTATAAAATAAATATTGGCATAAGTTAAAATAAAAATCAAATCTTATCAAAACAAACTTCAGCAGTACTACTGTAGCCAGCAGATCATTCTTAGGGCTCTATTTTAAATACTGTTACAATCAACCCTTAAATATGTACAAAGATTAGTTTTAAAATAAAAGACTGCAATAAATAAACATTTTTTTAATGTTATGTATATAAAACTAAAAGTGGTGGAGTTATTATATAAGCTGTTTTAATAATAACTTATAAACTTGTAATTTTAAACCTAAATTTCTTAAGTGGTTTCTTAAAAATTTGGTCTTAGTTAGCAAATAAGGACAGTGTAACTTGTGTTACTAAAAAGGATAAATTATGAAAGTTTTGAGCATTTAGAAAAGGGGGTGATAACTTTAAGGCAGCAACATTTTACTTCAATTAATACACTAGATATTCTGGGGTTTGTTATGAAGAAAAAATAGACCTGAAGGATAATTGACTAAAGATATTTAACTATAGATGGTATAGGTTTGCTTGCCAAACCATAAATAGGGGTTTATTACTTTTTAATCCTCCGCCATGGGGAAAACTATAGAAATGAGCTTTGCAACCCTGACTGAAAGTAAGAACTAGCATTTATATTTGCATAAGGAATATAACTCCAAAACCATTACCTAGTAAAAGCAAGATTTGATATGATAAAAGCAATAAAGACAAAAACTTTTGGTTAAAAGGTTTACCTGATTTGTGTGAGATGTAGAAAACAGGATTGATGATGGTGGACGGTGTGGGAGTACTGCAGCTTGATGCGCTTGTCAATTCCATGGCAGCAGCCTGGTTGTTGGTTCCAAGAATAAGATACATGTAGAGACAAAAAACGTCCAACAAGACTGCTGAAAAAACTACAACTTTAAAGCATTTTTAAAGCTATTCTGCTACATTTCTAACAAAAACTACACTAAATTAATTTACCTGTATGAACTTATGACTATTAGAAGGCACAGTTGTACCTCAACACTAAAGCATTAAAATTAGTAATTTCCAAAAAATAAAAGTAGTTATTTAAGCTTATTAAAAGAGTACAAACAAACTTAAAATCATAAGAATTTTCAGTAGTTAATGTTTGTATCTTTTCAATTTTCTTTTTAAAGAAATAACTCGACTTTATGCATACTTAAAAAATTGTAAACAATATTTCAGGTGTTAACCAACTTTATTCTACAAGTTTTTGAAAATTACTGATCAAATGTAAGTTAGTTAATAAATAACAACTTTATAGCCTTCAACTCAAGGTAAAGTAAGTATCTATACAAAGACTTAAACTTGGTAACTACTTGTAAGAAACAAACGTTTTAAAACATTCTTAAGTTAACTTTCTAGCTAAGAAAGCTATTGAACCATATTATTCTACTAGAAAAGAAATTCAATTTATACAATTTACAACTATAATTTATTTTAAAAACTTAAAAAGAGCAAAAACTTAAACTTTTTTAATGGTATTTAAACAATGTTAGCAAATCTTCAGGTCATCCCATATCAAATTTCAATGATAACATTAGTTAAAACAACTAACTCTAAAATAATTTTGGAATATATTAAAAGTTCTTTCTGAGGTTCTTACACTTGATATTATAAGTATTTGTGGTATTGACCATCTTATGTTTGTTTTCTATTAACTGCTGCTTTTACACATCTCTCAAAACTTTGCCAACTTGGCTAACTTGGCTATTGTCATGCTCGAGTAGTTCGAATATACAAAAATGGATTAAACTCGCTATAAGACACATGGGAAAGGGTCACTTTTGCACGAGCGTCACTTTTGCACGAAGACACTTTTGAACGTTGGGACACTTTTGAACGAGCGTCACTTTAGCACCAGGGGACACTTTTGAACGAAGACACTTTTGTACGTGGGGTGACTTTTAAACGAGCTTCACTTTTGCACGAGCTTCACTTTAGCACGAAGGGACACTTTTGCATGAGGGGACACTTTTGCACGGCATCACTTTTGCACGCAGAGTCATTTTTTCACGAGAAGTAACTTTCGCACGGAGATATTTTTTCACATTACAATCTTTTACGGCAGCATTGTTGCACAACAATACTTTTGCACGGAGAGTCACTTTTGCTCAAGGGGACACTTTTACAGGTGATTCTTTTGCACGGAGGGTAACTTTTGCACGAGGGAACACTTTGTCACGGCGTCACTTTTGAACTAGGAGACACTTTTGCACAGTGAAATTTTTCTTAATGACAATTTTTTACGACAGCATTGTTGCACAACAATATTTTTGCACAAAGTCACTTTTTTACGATAAAATTTTTACACATCGACATTTTGGCACCATGACTTTTTCGCACGGAACATAAATTTTGCATGTAAGCCGATTAAAAGTTTTTTAGCTAGTACCAAATCTGTAACATAAAAAGAAACTGAAAACTACAATCTTATAATATACCTATACTAATAGCAAAAAATTAAAGGTTTAACATATTTTACAGTAAAGTTAATGTTACAAACAAACTAACGAAAAGATAAGATAAGATTATTTATAAAAGATTCATACCAGGGACAAAAAATTTAATTTGTTTAGGAACAAGGATAAAAAAATATCTTAAGTGTAAGTAAATTGTTCTAGTTTATTTTGAATTTTAATATATTAATCAACAACTATGCTTTTGTATATATTTTACTATACGGTTACACGTTTATTGTCCATATGATAAACCTAAGCATCAAAATCTAGACCACTTTTACTGAAAGACACATAAAGAAAAAATAAAATTAACAAAAAATTATTTGTTTATTAAAACAAACACAAAAACATAATTTGATATAAAATTTATAGGTTAAGATAAAAAGCAAATAGACTTGTAACCGTATAGTAAAATCTATAAAAAGGCATAGTTATTGATTAATATATTGAAATTCAAAATAAACTAGAACAATTTACTTACACTTAAATAGTTTTTTTATCCTAGTTTCTAAATAAATTTAATTTTTTGTCCCTGGTATGAATCTTTTATTAATGATTTTATTTTATTTTTTCGTTAGTTTGTTTCTAACATCAACTTTTACTGTTTAAGATTTTAAATCTTTCATTTTATGCCTTTAATAATGGTATGTTATAAGATTTAGTTTTCAGTTTCTTTTTATGTTACAGATTTGGTACTAGCTCAAAAACTTTTAATCGGCCTTCATGCAAAATTTATGTTCCGTGCGAAAAAGTCATCGTGCCAAAATGTCGCTGTGTAAAAATTTCATCGTAACAATATGACGTTGTGCAAAAGTATTGTTGTGCAACAACGCTGCCGTAAAAAATTGTCGTAGTGAAAAAGTCTTGCCGTGCATATGTGTCTCCTCGTGCTAAAGTGACACTCGTGCAAAAATTACCCTGCGTGTAAAAGTGCCCGCTCGTGCAAAAGTGACGCCTTGCAAAAGTGTTCCCTCATGCTAAATTGACGCTCGTACAAAATTGACGGTCGTACAAAAGTGATCTTCGTGCAAAAGTGATGCTCATGCAATAGTGACACTCACCCAAGACACATAGCTAGATGTCATAATAATAGATACCATACAAAGTCAAAAATATACTTTAAAAAGTAAACTAAATACTAAAAATATTTCAAAGTTTTAATATACGATTTTTTTTTTAGTATGTAGTAAAGTATGAAGGTTTTCTAGCAAAATACGAAGTATACTAAAAATAAATGATACCTTTAGGAAAAGTCAATAAATAAATATAGTTTTCCTCAGTAAATTGTTTTAAAGTCAAAAAACTGCAACAAACAACAAAAAATTAAAAAAAAAATTACATAACTAATATAAAACCAACCTTTAATACTAATAGTTCTTGAGTTTTATTTTATATTTTTTTAAATTCGTTATTTTATTATAGTAGATCATGAAAAAGTATCTATGTAAATATTTATGAAAAAGTTTCAGTTAACAAACTAAGCAATGTTTTAATAAAATTTTACCAAATAATTGTTTTTAGGCTAAATTAAAACTTTATTTGTTTTTCGTTTAGTTTTCGTGTTTAGTAGTTTTTTTTTCAAACTACTTGTGCTATCACGAGTTTTCCGAAAAAAAACACTTTTTTAATTTTTATAGACACTTTTATTCTTAAAGACAACAAAACAACTTTTAAACATAGCTTAACAAAAGATTTGTACCATTAATTACAATTAAAAACTACTTATCAGGGCAGCAGAGTTACTAACGTACTAACGTTGCTATGCTAAACGTTTATTTGTTTTAACTTGTGCGGCTTTAAGTTATTGAAATCTGAATTATTTGACTGAAACAATTTTTATCTTTTGTGCATTTTTTTTTCTTTTCTTTTAATACTCAAAAAAATCAGGTCTTTTGAGCTATTTTTAGCAATTATGACAGACAACATTGCTATTAGCGTATTGCCACACAATTAATGAAGCATAAAATTCAACGTTATATCAAAAATTTAAATTAAACATTAATATAAGTGTTATTAAAATTAAAACATGGTTTTACAAAGTAGGCCATACTGCTTAAAGGCGATTCTGTCTAATAAAAGTTAAGAGTAAGTAAAACGGCGAAAACTTAGTAAGGTAATTAACTAAAAATTTGCGATTATTTTTTTATTATTTTAGCCGAAAGGGCCTTTATAAAAGTGAGTTCAGAAAATTCTAATCTGTTAGAACTTTGTCAGACAGTAACAATGTATATATAGAAAATTTTATTTATCAATTTGTTTTAATATATATCTCGGGCAAGTGTTTCTTAAACGATTATTTAATTTTAGTAAAACAGATCTTTTATACAATCAAATTGAAGTTAAAAAGCAGCTGTTAAAATTCCCAAAGTTAAATTAAAAACGTAAATCTGTATTTCGTCAAGTTATCAATAAAATTTGGTGAATTTAACTATAACACTATACAAAAATCCTTTTTTTTTCAAGTTGTGTAGAAAATTTATTTTTAACACTTCAAAAGTTTAGTAAATGTTAAACCACTGTTTAAAAAATGTTATAGAAAAAACATTTTTAATTAAATTAAAGTAAAATCATTAATAACTAACTAAACATTTACGTTTTTAAAGTCTTTATATATCGGCTTTTTTTGTGTAAGTATTTTTACAGGTCTTTTAAACCATAAATGTGCAAACTGCGGCGATCTAGCTCAAGATGTTGTATGTCTACTAAAAATAAAGTTTTTTATTTAATTAATAACTTAGCTATTGTATGGTCTAGACTTTTTTGTTAATAATTGGCTAAAATTAATTAAATTTTTATTATTTGGTTTTAAAACATCAACGAAATAATGTCCACGATGATTTATATTTAACATAAAGTTTACATAAGCGTCACATCTAATTATGCCAATTCTTCATTAGTTTTTACACAATGAGAGTACTGAAGTCAGACATTTTAAATTCTAATATTTTAAATCATGGCGATTTAGATTTTAACAGTTAATTCTAAATTATTAATTTTCCAACAGTTAAACAACTTTAAGTACGTTTAACATTTTGATTGCAAATTAGTTCGCAAAAAAAAAAAAGATAGGTTTTAAATTAAAAGCTGTAAAAAACCAAAAGTCTACTAAATCTTCTAAATAATAAGTTAGTGGTGTTTGATTTGTGATAATTAAATAATCCACCACTGTTATTTGATAATGAATATTTGTGCATCGTATTCAGATAGAACATTAAGGTTTTAGTTCAGTATTTTTTAAATATTTTCTTTTTAATGAAAACACTTTGTTTACTTTATTTACATCTGTCGAATAACTCAAACCTTTATACCAAATTGTATACTTTTAGGGTATTTATTTTAAATTAAGTTTTCTTTATTTTCCGTTAAAAAAATAAACGTAATTTTTTTTTACAAATTATCATTTATTACCTTTTATTAAATAAGTTTCATTTTTCAGTATTGTAGTAGATCTGATAAGCTTTTGGTCAATATTTATACACAAAATTAGCAATTTTAGTTATTCAAACACTTTTAACTTAGATAATGTTTTTAAACTTTAAACGGAAACAAATCTTATTTTTATCGCTTTCTTTTTGTATGTTGGAAAACTAAAAGTTTAAAAGAATAGTATTATCTAATGCTAAACATTTTATCTCAAAAGCATTTTTCAACAGATTAAAATATTTTATTTTTGTCAGTGCATTTGTATATATCTAAAGTTGATGAGCAAAAAGTGATTATCATGTTGACTTTTGGTTTTAATAGTCTTTTTTTAATGCTTAAATGCTGGAAAAACTGCACCTCGATGGCAGAAATCTGAATAAATTTTACAAAAAACTTTTACTTATCAAGATATATTAACTTTTGTATAACATATATTATAGGCAATAGGTCCGGGTTGTAAGTTTTGGAAATGGGCTCTAAATATAAGTCTTTTATGTTAACATTATTTTATCTTTGTTCTTTAATTACAATTATAAGTTTAGTAAATCTGTGAAATTTATTAATAAAAAAATAGTTGTAAAAATAATTGTGTTGTAGTGACCTAATGATTTCTATTAAAATAATTACAACCATTTCTCTCGTAATTTAATTTTACAGCTAGCTTATTTTTTCTTTTTTTGCAGCTCTTAAAATTATTTTTCCAGTATCTTACTAAGAGCGAAAGTGTATGGTATTTGTATTTAAATATATATATAAGTTGCTAAGAGAACACATGTTTTAGTCTTCGCATACGGTTTATTTTTTCTATAAGTTTTAAAAAATATTATCAACCGCGCAAGCATTTATTTAAACAACAGAAAAAAAAATCAATCCCGATAAAGACCTCCAAGTATTGTTGACTAAACAAATTTTTTTTTTCCTACTGCTGCTCAATATCTAACTAATATTTTGCATAATTTAATTAAACCAGTTAATGTTTTTATCTATTATATGTAAAAAAACTTTTCTTAAGACTAGATTAAAGTTTTTTTAAATCTATATCTTGTACTCAATATTTCATTGACATAACTGATTTAAATTCAATTTTCGGTCTTTAATTTTATTTTTTACACTCTAACTGAATTTAAAGTTAAGTAAGCTCGCGAAATCATCTGCTGCTTTTATTCATTTAACCTTTTATAAACGTTTTATCATACCAGACAAATTGCAAACCCGCAGGCCGAATAAAGCCCGCAAAGCATAAAATATTGTGAAGAAGTGATATACTTTCAATATCTATACCAAAACAATACAAAACGTGACTTTTTGTATTGAAAATGTAGTTTAAGGCTCTTAGTTCGATATTTCGTAATTACTAGTACTTTATTATTGCTTAAATTATTAAACGTATTGAACTAAAAACTAAATTTTTATTAATTACTACAGTAATTTAAATCAACTACGGACCGCAAATGACTTTTTTTTTTGTCTCAAAAAGATATTTTAAATAATTATACTGCAATTTATAAAAACATGACGACCCGGTTATACGAAGTTCTTTTATTGCTTAAAGCACAATTTTTTAAATAAAAATCTTTATTTTAGTAGAAGTATTTTCTATGCATAAAACATTAAACAAATCTTTATTTATAGATTTGAAGAAAGTGCTATTTTATTTATTAAAGGTTTACATTCTGAAAAATTCAAAAACAACTTTAGCAAATTAAATGCGAATCTAACGACTATTTTCACGTGTTTTTAATAAATTGTAAAAACTACTGATTTTTACAATTTTAAATATCAAAGCTAAAAGTTAGGTTTAGATCTTCGTAATTGTACAAAATAAGTATTATTATGTTATCAATCAAATTGATGTTCGTTTTGATCAGGGGTTGGCAAAATGCGTTCAGTGTACCAATAGAGGTTTTCAAAATAAAAACATTTGCAGCCTGCAATGTACTTATAAGCCGAAAGAAAAATCTTTTTTAACAAAAAAAAATTACTGTAATAAATTAAACTTAGATTTTTTAAGAAAAACTGGTTTTTCAGGGTAGCTGTCTAAATTGCACAAGCGTACAAAATTGCACGAGGGGACACAATTGCATGAGTTCGCAAAATTGCACGAAGATACTTTTGCACGAAGATATTGCACAAAGCTTCACTATTTCGCGAAAACACTTTTTCACAAGCAGACAATTTTGCACGGAAACAACTTTGCACGGGATTTACTAATTTCTTCTTTTTTAATTTTTAATTTAATTTAGTTTTTTTTATCACTGTTACCACTAACCCTCACCCTCGGTCGGTAATTTTTTTAATTTTAGTTTTTTTTGTTGTTATTTTTACCGTCGGTCCGTAGCTTTTTTTTAAATTAATTTTTTTAATTTTTTCTTAACTATTTTATTATTGTTTTAATTTTAATTTTTTTTTATTATGACTGTTACCCCTAACACTTACCCTCGGTCAGTAACTAGATTTTTATCAAATAATTTTTATTAATTTTTCTATTTGTTTTTTATTTTTTATTTTTTTCTTTATTTTTTTACTAACGTGAAAAAATGTAACTCGTGCAAAATTGACCATTGGTGCAAAATCATCTTCATGCAATTTTGTTCCCTAGTGCAATTTTGGCTTTGTGAAAATTTGGCTTCGTGCAATTATGTGCACTCGTGCTATTTTATTCTCGTGCAATTTAGTCCCCTCGTTCAACTTAGTAACCTACTGAATTTTTGTCTTCGTGCAATTTAGACCCGTTCCCGTTTTTTCATAATGTTTAGTTACTAAATGCATTATTATTACATACTTTGTGTTATTTTCGGTCGAGATTTGAAAGCAGGATCAAGGAACATTTACCTGCTTGCGTATTGAAATTTATAGAAGAATAACCTGAAATTAAGACAAGAACAACCAAAAACACAGGTAAAAGATCTTGAAATGCAAAATATTTAACAAATAATAGAGATTGTGCTAAGAAATATGAGATATCTAGATTTAAAATAGTAAATTATTGTAATAGTGTTTTTGATCTCGTTAGTTAGAGGCTATCTCTATATTTTTAAAAAAACCAGAATTATGCAAACAAAAATAATTTTATTAAGAAGTGTCTTTATTAACTTAAATTAGTCATTTTGTTTCCTAAAACAGTATTTTGATTCTACTAATAATTACATTACACTGATTTTTTATTGCGGTTATTAGTTACTTTGTTAGTTTTGATGTTTTTTAGCAAAAAGACTATTCACAATTCTATGTTCTATTCGGGTAGGTGTCAGAAAAGCACAGCGTCACTTTAGCACGGGGTGACACTTTAGCACGGTGTGACACTTTAGCACGGGGTGACACTATAGCACGGTGTGACACTTAAGCACGGGGTGACACTTTAGCACGGTGTGACACTTTAGCACGGGGTGACACTTTAGCACGGTGTGACACTTTAGCACGGGGTCACTTTAGCACGGAGTGGCACTTTAGCACGGAGTGACACTTTAGCACGGCGTCACTTTAGCACGGAGTGTCACTTTAGCACGGGATGACACTTTAGCACGGCGTCACTTTAGCACGGAGTGTCACTTTAGCACGGGATGACACTTTAGCACGGCGTCTCTTTAGCACGCGGTGACACTTTAGCACGGCGTCACTTTAGCACGGAGTGTCACTTTAGCACGGTGTGACACTTTAGCACGGAGTGTCACTTTAGCACGGTTTCACTTTAGCACGGGGTGATACTTTAACACGGAGTGTAACTTTATCACTGATTGATTCTTTTGCACAAAATGATTCTTAAGCACGTAGTGACACTTAAGCGCCATCGATAGTTTTAAGTAACTTAATCAAATACGTGTAAAGTTTGTATTTAATAAAACGTTTAAAAATTAATTTATATAACCAGCATGCTGTTAATTATGCAATTTAGGCACTTTGAAGTGTGATTTCAAGAAAGAGTGTGTCTTCCAAAACTATTTTTAATAAGAATATTATTTAAGTAAGATGTAAATTGTAAGACAAAGTTTGGCAGTCTTTTCGAACTATATTTAGAAAAATCATTTGTAGGTAGCAAAACGTTAGAAAACATCTTTAGTGGCCTGTATTTTTTAAGAAAAACTATACTTTATAACAAAAATAAGTACTGAAAAACAAGAAATTGGTAAATCAAATGGTAACTAGTTTTAAAAATCCTTAATTATATAAATGTACTTCTACTGTATTCTTTTTTACTTCTGTTAATAATATAGTAATACTTTACTTACATTTTATTTAATTACTTTGCTCAGCTGACATGTTTAAAATAACTTTATTTATGTAAAATAATAATAAAAAATTTATGCATAGCACTAAATTTTATTATAAAAACGAACACAAACGAAATTTACAAATATATACATTTAATCTATATCAAAATTGTATTGAATACCGCGTAGGTATTCAAGTATATTATTATTTTCATTAAAACTTGACACCAGATAAAACAGACGCTCATCTGCTTGTCTGAACCTTATTCTTTTGGGATCTGGTTTTATCCCTGCCAGAAGGTGTTCTAGTCCCATATCCCGAGAAATCTGAGTCGTTTTCAGAATATTTATAAAACTCCACAGATTTGGATGGTTTCCATTTAATACTGCGTACAAAGCTCGATGCGCTGCTTCAGCAATATTGTTCGTTCGATCACTTTTTGTAAGTACTCGTTCGTACTGACTCCACAAAGGAATTGGAAACAATGGCTCACCTCTAGCACCTTTCAGTTTAATTTTTTTTAACCTTACTTTAACCTTTAACCTTACTAAGCTTACTTTTAAACTTGGTTATCTTTTAACTTGGTTTACTTTAAAAGTACAAAAACTCATAATCTAAATAAAATAAAAACTCTATATCTAAAGGATATTGACTGGTATAAGCTAAAACTTACACTAAAATGTAATTTAATTATATGAAAATACAAAATAATAAACACTTTATCAAAATATAAGCTCTACGTCTAAAGGATATTGACTGGTATAAGTTAAAGCCTATACTAAAATAAAATTTTGTTTTGTAAAAACAATAAAAATCATGCACTTTTTGGAAATAAAGCTGTTAGTCCAAAAGGTATTGATACTAATTTAAACAAATTGAAATCCGTACTAAAATGAACTTTACTTACATTGCAGCTCTTTTCAATGACTTTTCTTTTGGTAATGAGCCTTTGATTGATAGTGGAATTCCATTTATTGCCGAACTCACAAGTCCTTTTGGACTTGCACTAGGAACTAGTACTAAAGTTTAAAATAACATTTACGTAACAAACAAAACATACATTTTTAAACCTATACTAGCTTGTTCAAAACATAAACAAACAAAACATAAACTCTTTTACACTTTCTTTAAACACAAGAACTTGTATTGTTACTTTTACTTTCATAGCTTAAACGTATAAGTAAACTATGTGTCTAAATAAAAGAAACATTTATTTTGAACTAATCACTAATACTTATAATAATGTTAATGTTGAACTGCTAACTTCATGAACTAAGTGTTAAAATTAATCCTATAATAAACAAGCCTTATACTTTCTATTATGTTCAAAACATTTTAAATTTTTTAACTATATAGACTAAAAACGAAAAAAGCTAAATCAAATATAAGGATATGAGAAACACAATGTCTAAATCTATAGTATTATTAACAAAATGGTTTACAACTAATTATAACTTATTTAATAAAAAAATTGCAGAATACTAACATGCTTTAGTTTTTAATTTATTCTTTAACACTTGAGGCGGTGGAACTCATTCAAACTATAAAATAAACACACCAAGGATGAACTTTTAAAACATTATGCTAAAACTTAAATGTTTTTAAACTTTGTGTGTGCTCAAAATAATATAAATAAAAACATTTTCAAACTTAAAATTTAAAAAAACTGACACTTACCAAAATATGTTAATGCTATAAATAATGCATTAAATTTCGTTGAAATCTTAGATTAATCTAAAGTTTATTTAGTTTTAATAACTCTTTACGTCTGTGATGTAACTTAAGCAAGAAAATAAATTGTACAAAAGAACTAATATTGAAACATTTAACAAAATAATTTAAGTGGTTTCTTATTTTATTTTTCGAGTCCACAGTCAGACTTGTCAAAGTTTCTTTATTATATTTTACCTTTAAATGACTTTTAAATAGTTATTAATTTAGAAAGTAGAATGATCAAATCAAGTTTGTTTACTTATATTTATGTTGTTAAATTTTTTAGACCTTACATTTAAATTATGTTCAAATTTTTTTTTAATAAAAAGCTTAAAATAAATAAATACTGCAACGGCTTGGGTCGATTAGCGGGGAAAATTACTTTTCTTTTTATTGGGTTCATTTTATTGTACTGTTTTGGCAGTAACTTGTTGCCGTTGTTATGAGCTCATTTTGGCTGTGCTTTTGCACAGTTAAGCCATTATTATCTTGCTAAGTTGTTCAAGAATTTAGTTTAAACGAAAATTTTGTGTTCTGTTTCTTTGATTCGGTATTTCGATTAGTTGGCATTCATGTTCTTTAGTTTTTTATCATCTTTATGTTTCGCAGTTTATTAATTGTAAATACACCATTTCCTTGACTCGATTTTATTACAACTAGTCTAAATTTAAATAGTTAACTGTTTTTTAAATCCTTTTTAATAAACAATAGTTCGTTTAGCACCTATAAAATATTAAGTTAATAGTAAAAGTTTAATTCGGATTTAATACATCGACTTTATTAACATGTCAACTTACTTTAAAAGTAACTTAAGAAACTATCTACGACCTATCTTATAATAACGTGTTAAGTCAGTTAAATGCTAAACCCGCATGTATAAAAGTAACAATATCGGCAGATGGTAAAATGCAAACATGAGTACAAACACTTTTGAAACAATCGGCTTAAAATAATCAAATAAAAATTTTACTGATCAAACTTCAAATTGTACTATTTCTTAAAATTTAAAAGAATAGAAAACCTAAATAGACAGAGAAAATTGTAAAATAGTTTTATTTACTTTTGTTGCAGTCTATATATAAATTTTACACATTTACACTTTTATTTAATGTATTTACTAATATACTAGTATTTTTTAGTTGCTAGGTACTTTTGTTGCTAGGTTTAAACAAGTAGTTTTACGTTTAAAATAGTAAAATAGATAGTAAATATTTAAATACGTTAGTTAAAATATCTTAATAAAATTATTTGATAGAATTCTTAAAATTATTTTTGTATTGTTATTATTAAGTTGAGGTTTGCCATAGAGTAACTAGTGTAATTCTATATTAAATACAAAGTTTTAGTTGAAGCTTTAACTTGAAAGATATTAAAAGCTTGTAGTATTATGTTGCATAGTTTATTTTTATATTTTTCAACATAACATATAAGCATAAACAAATGTGTCATTCCATGCTAAAATGATGCCGTGCGAAAGTGTTACTCCGTGCTAAAGTGACGCCGTGCTAAAGTGTCATCCCGTGCTAAAGTGTCAACCCATGCTTAAGTGACGCCGTGCTAAAGTGTCACCCCGTGCTAAAGTGTCACACCGTGCTAAAGTGACACCGTGCTAAAGTGTCACCCCGTGCTAAAGTGACACTCCGTGCTTAAGTGACGCCGTGCTAAAGTGTCACCCCGTGCTAAAGTGTCACACCGTGCTAAAGTGTCACACCGTGCTAAAGTGTCACACCGTGCTAAAGTGTCACACCGTGCTAAAGTGTCACCCCGTGCTAAAGTGTCACACCGTGCTAAAGTGTCATCCCGTGCTAAAGTGTCACACCGTGCTAAAGTGTCACCCGTGCTTTTCTGACCCGTTCCCGTTCTATTCTACTGTGAGTTTCTGAAGAATAGTTGAGAAATACGTATTAAACTGTCACAAAAAAAAACTTTAGAGAGTGCTATATACTTAGTATGTTTCTAATTAAAAGTAAATAATGTCGAAACTTTGAGTTATCAAAATATAAGCGGTTTTTTCGAAACATTCAAAGTACATATAAGGGAAAGAATATTCTTTAATTATCTAATTTGTTTGTGTTTAATTTAGCGTTTTTTTTTGCATGTAAAATTTGCTTATATTTTGTTTGTTGTGTAGAATTAGTTTTATTTGCTCTGCACTGTAATTTATTTTAAACAACTCCTTTTTAATTTTTCTTATTTAATAAGGTATCTCGCAAAGGTTTTTTGTATTTACTAGAGAGTGGGTATTGGCAAACTGAAGCCAATTAAGCAAGAAATTTTTGACCTTGGCACGCTTTGTAGTTAAAATAAAACTTACACTTAGTTTCAATACATTCATTTGAGTAATAAACGAAGTTTGGTAAAACGCTCAGCGGTAAAACTTAATAACTGTCTGAGTTTGTAATAAGTATTTGTCAATATATGAATTTTTAACTTGAATTGATTCTTTTATTAAATCTGTTTTCACTACATATTTAAAATTATAAACAATAAGAAAACAAAACCAACTACTAGAACAGATTAAAGAAAGTAGAAAATAAGATGCAACGTTAATTACATAAAACTGTTTAAAATTATTAACTTGAATAGGTCTAAAACTATATACCTGTATAACAGCATTTGCATTTTAAGACTTGTTTTCAAAGTAAAGTTTTTTTGCAAATAAGTAAAATACATTGCAGTTTTACGATTTTATCTGAACCCATTTGTAGGTAAAATGTAAAAGTATCAATAAAAATAGTCGTTAAAAAACTTGTTGAAGGTTAAATATAAACTTGGTTTTAAAAATATCTAAAAACGTAATATTAAGTTGAAATTTGTAGCAGTAACATATCATAAATAAAACTAGTTGTGTTAGTTATTGGTTTTTTTAACTAAAATATGTTGTGGGTCAAATTTATAAATGTTGTATTAGTACTTTTTAAGCTAAAAAGATACTAGATCACTATAAAAGTGCTGAAAAATTAGTTAATAAAACAACTAGTTTAATAGTTTTCATCTTTAAAACTGGTTATAGTGCAAAAGTTGTTTATTTAAAAAAGTTTAGCTGCCTGCAAGATAAGTTAAACTTCTCATTTAATTTTAAAAAAGTTGTATATTTCTTCAGGACTTAAGGTACATTTTTAGTGATGATAATAAATTTAATACAGATAAAAATTAGCACAGAGAATTTTAAAATACATAATTATTTAGATAGTTTCCGAATATTTGCACTAGTTTTGATATGTAAAATATAAGGCTTGCTTTACTTTAATACTTACTTGATTCTTTAATACATACATTAATTTAACTTTTTAAATTAGCTCAAACTCAATAGCTTCAACTTTATAGAGCTTAGACTTAGAGAACTTAATGTGTAGATACGCTTCTACTACTACTAACTAGCGGTTAAACGTTGTTAGCTTTATTTTTGAATAATACGTAATAGAAAAAATATTAAAGTTTAAAAAAAATAAGTTTGAAAGGTAAAGCTTAATGTTTTTTTAAATATAAAGTGAAGTTGTTTCCAAAAATGTTTTCTTCGTTTTATCATTTTTAAAAACGCAGTGAAAATCTAAAAGAGCTTGAGCCAGAACTTTCATGTACCGTCAGACAAGCTCAAGTTAACATAAAGTTTTTATCATAAATCTTGGATTATCAAACCATATGCGACTGACTGAAATTTTTTAATAATGTAAAACGTAATACAATCACTTTTTAACATCGATTAACTAACTGTTTTGTATCAACAACTTATAAAAAATTTAAGTAGAATAAATTTATAAAAACAGTTTTTGTTCACAAAACTAGTTCAAGAAAAGATAAAACTTTAATGTTTGAAATTAGTATAAAAGTAAAATGGTTGAGAAAGTAGTACTTTAAAAATTGTTTGAAACAAATCATTGTTGTAAAAACACCATTTGCTCTTAGATATACTTTTTATTTATAGAATAAAATATTTACCAAAATATCGTGACTTGTGTAAACTTTTTTAATAAATCTAACCCACAAATCTAACGAACCATTTTCTAAACTAACACCTATTCAAAAGCTTTTTTTTAAGCAAATAATTGTTAATAAAAGTAAATGTGAATGAGAAGGAAAGATAAAAAACATTAGAACTTCTTTTAATGATGCTTTAAAATTAACGAATTTAAATTATGTTTTTTATAAGTTTCGAACCATTTAAAAAAACATTTATAATATCTTCTTATAATGAAAATAAAAACTATTAACCACGTTAAAATTGAGAATTTATGAGTATACAAATAATGTTTTTTATGATGTGTTGCCCTACAATTTTAGTATTTTAGTTTAAAGTTTTATAAAAGAGGTGTTGTAAGAAACATATTTAGTTTAATAAACTAGACTGACTTGCTCGTTAGAATGAGATGAGATAAAAACAGTTGCTTAAGCACGCAAACACTTTATTGACTTACGACGTTTGCTTCTCATAGAATATGAAAAGCTCTACAGTAAGGTTTCCCAAAGCGGGCCATTTCACTAATTTAGGAGGAAACAAGCTGCAAAGGGGCCAAAGACGGGGAGGTGTGAGTAATAAAGGGGCCGTAAGGCCACAGTTTGTAGGTTTTTGGGAATTCTTGTCGGTAGGGCTACATCTTTTTTTTTTAATTTCTTTGAAACCTTATAAAAAAAAGTGTGGTAAATTCTGCTTTACTGAGTATGTGAAAAATTAGCATACATTACAGAAATCATAAAACGTTATGTAGTTATTTTTTGAATATGATTTTAAATATATTTAGTTTGACATATACTTATCAAGATTAACCTAAAAAAGTAATATATATTAAAGTTTTTAAGACCTTTAACGTTTTTACAATTGTATTTTGTTCAAGTTTTTTCAAAAGTCCTAAAAAGATACATTTATGGTAACAACCTGACTAACAAGTAGTAAATATTTACCATATAATCTAAAAAGAATTTGTTGAAAACTCATTTATTAACAGCAATATCCATAAAACACTACATGAAAGTTTATAAGAAATCGTAGTAGCAATAGAAAAAATTACATGAAAAATTATGAGAAACCTCGAAATGTAGTAGTAATATAAAACATTACATAAAAAAATTATGAGAAATCGAGCCTATATGTAGTTGCAATAGAAAATAGTACATGAAATCTAGTCTACTTGTATAGTAAATAGAAAAATCTACACTAAAACTTGTGAAAAATTTCGAAATGTAGTAGCAATAGAAAACATTTCATGAAAACTATGAAAAATCCAGCCTATACTCAGTGGCAAGTTGTTCAATTTCCTCCTCACAAACCACATTGTGCCGAGCCTGACAGCTTGTTGTTTTCACAACTGAACCATCGTAATAAAAACAACCGTCGTACTCCGGGTTTACGTTTCTCACCCAGTACGTCTGATTCAAGTGCTTCAGAGGCTCCAAAGAAGCTCTGAAAGTATATATAGTTTAGTTTAATCGAAAGATCAAAACTTAAGGTGTTCTAATTAAGTATACGCAAAGTTTACCTTTTGTAAATTATTTAAAATAATTTGAAAAAAGTACTTCTTTAATCTTAAAAAAAGGTTTAAATAATTTTGTATTACTAGAATTTTTGTAAAAAGTCTTATAGTTTTTGCAGTAGATTATTTCACTTATTACAAATTAAAAATACCAAACAATGTTGCAGCCATTTAAAATTATTTTTTTAAAGTTTATGAAATGTAACTATTGCCTAGGTTTTTTTTATGTTACGTAGTACAGTTATATTTCTTATTCTGTAACTTGGCAATTATTTGCATAATTTGTTTTAAATAATACCTTGAAATTTAAAAAAGATAGTTTAATTTCAAACTTGCAATAAAACAGCGTTGCAAGCGGATCCTTTTATAAAAGCACTTTACAAAATCATCTGTAAACAATGAATTTTAAACTCAGTACCATTTGATACAAACAATACAACTCAAAATTGTTTCCAACTCACTTCAAATTGCACATGGACTGCACGTAAACGCTCGGAGTGTTCTGGCACTTTCCAATGTTCCAATCCGTGTAGTTGTTCTCGCGGTCGTCCGAACTTATCAAGTGCCACCCAGTGACAACGTCAATAAACGTCATAAAGTTCGCCACCTGGTGGTTATTTGTACAGCTTGTATATAAAAGTACAAAAAAACTTCAGTTAAACTTAAATACTTTTTAACTAACAACCTGTAATTGTTATTTATTTTAAGTAACTTGTAATTGTAATACATGTTTTTACTAATCAACAATAAATAAGCCTACTTGAGTTTTAAAAGTTTAATTTAAAAAAGAGTAGGTTTGACAAGCTACTAATTAAATTATAATAACTAAATAAAGATGATTTAATAAAAAAAAAATATAAGTTTAAAAGCTCGCTTCCTTGTAATTATTTATAGGTATAAATATAACAAAATATAACAGTCAACCTAACGTTATAACGTTATGCTAATTTAAAATTCTTTTGAAACAACAACCTAAAATTGTTTTTTCTTTAATTACAACAAAACATAAACTCGTTTAAACAACACAAACACAAAGTCTTTGTTCGTCCTTTTATATCACAGAAACAATGTTTGTTGACGAATTAACACATTTTTATAACTCACCTTTTTGTCACCGCAAACTTTTTCGGCGTTTTTGTACGACACCTTATCAGTAGTGTGGTTGTAAGTGTACCTGAGGTTACCCTCGAAAAAATGGCGGGGAATTATTCGTGCCACGTTCTCTTCGTACAAGTAGAACTTGTCGTCGTGGTTGATCGACGTCATAGACCATCGGTATGCTGAAATTATTTCTAATAATGAAATTTAAATGGTTTTTTGACGTTTTACTGAATGTTGTACTCGGTATTTTGAGTTAATATTTATCTTTGGTAGGTTTTTACAGAGCCTAAAATTTCTAAAGTGAAAATTTTGTGGAAGAAAAAAAAAGATCATTTTGTCGTGTACATTGTTCTCTTAAAATTTATATCATTTCGAGGCATTATTAACTATTAAATTAGTAGCGAAAATCACAAAAGCCCACTTTTGCAGTAGTCCCAACTTTTCTTTTTGTTTATCACACACCAGGGTTTCTCGTATTTACCATCCCCGTAAGAATCGTCATCCATTGTACACGAGTGGTACGTTTCATTCTGCCCGTTGAAATACGTGTACTGCGGTTTGCAAATGTTGCCTTTCTCAGTGCTTATGTACTGGTTGTACGTTTCTGTGAATATTATGCAGGTTGATGTAAAATTATGCGAGTGTAAAATTAAGTAAAAGTATAAAACGCATGCTAATGTAATTTTAAAAAATAAAGTTTTTCTAGAATTTAGAAAAACATGCTTTGAAGTTACTAAATTTTATATGCTTATATTATTAAGAAAAGAAATTGATTAATGTACTATCTTCAAAAAATATGTTATTATAAATTCATTTAATTTTGGTTTAGTTAGCCGCCAAGTTAGTTTTGTTAGTAGCATAAAAATAATTCATAAATATGTATATAACAAATAATTAAAATAAGACTACATACCTGGAATAATGGCTTCGCTTTGTTGAGTAGCCAATGATAAAAACAGTACCTATGAATGATTTTAGTTTTTTGTTTATCGATAAAAAATTAAACTTGTTTTGATAATAAAAGTTACATAAAAAAATTAACTAAAGACTTAGACTTGAACACAAGTAAATTTTCTTAAACAAGTTTATCACGTTAAAAATTAAAGCATTTACAGATTTTATAGAAAATAAAAATACTAGCATAAATATAATTCTACTTAACAAACTTTTAAAACGTTTACTTACTACCTTCGATTTTATTTCTTCAAGTACAATAATTAAAAATTGATATATAAAACTAACTTTTTGCTCGAAAAAAGTTTTTATATGAGTAAAATGATGCAGTAGTAGATTCTCAAAAACTCAAAATATATATTGTTTTCAATCAGAAGTTTTGTAATTAAAACTTTATTTTGCAGTTAAGGATTGTTTAAGGAACTGTTTACAGACTTTAAATATTAAAGAAACATTCCAGTTTTTTTAAGTAGTAAAACAGATATGTTATCAAATATCTGTCTAAAGTAAAACATATACTTACCAAAACTACTAAAACTATACAATTCATTTTTTTCGACAGTTATTTCTTTACAACAAAAGCTTTTTTCTTAAGATAAACTAGTTTTTACATATAGACTTAATTTATTATTTATACAGTACACTAATAGTTATAAATTAAAAAACGATTATGCAAAATTTAGTGAAATTTGTAGTTTTACTAACTTTGTATACTAATAATTTACTACTATACTTTCTACAAAATAAATGTATTAAACAATAGTTTTGCTTTATTTGTATTAATTAACTTATAAGTAGTAAAGAGATTAAGTTCTGTGCTTTACAATGTTCGAGGATTATATACTGAATAAAAAATATTATACTATACTTAACTTAAATGCTTAAAATAATGTTATTTTCAAAGTAAAATTAATGAGTTAGAAACGAATGTTCTGTAAATAATGGTTATCTCTTATTCAGCTAAACTTAACTTGCATTAAAAATAAATATAAAAAAATACATTAAATAGGTATTGTATTTTGGCCTAGACAACTACTAAGCCAGGGGTCGGCAAACTGTGGCCCGCGGGCCAATTGCGGCCCTTGAAGGGTAAATCTGCGGCCCGCGAGCACGTTTTTTTTTTAATGTAATTCGGCCCGCGAAAGAAAATTCTGCTGCCCGCGAGCATGGAGATGTGGCCCGCTGAGCAAAATATATTCTAAGTTTGATTTTTTATTTTTATATGGTAAAAATACTGCAGTTTGTTTAAATTTGATTAGCTTAATTTGAAGTCTTTGTATAACATTTCGAACCAATTAAAAGGCTTCACTGCTTTTGGTTAAAAAATGTAAAAAAGACAGATTAGAATTCGAGCTGTGCTTTTTTCTCAGTTTTATAATAACTTTCTTCTTACAATAACACATTATGATCTAAAAAACAGTCTTTAAAGTACTTGGACTCAGTAAGTTATTTATATAACACTTATTAAGTAAATGAACAAAATGCAAATGTTTTCCCTTGTGTCCAAAATTAATGAAAAGTAATTAACAAAAATGTCATTTCTTGCAGTTAATATATTTTGTTTGATATGTAACTTGTAATTTAGTTATTTATCACGTTATTTAAGTGTATACTAAAACATTAAAAATATCAAAATAAAAAAAAAGGTTTATTTTGTTTAGATTTTAACACACTTTGAATGTTGTATAAGTTTTCAGTGCACTTTGTGTTAATTCCTATACACACCAATGTACAAAGATGTTCATTTTTAAACTACTTTTAAAACATTTATTCAGTTAGAGTAAGTTCAATTTAAGCATAGTTTTTGATTATAACTGTTTTTATATACAATATTTAAGAGTTTACAGACACATAAATATGACATAAATTAGTTTTTGTTCAGTATACATTTTTATTTTACAAACAAAACTTTATGGCAACTAAAATTATTTTCGTTGCATTGCACACAGATATATACTATATACACAGATGCTCTTTTTTGGAAATACCTAATTAATACAAACTTGATTTAGGGATGGTAAATTTGTTGAGCCTGTTTATTGTTAATCAAATAGTTTAAATTTAAGCAAATAAATAACTTAACATTGACACACACTCAGACTAATTTATCAACTTTTCGAATATCAGGCCAATTTAGGCATTTTTAGTTTTTACTTAAATTGTGTTTTTTTTTAATATAAGGATAGTTTTTTCATCACTCAGACAGGATTTTTTGCTTTGAAGAGTGGCAAAGTAAACTTATGATGTATGTTTTATTCATTTCATAGTTTTGGTTTTAATTATAATATATGTTAAGTTTTAAGTCTAGCAGCTGCTATAATTGAAAATATTGTTTTTATTTTTGTTTACATACAAATGTGAACAATCATTGTTGCTAAAAAGCCTTGAGCTTTGAAAAAAGTTTGAAGTTTGACAATTTAAGCTAAAAAAATCTGGAACTTAAGAATTTTCAAAAAAAAACCTTGAGTTTTAAACAACTTTTACATGTAAAGTTATGAAACTTTGACTTTACACAAAAGATCTATCATATTGTTCTCAAAGACTTTATTTATTAAAAAACACATCAAAGTCGCCTAACAGTATCTTTTTAATGTTACTATACTATTTTACATATTTTTTTAATTTAAACTTAATTTATACAAAAATAGATTAAAAATTTTGCTTTTTAAAAAACATGGAAGAAATTCAGAAAGTCTGGAAAAAAAAATCAAAAACCTTTGGCAACCCTGAAACTGTTTACATTCTTTCTAAGAGTTAAAAATAGCACAAATGTTTTTTGTTTGACATATGTTATGTATATGCAACAAATGATTTTTTTTTTACAAAATAAGTAATAATGGTGCTTTTAAGTACAATGACCACTATCTAAATTTTACTGTCTTTAACACCCCTTGTAGGTAATCAGATTCATATGATTTCGCAGTATAATGTTCTCAACCTTCTCAATAAATGTATGTAAAACCTTGTACAGAAATTATCATAATTATTATTTCAACTACAGTAATTAACTAAAATAGAATTTCTTTACAACTTAGTTATTTTGTTTGGCATATAGTTCATACCTAAGTTACTCTTATAAATTTTTTATCACTACATGTTATATTTGAGTGTACAAAAAAATAGTTAAAATAAAACAATAATAATAAATAGTGTTTATTTCATTTTGGTTTTGACACATTCGATTTTTCCAGAAGTTTATGTGTATTTTAAACTCATTTCTACGCACACCAATGTACAGAGGTGGTCATTTTTAAACTATATTTTTAAATAATACTTTTGCTAAGTTAGTAAAAATGCCTCAAATAAATATTCTCAGATGAGCAGCATTTGTTGTTGCTTTCATCTTAATAGATCGATTAAAGTCCTTATTTAATTTATTTGACTTTGAAGTATCAGAAATTTCTTAAAAGCGACTGTTTGTTGTCACTGAAGAAATTAACAAAAACATTATACTACCACCAACACAAGTTCTTTAAAATGCTTTCAAATCTAAACGGTGTCTCCTTTTAAGTATTTACTTTTGCTACTTTATAACATACCTTGAAAAATTTTTCTGATAATTATGTAGTTACTGAAGATAATATTTGCTTTGTTAAAACTGACTTAAGCAATTTGTTTTTTTCGTTTTTCGAAACAACTCCTAATTAACGTTTTATGATTCTTATAAATCGTCTTATGTTTCTAATTTACTCTTTTTTATAAGTAATATTTTTATTGCAGATAAAGCAATAAATAATTGCTTCAATTATCAATAAAAAAAACTTATTCTACTTAATTAATGGCTTAACAATTTTTTATACTTTTGTTAACAGTATTCAACTTAACTGTCCATTCGAGCTGACTTATAATAATTTTTGTTGCTGTATATATTTATTTCACTGTCAAAATACTTCGTTATTTCTTTATTTCATGAGTTTTATTTATAACAGGGTTGCCAAACAAACTAGTTAAAAAACTCACACTTGGTTAAACCTATTTAAGACATTTTAGAAAACTTAGGTGTACGTGTGATTTTTTTATTTCAAACACTTTGAATAAATCTTTGAATACTCAGAATAGTTTTTATGACTGTATTGAAGTTTATCAATTATAATTTTTTACTAGTTCTTTTAAATATTTTGTACTTTTTTATGATGATACTTTAGTGAACTATTAAAGCTTTTGTTTTTTCAAAGCAAGTTTTCAACATTTTAACTTAAAATAAACTCTGGCTGGTTTTCTGTAAGACAGACATTTTTGCTTTCAAAGTGGCAACCATGTAAAGGACTAATTGATTATTAATAAGGTATTTTAATAAAGTATTCAAGCATTAATTATGTTAAATAGTTGTTATATTTTTTACATAACATATATATTTTGAATTTATATAGTTAACTAGCTGCTGAATATTTTAAACGCGCAACTTATCTTAAACGTAAAAATTAGTTTTAACACTTAACATTTTTTTAAATATGAAAAGTGGTTGACAATATAAAACATATATAAAAGTGGTTTATAGATGGTTATCAAGCTTTATTTTTAAAGAGAGTAAGGTTGTAATTATTATAAAAAAATATTAAGTTAATCTTATAAACTTTTAAAGATAGTAAGTACATAGTTATTTAAGTCAAATATATTGTTTATTGAACGACAAAAAAATACGCTCAAAACGTTTGGTCCAAGGAGTTTTGAGTATATTTTTAACGACTTTTAGCTACACATAGAATACCTATTTACATTATACATATATATGGAATAAAATTTTCATAAAGTCGTTAAAAATATAAAACTGAAAAAAAATAAAAGTTATTTATTAGTGTCACTAAAACTAAAACTGCGGCCCGCGAAGATTTTGGAAACTTGAAATTTGGCCCGCGAGCACCAACTGCCTGCCGACCCCTGTACTAAGCCAACTATTTTGAGTTTTATCAAGTTTGCTCTAATTTGAAATCTATTTTTTCCTCATAATTCTTTAAAGTTTAGGTTGTTTTACAAAGAAAAAGTTTATCGCTATAAAAGTGTTTTAAAAAGTAGGTCACATGTAACTAAGCTGCTATTATGAAATAATTTAATTTGAACAATAACCTCGCCTAGTAGTTGTTATCGCTCTAAAAAAATAAAAAGCTCTGACTTTTTTTTATAAAATTTAAACTTACAATGTTGGATTTAAAAATGGTTAAACTAGTGATAAGTTAACAATAGGGATATTAACTGCAAGTATACGAGTGAAGTTCGACCAAGGAAATTTTTATAGGCAACTTATATGAAGTCTGATTAAAAACTTGAGCTTTATGGATAGATTTGTTCCACAATAGGTTAAACAAAACTGATTTCTTTTATCAGTTTATTGATAAATCAACCAAAATAAGTAAGAAGTGAACATAATTTAGAACCAAAAATCTATATATCAACGAAATGTGCAAAGCACAGAAGCAAAAATAAACACAAACAACGTATATCTTGCGTAGTCATACGCAAAAAACCACTGCAGAGTTTTTTGTCACCTCTCTTGATTCCAACAGTTAATTTCGAACATTTATTTATCACTTGTTTTGCACCTTTACACAAAAAGTATTGGCACTATTAGCTAGGGCATTTAAAGGCGCATTGCGGTTTCTTGTGTTCGATTCAAGTTTTGACAACAGTCAGACATCAATATTGTTTTTTGTTGACATTATTTATATCCTAGGCTACGTAATTATAGCACTAGTCATCAGTTATAGGATAATGTTTTTTTTTAAAACCTATCTTTATCATATTTTAATTCTTTTGTAAACTATGAAGTACGTGACAATTAAATCAGTACTAAAATATTTTTTGGGATGTAAATTAGAAACACCCATTGCAATTATAAAGATCGAGCTTAATATAAAAACTGTGCGTTTTAACTAAATAATTCTAAGCGAATTAGATAAATTGGTTCCTAATTTTGTTGCTAAAACAAACAAGTAAAGTTAGAAATGGATATACACTGTAACATAATAAATTTATAATATCTACGAAATGCACAAAACTCAGAAGCAAGAAAAACACAAACGTTCACACCATTCCACAAAACACACTGCTGATTGTTTTCAGGTCCCAACATCAGCGTCTGTAACTTCGCAGTTTGGACGCAGGCCCCTTGCAACATAGTGGTTGTCTGCATTCGTTTTGTGACCCAAAGGTTGACCTTCAGCTTCAGAGTTCAGTTCAAAATCGTGTTTCTTTTGCAAGATATCATGGCCGTTTGAAACTTTTGTTGCAATCTTTTTCCTTTTCACTTATTCTACCGCCATAAAACTAAACCCCGTCTTTGATGGTCTCTCTGGAATTTGGATTTACCTACAACCCACCTTTTAAATCTTATTAATTTCGCAGGATTGATCTAAGATGAAAGCACCAGCAAGTGCAGACCCGACTAAAGCAAGCATTTTTCTCAATTTAACATTTGACATTTTAATACTGATTAGTATATTAAAATATCTGTAAAATTTAACTGCTTTCAGAACAATTTTTCGATAAAAACGATGGATTACAAATAATTCTGGTTTTTATTTTAAAATTATCATAATTTTTTTAAATATGTTAATATTTAACTTTTATCAAATTAATTTAAGTACTACGTTTAATTTATTTAATTTGCAGTACTATAACTTCTTTAACATTAACTTAACGTATCTTACAAAAGATTACTACTTTTAGATGCTTTTTTTATTAAAATAAGTAGTTTTAAATAAAAACTTAGTGTTTTCTATTTTTTAAATGATAAATTTTATACCTTTAGTTATTTTTTAATACTGATTAAACTTTAGTAGTAAGATATTAAGTTTATTTTATATAATATTCAAAAGCATGTTAGTAGTTACAAAATATCTGGTAGTAAAATTTCTAAAATATTTAGATTCTAAAAATAAACGAATAGCATTGTGGTAGTATCTCTTGGAACTCTTACCACTAATATTAACCATGGAGTTTTTTTTTATCTATTAAGTATTATAGAAAAGTTTCAATTAATATTTTGTTGATTAGCTTGTAACCAGTCTTAAACTAAGATGCAATCTTAAAAGTTCGACAGCTTTAAAAACTCTAATTGTTAAAACCTAGTTTGTGGTTGATGTTTTCGTGTATATATTTTATTTTTATCGAAGTTTCGTATAAAAACATTAAGAATAAAAAAAGTGAAAAAAAAGTAGCTAAATTTATTTTGTTTGTTTTATGCTTATTTTAGCTTAAATTTCTAAATACTCATATTGAAATTAAGTTTACAGAAAGCTTGTCTAAGATATAAACAACTCTTTCTTTTTCTTAGAAAGCTACTATTATCAAATTATAACTTATTAATATAGTTTCAAATGACAAATCTTAAGTTAGAAAGTAGCTTTAAAAAATAAGTTATTCGAATCATTTTTTCTTAACCAATATACATCAAGTTTTATTATTAAAATAAGTTTAAAAAGTACATAAAAAAAAGTAATCACTCCAGCTTTCAATAAAGCTTGTACAAATAAACATTAGCTTCTACATATTGTTAAGTATAGACACAAATTAAGAAGTTTAAAGGTCGTTGTTGTATCAGGGGTCGGCAAACTGCGGCCTGCGGGCCAAATGCGGCCCGTGAAGGATAAATCTGCGGCCCGCGAGTACGTTATTTTTTTGAATAGAATGTGGCCCGCGAAAGAAAATTTTACGGCCCGCGAGCATGTAAATGTGGCCCGCTGAGCAAAAATATATTTTAAATAAATTAAACTTGTTTGATTACTTTAGTTTTAAGTTCGTGTATAACATTTTAAAGCAATTGAAAGACATTACTGATTTAGCTTAAAATGTGAAAAAGACAGGTTACATTCCACCAGGTTTTTTTTTTCTCAACTTCATAATAACTTTCTTCTTACAACAACAATTATTTTCTGAACAAAGAGTGTAAAAAGTGCTTTGAATTAGTAAGCAAGTTATATAAAACCTATTTGGTAAAAATTAAATGCAAATGATTTCCGTATTGTACAAAAATAATGCACAGTAATTTACTAAAATGTCCTTTGCTTACAGTTTAGTTTTTTTTACACGTTTTTTATACCTAAGTTTCTACTACAAATGTTTTATTACTGAATTTTATATTCTTGTGTGCACAAACTATTTAAAACAACAAACAATGATAAGAAGAAATAACGTTAATTTTATTTTGGTTGTGACACCTTTGATATTTTAGAAGTTTTCTTTGCATTTTAAATTAGTTTCTATGCCCATTAATGAACAAATATGAAAATATTTTAAACCACTTTTTGTTTCATACTTAACAAAAGAAAGTTTTGTTTATGCATAATTTTCTAACATTATTGTTTCTATATGTAATATATAAATGTGTACAGACACATTTAAAACAAAATATATGAAATAAACTAAAAATGTTTTTGCTAAGTATACTTCTTGATTTTCAAAGCAATTTTTTTTGGCAAAATAAGTTAATTTGTATGCGTTGCATACTACTATAAACAGTTGCTGTATTTTAGAACTACCTATTTAGTACAAACTAGATTAAGAAATCTTAAATTTATTAAGTGTGTGCATTTTTAATCAAAATAGTTCGAATTCGATCAAATAAACAAATAAAAATTGCGACACACTCAGACTATGACTATTTGAAGACTTCAAATCTCAGACCAGTTTAATCATTTTTCAGTTTTTGGCTTAAATTGCATTTTGTATGCTAAAATATCAGGCTAGTTTTCGTTTATCGGACTGACTATTTTGCTTTAAAGATTGGTATATTAAATTTATAATGTATGTTTTGTGCAATGCACAGTGTTAGTTTGAATTGAAATACATTTTAAGTTTTAAGTCTTGCAGCTTATACAATTTAAATTATTATTTATATTAATTGTATACATATATCAACAAAAACATCGGCGAAAGTCTGAAGAGCAGAAGCCTGGACTTTCGTTTGCCGTGAGACAAGCTCAAGTTTAATTGATTTTATCTGATGATCGAATTGGCATGATCAACCCTTTTGTATACATATATGTTAGAACAACTAGTGTTGCCAATAAATCCCGGAAAATCTTGGAATTTGGCAATTTATACTTTAAAAAATTTGTAAAAGCCTTGAATTTAGGAATTATCAAAAAAACCTTAAACAATTTTTACATGAAAAGTAATGAAATTTTGATTTGACACAAAAAATCTATCATATAAATATTTATATTAAAAAACAAACTTAAAGAAGTCTAGTAGTATCATCTTAATATTGATTATTTATTACTTAAGACAGTTTTTTTTACCTTAAATCTAATTTTATACTCAAAATAGAAGAAAAATGTTGTACTTTCAAAAACTGTATATTGATGCATTGTACCTTAGCTTTTAAAATATATTTACCTATTGTTGTGCTTTGTATAGGAACTAAACCTAGAATGTTCTTCTAAAATGTCAAAATTATTAAAATCAGGGCTAGTAAAAAATTTAAAATGAGTAATATCTGTTGTATCAGTTCTAACATCTTAACATATTGGTTAAAGTCCTAATTTGGTATATACGGCTTTATAATCTTCAGACATTTCCTAAACACGACTTCTTGTTGATATTGAAGAAATAAACAAAAATATTTTACTAACCCCAACACAAACTATTTAGATAAGTTTTCAAATGTAAACGGTATCATTTTATAGTAATTACTTTTTTACTTTATAACTTGCCTTTACAGTTTTTTGTGATCAGTCTGTAGTTACTGAAAATAATCATGTGCGTTGATGAAACTGACTTGAGCAATTTGTTTGTTTTTTTTTCGTTTCTCGCAATAACTCCAAACTAACGTATTATAGTTCTTGTAGTAAGTCATATAATTCACATATGCTCTTTTTAAATGCAATATTTTTATTGCAGATAAAGAGTTGCTATAATGCTAAATAAAAAATAGGTTTTTCTATTTAATGAATAGCTTAATAAATCTTTATATATTTGTAAAAATTGTTTAAAAACTTAATTGTCCATTCAAGCTGAAATATAATATTTTTTCTAGTTACACAATTAATTCACTGTTAATAAAACTCGGCATTTCTTTATTTTGTGAACTTTGTTTTAAACAGGGTTGCCAAACAAACAGGCTAGTTTGAAAATTTTTTAAATTCAGCCTAGGTTAAAGCTGTTTAAGAAATTTTAATAAAACTCAGGTGTATCTGAAACTTTTATTTCAAACACTTTGATTAAATCTTCGAATTCTCAGAACAGTTTTTATGACTGTAGTGTAGTGTACTAATTGTTTTTTTTTTTTGTCTGTTTACATATTGTGATATTTTATAATAATGATATTTTAGTTATGTTTTTAAGCTTGATTAAAAGAAAGATTTTAGCTATTTTTTTTTTTAGTAAACTTTTAATACAATTCAGACATTTTTGATTCTAAAGTGGCAACCGTGTAAAAGACTACCTAATTACTAATAAGGTATTTTATTAAAGTATTCCAGTATTAATTATATTAAGAATTTGAATTAGGTTATCTACAGTATAAATAGGTTTTAATTTTTTTAATTAACTAATTACTGAATTTTCCAAAGAATGCAAACTATTTAAGACGCAAAAAATATTTCCAAAATTTAACACTTTTTAAAATATGAAAAGGTGGTTCATATTATAAAAAATGTATAAAGTGACTCATAAATGTTTTTCAAGCTTGGTTTTTAAAGAGAGTTGGTTGAAAGTAAAACAATAAAAATATTTTATTAAATTTAACTTATTAAGTGTTTAAGAAAGTACATATTTTATTAAGACTTATGTATATTAAGCAATGTAAATTCTATTCCAATAGATATTTTTATATATATCCTATGTGTAGCTAAAAGTCATTTACAGTAATGAAGTGAATAAAAGTAAAATTATCTCTGGCATGACCTAAACTATAGCCAAAATATTATTTAAATATAACTAAAACTGTGGCCCACGAAGATATTGAAAACTTGAAATTTGGCCCGCGAGCACCAACTGCCTGCCGACCCCTGTTGTATAGGGTGAACGGATTAAATCATTTATTAAGTAGGTTGTTATGTATATAATTGGTTACGAATTTAAATTATGTTAGTTATAGCATAAAGGCATACTTTTAATAAAAAACTTTAAAGTTATAAATAAATTAAGTCTAATAAATGTTAAGCCATTTAGATTTTTAAATAAAAGATAATAATTGAAAAAATAACTATAGTCTTTTTTTTTCGAGTGCCAGTACCTCATTTTCGACAAATATTTTCTTTAAAAATAAAAATGAAAGTTAAATTGAGTAGTAAATAAAATAAAAAGTACAGTAAAATTTTGAGAAATCAAAATAGTAATGGTTTGTATTTTTTTCAAACAACTTTTTTTAAATACAGTATGTTCGTTTTTTTTTGTCGAGTAGAATTCCGAATAATGTCTTAAAATCAAAAACACACATCTAGCTTATTTCATCATTTATTTTTATTAAAGAAATATTTATTTGGTTTTTTAAGTACCCCTAGTCCAGGGTTTACAAAAAATTCTTTAATAAGGCCCGCTTTGAAGAAATTAAAAAAGCTCTAACAAGATTTCTCAAACTATTAATCTTAAATCAAGTAAGACTTTATTTTTGCTCTTCATAGTATTTAGTACAGGTTTCAAATTATAGCCCCTTACTAACCACGCCTTACTTTCGCAGCTTGCTTGCGGCCCACTTAGGGAAACCCTGCTCTAATCTATAATAAAATCAACTTTAAAACTACCTTGCTTAGTTTTCTCAAAAATTTAATGCTTGTAGTTTTTATAACAGAATTTCTTCTTTTCTGTAAGAAAGATTGGTATCTTATATGTATTAAAACCTTTTATTTAGTTCAAAATAAATTTGCTTGCTTTTTTTATTTTATTTTTTTTTACAAACTGTACATGTAAAACTCAAGATCGTTTATTTACAAGTAATATAAAAAAAAAATTTCATGGTTAAAAAGAAGTCTTTCGAGTAATCAGAATAAAATACAATGTGACTTTCTAAAACTACTTTCTAAACTCATTTCTTTAATTCCGTTTAAAAATAGAAACTTTTGTATAGTTTTTTTCTGATTAGTTATAGAGAAAACACTTATTTGCTTACAATAGAATATTAAAAGTAATTGTAATAGCTTGAGCTCAAACTACAACTACATTATAAGTCAACTGAACAAAACAACATATGGCTCCTAAAATTATTTTTCGTAAAAAAATGTGTATGTTATTTTTATGGAACTCTATAAAGTTTTATATATTTTTTATATAACACTAATCAGTTAAAGACATATATGTAAATTCAAGTAGCATAAATAACAACTTCAAATTACTTTGAATATCGACTTTAATAAACAACACAAGAATTTTTTTTTTCAGAACTAAAACATAAAATCAGACTAAGTTATACGAAAATAAAATTACAAAGTTTTGATAATACTTTATCTTTGTGTAAGAACACTAATAATTAAACGTAAAAGTAATAAATTGAAACTAAAAGACAATCTAAACATCAAAAAACGTAAGAACAATCATTTAAATAAGCAATATTATTGAAACTTTTAAAACTTATACTGATGATTTTTGCACTAAGATGTTAAACCAACAAAAATATTCTAATAGAATTTTAAGGAATATTTAACAAGTTATCTTTAATAGTGAAGACTATTTTTAGTGAACTAATGCTTTTATATTTGCAATCAGCACTATAACTTCTACAATTTCTTTAGTTTGAATTAATTATGTAGAGGTTGGAAAATTAAAATGATGTTGGTTACAAGTAAGAACATCTTATCATAAAAAATCTAAATGCGTCTAGGACATAAACTATAAGATTTAAAAAACTAAAATTTTTAATTGATAATTAAAAATCTTTGGACACTGAGTACTTTGGCTACTTATCAAAAAACATCGATTATGAAAACAATTTAAACAAACCATTCTAATCGAATATAAGTGTAAATTTATATAAAGGTTTGTAAACACTTTGATGAAAGAAAACATTTGATATGTCAAAAAGATGTATCGAAGTAATTTAAAGGGTTATAAAGAATTATAAACATTAATCTGAGTTGAAAAAATCAACTTTTGTAGCTTTGTATCACAATAAATTAAGTAATTCTCACAAGAATAAGTTTAACTTTTTTAAGAAACAAAAACTAAATAAGCTTTATTTTAAATAAAACATTAATACCAAGCTTGCATAAAATTTTTGGATACTATAAAATATCAAGGAAAAATTCTTTCAAATATTGACAGAATGTTTTGAACGTTTATGTTTATAAAAAAAACATAATTCATTAAACTTAATTCTTAAATGCAGCCTTTTTTAAATGTACAACTAAAATAAACAAACTGGAAGAAATATAGACAGTTGATTAAAAAAGTAGTAAGAACTTTTCTTTAGATGTTTTCAAATCATATTTAACTTGAGCCTGAACTATTTATCAATCTAATTAAACTTTAAGATTAAAAAAAAGGTTGTAGTTCAAAAGAGAACAAAGTATTAAACAAAACAATGCCTTACGCAACCCGCCCTGTGAACTACAAAAACAAAAGTTTTATTTTCAATTTACTCCTCACTGAATCTGCTGCTGCTGCTTCAGTCGGTCGTTCTGCAGTTTTATCTGCCTCTTCTTGGCGTCGATGGCTTGCAGTATCGGGGACCTCTTCTGCTCGTACTTCTGCCTCAATTTACTTATTTCCTGCTCCATCATGCCATCTAGCGACTTGTACCTCTCCTTCAGTTGCTCCAGGGTGAGGTTTCTTAAAAAGCTGAAGTCGGACCCCGTCAGCTCCTGTGATGGAACAGAGTGTACATTTAAATTGTGTTTTTTTTTTGATATGTTTTAGTTATTAACGGCTGTAAAAAACAAAATAGAGTTTTTTAAAGAATACATTGAAAAGAATGAAATTAAATTTAAAACGAAATATATTACATTAAAACAACAAAAACTTCATATAACATTTGTGACAAATTTGTACACTACTTTTAGAAAAATAAACGTTTAATTTATTGAAAGTAATACAAATATAAACATACAATACAGTAAAAATATTATGTACATGATAAACAAAATAATGCATTACTAAACTTTTACTATCTACTTTTTTATGAATCGCTTCATGGTGTTTTAACTAAGTTTATATTCGATTTGAGTTTATCCGTCTAAAAATGTTCTTTGTTGTCTAGACTTTGAAAACTTGGTGGTTCTACGAAAGCAACCTTGTATGCGTCATTCATGTAAAGGTGTTCTAGACTTTTTTATGTGTTTATGATAGTAATGTATGTATAATGCGGATACGTCTGAAATATCTTATGTGTTAGATTTTGATTGATTCCAATTGCTTCTATGGGCTATCCATCTAATACTGAAACTACTTTATGATTGTCCTATTTAATTAATATCACAGTTTGTGCATAATGCGTAATTTCCAAAACTCTTACAGGTCAGATTTGGTTTTTGCTTAACTATTTGACCTTGTATAGTTAAAAATTTTCTTTTTCTAACACCGTAATTATACATTGTTTTGCATTTTTAATGAATATAGTCTTTGTTTTGTTTTTGTTTGGCAATTTGACTGTAACTTTTTAGAAGCTGTCTTAAATTTGCTGGTTTTGTGAATGAATCTTTACCTATTGAAAACAGTTTTGATTCTTCTTTTGTGAATTTTAAAATTTCTTGAATTGTGAAGACCAATAGATATTTTTATTGTCTTTTTCTTTACTTGGTTTGTTCTCAAATTCTTTATCCTTTTGAATTTTAAGTAATTGGATTTACAAAAATAGACGTTTTTTCAAACTTATTAATCAAAAAATATTGTGTAAACGAAAATTTGGAAAAGTAAAAAAAAATTTACTTCAATTTTTATTAACATATAACTACTTTTATAAAATCAAAAATTACTTAATTTTTGTTAAAGCTGGTGTAGATGAAAAACGTATAAAAGAATCAATAAAAAAAAATTCAAACTGTACATTACAAATGTTTAGATATTTTGATTGAATTTAAACAAAAAGCCTTCAGGTCTTTTAATAAAAACTACCCTTAATACTGAACTAATTTTACAATTATTATTTTGTTTTTATTCACAGTTCAATCATGTACTGGTAGATAATAAGCCAAAAAATGTACACACTTAGACTTAGAATTATAACAAAAACTGTAGTTTTATATGTTATCCGGAAACATGTAAGGAGAAATTGCTTTGTAAAATATGTAAAAACTCGAAGAGTAAAACAGTTAACTATTATTAAATTAGTCAACAGCCTGATTTCCAAACTACTGGAGCTTGTTTTAAACAAAATATAAGTTTTTGATAACAAATTTTAGAACGAGGAATGTCGAAAATTAAATTACTCTAAGCATATGTTTAAAAAAATCTTCATAAAGTATGTTTTTGATAGCCTAGTTCGCTTTGAAAAAGTAATTTCACCATTATACTGTAAATACTATGACAGTACATGTAAATACTGTATTCAGCATTTTAATACCACCAATTTTAAAACTTAAAACTTGAAGTACCAGTAAAATATAAATTTTACTAGATTTATTTATTTTCAATACAACTTTTAAGTATTATCATTTTTTTACCTTCATATATTTCCAAGCTTGTTCCGCATGTTCTTTATTAATGTTCAGTTTTTCACCTGAAAAATATGAAAAATTATTTCATTTATTGATTTATATTAAAACGTTGTTTATTTCTCTTAATAGCTTCAATTTTACTTTTTTGTAAACTATTACAGTTAAGTAATATAATATCAAAAATAAAGTATTTTTTTATTTTCTTAGACCTAATAACTATTGGAAATTTTATATTTTTAGATTTTCATAAACCGAATAAAATTTATAACAAAATTTACCTGAACTGGGCTGAGAAGTACTTGCAGAATTGCTTTTTCCGTTGAAGTACTAAAAAAATATAAAACCTTAAATTAACTACTAAACTCATATCTTAAAAAGAAGCAAACTATAATAGTTGTTATTTAAATAAATAAATTAAAGATTCTTAGAATTCTTCATGATATAAAACACTAAAACTTTATTCAATGGTAATTTAATAAAAAAAGTTTGAGAAATTTTAAAGCTATATTAATCTGCAAAAAATATTTTAATTATGTTAGCTAGCATGAATTTATAAAAAAATATTTATCCTCGTGTTTAAACCTTTTAGTTTAGGTATGATAGAACATTGTTACTGGCACAACGACTTTATTTATACACGTTAGCAGTCGGGAGCTATTAATTCCAACAAATTTTTAACAGTGACGTATACAAAGAGTGAATTTATTTTTATAGAAAAACATAGTTTTAGCAATTGTAATGTTAAGATGAGGCTATAAACGAAATAGTAAATGTTTAGTCGAACATCATTTACAATTTAAGGTGAATTGGTTGACATTTTAATTATGGGAGGAAGTATCATTAATTAAAACAAGGTTAATGAAGTAGATAAGTGTTGGTTTCTTAACTATTTGTTAACATAATTATTAAACATTAAATTTAAAATTTGTTTTTATCCTTCTGCAATATTTAATGTATACGTTTAAAATTAAAAACCTTTGTGAAACCTTGAACGACGTAAATTTTAAACAAAAAATATCAAACTAGTGAATCTATAAATTTTCATGAAAACAAGTTTTGCATTTTATTGCTTAAACATGGTTGCCGCTGATCAAGCTGAGAAAATTTTCCTGACTTTTCCTGATTTTTCTAAATCAAACTCTTAAATTAAACTTATTTAAAAAAAAATTTTTTAAGTAAAAGTAATGTTTTTATCCTTTAGCAATATGTAATGTATACGTTTAAAATTACAAACCTTTGTGAAATCTTGAACGACATTAAGTTTAAACAAGAAAATTCAAACTCTGGTAAATCTATAAATTTTCATGAAAACAAGTTTTGCATTTTATTGCTTAAACTATTAGTATAAAAACCAACGATTTAAAAATAAAAATATAAACCTAAATAATAAACAAAAACACAATAAAATCAAATGTTCATGAAAGCTCAAACTTTTAAAATGTTTATAACAAGCTAAAATTACAAACATAAAAAGTAAAGTCAAAATAAAGTAAAGGGAAGTATATTACAAAAAACAACAAACTTTCATGAATGCGGGTTCCTCTGTATTCTTCTTCATGTCCGAAGTGGCCACCCTCTGCATGGTTCCGTCCATACTGGGGTAATCCCCCGCATCGGAAGTGTTTATCACCATGGTGTTCATCCCCTCCTCCAATCCTGTGCCTCCAAAGTTCGTCGTTCCTCCCACCATCACCATCGTGTCTGTGTGTGACGTCATAACAGCTTCAATTTTAAATATATTTTTGAAGTTCAATTACTATACATTATGCAAACTTTATGAGAAAAAAATCAAAACATTCAACTTAAGCAAAACAAATCAACATTGAAAGTAAAAATTAAACCTTAATTTTAAAAATAACTTTATTGTTTACATTGATAAGATTAAAATATTATTCTACAAGTTTGCGATGATTTATACATTTATAAAAATGCCTAATTGTATAGAACAGTTTAAATAAAAACTAAAAATCCCCCAAACCTTGCCCTTCGCCATGGTAACGCATGGTGCCGTCGCCGTGGGGAATTCCCGCGTCCTGCCTGACCATGGTGCCCATGTTGTCCTGCTCCCCGCTGGACCCAACAACTTCCACGCTGCCATGGCAACCCACCCCGCCCACATACTGGTTCTTCTGGGAGTTGCGCGTCTCACGGAGCTCTATCGCTTCTTCCACCAATTCCTGTGTGTCGGAAAAAACTTATTTTTAACAAATTTTTAAAACTAACAAAAATGCAGAGTATGCAAAAGACATAAATGCAACGTGCTGTTCTTAGAAACATGTAGCTAACAAGTTTTAACAATATCAGGATTGCCACTAGTTTTTTCAAAAATTTTTCCAGGTTTTCAAAATTTCTACTAGGTTTTTAAAAGTGAACATTTCTGGGTCTATTTTTAGTTTTAAGTTTATTTCTATAAAAGAAACTGTGTTAAATAGTACAAAAACATTTAATAGATGCTGTAAAGTTACTTTAATTGTGTTTTTTAATAAAAAAAATTTTTGACAATGACAAAAAAATCTTATTTATATGATAGATTTTTGGTGTCAATTTTAAATTTTAGTACTGAAAATGTTATAATTATTAAAAATTCCAGGTTTTTCCAGGTTTTTTTCAAAGTTTCTCAAATTCCAGGTTTTTTCCAGGTTATTTTTGCCTAAATTGTCGAATTCCAAGTTTTTCAAGGTTTTTCCAGGTTTCCAGGTAAAGTGGCAACCCTGCAATATGCAGTTGCTTGAAAAGATTGATTATATAATAAAGTCACAATTGAAATTTATCAAATCACGGATATGTTTATAAAACTATGTTTCAATCAGTTCACCATTGATTGATAAGATTCTCAGTTACTAATAAATTTGAAAAAGTAAACATTTATGCATTAAAGTCTAGCCTAAGTTTACAAACTAAATTCTTATTTCAATGAAACAAACGATGAGTGTAGAGTTGGGAAGGGCGTTCTGCACAAACTCGTGCTGCAGCAATTTCACTGCGTCGCTCCTGTTGATCGGATTCTTCACCAGGCACTTCGCCACGAAGTCTATGAAAGGGGCCGACCATCTGTAAAATATGTTTGTTTGAAGAAAACTTTATTTCAAAAAAAAAGGTACTTTAGTTTGATCCAGGCTGATAGCAGAGTTTATAGAAAGTAGGTTTTTTTGTGAAGCTTCACAACTTTTGTGTGTTCGCACAAGTTGCCAGCATATAATAAAAGAGTACTGGTTTCCCACTTATTATAAAATCAAAAATATAAATTTCTTTTGTAAGTAGTAAAAGTTTTAAAGCAAAAAATAAATAACTTTATGGATACTTCATGTAAGTATTTTTGCTTTTTTTATTTAAAAAAACTTCATTAAGTTATAGTGCAATCAATAGTAGAATTTCTCATGTAGAACAATAAACAGTAAGTTTGCTCAAACCAATCATAATAAATAAAGGGGTTTAATTACATTTTAAAGTACAAAAATATTTAACGCGTAGGATAGTATCATTTTGTTATTTCAAACAAGTCCGAAATATAAATAAAAAAGTATACTTTACTGAAAATATACAAAAAAGTTCTGCAAAATAAAAGAGATTTTATAAAATTGTATATTGTAATACACAAATAAAGAGAAACATATTATAAAATTATAAGCTATGATAGTTTTAAAAAAAGCTTTATTATCCACCATTATACATATAACATAAATAATCCTATTTATTACAATATAAATAGTTTGAATAGATTTAAATATTGAGTGGGCTTAAATTTTCTACCAGTTAAGTTTAACGGTCTATTTTATATTGTTTCTTAAATAAAAGTATCTAGCTATTTTTTAATATTATTTTGAGTTTACATGTTTGAGTAAACTAATAGAAATTTTAGCCCATTCAATATATTCGAAATGTAATATATAAATTCCGACTTTATATATAATTTTTTAAAAACCTAAGAGTAATTAACACTTTACTTTAATACAATTGAAGTTTATGTTTGCGGTTGGGAAATGTTTCAGGTCAAATTTTACAAAAAGACTGGTGTACTAAAAACAAAAAACATACAACACAACAAACTAAAAAAAGTCAAATGCTTTTACAAAACGCGTTTCTTAAAAAGTATTACATTTTTAAATAATATTTTTGCAAAAATAAAATAATAAGCTATTTAAGTTTACCTTTTGACATACTTTTTTTTTACAAGCTTTTACAGTTAATAAGAAAACAATAAACTGTAATGAATTTATTGATAGATTTTACTACAAAATACTAATAATGACGCATCGCTTGCAACCATGCTGTTTTAATATGACACATTGAAGTTTTGTGAAGTTTCAAAGAAAAAGTGCGTTCAGCGAATTACCTTATATAATTAGTTTTTGATTTTTACTCCCAAAAACTTTTCAATTTAGTGTAGTTTAACGTTTAACAAAAACAGTATCTTTCACACCTGGTTTTTCTTGTTTAAAATGTTTACTTTTTGTCAAATTACCTGTATAAAATACTTTTTATTATATACGTCACTACAAAGTACGTAATTGGTATAAAATTTCCATTTTATTTGATTTTTTTTCTTTTTTGACGTCTCATTTTGTTAAAAAATTTATTAAAAAAATTAGTTTGTGTTATCATTTAATTAAGCAAATTTATTTGCCATGTGAATATTTTTGTAATCATATGATACAAATTTAGGCTTGAACTTTGAAAATACGGAAACAATGATTAAATGATTAAAATGGAATAAAAACAAAGAAATTTTCATTGCTTTCTTTATTTGTAAATTCGTACAATTATTACAATTGCTTTATATAAGTTACATTAATTGAGTAATCAAAGTAGCACAGCATAAACTAAACTAAACAGATTGTTTTTGATAAAAAAATTGTACTTATGTCACATAGTTTTTAATTACTTTTCTTGAATATAAAGAAATATAACAGATATTTAAGCACCAAATTAACTATATTCAAAAAAAAGTAAAAAAAAATTCAAATGTAAAAAATTAAGAAAATATATTAAGATAGAATCAGACTGTTAAAGCATGCAAAGATCAGAATTTTTAGTAGTTGGATGAAATAAAAGATAAAATATTAGCTAAACCTTATAAAATATTTTGATAATTACAATCAAAATAACTTTATCAACAGTATTTACCGTATGTAAGTTGTTAATAACAAAAATAATAAAATATCATTATACATCTACCAAAAATTAAACATTTTGTATATCAAAACCTATATATGGTCAAACAATCTTAATGCTTTCAATAATTTTCTTCTTTTTAGCAAATTGCTTTAGTAAAATTTTAATTTAACAAAAATAATAACAAAAGCATCTTCTACATTATTTATAAGTTTTTTAAGTACCTAATTAGGAAAAAAATGTTAAAAAAAACTGACATAAAACGCTTGATACAATAATCACACTGTTTTAACAATTTACAACAATTTACTTGAAAGTTTTATAACTAGCTTTTGTTAAATCAAATTGTTAGTAGCAAAAAAAAGTATGAAAAAGTTTCAAGTATAACCAAAGTTCTCTAAGAAAATTTGATTTTGAAATATATTTAAAACAAAGAAAATTTCTAAAAGCTTACTTTGTAAACTTGGCCCAAAACTATTTGTAAAAACTCTTTTAAAGTCGTTTGTATACCACTAATATATAAAGCTTATTATCAAAAATCGTAAGATAAAGTTTTAAGTACAAATAAGTTCAAGAACAGCAAAAGTTTTAATCAGTTGATATCAAGGAGTTTGATTCAAAGAGTGGTAGAGCAGTTTTAAATTTCAAATGGTTTTTGAGGTTTTTTGTTTACAAAAAGTATCTTTTAATATGGGAGTTTAAACACATTACTTGCAAAAAAAAATATTACTATTGTATAATGTTGATTGATTAACTAATTAATTTGTTATAAATTAAATATATCATTCTTGTTGAACAATTTATTCATAATTCATTGACACCATTAAAAATGTGACAAGCACAATACGTAGATTAAATTCAGTTTTTTATCAAGAAGTAGTTTGATTAGTTTAGACCTCATGTTATCACCTAACCATTTAAATGATGCAAAAAACTTTAAAATAAGAGAGAAACAATAAATTTTTTGAATTAGTGTTGTTTATTCTTTTATGTTTTATGCTATTTTAAACAACATTTAAAATATTGTTTTATAAAAATTTAGCTTTATTGATATTAATTAAATTAAAACCTTTTAAAGTAGGTAAATTAAAATAGCTTATTTACATAAAATAATACAAAATTAATTAGAACAACTTAAATCAATAAATTTAAATCCTCCTACAAAAAGTTAGCATTTAAAACTTGCTTATTTTATAAAAACAACTTTCGTTAAACTTCTAGTGAATTCAAAAGAAAAAGATTGAATAATTATATGGAAAGTTATGGGATTTAAAAGAAACAACTAAAATATTTTAATACTATCAAAATTCAATCAACAATTAACAAGCTTTTTATTTCATTTTATCATTAACTTCTTTTAATCTAAGATAAATTATTTTTTAAGTACTTCAAAGTGCCCTAAATTGTTAAGAAAACCTAGGATGGCTATAATCTCTCAAATATAATTACAACAGTTTTAATTCATAAAACAGTACAGACTACAATTATCCCTAGTCTCTGAAAAAACATGGTCGAATTTATACAAATAAATAAATATATACATTGTAGTGTTTAAGTACTTTAGTACAAATTTCTCAGACACAATAAAATAATTGCAAAACAAAAACATCAAACTTAAAAAAATTAACACTTTTAATGCTTACTCGTAGTTCAGCTGTCTGTGATAACAATAAAATAGTAATAAACTAAAAACTGCAATAAGCAGTTTATACACAAAAAATTCTCAACTTCTAAAAAATGCAATTTATAGCAAATAACTAGTTTGAAAAAAGAAACCTTTTCCACGTCCAATAAAAGATTAAAGCTAGTATGAAGCACCGTAAACTAAAATTAAACATTATTATTAAATTCAAACAAACTTTTCAACGTCTCTGAAAGTGGGCGGTGGCTTGGTGGGGATCATGAAAATGGCCCTCATGGGGTGAATGTCGCTGTATGGGGGTTTTCCCTCCCCCGCCTCGATTGCGGTGATCCCTAACGACCAGATGTCTGCCACGCAGTCGTATCTGAGTGGTAAATACTTTAGTATTTGTAAAAAATGAAACGTTTCTTTATATTTATTTACTATAACTAAAATATGCACCATTAGTCAAGTTGAATATTACCTACATTTTAAGTAAAATTTCAAACTGAAGTTTAAACTAATTATTCCAACTGATTTATAATATTATTTTTTTAGGTAATCAGATTTATAGAGATACAGATGTATAAAACACTAATTTGATTTTAAAGTTTCAAACAACTGTACTTCTAATTAATAACAGCTTATTAAATAAGTATACAATAGAAAAAAATAGTTAGACAATACTTTTAATTAAATTTAACAAAAAAATTTCAACATAAATGCTACAGTTATTACAAGAACATAATTTTCTAATTTGAATATTTAAATTTAAAAAAATTAACCATTTTTATATGCAACACAGGATAAAAAGATAAAAATCTAATTACTTAAATCAAACAAATAATATTTTGGAAAAACAGTATTCCCTCTAAAAGAAAAATAACCAAAAAAAACATCACATCACAAATAAGTTAACATTTACAACTTTTTATATGTGAAGATTCAATACTTAAACTTACAAGACAATTTTGTTAACCAGCAAGTAAAACAAAATAACATTTAAGTATTTAATTTGACCCTCGCCAAAAATTTTTACTAGATTAACAAAAATATTTATTGAAATCTTTTGACAAAAAGTACAATTTTCAACAAACCCAATTTCCTGTATAACTTCCGGAGCCATCCAAAAAGGTGTTCCAATTACCTGTAAAAAAGTGGTGAGTTGTATTAAAATTATTCATAAAGTATTAGAAAATTTGTTGTATCTTTTTTTAAATGTAGAAAATCAAATGTAACCAGCAGTATTTTTTAATATCAAAAGTTTCTGTCTTTTTAAATGTTATTAACGTTGACTTTAAGAAACAACATAAAAAAACAAAGTTGAAGCACTATAATTACATAGTAAGGTAACATAGTTATTATTCATTTGAAGAAACTTCTTAATATGAATAAGAATTAATTCATAAGTTAATATATAGATTGGAGTAAAATTTAGTTATTTTAAATTTAATAGTATTTATATCTTTGTGACCAAAAGTATACAACTCTAACAAACTAGCCAAATCACCTAATTCAAACAAATACAAATAATAATTTAAAATGTTTACAACACAAACTAATACTAACAGTATTTCTTTTAGCCATGGTATCAGTCAGCTGCCCCGCCACGCCGAAATCGGCCAGTTTGGCCTGTCCTTTCTTGTCCAATAAGATATTACCCGCCTTCACATCGCGATGGATCTTCCTATGCGAATGCAAATACTCCAATCCCTGTGGAAAACAGATTATTTATGGTTAACACATATCAGTAACTTTTTATTATAGTAAAGACATTTTACAACTAAATATTCTATCAAAGTTTAGCTATGGAAGTGTCCCTGCCACAGATTATCAATACAAAAAATTTTACATACAACAACTACTTGTCCAAATAGGGTAATAGTTTAACATGTTCTTTGGAAAATTTTGTAATTTTATTCTGACTTTATAAAGGATATTTTATTTAATTTTACCAAATGAAGGCTTTGTAATTAAATGATTTTGTAAGTTAATTTTTAGGAAAATTTTGCAACTTTAAAATTTTTATTAATTTCTTTTTTATTTTAAGGCTTTGAAGATTAAAGAGTTTTGTTAAATAGAACTGACAAATTCTGATGTTTTGCCATTTGATCTTAAAAAAATTAATTTTTGCCACTTTGACACAAAAAAACTGACTTAGCTTGAACCGTGACAACCTTTGTGAACTGATTGCTAGTATATTTGTAACATATAAACAGTAGCTATTATGAATACTAAAATACACAAAAAACAATGTCTTATTAATTACAGTTTATACTCATACAAAAACATACTTTATAAAACTATAACACGTTCTAAATAAACTTAAATACTTTTAGTCTGTGAGAAAACAAAACAATGTATCCTTTATACAATTTCCTAAATAATTCTAATTTTCTGTGCTGTTAGTAAAATGTTGCAAAAAATGCTTAATATAGAAATACTATAAGGCACATAATAGATATCTCACTGAGTAAAAAAAAAAGTAGTTCCGTTTCTGTTGTATGTTAAATATTATTTTAATATGTATGTTTTTATTTAGTGTCGAAACTGCAAATTGATGTAAAAACCATTATGTAAAATATCTAAGTTCAAACAAATTTATTTCTTCAATCTAGGGTGCAACCAAATCTATTTTTGGTAATAAAAATTTTCAAGGGTTGAAAACTAACGTTAAGATAACCTTTTAAACGTTTATTTATTTTAAGTACTTAAGAAAGACACCTAAAAAATTGTTAAGAATCAGTAGTAATGTTGATTAAAACTCTCTAAATTCTAATACCGTTTTATGTAGAGTGATAATTTATAGTTCTGGAAAAAAAGTATATATCAAAATTACGCAACCTGCATAAAATTTTACATAGATATGCAAGAATATTGAAAAATTCAGTATGCAAACAAAACCTACTATTGAAATATACTTGCGTAATATTTTTGATAAAATAAATAAAATTAGATGCTGAAATACAACTTTTAATCAATAAAGAATATTTTTTAACAGTAAAGTAAATCATAAATTTCACTATTTTTAGTAAATTACAAAGAAAATACTTGTCGAAGCACTTTAAAAATTATGACACAAATCATAATATGTTTATTGTTTTAATTAATCTTTAAAAGGTATCCTTTAATTCTTTCTCTAACATAAAAATTTCAATAAAACACACAAAACATACTAGTAATTTTTAAATGCCATTTATCGTTTAAAATGGTATAAAAAACAACTTTTATGTTAAATCCAGTCAATGTTTTCAAAACCAACTATATTATATAGTTTGAAAACTTTTATTTAACTACATTAAGTTTTAAATATAATTCTTATACATCGAGTAAAAATTAATCTGATTATTCAAAAGATAAACCTTTAATGTGTCTTTCATAATAGTGGCTATTTGTGGTTCCTGGAATGTTTTTCGTCTCAATTTTATAATGTCCAAAACAGATCCTGAAATATTCAAATAAATTATTGAAATTTATAACTTACTCTTTAACAATTGTGTATGAAATATGTACTAAGTTTAACTAAAAATTGCAAAAAAAAAGACTATCCCTTAACGTTTTATACAAATAACTCGCATATAGCTCACTTCAGATTTGTACTGATAATTAAAAGAAGCAGAACTTTGTTGATCATCATTAAAAAAACCTAAATCAACAACTTGACTAGTCTGCCATTTTATTAAACTTTAAATAACGTTCGACTTTTGAAAAGTTATATAAGTTATACAAACTAAAACTTTAATAAAAGCATAACTGTAGAAGATAAAATATAAGTTTTAATAATTGCCGTTAATCGAAAATAACTAGAAAAATAAAAGATAACTAGACGTTATAAGTGACTAAAAAACTAAATATTTCAGATGTATTTCAATATACTCTACTCTTTATTTTCTAGAAAATTAATAGGTTGCAAGGTGTTTTTAACATTTTTAAAGATTCAAAATTATTATTATATTAAATACTAACTTTATAAATTTATTTTATATTGAAAGCAATTTTTTTGTATTTTGATATATAGGTTAAAAATGAAATAAATAAGTTTAATAAAAAAAAAAATTATTCGCTAAGTATATAAAACTGTACTTTAAAAAAAAAAAATTAAAATATTTTAAATTACTATGAGAAAAATTATTTTAAAATTTCAAAATACGGTCGATGAATTTGTAATCAACTTTTCCAAGATTGAAATTAGATAAGTTAGCGTCAAGCACTTCTTCATAAAATATTATTATTTGCAATTAAAAAATATTGAAAAAATTATTAAAAAAATTCTATAAGTTGAGTTATATATGGCTACAATTTATTTTAATAATAATTTTAAACAAATAAAACCTATTAAGTTTAAAATAACTTAATGATAAGTTGACAAAAAAGTTAATTATATAAAAACTTTAAAAGTATTTTAATTTATTTTCAAATTAAATTATAAACTTATTTAAAAACTTGAACTAAATACTCTCTAAAACATATTTTTCAATAATTAAAAAGAACACTAACCAGCACTGCAAAACTCCATCACAATCCACAAATCGGAATCTTTGAAGTAACTGCCGAAATACCTGACAATGAATGTGGATTGGCATTGCTGCATGATGGCTATTTCCTGTTAATAAAATTATTACAATTGTAAAACATTACTCTGACAATTTATTTTAAAAAATTTGCATAACAAATAAAATTAAATTATTGCTTCTTCAATTTAAATACTAACTTTGATTTACATGGTATGTATTATATCGTTACAATGTTAAGAGTAGTATTTTTCATGAACAAAGAATTAAAATTTTAAATGATACAGGAAGTTTAGTCTGTGTAAATTCATCCAACAATTGTTGCATTTGTTACAATTCGGGGTTGACACTCTTTGAGTCGAAAAAACTGTCCTGATTGACTAAAAAATGTCCTGATTGACTTTAAACTCCATTGAGTTTTTTAAAGACATTTAAAACAACCTTAAAAATATCATCCGGTGTTCTTTAAAAAAACATCATTATACCCTGAGTCATCCTGAGATTTTCATAAATTTCAAAATATCCTGAATTATCCTGAGTGTGTGGCAACTCTGGAATTTGCTTAATTATGGCAAGTTTGCAGTTATATTTAAAAACAAACATTATTTTAAAATAATGTATAAACTTCTTTTAAATTTTGATCGCTTTATGTTATAATATTTATCTAAAAAATTAAACTAAGAAATTAGTACAGTTAAAAAACTTTTATTTGTTAAAAAAATTCTAAGACAAAGGCCTGCATGATCTTGTAATAATTATCTTTTATATATCTACATGTTACTATAAAATAAAACATTTACAATTTTAAAGTAAAGTAGATTGAAGATGTTGTGTAAACTGTACCCAAATATATTATAAAATAATAAACATAAATTAGGGAAGTGGGAACCCTGTATATGATATTACTTTTATTCATACCTGTTGTTATACAGAACATTTTTTAATTTTCAATTTGAAGTAATTTTCAAATGGTTTAAAAATACAATAAATTTTGTAACTTCATGCAAACTCCTTGTAAAAAATACAGTAATCAGAAAATCTAATTTCAATTACACAACAAATTTCATGCAACTTTTATCACTAACTTATTACTTTTTTGTTTAAGGCCATAGGGGGGGTAGGCCATGTTTTTTACAAGTTGATCTTATTTTATAGAGTTTTTACTAAGCTTCAAGTTTCTTTTTACCGTTTTTAAAAATTCGAATTAGTTTTTGAGATATGACCAGCCAAAGTCGGGCCGCATAACAGGTTCCTTATGGGGAAGGAAAAACTAAAACGGCAAAAAAAGACTAATGCATTCAAAATCTATCTCCTCCTTCATTTTTTAAGCAATCTTCTTCAAACTTTCACAGTCTATTCTTTATACAATAACAAAAAAATTTTATTTGTAACTTTAAAAAATTTTAAGTAAAAATACCTTTTTTTTGAAAAAAAAAAATTTTTTTTTGATAAAAAATCACTTTTTTTTTTTTTTTTTGTCATAAAATTTTTATTTATTAAAATTATTAAAATTCACAATTAACGTTTTTTTCTCATAATGTAAGGAACATTTCCTGAAAATTTGAAGAAGATTGCTTGAAAAATGAAGGAGAAGATAGATTTTAAAGCCTGTTTTTAAAAACTCGAGAAAAACGGCTTTAAAGTTACCCTTTATATACCCTTTATTAAGAAAACCCTTTATATAACCGGTCATAAAAAAAAAGTTACTTAATATTTTTAAAATCTAAAAAAAGCATCTGAAAGATTATGAAATTTACTATAATATAAGTCTATATGTTATTTTTGGTCAAAAAATGGCTTCTACCCCCCCCCCCCCCCTATGGCCTTAAAACAAAGTAAGTTGTACTTTGTTTAAAATTTAGATATCAATTAATTTTACAACAACACAACTTGCTTTTTTTAATAAAAACAAAATTCATGCATCAATCATAAAATGAAACCTTACAGTTTTACTAAATAAAAATAAAAAATATTACATAGATTATTCAAAAATTTGTTATTAGTTTAAAATAACTTAATATGTCCAATAACAACTTAAACCAAGATAAATCAATTAATATGCTTATAAATTTGAACTAATACACAACTTATATTTATAAAATTAGTTTATAGCAAATCATCTTATTACAACTAAAGAGTTCATGCAAAGGAGTTTATTACCATCTATAACTTTCACAAACTAATATAATCTAATTTGTCAGCACAAACAAGCATCAAAACACCCATGCAAATTTAGACAGCAACACATTTTTTTTTAAACTCTTCAACCTTTAGTATTTCCTGCAGGTCGCTTTCAACAGGCACCTGCTTGATGGCAACAATCTCAGCGGCTTCCTTGTACAAAGCCTTGTAAACCGAGCCGTAAGCCCCCTCGCCAAGCTTCTCCAGGATGTCAAACACTTCCTCGGGCTTTTTGATGAGGCTGGCCTCTGAGAGCTTGCTGAACACATCCATCTTCTTCTCAACAGGCTTGCTTTCGTTCATTTTAGTTATTGTTTAAATTTATGGCTGCTTGGAGAAAAAAAAATTAACAGTGTAGAAGTTGTTAGTGTTCGATGAAGTCAACTTCACTTTAAAACACTTAAATTTATTTACTATTTATTTTCTTATATAATTTGTGTTCACTCAACTTCATTAGTAAGTTATATAAAATGCATAAATATTAGTTACTCATCATTCCAAATAGTTTAATATAAAAATATCTAAACAAAATCTTAACTGTTAGAATATTGTATTTTTTTTGTTTGTAAGTTTACAAATGTTTGTTCCAAGTAGTTTTGTTACCTAAATTGTTAAACTAAGCTTAAAACACATAACTTTAACCAACAAATATTAACAAACGATTTAATTAAACTACTTATCTGAAAAAAAAAAGTATAATAATTTTAAGCAAAATGGTGTTTAATGTACTTTTAAAATAAACATTGGCTCTTGTACAAAAAGCCTTTGGTGAAAATTAAGCTTATTTTTACAGAGTTGCCAAATGTTTTTGGAAAATTTTCTCCACATTTTCAAATTTTCCTCCAATGTTTTAAAATTACATGCTTTAGGGTCTAGTTTTAAATCGAAATTAAGTTTAAGGTAAAAAATGGGTTAAGTAGTATAACAAGAATGAAAAGATACTTTTAAGCTACTTTAACTGTATATGAAAAAAAATAGTATTGACAAAAAAATAATACGATTTTATTTTTTGTGTCAAACTGAAATTTTACTACTCACACGTAAAAGTTGTTTAAAATTCTAGATTTTTCCAGGTTTTTAGGTTTTTTGGTAACCCTGTTTTTAAGATAAATAGATAAAACTTGATACTTTCATAAAAAGCTTTCAACAAGCAATTGCAATTTTTCCTCACCTATTTTTCTACAAGGTCATGTTTTTATTATTAAACGCTTGAGATATTAAAAAAATCTAATAAAGATTTGTTTAAAATTTCTTAAGTAAATGTTAAAATAAGAACTTATGAGAAATATTAAAGAAAGAAAAATATTATTTTGAATCCAAGGAAGTATACTAAAAAAAAAACTAAAAATCTAAATCGTTTAAGAACAAACTTTAAATTTTAATACTGCCTTTTTAGGTATAATACTCCAAAAGTATCCTACTTTGCTAACTAACATGTAAATCCACATATTTTATGAACAGATAAAGATTTATGAAATAAGGTTAATTGATGAAAAAAAAAAGTGAACCCCACATTGCCTTTTTTTCTATTCTTATTAGCTACTATAGAATTTTTCATGCATTGCAAAACTGTTTTTATTTAAATTTTTGTAAAAAAAAGATACAATGTATACTTGCTTGTATAATACATACTTAAAAAAAAACTAAAATAACAGTAATAAAATTACAACTATCAATAATCTGTTGTTCAAGAAAAAAAATTAACAACAAAATTATTATTTATTAATCACAATAATTGTTAGCAACTTACATAATGGTCTAAAGTAGCTATGAAAATAAAAGTAAATGTATAAGGTCAGAACTAGGCTTGTGGCCAACAGGAATAAGTGATTTTTTTTTAATTAATATTAAATCTTTTATAACCTATAAGTTGACTTCTATAGAATAAATAATAAAAATTTGAGATTCAAAAAACGTACTGACTATAATTTTTTCATTTTTTTATTATTGGAAATCGAAATATCAACCAGGAAACTAGCTTTATATTTGATTTTTTGATCCAGTGATTTGAAATGTTTAGGAAACATTAAAATACTTTTTATGTTTAAGTATTAAATTAATTAAATAGAAAAAAACTTATATATAGTTTTTTTTTTCAAATAAAAAAAAAATTTTAAATACTATAAAAAAATGAAAAAGGTTTGTTAAAAACAAAGGAAAACATAGACTTTCAGTTTCAAGAATAATTTTTTGTTTTTTTATTTTTAGCTTTAAATAAGTAACCTATTGAAATCCCTAACTTTGATTGCTTATATCTCAAAAAATTCAAAAAAGTTTGATTTTTGGTAAAAAGTTTCTGACATTTAAGATAAAACCTTCACAAAAAAAGGTCAAATTGTAAAAACAAAGGCTCCTAATGACCTTAGTCGACCTTGTTTAGATAAAGAAAAACTCTAGGTTCTTTAGCTACATTGGTTAAATTAAACTATTTTGAGGAATAAAAAACAAATTAAACATAAATGTATTTAACTGTTGAATAAAAACAAAAATAAGTTTTAAAAATAAACATTATACTTATTATATAAAGGAACAGTAGAATTTTTTTAACTCGTTGATTCCAATATCGACCATGACACTACAGTAAACCAACTTTAGATTATCTTTTTTGAGGCAACCCAATTATACAGACACTCAGTTTCTGTTGTACATTCTTTGGAAACTTGTAATAATAAAATAACATTATCTTAGTTATATGATATGATTAGGTAAATTAATAAATAGTTAAAAACACATTCTGCTTTATTATGTTGTATGCTACTTTTCTGATTTTACCTTTCACAAGCATTTTATATATTTTTTGAGCTCAACACTTCCAAATAGCAAGCTTTTTGTAAAACATATACTTAATTTATAACTAAAAATATTAAATAATGAAAGTTATAATAATTCATTTACAAGCATGGTATTATTTCAACCAGCAGTTAATCCTTTCTATTAATATTTAGTACCTAATTTCTTAAATGTCCATTATTTCATCATATTTGGAACATTCTGATTAAAATCAAATAAAAATTTCAAAAACAGAAACTCATTTTCATTAAATAACCCAAAAAAAACCTACGATTCTATAAATCCCTTTATAAATATATACATACACGTATAAGTAAATATTAGTTTATCAATTTTCTACTCAACAGCAAAGACTTTTTCTCTTTGAAAATTTTAGAAGTATTGCTTTTTAAAATAAAAAATTAACTTAAAACATTAAAGCAGATTAATTTAATTATTAATGATTTTTTTAATATAATAATAATTTTACTAACTGTTTAAACCACTTTAAAATTTTAAAAACCTTTACTAATGAACCAAGTTTATCCCTCAAGTTAATATTTTACTTTAAACATTGACAATATTAGACCTGTTCGAATCAAAGCTTTAATTTATATAATTTATAAAAATGTTTTTATTTACTTTAAATTTTTTATTATAGCTAAAAATTCATTTCTAAAGCAGTTAGTAAACTCATGCAAAGATTTTAAATTTTAATTCTACTATTTAAAAACATTACTACATTTTAACAATTTTAAAATTCATGTTTTTCTTAAATTTTTAAAAGCCATGCAAAGTTTCAATATTAGCTGAGAAGTAATTTTCCACTTATAACCTTTAAGATTTGGGTAATGTCGCCTTCAATTGGCACTATTTTAATTGCAACAGTTTCTGCGGCTTCCTTGTGGAAAGCCTTGTAAACTTGACCATAATTTCCTGCTCCTAACTTTCCCATGAAATCAAACACATCTTTAGGATCTTTTATCAAATTTTCTCTTGAAAGTTGAAAATCTGTTTTCTCATCAGTAGGCTTGTTTTCATTGTTCTCACTCATTTTTAGTTACTTAAGAAAAATATACTTAGTTAGTACTGTATTTAGAGACCATAAAAAGTTTTAAAGTTAAGGATTGTATATATACCATTTAAACTATCAATTGTTATGATTTTTTTTTTTTGGTTTTAAATCATAAAACTTTAATTTTGTGAGCATTCAATAATTCTTTGTTTAGGGCATAGAAGTCATTTTTTTTTAGCTGATGTTATATTATTAAGATTTAGCTTAACTATAAGACAATTTAAACCACTAAGTATTCAAAGTAACTTTGGAGATAAAAAGGATGATTTGAGATATAAAGTTGATGGAGTTAAATAGACTTTTTATGAAAGGCTTAAACTAAAAATGTGTTAAAAACATTTACATAAAAAAATCCTCCCTATTTAAACAATGTTCTTTAAACTTTTACAGTGAGTCCATTAACAGTATTTAAATATATTAAATACCTGAATTATTTTAGTTGTTATAAACAAAATTTCTTTTACAAAGTCCTTTTTTTATCTAGAATCTTTCGTTACTTTTCAAATTTAATCATTCAAAATCTTTTAAACTGTATAACAATTATTTCTTAAAAATTTTTGGTCTCTTGCTCAAAAATTGAAGAAAAGCAGTTATTATTATAACTTTTAATTTCCAAGAAAACTGAAAATGTAAAATTTGATGTATAATATTTGTAATGTAAAAATTTTACAAAAATTACCATATCACAAAAATTATATAAAGTTTTGTTTTATAACAAATGGTTTAGAGTTTTAATTTTAAGCTTTTTTATTAAAGTCAATGTTAAATTTTGTGAAAACAAAATCTAATGTGTCCTTAGTTCAAGTTTTGATACACAAATTGGTAGTAACTTCACAACTTGAACTGCTCACCTTTTGTATAAATTTGCAATATAAGTCAGCTGTCTGAATTTTATTATATAAATAATATTTTTTTTTTAAATGTTTCAGTCACAAAGTAATACTTTTGAGTACCACCTCAACTATATACAAAAATTTGTAATAGTTTTAATTTTACAAAGGTAAGTATTTAGCTCAGTTAAAATTTATAAATAATAAAACTTCTAAATTGACAATGTATGGGGTACTTGATTCAAACATTATGATTCTAGTTAATGAATGTTGGTGCACTTAATTGTAGTAAATAATTGTAGTTAACACCTGATGAGAATTCGAAGTTCTTTATTTAACAACACTTTGTGGTTTTTAAATTATCAAACTTCAACCTTTTTTCTGAATGATGAGAAACCAAAGGTTTTTTGGTTAAAAAAAGTTTTTTGTCAAAGTAAGCGTTAAATATCAGAGAAACAAGTAAATTTCATATACTATTGCACAAATTTAAAAGAGATACTTTAACAGTTAACTTTAAGCCTTAGTTTACAAGAGTAAATAAAATTCACAATCATTCAACAATATTTTCAGAGACAAATTATTATATCCCGAGAGTAAATAGTCTTTATAGTTCTAAAACCTTATCCTATCTTGGAAGCAAAGTATGGGAAGAAAGTCCAAGAAACCTAAAAGATCAGAGCTACCTTGGAGCTTTTCAATCTGGACTAAAAATTGTTTTACTTCAAAATCAATCATAAAAAAGTCAAACTTAATTTTCTCTATATTTTTTAACAACTAAGATAATTTTTTTGTATTGGTATATTTTTAATCTATTTATGGGCTGATTGATGGTAGTTTGACTGGGTATGGGCAGAGATGGCTTGGTTTTGATTTTTTTAATTTCGGATTTAGTGTTACTGCTTTGTCTCCATTGACTATGTGACTAAAGATAGGTTTGTTAAGTTTTTATTTTACTTAAATTAAGGCCATAGGGGGGTTTTTGTAATTATAAAAAATTGTAAAAACTTTTTACTTTTTTTTTAGTTTTTGTAATAATTTTTTTTTTACTTTATTAATACAGTAGACTACCGCTTAAGTACGCAAATTGAACCTGACCCTAAAGTGCGTACTTTTTGACAACTTAGTATAATATGAAATTTAGTTGTTTGTTTTCTTTCTTACAACTAGCCACAAAATAATTAAGCCAAATAAACAAGTCTCTTTATTTTAAAAAACATTTAATACATTATTCTAATCTGCTAAATTTTTTAATAGATTTTAAAATATTTTATTTTTTCTGTAAAAATATTCTACATAATTAATACATACATTTAATATAGAAAGTCAATGTCAGTCAATGATATAAAAAAGAATATTAAGTCATATTTTCCATATTTTGTTTTGTTAGAGGAAAAGTACCAAACTTCATTGTGTTTACCAAAAATTTTCAAAACAATAATGTGTGTACATTTAGGTTAAATTGTGACTTAACTATGTTGTGTTTGTAGGTTTTTTTAACTTAGTCATCTAGATTTATTTATTTCATAGCATTACAGCTCAAATATCATTATTTTTTCACTTTTCTGCAACCTCTACATAAATATGTGAAAATCTGTGAAAGCAATTATTTAGGTTATTTGTTTACTTAAATTTGATTTAAATATACAAAAAATTTGTAAAAAATATATAAAAAACTTAGAAATATTTTTTGTCTTTCTGGATAAGTGCGTACTTAAAGCGGGGTGCGTACCAAAAAAAAGTGCGTACTTAAGCGGTAGTCTACTGTATTCTAAAGTTTTTTTTTTCCTTTTAATATAAGGAACATTTGCTGAAAATTAGACAAAGATTGCTTGAAAAATGAAGCAGAAGATAGATATTTAGTGAATTTTTTAATTTCCAAGAAAATTGAACCCAAAAAATTTGCGGTCCATATGTTTGTATCAGAAACTTTTTACAAAAAATAAATATCTCAAAAGTTACATGATATTTTTGAATTCTATAAAAACAGGCTTGTAGTTTGAATTTAAAGCTTTCATATAAAAACTTATAATTTTTGTAAAAAAAAATGTTGGACCTCCCCCCCCACCCCTATGGCCTTAATTCTTTTATCAACTCATGAGTTAGATTAGGGGTGGGCGACGTTTTTCAATTAATGGGCCGGATCCAGAAAAATTAAGTCTTTTGCGGGCCAGAGTATTTCAAATTTATGATTTACCGGACCCAGTATCTGGATCTAGCCAAAGTATGACTTTTTAGATCCAAATCCGACTGGATACTAATTTTAAGTCAAGATCCAGATCCGGTTAGATTTAAATTTTAAAAAAGTTTTGGATCCGGCTGGATTTAAATTTTATGGATACAGTTGATCACTTTTTTGAATCCTTTAAATTCACAAAACTTTCTTAAGTCCGACAACTTAAAATGTAGATTGAGACGTGTCAGTTGTTTAAATAATGTCTATAAATAGAATCGACATTGTAATTGACAAATATTGTACTTAAAAAAACACTTTGCTTGGGGTAATTTTGTTAAAAGATATTCGAACTAAGTTAGAACAACACAAAACATTAGGACAAAATGGTTTATTTATTATTACACATTAATTTAAAAAGTCATTTTTTAGCAATTTTTTAAAGTCAAATTCTTACAGTTTTGTTTTGTAAACGTAACATAAAAATTTTTATGAAAATTTGTAATATTGACCCATCACAGGCCTGTAACTTTGCTTGCGGGCCAAATCCCATTAAAGTTTAAAAAACAGTCAGGGCCTGCCATTTTCACTCTACGGGCCGGATCCGGCCCACAGGCCATACGTTGCCCACCCCTAAGTTAGATGAATAGAGTTTTTTTACAGAGGTACAATATTATATTGTGTATCTTTAACAATTTGAAATTTATTTACTTGTTAGATTATTAATATTATTACTTTGAAAAAAAAAAACAGCTGGTAAGTCCACTATACAAGTAATAAAAATCTAAAATATGTACAATATTATTTGATAGCATTTTTTTTTTTATTGTGATTTTTTTGACTTTTTTTTTTTTCTTGATCCATTATCAAGTTTACTATATAAGTAAAGTTTTACTTTTAAACTTGTTTTTATGTAAATTTTGTTAGATACTTGTTAAATTGTGTTTATGTAAAAATTATTAGATATTTGTTAAGTTTCTTTAAATTCTACATGTACATTAAAAGGTATGATTTCTTCTTATGTAGATATTTACATTTCCTTAAGTTTTTACAATTATAGTTATGAGAGTTAGCAATCACAATTGAGCTATAACTAAAAATACTAAATATTTTTTTTTTTTAAATAAATCTAAGCACATTCAAAGGAAATTTAGAGATATTACTTAAGTATAGTATGATTTACAGTTTTTGTTTTATACTCATGTATATTTTTATTTATATATTTAAAGATGAGATGTATGTTTTTCTTTTTCACCACATTCTTACCACTTCTCCCTTTTTATGTTATTATGGAACTTTATATTGCATTGTTCGTGGTTGTTCTTGTAAAAAGAGCAAAAAGAAAATTGTGAACTTACATGATCGTAAAAATTGAAATCTAGGGGAGCAGACTGTGTGGTGCCCATGGTAGATTATGGTTGCTATAGTCAATATTGGCAGAAATGAGTATATGAAAAGTGTACACCAATTTTTTTTTTTATAATTTTGTATTGAGTTAATGTTTAACAATTATTTTTTTTTTTATAAAATAAAAACTATTAATTAATAAAAATATTGATTTTTCATTGATCTTAATCTTCTTTTTTATTGTTTTAATTAAAACTGCTCAAAAAATGTTAAAATTTGTATGGTGTGAGGCTCAATGACCAAAAGGTCTCTAAACATCAATCCATTGACCATATTTGTGGGCATTCACATTTTTCTTTCTTTCTATAATATATTTTTGACACTTAAAGCATTATAAAAGTGAAACATTTAGAGACTTTTGTTTTTACATTTAAAATAAAATAATACTACCATCAATCTTAAGTTTACATAATTGTTATTCAGAAAGCATTAATCATTATGAAAAGCTGAAGTTGAAAGATTTTTCATTCATCCAGAAAAGTATATACAAACTATTCAGAAAGCAATAGTTATATTTTACTTACCTTTTTGATATTTTGAGGAAGGGGAATTTTATTTTAACATATTGGAACAATCGTGATAACAATGCTTAAATCAGGAACTTTTTTTTTTCTAGCACCATTATCATCATTCATCGTAAGTCAAGTAAAAAAAGTTTAAGTTCCGTAATCCGTATAGATTAGTACTTTAAAATTTATACACAAAATAAATCAATTCAAAGTTAACGAATGCTTATTTATATTTAAAAGGTTATACGAAAAACATTATGTTATTATCTCATTTTTTGAATAAAATAAAACTAAACATTCAAACACAATCACTACTACTTTGTTGCATAGAGAAATTTTATAAAAGTTTTCTCTTTAAATTGGTTTTGTTATGAAGGTAATTATAAATATTCTTCTTATAAATGCTTTAACTCAAATAAATCGTGTTTACAAAAAAACCTTTGACTAAAAACTATTTGATTTTTTTTTTCTAGTTTCTTTGCTTTATACTTTTAAACTAGTTATGTTTCTATCTATATAGACATAGAGCCAAATAAATATTAATTTTAAGACTTTTGTTTTGTTTATACATTTAGTAGTAGTACTTACTGATGCTGTAATAAATTTTAAAAGCTATTTCTACGAAACCATGTATGATAATTTTTTAGTTACACAAATACTCTTTACTATTTTAATAATAAGTTCAGGGAAATTAGTTAAGATTTATTTAGTAAAAATAAAATTTAAAAATCTATGTTTGAGGAGAGTTAACCAAAAAAATAACAAATAATGGGTAGTAACCTGAAACTTGGTTAATGTTTTTATGTAAAGCAAAAGATATATGTAAAAATATTTTTTTTTTTTTTTTAATTACTGATTTTAGGTCTTAAATTACTAAAAAGTTGAACTAATTAGAAAACTTACGTATTAGATGATACAACACATAATTACTAATAATTGCTTAGTCGAATACTGGTTGTATTTTTGAAAGATTTTTTATAATCATTGCTAATTATTTTAAAATTTTTGACTCTTCTTTGCTTTTAGTTTACAAAAGCAAAATTTTAAGTAATTAGAGTCAAGGAAAAACAATAATAAAAACTGTTGTCTGTTTCAACTTTGTTTTGATCAAATACAACAACTTAATGATAACAACATAATTTATTTTGGCGATGATATCACTGCCACAACTGAGCTTGTTACCTAATCAGGGTCTTTATAGTAAAGACTTTCTTAATTCTAGCAGTTCTAAAACTGTTGTTATTAAAATTGTTAAAAATAAATGAAAAACTTCAAAAATGCCAATTTTAAAGAAAAAAGCACCAGGGTCATGTCTGCTTTTTTTTAGTGGGGTTGCAATTTTTTTCTGCATTTGTAGAGTATTTTCTGTAGTAGCTTTTAATAATACAGTTTAGAAAATTGCATAACTTTCTACTAACAAGCTGTCTAAAATTTTTCAGGTACATAAAAATACTTATACTTTTAGTAATTTAAGATACAAATAAAACAGAATGCAAAATCTTAATAAGTAACCAACTTCTTTAAGCTAAGTTTAATAAGTTCAAAATAAACCAAATTTATGTTATTATTGACAATATAAAACTTATGTTTTGTACTGTGAAGCTTACATTCGTAACGAAGTATTTAATACATAAGAAACATAAAACGAGGTACTAATCAAAATTAGCAATAAACTTTTCCTGTAAATAATATAAAATATTGAATGATATGTAAATGAACTTCTTAGTCAAACAGTTCCAGTTAAAATAGTTTAGCTAAAAATCTAATTTACATCATAAAAAAAATTGAACAAATAAAGCAGACGTGGACTCTTTACTTGATTATTTTACAACTTGATGAAAACAAACAAGTTCTAAAACTAAGTTTTTTCTGATGCTGTAAAAATAATAACAATATAAAAATTGGTAAACAGTTTCCTAATTTAAAAAAATCCTTTTGAAGAATAAAATCAATTAAAGTCTGTTTTTTCAAGCATTTTTGATATACCAGCTTTGAATAAAAAGTTTCCTATTTTAAATGTGCTCCGTTTTTAGTTATTTTTTTCATATAGTATATACTTATTTTAAACCAAAAAAAAAAACTATGTAATTTTTGACGTAGTTAGAAAATTACAAACTTAATTTTACTTCACATCAAAAAACTAATATATAGCTATGAATTTTTAGTGAACTATTTTAAAAGAAAACCATTAAAAAATCGCTCTTTTTTTACCTTTATTTTAGGTTTTTTAGAATTGCGTATGAAACAGGAAACATGTCAGAACATACCCCCAGAAAGCAAAGAAATTACAACCGCTGTATTTGAAACACTCTGACTGTGCTAAATTATGATAATCTTTATGACAACTATGGTGTGACCTTTGTAAACATTTTTCAAAATAAGTATACTTTAAAAATAAACTTTTTGTGTAGAATAAAATTACTGTTGTGTTAATACAAAATATAATAACTAAGGTTATAGCTGACATTATTTATTAATATTGTCAATTTTTAAACTTGCTTTAGTTATTTTTACATATCTATAGTTTAGTAAATATTTCAGATGATTTATAAAAGTTAAATATATTTGTTAAAATTGATGTAAATTTAGTATTACGATACCACAAAAAAAAAGATTGTTTAATTTTTTGTATACGGTTACAACATTGTTTTACTTTATATATTTCTTAATAATTGTTTATTGTGAATTGAACATTTTATACTTATTGTAATACGGCTTAATGAAATTCTTCTTAATTTTAGTGTTATTTTTAAATATTTTGCACTCTGTTATTAATAAAATAAACACTATTCTGTAATTGAAAAACATTTTTAAAATATTCTAACTATTCTAATAGTTTGTTAACTTTTTAAACTAAGCAAGGTTTTTGCATTAAATTTTTTACCTGTTTCGTTCTTTTTTTTTTTGTTGAAAAATATTAAAATGCTTTAAACTTTCTATTTTGTTTAAGACATTTTAATCTTCAAAAAAAAACTTGGTTTCAGCATTAATATTTGTAACAACATAAAGTTTTAGTATTTTTTTTTAAATTGTGCTTTAATGATTTAAAACTCCGTTCAAGTCAAAAGTAATAACAAAATAAGTTTTTGATAATCAATTTAGTTCTGAAAACAAATCAAAAAGAATTGAGTAATTTTGTTTTGTTTAGTGTGGTATACTTACAATTCCCACCCAACCGCGCACAGCTCCCGCCCAATTCTCTTTACTTTATTCACTTTGTTATTTTTTCTTTTTATGATTTTATATTCTTTTACAATTACTGTTACTCCTACGACCTAACCCTAGCCCTCGGTCAGTAAGCGGTTCTCGTATTTGATCGGGTGAGAATTGTGCGCAGGTTGGAACTGAACGGTTCCCGCATAGTGTTTATAAGAAAATTTTTATTTAAGTTTGAAAACTTTGCATAAAACAAGATATATACTTTTTATTCTAAGATAAGCAAAACATATTTAATCATGAGAGGATTAATGAAGGCATATGAAAAGATGTTACTACCCATACAATTAATTTATTCATTATTCAGTTATTTATATTGTAGTACATGAGTGATTAGACCAACAACTTTTAAGTAGTTTTTATTACACAAAAGAAAACAGTTTACTTTAATAATCTTTTACTACCTACTTAAAACAGGTATTATTTTGTTGCTCAGAAACCTTAATTAATGAAAATAGTTTTTAAGTTAAAATAAATTACACTTATCGCTCTTTTTGATTTATTTATTAAGTACTTAGTTACTTTTTATATCTTTATTATTAACTGTTTTAATTTTATAAAGTTAATAGAAACTATTATCAGCATTATTTACTTCAAACCATACCCATTAAACAGCTAATTTCAATATAAACTAAAATGGAAAAACTTTTTAAGCTTTTTAAAATCTTTTAGTGGTATTCAAATATGAACAAATTTAACAGTTTTACAAATTTATATAGTAGCTAAGTTTTAAACGTTTTATAATTGTAGAATTTTATTGTCAAAACTATTTCTTTCTATTAAACAACTACTTTATTTTATTTCTAAAACTTTTAATTGTAATATATTTAGTGGTCCTTAAATATTTACATAAATTCTTAAAATACTTCATTACTTTCATTAAACTTTTCAAAACAAATTTTGGTGTAGAATTTAAGTAATAATGTACAAACTTTATAAATTTAGATTTTATATACTATTTTGTTTCTGATTTTAAGCTGTATTAACTGCTATAAAGAAAATATAAAGATATACTTTTAGTGAGATAAAGAAAAGTTTAAATTTTGTAAAAACAAGTATGTTTAAATATCTTGTAAATCTTACTATATGTTTCGGTTAAAAAAAAATAAATAGAAAACAAAATATTTTGTAAATCTTTTAGATATAAAAACCAGCTTATATATTTATCCAAGTTTTGTTACTGATTTATTTATTTTTAAAAGCGTAAACAAATAAATACGGAAAAATATTCTAAACAAAAACAAACTTCAAGTATTTTCAATCAATCTTTTTTAGTTTTTGCTGGCACGATTTCATTTTGAGTTGACCTAGTATAAACAATATTTGAGACAAAAAATATTATAAAGAAAAATGCTTTTGACCAGAAACTATAAACCTGACTGTAACTTAGTTGTTTGCTTAAAATGAAAGTTTTAACCGTTTAACATATTAAAATTAAAAGCTTTAATTGTAAAGCTGTCTCAAAAAATCATAACATGTATCTCATCTTTTTTCACCAACATTTGTCGACAACATTTTTTGCACTTACGTATGTGACTATATACCGAATTCCTATGTAAAATATGCTTTTGTAAAACTTTGTTTTTATAATTTTTTGTTTGTTAAGTTGTTATAAACGTTACCTTCTACCTTAATTCGAATCATAAATTTGCAGTATTGTTTTAAAAACACTTTAGTTAAAAGCTGAACTTTTTATAGTGTTAAATAATTTACAAAAATTTAAATTATTTAGAATTAAATGCGGCGTCATACGATGCTTCAGCTTTTTTTACTAGCATTAGTTTTAAGTAAGCTCTTAAATATTTTTTTCAATTGATTCCCATGACGACAGTTGAGTGCCCCCGTAGTTACGCTCGTTGGGTTAACAAACCTTAATAAGGTTAAACTTAGCTTTGTTTACTTTGTGTTTGCAAAAATACAGGAGTTTGTCCGGACGCAAATATACGGTTTGTTTGGAATCGACAGGCGTGAAAACTTAATTCTCAAAACAAACATTTCTGTATAAAGTGGTGAAAGATTTGCCAAGTGGTTGTTTGGTGAAGTGCTCACAAGAATCTTTAGTCGAGCGTAACTTTCGAGTTACGTTCGAACTAGAAAAGATAAAAATTGAGTTCGATGATAAAGTTTTTCTTGCAAACAGGACGTTTTGATTTTTAATTGTGCAGCATGAAGTCGTTTGAAAAATAAATTAAAACACTTTTTAACAAGTAAATTACATTTAAATGACGGCGTAAGGGGAGATCGCATTAAGTTTGATATGACATTTTAATGGGCAGTTTTAAGCTCGGTGCAAATAAAATATTCATTAAATTGAAGTTTGTTTTAGCATTCAAACACAAAAGCATATAAAACGTAATTTACTTTTGTTGTTTATGTTTAAAAATGAACATCGTTGATTATTTTTTAATAACAACAACCATGTTTATTTACATTTTAATAAAAGTTATATTCTAAAATTTGTTTGTATAGAACTTCTCAAATAAAAAAAGCTAATTGACTGAATTTATTGTTTTCAGAATTTTATGAGTTTTATTCATAGCAAAAGAAATCAATTTACTTTGTACTACGTCAAAATTAAACTTAAAGCTCATATGTTTTGCTTACATAGGCAAAACTATTTCTTCAAGATATACATTGAGATAAACAAGTGTTCTTCGATGTGTAGCTGATTACTGTTTGACAGCATGATAGCTTTGTTATGAATAATCGTGATAAAAAGTTCAACGGCAATTTAAAAAACATTATTCACGTGAATTTTATCATAAAATAAAATTTTCGTATCGCCTATGAAAATTTCATAGCGCATCACAATTTATTCATTCGAAATAGTATTTAAATATAAACAAAACTCCCACAAAAATGTTATAGTTATAGTACTTTATGTTTTGAAATTAAGTCGTTAAGATAAAGATAACAATACAAATGATTGAAATACTTATGTTGTTAAAAAGCAACAGAAAAAGATATACGTAGCTTGAAACTTTAAAATTAAAAAAACAAGTTTGAAACTTTATAAATTTTTTTAGTAACTTGTTAAGTTAAACTTTTTTTTGTTTATATCACTATCAAACTGATTAATTTACTTTTAATATGAGGTTTTTATATAACATTTAGTTTAAAATAGAAATAATACCTAACTATTTTACTTACTTAAAATACCCAAAATATTTTTAGTAACAAGCTCAGATAATAAAAAAAAGGATATACTTTAATATTTAGATTAGTTAATTTTGAACACATGTAAGGATAATGCTTTTTATAAAAAGTTGAACATATTTAAAACTCTCTGACATAGAAACATTACTTTTTAGTAATTAGTATCTAGCAAAATATAACCTTTTAGTAGCTTTGTTTTAGGGTGACCAGATGTTGAAATAAAAATTTTACTGCATGACAGAGTATGTTTACAGGGCACACATACATAATAAGAAATACAATAAAAACTTGATAAATTCAAAGTTGGTTTCTTTAAGTTCACAGATAAATTTACGTTTAATACGACTGCCAATTTTAAATAATAAGAAATCTAAATCTAAACGGTAAAACCATTAACCTTTTCTCAAACTTAATTTTAGGTAAACTGTATAGTTCTGAATTGTTTACTTTCTCTAAAATATTTATGATCTTGTATAAAAGGTATGTTTGTAAATTTGATAAATAAAGTTGTTTATAAAGTTTTAAAGTTTTTAGGTTATCTAAAAAATAAGAACATTCTTGACTTTAAAATTTTTACATGATTCGTAAGATAAGTTTTAATAACTTAAACATTACAACTATTTTAAGGAACTTCCATGATTATAAAACCAATGAAAAACAAAGAATCATTTTATTTCAATTACTAAAAAACTTATAAAGTTTATTAAAAATCTAATTAGAATAGTTTTAAAAATATTGCTACCTAATCAAAAATTAACAGTTTTAGTTTTTGTTGAAAATAGCATTCAAAATGAAATATATCGAGTTCAAAATATTTATTTTAAAAGCACTATTTATGAGAAAGAAAGCTAAAAAACGTAATTTTAACATATTTCATTCAACGGCCTTACACACAAAGTATTCCTATAGAACATATGTGCGTGAATGAAAAATTGCTAATAAAATTCAAAAGGTCACACAGCCACTTAAAGTTTACGATGAATGAGACATTAAAAATTTTACTTTAAAAAGATTTCAGTTGCTAAAATTTATTTATATTTGCTATCAAAGTAAGTAAGGTATTAAAATTTGAAACATTTATGTCAGTTTACGGCTGTTGCTTATTCAAAATCAACAAGTAAAACACAAATATAAGCAGCAAAAAGTTTATGTTTTTATAAAAAAGTTTGACAAACTAAGTTTTTATTATTTTAAACTCTTTTTTTTTTACTTAGAAAGTTTTTATTTTAAAGTTAACTTTATTTCAAAAGAGAAAAACTGAACTTTAATTATAAAACTGATGAAACTCTTCACGTTAAGTATTAAAGTGTATTAGGTATTACATCTGCAAATTGAAATAAGTTTTTTTCTTTAAAATTTAGAAAAAAAGTTAGAAACGTAACAACTTGTTTTTTTTTGGTGACACGTGTAAAGTACAATTTCACCACTAAAAACTATTGTGTTAGACGTTTTTAGTTATCAAATCCGGTTTTAAGTTAAAATCAAGTTATTTTGATCGAAACTTTTTGCAATAAAAACGTAATTGCTTAGAATGGCGTAAGAAAAAAAGACTTAGGTAATTTTAGAAAACTACGCTAAATTAGATTTTTTAAATTTAGTCTACCAGGTAAAAACTTTGTAAATTGACATCATTAATCAAGTACGACTTAAAATTAATCTTATTTAACTTAATAATCAAAATAAATTGAATTAAAGTTAACTGATTTTAAGCAACCAACTCCCTTACGTATTTATCAAAACTTTAAAAACGTTAAAATTGCCAATGCTGCGACATTGCGACAGCTTTGTCAATCTTTTGTGACGATTTAATAAGGTCGTCGTCAGCAGAATCAACGGATGACGTCATAGACCCGAGAGATCCTTGAAAGTTCAGAACGTTGTCATGGTAACCATGGAGGCTGGGAAACAAGTGCTGCTTGAAAAGTACACTTTTGTCAAAAACAGAAAAGTAGTTGTAGCCATGCTGGTGCTGACTGACGGTAGCCATTGCTGTTTCTTTCGTTCGTCTGTCAACGACACTCGGTTTAAATTTCGCGTTTTGCAGAAGTAAACCTTCGTTGCAAGGCGCCACAGTTTTTTGCGTTCTCGCTCTTGTCAAGCTCGGTTGTGGCTGGAAATTTCGAGCTGCTGCTGACAAGCGCGCCTGCTTTCTACTCGGGATTAGCTGAGCGCCAGCGAGCTCGTGCGAGTTCTTCGTGTGCGTCTTTCTTAGCTGCGCCACGGTCTGCTTCACGAGCCTTGAGCCGTAAATTAAATTCTCGTTCCGCAAACCTCCCATCTGCCTGTTGAGAGAAGTCTCCAGCGACTTTGCCCGGCAGCACGCGAGACAAGCGCAACCGAACGGCTGATTCTGCTGCGTTTCGTCCGCCCCCCTCGCTCGAACCTTCAAGTCACCGTGGAAGGGCTGAGGTTTCGAGAAATCGCATAAAGGAATGTAAGTTGTTGGAGCCGCTTCGTTCCAAGTTCTTTTTATGCTCGGTTGCTGCATTTGCGCGGTTCGTCTGCTGTTAGTAGGTTGCTGCGTGGTTCTCAATCTCAGCAAGCTGGTCGTTTGCAACTTCCTTTTTTTCAAATTTTTTGTCGGTGTCTTCATTGGAACTGTAATAAAAGTATTTAATTGAGTTCGACATAAAATAAGCACAAATGAAAACTAACCGAAAAGTATACCACTTAATATACAAGTTTTTTTATATTGAAATGAACGGTTAGGTTTTAATCTTTTTCAAAGGTGGTAATTTAATTTTAACAGCAATTAGTTTGTATTGAAGTGAGTTTTAATTATCAACAAATATCTTTATTTGCCCTTTAGTGTTATTAGATATCTGGGAGTTATAAAAAAAAACGGTGTAGAAAACATTTTTGGTAAACTACACTTTATAATTTTAAATGTTTAAAAATTGTTTTGAACCAGAAAATTGCTTAACGTAAACAATCTCATGAACCTAATCGCAAAACTTGTCTTACCTTTGACTTGGGTTTTCTTTGGAACATTTACAAAAAGTTTCGGTTGAATTCCAACGTTAAAAAAGTCGAACTTTCTCTTTGAAACGTCGAATAAACCACTGTTTATTTTGTCCATCGATATATTTGTTTTATATATTCTAAAAGTAGTACATTGAGTTTAGAAGACGTTATTTTACCATAAACAAACAAAACATATGGAAACCTATTTGCTTAAAACAACTATATATAAAATATACTGCTATTATGTTTATTTTATATTTAGAGCTTAGTATAAAACTTTTCTGGTACTAAAATATTTATTAAGCTGGTATACAACAAAAACATACAAGAAGTTTTAGTAAACAGCTTAATCTTATTTTGATAAGTTCAAACACATAAAAATGAGTTTTAATTAAACTGCATTCTTAGATTTGATAAGACTTTTTTTGATATTTTAGTTAATTCTATCATTAAAGTATAAACAAAGCGTAACTTTAAAAAGTTTTTATTTTAATTATTTGAAGAACTTTTTTTTTTATCACAATAAAATAAAAAAACACAAGGTTGTAAAATGCATGTTTTATGCATCATAGATAGCAAAAAAGTTCGTTTAAATTTAAATATACCTTATTGACTAACAATCAAATTATATTTAGAATAAATCTCATAAAACTTCAACTAGGCACTCAAGTCAAAAAACATATCCTGTTTATTTTCAGATGTTTTTCTTATAAAACCATCAATTCATTTTTACTGCTTGAAATTTAATTGAGGTCATTTTTTTATTAAAGTAATAGAAGCAATCAATAATTTAAAATTAAGAGGTCAAAGTGGTAATAAAAATATTTGCTGCTTATTACTATCGCTGTTTTATATTTCCGTTTATTCAATGGAAACTTTCAATTTTCGCTGTTTAAATTTTTCTAAATGCTTTGACAAAATAAAAATAAAAATATTATGCTTTTGTTTCTTCCAAAAAAGAGTTTACAAAACTTTTTACAAAATGTACGCCTTGAAAGTATCACACTTGCAAATCATTTTTACTGACAGCTTTTGTTAAGGTTATTTACCATGTATAAGTATAACAGAACTAAAGAAAACAAAACAGTTAGTTGAAACTATATGAAATGAAGCTTGTAGCAACAAACTGTTATACTTTCTTAGTTAGCTCTTATCTGACTAAGTTGTTTAAATGATTAAAAAGCTAATCTAAAGCTTATAGAATAGGATTACATTATTATTTATTAACTCATTGACTACATATTTGTGTTTTAAAGTTTAATCACTCTAAATTAGTTATTTAATTTTAAAAGTTGTAGATATTTGTTACAGGAAATAGTATTATAATTAAATTACTTATTGAAAGTATTAAGTAACTACTTCAAAGAATATAATTCAGTGTGTTTGCTTTGTGACAGCATTTTTAACTTAACCATAAACAAAAATTAAAAATGATTACTAAAGTTAAGTGCCTAAAACAGTATTTAAGATTTGCTTAATGATAATACCATAAACAGGAACTAATTATCTGATAAACCACATGGTTATTTTACTGTCAGCTAAATGTGTTGTCTTTTATTAGTAAAACTAAACAATACTTGTCTCTAAAACACAAAAAAAAACTTTAAAATAAACCTACAAATATGTACTCTAGCTTGGTTATGAAGCAAAGCACAAAAAAGCTGAGTATCTGATAGTCGATATCAAGCGAGTAGAGAATTTTAAGAAAAAGGCACACATATCAGTATGGTAAAAGAAAAAAATCCAATTTTTGTTTGAAGTCGTCTTATTTAAGGATGTATATAATCCATTAGAAAATCTCGTTTGATTGTATTTGACAAAAAAAAATCTGCCAACGTATAAACATAGTTACCTTAATCTAAAATAAGTCCTCAGATTACAGACTATTATAAAAAAAATCTTTTTAGTCATGCTACTCATGTTGCTGTTGCTAATCTTTCCGTCTGATAATACTGTGTAGTGTTTACATTAGAAAAACACTTAAAACTTACAAACTGCTTTAAAGTTTTTACACTAAAACTAGAAAAAAACATTTATACAGTTTCTAAATTAATTATGAGTTGAATTGTCGATTTAAAAATAGCAGATTTCATAATTTATAAAAGACGTTCAAACACTATCAACTTTAATATAGCTAAAATAGAACTCAATAAAAACATAAGCCTAAAAAACTTTAAAAGCATAAGAAAATATATGACTTATAAAATTTTAAATAAGTTTTGTTTACAGTGATTAATATTGTAAAAGTAACTGTTTAAAAAATGTTGACTCTTAAGTTTTAACTTTTGTGAAATACTTAAAATTGAAAACAAGCATTTAACTTTAATGTGTTTTATTTTTATGATTGGAATTTTAGATATTTTTTGATAGCTGTAAGACTCAATGAAAATTAATAGAAGCTTAATGAAAGCTTCTTTAAAAATGAACAACATAAAAATCCTCTTTTCATTATAAAAGATTAAAGATAATTTGAAACAACCAGTAATTTAAATCTTTTATTCGGTTTAAACTAGTGGTCTGCTGACGTAAAAAGCATTAAGTCGCTGAGATTAAACAGAAGTCTCAAGCTTTAAGTAGCTAAAAAGAAAAAAAGAACATTTGCTTTGAAAACAGATTCCACACGATAAGAACGCAGTTGGGGTAAAACTTCCTTGCTTAAGATTTATTCGCTGTTATCAATTTCAGATAAATTAAAGTGACTCAACTTTTTTGAATAGATATTCCATATGTCACACTAATTGGGCTTCAAATTGCTTCAAATCCTTCTTTTTAACAAAATATAACTTTTTTGAATGTTATAAACTTGGTTTATGTCTTTTCATAAGCATTAAAAGCAAATATTTTTTTCCCTCTTTTTATTAAACCATCATCTCTTCACCAATTTTTTCATCTTAAAAACGCCATCGATTGTGACGTAATAATTGACGCTTCAATCCGCGGGATGCCGCCCCCTCAATTAAGATTGGCAAATTTGAAGAGCAATAAAAAATTTCAGTATGACATCAAATGTCAAAACAGCAGTTGTTATTACTCCGTGTTGCCACGGCGAGTGTTTTGGGTCAATAGCCTCCCTGCGCAGTAAAAGTTACCAAAAAAAAAAAACAGTCAACTAATAAATCGGCTGTTTGATACAAAAAAAGGTTATCTGTTGATGAGAAAGTTAAGAAAAAGCAAGGAAGTTAAAATCAATCAACCGAATTTGTTTGCTGACAAAAAATGATAAAGTGACAAACAGTCAGTGACTTTATCATTTGCAGTTGATTAATCGACATGGTAATTGCAATCTCATAAACATTACTCAGCACAAAGAATTTAGCTTTAAACTAATCTAAAAAACATGAAAATAAACTAGCTCGAATAGAAATGTTTTGCAGTCCCATAAATATTACTCAGCATAAAAATACCGTTAAGCCTATTAAAAAAACATTTAAAATGACTTCAACGTAAAATTTGCTGTCGTTCACAAATGGAAGCTTTTTGAGATGTTGTCGTTTTAAGCGGTTACGTCTCATTGAGCTCAATTCGATCGCTCAATCTGAACTATTTCGTATCGATCGCGTCGAAATTGAATTATGACGCCGCGCAATGAACTTTGTTTGAGCAAATGTCAAAGGTCGATCCGATTACACTTACAAAATTAAAAATTTTTTGCAAGCGATTTTTGTTTTGTGGTGTGTAAACAAAACGCTTCGCTTGCCATTACATTTAAGTTTTTGTTTTCATTAGTAAGTGTTTTTTACAACTACAGCTGATACAATAAGCAAATAAAAAGGTTATTGACTTGTTTTAACTCGCAGCCTCTTTTTATGTTTTATATTTTGAAAAATATTTTTGTTGTAGAAAGTGTTCATAAACTAAAACTGCAATAATTCGTCTGCTTTCAAATATATTTCAACGCTTTACATAGGCAAAATTTTGAATTTCTTAAAAACTTATGCTATTTATATATTTTTAACTTTGCATATTTACTGTACAAGACTAAAATGGCTTTCTACTTTAAAAAACAAACCTTTTTTAACAATGCCTGTTGTGCATTGAATTTACTTTAAAGCTAATGGCAAAGATATTGATTATTAAATGTGTTATTATAATCCATATAGCTAAACCTTTATGCCTAAAAGTTTAAGTATCTATATCCTTTTAATTTGTTATCTTTTGAGACACTTTAAAAGTCTCAAAAGTTAGATAAAATCAATACTTATCTATTAAAATTGATACAAGAAAAAATAGATGACCAACTATATTTAAAATGTTTAAAACTTTATAGTGTTTAAGTTTAAAAACTTTAACTTGTTTTTATTTTACAGAGTACTATTTTTTAAAACAATTTTAAAATGAAATTTGTGATTTTGATCATTTAAAAAAGGCAAAACAAACAATCTGCCAAAGTGTAATTTGTTTTCGAAAACAACAATTACGTACGAATTGAAAATAAAATATTGTTGTTCAAATTATATGCCATATAAACTACAAACTTTTGTATGTGGTTTCGTTTGTTATAACTGTTTAATGGTAGTGTTTATTTCTTTGCTCATGGTGTAATTTAGTTTTGACGATGTAAAACATGTTCTACTATATAAAGGTAAGAAGTGGGCTGATTCAATTTTTACATAAAAATAAAAACTTTATTTATTTTCAAGCTTTTTAGTTTAGTTTTTAATCATAAAATCTAATTATTAAAATCGCAATGATTAAAGTATTAAAAAAATAATAATATCGGTTTTGAATCTCAAGTGTAAAGTTAAAAAAGAAAAACAATAAAAACTCTGAAGTATAAACTAAAATAAAATAAATCAAATATATTTGTTTTAAAAAATATAGATAAGGAATTTTATATTTACGTTTTACTTAACTTGATTTGACTTCGTACAAAAATGTTTTGTTTTTGTCTAAAGATAATTTAGTCAAGTAATTGCCTTTTGTTTATGTAATGTATTGTTTTTTCGTTATTTAAAAACATTATCAACTGTTATTTATAATACGTTTCTAACATATTCACACAAGTAGTTTTTTTGCGTAGAAGTTTCTTTATGCAAAGAAAAAACTATTAGGTAGATGTTTTTTTCCAAAACCTTTTATTGAGTTTGTAAGCATATGTAGCAAGTTTAAAAACTTAGTTTTGACAAATCGTCTGTAAAACATTTTAATTAAATATCCAGAAATAGTAGTTGGACGAAATAGTTTGAATAATAAACTTTCAAAATAAATTCTAGTTGACATATGCTCTATTGGCGTTGAAATATGCTCACAATAACTTTAATGTGTATGACTGAAATAAATAGCGCGAAACAGAAGAACAATTGCTTCAAATTTTCGAATTTAACGCCTTTTAAAGTGACATTTACAACTAAAGTTATTATGTAAGAATCCTTTAAAAAATCATATTGATAATATCAACTGCAATTTTTCAAATCACATTGTCATATAAAAACGTCTTGTTTGATCTTTAAAGAAATCAAACGCGTGTGATTTTATCTTATATGTCAAACTATTACTTTTACTAACATACTTAAATTTTTAAGTATAGCTCTAAACAACTATAACAAAAAAAAAGTGATTAATCGATGAACTTTGATAGGATATAATGTAAATTATTTTGTAAATGATTAAAACTAATTGTAAAATTCAAAGCCAAAAGTTAAAAAGCACTTTAATTAGTTTATACTGTTATTAAAATAAAACCATGTTTTTATCTTTATTTTTGCTTTTAAACATGTAATACAGTTTATGTCATTACTAATGTTTTTAATTTGTACAAAAACTTTATAAAAACATCTGACAACTAATAAACTTAGAATAGAAGTATTCTAGTGAAAACTAGTCATATAGAAAAACTGATTGTTTTTATTACAGACTTATATTATGATCGGTGGTTCACAGTTAGAATTTCTGTATATTCTTAGACTTAATTCAACTTAGTGTTATTTTTGTACCTAATAAAGTTGAATTTTATAAATTTTTACAGAAATTTAAGGGAGGTAAGTTTTATTATTATAGTCACTTAGTTATAAAAAATGTTTAAAGATGTAAAACGTCATGGCCCTTACAACAAAGTTTCACAAAGCTTTTTTTCAATTACCTATTTGTGTATTAAAGAAGCTTACATATTATTTACTTACAAAAAATTTTTAAATGCCGTAAAGTTTTATTTGAAAAAATAGTATTAATTTTCCGTTAGTCTATTTTGGTTTCATCTATTTTTTAATAGCATTTGAAATTTCTAAAATGTTAAAACATAAATAGAACAAGCTCTAAGTTTTAGATTAACAAAATACCTATACTCATTTGTATAAAACTTTGTAAAGTTAATGTTTAATTTTTTTTTTTATTATACAATACTTGATTAGTTGTAATTTTTTACTTATCAATTTTTTTACAACTATTTATAACAGTTATTACTACTTTTCAAGTTATATAAAGTAGATTTTTTAAAAATATGAAAACACTAGTATTTTTTGTCAGTAACTCAATTTTGATAATCACATAATTTATTTATGTATTGAACAAAATAAGTCTTTTTTTAGTTCGATAAATATTTTAATTAAATTTACTTATTAACAAAGTTATATAAAAATATAAATAAATATTTATCAGAAAAAAATATAAAAAAAACTTTTAAATCATTTTTTTCAATTACGAAAGTTGGGCTGACTTAAATGATAAATATAATTTTAAATAAATTTATGTTGACAAATGTTGTTTAGAACTTAAAGCTTTTTTTATAGAAAAAAGTTAGAAATACCATATTTTTTAAAACCTAACAAGGTTATACGCAAAATCAGATAAAACGACTTCGGATAAAATTTGAGACAAGGATATTTCTGTAGGGAAATTTTGTCAGGTTGCATTATTAATTTCATGCTTTTCAAGGTGCAGAAAATTCTATTTAAAACAAAAATGTTCCATTGGAACAAGAAAAAATACTCAAACTAATCTAACTTTAAATATCTAAAAGTGATGTTTCATTGTAAATGCTAGAAATCAAATAGTTTAAATTTTCATTACTTACAAGGTTCTTTTTGGTATAACTTAATCAGAGTTTTTTGTGATTTTATTTTCCGTTTCCTTAAAAGCAAATACAGATAACCAATATGTTATTTCTTAACAAAGTCAACATAATGTGATAGCTTACAATTTTAAAGTTTGATAAACTTACTAAATCAAATTATCGTTTTTCATAAAACAACAAGGCCTGTTAAACAGATGTCGTTATCTTTGTATTCAATGTCGAAAGACATAAAACTTTCTGTCTCTTCTTTTATATAACAAAATAATTCAACTTAAAGCAGTGTTTTGTCTTTTAAGTTGTTAAAGATATAATAGTAAAACTACAGAGTTTCTTTGTTACTAAAAGTTATCAGTTTAAAAGAAGTCAAACATAATTTTATTTCTACTAAATGAACTTATTTATGTTAACTTAGTAAGTAACTGCAATAATATGAAGTAAAGTGACTGCAATACAATCTGAAATTTAAAAAAAACTATTTAAAGTTTTTTTTTTAATTTTAAATGTTTTAATTTTATTTTTTTTTAACTTTATTCTTAGTTAGTCTTTTTACATTGAAAATGTTTTAAGTTAAATATTAGAAACAAAAGTTTTACAGTTGTTTGTTAAAAATACGTAATAAAAATTTAAAAAACCTAAAGTTTAATCATTCAACCCATTTATTTTATAGCAGTCCTTACAAAGCGATAGCAAACAAAAAGTATTTGACATCATAAAATTTATTACATTTAAAATAAAATTTAATACTCTATCTTCAAGCCAGTTTAAACATGATTTATGTATTTGTTTTTTAAAGTTTTGTAGTTAATAGTTCGAGAAGTTGTTTGTCAGCGCGTTTTTGTTATAAACATTCTTTTTAAATTTTCATTTATGAATTAAATTATATTTGGTTAAGTCTAATGGTTTTGTTTTTTTAGCACCTTAGATTATGTTTCAGTTGTTTTTAGTTGTATATTTTTAGTCCTACATTTTAAAAGATTAATTTTAAATGCAACTTTAAACATAGAATCAATAGGTGTTTCATTAATTTTACTTCTACAATTTTTAAAGAACTCATAGCAAAAATATAATTGAACATTCCTTATTTTATTAATTTTTAAGTTGAAATAAAAGTGATATACAAAGCTAAATAATATTTAAATAGAATTTTTTTAGGTTTAACAATTTTAGTTAAGTGTAAAGGTCTCTTACACAAAACTACATATTTTTGTAATGGGCTCATAGTTGTTTAAAAACATTATGTGTGATCAGAATAGTCTTCCAACTTTTATAAATGCAAAAGAGGAATCAAATGAAGAAGATAAAAATTCAAACTTAGTAATAATTTTATGCTGTACGTTAGCCGGATTAGTTTTGGTGGCGATTGTTATTGTGTCTTATATTTATAGAAGAAAAATAATAAACTGTTAGTTTTTAGAGAAAATATTGAAACTTTCTGCATTTTATTTTTTGACATAAGACATTTTTATGGTCAAATGAAGTTTAACATAGCTATTTGTAAATTTTATTAATACGGTTTTAACATGATAGCTTTTATTTTAATATTTCTAAAGTGTTTCTAAAAAAACAGTTTATTGTAATCTAAAAAGTAGGCTATTAAGTTAACATAATTTTCTTACGTTAAGTAATTGATGGATTTTGATAAGTTCCTTTAAATTTAATAATTTAACTCTTTTATTTTCTTATGTAACTTTTAATCAAGCATGACTTTACCTTAATCAATATTTTTTTGAACTGTCTTGCATTAATAAACTACTTCAAATTATATTTTTCTAACTAAGTTCTTAAAGGCTTTGATTGTTTAACAAAAACTTTTTAAAAGTTTTGTAACTAGTTAAGTACAAAATTTAACGTTTTATAGGTCTAAAACCAGATAAACTTTGCCAATCTGACAACACTGCTCAAGAAAGTTAGTAAGTAAAAATAAAAATATGATATATTGATAAAGTTTAATCACAACTGCTTAATACAGAAAACAATGAAATGTCACATGTGAAGTTTTAATTGTTGAATTGCATTGAGTATGTGTTTAAAACAAAACAAGTAATTTATAGATCAAAAGTTATTGAATAAAATTTTCCTGTTTTAAAGAATTTTTTTACAAAACACTACTTTAAAATTTGCGTAATCAATGTGAAATTTTAAACATTAGAAAAATGTATGTAAATTCAAGTAGTTAGTTTGTAAAATATTAAACTTGAATTGCACAGTTTTTTTTTTGTTCTAGTTGTAGGTATATTTACTATTATATTACGTGTCTAATTTTTTTTTAATTATGAACAGCCAGCAATGTTTTACAAGTAATAAAAAAATAATAGTAATAAATAATAACTTAATAACAAACAAAGTATTTTGCTGGCACTTTGCTGTTTCAAATTTATTTTTAAATGAAAAAAATGGTTGTTAAATAACAGAGTGCTATGAAACATAAGTTAACTAGCACTGACTTTACTCACATTTCAGTCAAAAGCATATCTATATAGTTTGAACTAATAAGTATTAGTTTACCTTTTTTTTTAAAGAAAACGTCAGTTTTAGACCACAAATCGTAGCTTGTCGACATTAGCTATAAAACAAAAAGTTCTTAAGAAATAAAGATTTAAGTTATATACTACTTTTAGTTGGTATTTAGATTTAAATTCATGACTTTGTTAATAGACAACCTGCTATTTAAAACAAAAACACTTTTCAATATAAAAACAACTTTAATGTCTTTTTAGACGCCAATAACACCTCGCAGAACAAAAATACAAACAATGAAAGACCATATGGGCTTTATTATTACGACGTTGAAACAGCGACAGTAGAGAAACGTTAGTGTATAAAAATAAAGCACTTGCTTATTTTTACTCTTATTTTATCTTACTTTTTATTTTCTGAAACACTGTTTGTTAATACTTAAACTATTTACAGATTGCAACGCAATGGAAAGTAAAGGAAACAGAAAGTCATTTAACATATACCAACAACCTGCTTAACATTTTGAACTTTAATAGCTTTTCGCCAGCTGTAGTTTATATTTGAAAAGTTTAAAAATCTTATGATAAAGAGTATAATCTATTTTTTATTCAAAACCTTATATGTTATACACAAATTTGAATTTTTAAGTTTTAAAACAATTTTGACAAAAAAGTTTGGGGTTTTACGATATTAATTTAGACAAAACTATGAAAGTTTAAATAAGGTATTAAAAACATCAAAGAATTTCTACAACATAGTTTTTGTGGTTTTCTTTTTAAAACATACTAAAAAACTATTTCGATTATTAATTTGTTTTATAACTTTGTATAAAATATATTTATGAATAAATAGAGCTATACTAAAGAAACAAAAATTATAGTTTTTTTTTACTTATTAAAATGAGTAGTATAATTTAGTAATAAAAAAACAGCTTTTTTTTATTTAAATATGTTTGTACGTACATACTTTTTGCAAAGAATCATATTTTTTTACACATTTATGAAATAAATATAAATGAGTAAGTTTTAAGTACTTTTAAAAAATTAAACTTTATAACAAGCAAACTTTATTCTTTAACTTTGCGTAAATTACTTTTTTTCTCGTAAATTTTATTTACTTGGTCGTAAAGTCTTCTACAGAACAGCTAAACAAACAGTATTTTCAAAGTTTGTACTTTTTAAATTATTTGTTTTAGCTATAAAGTATATTAGAGGGGGACGAGTCGAATATGCTCAAAGACACTTTTGCACGAGTGTCAATTTTGCACGAATAAAACAAATAACAATAAAAATAAATAACCAACTAAAGTTAAGAGTTAGGAGTAACAATGATAGTAAAAAAATGGAAGCATATATGTATAATAATAAAACAAAGAAAAAAAAGTTACCAACCAAGGGTATGGGTTAGGGTTAACAGCAATAATAATAAAGAAAAAAAAATAAGAATAAAAAATTGATAAAATAAAATTCAACATGTGCAAAAGTGTCTTAGTCCGAAAATATCCCTTCGTGCATTTTTGACACCTACCTATATAAGACAACATTTTAAAACAAAATTTTATGAAAGTTGTTTGAAGTATTTATTTTTATTTCGTCATTTTTTATAACTAATTTTTAGACAATGCATTGTATGTCATACATTGAATATTTAAAAGTTATTTAAGACTCGTTACTTTAACCATTATTTTACTTTTACTCTAAGTGTAATGGGAACGGATTATAATTGCTCAGTGTCATTTTTAATCTGTTTGCGATTTCAAACGAGTGTCACTTTTACGTCAGTCCTTTTTTTACTGTATCAAGCATCAGACCATACAAAATGTTTAGTATTGAGATTACTTAACCAATTGAGGTAGCTAGTATTGAAAACTTGCTTGATGTATGAAAATAACCAAATCTTTAGTAATTTTTGTTTCGATACAAATTAAAATATGATATAAGGCTAATGTTTAAACACTAGCACACAAAATGAGTATACTACTTTACTGCAAAACTAAACTGCAAAACATAATATATAAGTATTAAAGAGTAAACAGAATATTCATGATATTCATTTTAAGCTAATGACTTAAATAAACAAAAATTCAAAAAAAAAAAAACTAAAACTGTCTTAATTTTTAATCTATCAAGCATCAGACCATATAGTTAGTTAAGTATTGAGACTAAATATCTACCGGATGCAGTATCCGGAGCTGGATCTGGCCGGAGAATGCCTTTTTCGATTCGGACCTGGCATATCACTAGTTAAAATCCAAAATCAATGCAATTATTATTGATAGTTACTGAACAGAACTTTAGTTTTATGCTTGGCAATAATTTATCTTCTACTATAGTGTTGAAAAAGTTTTAAAAGTTATAAAATCCAAAATTAAAACATGATAGTTAACCAAAAGTCTTAGAATTTTACAGAAAAGTTCATAGACATACAAGTGAAATAAAAAATAATCACGTTCATTAAGTAACTTCAATACTGTCAATAAGTATTTTTGATATGTTGAATGAGTTTATTGAATAGCAATATAAACTACTATGTTTGAACTTCTTAAAATGAATTATTTGGCTGTTTATCTTAACAAAATTAAAGATTTATTAGATAGTTTCGGAAATTTGTAGAGATTATAGGCTCTGAAATTTAAAATTGTTTGTTCAAGTAAATTAATAGTGTTAAAAGTTTGTATTGGCTAAACAGCTAAAAACTTTAAATTTGGCAGTCCTGTGTTATTAATTTTAAAGGTGTTTCGATTTTGGTTTTTATTCATTTGACTAGTTTTTAGTTAGTTTTATCTATTAGTATTAAGAATTTTTACGCCAATATTAGTTTTTAATTAAATCACAAAAAGTTGAACTGTTACAATTTTTTTTCATATGTTTGTTAAACTTAAAATGTTAACTTTGAAATGTGTTGTCGCAAGCAGGATTTTACCAACAGGCCGTACGTTCTTCAACCTTATTCTAAAAAAAAAAATTGATTAAACTGAAAATAGTAAACATAATTAATTTTCAGGGTTAAAAACAAACTTAACATTATTTTTCATCTAGTTTTCAGCATAACTTAGTTTCATACCGACACCAATATATTACTTTACATCCGTTGTATTAAAGTTGTTCGTAAGAATTGGTTCTAACGAAGTTCAACATATCAGATATAAAGTTGTCTCATCGAATACTTGCATGTCAAGCTTAGACCACTCTTATACTTTGAACTCTTGTACAAACGTTGAATAAAAGTCATATCGCACGAAAAACTAAAGGAGACCTCCCTTTATTTTCTTCTTTGGCTAGAGTAAATATAATAGAGAATCTTTAAGTTTTTAATTATCAAACAACTATGTTTTTATCAGCCATAGCCTCTTTTTCGACGTATACACACAAGCTTTCGTTAGTCTCAGTCTACCGAGAGCTTGTGTCTGATGACCTAAGTAGTATGATCAAAACTTGATATACTTCATATGTAAAGCAAAGTTTATTTTTGACAAAACATATGCTGATTTGCAGTTTTCAAAAGTACCACGTTTGATCATTTGTAAAGTAGTACTTGTTTTATCTAAAGTTAATTTAATTTATATATTATTATTGAGTATTATACAGTTTTTAATGCAAAGATTTATTTAAATTTGCGCTACCTTTTCAGTGTCTAAAAATCATGGGAATAATATGAAGTTAGTTAAAAACATTTAAAAAGTTTCTTATTTAAAAAGAATACAAACAAGGTAAACTTATATACAGACAGTTTTATTCTTTTAAGTACAAATACACATATACAATCAGGTTGTCATATTTGTCCATTGACCGAAACAAAACAAGTTTATAAATCTCGACAAAACAGTACTGAGCAAAGCTCTTTATCATTTTGAGGTTCTTTAGAAGTAGCAAATAAATAATGATAGAATTATTAGTTTGCTTCAGCACACATTACGGAATTAGTTAGTATATATTCAAGGATAAATGATCACCTGCTACAGAAACTAAAAAAGGTAAAACACAAGCTCATGTGGAAAACAGAAGGAAAACATCATCGATCTTAGGAAAGGATAAAGGTGTCACAGAACATAATTATTAGGAATTTTTACCTGAAATTAAAAATTAGAACTTAGAAAAAGCAAAACATTTCTAAACCACCAATCACAAGAAACAAAGCGATAAGTAAGTTGTCCTTAGAAAGCAGCAGTATCGATTACTATATACCAAAAAAGAATTTTAAGAAACTAAAGTTAAGCAGATATCAAAACCTGAAACTGAAACTTCTTAAAATTTAATTTAAATAATGGTTCCCAGTCAGATTTGTGCAATAAAAATGAAATTAAAACTGTAAGCCAAGCCAAAAAAACGTAAAGTCTACTCCAAAATAAAAAAGAGAAGAGTTGAAAGGAAAGTTATTCTAGTTTTTTAACACATTTATTTCTTTGAGTTATTTTATTTCTGACACAACAAACAAAGTAATAAACAAAATAACAGTAAAAACATTTGTATCAAACACCAAACATCATAAACAAGTTTTTGCGACAAAAGTTGAGCAGATATCAAAACCTAAAGTCGAATGTTCTAATACTTCACAATCAGGTTTGCACGTTAGAAATTAAATTAAAACTTTTAGCTAAACTAGTAAAAACTTGTAACTTTCTCAAAACATAAATGATCAACAACACATGTTTTTAAGTAGTCAAAACTTAGCACGTGTTCCAATAAAAAAATAACTTTTTTTATCAGTTCAATTCATACCTAAGGCTGAATTTTATTATTTATGAAGAAAACTTAATCCAAATCGCTTTAAGAACTTAAAATCTTCTTATAAAGTACACACTACTAGTTTAACATTGAAAGGTCGGCTTAAACAGTTTATAACTAACAATATCGATCTTTGAAGCTTGCTGATTGAGATATTTTTGCATATTTCGCATGTAAGTTCGAGACCGTTGTGAACGGCTCACTAAATAACGTTATAAACGCTTCAAAAATAAAAGAAAAAGTTTGCGACATCACAAAAAACTGCTTATTAACAATTAAAAGATTTTTGTACTCTTAAGAAATTGAAAATTGTGTTTTCATTGTGATTAGCAGTAATTTTGATCAAAAAATTTGTACTTGTATTAAACCAAACCGACGAAGGTGCTATAAAGAACTTAAAAGACTGGAGTAAGAAAATCGACAAATGAATAGAGGAACTTCAAAAAAACAGATCTCAAGAAAGTTTTGTTAAATTTACCCAACCATACGAATGTGGTTATTATTTGTTTTCAGAATAGTTTGTATTCAAAGACCAGCGTTAGAGGTGGACAAGTAAAATTACTATAAACTGTATGTTGGTTTAAAAATCAAAATAATGTATGAGTTTTAGTTAATACTGATTATTTTAGTTTTGTGTAAAAAAGTTGTTTTTTCGATTCTGTTTATTTAGGATATCAATATCCATGCTAGTATTTGTTTGCTTAAATACATTTTAAAATGTAGTTTTTATAAAAACTATAAACTCAAAACTTTAATTTTTATTATACAGTTTTTTAGATAAGTAAAAAAAAACAACAAAATAAGACTGATATTTTAGATTTATACAAGTTCTACACTTTAAACCAGGGTTTCCCAAAGTGGGCGATATCGCCCCCCTGGGGGCGATTTTAGTATTTCGGGGGGCGATAATTAGTAAGGGGGCGAAAGGGTGGGCGATAACTAGTAAGGGGGCGAAAAGGGGGCGATTTAAAAATTTTGGGTTGTCATAAAATTTTTACTTTTTTTTTGATATTTAACTATTTTTAGCTTGCTAGTAAGTATTTGACCCTGTGGTAAAACTTAAACAAAAAAATTTATTGTGTTTATGTAAAATATAGAGAAAAAATAAAGTACTTATGACTCCTACTTTCAAGTTAATTACATATTTTCAATTATAAATTTTCTTATTTAACACTTACATAGATCATAGACGATCGGAATTCTTTTCACTATTTTTTAACCTTTCATATATGTTATTTAGGATCATAAATGGTTTGTAAAAATCTATGTTTTCTATATTAACTATCACCTCATGATATTTTCAATTGTTTTTTGAAAAGTCATTAAGTTAGACTAAGAAATAAAACTGTACAGGGTTGCGAATTTACCTAGAAAAACCTGGAATTTGACAGTTTAGGGAAAAAAAAAATTAATCTGGAATTTTTAACAATTTCAAAATATTAAGTATTAAATTTCGATTCGACACAAAAAAGCTATCATATAGATTAAAATATGGATCTCTTCGTGGCTGATCTTTTTGAAATAAACGACTCACAGGAAACCTTCTCCGACTTACAAACTGACCTTGAACTTAAAGTAGTTTTTTTCCAAAGAACGAAATGAAAGCTTTTGGACTCAACAAAAACTAAGGCAAAAGTATCCAATCATTTGAGAGGAATTTAGATTGTTGTGTATAGTTTTTCCTTCTAGCTATGTTGTTGAGAAAGCTTTCAGTTTAGTTATCAACATCTTGAGCAAAATATCTAATCTAGATATTTGTAAAGGAGGTGACTTGAGGCTTAATTTAACTGATTTAGAATCAAATTATAAAAACCAGCAAGCATTCATGAACCTCATCCTTCGCATTATATTAGAATTCAGTAGCAGACATTATTTTATGAAAGTTTTATTTATTTTTTTGATCTTTTAAAATACTTCTTGTTTAACCTGGTTTGTATTGTATTTAAGTAGTCTTTTTATATTAAAAATTCAATTAAGTTACTTATTCTATAACAGGTTTGCATAATGCCTAATAAAAATTAATTATGGTAGACTCCCTCTTGAGCTCGCACTTTTTACCCAAAAAAGTGCAAACTTATACTTTCTTAAATTTAACTTAGTTAAGTCTATTACTAACTACGTATTAATAAAACAAAAATAAAATACACAATATTTAATAGCTTATATAGATATTGTTATGAATTTTTTTTTTTATGAATGTTTGTTTTATGTTCTAGTTGATTTCATGTTTATTAATAACGTTATTGCATACAACATATTTAAATTTATCATTTTGTAAAAAATGGTAGTAGTATTTGAGTTTAAACTTTTTTATTTTGTTCAAAGTGCGAATTGAAGAGGAAGTCTACTGTATTTATAAAATGTTTTATGTTTTAAATATGTTAATAGCTTTGTTTTGACCTGGTTAATTTTGTAGTTTATATTTGTCGATTTACATTACACTAAAAGTTTTTATAGCATAGTGGTTAAAGTATTTGTTTGAAAGAAATTTATTTGACATATTTTTGTTATTACTTGTTTAATCTGTATAAATAAAACAACCTTGATAACCATTAAAGTTTTTATTTCAAAACATATTTTTGGTTTTAAAAGAGTATAGATTTAATGTCTCTATTTAAAATGACTTCAAATTTTTCATTTAAAAGATTATTAAACTCAATTTTTTTTCTAACTTGATTTATTACTGTTAGAAAATCTACATATTAAAAAATTTTAAACTATTAATACAAATGTTTTTTGTTTTACCTTATTTTTTGATATATTAGCAATTAGAATATGTTGTTTATTTTAATAGTTCAACACTAGTTTTTAGTTTTTCACTATTTTCTTCTGGTAAATTATTATAGGCTAATAACTAGAGAAAAAATAAAATTAAACAGTATTAAATAAGCAATCAAAAAGACTGCTACAGTTACAAAAGAAAGTTTTAAAACAATTAAAAGAATTTTTTAAATGATTACTTTCTGTTCACAGAATTAACTGTAAAACATTTGATTGTTTTTGAATTTAAATGAAGAAAAAAAAAGTTAATATTAAGGTTTAGTTTCCTAAAGGTTATTTTAAGTCAAATACTATTTAATGGTATTCTATTACAAAACATATAGTTTAAAAAGTTTAGAATTAAATTTCTAATTTTATACTTACTTGCTTATAATATATATCAGCATTGAAATTAATAATTTACTGCATTAACAAAAGCTATTGATAAACCTACTTTTCATGTGAGATAATCAACCAGTCGGTCAAACTTCCTAAAACTAGATCAACAATAATGTTTTAATATCTATTTCATTATTTTTAAAAAAATCGGTTCATTCTTTTATAGTTTTTTAATCTCTGGTATTTAATTTTAGAATATGCCTATTTATAAAATAATTTAAGTATTTTGTGCGGCTTAAATGAGTTACTTAGTATTCACTCTAAATGTCAGAAATTCGTTAAATGAGAGATAGTTATAATGTCAGGTTTCAGTTAAGATTTCAGATGGGTAACTTACGGTCCAGATCCAATCAAATTTCGACCTGCCAAGTAACTTGAAACTACTTGTGCAAAATAAACAAAATTTATTACAATAATGCTCGAGTTTTTTAGTTTTCTATATGTTATTTTTTTAAATTATGCAGCCCGCAATTACATTTTTTAACGAGTTGAAACAAGAAAGATTTTTTAGTAAATATTAATTGCTGACTACAAAAGTTGTCCACCACTACCCTAAAAGTTTCATTTGTTTTAAAACAATTCATATTTAAACAGGATTGATTACTGATTACACAAGGCTTTTTAATATTCAACTATTTTAATACACTTTACTGGGCTTATCAGAAAACAAAAGTAACTTATTTTTTCAAGCCCTGTAAACTACTTTGAACACAGCCCAAAAATGCGTGTATAAGAAATACCAGACTAAATTACATTTCGAACACAATTTTTTTGGCTCAAAAGTTTGTACTCAAGAGAAAAACTACTTTTTAAAATCGTGGGGGGCGATTATTTTTCAAATTTCTGAAAAGGGGGCGATTTAGTAAATGAGTTTGGGAAACCCTGCTTTAAACATACTCTTAAACATTAATTGTTTGACAAAATAGAAAACTTGAATATTGCAAATTAACCTCAATATTTAAAGAAAACGTCATAAAAACTCAATTTACAAAAACTTTTACAAAGTAATAGTTTTAAAGTTGGGTAAAATTAACCAAATTATTATTCTTAAAATGGTTTTAAACACGTTTAATGCACGTTAAAAAATGTGTATTTAGTTTTTTGTACATCGAAAGAATTTTTTTTGTTATGCTTTAAGTATAATTTGAAATATATACATCTAAACTTTGTAAGGTGTTATAAATGTAAAATCCCTGCCGATAAAAGCTTTTTTTCAAAAATGTATCGAACGATTAACATTTTTTATACTTGTACAACACAACAGATAATCAACCTGAAGCTAAAAAACATAAAAACCTGAAGTTGACTCAAGTGAAGATGGATATACTATAAGAGGTTATTTAATTTCAAATACATAGAAAAGTATTAAACAGTTTATATATGGTTGCTTTTCAAAATTATAAACAAAGTTTCTAAGCTTTACTTTAAGCCATATGTACAAGTTTGTAAAGATAAGAACACGCTCAGTCTAACCCGCGCACAATTCCTACCCGATCAATCTGAAAACCGCTAATTAACCAAGGGTAAGGGTTGGGGTGATAGTGTTAGAAAAAAATTAAATAAAATACTTAAAAATAATAACAATAAAATAAATAGTATTATAAATCGGGTAGGAATTGTGCGCGGATGAGAACTGTGAACATACAGTAAAGATTAACTTAGACAATGCTTATTTTACAGATTCTGCAATTTCAACAGAAGCCTCAACACTGAATTTGACTGAAATGAATGTTCAAAAAAAATTGAAAATTGCAGCCGATGCGTTTCACAAAGTAATTTACCATTACACAAGATTTATACTTTACATAAATGATCGTTGATTAAACAATAGATATTAGGCTGAAACAGCCGGAAAACAATGACTCAGAAAATTTTCGGCGGTAAGAAGGGAATTTTTAGTCTTTTAAATTTCGCATAAAATTCTTTACCGACTTGAGGACAGCAGATTTGAATTGAAAGACGATCAAGTTTTGTGTAGAAAGGACATTATTTTAGACAGGGGCGAATAACTTTTGAAGATCAGTAATGTTTTAAGACAGAGAGATGTACTAGATAGCGTCGATGAAGAAGCAGACCTAGTTTTGAGTTATAAGGAGAGTGCAAAAAATATCTTCAAAGCTGTAAAACTGAAACTGGGAAAACTGGTCTTAAGAACTGAAGATATAAAGCAGTTTATTAAAAGCAGTATTTTGTTTGATAAGAACAAGTTTAACATCAAATGCTCAAACTAATAAACATTATCGGCTTACATTAATCAAAGAGTTAGCGATTTTTGCAGTTTAAAAGTCTCTTTTGAAAATATAAACGAGATGTTTTTTAGATTTTCAAAATTTATCGAAGAATTTGAGGGTGAAAAATCATGTCTGGTTTACTTAGAAGAATACGAAACATATCAAGAAGTCTGTCGTTAAACGTGCAATCACTTATGCTGTCTGCAATGAGAGAATTTTAAACTCCGAACGAAAGAACACAGTCGATTTTTTTGTGTCCAGCATGCAGAGACGACTGTACTTATATTATATTATTTGATTTTAAACATATTTGAGTAAAATTTAGAAAAATAAACTATTTTTTTTGTAGCGTTTCAGTTTTATTTTTTACTTTTACTTTTTAAAGAAGATCAATCAGTCGTTACTAAAGCTATAGCTTTTTTATCTTTTTTGTTTAAATTTTATTTTGATACATAAGGTTGTACATAATCTTTTATAATATTTATATAGAAGTAATATTAAATTTTTGAAAGTTAAGTCTAGATAAAATAGCTTTAGTATGTATGAAAAATGTTTTAATTTATAAATTATGACATCAATATATAGGGTGTCAACTGCCATCCTTTTAAACGGAAAATATTATTAAATTTCAGTCTGAGTTGAAAAAAAGCTGAGCCAGCTAATTTTTTTACATTTTATTTTTACCCTTATCACTAACCCACCTCACACAAATATATTGAAAATTAGTCAAAAAGTAAAGTTTAAATAATTTGAATTAAAAAAAAAAAAAAAAAACTTTTTATTCTGACTCAGCTTTTTTCAGATTTTTCTGACCTCTAAGTATGCTAGCACTTTTAAACATATAAAAAAACTTTAAGTTACATGCTCTATGTTTATTTTAAAACTTCATACAAAATAACAATAACACAGCAATAACACAAACCATTTTAAAGCAACTACTCCTCCATAGCAATTATAATTATTCACCGGAAACTTTCAACAGCCGCATTCAACTTCTTGAGTGGTATTATATCCAAAGACTGTTCATATATTTATTATTGTCGATTGGCATTACTTTTTAACATTGACCAAATTTAACAAAAAATTTACACTGGAATTAAATAGGTTGAGCTCAGGCGATTGGATTCATTTTTAAATCCCGAACCATTTTTGTATTGGAGTGTTTAGAGTTCCTCCTTATCCGGCTTCAATGTTACTTTTTGTACATCACGGGCGCTTTTCGAACGACCTTTGATGTTTCCGAGTTCTTTTTACCTTCTCATCTGTATTATAAACTGTACATTTTGCTGCTTTCGGATGCTCCAGAGCGTTAACGTTCATCAATGGCGCACGCTTAGGAATTTTAACAGCAAATCATGATTATTTGTTAAACGATTCTGACTTGAAGTATTGTTCAGCACTACAGTTATTATATTGCGATCAGCTTTGAACATGTGCTTTAAATTTCAGTTTTTTTTTTGAAATTTTAAAACTTTTTATTTTTTTAATTTTTATAATTTTGAGTTTTAAAAACAATTACGGAAAAGTTTTTCCAAAACTGTAAACGCAGTTTTACTAAATAAAATAAAGCATCGAATTAAATCATTTTTTTAAATACGTAGTAAACCATAATAACGTTGTAGATCCACCTCACAAAATTGTGCAGTGTGTGAAATGTTTTTAAGGATTATATTTAAAATCTTTAATTAAGTTTTTAAAAGTATTATTCACTATATTAAAAATTTAACGTATATAGTCTTTAATAAACTTTGTCAGGTCTGAGATAATTAAAGTAAAATTTTCATTATTTTGTTAAGCGCATAAAGAGCTTTTTGGCTTTTGTATTTTAATTCTAAATTAGTTGTAAAAAGAGTCAAATAAATGGTTTTTTAGTACGTGTAAATCATCCAAATCCTAACAAAAACAACCTGCGTCACCACTAGTTGTCATCACACTTGATTGCAGCGGACAAAGAATAAGACATAGTTACGATTTACTTGATAGACTGAATCTAAAAGAGTCAGGGAAGTAAACATATTGATGAAACTAGGAGTATCACAATGAGTTTTTAAAGAATTAAATTGGTCTAACGGAGTCGACTAGTATTGTTTAAAAAATGTTTAAAAAACTTTTTTTGTTTTTTTATTGTAATATTTTTAATGTTATTATTATTATATTGTTTATTGTGCAATGTTGGACTCAGGCATCAAAGCCTGAGCCACTTAAACAGGACACACAAAAAGAGAAAAAGAAAATAAACTTATATTCAAAACTTTTAGATAAATTATATATATATATAAACATAATTTAAATGAAAACACAAAGTTAAACACATATGATATACAAATGAACTAAATTAAAAATTCAATTCAAACAATTCAAACTTATATATTACTTAGTACACACAGTAAAGAAGTTTGTCTAAAATCATCGCTTATAAAACAAAAATCATAATTACAAAATAAATAAGTAAACTAATAGTTTGTAGGGGGGAGGCGTAGGGAAACGAATATTTTTTCTTATGTTTATAGTGGAAAATTATAGAATTTTACTGGTATTTATTGTATTTAAATCAAATCTTTTTAGCTTTAAACGAAATTGTTCTACCCCTCACAAGATACTATAGCCTGAGGTAGTCTGTTCCACATAGCTTTTGCTCTGTGAAAAAATGAGCCTTGCCACTGACTGTTTTGAAAATCATGTTAACATTTTATTTTTAAATTATTTCCTCTTAGTTGATATTTATTTTGAGAAAATTAAAAAACTGGTTAAAAAAACTTTTATATTTGCCATTGATAATTTTGTAAAGAGTTAATAGATAAAATTCGCATCTTCTATTTATCTTTAGCTAAATTTAATCATTCTATCATTATATGATGTGTAAGATATGTTGCAACGACTACAAATATAACGGGTAAAACTCCTTTGCACATATTCAATTTTATAAATATCCTTTTTTAAATGGGGTGACCAAATTTGGGTACTAAACTCAAGTTTAGGGCGAACGTATGTTTTAAATAGTTTTGTCAGAAATGAAGCAGAATTAGTTTTAAAACTTTTTAATATTTGATAACATGTAGTTTTTGCAATCTTATATAAATAGTTGATATGTTCATTCCATTTTAAATCTTTGGAAATATAAATTCCCAAATCTTTAAAAACTTTATTTTCTGGTAAGTTGATGTTATTGATTAAGAGGTCAATTGGAGAAGTTTTTTTTTCTGTTAATGGTTAGAATTTTACATGTGCTAGGATTTAAGTTTAGTTTTCTTGTTTTTAACCATATATAAATATTATCTAATAATAATTGTAATGAAGTATTTGACTGACTAAAGATTTTGGCATCATCTGCAATTAAGCTTAACTCACTTTTAATATCAATGTTTGAACAAATATCATTAATATAAATTAAAAAGAGAAGGGGACCAACTACACCACATTGTGGTACTCCACTGTAGATTGTTAAAGAGTCAGAAAGCGTATTATTGATGAGTACTCTTTGTGATCTATTATTTAAAAAGTTATCAAACCAATCAATTAAGCTTTCATGTAGCCCATACTGATTTAAAATTTTTAATAATCTTTTGTGTGATACTGAGTCAAAGGCTTTTTGAATATCCGTATAAACTACTTTAGTAAATTAATTTTTGAGATAAGGAACTAACCAAGAATGTAAGCATGTTAACAGTTGAATGGTTGATGAGCGGTTTGGGACAAAACCAAACTGTTTGTTAGTTAATAATTTGTTATCAAAGAGGTGATTGAGAATTTTTACAGATACAATTTGTTCATAAATTCTTGAAAAGCCACTTGTTAGAGATATTGGTCTGTAATTTAAGGCATCGTGTATATTACCTTTCTTGTGCACAGGAAAAATAAAAGATATTTTCCATTGTTTAGGAACATCAGATAGTTCTAGAGAGCAATTAGATATTAATGATAGTGGAAAAATTATTGATTGGATAACATGCTTGATATAATAGGGTGGAATGTTTTCTGGCGTTCTTATAATTTTATCTTTTAAGTGGTTAATTGAACTTATAATGTCTTCATAGGTTATGAAAAAAATTTTGCATTTTACTACAATTCTGTTGGGGTAGCTTAAAAAACTGGTAACTCTCGTCTTTTTAAAAAACTTTTTGAAAATTTATGTTAAAAAGTGTGGCTATTTCAAAATCTGAGGTTACTGTTTTGTTTTTATCATTATCATATAAGAGATGTATGGAATTATTTAACTAAAGTTTAGATTTCACGTAGCTATAAAACTTTTTTAAATTTGGGTTCTTGCAGAAATTTTTTTCATATTCAAAGTTGTATTTTTTAACAGCTAATTGATATTCTTTAGACTTGTTTTTGTATTTTATCAAAAGTGATTTATTTGTCTTACTTTTTTTGTATAGATTCGCTTTTTCTTTTAATAACTTTTTAATATGAGATGGATATTCTTTACTTTTGTTATTTTTAGAATAAATTGGAACACAACGTTTGATTGAGATTTGGATTAAGGTAATGAATTGATCGTAGAAATGCTGTAGGTTTTTTGAATTTTTAAATAAAGAGGTCCAATTACTTTTTGACAGGAAATCATTGATGCTTTCAAAATCTGCTTTTTTATAGTCATATGAGACTTTTTTAGCAATAAGTACTATTTTATTTTCAATTTTAATTTTTAGTAAAAGCAAGTTATGGTCACAAGTGTTTGTTAATGGAAAATTAGTTGAGTGTGATATGATTCTATCTAGACCAAAATGATTGCAAATTATGAGATCGAGAATGTTACCATTCTTATGGGTTGGATTTTAAATTACTTGGGTTAAAAAATTGTCTGTACAACAATTAAGAAAACACTCATGGGGTTTATTGAAATCTGTGCTAGGAATTCTCCAATCTATGTTTGGCATATTAAGATCACCAAGAACATAAAAAGAACACACTTTTGGAAAAACCATTTTAATCATTTTAATTACATTTTGAACAGTCAGTGCGCATCTCGCAGACAGTGGAGGAAGGTAGACACAACAAAATCTTAATTTTATCTTTTTTAAAATTACATCTACACATAGGTATTCAAAATTGATGTTGCTAGTAGAGATAGAATTGTTTTTAATTTTAATAACTTTAAGCGAATTTTTGAAAAGGATAGCAACACCTCCACCCCTACTAGACCTATCACTTCGGTAAATGTTATAGTTAAAAGGACACACTGTGGCATCGTTTACCTTATTAGTCAACCATGTTTCAGTCAAAAGAAATAAATCAATTTTATTTGTATTTTCTCCTAATACTTGTTGAATAATTTTTAGATCATTTTTGCAATTTTCTAGTGCACTATAAGTTGGATTTTTACTTTCTGGAAAGTTAAATATTATTACATTTAAAGCCTTTTTCTTTCAGTTTTTGTTCATTTTCAGCCTCTATTTTTTCTGCTACTAAATTTAATTTGGTACTAATGATGTGATAACTTCTGTTAGTTCACTTTTCTGCATAGCATCAGCATATTTTGAGAATTTAGTTTCAAACTTGTTAAATTTAGAAGAAAAATCAGACTTAAATTCTGAGAAACTTTTTTGTAATTCTGTAATTCTATTTTCTATATTGTCTATTCTCTTACTGCTGAATTCATCTTTTTGAATCTGATCAATGTTATTTTCAATGATTTTACTTTTTTCATTATAATCTTCCTTCAATTTAAGCATCTCAGCTTGAAAATGACTAAATTCATTGTCCTTCTTATTTCCAATGGCAATAAGTTTTTCTTTAAGCTGTTTTCCAATTTTGGAGGACTCAACCAATGCTTTGATTTCAGCTTCAACAAACATTTACTTTTTTATATTACAAAACCTTTCTTTTATTGATAGAATACTATTATATAATTATATATATAATAAGTTTACGTAGGCATATGAGAATTGTCGGTAGTTTTTTAAAGTTTTTTTTTATTCTAGGTATATTTTTTGAACTAAATGCCTTCTATTAAACTAGAAAAAAGCTCTTTAACCTTATTAAAGCTTCTTAAATTAAATTAGTTTTAACGATTTAAAGAATCGAATGTCAATTTACATAAGTCTTATTTAAAACCGTAGTTTACTTTATTTTATAGTAACACAAAGCTTATTGTGGACTGTTTAAGAAGAACTAATAATATAATGTATCTTAAAAGTTTCTATATAGTTTGAATCTTAAAAATTTGTTTAAAAACTTCTTTTTTTTGATAACATTAGCATTCAAACTGTTATCGAATTGTATAAGCTATTTACTTTTTTTGATAAAAATCATAAAAGTAAAACAAAATAGTTCAAGTAAGCACAAAAACAAAATTGTTTAGCTATATCTTTTGACATCCTTCTATTATTTTGATTATTAATATTTCAATACGAAGCTTCGATAATTATAAAAGTAAATACGTTATTACACCAACCTTAAACTAATTTTTTAATGGAGAGGTTCTTTAGCTATAAAGCTAAAACTTTTGAAATTGTCTTCAAGTTGTTTTTTAGTTTTAGATTGATTAAAAACTATTCAGGTAATCTTTAAATAGAATTTTTCGATAAATAGTTAATCAGTTCTTCTCAAATCATTCACTGGCTTATAGTAGTGGCAGAAGTTAAAGTTCTAAGATCTACTAAAAATTATTTGAATACTTTTTACTTCTAATCGTTTTCAGACCATTCTTTCCAGTTATTTTGTTACAATTAACATGCTTTTGAATACTTAGATAATTGCTTTGAAGGTTGAGTAGATTAAATTAAAAGTAACCTTTAAATACTACATTGTTAAACTAAACTACTAATATAATTTAGTATTGAACTATATTTGATACATTAAACAATAAAATACTAACAGCAAAAAGTATATTTTTTCTATTAAGACTGCTTAATATTATTAAAAAACCATTTGAAAGAAGTTATATTTTGTAAAATTTGTAGATTTAATGTTAAGAAGTTATTGTTCAACAAGTTAAATCAATTAAATTTAACATTTTAATAATTAAAACTAGAAATAACTTATTAACATATGTTTGGTAAGATTAAAACAATTTAACTTAAAACCTAGAAATGTTTATGAATACCTATTAAAATCAAGACAGTTATCCAATATTACTTATAGCATGAGTATTAAAACGTCATATGTTAAAATGAGTAAATTTCTTGCTTTTGGCGGGTTTGCACTTGCTGGTGCTTTCATCTTAGATCAATCCTGTGATGGTGAAAGAACTCTCAACTTCTTCAAGGAGAAATTTGTAACATTTAAAAGGTGGGTTACAGGCGAAGACAGAAATTTGAATCCGGATTTGAAAACAATGAAGCGAGTCCTGATGATGTCGTAAATAAACTGAAATGGGAAGATTGGCCATTGGTTTCATCAAAAAGTGATGAAGTTTGAATGTATCAGTGATATTGTGTTGTATAATATGCGAGTTATTTGTGTTGTTTACTGCTGCTGTACTATTTACATTTCGTTAATATTATAAACTTATTGTGTTCTAGTTTTTGTTCATTTCTTACTACATTTGTTTAATTCAGCAATAAATTCATGAAGGAATTTTTTTAAATATTTAGGAACAAATTTAACTAAAAACCATTGTTTTCCTATTAACTTCGCGTGTACTAGCTTTATTAATTCAATTGTTGTTCATTATCAGTTACTTCCTAAAGTTTATTCTAGCCATGACTTGATTGTGTTAAACTTTTTAAAAATTTAAATTTTTTGTTAGTTATAAAACTTACTATATTTTCAATGAATGTTAATATGAGCAATCTATACTTCTAATTAATTTCTTATCAGTACTAGCATATAAACTAGTAAAACTTGTATGAAATCTGTACGAATTCGTAAAAAACATAACAAGTAAAACTCTTAATTTAACAATAGTTAATATTCTACTTAGAAGACATTAATCTAAGTTAAGTATTAAACAATATTTCAAAAGGTTAATCAGTCCTGTTTAGCACTGAAATTAAACAATTTTACGAGGATAACTTTTTTAAAGCTGAAATATTTTAATTAGAACTTTAATTATTAATTTAACCTTCATTTCTACGGTAAAGTAAACCACAATTATAATGTCAATTGAGTACAATAATTCATGCTTAAAACGTTATAAAAATAAATAGTTATCAGAAACACAGTTATGTAGATCTGCTAGACCAAAATAGACTCAAGATAATTCGGTCAGCGTAAATATATTTTGAGTTAAAATTTGTTTAAGTATAATAACAGTTATATTTTTTTTGTTCGTTATAGTTTTTATGTTCGTACTTCTTAAAAGGCAAGTGAGTGATTTAAGGTACTAATAAAAAAATGTTTTATTTAAAAACAATATAAATTATATCAAGCAAATACGTTGAAAATATTAATATAGTAAGTTTCTTTTTTATTTAAAACTTTAAGTTATTTTAATATTTATTGTTTTCATTTTATATTTTATTAACATTACTATTAAAACTATTTCTGAGTTATGTTATATACGTTAATCTTTTTTTAAATGTAAAAGTTTAAAATTGATAAAAATTTAAGTATTTTCAAACCTATCCATTGTAAAATTAAAGTTTTTAAACGTATAAAAAGTTTTTAGGTTAAAGTTTCTATAAAACAATCAAACAAGCTATTAATTTATGAATTTTTAAAACAAATGTTGGATATTTAGAAAGGTATATAGACTAAAGCAACCATATGCTATTTTTTATCTAGAATTTGAAAGATATATTAGATTAAATTAAATTGTTATGTTTTAAACATAAGTCTTCAAGTTTGATAAAAGTGTTTGAAGTTATGGAGCTGATGGTTTAATAGTTGTGGCAGCTCTGCTATAAAAGATATCTCAGAGAACAATCAAACTGATATTTATTAATAGCTTTGATATACATTACTCACAATTTTCTTAATTAAAGGTAAGTTTTTTTAAGTCAAAAATTGATTAGAGTCAACGAAACAATTATCAGTTTTTTAGTATAAACACTTAGTCTTCCCATTTTCTTAAATTATGGAATTAGAATAAATACATTGATCTAATTAGAATTTTTACCTAAATGCTGTGTGATTTGTTTTATTTAAAATTTTCATAGAAAAATTAAGACTTAAAATTAACTATCAACATGCTTTTAAACAATATTATATTAAATATATATACTTATAACAAATATAATATTAATCATAAATCTAGTGTTACATAACAGTATTAAAGTAAAACAGTAAAAATTAAATAATTTAAATCCATAAATAAATGTTTTATAATTAATAGTTCTTACAGTTATCAAAAAAATCATCTGAAATTGTTTATTTATGTAGGTAATAACTTATTAGGTTAAATGGGTCTTAAAATGAGTAAAATTCTTGCTTTTGGCGGGTTTGCACTTGCTGGTGCTTTCATCTTAGATCAATCCTGCGATGGTGGAAGAACTCTCAACTTCTTCAGGGAGAGATTGGTAAGATTTAGAAGGTGGGTTACAGGCGATGACAGTAAGGAAGAATTTAAAGATGGTGCAGGCAATCAAGTGGTTCCAAATGTTGAAGTCAATAAACCGAATCCTGGTGGTGCAGGCAATCAAGCGAATCCGGATGATGTCGTAAATGAACTGAAAATGAATAATGGTTTTGAAATGCATTGGTTTCTAGATCGTTAATTTCACCCAGACACCGTACTAAAGTGATGAAAAATGAAATCAGCAGTGATATTGTGTTGTATGATGTAAATTATTTTTGTTATCTTTTTCTTGATGCTATGTTTTGTGTAATTTGTTGATAGTATATTTATTTCAAGTTCTAGTTTGTGTTCATTTCGTACTTTATTTAGTCGATGTGGCAATAAATTCATAACAAAAAATTGTCTTTAAAATATTTCTAACTAATAACTATTTATTCGCCTTGTTGGTAACATACCTTTAATAACACATTGGTCTGATTTACTTCTAATTAACAATGACTTTTTTTTGTATCACCTACACGGTTGTTGTCAAAAAATATCTCAATTTAAAGTAAAGATTAAAATCAAACCTGATAAATTTGGCTTGAAATATTAACTTTGGTAATTAATGCTAAAACTACGTAGCCTAGGAGTTTATAAAATATTGCTGGTTCAACATACTTCCGAAGTATAATAATTATACTTTAGACATGCAATGTTATTGAAGGGTCAATGTTTACATTCTAAGTACAATTAAAAGTCACTCGTTTCTTTTTACGCTCGAGTCTATTGATACAACTTTACAATGACATATTTGATTTATATTCAAAATTCTGTTAAAATATGAAACCTAATATGTTCAATGTCATGAACAACCAATGCTCTATGACAATAACTGAAGATTTTTTAAACTTAAACTATCTTGTTAGCATGGATTTTTTAAGTGAACAACTTCGTCAAGAATAAAAAACGTGAACATTTGATACTAACAAAAAAGGAACGAAAAAACTAATCTACTCTTCAAATTTAACACTTATTTTAAGGATAACTTCTTAACTAACTTAATTGATCTTCTTAAAACTTGAAATAAGAGAAATTGCAAATTTTATTTATAAATCATGAATTGATATTTAAGATAAACGCTAACTGTGATAAGTTTTATTAAATGAGTTCAATATTTTATGGTTAAAGAATTTTTTAAGATAAATAGTTATCAGAAACAATGCGATGTCATTCATTTAAACCAAAGTAAGCTGAGATAATTATAAAGTCAGCACAAAAAGATTATTTCAAATGGATAAAAATACGTTTATTCTTGTGCAAAAAAACTTCATCTGACAATTAAATTAATTGTATAAGAGAGCCCTTAAATTTTAAAAATACACAACATTTTTTTACAGATGCCTGATTAAAATATTTTATCAAAATATTTTTTTTTATAACTTTGAGTCAATTAGTTTTAAAAGTTTTAAAATATTGAAATACAAATACATACAAAAAAAAATTTAGGCCAGCCTTGTAATGTACAATTTAAAGGCTTTGAAAACAACAATTATACTTTTTTTTTGTTTTTACGTTCGTCTGCAGGACTTTTTAAAAGGCAAGTGAGTGATTTAAGGTATTAGTAAAAAATATTATATTTAGAAATAATATAAATTATATCAAGCAAAGACAATAAAAAATAATAATGTAAAAAGTCTCTTTGTAATTTAATTCTTTAAGTTATTTTAATAAACTTTATTTTCATACTATATTTTATTAAAATTATTATTTATAAATAATCAAATTACTTAAATAATTAATTATTAAAAGCATTTCTGAGTTATGTAAGCTACGTTACTCATTTTTTAGTGTAAAAGTCTAAAATTGATAAAAATTTAAGTATTTTTAAATTGATCCTTGGTAAAATTAAATTTTTAAAAAGTATAAAAACTTTTTGGGTTTAAGTTTCAATAAAACAATCAAAGAAACTATTAATTTATGAAATTTTAAACAATTGTTGGATAATTAGAAAGGTATATTTATTATAGCAATCATATGGATTTTATATCTATAAATCGAAAGATATATTAGATAAAAATTAAACTGTTATGTTTCTAGCTTAAAACTTAAAGTTTGATAAAAACTTATAGAACTGCTGGTTTAATATTTATGACAGCTCTGCTTTAAAAGATATCTCAGAGAATAATCAAACTGATATTTATTAAATAGCTTTGATATACATTATTCATAATTTTCTTAATTAAAAGTAAATTATCAAGTCAAAAATTGATTAGAATCAACGAAACAATTATCAGTTTTTTAGTATAAGTACTTAGTCTTCCAAGTTCCATATATTTACTAAATTTAAATGTTGATTAAACTAAAATTTTTATTAAAATGCCATGTGATTTGTTTTATTATAAATTTCTATTAAATACTTGCCAGTATTCTTAACTATTAATTTAAATATATTCACTTATATCAAATATAATATTAAACATAAATCTAGTGTTACGAAACAGTATTAAAGTAAAACAGTAAAACTTAAATAAATTCAATCCATTAATAAATGTTATATTATTATTAGTTCTTATAATTATCAATAAATCATCTGAAATTGTTTATTTATGTAGGTAATTCTCTTTTAGGTTAAATGGGTCTTAAAATGAGTAAAGTTCTTGCTTTTGGCGGGTTTGCACTTGCTGGTGCTTTCATCTTAGATCAATCCTGCGATGGTGGAAGATCTCTCAACTTCTTCAAGGAGAAATTTGTAACATTTAAAAGGTGGGTTACAGGCGATGATAGGAAGGAAGAATTTAAAGCGATAACATATGTTGAGGGCAACGAACCGAATCCGGATGGTGCAGGCAATCAAGCGAATCCGGATGTTAAAGGCAATGAACCGAATTCGGATGGCACAGGCAATCAAGCGAATCCTGATGTTGAAGGCAATGAACCAAATCCGGATGTTGTAGGCAATCAAGCGAATCCGGATGTTGTAGGCAATCAACCGAATTCGGATGGTACAGGCAATCAAGCTAATCCTGATGTCGAAGGCAATGAACCGAATCCGGATGGTACAGGCAATCAAGCGAATCCGGATGTTGTAGGCAATCAAGCGAATCTGGATGGTACAGGCAATCAAGCGGTTCCAGATGTTAAAGGCAATGAACCGAATTTGGATGGTACAGGCAATCAACCGAATTCTGATGTTGACTCCAGTACCCGTACAAAAAGTGACGAAGCTTGAAACCAGTAGTGATATTGTGTTGTATAATATGTGAATTATTTGTTTTGTTTACTGCTGCTGTGATATGTACATTTCGTTGATGTTATAAACTTATTGTGTTCTAGTTTATGTTCATTTCGTATTCCATTTGTTTGATACAGCAATAAATTCATAAAAGAAATTTGTCTTAAATATTTTTAGTAGTATATAGTACAGTGATGATGTAATAAAGTATTATTATAATTCTAAACCGATAACTTGTACACATTTTTGATTGTTTGATGATTTTGAAATCAGAGACTGAAAGAACTACCTTACAAGAAAAAAACTTAATTAGTCATATAAATTTCCACTATTTCATATTAAAAATAATAATAATTTATACAACCAATGACCAAAAATTTGTCACTGGGGACTAACGTAGGTATATGTAAGGAATTGATGTTACATCAAGTTAATTTTTCTTATAATCTTGAGTCAATTGGTTTTAATAGTTTAAAAGTATTGAAGTACATATACAAACTAAAAAAAAAACGTTGTACAGCCTTTCCTTTTAATGTAGGCTTTAAAAACAATAATTGTACTTAATTTTTTTTTCACGTTTGTTACAATTTTTACGTTTTTACTTCATAAAAGGCATGTGAAAGATTAAAGTTACTAGTAAAAATTATTTTAAAGCTTTTAGATTACAAAAATGTATTATAAAAAGTTTTTTTTCCCAACTTTAGATTATCTCAATTAACTATACTTTCGTTTTAAACTATCTTTGAATTAAATTAGCTAGGAAACTGTTTTAGTATTGTAAAAGTCAAAATAACTAAATATGTAGTCATTTTTAATTTAACCCTTTGTAAAATTTGAAATATAAATGTTAAGAAAAAATTTAAGTTGAACAATAAATCAATCAAAGAAAATATTAATTTATGAAATCATATAACAAATGTTGGATATTTAGAAAGGTTAATAGATTATAGCAACCATACGCTTTTTTTTTATCTAGAATTTGAAAAATATATTAGATTTAAATTAAATCCTTATATTTCTAGCATAAATCTTCAAATTTGAAATAAGTGTCTGAACTAAACTTATAGATTTAATGGTTTAATATTTATGGCAGCTCTTTAAAAGGTAATTCAGAGAACAATCAAACAGGTATTTATTAATAGCTTTGATATACATGATTAAATTCTTTATAATTGTAGTTATTTTTTTTACTAAAGTCAAAACTTGAATAAAGTCAACATAACTGTTATTAAACTTTTAGTATAAATAGTTTGTCTGTCCAGTTTCACTAATTTACTAACTTAAAAAGAAAAACATAGATCTAAAAATGTGTTTTGTATTATTTTAGAATTTTCATATTATAATTAAAAGTAACTTTTATCAATCAACATGCTTTTGAATACTTTAGGCTAAATTTTTAAAGTTAAGTATATTAAGTGTGATATTTTGAAACGAATTATTGTACATAAATATACTGTTACATAATAGTTAATATATTAAACTAAAAGTAAAACAGCAAAAATTTGATAATTTACATCTATAAATATCGATTTCAATAGTGATTAATTCGTATAATTTTAAAAATAAAACATCTGAAATAATTTACCTTTAAAAGTATTGTTTAATGACTGTTGAGTTTTAAAATGTCAAACGTAAAAGTGAGTAAATTATTTTTGTTGGCAGGTTTGCAGTTGCTGGCACTTTCATCTTAGATCAATCCTGTAATAATGGATGGTCTCTTAACTTCTTTCGGGAGAAATTTGCAGGTTTTAAGAGGTGGATTGCAGAAATTTTAAAAACAGAAACGAATTAAAATGTTAAAAGAATAATCGTACCTGTTGATTGTTATGATATTTATGTGATAAAAACTAATTATGAGAGGCCAGATACGAGGGAAAATAATGGAAATGATACCTATATATTAAGTTCAAACGACCCAAATAACATGCAAGATAAACAATATAAAACTACTGTTAGCGAAGGTCAAAATTCAGCAAGTGAAGTTCTTGAACCGAGTGCAGGGACTCGTGTTGTTGCAGGGACTGGTGTCTATAGTGACCATGCGGTTGAAGAAAAGGAACAAAATCAGTTGGAAAGTAAACAGAACCAGAAAAAGATGATGAAACATATCAGCAGTAAAAATTCGTTGTATAGTTTGTGTAGTCTTTTTGCCTTTTCTTTCTGGTGTGTTTTATTTTTTATTTTTTGATGCTATAAATTATATGTTATAGTTTATGATTATCTTGCTCATTTTGGCTGTTTTTTTTTTAATAAACTCATAAACAAACAGTCTAGTTTGTTTCAAACAATTTAGTTATAGGATTTTTTACTCAGTCCTACTTAACCTGCCTTGTAAGTTTATTTGGTCTAGCTCTATTCGTATAATTGATGGTTAATATTCAATTTTATCACAAAGATTTAATTCAAACATTTATTAGCCTTATTGTTAGGCTTGAAAAATTTTAAAGAATTATCAACGTACAACATTACAAAAAAAACTCTGTATGCATTTTAAGAACAAATAAAAGTAGAATGCATGACCATTTTGTAATTATTTTTCTTCAATTGTTTAATAAATTAAATATGTCTAGGACAACGAATGAACTTTAAAAAGCAAATGTATTTTTTTTTTCATATAAATTATCTTTTTATAGTACAGTTTAGTAATTACAAACGTAAATTAATATGTGATAAGATTTAAAAAAGTTTAAAGCTTTATCCTGTAGTTAAATCCTTTTTAATAATGTGTGTTTTTCTTAAAATACTTGCAATAATAGGTATTGTTGAACTTTATTTAAATCTTATCAATATTGCCAAAATTTTTTTGATGCATTCTGGTAATCTACTTCTGACTAGTTTTGGGAGAAATATTCTAAGTTAACATACAAACAAACAAAAACATGATCAAACAGCTACAGTAACTAAATTATTATAGTCGGTGCACGAATCTGATGATGCCACTAAAGAAAATTAAGCAACATAACATTTTGTTTCCTTCACTATTATTTGTAAATAAATTATTACTAGTTTTTCAAGTCAAAGATAACAGTTTACTTTTATATATTTTTAAAACAAACTAAGCTAAAAAAAATACAAATACTTAAATTTCAATTAATACAAACTAGTTAAAATAAAGTTCTTCAAACGAATTAGCTGTCCACTATATAGAAAGTAAAATATTTTAACAAAAAGAACTTAAGACTTAGATTTAATTTTGATTACTATTACTACTATTTTGATTACTACTAAGAAAGTATGTAGGAAGTAAAGATAGAAAAAAACCAAAAGCATCAAAATTTTAGTACATAAAAAAAGTTAAAGTTTATTTTGAATTTTACTCTACGTTGTTTCTAAATTTTCGTTACCCTGGTCTAGCAAAAAAAATATTATTTTTTCTTAACTGTGGTAAGTACCCTGCATTAAGACACAAGCATTTGTTTTCCAATTCAAATTCTCACTAAATGATAATTTGTCTAAAAAAGCAAGTTTTTTTTAGTGGTGAATAAACATCAGTCTTAGACTCTACCCTTTGCAATGATAAAGATTTTCTAGGAAGTTTAAAAGAGGTTAAATCAGTTAAGTATACATTAAAATATTTTTAAGTTTAGTAAGTCTAATAGTCCTTTAGTTTTCACATGTTACTCTTATTGCTGCAACTTTGTTTAGTGACTTATCATTAAAATTATATTTTCTGTTTTTATATACTTAAAAATGAATTTCCAAAAATAATTTAAGGTTTGAATAAAATTTTAAAACATTTGTTTTTGTTAGTTTTGGTTAAGATATAATTCTAGTTTAATTTTTTTTTTATTTTGCTGTTTTTCTACTATTTGATAAAAATTTACAAATACATGGTGGCCCACAAAACAATTTTTTAATTAAAAAATAAACTGTGATGTATAAAAGTCTACCAACTCCTGCTTTAGAATGCTGAGAAACAAGGCCCTTATAAAGTTTGTAATAATTCAGTATTGGGTGAAAAAAAATTGCAAATTTGCGAATCATATATTCTTTGTAGTTTTAATTTATTTAAACTAGATGTTTTAAAGTAAGTATAAATTCAAACTGGAATGATTTATGCTTAAATTGGTCAAGAAACCTTGATGAAGCTCAGAAAACCTTGATTAGAATTTAAAAACCATAAAAATTTAAAAATAATAATTTGGCCATCCCATAAATAATTTTATTACCTTTTTTACGAGCTTGCATTACTCTTTGAAAAATTTTTTGAAAGTTTTATCTTTGTATATTTTGATAATTACCTAGGATGATGTTGCACCAATATTTAGTTGAAATGATAATAGTTAGTCACTTTTATTATAAAGTATAAAGTGATTATATCAATACAATAATTTATATATACAGTGTTGCCACACACTCTGAAAAACTTAGGGAAGTTTCAAGTTGTAGAAAATCTCAGGGAAACTCAGTGAATTTTAATTCTTTTTTTTTAACTCAGGGAAACTGAGGTCATTTTTGATTTTTTCTAAAAATTTAAGGTAATTTTTAAGATTTTTTAAAAATCTGAGGGAATTTTTTTTTTAGATCTAGATTAAGATTTAGTTAATCCAGTTTCAAAATTTTGTTCAAAACAGTTAATTTCATTTATTTTTAAGTGCTTATTTACAAATTTAAGCCTTGCGGCTAGTTCTTCAATATTCTTAGATCTAACATTGTATTTTTAAATAGAAAAAAAAAATTTAAGGATTTGAATAAAACTCAGGGAAGTTTAAGGTTACTCAGAGAAGTTTCTAGTCACTAAGGGATGATTTTTTGACCCAAAAAGTGGCAACCCTGTATCTAATTCGATATTGTAAAATGAAATTGATTAAATATTTTAGTTTAGAATAATTAAGTTTAATTCTTACTATGTATTTATATAGCTGGTTAAAAGCAAAATATATTTTTAAACTAAACATTGGTTTTTAACCTAAAATTGTTGTAAAAATAGACATTGAATATAAAATAATTTCAGCTTAATATTAATGCAACATCATCCTTGGTAATTACTTATGTTTTGATGCTAAGGTCAAACTTAGACAGTAAGCAATAATAGTAGTAATACTAATGGTCAAAAACATAAGAAAATATGAGATTTAAATCATACTGATTGAACTATTTTATGTAACAATTAATCAAGGTTTGAAATTTTGCTTATTTATAAGCTTCAATTTAAAATTTTAAGTTGTTTTGAAATAACTATAAAGGTAAACAGAACTTAACACAGCTACCAACAAAAAAAAAGTTACTGATAATGTTATAGTACAAAACTAAACTATGTATCATAACATATTATTAATACTATTGCTTTAACCTAAAATGTCTTTAACACTTGCAAACATGTTTAAATAGCTGCTAAAAATTTAATTGAAACAGTTTAGGATAAATTTAACAACATTTTTACTAATCTTTTGGTTTCCACACTTTCCTCCATTTGGGTCATACTGCTAAATTAAAATCTTGTCTTACTTGTTAAAAACAAAAAACTATCTTGCATCTGACATGCATATATGATTTCAGTTGTTTTACTACAAATGTTTATTTACAGATAAGTGTTTCTGCATAAAAAAGTAGCCCGAAGCCTTCCTCTTACAAATCTGATCTGAGACAATTCAGTATTCCAAGATCAAAAAATTTGACACCACATCTTGTGGTTAATGATTTGTTAAATGTTTATTAAATACTTGATTTAAATTATATGTCCACATGAATGTAATTTTTGGACTAAGAACATCTCTAAAAGGTTTCATGACTTTAAAAAGTTAGCCTTAATTTGAAATTTGATTTATCAGAACAAACCAGTTCTGTATACCTGCTACAGGTTTTTTGGGCTAGAAAGTTGCAAATAAAGTCCTGATTTTAAAGCAAAGGCTCTATACCAGTGTTTTTAAAATCATTTTTATAATGGTTCACTTATAAGAGGTTTTGAAAATAACTACCCTTTTTTTAAATACATTGCCCATTTCCTACTTATTGCCCCATTGATAGCCGAAATTCCTTTAGAGAAACAAGAAAAACATTATTTAAACATTTTTTAACTTAATATACTTTTTTTGTTAAAAGCTTAAAATAACTTGTTACATCTCTGTGTGAGATCCCCAGGTTTTTGCTTTGCTGCTATACAGTCCATTTTGGTCAGGAAGTAGACTCATAATATTTCTACTCTATTCGCACCATTGAAATTTTTGAGTACTGCTACTGACTCCATTACTTTAGCAACACATATTTTTATTGAATGGGGTTTTAATTGAAGAGCAAATAAAGGGACGATTTTGAGATTGGGTGCACAGGTTTTTTTCTAGTTCACATATTTCAATAACTGTAAATACCACTATTCTAGGGTTTGAAATGAAGAGTAAGGAAAATGGAATAAGACAATACAAACTCTTGGGAAAAAAAACAGTATGGCCGCAACACTTAACTTATACTAGATGTTCTGGGGTCTTTGATTAAAAGTAAAAAAAAGAGGTCTTAGATATATTCTAAAGAAGATTCAAAACTTCTATTAAACATTCTGGAGTTTTTAATAAATGAGGGCCTTTTTTTGTGAAAAAGGGGCGGTTATGAAAAAGAGCTTAGAGGGCCTTGTTCTAGAGTTAAGGATCTTAACACCTCTACTCACTTAAACTGTGTTTGCATATTAGTTTGATAAATATAGATTTACAGGCTCGGTCAATAAGGTCAACAAAAGCTAGATTCTAATTTTTTATTAGTAGTGACAAGCTATTTAGAAAGTATGGGCTAATCAGATCAATTTTACTTTTTTTTTTATGAAACTCAGGCTAGTTCAAATGTTTTTTATAAATCTCCGGCTATGTTTTATGCCTTTAAACCTACTTTTTTTCTTGTAGATAGCTTTTGTTTTTTAGTTTCACATTGCAAAAACTTTTTTTGTAACTCAGCAAGCTTTTTTTGCTTCAAAGTGTGGCAAACCTGTATAAATATAATAATTTGAATTATTCAAAATTTCTACTACTGTTTGAATATATACTGTTTAGGTATCATAATGGTTAATTTGACATTTAAGTACTTTTGTTCTTTAAATTCTATCGTTGGTGTTAAAAGTAAGAAAATTGTTGTTTGCAGACTTAAAGTATCATTAGACATTAAAATAAACTGATCATAATGAATAGTTTGGTTAGTTTTTTGTCTAACATATTAAACAACTCTTGTTTTAAATTTTTTTAGTAAAAACTGAAGTATAAATATGGAAACTAACAAAGAAGAGTTTGTAAAGCCACCAAAAGAAGGTTATTAGCTAAAATAAATAAAATTAACAGGAATGGTTAAATATTTAATAAATTATTTGTTGATAGTTATTCACTAACAGTTTAGTAAAGGAGTATTAAATCAACTTTATGAAATTAATATTATTTAACTACCCTTTTAAAGTAAACATTAATAAATGTTTAAAATAAAATAAAAAAGAATAATTTAAAACTTTTTTTGTTTTATGCTTTAAATTAGTTACTTATATCACAAAACGAACAACAACTCAAAACACTTGGACTAGTTTTACAACTTATTAAAAATCATCCTAAAAGCTATTTATAGCAGTTTGATACCATGATGCCTAATATTCTTAATTCTGTAACCAAACCAGTCTATTAAACTACGAAACATTATTTATAGTAACGTGTAAATGTAAGTCATTATTCAAAATTGTAAACCAGTCAAATTTACAACACCGTTTTTTACTTTGCAGCCGGCAAGTGGTTGTCAACAAGGTACTGCCTCGCGTATTTAGCATTCTTTGGGTTTGTGAACGTGTACGCGTTGAGAGTCAGCTTGAGTGTGGCGATACTGTCAATGGTCAACACGACTTACCAACAATCAGCATCTAATGCGTTATCAGTTGCTACTCATCAGTCGAGCTGCAACCAGAGTTTGCAGCCAGACACAAAGATTGCTGTTTGTTTTCGTTTTAAGTAGTATTGCTTTAATTTGTGCTGTTTAATTACAAGTACTGCGAATGATTTAAAAGTCAGGTTGATTGATATTGTTTTTTTTGTTAGTGACGTTTTGTATTATACATTTTGTACTGTTTTTTGTTAAATCTGTAATTAGATTAAAACTTCGTTTTTTTACACTGTTTTTTTTACTAGATATTTTTTTAATTTAAGACTTAGGTTTTTTCAATTAAGCAAAAATTAATATATGTATTAAACACACAAATTATCATTTCAGTATAAACCATAATTTAAAATTTGTGTTGTTATTTAATTTTTGTATTACATAATTTTTGTTAATATTATAGTTAAAAATATTTTATCATTTATAAAATAAAAGTAAAGTATGAAGTTGTGTACATTTCTATATATTTTATATTAATTAAAACAATTAGTCATTTAACTTTATCTTTTATCAAGGAAAAAAGTATAAATTTAAACAATAATAAGTTAAATTATATACACTTTTTCTTACATGTTCTTCTTATTAGCATAGTCATTTGTAGTACATACATCTTATTCAAATAAAGCTCAATTTTAATTTGAAGTATTGTAACTGACTAACTAAATAAGGAGATGCACTGCAATATTATATACTTCTGATAGTTTGATTTGTAAGTTGTGTATACAACAAATTATATTTTTTTGTTTGTTGAATCCTTTTACAAGCTTAAAACTTCAGTCATTTTTATTTGCAAGCTGTTAAAAGCTTATTTTTTTTTTTTTATTAATTTTGCTCTACCAATGAATTGAAACATTTTTAGTTTGAATTTTTAGTCTCCTTAATTTTTGTATGAAACAAAGCTTTTAAAAAATTAGAATCACCATAAAAAGGTTATATTTTTCAGGACGGAGAGTTAAATTGGGACGAGAGCCAGCAAGGATTAGTTTTGTCGGCTTTCTTCTACGGAAACCTCTGCACCAAACTTCCTGGTGGCTACCTCGCTGGAAGGTTTTGTAAGATTTTTGTTCAATTTTTAGCATTTTTTTACTTGTTAAAAGTTTAAGTAACAGTTTTTGTTGTGGTCTGTTAACTCAAACAGGATATGCTTGAGTGTTCATGTGTGTAGGTGTTGAAAATAGCAAAGTACGTGTGCTTCAAATTTCTACTTTAATAGTTGTTTATCTAAAAGTAAGAAATTTATTAACTGAACTAATTGTTTTCATTTAACCAAACTTTAATATTTTCTGTATAACTTTTTTAAGAGCTTTTAACTTTCATTGCATTTAAATTGAGTGCCAATTCTAAGTTTCTTGCCAAAATTTTGTACACAATATTTTCATAGCTTCTAGTTATGAAGGCGTATCAGCTACTCTAATAATTAATTTTTGACCTAACCAATAAAGTTTTATTAAATTTAAAACATTGTTTATAACTTTTTTAATGAATTTTATAAATTAATAAAAAACAGTTTCATGCATATACTTTGATGTACTATGTTTATTCATAGTCAAACATTTTTATTTTTTTTTAATTTTAGTTTAGTAGTTAATTTTTTTAACTGGAAGTCAAGTTGATTTTAATTTAAGAGTTAATTTATTTTAATTAAACAAAAACTAAATGCTATATTATAAAAATTAAGTTAAAAGTTTGGTGGTAATTAAAAATGCTGACTTAAACAGATACGGCAGTAAGTACCTAATTGGATTGGGTGTATTAATTCCATCACTGCTGACCCTACTTATCCCAATTGCAGCAAGATCTTCTTATAAGCTGCTCATCGCTCTCAGAGTAGTCCAGGGTTTCTTAGAGGTTTGTTATCATGATAAATAAAAACTAAACGTTTTAATAGTGGTTGCTTTATTAAAGAATTTTTTTTTACTGTTTTAAAACATGTACTGATAAAATTGCTTATACAACACATTGGTAAATTGTTGTTCTTAAACTTATTTTTAAATAAAATTGTTTTAATTTAAACTATTAATTTCAACATGTTATCATTTAGAGCTTACTTTTCTAGATTTCCACTTAAAAAAACATTGTAATGAACACAAAAGTACTTAAATAAGTTTTAAATCTAAATTATTACACAAAATTATCCAAAAGCTAGCTTTCATCTTTCAATAAAACTCCTGGTATAAAATCTTAATTTAGGTAATTCCCTGTAACAGGGGGTCAAATTTCCCGCCGTTCTGGCTTTGTGGGGCAGATGGGCCCCTCCCATCGAGAGATCGTTCCTTGTATCACTTACGTGTGCAGGTAGCCACTTTGGGACCATACTGAGCCAGCCTATTTCGGGTTTGCTGTGCGAGTCTGATTTGCTTGGGGGGTGGCCTTCAGTGTTCTACGTTTTTGGTTGGTTTAAAAAATATTGTTGTTTTAATTTACAACTACAAGTCATTACTTGGTATATGTACTGAATATCGAGTAACTAAAGTAGATAAACTAGTACAAAAGTTCCATACATCAGTGATCTATGTGTTTGATTGTTTTAAAATAATGTTTTAATTTACAACTAGAATCCATTACTTGGTATATGTACTGAATATCAGGTAACTAAAGTAGATCAACTAGTACGAAAATTTCCATGCATCAGTGATCTACGTGTTTGAATGGTTGGAATTTTTTGTGTGTAGTTGAAATATAAATGCTTTAATATTATATAGAAAAAATCACTTGAAAGTAGTTTATTGTTTTTAGAAGTTTCTAAACCCATCAGTAGTGATACTAAGTGTCAAGTGACTAAAGTAAATCAAATAATAGAAAAATTAAACATACTGTGTAAGAATAAGTGTAGACTTATTTTTGTAAATATAACATTTCTACATGAGTCAATCTTTAAAACCCTTAGTTTATGTATAATATCATACTAAGGGATTTTGTTATTTATTTTTTTTTAAGAATTTTTTATGTCAGAACAAAAATTTTAATGTTCTGTATTTAAATTATACGATTATTTTACTGGTTAAACTTTTAGATATGATGAGTTTTAGTAGTTCAAACTCAAAGTTTAACACTGAACTAGTATTTTTGACTTGTTCAGTTTTTCAAAACCATCAAAAACTGCATGTAAATACAGGAATCTCGGGTGCGTTCTGGTCGTTTTTATGGTTCAAATTTGCCTTCAGCTCGCCTGAAAGCCATCCGACTATCAGCAGGGAGGAACTCAAATACATAACATCAAATGTTCCGCCGGTGAGTTGGTTCATCGAAAAGTAAAAAGCTTGTTTAAATTAATTTTGTTTCTAAAGAAATATGCTGTTTGGTAACTGTAATGTTTTTAGGTCTCAGTTTAAAAATAAGTTTTTTGAAGTTTTTAATGCTTATTATCGTTCAAATACAATAAATACCATCATGTAATCATTTTAGTTTGTTATAACAATATGAAAATAGAACGTTTTGATATTTTCTTTTTGTTTGTTTACATTATTTTTCAAAAAGAAAACTCTCAAAAATATGAAAATGTAAATAATAGTCATGTCAACAGCTAGGCTACCACAATCATTTAAATTACTTATTTTAAACCTCATGCATTTATATCAGAGTTTCCAAAACTTTTTTTCAAATGGCCTCCTTTAAAGAAATAAAAAAGGCTATTGCCCCCTCCAACAAGACTACTCAAAAAACTACCATTCAAAAACACCTAAGACCTTTTTTTCGATCTTCATCTGCAACTCAAAAATATCTAGTGTTATTTTCAAAGTTTTAAACCACCTACCCACCTTCGCCCCTTTACTAGTTATTACCCCCAAGGAGAGCGATATCGCCCACTTTGGGAAACCCTGATTTATACACTATATTTACAGGTAAGCACGAACACCGCCACCCCGTGGAAAGAAATTCTCACGTCAGCACCGGTGTGGGCCTTATCATTCGCTCAGATGTGCGACAGCTGGGGATGGTTCACGCTGATAACGTTCCTTCCCAAGTATCTGAAAGACATGCTTCAGTTTGATATGTCTAAAGTCAGTTTGTAATTTGATTACGATTATTTTTTATGTGTTGGTATAAAACAATAAAATTTATTTTCAAAGAGCTTGAATGAAAAAAGTCATGAGGCGTCTGCCTGGACTTTTACAACAAAAATCCAAAAAAATTGTTTTTATAAACATAATTTTTTCAACTATTAATCGCCTATATTTATTTTTTAAATATAAGTCTTTTAGTTGATTTTAAATTGTTATATTAACTTTTTTTTTTATCTAAAGAAGTTTTAACTGTAAAGTTGTCTGCTGTTCAGCAGTATCGAATATGACTTATTATTGTGTATAAAACCGCGAAAACCCCAATAAAATGTCTCGTTTTTTGTAATAAAAGCTCTTTTTTTATTTTAAGCGTAATCCATTTTGTTATTGTGTTGTTATTGCATGTAGTAGTTTTATTTAAAAATTTATTTATGCCTGTTGTAAATAAACTAATTATTTTAATTTCCTTGCAAACTCCTTTATTTTTATTAGATTACACAGAAACTGTTAAGTATTCACAAATTAACGCAAATTAGCATTAAAGTCTACTACATTCAATATTGGACACAATATTTAGTGTAGGAATGAGCAACGTACACCAATAGAAACACCTGGTCCATGACGTTTTTTAGTTTTAGAAAAAAAAAATTTTTTAACAAAATGTAGCTTTGTTGTATCAGTTATTTTAAAATGTAATCTAAACTTGATTTTTAATAAAACGTATTGCTTATTTAGTTACAATTTAATTGCAATTACTCTTTAAAAGGGTTTTTATAACTCTTTTAGTATAATTTTTCAAAGTTACAATTAGACATTGTTGTAAATTATACTTTAAGCCCTTATGTTTTGACTGCAACCAGTATCCTTTAGAACCACCCTTTTTAAAATATTTTATCTAATACTTTTTAACAGTATAAATAATTTTAAATTATAATTATTTCCAAAAGATTTATAAAAATTTGATATTTCTAGCTCAAAAACATAAGAAATAAAATGAAATACTGTGGTCCAGATGTTTGTACAAAAGAAACTTTTTACAGACGGAAATATATCTTAAAAGTTATTTTATTCTAAAAGAATAATCTTGAAGTCAATACTTTTTGGTTTTATATAGATTCCAGTGTTAGTTTTTCTTTAAATAATGTCTTTAACTCCCTATGATCTTAAACAGTTGAAAAACTGTTAAAGTTGAATTACTTTAAAACGCTGTATAAACTTGTCTGTTTTAAAGACTTTTTATTTTACACTTTATATGATTTAGATTTAAAATAGTAAAACACGGTACTTGTGAACTATAACAACATTTTTTATAAACTACTTCACTGCAACACGCTATACCATCAAAGCCTTCTCATAAGTATGAATTTTATCAAACAGGTCGGATTTGTAGCAGCGCTGCCATACCTAGTTATGTGGGTTAGCGTCAATATATCTGGGTACACTGCTGATTATATAAGAGGAAACTATTATCTCACTACTACTAACACCAGAAAAGTGTTTAATTCAGTTGGTTAGTACAGTTACTGTGTTAAAAGCTATATATTTTGCTAAAATGTTTATAAAAACATTTCTAAGATCTATTTTTTGTTTTTATCTTTAGTAAAATTTACAAAAAATATAATTTAATTAATGTTTAAGTTATGAGCATTTAGTTTTAAGTTATGTGGTTTGTTTAAGAAATCTTTTTTCAAAATAAAATGTCAGTTTTTTTTTTTTGCAAAAACTCCAGTACAATTCACTAGTTTAACAAAATTTTGATTTAACCACAAATTTTATTAGTTTTAAGTAAATAACGAATAAACTTTAACTTTTTTTTTTTCAAAATAACTACTTATTTTAAAACACAGGGTTGCCAAAAAAACCTCGAAACGTGAAAAAACCTGGAATTTTTAAAAATTTTTACATGTTAAGTAGTTAAATTTCGATTTGACACAAAAAATGTATCATATAGATCAAATGCTTGTGTAAACATCTAACATTTTTTTTGTTAAAAAACACATTTTTTTATTTAATACAGTAGTTTTCAGTTTTTTTATACCATTTAACACAGTCTTTACCCTGAACTTAACTTTAAACTAAAAATAGACCCAAAAATGTGTACTTTAAGAAATCTGGAGAAAATTTGCCAAACATTTTTTTCAGGTTTCAAAATCTGTTATTTTTTATGATAATATAAAATGAAATATATTTAACCTTTTGTTGTAACTTTAAATTGAACATTTACAACAAAAACTAATGATTATCTAAATATAACATTTTTTAATATGTTCTTTTTTTCTATAATTTTTATCAAGTCCGGCGAATTTTTTTATAATACAATTCTAGCCTACCGACCGAAAAGTTAGCCACTCTTAGCTTACAACAAAAACCATTTTTTGAAACAAATTATTTCTTAAATTTTATCTTAATTTTTAGGTTGCGGGTTGTTAAATAATGAAGAAATAATAGTTGTTTATCAAAAATAATTCATTTATTTAAATAAAAGTATAAAAAATGATAAATATTTTTTCAAAATCTAAAACTTTTTGTTTATGTATAAATAAATTAACTTTTTCTAAAACATGTTTGAAGTGTGACTATGAATGATTACAACAAAATCAATTCAATTTAACAGGATTCTTTGGTTGCGGGTTCTTTCTAGTATTAGTTTCGTTCGTGGGTTGCAATAAAATACTAGCAGTTGCATTACTGTGCCTGGCTGTCGGATTCGACGGTTGCATTTTCGGTGGCTTCCATAGCAACCACATGGATCTTTCGTCACGGTTCGTTGGTGCTGTTGGTTTAATTTTATGAAAAAAAGTATAAAACTTACAGGGGATAAGAGAAGCGGGGCAGGTTCAAAAACCTGCAAATAATTTGCATATATTAAAACATTGTTTATGTTTTATAGTTTTTTAGTTTAAACCCTAACCCACTTTACCCAAACATATAACCAATAAATCAAAAAACAAATTAATAGATAAATTCAAACATAACACAAACATAAACTAAAACATATAGTTCTCAGTTTGATATATGCAAACTACAGGGTTGCCACTTTACCTGGAAAAACCTGGAATTTGACAATTTAGGCTAAAATAACCTGGAAAAACCTAGAATTTGAGATACTTCGAAAAAAACCTGGATATTTGATCAAAAAACCTGGAAAAACCTGGAACTTTTAATAACTTTAACATTTTCAGTTTTAAAATTTTGATTAGACACAAAAAATCTATCATATATTATAATTAAGATTTTTTGTCATCATCAAAATTTTTTTTTATTAAAAAACGCATTTAAAGTAACTTTACAGTATCTTTTCAATGCTTTTATTCTATTTAACACAGTTTCTTCAATAGAAATTAACTTAAAACTAAAAATAGACCCAAAAATGTGTACTTTTAAAACCCTTGAAGAAATTTGGAAAACCTGGAAAAAAATTGAAAAAATGAGTGGCAACCCTGAAATTATTTGCAAGTTTTTTATGCTACCCAGTGAAACCTACCAGCCTTATCCCGAATCTAAACGATTATTTGTTTGAAAATAGTCTCTGTTGTTGTCAATTAGTTTTTGTTTTCCAAAATTAGGCTCAAGAAGCGCAATATATTAAAAAACAAATTGCAAGGTTTTCTTTTCTTAGCAGTACTTAATAGACATGTAACTCTTTAACTGGTGGTGTTAAATAGTAAAGCTTTCAATTCAATATCTTAGTAAAATATCTTGGTAGCCGAATAAGTACATTGTAAACACGTTTTGTTTTGTTTTTTAGTTTGACAAATATGGTTTTAAATCCTAGCAATTTAGTTTTTCAGTGCTTACATATGTCTGTTGTGTTTGTCTTCGTTTTCTATGTAGTGTATTTTGTTGTATTTTTTGAGCACAACACGCATAGCTTAATTCGGCTTTTAACGTGCCTGTCATTAATAAACTTTAGTTTAATAAAAAACTATCAAACCAAATAATAGACCAAATTAGTTTTGCTATCTAAGCCATAAATTTCCTGAAAACTTAATTAAATTTGATCGTGTTGATAACTTTTTAACAACATTTAAACTCTTAAAACTCTAAAATTTTTGTCAGATATTCAGGAATACTGATGGGGATATCGAGTAGCTTTGGAACAGTTTCTGGTATTTTATCTCCAATAGTTGCTGGCGTTTTGACTGAAGAAAATGTTAGAATATTTTTTTAATTTGTTTATTTAACTTTATATATGTAAGTTTTTATAAAGTGAGTTAGTTTTAAATAAAGTTTAAGTTTTGTAATCATAATAAAAATGCTTATAACAGTCTCAACTACATATGTTGTTTTTTATACTCTAAACCAAAGTTTTCCAACTTTTATAATCCCCCTTTAAAGAAATTTAAAAAGATGTGGCTCCCTCCAACAGTATTTCTCAAAAAACTACCATTAAAAACGCTTAAGACATTTGTTTACTTCATCATGAACACCAGAATATATAGTGTGAGTATCAAATTATGTCCCCGTTACCCCTTTACTGCTCATTACCACCCCCTTGCTGCTTATGGCCCCTAAATTTCTGTAATGGCCCACATTGGGAAAAGTTCTAAACAATAATTATGTGTTAGTGGTTATTTAAAACAATTTACTTGTATACAGAACATGAAATAATAATTGCACTAAACTCACATTTGTTAACAACCTAGCCATATACAAGTTTTACAACTGAATTAGATTTAAATGTTATAAAAAGAAAATTTTGTGTAAGTTTATGACACGGGACACTGTAGGCACATTAGTAGTTAAAGATACGATATATACAGCTATAATAAATAAACATAGAAACTAACAGCTGCAATGATAAACACCAAAATACTGAAAATACAAGCTGTACCACTTATAAACGTTCGTTGTTAATAAAATCATTTATTTAGTATAGTATTTTTCATACAGAGCACCAGGGAACAGTGGCAGTTGATATTCGTCATAGCGGCAGTTATATACACTGCGGGAGCTTTTGTGTACATTTTGTTTGCTAGCGGTGAAACCCAGCCTTTCAATAGTGTGACGTATGAGGAATTGAATGATAGTAAAAGTTGCGTGCAAAGTATAGGGGAGGGTAAAAGTCCCGCTTAAAATTTTTTTATTAATGACAATTTGTTTTTATTTTTTTAAATTTAAATATGTTTTTACAAGTACACTGCAAAATTAGCTTTTTGTTTTTGCTAAAGATAAAAAAATGTTTATTTATTCTAAACGGACGTTTTTTTTTTATACATTCACGGTTTTTAATTTATAATATTTATGTGTTTTCTAATTCAATTATTTATTTAAAAGTACATTAAATGTTTTAATTTGGCTCATTTTAAGTTAAACTATGTTTCTCTTAACCTTTTTTATTTATTGTGCTTTTAGTTTAAAATAGGTAATACTTAAATAAGTTCTACTAAAATCATATTTATTGAATATTTCATTGCGTTAATATACAAATTAATATTAAAAATATCAACTTTTTTTGTATTCAAAACTTAAAAACTTATTAACTGCATTAGAATGCTTATTTAAAGATTTTTTTTCAACGTTTTTACCTTATTTTTAAAGCTTTTAATTTTTTTTTTTAATTTTCACCAATTTATATTTATATTAAAACAGCATTTTTTAGGTTTGCTAGTGTAGGTGTAACTTAGTACAGACAACTTTTATTAGTTACACCGGTATACATACGGATCAACTATGTGAGTACATTTTTTTTCGAGTTGTGTCAAAATACTTTTCACTCTGCTGAATTGATTATTTACTTAAATTAATGAGATTTGTATTCTTTTAAAATTTCAAAACTTTTGTTAGGTGCATTCCATTTATACTGTCATGTCATAAGTAGTTTGATCAGAGATATTATTTTATTTTATATATTTTTTATTATATGAATGCTTAACTAAAGATTTTTTCAACGTTTTTTACTTATAATTAAATCTTTTAACATGTATGTTATATAAAAACAGCATTGTTTTAGTTTTGCTAGTGTAGGCGTAACTTAGTACGTGACAACTTTTTATTAATTACACCGGTATACATATGGATCAACTATGTGAGTACATTTTTTTCGAGTTGTGTCAAAATACTTTTTGGTCTGCTGAGTTGATTATTTGTTTAACAAGACCTCGCTTTAATGCTATTTTTTTCAGCTTTTATCCGAGTAAAACGTTAGTTAGATTTGTCTTCTGTCTGCAATGACTAAACTTTTGTTAGGTGCATTCAATTTATACTATGATGTCATAAATAGTTTGATCAGAGATTAAGTGTTTGTTTTATTTTATGTCCTTTCAGTATCTTTATTTTTTCACTGTTTTGTTATTTTATCATGGGTATGTGTAATTTAAAAAATAAGCTGTTTATTTGTTATGAAAATAAGTTTTTAACATACTTGCCAAAAATTAAATTGCATTAGTCTGCTTATTAAATTATTATCATTTGTTTTGTGTTTTATATCATTTTTATCGAAAGTTTCAAGTTTGGCAACACCCAAGGCTAAACTAGGAGAAAATTACAGAAGGAATTAAAAATAATTCTTTCCGGTAGTTCTGATCAACATTTTTCCAAAGTGTTATAGGTTAAAAATTTAAATATGATTTTCTTCAAAGTTTTAAAAAATTTTCATGCTCATTTCGTAAGTTTGTTAAAGAAAATATAACCAGTTGTCTTGAAAAAGCTTAAAATTATTACTTTTTTTTCTAATTAAAGTTTAGCTACGTTCTAAAATATAGACTTTTATAGTAATTTAGATTGAAAAAAATGTTAGGAATCATCGTTTTCTGTTTTAGTTGATTTCAAAGTGTTCATACTTTTTGATTGTTTCAATATTTTTATTACTCTTATTTTTATTATTACTAAATATAGTAAGTGGCGAAAAATATTTTTTCATATGTTTGTTTTAGAAATATGTACTCTATACTATTTAATAAATTTTTTAGGCATATAAAATAATAAAAACTATACATATTTGTTGAAGTAAATAATATCCAGCTCTATTGATAAGCTAAACGACACTTACAAGATAATACTTATTTGCTAGATTCGTAATAACGTAAAAAAATGTAACTATTGATTTTTTTTTTATGACTTATTTCTTGATATAATAAAAAGTTGATGTGTCTCTAAAGTAGTTGTTTTTTAAAGTATACATTTAAGTTAAAAACCAATTCAAAGTTTCTTTTTTTTTAATTGTTTAGATTTAAACATATTTTTCAAAACAAGTATTTTAAACTACTATTTAAAAAGTTCTACGCTATTCAATTTTTATATACTAATGTTCTTAAATAATAATTGCATTTTCAATCAAACTAAAAGTTTTAGTTTACAGTGTTGTTAACATCTTAATTTTCATTATACACTTTTTATAAAGTGTTACTTTAAGGGCACTAATTATTAGCGAGTATTCTGAGACTCACACCAATACTAAGAAACATATTAATTCATCAGCAAAATAGCTTAAACATAAAAATTAGCTAAAGCTTTAATGAAAAAACTCGTGCTATTTTTTTTTTTTTTTAAGTGGTTGATAAGTAAAAAAGTTTATTTAGGGGTTTCAATTGAACCTTTTGCCAAATTTGTCTTTATTTAAAGAACTGAGGCTAATGTTTAAATGTTGTAATTACGTTAATACTTTATTGATAACGAACTGAATTCATTACATTATATCCTTTTTTTTTGCGTATTATCAAAAAAATCATTAAGAAGTAGTTATTTTACATTTTGAGTTTGTTTTAAAATATCTTAAATTAAACAAGCATTTTACCTTCAGCTTAAACTCATGTTAAACTTTTCAGCTTAAAGTACAAACAACTGGTAAAGCGGTTTGTGCATTTACACGAATTTTGATAACTGCATTTCAAAATCAGTGCTTACAGTTGTTTTTGTTATGTTGTGTTAATTAAAAAATAAACAAACTATCAATTAAGTACAGAATACATTTTAGTGTTTCGAAACTATGTTTTGCTGTTGATAAGAACTATATACTGTAAACTTTTTTTAAACAACTTATATTATTATGTATAATATTAGTTATACTTGTAAATTGTTACTTAGACTTAATATAAGCCTTTTAATGAAGGTTTTTTTTAAAACACTAACATAATAATAATTAATATTTAATCATACTAGTGAATTAGTTTTTCTTAGTGAGTGGGCTGTTTAGTTAATAAAAAAGAAAATCCTAAAAAGCTTAGTTTTGCTTAGTAAGTGGCTGTTTAATTATAAAAAAAGAAGACAATCTTAAACTGCTTAGATTTTTACACGTAGTTTCGTTCTCTTTTTACTTTATTCTTTAATTACAAGTGCTTTTTTCATAAAGCCTTTGTAAAATCGTATTTTTTAAAAACTGTTTTTAAGTTGTATAGTATAGTTTCATAACAATTTTTTCAGTTTATTTTTTCTTAATAACATGACATGATTTGTTCTTCAACTTTTATCTTTAATTTGAACTTTGGATACTTTCCTCTACCACTTGTTCCACTCAATAGGCTGAAAACATTAAAATATATTATTTAGAAAAAAATATTCCAAAAAGTCCTAATCTAATTACTCATCAAAAACACACAAATGAATATTGTTTCAATGGAGTATTAGAACTAATTTATGAGGCAACAAAATAGTTACTGTTGTTATTTTTTCACAAACAATACAATTAAAAAACTTACATCTTTGTATCTTCTGATGGGCCGGTCTACCTGATACACTTTGTACTGCTGAGTGTGCGGATAATAGTTGTTGGGTCTCATGTTCGGATAAACGAACTTGTCGGCGTACCTTTTAGGAATGGCTTTAGTGCCGTGGTCCCACTGTTTCTTGAACTCGCGCATCGCTCGAACGGGGTATCGGTGAGGTTCTGATTATTTTGGTGGTTTAGAAAACTTTTTATTTAATTGATTTTATTTGTTAGTAGATACGCCAATTTTAGCAGTTTCAAATATTAAATGAAATGTTAAACAAGCGTCTACTTTAATCTGCTTTGAAGTTAAAAAGAACTAATATAAGAAACCTTAAATATATTAGAGTATACTTCTTGTAGTAGTAATATAGTTTATATATGTACTCCTTATCGTGCACAAAATCGGGATAGACGAGGTAAAAGTATTTCTCTTTTTGTCAGTATAAAAGAAATTTACTTGTTTTTGTGGCCTTTTGTCTATCTAGCTATAGCTCACAGTTTACTCGGTAAATAAAGTTTTCATACCTCCTAATCTATACACTAGTTCTTTTAAATTTACTTATAGTTACTTGTCCTGGACATGACATTAAACTGTATCCTAGTGTAATGACTCGATAACCGAAAAGTTTTATCGTACACCAGGTCCTTGGTCAAAATTTTTGAGCTTTTTTTTTTCGTTTAATAAACAATATATTTAGTTTATTGAACGACAAAAAATCTGCTTAAAGTATTTAAATTTAGGACCTGGTGCACGAAAAAACCTTTCGGTTATCAAGTCGCACACCACAGATACCTTTTAACTACTTGTCCATTACTAGACGTTAAATCACTTAATTTATTCGTTTATTTTAGAATTTGCAACAAAAATTACCTTGAATTTTTCAGTTTAAGATAAACTCAACTTCGATAACTATTTACAATCATTCTAAACTGAAAAAAAATATATAAAAAGATCAATGCAATCTATAAAAACAAAAGAGTGATGAGTGATTAATATTTTGTTAACAGTTACTGTCTTTAAACTTATTTTAGTAAAAGAAATAAATTTAGTCTATCAAATAAATTAACCTTCGTTTGTCTTTTTGAGAAAAAAAAGTGTTCAATAAAAACGTATTTATTGTGTACTTACTGATAGAAAAAACTAGAAGCATTCAAACTTTTTTGTCTACTAGCTTAGTTAAAGATCGTTAAATAAGAGATATATTTTCAAAACTTAAGAGTAATAAGTACTTTAAGTAATTTAAATGAATTATTCTGCTTGAAAAAACTGCTTTGAAAATTTTCTTTTCTTTTTTATGATGAGATTTAAAACTCCATAAGTCTTAAAATTAAAACAAAACTAAATAACTTACTTGTTTAAATTAGACTTTGAAAAAGCCTAAATAAAAAGTTTTAGGTTATGTTTAGTGAACTGTTTTAAATTTCTGTTAAACAGAAATGACAAATAACATTAAGAAAGCATGTCTTGCTGATGTATGCTTTGGTAGTAAAATAGAAAATATAACGAGGTATGAAAAATAATTATAATGTAGATATTCCTAAATGCAAATAACAGCTAAGGGTTTTTTTCTTCTTTTAACTGACTGGTCGCTATACTATAAGTTCAATTTTAAAAATGTTCATTTACAATATCTTGCTTACAACTTTATTTTGATTTACCAATACAGTCAAAAACCGGGTAAAAAAAAATAATTTTCCAAAATTAAAAATTACATACGATAATAGATATTATATGGTTACGTTTATTTCATGCCATTAACTTTATTGCAGTTTTGCATAAAAAGATTTTTAGTATAGAACTAACCACTAGTACAGCTACACTAAATATAATTGATAATATTAACCTGGCTGCGGAAGGGGCCGGTGGTTGCTTTTTGGGGGATTTTTTTTCATGATTTGCTTTTCGAGCCACGTCGTCGGGTTTTCCAGATTTATTTCATGTTCTCCTGAAATTTTCTATTTAGTATAAAACTAAACCCAAGTTGTTTATTGATTACTTGTTTTTTTAATAAACCGGCATAACATTTTTTTATGTATTTTTAAACCATTAATAGAACTTATTGAATTAATTCAAAGTATCAAGTTTGTCGTTTTTGCTTATTCTAATGATCTTGGTCTAGCGAACATTTGTCAATATTCAACTTTACTTAACTATATAAAAGAACAAATATACTTTAATAAAACTCCAACAAGCACGAAAACTTGCCAGCAGCAACTTTACAAACTGTGGCGATTGTGTTTAAATGAAGTTATTGATAAAAGTAGTTATGATTGTTATGTGCATATTTTAACACATGTGAAAGCGTAAAATTCAAACAGACTGTGGTGGTTGTGCGCAATGTGAACGTGCTTCTTCACTTTCCTCCATTTGCTCGGTTCACTCTCCCTCCCCCTGTACGCTACCTCCGGTGTTTCCTGCGACCTTTCCGAAGGTGCGCTTTCCGACGGCGCTTTGATGCTTTCTCGCGAGCTAACGTTTGTCGGGTTTTTTTCAAGGAACTTACTTGTCGGAGTTTTTTTGTAGCTGCTGTTTGAAGGCAAACTTCTGACGGAACTGCTCGGAGACTTTTTACCTTTGAAGGCGCGAAATAGATACTTTTTCACAAAAACAGATGCAAAAATATTTTTTTAAGTGTTTCAAAGATCTTGAAATACAAAATAAATGCTTGTTGTATATTTAAATCATTTCAGTTTTGTACTTAACAAGTTAGTTATAATTTAATGAATTTTAATTATACTAGTTATCAACAAACCTGAGTTCTGATCTTCCGTAATATTTTTCAATTCTCTTCTAAAGCTTCTGTGTACCATGTTTTTATTTTTATTTATTTACAAAGTCAATACAAACAACAAACAAATAATAAAACTACACTTTTTTATTTTACATAAATTTAAATAAAATTTTCCATTTCATTAATAAGTTTTGCTGATAAACAATTGTGACACTTGATACGTAGCTTAACAACCTTTTTTTTAAACAATTTAGACATAGATAAATTTCATAAAAATTTGTATACTTTTCGATCCAGGGGTCGGCAGTCTTTTATAAGTCGCGGGCCGCACTCTTAAGAAAAAATATTTTGCGGGCTGCAGTTGTTTTAAACTGGCTATAGTAAGTTATATGGAAACAATAACTAAACCGAAAATGTAAAAAAATCAAGCAATAAAAAAGTCAACATTTTAATAAATTCATAGCCTGTTTGTAAAGTTTTAACACATTTTTTTAATGCGTTTTTTAGTTTCAAGGTGCATGCGGGCTTAAGATTTTTTTTTTTGAAAACCGCATTTGGCCCGCGAGCTGCAGATTGCCGACCCCTGGTTTAGTTAGTTGGTGGCAAAAATGTGTATGAATAATTAATGCACAAAAGTGGCATTTAGCACGAAGCCTGCACGTGATATGACGTTTTAAAAATATATGCAAAACGTATAAAAATAGCGGTAGGACTTTTTATGTGTACTATTTTATGGGCACTATTTTATGTGTAGAATTGCTGCAATCAATTCTGCCTATTATTTGATGTGATGTTATTAACATTATGTGTTATGTGTTATTAACAATTGGTTTAAGTGTATTCAAGTTATTTTTCTTTATTAAATCTTAAATGAAAAAAACTATCCTTAATCTTTTAATAAGTCTAGCCTATACTTCTGTTAGTTTAGAAAATATAATTTAAATAGATGTACAAATAAATCAAACTATTGGTTTATGTGTATTCAAGTTATTTTTTATTTGTTTGTTTCTAAATTTAAAACTACAAAATCTATCCATAATATTTATAAAAGGCCTGGACAGTATTTTATTTTTCATTTAATTGCAGCAACTTAATTGCAGCAAAATTTAAATACTACACATAATGTTAATGACATCACATCAAATTAAAGGCAGAATTGATTGCAGCAATTCTACACATAAAATAGTGCCCATAAAATACTATCCATAAAAAGACCTACCCTAAAAATAGCTTTGGGAATAGTTTATTTTAAAGAATAACTTTGTAGCTAAATAAATAACGTTGTAAAGGTTTACGTTTAATTGAACAACACCTCTTAAAAAGTGCAAATTATATACTTATAGAGAGATGATTGTACTTAACAAGCAATCAGTTTAATAAAGACTTATACTCATCAGATAATAACTAGTAAGATAATCCCTGTTGTTGGCTAAAATGCTAAATAATTTAATAGATAAGCTTCGTATACACAGGAAGCACATTATAAAAAACACTATAAAAAAAGTTCCGAAAAGGTTTTAATTCGAAACCTAGTCAATTGTAAATTCCAGTATAGTAGAATAATTACATTTATTTTATATTATATTGATCTACCTACATACTATTATCACTTATAAGTACTTACATAGTTTATTAAGAGGAAAGGGTGTATGTACTTTGGATTATTTGTTAAAACCGAAATTATACTAACACAAACTTATTAACTTAGTTTTTCTTTTTTAATATTGTATACTAAAGATCTTGTTACGCCTAAAAAACACTTTCTAATATTACTATAAAAGATGCGACTTGATTTTTCAGCAACTAACATCTAGTTATTAACGTTTCTTCAAATATGTTTGTTTATAAACAGTACTATTAGCTGATATAAAACGTACATGAGTAAGTTTGTGTTTTTTTTTTCAACACTAAAGAAAAACAACATTTTCACAGCACTATAGTTTAAATATAATATAAGAATAAATTTACAATAAGTACACGCCAAACAAAATCAAACAAATCTAATTGCATATCAAAAAAACAAAATTCTATCATCTTTACTTTTCATCACTGTATGTTCCAAGTGTTTAAACTCTCAATGTGTAAGACTAAATTTGTCAGCTTCGAAGAACAAAGTTGCCAATCTTTCAGCAACATTGAGCCTTCAGTCAGCTTGCTCGAAATCACCTTGATAACTTGTTCATCTTCAAAAAATAAATAAAATTACCTTGACTAGATCGGAATACTCATCGGAAACCCTCCCACATGCTTTGGGCAAATATTGAAGGTTCGAACATTTTCACTTTTTGGTAATCGACCGAGTAAGCCCTTTACCGAGATCTTTCTTAAAAGACGGCTGCTGTGCAAGTCCGCCGTAAAATCAATGACGAGTTTTGTGACGTAACCATTGCGTTCAAGATTGTGCATAAATCTGTACAGATCAAAGTTCGAACGTAACACTTTATAAAACTGTTTATTTCAATAGCTTGTTAAATGATTTAACTACAACAAAATATAGTAAGTTCTATCAATGCCTATTTTCTATTTTAATCTTTTTCACAATTTTTATTTTAAAACAAGTAAAATAAGCGAGTAACAATTTGTGCTCATCATTTACAATAAAATTACAATAAGCAATATTTACTGGAATGCTGCTATTTTTTTTATATCAAGTAAATTGCGTATAGGAATATCAAGCTAGTGTTGAACTAACTTGTAGTCCTAAAAGTAACGAAAACAGTTACTTAAAATAGAAAAACAATTTTATACGTTAAGGAACTTGAATAGTAATTTTTTGAATAGATTAAAACTTTTTAGACTTTCAAAAAATTAACGTCTAAGAAAACATTTTCAATCTTTAAAAACGTTTTTATCTTGTTTTTTTATTGCAACAATATACGTATTCCATTAGTTTTACGGGCAAGTTACATGAAATTGACGATAATCGTGGATAAAAGAAATAAAGATTGTTCTTGATTATAAGTTTTGCAATAAGACTCTGTAATTTTGATTTTTTCTAATTAAACGGGCATAATTGGTAAAACATACTACGAGGCAAGGTTTTCTATGTAAAATTCTAGAACACCTAAACTTAATAAAACTGTGTTTTGATCGTTTACTGTTAACCTTTTTACTAATACAGATGTTTTCGACATTTGAAGAATCAATTTTAAACAATTGAGCTCTTTTGTTCACTTAATTTTAGTTTTTGTGTCTGTATTTTTTTTCTTACTAACTTCAGAGCACGAAGCTGAAAAAATTTTAACAATTACTGACAGCTCAAAAAACTGATGACTAAAAGATAATAGTAAAACGTAAGGTGTTTTTTTAATATAACTATTTTGACGAAAGGCTCTAAAACTTTTCTAATATTAGTATTAACTAGAAATCCAATCCAGATCATAACCAAGTCTTAACGTACCAATATACAAAATTAAGTGTTAAAATATAATTACTAGTGTAGGAAAAAAATAAAGTTTTATATTTTATGCACAGGTTATTAAGTTGTTTAAATAATAAACACAGGTAAACTAAATACTTTAACTGTATAATTAATCCATTTATGTCACTTTTTTATGCTATATAAAACATAATACGTTTTAAAAAGATAAACGTCATTTTAAAAGTGTTTTTATTAATCTGTTGGAATTCACTCAGCATTAACCTTTTTAACTTTTTACAGCTTTATTATGTTTTAGATACATTACAGAAAATGTATTTTATATCACTGCCCCTTTTGGACATGACAGGACTGTTTACTTCAAATTACACTGAACGATTTGACATGATCAAAAAATCACTTTCATTTCAGTTATGCACAGACAGTACCATTTAGGCTACCTACTTTCACTAATGGTTTACTTAATTGGTTTTTACATCATACTGCAATATGACATGCAGTTTCAATGAAGCCTGTTGATATTTCAGTCTACTATATCAAAATTATCGGTGGTGGTTTTGTTTCTTCTTTATTGAGCTTAACTATTTATAATAGTTTTGATGTTGAAAACTACAGAAATAGAACAATAGCTGCTGAATTTTTAACTGAAGCAACAACTGAAATATTTGTAAATACTCTTGCAAATGAAGAAGTTAAAAACACTCAAGAAGTTTCAGTGCCTACTGATTATCTTACAAGAAGATAAACTAAAGTAAAAAAAAATGATTATTTCCTTAGAAAGTATGTTAAAACTGTTTCTGTTTTATTTTATCATCTAAAACTGTTTATATACCAGAGTTTTTCAACCAAAAAAGTGTAAACTTGTTTGTAAACTTAGATTTTATACAAACATATTTAGTCTAAATAAAATTTGTTTCTTCAGTTTATATTTTGATTTCATTCTTTTTAACAGCTTCAAACTATATTTGTTTGAATAATCTTATATTAAATTTTTATATTCACGTGTAAAGTTTTTTTTACATATATTTCTTAAATACTGCTAATATAATAATATTTAATGAACAGCAGTTTTCTAAACTACTTATAAATTTTCGAAGATTAACTGAAATATTTGGTGGTACGTGTTTCCTAGTTTGTATTTTATTGGTTTGTATCAAAACGTAATTTTAGCTTATTTTTATAATAAAGAAATTTTATTTTTTGTATACTTTCAAATAATCAATAAAAATCTGCTAAACAAATGAGACACTCTTCTAATTTTCAATTAAAACCCTTTAAAAAATTGATACACAAACGGTAAACAACTGATATATACTTTGTTCAAATAACAGACTATAATTATTCATCTGAAAGCAACATGTCACATACAAAATACTTCTAAAAATGTTAAAACATTTTTTTGTACAACAAATATTTTTTTTGGAATAATAAACTAAATATTTGCTTTGCGATAAACATTCTCATATTTATCATATTATTTTGTTATACAACAAACTTAAAATATCTGAAAAAAAAACATTATATTTTGTATAAACTAAATTCTAAAGGTCCGTCAAAACATAAATAATATTATTCGGAAACGAAATGTTTATATAAATTAATTTTTAGTGCAGTAAAATTTGAAATATGACCTTACATGTTTTATCACATGAGTTTTCTTAATTATTACATATTCTGAATAAGTGAACTACTACTAATTAACTAAAACATTAAGCATAACAGTGAAAATAACTTTGCCTGTAAGTAAGATTTAAATTTCATTGATTAAATTAAGAAATCAAGGTTTAAAATTTATCTGAATACTACTCGTAAAATACGTAGGTAAAGACTTAAATAACTTTTAATCCTAAGAGTAATAAAAACTTTATATAAATTGAAAATGTGGTTATGGTATTTAAAATATTAAAACGCAAAATACCTTTAATTGAAAATTTAGGTTTTGTTATTTTCTAAAAAAAAAAAAATTGTTAAGTTTTATCGGCTGAAAAATCATCAAGTAGAGAGAAACGAATGTTAAATTAACGACGAAAGTATTTTTTAAACTCTTTTTCAGTCAATACATCTACAACAGATTGATACAAAAAGTAATAAGTATTTACCAGTGGCGACGCGTGGTATTTTTGCTAAGGGGTGCGGAAAAACAAGTATTAAAAAATCATTATATTTAACACTTCTTTTTAACTTACTTAAATAAAACACTACAATTAAAACAAAACGTTTGTAACCAAAGGTTTATTTTGAAAAAGATAATTTTAATAAATCTTAGATAAAAATTCAATGTTTCACCACAAGCGACGACCCCGGTAATTACAATTTTTTTTTTGTTTAGCTTTAAATTATACTATATAAACTGTTTCTTATAAAAGTAGGCTTACCTACTTAAATGAAAATAAAATATCACGTAAAAACACTTCTTCAAACTTTGAATTAAAAACTAAGTATGAAAACATTTAATATTTACGGAATTAACTAAGCCTTTTCTTATTGAGATAAATGTTCTAATTTTTATCATTTAAATTTTGTTAAGCAATGAAATTTTAAGTCTGAAAAAAACTGTAATTTTGAAGAACTTAAGTCAAGGGTCCCTTCAAAATTTAATTTCTGAGTATTGATTAAAAACAAAACATTTTTATTGATTAACTTTCAAGGATATCAAAGTTTTTAATGTCACCTAGCATTTTGTACCACATGAATTTTCTTAAGTATTAAAATGTGCTGAATAATTTAAATCTACAACTAAAACAATATTGATATACTTATGAAGTTAATTTTTTTTAAATAAGCAAAAAAATATTCAGGGTATCTACTTTTATTATTAACAAAAAATTAGCTACTAATCATAGTACACTTGTTTTTAATTAATCCCTTGTTTGACTTTATACAAGGTTGCCACTCGTTTTTTTAAACTTTTTCCAGGTTTTTCAAATTTCTTCCAGGTTTTTAAAAGTACACATATTTGGGTCTATTTTTAGTTTAAAGCTAATTTCTATATAAGAAACTGTGTTTAATAGTATAAAAAAAAACATTGAAAAGATACTGTAAAGTAACTTTAAATGTGTTTTTTAATAAAAAAAAAATTGATGATGACAAAAAAAAATTATTTATATGATAGATTTTTTGTGTCAAATCGAAATTTTGCTACTGAAAATGTTAGAACTATTTAAAATTCCAGGTTTATTCATCAAAATTCCAGGTTTTTTTCAAAATATCTCAAATTTCAGGTTGTTCCAGGTAAAGTGGCAACCCTGTTAGACACCTCCATTAAACTTATATAACTGTAAACATTAACAACATACTAATTTATATGATTTTACAAAATTTATAAACTGTTTGTTAGAAAATCTAGACACTCTATGTTTAAGTTAATTAGAATACAAATACAATCTGCTCTTTTCATTTTGTGATGCTTTATTAAAATTAAATGAAACGAAAAAACCACCTAAACTGTTAAAAAGGTTAACGAACATGTGAATGCTAAAAAACTATTTTAAAAACACTCTGCTTAAAAATTTCAAATTCAAATTTTATTTCGCAACCAGGTTAAAAGCTACAACATAATTGATTTATTAACTTTCAAAAATGAAGTTGAATATGAAATTAAAATACTTCAGACGTCAATCAAACTGAAACGAAGTTAAAATGCAAACAAGTAATTTACATTTACTGAGACGTCATTAACGAAGGTAAAGTTTAAGTTTAAACAACTTCAGACATCAATAAAATACTCACCGACTTTACTCGCAATGACCTTGTTGGCCACAAGAGGCAGCTTCACTATGTAAATGCTTTTGTTAGGTACTTTCCCCACAAAAACCCCATCCATCGCCTTCAAACCGAACCCTGCGACAATTTCCTCGAAAGACTCCTCGCATCCAATCAGAGGCCTCACGTCGGCGATCTGACAGCTTACAGCGAAAGGTGGCAGCTCGCAGAACTTTCTCGGGATCCAACACGCGTTCGTTTTGTCGACGCAGTCAAAGGTTCCCAGGTCGACGAAACAAACCCTCAATTGCTGCTCCATCTCCTTCAGGATCACCGCCCTCTGCCACTTGTTAGACTTAAGGTGCAGAGCCGCGCAGCCCGACATCAGCTGGTAGTCGTCGAGTTCCTCCCTTCCCGCTTTCAGCTCCGCGTTGATCTCTTCGATCATGTCTGCCATCTCGCCTTCCTGTTTGACGAGGTGGCACACTAATTTCCCGTTCGCCCGGCTCACTGTCACCCGCACTTTGACGTTGAGATCAACTTGCGCCTTTTCAAACTTCACCGGCTCGACGGGCTTCGTTCTGACCGCTTTGTTAGTCATCGGCTTGCGCTGCGCCTTCACGGAACTGTCGCTCGATCGCCTGCTGCTCAGAACCATAGTCTCGCAGTCCGCCCCTCTGTTCAGGCTGAAGTCGGAAAACGTCCTGCTCATGTCGTCTACGTCCTTTCTCAACGTGCTGATCGGTTCCAAGCAAGCTTCGCCCGACTCAACCAGCAACTGTCCGATGTGCTTCGAGCCTTCCACCGTTATCTTAACGCTGCCGTCTTTTTCCTTGACCGCCTGCAGCAAGCTGTCCTTGTACTCGCTCACAATCTCCGTGGCTTTTGGCGACCACTGGCTCGAAATCGGACCGCAGCCGAATATTTTCGCTTCAACGGCCTGTGCGGGGTACTGTGAAAACTCCTCGGGCAGCGCGTAGATGTCGCTGAAGGGCACCACCTCTGTGTTGCCGTAATCCACGAACAACACTTTCGCCACCTTCCTAGTTTGAGAGGACTTTAGAACCTTGGCCCGGTACCACATCAGGTCGTCTTTGAACAGCGCCACGCAATAAACTCCCGGCGAAACCTGGCTGATGTCTTGCTCGAAGCTTTTCATTTGCAGCTGCTTTCTGTCCTGAAACTTGCTGGCGATCTCCTTCTGCTGCGTTTCCAGGTACATGAGCTCCTTGGTGGCGACCTGGCAGAAAACAGAGTGGGGGTTTTCCACGTGGGTGATCAGAACCTTGAACTCGCCTTCGGGCAGCTGTTGGTTTTTGACGGTGTGAAATGTGACCGCGTCGTTTGCGAGGCTGTTTGACATGTCCAAGTCTTCCTTGACTGGAACAACCACATCGGGTTTCGGTTCAACTTTAACTGGTTTGGAATCAGTCGCCAGCCCGTTTTTGACGAGTAGCTCGCTCAGCGTGCAGTCGCCTTCCACTTCTATGTCGATCTCGAGAACCCTCCCAATGTCTGTGTTCTTTGTATTAACAACTTTGGCCGTGAGAGGCATCGACTGGAACCTTTCCACCACAGCGTTCGCCTGCAACGACCACTCTTCAGAGTAGCATTTTGCAAGGGAGCATCTTATGGCTTGCCTGGGAAGGGCTTGGTACTTGTCGGGCAGGTCGTACAACTCGTTGGAAGCGACCTGGTCGTAGTTGCCGTTGTCCACAAACTGTATCCTGACGTCTTCCTGTATCGCAACTATCACCGCCCTGTACCACTGCTCGTCCTCGCTGAACTTGGTGGCGCACACTGAGCCAACCTGCAGCGGGCTGGCCAACTCGACCACTTTGTTTTTGATCATTTCGTCAAATTCGGCGCTCATCTGGTCCTGCTGCTCCGACAAGCGCTGCAGGTCGGGAGCTATCAGCTGAACGTAGATCTCGCTTGGGTTTTCCACGTGGCAGATGCAGACGCTCAGGTCGCCTGAAGGAAGCTGAACTTCTGCCAGGCTGCCAGCCAGCTTGACATTTTCTGCTTTTGTTGAGGTCAAGCTGCAAACTTTCGATTTTGTGGTCAGCACAAAAGGCAATATTTCCTCTTTCTCGGCAAGTTTAACAGGAGATTCCGGCTTTTCAGTTGAAGGTATGTATTTAGAAGTTTGTTTTTTGCAAGAGGGGGTTTTCACTGCCCAATTACGAGACATCATTATTTCATTCAACAGATTGTCGTCTTCGTCCGAAAGCTCAACCAACAAGCTACTACTATCTGTGCGCGTGGCCATGAACTTGTTTGCGACCAAACCGTTCATATAATCGACCGCTTCCTCGCTCCATCCGCCAGCAGGTTCGTGGCAGCCGCTCAATGCGACCCTGAAAGCTTGGGCTGGCAGCTGGCGGAAGTTTGGGTGAAGCTTGTAGAGAGAATTCGCAGCCAACGTTGCCTCGTTTCCGCAATCAACGAAACGCACTTTCGCCTGCTCGCCTGTGGCTGCAACCACCTCAGCTCTCATCATCTTGTCATCAACGGGCGATCTGGCGACGCAGGCGGTTCCAACAGACAAAGTTTCAAGCTTGGGGATTTTTTCCAGGTTTTCACTGGAATAGGCCTTCTGCAGCTTGGTCGTTTGTTCCCAGTGCTTCATGAAAGTGAGGCCGATTTCCTGCATGAACAGGTGAGAAGGATCAATCACGTGACTGAGGACGCATTCGAAATCTTCCGCTGGCATTTTGGAATACTCGTACTTGAAAGCGTCAACACTGGAGCTTTGCTGCTCTGCTTTTCCGAATTTCAACTTCAGAACTTTTTCCAATGAAAACCCGTCGTTTGCCAGCATGTCAACCTGTAGGTTGAAGCTATTTCCACTGACAACTTTAATTTTCACTTCATTGTTATTTGATATCAACCAATCTTGGACAAACGCGATTACGTCATCATTCCATTCTATTGATGACTGCCCAGAAAACAAACTCAAAGTGCACTTGAATCCTAGACAAGGCTCTTTCTTCAACTTGCTGTCTATTTTACAGAGCCTGGACAATGGACATTTTTCAACTACACCATAATCAAAATAAAACACGTTGAATACATTTTCCTTCACTTTACTCTCAATAACTGCTCTTCGCCAAGAAGGTTTGCCCTGATGAAAACTCAGAGACATGCACAAATCACCAACATTAACATATTTCAAAAAGTACTTTTCAGTGTCTGAGTACATTACAGAATAGTTCTTTTCCATATCTGAAATTTTACTGGAGAAGTCTTTTGTATTAAACCTTCCAATAAAATTTTGTGATTTAAGATTAAACTTGACCACAACTGCTTCAACCACTTCATTGACAGAAACAAATGAATGAGGAAGCGAATTATCTAGTTTGTCAAAATGTGACTTGTTCCAAGTATTTTTTGCCTTAGAACTACCATCAAATAGGCTTGTTTCGTTCAACTCAGCTGATTTCATTCTACCACTATCAGTGTTAACTACAACTCCAGACAAACCAGATTTTAACTCGGATGACCTTCTGCTGCGGTTTTTGTTATGGTAGCTCTCCGTTGAGCTTCTCTTGTGGTCTCTAGACTTGGAACTAAACTTTCCGTCTGTACTTTTCTTCTTATCACCTTTACCAGTGGCAAAAGAAACGGTCAACTTGAAATCCTCGTTGTACTGGTACTGGTTGAGCTTGTCCAACGCGCTCTGAGCGTCTTCCTGCTTGACAAAGTTGACAAAACCGGCTCGCGGCCAGCTGGGGTTCTTAACTGGCAGCAGGCTGACCCTTGTCACTTCCCCCTGCTTTGAAAACAAAGACTTTATGTCTTCTTCAGTCACATCAGAGGGGAAACCCCTGACGTACAAGTCCACTGTCTTTTTGGTTCTCTTGGGGACATCCTTCACTGGTGAAGAGTTCAAACTTTCACAAACGCTTTGGGTGTCTGTCATATTACCTATTTACTTCTGCTGGAATTATTTATAGATTAAATATATGGAAAATATGTTTAATATATTAAAAATAATATGGAATTATTACAGAAGTTGAACTCTTTGTCGCCGAGTATACAGCTTTAATATTTTTAATATATATAATATAAAAATATTTTATAGTTTAAAAGTATATTACATAAAATATTAAATACAGAAACTGCATAAATATTAAGCACTTGTTTAAGATAATTGATTGTTTTGAATTTAGTAAAATTTAAGATACAAATCTGTTGATAAGATAATCTAGATTTATTTCAGAAACTACAAAACTTTACAAAAAATATTTTCTTATTCTGTTAAACATTACAAGTAACAAATTTTTGTACAACTAGTCATCTTTTACCATTAAAAAACTTGACCAAAATTTAGTTTTTTACTAAATATATCAAAAATGTACTATAAAAAATATACAGTTTAAACTTAAGTTAACAACATAAAAAATGTAAAGGTAGAGAAGTTAAACTTGGAGTTACTATTTAATATACATAAGTTTCTCCATTAACTAAACTAAATAAAATGATTCAACTACATTGCAATTAAATAAGTAGCTTTAAATAATTTTTTTTAATTTGAAAAAATATATCTCAAATAAAAAAATACTAATCTAAACTTTGTACTATTTAATCCATTCAACATAAAAGTATTACCACAAAATCCTTTAAAAATTAACTTTTATTTTTAAATAAGTTGCGAATTTAGGTATTTCAAAACAAAATTATAGTGAATTTTGTGGATAAATTGACCAGCTATAACATACACAATTACATATACATAAGACAATTATTTTTTAGAATACTCAATTGATTATAGTGAATAAACAAAATAACAGGGACTTTTTTTCAAACAAAACGTAAAAAGTTCTAGGAGCTGTTTTAAAACAAAATTTAGAATTAACCTGCTGTTTGATGTGCTCAGCCAAAATAAAAATGCAATTAAATGACTATGAGTATAATAGTTGGTAAATGGTACATAAACTGTATAACTGATTTGGTAAAAGTGGTCAGTTCAAAAATTTTATGGCCCTTGAAGGGTTTTCCTTTTTAACAAGGCCAGCAAAAAAACATGAGTAATTTAAACCTGCTTCTCATAAAAAGTAACTGATACCTGACAAAGATAAAAACAATAAATTATTTTTTTTTGAATATACCATAAAGAAACATGTTTTTAATTTTTATAACATAACTATATTTCATTGAAAATTATAAGCATTAATAAAATATTCATTTTAAAATTTAACTTGTGTGAACACTTTTATTTAAAGATAAAATCTATAAATCATTTTTAATAATTTAACAAACAAACATTAACTTTTTTTCTATCTGTCTTGGTTTTTTTATTACATAAGTTGTTGAAAATAATATAAATTTTTTGTAACAAACAAAAAAAGCTTATAATAATCTAAAAGCACAACCAACTTGATTTAAATTTAAATTTCAGGTAATTTTTTTATTAATTTTTATTATAATTCAATAGTTTAAAATTATTTGATTTTTTATCATTTTACCAACTTTTTCATACAAATTATTTTATTCTAAGACTTACTTAAAATTAACTTTATAATATAGTTCAAAATCCTTTTTTTTTTAACATCAAGCACAGTTTGTGGAATATTTCATAACAGATGCACCGCTTTGACAAATTTTACCAAATTTAAAACCTTAACTTAATTATGAAAATATTCCAGTATAAAACTTTATTTTTTCCCTGACTAAAACTTGGTAATAACTAACATTTTAATCACTGAATCAAAAACCAAATATTTAAATTTATTGGTAATAACTACTGGGCTCTTAATAAAAATTCAACATAAAAAGTTCTGAGGTAAGCATAAAAAAATCTAGGGTAAATTTAAAAATAAAAAAATATTTCCTAGGAACCAGATTTCATTTGAACATAGTTTAAACATAAATTTATTTTACCTACTTTTGTTGACAGATTTCAATGTTATTTAACTTTTTATAATTACCTTTCAAAAATATTGTTATAATAAGTGCAGATTTTTAATGTTATAGAACATGACAAAACCTACTTTTCATCTTTATCTTTCACTAGCAGTTTAACAATTAATTTTTTTTTGTTATTTCTTTATCATATAGTTTAAACCTGCTTTAATGAATAAAAATTGCTGTCAATTTTTCTTTTATTTTATAAAGGTTTTGATATCTATAATGTCATAATAAAAATCACTTGCTAGTCAGTGTTAAACTAAAAGGCAGAAGCAGTTTTTACATAATAAGACATCTGAATGCTTTTAAAATGCTTAATCGTATATTTTACCACTCAAAACCAAAGCTAGTGCTATCCTTTGTAGCTGACATCAAGTAACTAAAACATAATGTTAATTAAAACAATTTAAATAGTAAATAATTTTTAGATAAATGAAATATTGTTTTTAATTGCACATTACTTTATAAAACTAATTATCAAAATTTTTTGTAAAATTTTTTTTAAATTCTAACAATAATTAAGGGCATAGGGGTGGGGGAGGGGGTAAATCACACTTTTTTTTTTGAAATTTGATCTTGTTTTATATCGTTTTTACTAAGCTAAAAGATGCTATTTACAGATTATAAAAATTCAAAACAATTTTTGAGATATAGCTGGTTAAAGTCGGGAGGCAGCAATAGGATCCTTATGGGAGGCGCAAACTAAAACGGCAAAAAATAGACTATTTCACTAAAAATCTATCTTCTCCTAAGTTTTTTGAGATAACTACCTTAAAATTTCAGGAAGTGTTCCTTGATATATTTAGAAAACTCTGTTGGAAAAAATTATTAAAAATATATTTTATACAAAAAATGAACAAAAAAAAGTTTGTTATAGCTAATTATTTAAAAGCTAATACAACTTGGCTAAAAAGAATTGCCAGCTAGCTTAATTCAGAATGATGAACCCTTTTTTTATTCAACTTAGGTGTATATTAAATTGTTTTTAAATTTTTATGCTATCTCCTTAAATTAATTTCGATTTAAAACTCTAAAGATTTTTATCTTATACTAAAATATCAATACTAGCATACTTAAAATATACATATTTAAAATATATAAAAAATGTTATGATTAGATAAACTAAATCACCTTCCACAGAGCCAACTTGAAGGGCTTTTAAATAGTTTAATAATTTTTAAATTCGAATATTCGTAATATACTATAAACAATATATATATTACCATATTAACAACTGCATTTATAAATATTAAACGGACTAAGCAAAAACGGAAGGGAAATACAATTAACTTTCCTAACTGTTCAAGGATGTCACTTTTTCAACAATAAAAGACAAGCTGTTGTAATTCGAAGGTAAAACTTTTAAAATAATTATACAGAAATAGTTTGACCACAATGCCCATATTTAATAAGAACTTAACTTATTTATACTTTATGCAGGACAGTATATTCTTAACTCAACCAGATTTGTACATAACTTAGTTTGAGTTGAACAGCTTTTACAAACCTGGCTAATTAATTTATAAAACTATATTTCGCCAAATACAAAATGTGTAAATTTTTAAAGTTAATTTGTAAACAAAAATAGTCTTATTCTCTATCATGGATCACTAAGTGTATATTAGAGAAATTCTGATATCTACATGATGATACATTTAAGTTTTAAAAGTTTAAACAATAACTAAATTAAAAATAAAAGAGTTCTAACAAACTATAAAAATATTGCAAAATAGTTATACTAAGAACTGAATTTAACACTAATTGTAGGTAGAACTGAAGGTAAACGAAATTACGTGTGAGATGAAAAACAAAATCATAACATCAAATACTAGATCTAGATACAAAACCATGTTCAAAACAAAACTACTGATTTTTCACAAGAAAAAATTCAATGGCATAGGAAAGGGGAGGTTTAAACATTTTGTCTCATTTTCATATAACTACTAATAATTTTTTACTGAAGTTAAAACTTATGGTAACTTTTGAGATATAAACAATCAGAATTTCAAGGTTCAATAGATATTTTATGAAAGGCCCTAACTAAAAGAGCAAAAAAAGACTAATTCACTAAAATTCTACTTTCTTCAGTTTTTGAGCAATTGGTCTAAAACTTCACTAATATACTATAAATAAATTATAAATAACTTGTAGAAAACACATTTTGTAAAAACAATTTTAAAAAAAATAACTAAACACTTTTTTTTTTAATGTATACTTTTTAAAAATCTGCTTTCTACAAGTTGTTTGTAATACTAACCAGAACATTTCCTGAGAGTTCAAAATAAAATGCTTCCAAAAAGTAGGAGATACATTTTTGTAATATTTATTTTTTGACTTAATAAGGAACCTATTGTACCTTTACTTTTACCAACTATATCTCAAAAGATTATTTTGAATACTTAAAAGCTGTAAAATGAAACTTTAGCTAACTTGAAACTCTACAAATTTAGATTAAGATGTAAAAAATGATTTACCTGACCATCCTATGCCCTTTACTAAACTTAAATTTGACAATTTTGGTTAGTTTTTTTCTGAAAATCTAAAAAACTAGCCTGTTAGGTTGCAAATCTGTTCTAAAAAAATGAACTATTGATATTTATATTAGTTAAATACTCATAACAAGTTTAATAAGTTTATAAATGATAAATTGAATTTATAAGCGTTTTGTTATGTATAGACTAAAAAGCCTTAAACTACTTATCAAACTACTTCTTGCTTTATTATAACTTGCTGATTTGTGCATACTAATTAAGTAGTTTTTTGCAAGAGATATAAACTAGACTAATTAAATCATGGACTAAATGTGTAACAACCTAAAAGTTAGACTCATAAATTATGTGCAGAAAACAAGTTTAAAAACCATAAAACAGCTCAACTTAACAACAGATTTAAAATAAAATCGTAATTGATTTATCAAAAACTTGTCTATTTTGTATAGTTGAAGACAAAAAATTTTCAAGCAACTTAATAAGTATTTGTTAAGGCCATAGGGGGGGTAGAAGCCATTTTTTGACCAAAAATAACATATAGACTTATATTATAGTAAATTTCAAAATCTTTCAGATGCTTTTTTTAGATTTAAAAAATATTAAGTAACTTTTTTTTTATGACCAGTTATATAAAGGGTTGTCATAATAAAAGGTATATAAAGGGTAACTTTAAAGCCGTTTTTCTCGAGTTTTTAAAAACGGGCTTTAAAATCTATCTTCTCCTTCATTTTTCAAGCAATCTTCTTCAAATTTTCAGGAAATGTTCCTTACATTATGAGAAAAAAACGTTATTTGTGAATTTTAATAATTTTAAAAAACAAAAATTTTATGACAAAAATAAAAATAAAAAAGTGATTTTTTATCAAAAATTTTTTTTTTTTTCAAAAAAAAGGTATTTTTACTTGAAATTTTTTAAAGTCACAAATAACGTGTTTTTGTTATTGTATAAAGAATAGACTGTGAAAGTTTGAAGAAGATTGCTTAAAAAATGAAGGAGGAGATAGATTTTGAATGCATTAGTCTTTTTTCGCCGTTTTAGTTTTTCCTTCCCCATAAGGAACCTGTTATGCGGCCCGACTTTGGCCGGTCATATCTCAAAAACTAATTCGAATTTTTAAAAACGGTAAAAAGCAACTTGAAGCTTAGTAAAAACTCTATAAAATAAGATCAACTTGTAAAAAACATGGCCTACCCCCCCCCCCCTATGGCCTTAATCAAAATGGGTATAGAACTTGCAATCCTCTAATTTATTTAGAAATTATTTATTTATTTGAGGCATAATTACTGAGTTTTTCATAGCTAATGATTTTGCAAGCATTTATACAACTAGAAAACCAAGTTAATTTTGATCAAAAAAGGTAATGGTGGAAAGTCTTCTTTTTTTAAACTCAAGTAATTCATAAATGAAAGCTTCAAGTGTGAATTGTAAATCACTGGTTATAAAATATAAAAACTATATCAAAAAAAAATTAAAAAAGCAGTTATTAAAACATTTAAGATACAAATTTATAGAACTCAATTTTTTTAAAGTTTTTTATAAGGATCACAACAAATATTGTTAACCTTATGCTTCTCAAGTTTAGACCTAAATATTTTAAGGGAATTCTGCTGAAAAGTAGTGGAAATCAAAAAAACTGATAAAAAAAACTCAAGTTTAAAAAAAAACATTTTTCATAATATTTATTTACAAATGCTGAAAATGTTATTCTTTAATTAGAGTTGTACTTGATAAAGATTAGACTAGGAAGTTTTAAAAACAATTGCTTTATTACTTAAAGAGAATATTTGTTTTTAAAATATTCTCTTTAATAAACCAATAACCTTTTTACAGAATTACTACTTATACTATTATTATTACTAACAAAATATAAATTTGAAATGAATTTCAAAATAAATATAACTAATCAACTTCAAAAAGATTACTCGTTACAAAGATTATAAATCAATTTATTATGACATACTTTGGGGTAGCTTCAGATTTCCACTACTTTTTTTCTGTAGCTTGAAAAACTTGCAAATAATTTGCATATATAATGAGTAAGTAAAAAATTTTTAAGGCTTAGAATTTTTTTAAATTTTTACCCTTATCCCTAACTAGTGATGAACCAAACTCACTATCCGGGTCCGGATTCGGCCGGATATTGCCATTTTTGTCTGGTATCCGGATCCGGCCGGATCTTGATTTTAAAAAAAGGTTTGGACTGGTTCCGTCCAGATCCTAACAGAGATCCGGCCAATTCAGATCTAGTTAGTAAAAAAGAGCATAAAGAAAAATGTTTTTTTAAAAACAAACCCTGTGTAAATTAAAAAGAGTCATTTTTGTCAGTTAAAATTAAAAATCTACCATGATTGGCTCATTTTGTACACGTGACTAATTTACATTTGTTTACATTTAAACTATGAAATAAACATTTCGGAAATGCAACTCTTTACCTAAGTTGTAAAATTAAAAACTTTACTACCAAATTGTCAACCTTATGGCTAGCTGTTCTACTGACTATTAGATTAAAGTTTGTTTTTTTTCAGTTTTTCAGTTTTTCTCATTCTGACTCAGGCTAGTTTATACTCACTCTAGCTAGTTTTTTTTTGACTTAACAGTGGCAACCCTGCTAGTTTGAAATTTTTTAGGAATTTTTGAAAAATTTAGGCTGCCTCAGGCTAGTTTAGTTTTTTATAAAAATTCTGGTTAGTTTTAAGGTCCGGATCCGGGTCCAGATATTGCCATTTTTATCTGATATTTGGATCCGGCCAAATCTTGATATGAAAAAAGATCCGAAATTGGTTCCGGCCGGATCCTAATTTGAAAAAAAAAATTTGGATCTGAGTCCGGCCAGACCCAAAATTGTGGGTCCGGTACATCATTATCCCTAACCCACCTTACTCAAACAAATAATCAAAAAATAAAGTTTAATTTAAATAATTAAATTAAATATAACATTATAAATAACTTTTTTTTTTGATGACTCAGCAAATATGATCTGCATGTTTATGCAAAGTATTTGCAAGTTTCTCAAGCTACCCGATACTTTGTAACAAATGTGATTTGTCTTTACAACAAAATATTACTTAAATTACTTGTCTTAAAAGCTGATATTTGATCTTTTAATTATCTGTTTGCTGCTAATAAACTGTGAAATTTTTATTTGTTAGTACAAATTAAATTCTTAATTAGGCTTAATATTGGTTGAATCACCTTTAATTGAACCAAAAATAAGACATTTTTTGAAAATATCAATACAAGATACAAAAAAAATAATATTAAATCCCATATGAAGCAAAACAGAGTAAAAAACTCAACACATTAAAAATAAAGTTACCAAAGAAGAGGATGGTGTAGGCAAAGCATATTGAAATCAAATAGATGGATTTAAATTGAATTTATGCAAAGATGCAACAAAGCAAACAGTTTGAGACAAGTTAAGCAGTAAACAAGAGTTTTTTTCAAGATTCTCAAGGTTCTTTTGACATACCTTGTAAAACTAACTGACTTTAATAATAATAGTTTTAAATAAATCAGTTACAAATAAACTTAAACTATTTTTTGATGTTAAAATTAATTTAAAATAAGTTTTTCAAAAATTGAAAACACAACTAGATATTTATTTTATCTTGATCCTTAAACAACTCAGAACATTATTTAAGCTGTAAGAAAGTATTTATTTTGTTTTTTTAATTCATATTTATTTGTAGAGGCTTATTTTAAAGATTTCTCTTTTTTACACTTAACATAACTAAAAGTAACTGAGATATAAGGATTCTAAGTTAGTGAGTTAAAAAGGAACCTTATGAAAGGCACAGAAAAAAAAGCAAAAAAAAAGAAAATTTTAAATTATAATTCATTTTTTGTCGACAATTTTTAACTAATTATATTAAATTTTTTCAGTAACTTATATATACTTAATTTCATTGATAAATGTTTTTTAGTTCGGTAATCTTATTCAATCACCTTTTAATTTGTTTTTAATCTTATTGTTCTACTTAAAAATTTCTTCCATGTTTTACATTTAAGATATTAATAAGATATTAATATTAATAATCTCAAAATTATAAAGACATTGAAATGAAGACATTAAAGCTAACTTTAATTTGCAACTAATATTATATTTAACTGAAACAAAAAACTAATGAAAACAGAAAAATAGCTTTAGAATATGAATAAAACTTATCAAAAAACTTTTTAACAAATTATGTTAAGGTTTCAAATCTTATTTTATAGAATTTTAACTAAACTAAAAAATAGATTTTTACAGATTTGCATAAATTCAAAAAAAAATTGAGATATAGCAGGTCAAAGTCGGAGGCAACAATAGGTTCCTTCTGGGAGGCGCAAACTGAAACCACAAAAAAAGACTATTTTATTAAAAATATATCTTTTCCTCATTTTTTTGAGATAAATACCTCAAACTTTCAGGAACTGTTCCTTGCAATATTTAGAAAATTCTGTTGGAAAGATTTTTTATAAGTTATTTTTGTTTTTTTGTCTTTTTTTTTTAATTCTGTTTTGACAGAATTTTCTAAATGTTGCAAGGAGCATTTATTGAAAGTTTAATTATTTATCTCCAAAAACGAAGGTGGAGTTAGATTTTTAGTGATTTCTAGTTATTAGCTGGTTTAGTTTGACATTCCATATAGAACCTATTATAGTCTCTGACTTTGACTGCAGAGTTGCCACTTGTGTTTTCAAAATTTTTTCCAGGTTTTCAAATGTACACATTTTTGGGTCTATTTTAGTTTAAAATCAAGTTTAAGGTAAGAAACTGTGTTAAATAGTATAAAAACATTAAAAAGATACTCAAAAGTTATTGTAAATGTGTTTTTAATAAAAACAATTTTTGATGATGACAAAAAATTTTTGTCTATATGATAGATTTTTAGAGTAAATTGCAACATTTTACAACTTAATATGTTAAAGTTTTTAAAGATTCCAGGTTTTTCTAGGTTTTTTTTGTGATTTTTGATCAAAATTCAAGGTTTTTTCCAAATTTTCTTAAATTCCAGGTTTTTCTAGGTTCTTTTTGCCTAAATTGTCAAATTCCAGGTTTTTCAAAATTTTTCCAGGTAAAGTGGAAACCCTGTGACTGGCTATATCTCAAAAATTATTTTGATTTTTTTTAATGTAAAAAGCAACTTGTAGCTTAGTTAAAACCCTATAAAATAATTAATTGTGTAAAAGGTGGTTTAAATTGCCTTAATGAACACAAACAAAACATTTTATCTACTGAATTAAATTTTAAATGCATTATTTGTAATAATTTCGAAGTTATTTATACTTTCAATTCTAAACAACCTTGAACAAATTCTTATTTCAACTAGTATCTACACCTTAATCATAATTTGTTTAACAAATTTCTTAAATAGTTTTATTAATATTAGCTTTATTTCAAGCTTTTGTCCAGTTTATATCTTTTTGTTTCTTTTTAACAATGTTTACAAATTTAAGTTAAGCCTTAAAATGTCTTTGTATAAGTTATTTTAACTCAGGATTCGTGCGCGAATTTTTTTTCATTTAGCCTGACTGAGACCAATTTAGCCTGACATTTTTTTAAAGTAAGGAAAATCCCCCTTAGAAGTCATTTTAGGTATTGGGGGGGGTATTAATTAGTACTATTGTGGTCTCCGACTTCAACTATCTTTATTTAAAAAACATTTTGAGCTTTAAAAATCTACAAAAAGCAACTCATACTATGAGTTAGTCAAAAGCTTAGTTACAACTCAATAAAATAAGACTAAATTGTGAAAAAGTTGATTTACCCCTATGCCCTTAACATAACAAATTCAGTGATAAATTTTAAAATAAGTGTAATATCTAATATAGTGTAAAAATTTAATATATATTACTAAACACAATTGTTCAATTTAATTAAGCACTAAGTAAAAACATTATAACCAGAAGATTTATATTAAAACGACGTGCATTGTCGTGTTTTATTAAAATTTAAAATGAAACGCTTACACGAGTATTGAAATTCAAACAAAAGCTAAGTGTTGAACTAAACTCTAATGTTTAAACTGTATATTTTTTTAATGAATTTTCATAATTATGACGTATATAATCTACTTAAAACAAAATAATGAAGATTCTTAAAAAATTTTAGAGATTCAACAAAAGGTTTTAAGCATTTATTTTTACAAATACTGACTGATTTTGTCTTAAATAACTTAATCATTATTTAGAAATAAATTCACATCTTAATTTGATCTTAAAAAGATTTCTCAATTCTTTTTAATCAAAAATTTTGAAGCATTTGAACTGAGAAAAACTGAGATTCTCAAATTTTTAAATAAAAAAACTGATTTAGCACAAACCCTGTTTTCCTGATGATCTCATTAGTTTTATTAACCAAGTGAAAAATGTTTTATGAAAGAATTTTTGGTTCAATAAATCTACATTGATTAACCTCCTTGAATTTAAATTGAGAACTATTGTTGCTATTAAAATTTCTAACAGTATATTTGTTGTTTTAATTTTTAATACTCTAAAAATTTTAAGCTATTTAAGAAGACCTATAACAGCTTAAAGAATCATGCTTAAAAAACAAAAAATAAATACCAATTTAAGTAAAATTTACAAAAAATTGGGCATAAATTTTTATTCATTTATTTTTATACAAAGCTTTTTACAGAAAGGACTATACCTCCCAAAATTTATTACAATTTTTATTTTTTATAAAAAATAATTGTAAAGTGAAACTTTAAGCTTTTATATAGACAAAGTTGATAAAGCTTTTTTATTTTAGGTTTTTTAAAGAACAAATTTATTGTCTATTTTTAGTATTAAATTAAATTCAAGGTATAAACTGCCTAGAATAGTGTAACAACATTGAAAATATACTGTAATAAGCTCATATAATAATATTTGTTCTTTAATATAACTTCTTTGAATATTTTTTCATATCAAATATTTTTCATATTTTATATAAGTTTTACTACTTTATATGTAAAAGTTTTCAAAAATAATATGTTTTTCAATGACTTGTGTTCAAATTTTAATTTTTTCAAGTTTTATTTTCAAAATTTTTGCAACTCCAAGTTTCTTTTTCCTGTATCATTAAATTCAAGGTTTTTGTCAACCCTGGTAAGAGTTATAATAAACTTTGTAAATAACATATTTCAAAACAAACAAAAAATAAAATATTATTTATTTAAATGTGAGATGATATACTATTGCTTTGATATCTGTTGCTGCTGGATAATAAATTGAAAAATATCTATTATATAGTTATGAGATTTTCTTCTTAATTACTGTAATTATTATCTTATGAAAGGTATTTCAATAAATTTTAAACATAAAACTTTTGTAATGTTAATTTAGAGCTATATTAGCTAAAGTTTGCAATGGAAACTTCTTAGCTTGCAGGGTTGAACAAGAGTTGGGAGTCTTTTGTAAGTTGTAAGCAAATTTTTCTAGAAAAACCTGCACTCCAGCTGCATTGTATAGAAAAATTCTTTGAAGGCCACAGTAAATTTAGTAAATTTTAAATAACCAATTAAAAAATACTTTAAAACCAAAATGCAATAAAACAGCACTAGTAGAGTAATATTATAAATTAAGATGCTCATTGTAACTTTGAATATCAATTTCTATTTTGCAAATACACTTAGCACAAAAAACAAAACCACAATTGCCCATCAAGCCTGATAATAGATCAATGTATGGTATGTAATGTAAGACCTTATAATATTTATTGGATACATATGTAGTTTTTTCTTAATATTTTAACTTTAGCTACTTTATTTTTGTGTGTAGAACTCAAAAACAGGGTTTTGGTCAATTTTCAACCAGAGTTTAACAACTACCATTAGGTCACATGTAAAAAGTAGCTATATAAAGTGTGGTAAAAAGTTTATTTTTTCATGAACTAGTATCGGAGGAAAGTTCTGGTTAAAGACTAAAACTTTTGGCAAAATTACTTGACTTGTAGTTATGAAAACTTACAAAGATACTATAAAGGACCAGTATACTATAACATTTGAATTAAGTTAAAGCATTTTATAATCTAGAAATAAATAAGTTAATTATATTTCAACTAGTACAATGTAAATTTATAAAATGAACATGTACCTTTATATGAAAACTTTTCTCAAATTCTTACATGCTTCAAAAAAATTCTTGTGAGATTTATTATGGCTTCAAGATAATTTTATTAGGGAGAAGTTAAGTAAACATTCAACTAGACTAGGGTTAAATCCAAATTCTATGTGTACTCCCAAAAATAAATTCTAAATCAAAAACTGATTTTATGTTAAGCAGGGTGAAATAAAATACAAAGTTAATAAAAGCTTAATATAAAAACGTAATGTTACGCGAAGTATAAAACAGCAATTAAAAAATATCAAGGCTTATAAAAAAAAAATATTAAACAAAGTAAGAAATATCAAAAAAAATAAAATAAAACATCAGTTAATTTCTAACTATAGTATAGAATACAAAATAATGTGAAAATTATCTTATATCTATATCTTTTTGCACAATCTTTTTGTATTGGATTTCTTACTTTATTAAATTATTTTAAAATTAAATTTCAAAATTACAAATAAAATATATAAAATATTTTATGTTAAGCAGGGTGAAATAAAAAACAAAGTTAATAAAAGCTTAATATAAAAACGTAATGTTACGCGAAGTATAAAACAGCAATTAAAAAATATCAAGGTTTATAAAAAAAATTTATTAAACAAAGTAAGAAATATCAAAAAAAATAAAATAAAACATCAGTTAATTTCTAACTATAGTTTAGAATACAAAATAATATGAAAATTATCTTATATCTATATCTTTTTGTATTGGATTTCTTACTTTATTAAATTATTTTAAAACTAAATTTCAAAATTAAAAATAAAAACAGCAATGCTTTTATTTGCTTACTTTTACGACTAGTTTCGATTATAATTAATAATAATGGATAGCTCAAAATATCAAGCAGAATTAGATTTCTTGGAAAGCAAATGGACAAATAGACAGAACAATACTACCTTTTTACAGATAAGCAATTAAACTAAAAAAACTTTTTTTTATACTTAAACTAATTTTTATATATTTAAAATTTGTGTACCTTCTAAAAAATAATTTGTGTTCTTTCTTTTTTTTTTGAACCTTATTTTAGAAATTTCAACTAGTACGTGCAAAAGTTGCTTTATCTTAAGAAAACTAATGCTATAAAATATTTTTTTTACTAAAAAATCTTAAAACCAAAAATTAATGTTACGGTACTATTTTATATGCTTTCACTTTTTGTACTAACTTTAGAAATACTCTGTTCTTCACATTAATCTCTATGTACTTGAAAATGATTATTAATTATAATCGAAACTAGTCGTAGAAGTAAGCAAATAAAAGTATTGCAAATTTTGTTTGTAATTTTTGAAGAGTAATTTCCAAAACAATTTAAACTATAGTATAAAACTTCAAACATTTATTTTATTTCAAATATTTAAAAGTGTTTGTAAATTCGAAAGTTTTAATACTTAAAAAAAAATTAATACTTGAGTTTGTTGAAAATTTTGTTTATAAACTTAAAATTTATTTAATTTAATCGATTTTTTGTACGGTTTTATGTTTTTTTTGCAGACAGTAATTTAACAGAAAAAAAACTTTTCTTTTAGTTTAACAAAAAAAATTAAAGTTTGAAGAATTCTTTTAGTTTTTTATAGTTTGAATAAAAAGCATTAAATTTTTTTTTATAAATACATGTGAACAGCAAAAGACTTTATTTTATATAGTGAGACCTGCTAGAAAATGTAAGAAAATTGTCAGAAAGAAAAATGTTACATTACATATATCAGGCGGGTCAGCTGCAGTTGTAAGGATTTAGAGATTTTTATCTATAACATTATGCAAATGAGGTAAATTAATAGTACAACAGTATATTAATAGCATCCAAACCTTTATCTCAAACAATTTTAACTCAAAAGCTTATAATCTATACACTTAAGTTAAGTGTCTAAATCTAAGTGACTTAATCCTAACCCACTTTACCCAAATGTATAAAAAACAAATAAAAAAGAAATTAAAGATAAAATTTAAAACAAAACTGAATAAAATATAAGCCAATCAGAAGTGCCTTAGATTTGCAGCTGATGCACATAAGGCTGCTGACCCGTGTTCTAAACGATTATGATTGACTATATACTTTTTATTGTATAAATAAAAACTATCAAATAAACTTGAGACTTTAACTGACGAGTAAAATAAAAAACTGTTTAAAAGCTATACTTAATAAGACAAAAACTTAACAAAAAAAAACATGAATTATTAATTGAATTCGATTAAGAACTAAATTTATGAATATTTGATGAAAAAAGTTTTTTTACCGTTAAGAATATTTACCTTAACGTTTGAATACTACTTAATGTGTTGCTTTTAACCTTTTTTAAGACGTTTATAAAATTCAGAATGGAAAATTCTATAGCTTGTTTATTAACTACTTTTTATCATGAGTTTGTAATATTTATCAGTATGCAAAATTATAGTTGCCAAATACAGCCAAAATGTTCAAAATGACTTAACTATTCTAACAAAACAAACATAAGTACAACAAGGCTGAAACGTTGGCTATTTTTTCTCATTTATTTTTTTGAAAAATCATTTTGAGTTTTCCGAAGGTTTCTACTGAGCCTATATAATCTACCAAAAAAGTACGGTGAATCTATTTAGTTTTGACTTAACTTAATAAGCAGAACTTTTTTTTATAAATTTTATTTTAAGCCTTAGTTAGATAGATAACATTACTGTACTGCACTGCTTGTTCAACTAATAATGTAGTTAAATTTTATTTTTGTCAAAAGTCATTTTCGTAACTTTTCTGGTTAAAAAGTTTTCAGTAACAACCAAACCAAACAAAATTGGTAGTTTAGATAGGTTTTAGATGTTAGTATAAATATAAATAAAAAGAATTGATGTTAATACGTAGTGAAAATTAGTTTAATATCAAAACTTGTAAAAATTTCTTCAAATTTTTATTAAAAAGTTTTTTGCTTCTTAAAACATTAAACATATTTGTGTACACTATAAAACACAGTTTTGTTATAGTGTATGAAACTTGTGTATGTTTTTATTTGTCAAATAAGTTAAACAAAAAAGTAAAACTGAAATAATGAGCAATGTCAAGAAAAAATTATTTAGTAGCCAAAAAAAAATCAAGTTTTTCAATTTTACTTTATAATAAACTTAGTAATTTTAGTGTGTAAAGGTTAAAGTGTTCAATTAAAAAACATTAAAATAATATATAGTAAAAATTATATTAAAATAATTAGTATGAATTACAAACAAAATTAAAATTTAAAATAAAATTTTAGCAAAAAACCAGCTTACACAGGATATTTTTTTATTAATACATATTTTTATTGTTCTTAAAACTAAAGCTGTTATTTATGGCCATGCAATTGAAAGGTAGTTAAAATTATTCGAAACATTTAAAGCTTTTATGAATACAGTAAAAAAACAAAACTTTTATTATATTAAAGAAAAAATAACAACAAATTTTAAAGTATTGTTTTTTAATGCTAAAATAATGACATAGTTTGACAGAACTCTTAAAGTCTAAGTATTTAATCACAAAAATATTATTGACCACAAGTTCTTTATTATAGTTAAAGTTGGTTAAAGCAGAGTCATTGAAAACTAAGATTTTTAAGACCTAAGTGTTCTAAAAATTGCTTAATTTTTTTTTAATTAGATGCATGACAATCTTATTATAAAAAACCACTATATTTACTAAAACTTAAGTTACAGAAAATGTGCCTAAAGTAAAAAATAAAAAGATCAAATATAAATGCGTGGTTTATTTATAATTCTAAAAAAAAGTAACAGCACCTGTTTATATTAAGTAGTAATTATAAACTACAATAAGGATGGACAATGTAGGGCCCAAAGGGAAAAAAGTTTTGGCTTTTGACGTAATTTGTTAGTTTGTAAGTAATTTACTAAAACAGTTTAAATCAAGTTCTTTTTAAGTTTATTTCTCACTTGATTTTCGTACATAGGAAATGCTTTCTAAATTAACACTATACTTTATCTTTGCTTTTAAAGATTTTTTTTTTAATTTTTATAGTTAGATTTTTGTGAAAAAAATATTTCTATTAAGATTGGCCTATAATATTTGTCGATCTAAAATTTTACAATATATATTAGTTATTTATTAGTTTAGCCATTGAATTTAGCTGCAAAAATCAAAACTATTATGTGTTTTTTATAATTTAGGTGAACTAATTTACAGGTAAAACAACTTTTGATCGTAAGAAGTACAACTTAACCTAAAAAAACTTTCAACAGTTAATCATTTTTGCTTACTCGTAATTTTTTTTTTTATGTTTAATCCTTAAGAACAAGATCATTCTGATTGCTCTCCGTTTTACGCAACTTCTTTGATTTGGTTTTCATATTAACGAATAAAAAGTGTTATGATGATATTTTAAATTGTAAAACAGTCATTCAAGCTCATAAACTTTTGGTTGTTTCTACTTAAAATACCGCATTCTAGTAATTAAGGGCTGATACGTTAACAGCCAATCTTGCTTCCAAAATTTAAGCTTTGCTTGTTAAAAATCCACTAGTATTGTATTAGAATCTTAAGGTTCTAAAAACACAAAATACTATGCATTCAATTCTTTAAAGTTCAAAATATTTTTTTTAATTATTATTTTTAGAAAAAGTTTTGACTCTGTAAGAACAAATGACGTAAATTAATTTAGTTTATCCGACTTTAGTAGTAAAATAATTTCTAAATTTGAAATATTTTGTAACATACGCGCAGTATGTAGACCAGGGTTTCCCAAAGTGGGCCTTTACAAAAATTGAGGGGGCTATAATCAGTAAAGGGGCCAAAGGGGCGTTAGTTGAGGTATTTTTGAAGCTTGTACTAGATATTACTGGAAAATTTCAAAAACTTAAGGAGCCACAAGGCTATAAATTGAAACTTACAGAAGAAACTTTAAAGTTGATGAAGAAAAGCAAAAAAAAGGTCTCTGGCGTTTTTATTGGTAGCTTTTTTAGAAATGTTGTCGGAGGAGGCCATTGTTTTTTTACTTGTTAAAGGGGGCTTTATGAAAAAAGTATAGGAAACGCTGATGTTGACGACAAATGATTCTCAAACTCACAAAATATTTTATTTTAATCAAACTTAAACTCTGTTTCGTAATTGCTGTGTATAAATAACGATCCTTTTTATCTACCTGTTTTTACAACAATCGGTTTTCATTCTCAAAACTGTATTTTTTTTATACTTAAATTATATACGTATAACAACCAAAATGGAAAAAAAAAGCACTTTACAACTTTAAAATGTTTTTAACTGTAATTTACGAAAAGTTTAAGAGTATCATTCCCCAAAAAGTAAATGTTTTAAGATTTTTTTATAAGAAGAATTAATTCCTAATTGTAAAACGCAACTTTTAATCGATGTATTCGTTATAAATCCCTCAAGGTCTTTATGTTTTTAATCCAACAACAAGTAAAGAAAAAAATAAAACGTTAGAGTGTTAAAACTGCTAGGTTTATAAATGCTCAATGTTCAGTAGATTTGCTTTAAAAAGAAAGTTACTTAACAAGTGTAAGCAAATAATTCCATTAGCATGAACTTTGTAAAAAATATAACCAGTTGATACAATCTATGTTATATAATTAATCATAACAGAAAACTAAAGTTGAGTTTTGATTTTGTAGTGGCATGGTAGACCTATAAATTTCGTAAAAAGAATGTTTTATGACAATTATAAAATAAAACAGTTTCAAATTATAAAAGATCAGTTGTTTTCTGCATGAACATATACTAACAGAAAAAAAGTTCATTTATCAAAAAAATCTTCTCTTATACTTCAGTTTCTAAATTTATACAAAGTTAATCGCCAAAATATTTAAGTTTTGGTGTAAATTATGTTGAATAAAAGCTTAACTTTAAAACACTTTTCTGTGATAGTTTTCATAACATTTTACCAACAAAAACTAATTAGATATCAGATAAAATGTTTGTTGAAGTTATATTCATTTAAAGTCAATCTTTTAAAAAATTATACCTTTATTTAATAAAAGAACTTTTGTTTTATAATCGACACGAGAAATTTAAATGAAGAATTAAGTAGAATTTTTCAGCAGTATTTGTTTTGTGAAAATGACAAAAAACTTAGAGAAATTAAATTTGGATTAAAAATTCATAAGCAGAAACGTGAACTAATTTGATTAAACTTTTTTCGTAATTTAACTCATGTAAAAGTAAATATTCAAGTTCGAAATTAAGAAACCGATTTTAAACAACATAAAGTTTTAAAGAAAGTAAATAATAACACCCATTAACTACAAAACAGATATTTATATATTTTAAGTTTTTCGTATTTCTATTTTTTTTAGTACTTTGTTATTGTCCTAAAGAAATGTTTAAAGATCTAACTGAAAATAAAAATGAAAATAAATTTAAAAAAAAGGCAAATATGATTTTTTTTTGTATATAAATTTTTTAAAATTTATAATAGAATATTACAAATTTTTTTATATGTACAGATGCATTTTAAAACCTTATAAACTTAATTATACAAAAGTGTTGAAAAAAATATATATAAAGAAAAAAACGATAAAAACTTCAATTAATCTAAAAAGTGTTAAAAAAAAACAAAAAAAGAGGTAAGCTGCTTGATGTTAGTATGTTATGATCTAAAAACTAATTTTTTTTATTACTTAAAACGCAATACAACTCATATATGCTTTTATAAGGACTTACAAGGGTCAAACAAAAATTTCACGTACAAAAATTATATAGTTTTATTGTTAGTAAATCTAGGCCCATAAGAAACTATTTCATTGTAATATCTTTTAACTTGGTCTTGCTTAAAATATTTAAGAAGTTATGAAAAAATAGTTGTAAACAATATACGAAAATGTTTAATTTTCAAACCTCTCGTTGTAAACTTTTATAAAATTGAATTATCTTAGTAAAAATCGTGGGGAAACTTAAATACGAATTCCAGCACAAAGTAGGTTTTAGATCGGTTGTCAGCCACTTTTACTAAATAAAATCTTTCGCGGGCCACAGTATTTAATAAAAGTTTTTGGTTAAAACAAAAAAATTAATAAAAAACACGGCATTAATAAAATAAGGACAAAGTATAAGTACAGTTAACTCACAGCATAATTAGTAGGATATTTGTAAACTTTAAACTTCTTATTTTCCTGTTTTTGTAGTTTCAAACTAAAAAAACAATCCTTATTTTATACTATTATTATACAAAAAATTAAATAGTTTAGCGCAGTTAAAGGTGGTTATAATTCATAAAAATTATGAATATTTTTATATAATTAAATTATTTATAACATATTTGATTATAAACATTTTTGAAAAAAAATCAAAATTTTGACTATGTATAAAATGAAAATATTTAGAATTTTAAGAAAAACACTTTTTTTTAATTATGACCCGTTGGTTGGGTTCAATTGTGAAACACAATCTTCTGACTTATTTAAGTTAAAAAATCTGCTTTACTTCCTTAATTTCTTACATAAACTTATATACACATAATTTATCTTACTTATCAGTAAGAAACGATGCTTGCATAATTCAAATTAATTTTGTTGTAAAACTATAATATAAGCTTTCAAATGAAAGTCAGCCGAAAATTATTTTGTTTTGTAAACATAGCCTGTTAATTTAAAAATAAAGCCAAACTATACATTAAATTAAGTTTACTATAAAAAGTCTTACGTATGCCGAATATATTAAAATAAATTTAGATCCAATGTATTTCAAAAAACAAGCTAAACAAAACTTTTATAAACAAAAACTTTGATAAACTTATTATTATGTAAGCACTTAATTTTTATTATCAATTAAAATGAGATTGTGTTTTATCTGTTTAATAAAAGCTTAAACTTTCTTGTTTCATACATTTGTTTTCAATTTAAAAGTGTGCGAGGTCATGGACTTTTTCTTGGAGGGCCGATCAACCCCTGCATAAAAAAAAGACTTACTGAAATGTAAACATAATTAATTTTCCGTTCTTTAAAAATACAAAAATTGCATTCTAGAATATATAATTTGGAATTTTTTAATGATTTAGAACTTTTTTTTTTTTTAAGTTTCATACAAACGCGATAAATACATAAGACTTGTATAAAATAATGTGCTAAAAAAAATTAAAAGACTGCTAAAACTATTTTACAAAGTAATCTTGCGAAGTTTTTCGGCTTTAAAACAGTACTTAGTTGTTGAAGGTACTAAGTACAATAGGGCAAACGATAAGGTTTAAGGCTAAAATAGTTTACTATGTGCGACGTATCGAGTTTTGAGACAAAACTTGTTTCTTTAAAACTTAACAACAGCTAACATATACTCTTTTAAAAGAAAATACTATGTTTTAACATTTATTTTAGAGTTGATTAGATAAAAAAACAAGTGTGGTGTAAAAATATTGTCTAATAATACTAAGACGACGTTTACGTTTGTTGAACATAATTCTATAAAATATTATTAACTTTTATTCAAAATACTTTCAATCCGATTCATACTCGAGATTTAGTGCAGTCGTCGGAATATAATAACAAAAGGCCCACTATCAGCCGAGATCGGCTATGCATAGTTATGCATAGAGAATGAAAATAATGAATTAAATGCACAGTGATGCAATAAATAAAAATACAGATAAATAAAATTCATTCTGCTTCTTACTTCTTCATCTTTTTTAGTATATTAAAGTTTTATTTATCTTATATTCGGTCTTTTGTGTACAGTAAATCTCCATTTGGCGCGGTCATATGCAAGCAACTTCCACTCGACAGTTCTTACTTTCAAGCTTTTTAGTTCGCGCCTGCATACGTCCTTGAAAGGTAATTTTGGACGAACTCGGTTGCGTTTGCCAACGACCATCTCGCTATACAACAGAGACTTTGGTAGTCGCTCAACACCCATCCTCAGAGCATGACCGAGCCAGCGAAGGCTACGCTGACTGAGGGTTAAGTATAGGGTGGTAAGACTGGTACGTCCGAAGACTTCCTCGTTGGTGATCTTTTGTTGCCATGCAGTTATAGGGATGCGACGAAGGTATCGTAGGTGGAAGGTATTTATTTTCTTCTCCCGCACGCTGGACAACGTCTATGTTTCGCTACCTTATAGCAAAGTACTACATACACAGAAACAATAAATGTTAGCCTTTGTGCAAATGTTTAACTTTTGGTTATCCTAAACTCTTTCAGTCAAACAAGCGAAAGTGCCTGAGGCCTTACCATTGCGACTGACTTTAACTGTGTTTAATGATGCGTTTGATGCAACATTTAAGCGAAGATATACAAAACTTTTTACATTTCGATATCCTTGTCATTGATCTTAGTTAATGGTAAGATATATATTCCTTGATTTAGACATTTATTTTTCTTAAGAATTATTATAAGGCTGAAGTCCGAGAATGCTGATGAAAACTGACTCAGTAGTGTCTGCAGGAAAGGCTACCTTATTGATGTATTAAACATATGATCATTATTAGTAAATTAACTTGAATTTTAAGTTGATATAATAAAAATCTAAACCTAAAATTGTACAATAAATACTTACTATAAGGCTCCTTTAATGTTCAAACAGTGCGAAGGAATAAAGATCATGCTTCTTAAAAAGATTAAAGTGTATCTTGTTTATAACTTGATTAGTTATTTAACTCAAAAAGTATGTAACTAGAACTTCACGTTTTACAACAAGTTTTGTAAAACTCAACTCAATTTTTACAATACTTAACTATTAAATAAAGATAAACCAAATACTGCTAACATAGTTTTATATATTGTGTTTAACACCTACTTTGCCCAACCTTGTCTTACTAATGTTTTAAAACAGGGGTTGACAATCTTTAAGAAGTTGCATTTTTTATAATACTTCTAGCCGTTGACTAAAGTAGTTTTAGTGGTCTTCTAAAATCCAAAAATATGATAAAATAATCCGTTGAAAAGCACTGCTTATTATAATTTATCATGTCAAGAGCCAAACTATACATTTTTACTCTAAAGTTAATTTTTTTTTATTTAAAAAGTACGTTTAACCTTGAAAGTGATTATTGACCGTAGGTTTTTGCTTTTCGGGCTGCATTTGGTCCTTTGACCGCTATTTATGATTTCTGTTTTAAAAGGTGGTATTTTTCAAAACTTTAGAGTCTATCAGAAAAACTCAATTTTTTCAAATTTCATTTTCAATAATTCATACTACAATAAAACAAACTTTTGTAATTTTCGAAATTTGAATAATTAAGTCTTGAATAAAAAAAAAAGAATAATAAACTTGAGTTGTTGCGATTTGAAATATTGAATTCTTAATTCTCAAGGTTCGATTTGTAATTTGAAGTTTAAGAAAAGTTTAACCAAAAAACATTACGGTTTAAGTATTACGGTATAGGAATGTTTGACCAGTAATTATATTTTGTACTTTCAATAATTTTTCTTTAACTGTATTACATTTTTAGTAGCTCTAAGTTTAAGACTAATGATAGAAATTGTGTCATTTTTGTTTTACACAACTAATATCAACTTTTCATATGATAAAATTTACGGTTACAAACACAATAGTCTATTCTAAACATTTTGACTATTTCAATCTTATAGTTTGTTTTTATATTTAGTAGATATTATCCTTTCACTAACATTATTGAACAATTCCGTTTAAACTATCAAAGTTTACGTAAAAAACTTCTTGTGAATTTTTGTAAAACATCACTGTAGTTATCAAAAAAATTTGCCTTATCAAGTAAACATTGGAAACTGACCATAGGTTTGTTAAGATATTAAGGTCCACGTAGCTTGAACCAACAAACTTGTCTAATATCATAATAGACGTTTGGTGCCTCAAAATCAAGTTTTCTGTTTTCAATTAAACAAAATATTATTTTGATTGGCTGCTTTACTGTACGTTTTCAGTAAAGGGATGCACGACTACTGAAATTCTGGCGACTCAAAGTACGAGAATTCACACTCGGATAACTTAAATTCCGATAATCTAAATTTATTTAATTCAAACTCAGACAATTCAAATTCAGAAAATTGATATTCGGAAAACCCTAACTTCGACAATTCAAACTCTGACTTTACAAATTCAGGCAACTCAGATTCCGACAATTCAAATTCGGACAACTAAAATGCGCCAATTCAAATTTTTAATTATGACGATTTAAATTTTGAAAATTCAAACTCCTAAAATTTAAATGCGGACAATAAAATTCGGACTATTATTTCACGACAGTTTAATTTCCGACAACTCAAATTTTTAACTATAATGCTACAAATCAAGTTTTGAAATTAAGTGGTATAAATTCCATGAATTCAATTTCTGATACATAATGCAAAAATTTACACTTTTAACGTAAAGTATTGGTTTTTAGGTTTGTGATATTAAAGTTTAAACCGAGCTTTTTTTTAAATAATAACCTTAAGAAAATAAATTTTGCTAAAAATAAAAGTTCTTTGTTATATTTCAAACCATGTAATAAAAGTAGATTATCACTTTTAATGATTTTTATATAAAATACAAATTTCTCTATTGGTTTGTACTGATAGAAAAAATGATAATAGTAAAAATTTGAGGATTTACAATAAACATTTTAACTTACTACAGCGTTGATTTGACTTTAACATTTACTTACTATTTTAAGCGCAATGTTTTTTATGAAATTTAAAAGATAAAAACATAACTTAATCATAACCAGCATTAACTGTTATGAGTAACTTTATTTATATAAATGTATTGTTATAAACTATTTTCATTCATTTTAAAATTTTGTTTTAAAAGTTGACTACTTTAGATTGCTTAAATAAAAAAGCAAGTAATGATAATTCATTTTTATTAAGTTTAATTTTCATAATTTTATTGAACATCGTTTACGAACTACTTAAGAAAAACCTACTTAAATAAAACCTTCCACCTACTACATACAGTATACGTAATAAATATATTAAAACTAATGGTTTGATAGTTTAAACATACGCAATGTAGTCATTAGCAAGAAGTTAAAGACCGAGTCACGATGACAGGACAGACACGAGCTCATAGCGCTTTTAATATTATTTTTAAACTCTCATTTTTGTTTAGTTTTATAAAGCCTAATTGAACATTTACGTTTTTTTAGTAGAAGCAACAATAAAATTTTTTCAGTATACTTGAATAATTTAATTTATATCTTAGGATTTATTTAAAAAAAATCAAACATTAAACTTTAAGCCATTGGATTTCCAGCTTTTTACATACTCTTTAATTTATATACTTTTGTTTTACTTCCCTTTTTTTTTGTATATATGTTTTGTTCATAATTACAGGCTTAGACTTCATTGTCATTTGTATGAAATTAGACAAATTTTTAAGAATATTTAAAGTACGTACAATTTTCTAAGTAAACGTGTTTATAAGTTAACTTTTGTTTTATCAACTTTTCTTTCTTTTTATTGTTAGCTTTATTGTTTGATGTTTAAAACTTTATGTTTTAATGTTTATGTTTTATTGTTAACTTATAGTTTAAATGACCAATAAATACTTTACATTGACTGCGACTACTCATCTGTTTATATCTTAAACTTGAAACACATTTTGCACGAGGGGACACTTTTGCACAGCATCATTTTTGCATGGAGGGTCACTTTTGCACACAGGGTCAATTTTGCACAGCGTCATTTTTGCACGAGGAGACACTTTTGGACGGCGACATTTTTTCACGATGACAATTTTTTATGGCAGCATTGTTGCACAACGATACTTTTGCACGAGGAGACACTTTTGCACGGCGTCGTTTTTGCACGAGGAGACGCTTTTGCACGGCGACATTTTTTCACAATGACTATTTTTTACGGCAGCATTGTTGCATAACGATTCTTTTGCACAACATCACATTTTTACAATGAAATTTTTGTATAGCGACATTTTGGCACTACGACTATTTCGCACAGAACATCAATTTTGCATGCAGGCCGATTAAAAGTTTTTTTTAGCCAGTACCAAATCTGTAACATAAAAATAAACTAAAAACAAAAATTTTATAGCATACTTATATTAAAGGCCAAAAGTAAAAGATTTAAAATCTTAACCAGTAAAAGTTAATGTTAGAAACAAACTAACGAAAAGATAAAATTAAATTACCTGTAAAAGATTCATACCAGGGACAAAAAATTTAATTTATTTAGAAATTAGGATAAAAAAATACTTTGAGCGTAAGTAAATCGTCTATAGTTTATTTTGAATTCTAATATATTAATCAACAACTATTCCTTTTTATATATTTTACTATACGGTTACAAGTTTATTGACCATATGATGAACCTAGGCATCAAAACCTAGACCACTTAAACTGTAAGACACAAAAATAGAAAAAATAAATTAACACAAATTGTTAACTTATTAAAATAAAGATAAAAACGTAATTTGATATAAAATTTATAGATTAACATAAAAGCAAAATTTTAACCACCAACTTATACTTATTTACGCTTTGATGTTGAACCATCAACATCAAATATTTTAATGCATTGACTAACAACAAAAACAAAAACCTAACCCTCCAAAGACAATTAACAATAGACTGGCCAGATGAATAATCATCAAATACATTGAAAAATGACTCATCATTAATAGAGTAAAGGTGCTGCTAATAGATTTAAACTATAAACTAAGCTAAATCTTAAAATTAAATCAACGGTTGATAAAAATTACTTATTAATTTTACTAACAAAAATATAATTCAGATTAAACTTTTTTAACTTTAATCGAAATTCTTTAAAGTTTTTGTAAGAAAATAATTCATTAGGAATTTTTTTCCATATTTCAACTGACCAATAAATGAAAAAATATTTCTGCGAAGGCTCATTGTTGAAATGTTGGAGCGGATGAAGACTAATATGGTATATTTTCGTTGAACAGATTCTATATGGCTAATATATTTTTTTGATTATGTAGAAAAGATTGGTGATTTATATTTTAACTTAAGACGAGTTTAAATGAGAAAAACCTTATTAAGGCTGTTTATATCCAAAGACTGAATGAATAAAATGTGGTAATATTTTAATGAAATTTTGATGTAAAGTTTTTATTTGAAGTTTAACGTAGAACAATATAATCTCGTACTACAATTCATTAATTCATATTTATAATCTGAATTTAAATAAACTACATGAATACAAATTTTTCTAATTTTTAATTAAAACGGTTTTGAATACGTTAAATAAAAATTAGTCTTCTCATTAAAAATCGTCCTAAGTTAAAATATAAATCACCAATCTTTTCTACATAATCAATAAAATATATTAGCCATATAGAATCTGTTCAACGAAAATATACCATATTAGTCTTCATCCGCTCCAACATTTCAACAATGAGCCTTCGCAGAAATATTTTTTCATTTATTGGTCAGTTGAAATATGGAAAAAAATTCCTAATGAATTATTTTCTTACAAAAACTTTAAAGAATTTCGATTAAAGTTAAAAAAGTTTTATCTGAATTTTATTTTTGTTAGTAAAATTAATAGGTAAATTTTATCAACCGTTGATTTAATTTTAAGATTTAGCTTAGTTTATAGTTTAATTTTATTAGCAGCACCTTTACTATATTAACAATGAGTCATTTTTTAATGTATTTAATGATTGTTCATCTAGCCAGTCTATTGTTAATGTCCTTGGAGCGTTAGGTTTTTATTTTTGTTGTTAGTCAATGCATTTAAATATTTAATGATTGATCGTTCTACATCAAAGCGTAAATAAGTATAAGTTTGTGGTTAAAATTTTGCTTTTTATGTTAACCTATAAATTTTATATCAAATTATGTTTGATTAATTTAATTATGTTATTTTTGCCTTTAGTATAGATAGGTCTTTTATAAAATTTTAGCTTTAATTTCTTTTTATGTTACAAATTTGGTGCTAGCTAAAAATACTTTTAATCTGCCTGCATGCAAAATTGATGTTCTGTGCGAAACAGTCGTAGTGCCAAAATGTCGCTGTACAAAATTTCATTGTAAAAATGTGATGTTGTGCAAAAGTATCGTTAAGCAACAATGCTGCCGTAAAAAATATTTATCGTGAAAAAATGTTGCCGTGTAAAAGTGTCTCCTCGTGCAAAAGTATCGTTGTGCAACAATGCTGCCGTAAAAAATATTTATCGTGAAAAAATGTTGCCGTGCAAAAGTGTCTCCTCGTGCAAAAATATCGTTGTGCAACAATGCTGCCGTAAAAAAATGTCATTGTGAAAAATGTCGCCGTGCAAAAGTGTCTCCTCGTGCAATACTGATGTTGTGCAAAAATGACCCTCCATGCAAAACTGTCCCCTTGTGCAAAAGTGACGCCACGCAAAACTGTCCCTCGTGTGAAAGTGACCCTTTTTGCAAAAGTGACACTCGTGCAAAAGTGTCCCCTCGTGCAAAAGTGCCTTTGTGCAAAAGTGACCCGCTCCCGTTACATACAGCGTCTATAACTTGAAAAGTGAATAGTAATCAAAATTATATAGATTGTTCGTACTGTAATTTACTTATTGCTTTGCAAATAAAAAAATATGTGTACCGATTTATTTATTATTGATAAGTTAATATTATAAAAAAGGGTATTACTAATTTATAAATGTTAATAACTTAATTAAAAGCAGTGTAGAAACTTATATTTAACTAAAAAAATTAGACTTCATTTCATTTTGTAGAAGAAAAAGAAAATTATAAAATTAGAAACTTAAACTATAAAAGTGAAAGAAAAACATAAAACTGAGCTGAAAATTTCAACTGTTTAACAATCAACGATAGTACACTAGCTTTGAGAAAACAAACATTTAAAACTATTAGTAAACTTTAAAAATAAATTACAACTCTTAATATTCTTGCACTAGGTGTTTAAATAAATACTGTTAAGCAGTGTTGCCAGAATTCAATACGAAGACGTCAAAGAATTTCTCGACAATGACAGTGTATAATAAATGTTTATTAAGTATTCAGTATTCACTTAGCATAGCGCATTCTAGCAACTCTACCACTAAGTTATGTATTTTAAGGTTATGTGGTTATTTAAAAAATAGTTAGAAATTAATATTCAGTAGTTTAGTTAAGCTTATCATGGTTATTACATTATAAAATATCAATGTTTTCTTAAATTCTCGCATATTCTTCTGCTTAAATTTTACCTGCCAAGTTATAACAGTTGTAGTTTTAAACAGTTAAAAGTCTTTTGTCAACAAAAATTAAAAACTTTTTTCAAAAACAGTTTAACAAATTAATAAATTCTTTCTATTAAGTAGACTTTCAAGCATCGGTAAAAACTTGTTGTTTTATACAGTTTTTCCATAAACAAGGTTTGCTTGAATATCTCTGTTCAAAATACTGCTTTATACTTTTTTTGAAGCATTGATATCTTTGTTTACTAAGGATTTTTATAGCAAACCTTAGTACAAAAAATATTGTTGGTTAAAAATTTTAATGCTATCTAAAATAAGTACTTTAGTTATGGTTTACAGGTGCTAGGTTAAAAGAAAATATGAGATCAGAATTAAAAAAATAACTTTTTCCGTTAGTGAAGAAACTGAATTAGTTTAAATAGTTTTTTCTCACAGGAAAAAGTACTTTTTACTTCTAACTGTAGTACGGTTACTGTACAATTACTTGCACACTACGAAGTTGATAGTTTTTAAGGTATTGTTCAAAAAATTCAAGATAACACAACTGTTTTGAGAAGAAAAAACTAAAAAAGAGAAGTTAATTAAAAAAAAAAGAACCAACTCTGCTATTAGATAATAAAAACTGTTTAAAATCCTTCAGATTAGTAAAAGTTTAGACAAAGTTTAGTAAAAGTTTAAGCGTTTTTAAAGTTGGCATTAGTCTACTAAAATATAAACATTATATCTATTAAATATAATAAAGTTTTAATTGTTCTTATCACTTAAACCAATTATACCACAATGCTTTGGTTAACTGATACCTGGTTCAGTGACTGGTTAAGATATCAAACTGTATCCATTGTGTATGAATAAATAACCGAAAGGTTTTTTTCCTTGGACGAAACTTTTTGAGTGTAATTTTTAATAAACTTACGAGCAAATCAAAAGTTTATATTACTTGAACTTATCTAACGGCATAAAATAGTCTAAGTTTCGGCTCTGTTAGACTTTTTCCAGTTTTACTTATACATAATAACGCAGAAAAGTTTCATTTGAAAATTATTTTAACATTTTCAATAATTTAGACTGTAGGATGAGACAACTTGATATACAGAGGCTCGACAACTACTATTTAGATTATCAAAATAAATAAAACATCTATTATCGAGTTTAAACTTTTTTTCGTAGGACGTAGACGATAAATTTCTGTTATTATTTTATTTTATTTTACTTTAATTAAAAGATTTGTTGACTTGGAAAGTAAACACAACTTTAATATTATTACTTAGAAACTTAAAACATCTTTTTTTACTTGATTATTTTTTGTAAAGACGCGTTTGAATTAGTATGAAAATGTTGCATAGAATTCTCATTCCAAAAATGTTCCACTTTGTTCGAACTATTCAACCGTGACTGTAGCATGTTGGCAATCCAACTCATAATAAAATTAACCATTAATCAAAAAAACCTTCTCTAATTTGTATTTATGTTATATGTATACAACAGCCTACTTGATTTATACAATCCAGTATAACCAAAAAGTAGTTAATATATAATCTTAACACTTTATTAAATTGGTTAAATCTTTTATCACAGCTTTATGATTGATTAAGATAGATATGTACAAAAAAGTTAATAAGGTCAGAGTTGTGTTTTTACACTCTAGATGTTAATTTTTAAAATATTTATTTTTAGTAAATTAGCTCATAATCTCATATGTCATGTCTTAGACTTTCTGTTTGATTATTAATCCAATTTAATGGTAATTAAAAATGTATTTTTAACAAAGTTAATAGTTTTATATCAACTTCTAGCACCTTGAGTTAGAAACTAATTTTTAATGAACTTGTTTAAGTTATTTTTTTTTGTGTATAAGCTAAATTATGTTTGTATTTTATTCTTAATAGGTTTGTAGATTTATGTTTGTCTTTGTGCTTTAACCTCTAAAGTTACCTAATTTCTGTATTTATTTAGTTTCTAACCTTTAATTTGCATATGTTAATGAAGTATCTTATATTTAACAGAAAATACTAGTATTAAAATGTTATATGTTTATCACAACAATAGTATACATTTTAAAATTAATAGATTTTTTCAAGTAAATATGTTATTGAAATGTTTGTATTGTAATTAAGTTTCTAAATAGAATACAAAAAGTTTTTAGTTATTAAAAATCTACCTTCATGGATGCTTTTATATGCTTCAGTCAATGTTTTTCTAAAATCTGCAACAGGTGCACACTTTGAGATACACTGTTGTAGAATAGAAATCATTAAATCTAATTAAAATTCATGTAAAAACAGTAACTTGGTAAAAGTCAATTGAAAACTTTAGGATAATTAGCTTTTATATTCTCAGAAACTCTAATATTTTCAGAAAACTTAAGTTGTTTACATATTTAAATAATGATGACTTTGATCTGTTGAAGATTTAGTCTGTTCTTTATGCTAATAAAGGTAAGTGATAACATGTATTACTTGTTTAGTTAACATTTTCAACTGGTTTTTACATTATGTTAGATAATACCTTGAAATATTGATCAAATTTATTTGAAATGTTTATTCAAGTTAAGTCCTAGTTTAAATGAGTTTCATATTTAGAAGACCTGCCTTAATCAATTAATATTTTACTGGTTAAATACTTTTTACGATCTTCAAAGACTGTAAATTATGTACTTAAGTATCAGTACATAAGTTCTACTAATTAATAAGACACAAAATCTAGACACATAATCTAAGTATCTAGACACAAAATTTAAAAACATTCTTTTTTATAAATGTTTAAACCAGACAAGGTTTTAAAAGCTAATTAAGCATTTTTTTCTAATTTTAAGACTTAGTAGAACCTTGAAGCCTTTTTTAAAAAGTGCTATTATTAGATAAAAAAACATATGCACTAAATAAAGGAAATACAGTAGACTACCGCTTAAGTTCGCACTTTTTTGGTACGTTCCCCGCCTTAAGTACGCACTTATCCAGAAAGACAAAACAATCATAAATCTTTTACATATTTTATATAAATTTTTATATATTTATATCAAATTTAAATAAACAAATAACCTGAATAATGATTAATAACCTGAATAATAGTGAAAGTCCTGTTATTAAATGTTAATAAACTAAATACTTATGTAGTGGTTGCAGAAAAGTGAAAAGAATAATGATATTTGAGCTGTAATGCTATAAAATAAATAAATCTAGATGACAAAGTTTAAAAAACCCTACAAATACAACATAGTTAAGTCGTAATTTAATTTAAATGTACACACATTGATGTTCAGAAAATGTTTGGTAAACACAATGTAGTTTGGTACTTTGCCTCTAACAAAACAAAATATGGAAAATATGGCTTAATATTCTTTTTTATATCATTGACTGACATTGACTTTCTCTATTAAATGTATGTATTATGTAACTATGTAGAAACGTTTTATAGAAAAAACAAATTATTTTAAAATCTATTAAAAAATTTTGCAGATTAGAATTATGTATTAAATGTTATTTTAATAAAAAGATTTGTTTATTTGGCTTAATTATTTGGTAGCTATATGTAAGAAAAAAAACAAACAACTAAATTTCATATTATACTATGTTGTCAAAAAGTACGCACTACCCGTGCTAAGTAAGCACTTTTTGGTTGGGTTCAATTTGCGTACTTAAGCGGTAGTCTACTATATATATAATAATATTCCAAACCAAGCCGTTTTTACTCCACAGCTAAAACTTGCTAAAGCAAGTTGCAGTACTGTTAGCAACTAAATAAAACTTGTTTATGAAATAGCTTTTATAGTACAAGTTAGGGTTTAATTTTGTGGTAAGGATTTCATTACTGAAGATGTTTTCAAAGTTTGGTGTCAAGTATTAAATACATCTCAAAGAAATATAGTTTAATCTTAGCTTTTAATAAAAAAAAGAATATAATCTAACTAACTCTTCCTACAAAAATATGCTAGGAAGCATGTGATAAAGCTACTAAATTTTCAATTAACTGTGTTAAATTAATCACTTTTAAGGAGGCATTTTTTTTTGTTTACAGGGTTGCCACTTTACCTGGAAACCTTGGAGTTTGAGAATTTAAGCAAAAAAAACTTGAAATTTTAACAATTTTCACATGACCAGTAGTAAAATTTCGATTTGCCTCAAAAACTCTATCATCCAAATAATTTCTTTATTAAAAACTATATTTAAAGTAGCTTTACAGTATATTTTCAATGTTTTTATACTATTTAACACTGTTTTTTAACTTAAACTTAACTTTAAACGAAAAATAGACCCAAAAATGTGTGCTTTTAAAAACCTGGAAGAAATTTGGAAAACTTAGAATTTTTTTTGAAAAAATGAGTGGCAACCCTGTGTTTATCAAGATTCTTATATATCATAACAGGTTAATTAAGTTTAAGTTTTAATCTGTTAGCATCTACATTGAGTAGAATAATAGCGCTTATGTAGTTATTTTGTTTTATTTTATGTAAAGCTATTGCAAGAGTTAAGATAAAAAAAAAGTTTAGTAATTAAACTTAACCCTACTGTAAGTTTCTTTTGCTTTTAACTACTATAAAAAATGTAATATTTTTAATATAAAATAGCAGTATTTTGAATATATTTTTTTACTATTTTTGTTTAGTAGTTTTTGAACATGATTCCCTATAAAAAACTTTCTTTATTGCTTATTTAGTTCTCAGTTATTTTAAATACTTCTTGCTTGAAGTTTTATTAGTGAAATTAAAGTTTTGATAAATTGTAAAATAAAATATTATAATGATTGAACTTTTAATTTCTAATTAAGTTATACTGCTTAAAAAGTCTAAAATTAGCAGTGTAATTTTTTATGTGATACTTAGTCTAGTAGTCTATTAAAAACATAATAACTTAAAATCAATAATGCAATGTTTGTCCTTATAAATCCAATTAGTTAAAGTTTAAAATCGAAAAGTAAACTTCAACTCGAATACTTGATAAAACTGATAAAATAAACTTGTCTATACCTGAACGCTTATTTTTATATGTTATTGTTGTTCAATTTTTGTTGTGGGTTATGAAGTTATTCAATCTAACCTGTTTTTAAAAGTAAAAATTAAATTTAAGTTGTACAATGGTACAACAAGAAGTTTCACTAGAATTAAATTTAAATCAATTCTTAATTTAATTAAAAAGTGTAAAATTCCACACTTAGAATAGTTTTTAATTTTATTTTTTTAATAAACTATACACATAACATTGTCTTTTACTAGTTTTAAATATAAGTTTAAAAGATTAGTTAGTCATTATCATAAGTAGCTAATTGCTATGTTTTGGGGTTCAAGTTTTTATGTATATTTTTGAAGTTTTTAATATTTGTATAGTAATCCTAATAATCAAGGATCTGATTTTAATAATAAAAAATCATTCAGTATTTCAACTCAGTACTCAATAACAATTGTCTTATAATATTCGTGATTAGTTAATTAAAAAAATAAACTTGAAAGGTCAATTCTTATTCTTTAATTTAAAAATAAAGTTTTTATACTTTGTTTTTGGTTTTTATTCAGAATTTAAAAAAAGTTGGACATTATGGCTTTTTTACCAGATTTTTGTTTATGTTTCTAAAACAGTTTCAATTTTCGAACATGAAGTTTTAAAATGACCTTTAAGACAAGTTTGTTTCATATTCTGTTTGTACTTCAAAGAAAAAAAAGTTTAACTAAAATATTTTTCTATAACTCCTAGTATTTAAGTTGAAGCTAATTATATTTCATATATTGTTGATTACAAGTAGTTTTTTATCCATTTTTAAGAATTTTTTATTTGATTATGTATCTATTATTTAAGTTTTATTACTTACCAAAACAAAGTTTTAATTTTCTATTTTTAAAAGTCTGCTTATAGTGAGAAAATTTAACAATTTAAAAAAATTACTATTTTAAAATGTTTATATGTACTATTGTTTTCAAGTCCTTTTTGAAAGTAAATTATATAAAAGTTTTGCCTTAATTTTTTTAAACTTAGAAGCTAAATAGACCATTTAAAAAGATTCTAATAAAGAATTAGTGTGAAAAAATATATAACACTTGATCTTAGTTTTACTTCTAGTCCATAAATAAGTTTTGCACCAAAATAAGTAAATATACTGATATTAATTAAAAAAAGCTAAATATAATGTAATTTTAAAGTTATAAGTTGAACTGTTTTATGTATGATTTCTAAACTAGCTGTTTTTTTTTTCAGAAATACAAATAACTCAATATGATTATCTTATAAGTAAAATATTCACATTAAAGGCATGCACAAGTTTCAAAATGGTATCAACCTTGTCTGCAAATAGTCCCTACTTAAATTGACTCCTCAAAACAACATTGCACAAATAAGGTAAGTTTAAACTATTTTATTTTACTACTTTAAAACAGTCTTTTTATGTGTATGCTTAATGGCTCAAAAGTTGTAATAACAATGAGATTTAAAAGCTTTCCTTATTTTCAACACTGTAACCAATTCAATATAAGCTATTAACAGTGTTGCCACTCTTTGAGTCAAAAAATCTTTCCTGAGTGACCAGAATCTCCCCTGAGTAATCTTAAACATCCCTGAGCTTCACTGAGTTTTTTTCCAAATCCTTAAAATTTTTTTTGCTTCTGACGCAAATTACTAATACCACATGCACATCTTTCTTCTTTAATAATAAAAGGAAGGTTGTACGTGTATGCTTCTGCATTAGATGCTTACTAAACTTATGAAAAAACTGTTTAAAAAAATTCAATTTTAAAAGGTTAAATCAATTGAGATTAAAAAACAAATTTGTGCACAATTTTGTGTAAAGTTGTTAGATAACTTTATACATAATAGAAAATAGTTTAATTTTTTGACATTTTAATTGAAAAACTTTGATTATTCTATAATAAGAACTTCTACATGAAGTACTCACTTAAATGCATGTATAATAACTTCAATGTATGTCTTTCCTAGCAACTGTTCTGGATGCAGTAAACAAAATTTAAAAGCTTAACACTACTGTAAAAAACCTGCAAAAAAAGTTTATCCTTAGCAGCTCTCCCCTTTTCTATTAATTTTTCACTGCTTCGAAATCAGATTGATTGTTGGTATCTGCAGTATATTTGTCATAGTCTTCATTCAAACACTTGATTTACTTTGTTAGTTTACTTTTTTGTTCTCCTAACTTGCTAAAAGTATTACCTTTATTTGGAACATCTTTAAAAAAGCGCTGTTGCTCAAGATATGCCAAATACTGGGCCCTAGAAGATTTTACAAATTTTAACAAGGCAGAAGTCAGTTCTACTGTGCCTGTTTTTAGACAATTTGCATATAGATGATTTTTGATCATTCTTTAGGACCGTATTGTCATCTCTCTCATACTAATTCCTTATTTAAACTGAAGCCCCGTTCAACTTTTGCCTGCCCATTGTGAAGCACATGAGTTTCCCTGAGTGTGTGACAACCCTGTATTAAAGCAAGTAAAGTTTAATTTTTAAAACTTTATTTCAGTTTTTTATTTACATATTATAATTTTTAAACATCTAAATCAAATGTTGCCCACACCCTTTATATTACTCGTTTTGAGCTGTAACTGGTAGAGACTATTAGATAATATTAATAAAAAAAAGAGTGTTCACAGTTTTTTATTTTAAAGGTTTTACTGTGTACAGCTTTAGAGAATCGCTGTTCAAATATAAAAGTTATGAATTTGACTGTTATAAATTTTTTTTAGTTTTCGTAAATTTTTTATATGCTTTAAGTATAAATATTTTACTTGTAAGATATCGTTAGTTATTTTTATCATGTTAACAAACTATTTTATACTGTAAAACTCTTTATTTATACAAATTTTAAAACTTAATGTATGTGCTTGTTACATTTTTAAATTTATTGATTTGTTCTATTTCAAACTTAATTAAAACTTTTTTTTAAATATTTTACCAGTTTTAAATATACTAAATGAAACTTCTTAAACAATTTATTCTTACTATTACAGTCAAAAAACTTGTAATAAAATTATGAATAAAAAAAGTTCTTTATTACTTAAGTTAAAACATTATTTTAAAATTAAACGAATAAGCGAGTGTAATACCTAAGCTTTGCCTTTTTACATTATGATGCCACTCGAATTTTATTTTTTATGTTTGTTTATTGCTGCTTGAAAAATAAATTAAAATAAAACTTCTAAAAACATTTTCGTATATGAAACTCGTAAATGATTCGTAGCTATCAATCTGCTGGTCTTGAAAAGGACCATCGTTTTTATATTAACCATTCGATAAATATTTACATTTTGAAGAAAGATATTAGTGTGTTTATGCCAGGAAACTGTGTAGTTCTAAGTTAAGTCGTCTTGTAATTATCAAATAAAAATTAAGTGTGTACAATAAGTACATACAATTAAGTTGATAAGTTCTCACTTATCAACATAAACTGTTTCAATTCACTTAAGTGGCAAGTCTTTCATTGCCAATAGTTTATACATAACATCTATATATGGGCTGCCCGTACCAGCTTGTACTCAACGTTCACTAATTTTCTTATTAGTATAATTAAGCGACTCAAGTTAAATTTAATTAATTTTGCTTATTGTGATGTCATCAATCGTAATGTATTTGTACACGTCAAATTTGTATTTAAATTTTAAATTTTCCTGTTTATATGTTAGCACTACAGCAAAACTAAAATTGAATTAAAAGAAACAACACTAAAAATAAAAAGACAACTAATTGATAATTAAAAAAAGTTTTATTTTACATAAGTAGTATATATTAAGTAAATAAAACAATTCGTTTTTATTTTTTGTCCTGGTAGCTACGGTCCAGTTTTTCTGCATCTGACCTCAATATCTGAAATAGAAAAATATTAAATTTAAGTTGTAGAATAAAAACAATCTAAACTTTGAAAAAGTTAATAGGCTAAATAAGGTAATAAACGCCAACTGGTTTTTTTACGTTGTTGTGATGATTTTGTTGAATACATCTTAGTTAGTCACAAATAAAGAATTTTTGTTGTGTAACACATTTACAGCATCAATATAAAAATGTTAACCACTGGTAGGTAAATGTAAAACAATAAGCTATTACTTATAACCATAAGCTATATACTTTAATGTAATTTTTTTAAATTTGCAACATAACAAAAATACTCACTTTTGCAGCTTGCGGTCTAGACGAGTTACCGAACATGCACGCGAACAAGAACACGAGAACGCCTTTGCCTGCCGTTTCCAGCAGGTTGTTGTTATACTGAAAAATAACGACAACCCACATTACGGTCAGGCAAAGATGGAGGAACGTCGACATTATATACATAGTTGGTAAGTTTTAGACTCTGTTGAATGAAAGCTTTTAATTATTTTTATAACATAAAAATAGTGCATGATAAAGTATTTATAGTTTTATTTTAGTATAAATGATTAAACCAATGTTGTCTGGTTTTAATTTTTTTCAAACGTTTTAGTATATAATGTTATCTTAACTTTTCTTATGTTCTTTTAAGTTATTGTGGCTCAGTTAATTAAGTATTTCTTCACATATAATTTGAGTATTAAAGTTTGTTACTTAATTCAAAATGTTGAAATAAATTGTCTGTAAATTATTTTTAATTCAAATTTGTTTAGTTTTAGTTTATCATAGAATTTAAAAGAAAAAGTTTATATCAGTGTTAATTTTTCAGAACTTTTGATAAACTTATTGGAATTGTACATATGTTTATTAAAAAAAATTGTACAAACTACAGTAACAAAGAAAAAGTAAATTTAAACGTTTATAACTCTTACAGCTTAAACCTATTTTATTTTTGACTTTGTAACAAAAACTGTGATTTATGGCAGTTGTACGGATTGAAAATTTTTTTTACAAACGCAAAATAACATCGACCTTTTATTTAAAATTTGTTACTAACTTTCCAGTTTAAAATTATTAAAGCTCTAAACTGTTTTTAAATCTTTGCTTACCTGAACCTTAAAATTCATTGAACATAATATCTAATAATTTTTGAACTATCTTTCAAACGCTTAAAGTGCTTTTCTAAAAGCCTTTTACTTACACTAAATATAACACTTAGTTGTAATACTTTATGTTTTGTATACGTTGACAAGGCTTGTGTAACAAGCAATTAAGTTTTAAGGAAACTAATTAAGTTATTTAATTTATAAAAAAACGCCTAATTATATAATTTTATTGTTGAATAAAGTACTTAATTATGTGAGATGTATGCTTTCTGTGCAGCTCTTAATAAACTAGCTTATCTAAAAACAATTTTTTGCACAAAAGTTATTTAATACATTCCAAAATTCATTTTTTGAAGTATTACTTCATTACTGAACATATTCATTTTCAAGTGACACTTTAAAGTAAATACTTGTATTTATAGAACGTTCACGTTTAAATTGGTAAATAGAAAAACAACTGTAGTGATTAAATAAGTTTTAATGTTTTTAAAATCATCTAATAAGGACATATAAATGTTTTGTATTTTTACACATAATAGTCATTTTGAAACTTATCATGTATTAAAGTTTTAAAATATAACTTTCTTTAGTTAATGAATTTAGCACCACAGAACAAATTTTAAATCTCCGTATGAGTTTCAGTTTTACACTAATCAAATTCTTATGAATAAAGAATTAAAATATATTTGCAAAAAAAATAAATGAGTCGGATATCTTTTCTTAATGAATGTATTAACAAAGTTTTGGAAATAGTATAAAACTTTTTTGGTTTTACTATTACAAATATACACTTTTTTTGTCCACTTTCGGTGAAATAAGAGTAAAAAGCATGTTTACGATTATAAAATCAAAATGTCTTACTTTTCTCTTTGAAACTTTAAAAAATAATTAATGATCAAAAAATATATGTTCCGTTTTAATTATATACAATAATGTAATTAATTTTTCTATTTGTACATAAACTAATGAATTTAAAACTCTAAATCGTACCCTGGGAATCGTTTTCAAGGTAAACAACTAAATTCATTAAACTAAAATTTGTTAACGATTTTATTATGATATTTCTAAAAAAACAAATGTTTTAATTTTTAAACACAACGTTTATCAAAATCAAATAAGAAAACATTTAATAATGACCAATTTAGCTTTATTATTGTTAATTCTACATTTTATGCGTAAGTAAACTTGAGTTAAATAAATTTCCTTGTAAAGCTTAACAGTTTGTAAACTAGTTTTAAAATTTTGTGTTACCAGTGTACAAAAAAAACGTATTTTCTGTTAAAATATTATTTGTTGTAGAACATTTTTAATACAAAAATCGTTAAAAAACGACGGAATTTCTCAGCAGTAAAGTCAATCCTGTTTTGCACTATTGCCGGATTTTCCAGCGTCATTCTCGTATTTGCTGTTGAAAAAATAAATTAAAAATTTGTAATAAGACTAATGTTTAAGTTATTTGTACTTGATGTATAAATACACATATCTATTTGAATTTGTTACATTAACTAATATACATTAGTTATCTACTTCATATAATATTGCCATAACTAGTTACTGGCTTTTTACCTTATAAAGCATTTATAATTATGTATTATTAATTTTATTTATTGTAAACAATCAAAAACTCGCAGTTTTACCTTCCGTTTTAAATTTGACAATTGAAATCTAAATAAGCATGTGTTATAACGTTTAGAATGAAAGTTTATCATAAACTTGTTGTAATTTTAACTATCTAACCTTAAACTAAAGTGCTTATACACAGTAGATACACAAGTAAATAATTAAAATTGTAAGTATAAATGTTAAAGTAATCATTTGATAAAACAAATTATTCTTTTAGCGTAGTTCGAAAAGCAGAATGCATTGAATGTCTCATGTAACTGTCATCGCATTGAGAAGGTAGGACTCGAGTTGTTAGGGGTGTTGAATGCTTGCTTTTGTGGAAAAGTAGGATGGGGCTGCGAACTTGAAGAGTGTTAATGGTTCTGGTAAGTCGTATGCAAGTTTATTAACTCTTTAAAGTGTTAAGTTTTAAAGCATTTTAAGTGAAATAATACGAAACTTGTCGTTTAAACGAGTGAATTGGTTTTGAATTTGAGTTTGTGTTAAAAGTATGTGTATCTGGTTGAATTTAAAACTTGTTGGAACTAAACTTAGTAACAAAAATAAATTTAATTTAGTTAAAATTCTAATGATTTTATAAAGGCTTGTAAAAATCAGATGTTTTATTATTTATAGATAATATATATAAATATTGATTTTTAACTTTTTTAAAGCTTCGTTTGTTACCTCATTAAGAATTTTATTAACTGCTTATTCTAACATTTAATTTAGCATCTTACTTACTGTTTCATTTAATTTTTACTTAATACTTGTTTTAAAAATGTTTTTAATAATTTACCTAATATCCTATTTAATATTTTTTTAAACTTTGTTTTGGTAAACTATTTACTTATAATGGTATTTTGCCTCAGTTTTCGATGTGGTTAATGGTTCATTAAAACAACAAAAAGGGTTTTGACTAATGTTTATTCAAATTTTAAGTTTTTACTGATTTTAACTATTAGTTAGGCTCTTTTTGTGTTAGCAAAATTAAAATGTTTGTTTGCTATCAAACAACATTGAAACTTTATATTATTTCAATCGTTCTAACTTTAAAGTTATATCTAACTTGTATCGCATATTTGAATTTAATTTCAGAACAGTTTAAAAAATTATATAAATGTTTATAAATGGCATAAAAAACTGTAGAAATTTTTAATAAGTATACAGCATCATCAAAGCAAATAAATGCAAGGGTTTGCGTACTTAGGCTTAAATTTCTATCCAAACAACTTTATTTTAATTGAAACTTCTAATAAATCAGCCAAGTAATTCGTTTAAAGTTTGAATATCGAACTTTTGCTTTTGAATGGTACATTACAATTAATATAATACTTGAGCACTTTCACCGAGATAATTTGTTTTAATTAGTCGTAAAGTTTAACTAAACTGTCTGGAGTAATTTTTTTTTTCGGCTTATTAAATGTTTGTCCAAAGTGTTTTATAAACCATTTAACCTGTTTACTCAAGACCAATTTCTAGTATCACATTTAAACAAGATAAACCAAATCCAATACGAAAATTAAGTCTCAATTTATAAGCATTAAGCGCTGATTAAATTTTATAAGCATTTTTTAAGTCGAAACAAACTTGATTAATTGACCTTATAATAAACTATCAGTTTATTTATACAAAAAACAACGTCAAATTTCTTTATCAACGGTCAAAGTTTATTTTACAGTAATTAAAAACTCATGCAAGCAAATAAACGTCAACACTGAAAATAAATTCAAATAAATTCAAATAAATCCTCACAACTTGGTCATGTCCACGCCGTTCCGGTTGAATAAGCAGTAGAGTTCGTCGGCGAGAATGCGAATTCTGTGCTGCAATCTGTAATAATAAAAAAATATATTATTAGTTGCTTTGCAATCTGAGTTGAAAAGAAAAACATAAGTTGCACACAACAATCTTAATAAAAAATCTATCAAAAAGGCTGCTTCACTATCTAAATTTATGAAAGTTGCTTTGCAATCTGAATTAATAAAAAAATAATATCAAAAATTTACTTTTACTACAAATTTTAGTTGTTTGCTATTAGTTTTAATTAGTCACGTTGATAAGCTCCTATTTCGCTGTTACTTTTACACTGTGCGTTGTTGTACTTTATGAGAAATCAAACGCAGTTGCGAAAGCAAATTACTTTTAAATTGTGGTTGTAACCAAAAGTTTAAAGCTCTTTTTGTCAAATTCCCATCAGTTTTGTTGTTGAAAAACGAGTATTAAATAGTATTGAAATAGAAAGAGTATTGAAATACAAAAATTAATTAATTTAAACTCACGGTTGCAGGTTGCGGTAGGAAATGAACATGGCGATCGCCCACTCAACCAACCAGAGCAAGTCGATGCACTTTAAGAAGCTGCCTACCAGGCTCCCCGGCATCCACCCGTTCAGCCTGCAGCTGAAGTACACGAAGCAGAGGCAGCTGTTCAAGCCGAAGAACAGGGTGTCACGCAGAATGCGACGGAAGCGGTTGAGGCGACGGGGTTTCACGAGCGCGCTGACGACCAGCCTCTCCACGAGTATGAGCACCATGTTTGCAATTTGTAAAATGTTTATAAAAGTTAAAGTATCACGGTAGTGGATCTGTTTGAAAAAATGTGCTATCAGCTTTGTATTTTTTCTTGAAAAAAAAAAAAAAATTGTTTATAAGTTTATTGCACTTAGTTGTTGTAGGAATATATACGTAAGATGTTTCATTGAGCTTTTAATGCTTTTATTTTGAAAAATAGTTATGTTTTTTTTCAGTTTAGTGTTTTTACACGTTTCTTTTTATGCTTTGTATGATTTAAAACACTTGTTTTTGTATGCTCTGATTAGCAATAAAAGAAATACTTTTTTTATGAATAAAATTACATTTCATTAAAAATTTTTAAAAATAGTTTTTGAAAAAATATTTTCTAAATGAAGGTACTTTTTTATACTTTGAGGATTTTAACAATAATCAATTACCAAAGTATTTTGTACATCATTTTTTTGTTAATAGAACAAGATATACCAGTTAAGTTTTCTAAAACACTTTAAAACTTTGTTATAAAAATGTTGTTATATGTTTATGAACTATAAATATATGCTTTGTAAATACTAAAAACTTGTGCTGTTATACTATGCGAATTAATTTGTTCATTTCAACAAATTTTCTCAACATTAACATGTATTATCTGGATATAATTCGAGTGTTTATGAAAATTTACAACTAACCTAATAAAAATTAAGATTTTCTTATGACACTAATTTTAAAGGATAAAAAATATTGAAAATAAACATTTAAATCAAGTAATTCAAGTCAGTTATAAGTAGCCTTGATAATTTTCTAAATTATATCTAACATTAACTAGTTGTTTTATTTTTACAAATTGTATATTTTTCGGTAAGGTTGAAACACAACTTGTTTTCAACAGCGTTTAGCAAAAAATAATAAAGTTATATGATTAATTAAACATTTTATAATATAAAACTTCTGAACTATTTAATTAATTTTTTTAACATTACTGACATAGTCCATGTTTTTGATTAAAGTGATATAATAATTATAACTATAACTATATATGTTTATAATTATAACCGATTCAAAAAGTTATAAATTTCTACTGAAAATAGTCTATTTTAAGCTATTAAATAAGTACAAAACTAGCTAACAAAAAAAAAAAAGAAAAGCTAAATATAAACTAGTTTAGTTCAAACTTTATACTTTAAAGCAAGAGACCAAATAATAATATTTTACATAACAAAGGTTTTGTTTTTATTCTTTTTTTTTTATCTTCACTGTAATAGTACATTTTAAAGGTTTTATGTGTAGCTTACTTATTTGATAACAGTGAACAATGAAAATGTTCAAACAAAAGGCTTTGAATTATCAGTTTCAAACAGATTAAAAGTATAATGAACTTTTTTACGAAAGACTTTCTTGTTTGTAATGACAAAAATTTGCGACTTATAAATGCTCAGAAATGGTGATTTTTTTCATGTTTCTAAACGGAAAGTTTTACGAACGAAAATTTCATGTGAAACAAAGACGTAAAATTTTTGTTGTAATTTTATTGTTCAATTATTTGGTGAAGTTAATGTATAAGTTTATTGTGCTTGTAAAAAAACAAATATACACTAGAAAGGAAAAAATACTTAAAGACAAAGATTTTAGTTTTACTTGTTCTAATTTTAGCAGGCAATATATGTCAAACTTTAACTGTCTGTATTTTATATTAGTACTTTAAAACGCTGGCCGTTTTTTTATACTATTACTAATTGAAATTAACAACTAAAAAACTTTATTATTTTAAATTAATACTTAAAAAAACTTAAGAAATTGTTTAACTTAAAGATTTAAAAAAAAAAAAATTGTATAAAGTTTTCGAGTTTTAATAAGTATTTTTAAAAGCTCAAATGTCTTAAATAAATTAGGTAGTACACATAGTAGAATTATTTTATTTAGAAGTTAGATGCAAATAAGAAGCTCTGTTTTTGCTTCTAAATAAAATAATACTTTCAAATTGAACAAGTTTTATCAATACATAACAGTATAATACTATTCAGCCAATGTTTAATACGTATTACGATTGTTCCACTGTTAATACACTTCATCAAAATATGTTAATATGTTTCATATTTTATATAGTATATCACCTCAAGCGCAAGTTAATAACATATTTTCGTTTATAGAACATCTATTAGTGAAAGTGAAAAAATAAAAATAAAGCTATAAAAGCAATCAAAAACCTTTATAAGTCAAGAAGTTTGGAAGTTTTGTTTTGAATGAACTGAAACGAGACAAAACCATTTAAGTTTTTAATTAAGTTTAAATAAAAAAAAACTTTTAACTTAACTATAAACATTTTTTCATCTTTCTTAAAACATACTATAAGTATGCTAACGGTATAAAAGTATGTAACTGTATTTCCAGTAAAAATATCTAATTTAACAAAGTAAAAATTATTTACGTTAGGTTTTTACTTGCTATATGTTTTGCTGACAAAGTAAGGTATAAAAACGTTTACATAACAAAAACGTTTGCGATAAATACCTGAACAATATTTCCTTGTGAACTTAATATAACTTGTAGGTTTCGAAAGGTTTATCATTTCTTATAAATTTATACATTGTGTTAGTTAACCTGTCTAATAGTTTTACTAGTTTTTCACCAAATTTTAGTTACTTTGCACAGTTTTGTTTTTATTTAATGACTAAGTTCAAAATGCCGTCACATTTGAATAAACTGTGAAATTGTTATTTGTATCACTTTAAAATGACTTTTTTAAGTTAATTCGCTTAATTTTGAATACATTTGTTCAACCTAGTGTGGAAATGAATAAACCTGTAAAGTTATCTTTTCAAACTTCAAGAGACAATTTATATTTTAACTTTTATATATGTACCAACTATATGACCTACTACTTGGCTAGTATTTGGCTTTATATACTGTTTTATATTATTAGAGTGCATTTATAAATGTATAAATGATATCAATGTTCTCATAAATAGAGAACTTAGATCCATACATTATAAGAAATATGATGATAGTGTAAGAGAATTAAAAACTCAGAAAAAATCTTAAATGTCGAAAGTCTATATCTATACGAAATAGGTCTGTTTTTGTTTAAGTTTAACAATAACTTGTTACCAGATAACCTTAAAAAATACTATAAAAGTATAAAAAATGTCCATAATTATCATAAGAGGTCTTCAGAAACAAATATTTTCCTACCTAGATTCAACAGCAAAGTAGGTCATAAATCGTTATCCTACCAAGGAAGTAAGTTATGGATTAAGCTACCATTAAGTTTAAAAAATATACATATTTCTAAAAGTTCCAGGATGAACTTAAAAGTAATCTTTTAAATAGTGATTCTCAAGGTCATTAGTGATCATTTCTACTCGTCTACTTACTTTTGTTTAAAGAGTTAATAGTATTTTTAATTTAATTTCTAATTTTTTATTTATTTTTATAGATATATATTTTTTTAGTTCGAAAGTTTGTTTGTTTGGTTATAGTAACATTGGTTCAACTAATATTTTTCTTGTTTATTCTATATAAAACAACTAAGTTTCGTAAAAAACTAACAATATTTTAGAATTAGAAATAATTTTTATATTTAATCAAACCAAAAATGTAATAACTACAAAGCAAGACGAATCGTTTAAGATATTTTTTGTCTAAATTGAAAAAGAACTGTAAGCTCCATTATTTTTTTACGAAACTTAGTTGTTTTATATAGAATAAACAAGTAAAAAATAGTTGAACTTTGAGGTCCAAAAAATATTTTTTTTATGATTTTATTCAATCTAAAACAAAAATGCAATATCTAAAAAGCAAGACGAATCGTTTAAGATGTTTTTTGTCTAAATTTGATAAGAACTGTAAGCTTTATTATTTTTTTACGAAAACTTGTTTATAGCGAATATCTGTTCAAAAATGCGAATATCTGATTTTGAATATCTGCGAAACTTCAGCCTCCCCTGTTTTAGACTTGGAAAAGTATTCAAAAAAAAGTATATTTTAAAATAGAAAGAAATTTGTTGATGTTAATACCATTATTGTTAAATTTAGTATTGTTTTTTTTTCTTATAAAAAGCATAAACTTTACAGTATTTGTCTTCATATTTTAATTTATTAAAGTTAACTTTAGTTATTGTAAAAATCACTTCTATAAAATTCTTAAAAAAATCTACAATAGTTAATTCAACTATTTAATTGTATAACTATATTTACTGTTCAAATTAAATTACTTATAAAAATAAAAATTACCCTTTTAGTACAAAATACTTATATATTAATTTTCGTAAAAATACTTCAGCGTGTTACATTTTACTTTCTTTAAAGAGGTTGTAAACTATAATTCAATTATTCACATGTTTGTTATTAGTGTTGTTTATGTATTTAAAAAAGTTGATTTAAAGTTATACATATTTTTTTAGTTCTTATGTTACCAAACAAGATTCATAGTACATTATTAAACACAAAATTCAGTAAACTTTTGTTTAGTTTTGTTTTCTTTTATTTTTCTTTTCGTTTAATTAATTGTTCATTACTAAAGATCTAAATATATAAACGATAAAAAAAACTATGTGTAAAAGCTCGTAAGAAACTTTATAAGCATGTGGTGTACGAATCGATAACTGAAAGGTTCCTTTGTACACCTGTTCCTTAGACCAAACTTTTTGAGCGCTTTTTTTATCGTTCAATAAACAATAATAAAGCAGTACCTATTTTTCTATCCAAAAATATTTAAATTTAAAACACAAATTTTAATATCAAACAACAGTATGTAAAAAAATGAAATTAAATTACTATAATCAGAAAAAGACTTGAAAAATTGTGTTAACCTAAATGTTTTTTAAATTAAGCAAAGTTATAAACAATGCTCTGCAGTAACTAAATAACAACTGCTTCTCGTACTTTCACTGCTTATAACGACTTATTGAATAAAAGTGAGACTAAAACGTTTTACAAAGTAAAAAATCAATTCCTTGCTTCGATCACTAAACAGCAGTTTTTGAAAGAAAATCTTTATCACAGTTGTACACGGAGTCTACAACTATCACATCAAAGTTGTCTAACAATAATACGGAATGTACAACTATCACATCACAGTTGTCTGCAACATTACGGAATGTACAACTACCACATCACAGTTGTCTAGAATAATACAAAATGTACAACTATCACATCACAGTTGTCTACAACATTACGGAATGTACAACTATCACATCACAGTTGTCTACAATATTACGGAATGTACAACTATCACATCACAGTTGTCTACAATATTACAAAATGTACAACTATCACATCACAGTTGTCTACAATATTACGAAATCTAAAACTATCACATAAGAACTACCAATTTAATAGTAAAATATATTGATGAACTGCACAACCTAACTAGTACACATGTTTTCTTACAAGTGGAGTTTTGTCTATATTATAAAAATATGTGATTCTTTAACAGTATTGTATTGACCGTGTCTAAACAACACTTCTCGGAGAATCCGAAGCTCAACTATCAAGGTTATGTCCACTATTTTCTGCTCAGTAGGCAGATGAATAAGTTTGAATATATTTTATCTGCTACTGGGACATGCAATTGATAAGACTAAAAAAAATTTATATATGTCCGAGTTTTCCGGTCGTACATAAAACTTAATCATTTCAAATATCAAGTTTTCTAACATCTAAAATTTGTGAAATTTCTAAACATTAATCTTAGATACTTTTTTGTGAACTTTAATTTTAACTCTGACGTGATAGTTGTAGACTACGTAATGTTGTTGATAATTGTGATATGATAGTTGCACACTCCGTAATTTTGTGTACAACTGTGATGTGATAGTTGTACATTTCGTAATGTTGTAGACAACTGTGATGTGATAGTTGTACATTCCGTAATGTCGCAGACAACTGTGATGTGATAGTTGTACATTCCGTAATGTTGTAGACAACTGTGATGTGATAGTTGTACATTCCGTAATGTTGTAGACAACTGTGATGTGATAGTTGTACATTCCGTAATGTTGTAGACAACTGTGATGTGATAGTTGTACATTCCGTAATGTTGTAGACCACTGTGATGTGATAGTTGTACATTCTGTAATGTTGTAGACAACTGTGATGTGATAGTTGTACATTTCGTAATGTTGTAGACAACTGTGATGTGATAGTTGTACATTTTGTAACATTGTAGACAACTGTGATGTGATAGTTGTACATTCCGTAATATTGCAGACAACTGTGATGTGATAGTTGTACATTCCGTAATGTTGTAGACAACTGTGATGTGATAGTTGTAGATTCCGTGTACAACTGTGGTAAAGATTCACTTTCAAAAAGTGCTGTTTAGTGACCGGAACAAGGATTTGATCTTTTATTTTGTCAAACGTTTTAGTCTCACTGTCTGTCAATAAGTCCTTATAAACAGTGAAAGTACAAGAAGCAGTTGTTATTTAGTTACTGCAAGATATTGTTTATAAAATTTTTGTAATTTAAAATACATTCAGTTTTAACACAATTTTTTAAGTCTTTAATCTTACTTCACCTAATTTTATTTATTTTAACATTTTTACGATATCTTTATTTGTATTCAAGTTTAGTAATTTATGTAGAAAAATAAAAACAGTTAGAAATACAATATAGTAATAGAAAACATTATACAATAGCCAAGTAGTTGGCCATATTTACAACTTAAAAGAAAAAACCTATAGTCTCTCAAAGTTTCCAAAGAAAACTTGACAGGTTTAGTTATTTCTACACTAAGGTTGAAAAAAGTTATTTTTAGCTAATTTGTTTACCTATGGAGCGAAATTGGTGGACATTAGGTTGGTGTTCGAGCTTTGGATTCTTTGAGATGTGTCGTTCAGACACGGTCAATGCTTTAATGTTAAACAACCGTGGTTCGAGCTGTATATAGGAAAACCTATACATAGCAGCACCACCTCAATGCAAATTAATAACATCGTTTTGTTTATAGAACACCTATTAGTGAAAACATAAAAACAAAGCTTTAAAATACAAGTAGTGCAGTATTTTAACATATAGAACATTGTAAAACCTGTCAAGATCGCAATAATATTTTCAACTGTTTGAGGTAATTAAATTTTGTAAAAACTGAAATATTTTACCAGCATTAGAGGTAATTATGATTGAGAAATTAAGCCTTAACTTAATCATAAACTAGGTCCTGATAAAGGATCTAGAATTAGACTTAACATTTTTAAATAGTCCATTTTTGTTCTATCTATCTTTTTTAGTTTCTTTGATTATTTTGATTAGTTTTATATTGATTGTTTCTTTAGTTTACTCGTATTTTGTTTGATTCATTAATTCTGTGACTATTTATTTTGTCTTGAAAAGTTAAAAAAAAATTAAAAGCCCTGCAAAGTCGAGAATTTTGAAAATTTTGTTTCTTAAGAACTGAGATGATAAAAAAGCATTTAAGTCTTTGAATAAGTTTAGTAGAAACATTTAATATTAACATTAACTTTTTTTGTCTTCTCAAAACAGGCTGCTACAAAGTATGCTAACGGTATAAAAGTATGTGACTATTCCACTAAAAATATTTAATTTAACAAACCAAAACTTATCTACGTTAGGTTTCTAATTGCTATATGTTTTGTTGACGAAGCAAAATGAAATAATTTTACAAAACAAAAAAGTTTGTGATTAAAAATCTAGGCACTATGTCTTTAGTCAAAAAATTTTCAGACTTTAACAAACCTAAAGACTTGAAAAGTTTAATATTTAGGTCTAATATTTATTTAGTTTTTATTGAATTATAACAAAAAAAAACTATACAAACTGTCATATTTGGTAAAGACTTGCGATGATAGCTAAATATCAGGTAATTAAGTATACACTTTTTTCTACCTTAAGCATAGAACAGATGCAAATATACTGAGGTGAATTATTTGCGCGCAGAAAATCTTTACAATATGCGTTAATAAAAATAATAAAATTTTACATAGAAAACTGTTTGAAAAATGTTCTTCTTAAAACTTTGTTTTTAACAACAGTTACTGCTTTGAGTACAGCAAGTCGTAAATATATACTAAAAATTCAGTAAAGTCAAAGAAATGCTAATTTGTGGTATTAAGATGTGCTACTTTGTAATCAATGGACAACTATCTAATTCTTCACACTCCAAAAATGACATTGCTTTTTCTTAAAAAGTATAACTTACAGAAAGTTGAAAAAATCCACAACAGTCTATGAAAAATATTTTTTTAAGATTTGAAAGTATTTTTGGTGACTAACTATGTAAAGACATAAGTTAGACAGTTTAGCTTATATGAAATTTTACTGGTTTATGTTATAGCATTAGTGTAAATTTTATTTTAAATTAACCCTAAAAAATACAATACTTTGAATCAAGGCTGGGATCAGCAAACTGCTGCCCGCTGGTCTAGTCCACAAATAGTAGAAAAGCGTCCAGGTTTTTGATGTTAATGGGATGCGGCCAACGTAGTGTAAAACTAACACTAGGTATTTTGGGATCTCAAGTGAAAAGTAAATAATGAAGAGGTCTCAGCTACAATTGGTGGAGGTTTGAAACTTGCACGAGTTAGGGTATGAAATTTCGAAAATTACACTGAATATTCTGGGGTTTGAAACGAAAAGTAAAATAGTAAGTTCGTTGGTGTAATTTACGAGAGGTTCGATAAAAAGTTGACGATGTACTAATACTTCATTGTTCGAATGTTTAAAAAAACGTTAAACATAAAATAAAGATTTTCAACAGTCTTTTAAAAATTTGTTACCTAACTTACTTTTTTGGATTACGAAAAACCATTCATTAAAGATTTAGTATTAATTATAAAGGTTCTAACGCTAATAAAACGGAAGTCTGTAATTTTATCATAAGTTAAATAGTGGTTTTATTGATTTTGCTTTAATGAATACATGAAAGCTTATAATCAACAAAAGAATTACTGACAATAATAAAGTATAAATACTCTATTATGTTTTGTATAAATCTAGTTGGTCTAGCTAATTTATTTATTATTTTCTATTTCATTATAGTTAAATATTTACATTTTAAGACTACAATAAAGGTAGAATATGTTTGTTCTTAGCTTAATAGCGTGGATATGAGTAAATGCTATCTACTTTATAACTTACTTTTACATATCTAAAAGTTGCGAAAAAATAATGTTCATCTTGTAATTTAACTTAAGCTTTTGTAGATTAAAGTTATACCTTTAGCCTACCGTAATCAGAAAAAAATGTTTGTTAGTTTTTAAGCATCTTGACATTTAAGTACTTTTTATTTTACGTCATACAAGGTACAAAAATCAAGTTCAATCGTATAAGTAGCTTAAAACCAAACCTTAAAATTTAAACGGATATTTCGTGTAGAAAGATATTTTTTGTAATTTTTGTACGACGTTTAGTTTTTTTCTTACTGTTCAAAATAAATTAAATTTAACAAAAAAATTGTGTATCTTATTTCACAAAGTATATGTATTAAACATTATTACTAAACTAGTGGTATAATAGTAAATATTTTTCACAATTTTATTCTATATTGACTGTACATAAAGCTTAAAATGTTTAGGATCCTAAGTTGAAAACAAGATCCAGATCTGAATCTGGCCGAATCATAATTTAGTAAAAATATAACCAGGATAAATCTATAAATCTAAATAAATCTATACACCAGATAAAAGTATTTACAAAAAACTTAACGATAATAAATGTTGTAATAAAATTTTGTTCATTTAATTATTTTGAAAACAAATGGTACAAAATTGGATAAACATAAAGAACTAAAACTCAATAAAGTTTTGTTTAGAACGTTTGCGATTCTTAAAATAAATGATTTCAAAGCGGCAAAATCTATCTTAAATAACTTATTATTTTGTTAACTTATATAACAATAGTTTTACAATGGTAGATTATAAGTAATTTACCTTAATGCTTGACCTTAAGTTCTGACAATCACAGATAGGCATGTTAAATTGGTAAGTAATTAATTATAGTCAAGTATAATCTGATTTTGTTAAATAATTTTAACGAGTGCAACTAAAATCGTTTTATACTTGTATAAGCATAAAAAATTGATACATGGTTCAGTTTTTTTGTAGCTTACCGTTTGGTATTATCCATTTTAGATTATGATTAGACTTTTTTTGAAGTCAATAATATAGTATTCAGTTTATAGTTACAAGCTTTTTTAAGTATATATATTCATCTAAAACAAGTAAAACGCTGTAGTAAGTTTAAAGAAATTCTGTAGTTATGAAATTTTGTGTAAATATTTGTTACCAATAATAGAATGATTTGTTAAATTATTGAAAAAAATAGTTTTAAAACTAAACCTTTAAATACTAAGCTATTTATTTTAGATTAAAAGCTTAACTCTAATTAGAAACAAATACATAACAACACATCTTTAGTAGATATATACTTTTAGGTTGTTAATTGACCAATAGATTACTTAAAAGTTAGTTTAGCTTATAAAAAAGTTATACGACTTAGACTTCTGCTTATCCAAACCATTTATATAAAAAACTAAAACAAAAAATAAAGTTAATTGTAAAATAGCTGAATATCATAAGTACAGTAACCTCTCGGATCTTTACGCACTCGTGACGTTACGCACTCTCGTTTAGTTACGCATTTCATAATTCTATAAAATTAAAAAAATAAAATTTTTAATTTTTTTATTATTGCACAAATTAGGTTTAATTTATATTTTTTAATTAAAATATGTTTTTGAATGCTAACACACCTCTCTATATCTTTAGACTTTGTAAATTTATGTTCCTTGACTAATTGATAAACATTTAGTTATACCTCAGTATATCAGAAATTTTGTTAACAATAAGAGATTAAATCAGAATTCTGAAATAAATATGACTGTGTTTAATAATGATAGTATAATGAAATAATGAGAGTTTAAAACACAAAGAAATAATACAGCAGTCTTGCCCTATATATTAATAAACACCATTTTATAATTGTAAAGAAATGCTTAATTATAAATTGAATTTGCTAAGTAGAATAGAATATAAATGTCTCATATAAATAAAGATAAAGATAATTTCTACTTATTATTAAAATAGTAAAGTTATTTTTACTCGTATTATTATTTTATAGAAATTCAAATCCTTTTTTTTATTATATGTATAGTTTTATCTGTTGTTTTCACATTTATATATAAAGTAAACAAATAGTTAAAAGTGGGAAAGTGCCCAGTCTGCTTTTAACTAGAAGCAATATTAAAAAAACAGCCATTATAGTGAGTATATTTGGTACCTTTCGTTTCTTTACGATCTCTCATATCTTTACGCACTTTTTCTGTGGACACAATGTGCGTAAATAAGCGAGAGGTTACTGTAGTCAAAGAATTAATGCTGGTTTGGAAGTGTTTTTTAAGACTCAATATTTAAATTTTTATTACATTGAATTATATAAACATTGTTTTTCTAGGTTAAAAAAGACAAAAGTAGTTTTTTATGATTTTAAAATTTAGAAATCTATGAAGAAGTATTGAAATACAAATGTACAAAAATAAAGTTTAAAACTTATTGTTTTTATTTTTTTATATACTCTAAATACATTGGGATAACAACTAGAAGAAACCTAAAAGTTTTAACTATACAAGTTATTAAAAAGATGTGAGGTTGAAGAATGTTTTAAAAGAAATTAGCGATGTTTAAAAACAAAAGATGAAAAAAGTTATTGTTGTTTTAAAAAATTTAATATATTACTATAAAGTATAGCTTTACATTAATGTGTTAACAATTTCAATTTAATTTAGTTTGTCATAAATATTTAATCACTAACAATGTATTTCATATCATTCCCCTTTTGGATTTAACAGGATTTTTCGGCTTGACTTATTCTGAACGTTTCAACATGATCAAAATGTCACTTTTATTTCAGTCTAGCAGAAAGAATACGGTACTAGGTTATCTTATGTTTTTGGCTGAATTAGTTTGGTTCTCAGTTTATATTGCATGTTGGTATAAAGCATCGTTAAAAATTATAACAATTTATTACGCGCTCTGGTCAAATGTTTTAGCGTTTTATTTTTATGCTCTTATCAGCTGGATGATTTATTTCTTGTTTGACACTGAAGAAGAATACATAAACAGATCAAGGACTGCTGAGGTTTTAAACGAAGGAGCAAGTGAAATGATGGAAAATGTTCAAACAAATGATGAAGTTGAAATTTCTCAAGAAATTTCGGTAACTACTGATGACCTTATATAAGAAGATCGTGTTCTACAGTCGACAATGTTTGAATACTGTACTATATTTCTATTGCTTTGTTTCATGGCATGCAGCAATTAAATTATTTAAGCTGATTTTTTTGATTAAAAACTAAATTTTTTTTGAACCTATTATTACATTAAAGCAAACTTAATTTTCAAATATAAATATAGTTCTGTACGATTACGATAGCAAGACGAAATTATTTATTAAATTTATTGAAAAAATACTGTCATTAAATTTATCAATTACCATTCTTTGAAAATTAATGTAAACCTTGTATGGAGTTTACAAAGCAAATGAATTAAAGAATCTAAAACTCTGCATATTTTTTTTTTAAGCAATATTTTCTGATTAAGTTGAACATTTTAAGGCGTGTTGCTTATATAAAAATACATTTAAAATAACTAACAGCATTATACAACTAAAATTTAACTTGTTTTCATATTATATACCTTAAATAAAAAAAATTTACATACAACTTATACACACCTTTTTTAACTTCTTAGTTTTTTATTTTGTGAAAAAAGACCAATAGTTACTAGCATATGTCTAAACTTTAAACTAAAGAGAATTTTTTCTTAGTATTGAGATACTTTTTTTTATCATAAGCTTTATACTTAGAAGACTTTTTCGAAAACTGTAACTTTTAATAAAAACGTATTCAAAACTAAAGTTTTAGTTACAGAAATAAGCTTAAAGTCTAAACTAACACTAAATAATCAACATTGGAATACATTTACGTTTTTTGAGTTTTCTTTACAAAACTTAATGCAATACAACCTCTATGAATAAATTTAGTTGTAAAGTGCTGGATTAAATGTTACTGTTACGAATAAATAAAGTATAAAAAGTTAACTGCAACAGTAATTACTTTTTTTATAAAATTCATTGCTTATTTAGTTTTATATCGCTATAATACAATTTATAAAATAACTATTTGCTTAAGCAGTTTTGTTAAATAGTGCATAAAAAACAATGATTTACTTTGTAAACATTACAATATGCAAAAAAAATTATTTAACGAAAATTAAAAACTGTTTAACGCATATATTCTTCAAAATCTAAATATCTAAAGTGATCCGAACTTTTGTAACAACTTTTGAACAGTTTTCATTAAGTCTCAGTGTATGGTTCTTAAATTGTTTAAGTTAGAAAAATATCTTATATAAAACACAACACACTTGAAAAATTTGTTCAGTTTATTACAGCTCTATGATCTATGAAACATAACTAGATTTAAAAAAATGTGAACACATGCAAAGCAAAAAAAACGTTATATATCAGTAACAAATATTTTTTTTAAAACGGTATAATTTACAGTACTTTAATCATTCAAACTCAAAGTATATTTTAAGTAAAGTTTGTTTAAACTTTCTAATACTTCAACTACTCCAGCTTTCATTTATAACTGTGATTCTGAAGTCTCTTTGGCTAAAAAGAGAATAAATATTGAATAAATTCAATGAAGAGTAAAAGAAAAATAATATAAAACTTTTGTCATCTTTTTTCTCCATTTTTCACTGTTCAACAACTTAAAATTTAACTTCTAATTCTATTCCTGTAGTCGTCTTTGTCAATAAAAGAATAAATACCGAAGCTTACTGAAAAGTAAAAAACAAACAAAACAACGCCCAAACCGTGTATATTTCCGAATGGTATTATGTTTAACGACACACTACTCAAAAGAACTACAAACATTGAAAATGAAACAATGTCTAGCAACAAAAGAGTATAGCTGCATGCAATATTTCTTCTGCAACTTTTGAACAAAAGTGACCTCTTTATCATGTCAAATCTTTCAGCATAGTCAACATCTAATTGGCCAGTCAAGTCCAAAAGCGGTAGCGAAATTAAATACATTTTACACCTTAAACTGTTTGTCTAGTTTATAAGTTAGTAGGTTACAAATACAAGTCTTTAGAATTTTACTACAAAAACTGACTCGTAAAGTATCAGTTTAATAAGTTAATGTAAAGTAATAAAAAAGCATCAATAGAAAATCAAAGATATCTTGGCATTTAAGATAGTACTCCTTATCACCAAAGTTAATTTCGGTTTAAACATATATTTTCTAAATGAACTATTAAATCTACTATTTAACACTTAAACACATAAAGTATAACAAACGCATTAAGCGAAAAACTTTTGATGAAGCTATCAATAGATTTTTATGCATGAAATTTACTGTTGTTTTCTTTAACTTGTATAACTCTCTAGTTTTACATGTATAAAGGTTTTTTTGTTAAAGTTTCTCGATTGAAGTATGTTATACAGTTACTGTATTTGTAAATATTTAGTGTTGAAAAAACCTAACTAATCGTTCTTTGAATTCTGATTGTACAAAAAGTATATTTATCTTTATTGTATATTAGTATTAAAACACATCTATAAACAAATCAAGGAGCAAAACATACAAACTAAAACTAGATTTTGATAAACATTTCATAACTCAACATGACTAGTTTTTAAATAAACTTTTTAAGTTATTTCGTAGGCGGTTGAAATTTAATAAAATATTATATTTCACATGTTCGTGTAAATTATTAAATAATTAAAAAAAAAAACAGTTAGCATAACTTAAAAAAGCATTGAAAACAGATGACTATGATTATTTTTACTTAAGATACTTTACTATTCTTAATGTGTTATGGTAGTTTTTCTTTAAATATTTCTCAATATTAAGAGTCTTAAAATAGTTGTAAATTCTTAATAGAAAAGTTTTAGCTTTTATAGACTAAAATATGTCAGCTTAAATTTGCGTTAATATTTTTCAAACTAACAAAGTTTAAAACCTAAGTAAAGACTTACAATTGTTTTGTTAAACGAAAACAATTATATACTGTAAAGCTATCAAGTAGTAACAAATGTTCTAAAACACATTTCTAAAAATTTTTGTGGATTTATTAAACTACTACAAAAAATCGAATAAAGTTGCTAAGCTTGCAGTCTGGTTAACTAGTTGAAAGTTTTTTTTAATTTTTATTAGCTTTATTTTTAAAGTTTTTCTAAGCAAAAAACATATTAAATTTTATAATTTAAAGCTGTATCTTGTACTGTCAATTTAAGAGTATAACGAAAGTTTTTGAATAAACTTATTTCAATTTGCATTCTTTTTGTCAAGTGTGCACAGTTGTGTGTACTGAAATTATTTGATCAGTAAAATTTTTATTCCGGAAAAATACCTTACTTTGATTTTAATCTCTATTTTTTTTCAATTGTATAACAAATTAAATTTTTAAATAAAAAGTTCAAAAAAAAAAGCTTAATTATACTTATTGTAGTATAAAAAAAAGAGTTATGACTTGCTATGACCTCATTTAAATACTCTGATAACTGCAGCACTAGATAACACATCATTAATTTATATTTAACAAACTGTTACAGTTTAAAAAAACATGCTTTTCCAAACTGTGGTATGCATAAAATTGTTAACGTTATGAATGGTAAATACACATTATACTGATGTTTACGTTAACTTATATTAAAAAATTTCAAAGTTAAACTACACAAGACCAACCAATTGAAGTAATAGTACAAATATATAGTTTGACACTTAGTTAAATAGTGCTTAAGTGTACCTGATTTATAAACGAAAACATAAAACTGTAAAAACTTTTAAACATTATCAACTACCAATGAGTTATCTAAGAAAAAAGTCAAAAAAGTAAACATGTTTTTAGTTAGTGTGGTGTATGCAATTATGTACCTTAAGATAACGGAACGTTTGATTTTTTAAATAATGAAAACTTAATTAAAATTTAAAACAGACCCTTTCAAACTAAAATATATTTTAAAGGCTATCTGCAACGAAAAGTGTACATTTGAATCTCGGTTAAGCAACAACTAATAGTAAACATAGCTTTAAACAGTAAGACCAGAATCTAAAAATAAGAATAAAGGTAAAAATTATTTATTAAACAGCAAAATCGCAACAATATCTTTAAATTGTTTATTTCTAAATCAAGTTTTAATCACTTGTGATGCAGTTTGTAGACACTGAAATTTGTTGAGAGTTTTCACTTTCTTCATTAGTTAAAATATTTTCTAACCTTTCAACTGTCTCAGTATCTAAAATCTCAGGTCTAATACTGTTTAAGTAGTCGTCTTCATCAAAAAAACAATAAATTGTTGCGCTCAATGATATATACATGAAAACCATTATTAAACATATTCCTACCAAAGCTCTAACGTTTAATATTTTAACTGATGCTGCATAAAAAGTAGTGACGAAAGCAGAAACCAAAGCAAGTTCAAGTAGAATTATAAGATAGCTGAATATTATATTATTTTTACAACTCTCAAATAAAAGGGATTTCTTTATCATTTTCAGCCCATCATCAAAAGTGGTAAATAAATTTTCATCTACAGCTACAAATAATAAAAACAAGTACATTATTTTTGTTAAAGATCTGAAAAGTTGTTAGTAGAATGAAAAAACATTATTTTCAAACTCTGCTAGTTTAAGTAAGATACAACAGTTTAAACATAAAATAAATTCTGGGTAACAAAAACAATTTTCTATGAAAAAAAGTAAGTGTTTAAACAGGTTGTACTAAACTATCTTTTTATTAAGTTTGAACAGTATCTTATAGGCTTAAAAATTAATAAAGTACTTTTAATCAGAAAGATAATCTAAACAAGTTCTATAAGTTTGGTAAATGAACATTTTACTTAAGTACGTTTAGTTCTTAGAGTTTTTTTGATACGAATCGTGCTATCATAAAAAATATCTTAAGAGAATTAGTAAATAAACTGTTTGTGATTAAAATTACATTTGTTTATAAACTGTACAACACCTTTTATATTAATTTATAAAAATATGTAAATTAAAACCAAACAACCTAACCAGGTATTAACATAATGCTTTTAGATGCAGATAAAAATTAAATTTTACTTATATTTTAATTACTTAAAAGCTAAACTATGCATAGCTATGCTAGAATACGATACTGCAGCTTACTTTTAACTTTTACAAAAATAAAAAATATAAGCTTTCGAACATACCTAAATTTTAAAATATTTTTAAGATCTATTTTATTGCTACTCACTATTTAGTTAATCAATTTTCTTAAATAATTATTTTGATAACAAAAGCAATTTTATACTCTTTTTATGTCTTACCTGTTTAACGATATTACAATAAAGTAGCTAATGTCTATCAAAACAGTAACAGTAAACGTAAAATATTTTATTTTACAAGAATTAAGAACAAGTGAATAATAAAATGCTCATATGGCATTTTTTGTAGATTAATTTTTAAATATCAGTTAATTAATTTAAAAAACTGTTTTTTGTTTTCTCATTTAGTAGAGTTTTTATATCGTGACAAGTCCTAACAAAACACGAGTCGTGTGTCGTTCTTATTTTGTTGATTTAAATAAAACCATTGTAAAACACCAGTGCTAAAGCGCTTTAGCGCGGTTGATTTGGTTAACAGAACGATTTGTAACGACTATGTTTGCCTGATGAGGACGAAACCAGGTCACACAAACTGCTGTTGATGGTCGTGCGTTGTAGTCTAATCTTATATTTTGTTATTAAGAAATGGAAATTTTTTAAGTGAACTCATAACTTTGTTCTCTGAAGCTTGCCGTTCTAAATAAGTTGTGTTAGTAACAATATGAAAATGCTTGATACACTTGTTTTCAATAAAAGTTTTGTGTTTAATCATTTACTTAGGTTGCTTGTAAATTTTTAAGAACCATTGCACTAAATATCTAATAGATATTATAACTGATAACCTCATTCGGTACATTTGTTATTTAGGATTTTGTCATGCTTTGAAATATGGTGTTTCTTGTTAGAGTTCACAGAAAACAACTCAGTAAGCTTACAATATTTTTTCTGATTTCAGTTTTCCTTTTTTGCTAAAACCCGAACAATGGTACTCCGGATCGAACTTGAATTAAATGGATAGTGCATGAGTTAATTTTTGCGAGTTTCAAGTATCTTCAGTTCTTAGAACACCTTCCAAACTTTTAACTACATTAGCGTCTAAACTTTCAATTCTTATTCTTTTCCTGATTGCTCTCTCATCAAAATAAACGCAAATTATTGAGCTTAGTAAGATGTTCAAAGCAAGTAGTACGCATGAGTAAAATTTTAACATTTTAAAAATTCCATAGATATCAGCAGAAGTATTTCAAATGAGTATTTATCTAAACGATTATGTTATGAGTTACACTAAAGCATTTTATACTTTTAAGTTTGCACGAAAGCACTTCAGAATCCTTACTATGTTTTACTTAACTCTTAAATTTAGTTGATTATTGTAACTTTAATATTTTCAAAGCAATTGTGAACTGTATATACTAATCAGAGTTTTTTTAGAGGTTTTTTAGCAGGAACGATTTAGTTTTAAACGCACTAAGCGTAAAGGATACTGGATTAAAAACTATTCAAAAAAAAAAACAGTAAATATATAAAAAATATTTGATAAGTGCAATATAAAATGCTTTAAAAGCATTGTCTACTGTTTAAAAATACTTAAACTATTAATAAGTAACTTCAACAAAATTCAAATACAATCTATTCGCTTAACTTTTAGGTTAAAAAGTACTTCCGGAAATTTACTGTGGAAAATTTAAAAGGCGGTTTTACAATTTGTACTCTATGTTTTATTTTAACTATGACAACTTTTATAAGCTAAAATCCGAAAACAAAAACCACAGAAAATATTTCCGACTGTAGTTTATCGTCTTATAAGGTTGTCAGTATTCATCGAGAACTTTCAATTTTTCAATTGCCGCTTCGTCTAAAAATTTAGCGGCTCTCATTCTGCTCCTGCGGTCTTCGACGTCATAATACGTGGAAAGTGTCACGCTCTGGGAAACGTAAAACATAAGTACACCGAAAAACGCCAGGAACATGGTCGCTATTGTCATTGTGTTGGTAACATTCAGAAACGCAGCAATTGGTAAAGAACAACATAGTTTAGTTATGACGTCATAATAGGTAACAATGATGTTCATACAGGAATTTTGAAAAAAAGAGGTACTTTTTTATCGTATCTAGTCTATCAGTGTGTTTGAAACCGTCAGCGGCAAAGAAGGTTAAGTAGAAAAAAAACAAGTAAATAATTTTGCTGGAGAAAAATTTCAACGGTATAAACTAAAGTCATAATTAATTGAAACTAATATACCAAAAAACTAACTTTTTTTTAGAATAATACTTGTAATGGAACAGCTGTTTTTTTTAAGATATTAACTTGAAAACAAAAAGATTGTAAAAATATTGGATAGCAGACTGTAGATTTTATTTAAAAAAACTTTAATAAGTATTAATAAACTATTAAAAATAATATAAAGATAAGTCTTATAAAACTTAAACACTTTTGTTATTAAAACTAAAAAATAAAAGTTTCATCTAAATATCTCGAAAAAATTTTAAACACTTAATATTGAAATAATAAAAAATGATAATCACTCATACATATTTTTAATAAAATTTTAATTAATTTAAATACTTAATTAATTTTTGATCAAAAACAAGTATTTTTTATAACTAATAAAGACAAGTTCGTAGTGTTATCAGAAATAAATGAAAAACCAAATATGAAGTTTCCACGTCAAAAAAACTATGTAAAGTTCTTCAAATGAAAATTCGAAAAAAAAGTGACACGACTTTGTATACAACTGTGTAGAAATATATTAGATATGTTTAAACATGTACAAATAAACAATAATTTTGTTTAGCTTTGGTTTAAAGTTTAAAAACAAGTACAAACACTTTTTGTATAAAAACTTCAACCGTGCTTAAATATCATTACACTTAAGCAAAAAAAAAAACAGGTACTTTTAAAAACTTCGTCTATAAAAAAAACAATGTTATCTTTTTACAATAAGAGTATTTTATATAGGTTTATGTACTAAATTATATATTTAAACAAAGACTTAATTTTTTAAACAACAAAAACTGATTATAACATTGTCTAGTTCTTTTAATAACTGTTTAATAATTCATATTATTAAAATCATTATTAAGACGCCGCTTGTTTTAAATTGAACAACTGCTGTACCAAAAGATTAAAAAAATGTACATAGAAATTTTTATTATAAAGCTGTTTTATTTCACTTTTTAATAAACTCTTTAAACCAAAAATTAATGCAAGTTTTTGGTGCGTCAAAGGATCATAAATACTACAACGACTTATATCAATATGTTTTTTCGTTGATTAAAATAAAAAACCGATGCTTAAAGCTTTTGTAAATGCGTTGTTACTAATGCGTTATTATTGCTCATATTGTAGTATAAAACAACTGACATACACTTATCGTATTACAAAGTGTGGTTTATTAAACAACTGACTATAGTAAAGTGCAATTTATGTAAAAAAATTGTCAGCTTTTGATAACTAAGTCTTATACTTTAAAGTATATAGCTTAAAATAAGTTTATTTTAAATTAAACTCTCCAGCTTAATTACACTTAACAGGTTTTAATTTTTACTAAAATCTGTTTTCTATTTATCTAGTCTTATTTGACTAACTTAAATTATACTGCTTTAGTAATAAAAAATAGAAATTTATCTAGAAACAAGATCTCTAGGATCTAGCCTTTTAACGTTACATCTAATGTATTTGTTATATACTTTTTATAAAGAAAGTATTTACTTATTTGTAAGCGATATGTAAAAAATTATTGTTTGGTAACTTTTTTATTAGTTTAAAGAGAAAAAGTTGTAAAATTACACACATTTTTTTTTAAAAACTGGTTTTTGAAATTCCAACTATTTTTGTTCAAGACATTTAATCAACTTTTTTTCTTTAGATAAAAACACGAAACTCAGACAATTAGTTTTATTGGATTAGTTCTACCAGTATTTAGTAATCTTCAACGATGTAAAACAACTTAAATTTCAGTATGCATTATAATAAATCCAACTAAAAGAAACGTAAGGCTCTTAAAACAAGAAGCTTGTTTGAACTGACACTTCCTGACAACTTTCTTCGCGTGACAAATCTCCTTCAACTGCTTCAACATCTTGATACTCAGTTCTCTGTGCGGACGCGTCGAAACGTCCGTAAATCACAACGCTCAGAGCAACGTAGAAAGCTAGCATCGGGAACGCTGTGACCCACATGAATTCAATGGGCAACGTTTTGAGCGAAGCAAGATGCAACACGGTTACAAACAGTGTGGAAAAATTTATGTCCAACAAAACGAGCGAGTAGCACACGTAACTGTTCCTTCTGCAGCTTTTAAACAGAAGCGATTTTTTGATCATGTCGAGTCTGTCAGCCCGAGCGATTTGCGAGATTTCGGCCAACTCATAAAGCGGTAGGATCACAAAGTACATTGTTTTTTTAAAACCTTTTTTATTATAAACGAGTTATCTGTTAAAGTTCTAGTTGTTTTAACAAAAAAACTTAAGTTTTATCAAACTTTAAATTACAGTAGGAATCACTTGAGAATATTCTGAGTGTTTTTTATAGATTGTACATCAATCCTGTTTAGAAACAATCACGTCCTGGACATGAAATTAAACGGTATCCTGGTGTAGACTGGATAGTCGAAAGGATTTTTTGTATACCAGGTCCTGGACCAAATTTTTGAGTGCTTTTGTTTTCGTTTAATAAATGATATAACAAAAACTTTTGACGTGTTTAACATTACTAGATTTGTTGAGAAATTAGTCATAGTTTACTTTAACACTTTAAAGTTTACTTAAAAAGTTATCTACAACGAGTTTAATTTTTGTCTTTTCAATAGTTATGAAAATGCCCAAATGACAAAAACTTTAGTTAAATATAATCTGCCTCCCTACATTAGAAAAATAGAAAAACTATCTAAAATAGAAAACAAACTTTAAGTCTACTAAACTACTACAAACTTTTATTAAAACTAAAATCTATGTTAGTTTATCTTTTTTAAAATAGACAAAAGTAAATATAATATAATAAATTTTTAATATGCATCAAATTAATTCTTACTTGGAAGTAAATAATAAACGCAAAACTCAAAATAAATCAACTACAGATTATAAAAATCGTCTTAAACACTGTTTGCTGACTATTAAGCTTTAAAGTAGTTTTCTATGTGATGTTAATTGAAAAAAATATTGCTTATAATCAGATAAAGTAATTACAGTAAAGAAATATGACTTAGCTAAATTACATTTATACTAAAAGAACTGTAAGCTTAATGGTTTTTCGCATAACAAAAATTATACTTTTGCTTCATATTAGTTAAAACTTGTACAATGCTTGATTAATCCTGGAATTATCTAGCAAACCTAGTTTAAAACTATTGATTAATTACAAAGATTAAGCAACATGTAAAACAGTATATTTTGAATAGTTTAAGCTAATTTAAAGATACTTATAAAAACAGTTTTATAAATTGATACGTTTTATATTAACTTAAACATTCGTTTTTAAGAACTTTATTTAAGTTACGTTCAATTAAACTAATCGTACTAAAACTAACAGAAACTTTACTAGTGATAATTTAATTGTGGTTTTAAATTAACCTTTGAAATAACATGCAATAATCAAAGTTTTTAGATAAGCCATAAACATTTTACAAATAAATCGTGAAGGATTTGTATTATCAATACAAAATAAAACTGTAAAATATGTTTTTCTAAAATTAACTTCACTTAGAACATTTAAGTAACATAGTGGATATTATGTATGTCAGCTGGCTTTTCAAAAAAAAAAAAACGATTCCGAATAGTACTTGAAAATCGTTATTTTTCAGTTTTTTGCAAGCATAGTTGCACCAAAAAACTAATCTACCACAACATTTTAAATTAAAAAAACCAATCGTTTATAAATGTTTTGTTCTCAGATTTTTATCTCTGACAGCCTTGCTTGCATAAGACTATTAAGTAAAAAACAATCAAAAAAGTACTTTGTAAAACTTTTCTTCGATCAAGCAGATATTTTTAAATTTTTTAAGATTTAACAAAAAATCTAAAAAAAACGCCTAAAACAACTTTTTTATAAAAATTTTTGTAAAGGTGATGTACTCCGAGCTACCTTGGTCTCTAGTTTTATGTGAAACTTTTATGCTTTATGTGAGCAAGGCATAATTCTTATTCTTACATGCTGATTGTAGTATGATACCCGGCGTGGTTGTTAGTTAATTCTACATGGCATGAAACAAAGCGCGTCAACTAGCGGTTGTTATTGTTTGTTCGAAGCATTGTTTTTAAAAACCAAAGTGTTTTTATCCTTTTAAGAGTTATTAATAAAAGAAAACGATTTAAAAGTGGAATTATTCGTAAACTCGACTTTTGTACTATCGAAGCGAAATAATAAAATTTTCACGTCGATATCCAACAAAGGTTCCAAGTTGTTTAAAGTAGTTATTCTATAATCGATATCTGTTAAAAAAATTAAAATTTTAAATCAAAAAAAAATTTGGATACCGCAGCAAACTATAAAGCTGTAAAATAAGTTTTATTACAAGAAAGTAATTTTCATAGTACTTTGTGTAGAAAATTAAAAGTTTAAATAAGCTCTGAACTGATCTGTACTTATTTTTTGTATAAAAGCAGACATCTTTTATACAGTACAATACAAGCTGTATTTGATAAAAGCTTAAATACAATGAGTTGATGGTATACTTTATGACCAGCATTTACAGTCAGTCAATAAAATGCTTATATTTAAAGTTTAAAGTGTTTTACTTTATTGATGATAAAGATATTCATGATATCTAGTTTATTTACATGAGTTTTACTATCGCGTAAATCAGGGTTCCCCAAACTTTTTTTTGATTAGACCCCCTTTAAAAAAATTAAAAAAGCTATGCCCCCTCCAAAAAGATTTCTTAAAAAAACTATCACTAAAATTGTCTTAAACACTTTTTTTGCTTTTCATCATTAGTTTTAGAATATCTAGTGTAAGTTTAAACTTATAGCCTTGTGGCTCCCCCTTTAACGGCTTATAGCCCCCTTAATATATTAAATTTTTCTATTATGAAAAGTATAATTTTCAAAACTACCATTCTAAACGTCTATGACTTTTTTTTGCTCTTTATCATCAGCTCCAGAATATCATATTATGAACTCATGGCCGCTATACTACTCAATGCCCCTCTTTGGCCCCTTTGTAGCTAATGGCCCCCTAACTTTCTGTAATAATTAATTGCACTTCGCCCACTTTGGGAGACCCTGACAAAATCCAGCAGTTTAAAACGGTCTTAGAAATTTAAATTTATATTGCATTAGTTTTCACAAAATAAGGAAAATAAAGTTATTTTTTTTAAACACTTAGGTTTAAAACGTAAACTATAACTTAAATTATAACGGCTCTGTTAAAAAAACACTTAAGTAAAAACACTGAAACGAGTTTAAAACTAATATTTGTGGCAACTATGAATTTTGTTTTGTTAGTTTTGTTTTACTTCTTAATGATAGAACTAGAACTATCACAAAATGTTTTAATTTTTTTGTTGAAAAACCAGAAGTTGTTTTAAATCATCATTGTGTAAAAAAACGAAAAAAATATCTTTTGCTTAAAGTCCTAAAAAATTTTATTAAAATTCATTTAAAGAGGTATAGTCGTACAAAGTGCAACTTAATAACTCAATCAGCCACTTATAATCTTAAATACTTTAATAATATTTGTGGGCAGTAAAATGTATTTGTTTTCTTTATTAATTAATAAAAGTTTAAAAATATAATAAGTTCAATTTCTAAAAGATAATAGAAAATCTTCAAGTAAGAAAACCAAAACCCTGCTAAAGGGATAAATGATTAAAATATGTTGATTTTAATAAAACCACCAGTTCTAAAACAAATTGTATTTGCATACATTTTACATTACTTACAAATGAATTAATAAATAAGAAATGCAAGTTGGTCAATTATGAATTTATCTTTATCCTTTAAAATGTACACTTTCAAACAGTATTTTGCTTAGAAATGAATGTTCTGTGCATAAAAATACTGTTTTAAACTGTTATAGTTATTATTATTATAAAACCAAAAACAATAAAAATATATGATTGGATTAAATTAATTAAAAAGTACAAAGACTACGTATAACCTAATTAACCGGAGACAGTTAATTAAATTAGGAAACAGTTAAACTGATGTTTTCTACTATAAAAAAAAACATAAAATTTTAAATGTTTTTTTTTAAGTACTTTGTTGTGCTAAGCTAAATTATTTTATTCTTCTTAAGCTGAATATTATTAATTAATCTGTTTATCTTAATATACTAGATTTTGTGTGTGTTTATTGTAACTTTTGGTTAGCTAATTTTGTTCAGTAGGTAAGGAAAAATATTTGTATGGGTATGCATGCATGGTTGTTTATTTGCTGTTTTCCAGTTTGTTGTATTTTATTTGTTATTGTATAATTATTATTTTTTAAAAATTGTATTAGACTATATTTTATTCTTCCTACAAAAGTTTCAGAATATTAATTTTTTCTTAACAGTTTTATATTTTAGTTTTTTTATGATTTGCATTACAGTAAAACTATTGTTTAATAGGTTTTAAGATAGTTGTTAAATATTAATGTATTCATTATAATAATAGTTAAATGTGTTTGTTCAACAATTGATTGTAAGTTGACTCGGGTGACAGTGATCACCAGGTTGTATTGTTGGTGTAATTTTTTGTTGTAGCGCTGATAAACACTTGCTTGGGAGTTTGAGCTTCATGATTTTCCCAAACTTTGTGGTTTTAAGTGTTGAGATTTTAGCCTTATTAGTGTTCTCCAAATGGTGTGTCACCAAGGATTTTTATTCGCTTAAAAGATAGTTTTTTGTTTGTTTTATTTGTGGATAATTGAAAGTTAAACATAAATGGGGCAGAAAAACTACACATGATGTAACACACTCCCTTTTCCCCAGAAAACATTTATTGTTGCAAGAGGTAGAGTGTGAGACTGATGATTGAAAAAAAAAAAAACTTAAGTTATTTGAGTTCTTGTTTGTTTTTTAGTGAATTATGTTTAGTTAAGGGCATAGGGGGGGGTAAACACCCTTTTTTGGTTTTTGATCTTATTTTATATAGTTTTTACCAAGCTACAAGATGCTTTTTACAGATTAAAAAAATTCAAAATAATTTTTGAAGTATAGGCAGTCAAAGTCGGAGCCAACAATAGGATCCTTATGGGAGGCGCAAACTAAAACGGCAAAAATAGACTATTTTACTAAAAATCTATCTTCTCCTACGTTTTTTGAGTTAACCACCTCAAACTTTCAGGAAATGTTCCTTGATATATTTAAAAAATTCTGTCGGAAGGAATTTTGAAAAAAATAAAAAATAAAAATTTTATATAAAAAATAAACAAAAAAAACAGTTTTTTTTTTGTTTTTTTGTTATAAAATTTTTATTTTTTAATTTTTTTCAATTCTGTTCCGACAGAATTTTCTAAATACTGCAAGGAACATTTCCTGAAAATTTGAGGTAGTTATCTCAAAAAACGTAGGAGGAGATAGATTTTTAGTGATTTCTAGTTATTTGCTGTTTTAGTTTGCGCCTCCCATAAGGATCCTATTGTTGGCTCCGACTTTGACTGCCTATACCTCAAAAAATATTTTGAATTTTTTTAATCTGTAAAAAGCATCTTGTAGCTTAGTAAAAACTATATAAAATAAGATCAAAAACCAAAAAAAGGTGTTTACCCCCTCCCCCCCCCCCTATGCCCTTAAGTACTTTTAAATGTATAAGTGATACTAAAGAAGAATTAATTTTATAACAGTCATTGGATTCAACTCAAGTTGGCATTAAAAATGTACAAGAACAGATTTTTGTGCTCTTTGTTGTATCATGATTTTAATTATATGTTAACTACATTTATTTAAAATCTCATTTATTTGCAATCTTTGACAAACACTTGTTTAAACAACAAAAAACAAACTGAATGAACAGCTTTAATCACGATTTACTCATTTATATAGAAATATTTTTTTAAAGGATATTGGTAGTTATGTACCACTAGTTAAAATAAAAAAAATAACCTAAAATTTATTTTGTTTTTTATTGTGTAGGAAAAAAAGACTTAAAAATAAGCAAGTAAAGCATTAAAAAGTTAAATTGAGATCCTAAAAAGTTGCTATTGAAAAAGTTTCAATGTTGTTTAAGTAACTATTCCTAATGCTTTCATAAGCTTTTATATAACAAGGATGTTACACAATTGAAATAGTTTGAACATTTTTTGTAAATAAATCATGTTAGTTTTATGTTAGCAGGGTTGCCACACACTCAGGATAACTTAAAAAAAAATTAATTTTTTGAAAATCTCAGGCTTAGTTTATTTTTTTAACTTGGTTTGACTCAGGCCAGTTTGTTTTGGTTAGAAAAAACTTATGATATTTTTAAGATTTTTAGAAAACCAGAAACTTTGATTCTTATTTGGTAGACTATTTTTTAAGGTTTTTGTTAGCCAAATTTTGAATTTTTTTTACTATTTTTTCTTCTATAAACAGCAATAAAAATAAGTTCTTAAGTTTCTAGTTTTAAGAAAACTAATCCTTCTTTAATAGAAACCATACCAGTGGTCTGGAGGCATTTGGTTGTTTTAAGCAAAATTAAAAAAATAAATTACTTGTGGCTGCAAATGTATTTTTAGTTTAGTTTAACAAAGACAAAATGTTTAGTCCAAGTTCATTTCAAAGCTTATATATTTAGTGTAAGTTTAGAACTTTTGGTAAAGCTTGTTACCATTTATTAATTTTTTTTTTTCATACTTAAGAATGTCTAGTGTAAGTTTTGAATAATTTTTTCATTTGCCACATTCCATTTGAAATATAAAACATGCTTTTGAGCTGCAATTTTACAATTACCAAACTGCAGTTTGCCAACTCTGCACTATAATTAAGAAAAAGGACAAAAAGATTAGTTCTAAATAAGTATTTCAGATGATTTTGTGCAGTTTTTAAGGTCACCTTTTAACTTAATTTTCAAAGAACTTAAAATAATTTTCAATTAACTTAATTTATCTGAAAATGGTAAAAACATTTTGCATTTGAACTTACACAACTTATGAAATACCTAAAACAAAACTAGTTTTGAAAAAAAGAAATCCATTTCTATTAAACTATATACAGCACTTTAAAAAAAATTTGTTTATCAAAATAATTTTTTTATAGCTAATTACCACTTGATTCCCCACCCTTTTTAGCCAACTGTAATTTATAATGATAACCCTGCCATAAAAAAGCATTGATAACATTTGTCATTTATTACTGAAAATCTACAATATCAGAAGTGGAAACTGGAATAAAAAACTGATTGTGTTAGGTTAGAGAAGAATCAGGATTATGTCATTCTTAATTATATTGCAAAAAAAAACCTCTTTCACATTCATAGTGTTTTGTTTGAAAAAGTTTTTTATATTAATCTTAATTTTGTTGTCTATAAGTAAATATACAACAAAATAACTTCTAAGTTTTACAAAGCATATTTGTAAAGTTTTGTTATAAAAAACGTTAAACTTTCTTTTTTAAGTTATTTGTTTTTAATCTAAAAAGTACATATAAAGCCAGAAAATTTACTTAGTGGTCCATATTTAGCCTCTGGGCAGCAGTTTTCAGATCCATGTACTTGGTTTTACTGTAGACTCTACAGAGATAGTGTGAAGTTTTCTAAGAAAAAATTAATGCTCCTAAAATCAATAACTTGTTCAAAAGCACAAATTTATAAACAGCTCTAAAAGGTCTTAAAATATATCCATGGTTGCTTGGCTCCTGGATGATATAACAGTAAAAATTTACAATCCTGCTAAGAATTAATATAGTTTTGAAAAGTTTTATGAACCATGAAAATTTATAGACATGACTTTATGAAATTTTAATACAATTATTGTACATTTTAAACTGTAACTACAAAACTTAATTATTCTTAACTATTTAAGTTTTATATGTTTTGATGTATATAGGGTTCCTATTACACTGGATTTTTTGTGATGATGAAAATTAAAAATACAAAAAAAAAAAAGTTGGAAAACATAACAAATTAAGTTAAGGTATTTTAAAGCAAACATTTTGAAATGTGTATTTAATTTGATTTTCAGTTAACAAAAGGATTATCAAATGATTATTTCATTACATTTTATTTTATTTTAGATTTTGTTAAATTTTAATAACAATGTTATGGTTTTTAGGCTTATCAAATCTCTTTAAAATAAATTGCAAAAAATAATATCTGCAAAGATTCTGTTGTAATTTAGTGAACTGCTAGTCAGAGTACAGTGTAACTTTAAAAATCTTTAATACAGACCCCAGAATATCTAGCATTAGTTTCAAAAATTCACTCTTTTAAAAAAATTTATTTTGTTTTATATATTTTTTACTAAGCTACAAGATGCTTTACACAGATTTTGAAAATTCAAAATAATTTTTGAGATATAGCCAGTCAAAGTCGGAGGCAACAATAGGCTCCTTATGGGGGGCGCAAACTAAAACAGTGAAAATAGACTTTTTCACTAAATATTTTTTATATCCTACACTTTTTGAGATAAATAACTTAAATTTTTAGGAAGTGTTCCTTGATATATTTAGAAAATTCTGTCGGATAAAATTTTTAGAAAATTAAAAAAAAAAAAACATATATATATATATAAAAACAAAAAAAAAACAGTTATTTTGTTGTTTTTATATTATAAATTTTTTTATTTTTGTTATTTTTAAATTTTGTTCCGACAGACTTTTCTAAATATTGCAAGGAACGTTTCCTGAAAATTTGAGAAAGTTTTGTCAAAAAACGTAGGAGGAGATTTTTAGTGATTTCTAGTTATTTACTTTTTTAGTTTGCGCCTCTCATAAGGATCCTATTGTTGCCTCCAACTTTGACCAGCTATATCTCAAAAGTTATTTTGAATTTTAAAGTTCTGTAAAAAGCATATTGTAGCTTAGTCAAAACTTAATAAAATAGGATCAATTTTCAAAAAAAGTGTTTTACCCTCACCCCCCAAGCCCTTAAACTGTTGTAATTTATAAAATATTTAAGTTAAAACCCTTTGAACAGAATACATATAGTCTATTTACACTTATAATGTTTAAAAATATTTTAAATACGTATATATAAAATTTCGTTATGGAAATACCTTAATTTTTAGTTAAATTTGCTCTGATGATATCTTTGTTTTTATAAACAATAATAACAAATACATGATTTTTTGAACTTGAAACTTTTCAAAACTCCCTTAAAAATGGAGTTGCCAACGAACATACAACGTTGATTTTGTGATTCCTTGTGTTTAAACATACAGCATTAAAAAAGTCTTTAAAAAAGAAAAAAACTAAAGCTTGCCCACATAATAGTTTATACAAAATATTTAGAATTTCGCACAACAAATTTTTATGATATATACTGATTGATTTATTTTTCCAAACATAAAGATTCCATTTTTATAAGCACCCTAAATAACCATACTTAGCAACAAAACAGTTTATGAATTTTCAGTTTCCTTAGTTTTTATTTAAATGTAAAATATAGTTTAAACTATTTAGTTTTTCATATTCTATCATCATCAATACAAAAAAGTATATTTGTAGTCTTTCTTAATAAATAAGTTAGATTTATGACTTTATTGTTGTTGTTGCAAGCAGTCTGAAACATTTTCATTTAAAAAATAATCTACCCACATCAATATTTTGCTGATATAAAAATCTCTATATGTGTTATTTGTAGTTAAGAAAACCTAACCACAACAAGCTTAATTGACGGTTTTTATATGTTAAGTTATTTTTAGTAAATTAATAAAATACTTAATTATTATTATTATGTATGCTAGGTTTCAGTTTTAATTATTTAGTTTAATAAAACATTCTCTTTAGAGCTTCAAAAATTACTTAATATAGTTTGTTATTCTTTTAATTTTGCAAATACTGAGAACCTGAACTAATAGTACTATTTTGTTCTTTATAGTACCTTTAATTTACTTTCGAAATATTTTATTAAAAATTATTCAAAGTTTAAAGCTTGTTGATATTTTTATTAATAGAGGCTTATGATACAAAATATTTTTATGATGAAATTTTTTTTCTTTTAAAACTATTTTCAACTATACTTCAAACTGTCTCAAGAATACATTAAATTTGATTTAAAATAAAATACTTTTTATTTTTCTTATGAAGAGTAATAACTTATTTAAATTTTTGTACTAAAACATATTCAAAAAACATAAACAAAAACTATCAGTAAATCTTATTTCATACTAAATACTAAAGTAAAAAATTTGAGTTCTAAAATACTAACCCTAAAATTAAACTTTACATTTTGAAAAAAAAAAAAGTCTTTTTAAGTATAAATAGTCATACATTTTTAAAATATAATTAACTGTGGTTCAATTTGTTTCAATTTTATTTGATAAATAACTGTACAGATAAAAACCTTAAAATGTTACTTAATTGAGATTCATGTTGAATTTATTTACTTATTAAGTTTACATCTTTCATTGAGTCGCTGACATTAAACTAATCTTAATATTTTTTATTGTTTCAGTTTTATTTCATATGCTTTAATATTAGCTTATCAAAGATAGTAGTTTGATAAAATAAATGTCAAAGCAAAATTTAAAAGTAGAATATAAATCAAACACACAACTAACCTATAGATTATACTTAAACAAACCATAAAAATGGAGAAAACATTCGTCCTCCCCAAAGAGCTGGTCAGCTCCCCAAAACCCTACATCGTCCTCACTGGCCTGAACATCACCCACAACGCCATCCACCAGTTGGTGTGGGACGCTTTTGTCAACAACAGGGGCCAGAACAGGGTGCCCATAAAAATATCCTGCCTGCCTGGAGACCACTCCTACCCAAAAAAGAAAACCACCAGAACCTCATACGACTGGTACATCCCCAAGGGGTTGCTGAAGTCCAAGTGGATGGACAAGCACCTGAACAGGGTTCCGGCTGTGGTGGCAATTTTTATTGAACTTGAGTGGGACGACCCAGCGTGGCAGGAAAGGCACCAGGCTTGCGCGTCCAGAGTTCAAGTGGTGAGGGCCAGTTTGCAGGGCAGAAACACCAAGCTGTGCGTTGTGCTGCTTCAGAACCAGAAACCAGTTCCTGCGGGTGATGACCCGAGCAGTCTGGCTGTGACAAGAGCAGGATCTCTGTGCAAGGCTTGCGATTTGTCCTCTAAAATGCTGTTTGTAGTTCCCATAATTGACAACTTGAAAGGGTACGTGACAAGGCTTGAAAGCACGTTTTTTGAGCTTGCTCAGAAATATTATTTTGCAGAGATCAAGGTCATAGATTCCCATTACAGAGACATGAACAAAACTACACATCAGCTTCTCTATGCAAGGCATCAATTTAAAATTGCTTTCTACAATGAAATGATGAACGAACAAAAGTCCAGCAAGCTTGCACTGAAGCATTATAATCAGTGTTATCAACTAATAAAAGATTTAAGATCATATGAAACTAATAACTTAGAAATAAAACTTGTTGCAGGTTTTGTCAATTACAAAATTTGCCAGCTGTCATTTTTGAACAGTGAACCTTTGGAAGCTATTAACCACTTCAAAAAGCACATAAGTGAGTACAAAAACAGGTTTGGATCCGAAGAACTTCTTTTTGAACACAGCGCCTGGCTTAGTCACCAGTACACTTGGTTTGGGGAAATATTCCAGCAGGCAGTCAACAACGGGCTCAATGCCATTCAAACCCAGCACCCTGGGTTTTACTTTTACCAGGCTTCAAGGTACGCAAGAGGCAGAAAAAACTATGCTGACAGCATTTGCAGTAAAATAAACAGCCTCTACCCCTCTCCTGACCCCCTCTTCACTGAAAACCTCGAGTTTTACGGGCAAAGACCTTGGAGACAGGGTCAGCAGAGGATTGATCCGCCAGATGTTGATAAAGAAAAAGAAGGGATACTGGCCATACAGCTGAAGGAGCTGGAGTTTGATCATTCAAACCAGATAATACATTTGCTCTCCTCAGCCCTCTCCCACATGAAAAAGTTCAGGTCTTCAAGGCTTCAGCAGAACTTGATAACTCAAGTGGCCATAGAACACTCTCTGCTGGGTAATGATGCTCAGGCAATTTCTTTGTTTAAACGTGTTATCAAAGAGTATGCAAAAGAAGGTTGGTCATTAGTTTTGTCACATTGTCTCTCCTCCGCCCTACACACTTCTTTTAAAGTTGCTGACATAAACAACTTTCTGTTTTTTTGCTTGAGTTCAATTTCAAAAATTTCTGGGTTTGATGAAAAAACTAAATGCAATATTCAATTATGTTTTGACTCAGTAGTACAAGGAAGTTTTCCTGAATACAATAATCTTCCTGTATGCTCTACTAAGTTTAAATCTATAAATTTAGCTGAATGCAAAAATAAATGGAACAAAAGTTTCTCAGCTGTAGATCAAATATCTATTAAAATGAACAACATTGTATCTTTTGTTGATTGCAAGATTTCATTTTCTTGTAGTGAAACTCCTTTATCTTCTGTAGCAAAAGTATATGTTTTTCTTAAATTTTCTTGTCCTATGCAAATGAATGTTTTGCAACTGAAAATAGGTTTCCAAAACTCTTCTTATGACATAAAACACACATTCAATGAAGATAATAAGCTGGTTTGTGAGCCTGGTAAAACAGCTGTGAAAGTATTTGAAGTTTCTGTAAATGCAGACCATGTAAAAAAAGTGTTATGTGTGACATCATTCAGCTTAATGCTTGGAAAAACGACTTCAAAGCAAGTTAATTTATTTTGGCAATGGCCAGAAGCAAAACCATCAGATGAAGTTCATACACTCGATGAAAATGTTCTTGAAAACTTGGAATTGTGGGAAAGCCTTCCTTCTTGCCATTACGCTACAATAGTTGAGCGTTCTTCAAAGCTTGATTTGCAAATTTTTCATGAAGCCCCTGCCTTGACAAGTGAAGTTTATCCAATCACATTTTTACTTAATTCTAATGAAGATGACAATTGTGTTGCTGAGGACATTACTTTGGAGTTGAGTTTAAAAAATGAAAATTTAACATCATTTTTTTATGATTCTTTGGCTGACTTAAGTAAGAAAGGAAGTAATTTGTTAATCAAAAAGATACCAAGTATTAGTCCAAATGAAAGTCACAGCTTCAAAGTATATTTAGTCAGTCACAGTCAATCTCAATTAGATGTTCTTGTCAATGTTAGCTACTATTGTAAAAATGTAAAGTCTAGTGGTTCAAACTCTTTGATTACTTGCAAAAGTACAATAACAAAAAACCTTACCATACAAGTTTGTCCTGCGTTCAGCTTGGAAACCAGCAACATTTCACTTGAATCAACGCCAATAAGCACTATAAAACTGAACAGGCCTTTTCTGTACATGATGACCGTGAAAACAGTCACAAAATGGCCAATTAGCATTATTTCAAGCTCAAACAAAGTGTTAATGACAAACAGTATATCCCAGTTGGAATTTGGAAAGTGTCTCATGCCAGAAGTGGAAAGTTTGTCAATCAATGAAGTTGTAACTGATTACTTCCAAGCAACTCTGCGTTGCCATGACGACAATGAAGCCAGCTTGGAAGAAGGAAGCAAGTTTTTTGGTGAATACGCCATTCAGTGGAAAAGGGCCGGTTGTGAAGAGGGCATTCCTTCCGTTTGGACCACAATCAAGCTGCCTTGCCTGCCGCTTCAAAAAATCCCGCTGAATGTTTCCATGGAAACACCCCCATTTGCGGTTGTCTACGACCTGACCAGGATCAGCTACAAGATGCACAACTCGTCAGAGCACACTTGCCAGGTTGAAATCAAACTAGATTCCGCAGAACTGTTCACTTTCTCGGGCAGCAAGCAGAAGAAAGTGCTGATAATGCCGTTTTCAAGCCACGTGGCTCACTACAACGTTTTTCCCCTGGCCACAGGCCTTCAGACTTTACCAAAATTCACAGCAACAGTGTTGCAGCACGGAACGGACGGGTTTGTGAACAGCGTCGCGGATCATTCGCAACTGGTGACGAGTATTTATGTTAAGGACAGACCAATTAAAAGCTTTAAAGCCTGAAAAATGTTCTGATATTGTTGAACACTTATTTAGATGCAATCATGTGACAAATTCCTACTGTCGTGCAATAAAATAAAACTTTTAGAACTTTAATTTAAAATTGTTAAAGTAAATTGCACTATAACTTATGGAATTTGTTTTATCTAGCATATTAAAAAATAATATACATTTTTTAGTCTTTAAAATGTTGTATTTTAAATCAAGTAAACCTAAAATTTTTAGTTGTTTTTTGTGCAAAGAAAATAAAATTGTATACACTTTTTTTAAAGTATACCTTGAAAAAAGCATTTACAACATTTTTGGTGTTAACTTAATAAATCAATTTATTTGAAATTTTTAAAGTAGAAGAAATTAACAAGTATTTTAAGTTTTTTTAGACACATTTTCATTTTTTTTAGCATTTTAAAAATATTATTATTTAACCTCAATTTTCATAAAACGTTGTGTTTTTACTATTTAACAAATTATTTATACATGTTCACTTTACATAAAATAGGTTTTATTCTTTTGATACGATTTTAAGTTTAAGTAGCACTAATTAAACTTGATGTTTTACATATTGTAAAAGTTTAAAGCTCTTCTAAATTTTTTATATTTAACATTACGTTTACTAATTTTAAACTGTTTTAATTTATTTTAAACATTTCTGTAGAATTTTTAGGTATCTATAAATACTTTTGATTTGTACCTATAGAATTTAAACAAGTAAGTTAGTTTTTTGTAGTTTTAAATTTTTAACATGTTAAATATAAGCTTTAAAAGTATTTATAGATTTATTTAGGTTTTTGGTTTATAACTATTGTAATACTTAAGATAATAGTTAAAAACCGAATATGGTTAGTTACATTTAAGATTAGTTTGTTCAGGGTGGCTAAAAAATCTGTAAAGCTGGAAAAACCTAAAATTTGAGAAATTTTAAACAAAAATTTATAGAAAACCTGGAATTTTTAACAAATATCACTAAAAAACTTAAAATTTTAAACATTTACTACATGTTAAGTATTAAACTTTAAATTGACACGCAAAATTTACCATATCTATATTTTTTTTTGTCATCATTGATTTTTTTAATTAATCACACATTTAAAGTAGCTTTACACTATCTTTTTAATGTTGTTATACTACTTAGCACAGTTTTCAATCTAAAACTTAGCGTTAAACTAAGATAAATAGACCGAAAAACGAATACTTTTAAAAACCTGGAAGAAATTCAGAAGTCTTTGGAAAAAATTTATCAAAAAAAATAGGCAACCTTGTTTGTTTGATGTTTATTAAGGGCAAACTAGCATATTTTATCGAGTCAAATTTGATAAATATAAAATTTCAATTGTTTGTATTGTTGTTTTATAGTTTAAAATAAGCTTCTTCACTTCCAATTTTTTTTTGATGATTATATGTTGATATAAGTTTGTCTTTAAAAAAGTTCTTACGAAGTTTGAAGATTAACTTTTTTTTATACCTTGTTTTCCTACTTAAACTGATGTAAGTATATAACTAATTTATAATAAGTATAGAACTAACACTTGCTAATGAAATTATAGAATAATATATTGGTTCAACAATTGTTTTTTGTGAAGCTTTTCGAACAAACGTTGTTTCTTTTCAAACACATTGTAAATAGCTTTAAGTAAGCTAATTTACAAGTATAAAATGCTTAATTTGTTTAATAAAAAGTTATTGTTTATCAAATTCAGTGTAAAGAACTAAACTTAACTATTTTTAATTAAACAAAGTTATTAATTTGAAACTATAAATTTGTTATTCTAATAATTGAAATAACATTGAAAGAAACTATAAAACGGTCTCAATAAACCTTATTATTATGATTTAAAATTGCTTCTAGTTTAAGAGGTCCTCTTGTTGAGAATGTCTAATTAATTTGTTTAAATTTTTTTAAGTTCAAAAGTTTTGGCTTTTATTACGTTTTAAAATATTTTGAGCGCAATGCTACTTATTTTAGTAACTTGTGTTCAAAAATGTCAATTGTCTTTTTTTGCTCCTATGTAGGAGTTATGCCCTATTATTTTGACATGTGAGTTTGTAAATAGTATGCGTTGTAAAGCGAAAAAATATTTTTAGGATGAAGTATCTGCTCAATTTAGTCTTGAGAACAATAAAACTGGCTTGATGTCAATGTTATTTATTTACTATTTCTGCCTTTAAACACTTACAGTTTTGTGAGAAGACTTTCTGAAATACTGCATTCTTAAATAATTTGTGTCGAAATTGTTTTATCTTTTCTTAGTTTCTGTTTTTCTTTTATAATTCAGAAATGTTTTTTTTTTCGTATAAATTTTGCATTTTGACTATTAACTACTAGTATCCGTTAATTTTAAGTATCTCTTTAAATTTTTCAGTTTCGATTTTGAGTTGATGTAACAGACACTAGAAAAAAAAAATTTTTTTTCTACATTCTGAGTATTTTGTCATGACAATCATATTTAATAACCATGTTGCTCTTTGCTTTTATTGTATTAAAGTCAGAAGTTTTTTTTTCTTTTGAACTTAAAGGTTAAAAATAGACGTACATACAAGGTTTTGCTGTTATATAATTCACTTTAAATTACGATTTGTTTGTTTATCTCTTATAAGAATTTCTTGCAATAAACTTGAAATGAAAATTTAAGAATCAACATACTTTTTGTAAAACTGACCAATAACGTTGATTAATTATCACCAATTGTTGAACCAATTATTATACTTGTCTAGTTTTATATATTTGAAAAGTTTCACAAAAAACAAAATGATTAAACCGATCTGTTCTATGTTTTTATCAGCAAAAGGTACTTGTTTAGTAAAAACAATTTAAATTTGATGAAAATGCCTAAAACATTCCTTTTTTATTAGATTTGTTTCAAAAAAAAATATACTGTTTGTTATTGAAACAACATTACTATCTAATATAATATAAAACCATCATATATTTTACGCGTATTCACACTTATTAATATCAACTATTATCATTTACAACATAACTACCACTATAAATATTAAAATAATCCCAAATCACAGACGCGTACGAAATGGAAGGAGACGAGGTAGTGGGGACGAGGGCGCAGCTCCACCAAGTGTTGGACGACGTCGACCTCATCGCTCGTCAACTGATAAGCTGCATAAACAACGGCAACCACGCTGAAAACCGCGACAAAATGGCCGAAAGCAGAAAAGTCATGGACGTGGACCAGCTTGCGAGGCTGCTGTCGACGAAGCAGGGCGAGATACAGGAGCTGGTGCGGGTGGCCGGGCAGCAGAAGCAACTGAAGGATGACGTCACGTGCATCAAGCAGAGCATTGTGACGTACGACAAGAGAATATCCAACATGCAGAGGACGTTCAACGAGGCGGAACGCTTGCAGGTTTTTGATTGTTTCTTTTTTGTTCATCATTAGGTTAATGTTTTAATCAAATTTCTAATCATTTTGAAAAAGCCCTACAAGTAATAAATATTGTGGGTTTTTGCTTGCTTCTTGAAGAAATTAAATTTTGGATTTAAAAAAATTTTATTATTTAAAATCAATTTTACAAGTAATAGAACTATTGGAACTTACAAATCGTATTTTTTACCACACAAAAATAAAACAAGAATACTGTTAAAAATTACACAACATCAGTATAATCAGCCACACCACTTCACCTATAAATTTACCAATTCACCTTACAGGCCACCAGCGTCTACCACGCCAAGCAGCTCATCAAGAAGATCGACGAGGCGCAGAAGCAGCCGGTGGGAAGCGAAGACCTGGTCAAGTACGCGCACAAGATCTCATCAAGTTGTAGCACAGTTGCACCCATCACGTGGACTTATGGGGACCCCAGGTAGATTAATTTCTGATAAAAAACAACAACTAGCTCTAGGGAAAGTTCGATTATTCTTGAGTCAACAAACTGTCCTCATGAGCAACACTTGAGTGGTTTTTGTTTGAAAATTTATTAACATTTGTTTCACTCGCAGGCGTCCGTACCCCATGGACGTTGAGATGAAGGTGGGGTGGCTGGGCCAGATCAACAACATGGCCACCAACGAGGTTGTCGTCAAGCCGCTGGGCACGGAGGGCATCACCCTGACGACGCAGGTCGATCAAGGCAGCCATGGTAACGACAAGGGTGGAAGGGAGTGGGACATCACGCAGATGCTGGGGCAGACGGAGAAGGAGGAGGTGGACCTGATGTCGAGCGACTCGTCGTCGAGCGACTCCAGCGACTCTGACTTCATGGATTGAAAATTTCATTTGCTCAATGAATTTGATCTTTTTATGAAAAATCTATACATTCTCTTATAGTTTGGATATTTTACAACTTGTAAAAACAGTTTAACTTTTGTAACGGTATTATATCGAAAGTTTTATTGGTTTGTATGATTTTTGTGAAAGCTGTGTTTGAGTTTAGATTGTTTTACAGCTTGAAAAACTATAGTAGTTGGTATTTTACGTTTTTCACTGGTATAGCATAGGTAATTCTTTGTTTTTGAATACACAAAAGAAAGTTTTTATAATAATTTGTCTCGTTGAAACTTTAATATCTTTGAACAATTTATTTATTTTAATTCGAAAGTTTTAAAATAAAAACAATAATTTTTATTTTTATATAATAATACTTTTATTTAAATATACTGATAAAACAATACTTAAAATTTTAATAAGTTTCAATTCATATTTCAAAAAATACTGATCTGTTTTTTTGGAGTTTAAGTTAATATTTTCTAACTTTGTTCCAATATTTTAATTAATTATTTACTATAGTTTTATAGAAAATGCGTTTTTTGAGTATTTTTTAAATGTTTTAAAATATAATTTTTTGATAAGGGATTAAAGTCAATATATTTTTTGTTGTTTTTTAAATCGTGCAAGTATTAATTTTTAATTAGTCAGGTTGAAGTAAAATATTTACTAATAATGTCGTCCAGAGGACAACTTGAATCTAGCATTCTGCAGAAAAATGTGGAAGAGCAATTCGAACGTTTGGTGCGACAGCTAGCGGATATTGAAGAAATGAGGTAAAAGAATACATATTTAAATTTTTAAATAATAAAGCTTTATTTCGGTGAAAAAGTAAAAAAGAAAAAGTTTATTTAATGCAAAACATTAACAAGTATTTGGCATCGGCTATTGAAGTCTAAATTTTATACATGGTGCTTTAAATATGTTGATTTACTGCTGAAGTTATTTTATTAATTTATACATAGAAAATCTAGATAATATGATGATAGGGAGTTATATATATAGAAATTTAATATTCATGTTTTACAGAAAACTTGGATCTAGATTATGATGACTAATTAAATGTACCCCTTTTTAGTTTTCAATCTTTAACAGAAACACCCTATATGATGATGCATATTTATATAAAATAAAAACAAATTATACAATAATCTTCCTTTATTCTACCAACATATGTTTCTGTGTGTCAACGAATCAACACACTTCAACTGGGTTGTTAATAGGAAAGATAACTCCAGGAATAACTCCAGGATAACTTCAGTTATCTTTCCTATTAACAACCCAGTTGAAGTGTGTTGATTCGTTGACACACAGAAACATATGTTGGTAGAATAAAGGAAGATTACTGTATAATTTGTTTTTGTTTATATTCCAGTGAAGTCACTTTACTAGGATCTTTTATTAGCAAACAATTAAAACTATATTTTGAACAGTGATGCATATTTATATATATTTTTTAAAATTTGAATTAACTTCGAAAGCGACCATCTTAATGACTAGTAATTATATTAATTTTTAATACGATTAGAGAAGATCTAGATGATGAAGAATAATTATATTTTTGTTTATATTATCAACAGGGAAGATCTGGACGATGATGAGTATGATGAGATGAAGCAGGACTCGATCCAGCAGCTGGAGGAGATGAAGGAGCTGCTGCAGAAGACGAAACAGAAGGGAGACATGTCACTTGTGGACGACGTCAACAGAATGCAGCTCGTTAGTTTCTTGTATATATAAACAAATACTGTATTTACACATATTTGAAAAAATAATTTAAAGCCATAATTTTTTGAATTTATTCTTTCAAGAATTTATTTTGCAAACTAAGTTTCTGTAAAAGACCTCGTCAGTGCTTAAATAAACGATTATTAGAATCTATTTGAATAAGATTTATTTAACCACTGACGAGGTCTTTGACCGAAACTCAGTTTGTAAAATGAATTCTTGAAAGAATATTTCTCCTCCAGTAGTTGAGATCTCTATATTTGTTTTCTTAAAACCAAAACATATAATTTCATAATTTTATTGTAAATACGTAAGTATTACAACAACAGAATGCAGCTTTTTTGTTGTGGTTTGTATGTATTGATTTGTTTTTATGGTAATAACAACCAATGAAATGCAATTTTTTCGTAGTAACTAAATGTTGTAAATGTAACATACACAATATGCTAGAAGAAACAGGGCATAGTAAAACGTATATAATGAAACAAATGTTTTTAAAGGCATACACAACATAATTTCTTATATAAACTTTTTTTTAAATACTCTCCACACAATTTTAAAAACTTGAAGAAATGAAAAGTGTTCAAAAATTTTCTATAATGTATATACTTCTATTTTTTATAATGTTTCAAGAACTTCACAGGCGATTCACGCGGCCATATCAAGCGCGTTCAAAACCCCCCAGGTGATCGACATGTTTGCGAGGAAGCAGCCGCAACAGCTGAGAACCAGGTTGCAGATGATAGAGAGGGACATGAAGGTAACATTTTTTCTGGTAACAGTATAAGAACATTCCTGGTGAAAAAACAAATGTTATTTTGTTAAATTTAGTAGACAGAATTCTAAAGTAAAACAAATAAAGAAAATATTAAAAAAAAAACTTCTTAAAATTACATGAAGGTCGGAAAGTTGACGAAGCTTATCCTATAACTTTTATCTGTGCACAATGTTACTATTTGTAAAGTTAAAATGTTATTTTTACATGAAGGTCGGAAAGTTGCCGCAAGATTCTTTTCAGCAGCAGAAAGTTGAAATACTGGCGGCAGTCAAAAAATTGGGTGGTCAGGTTGGTTGTTTGAATGGTTTTGTAAAGCAGTAGTTTTATCTACAATGTTTTTTGAACTTTCTCACAGTTGTTATTGTCTACTAACTAAGTTAAATCGGTGAACATGTTAGCTGTTTTAAATATTTTAAAGATAGTTTTATCAAAAAAGCACTAATCAATCATGGTAAATAAAGTTGTTGTTATTTACATAGTACGTGTGGTTAATTTTTACCAAGGTTTCCCATACAGGAAACATTTTGCGTTTCTTTTGGTGTTTTAACTATCAGAGGAAATAATCAGTAAAATGACGAAAAAGTAAATGGGTAATATCTACTAAAGGGATAGTTTTCTATTTTAGTTTTTAAAAAAGTTGTCGATTATGAAAGTGAGTTTGGGAAACTCTGGTCTATACCAAGCTAAGAACTTTTGATTTCTTGTTAAACCTCAAACAAAATTAGAAAGTTAAATATGTTTTAACTTAGATTTTAAGTATAAATAATAATAATAACTTGAATTTTAATCGATTCAAAAACATTAGTACTTTTTTACATTACGCTGAAACTGGAATCATTCTAATTATTTACACAGCCTGGTTTTTTTGAAATTAAGCGGTTATTTTTTTATATTTACAAATAGTTTATGGAAAAAATAAAAATATTATACCATCTCCTTATTTATTTAGTTAGGTTATTTCGTTATTTTTAAAAGTTTATTGTACTTTTGTAAATATATTTTTCGATAAAAAGTACTTAAAAATTAACAGAGTTGCCACACTTTCAGGGAATTCAGGGAAACTCAGGGAATTTTCAAGTTATAAAAAATCTCAGGGAGACTCAGGTAATTTTGATTCTGTTTTTTAAGCTCAGGGAAAATCAAGGCAGCTTTGATTTTTTCTAAAAATTTCAGTGAAATTTTAAAAATTTTTATAAAATGTCAAGGAAATTTTTTCTAGATCTAGAATGATCTAGATCTAGAATCCAGTTTCAGAATTTTGTTCAAAACAGTTAATTTTATTTATTTTTAAGTGCTTACTTAAAAATTTTTCAGCCTTGCGGCTAGTTCTTCTATATTTTTAGAGTTAACATTGTAATTTTTTAATGAATAATAAAGTTTTCAAGGATTTGAAAAAAACTCAGGGAAACTCAGGGAAGTTTAAGGTTACTCAGGAAAGTTTCTGGTCACTTAGGGAAGATTTTTTGTCCCAAAGAGTGGCAACCCTGAATTGATTTAAAATATATTTTTACAACAAATTTTTTAGTTATTTTATAGAACAAAAAAAAATTTGATCACTATATATCAAATAATTTTTGATATTAAAATTACAGACCAGCAAATATTTTTTACAAATTTATAACTCAAACTATATTTACTGTAACAGTATAAGCAAATTTTTAGTGCTAAAGCTAATGTAATTTGATTAAGTTGAGTAAACAAAATTCTATAGTCTAAAATTAAGATAAAACTTATAAAAATATTGGTTGTTAAATTATTATTTTCTACATTCTATTTGAAATTATTCTCAAGAAAATTTATTATTTCAATGAAACTTTTACTAAATGTTGTTTTAAAAAAGTTTATTTTTTTGCTCAGTCTGATTAACAAAAGGTAATTTTAATTTTTTTACTAAAAAGTTTCAAAATAGAGATTACTAATTCAATTTTATTTGTAAAGTTAGTTTGGTATGTTTCTTAATAATCAGTTAGTACTTAAATTTTTTGACTCAATTTGAGTTGTTCAATTAAAAATAAAAAATCATTGCATGTATTTTGCAGTAAGCACTAAAAAGCAGCTAACTTTAATCTTTTGAATGTCCTACATTACTTAAATCTGTTTTTCCGCTCAGCATATTAAAAAAGGTATAAATTCGGTCAGTCTTTTAATTTAGTTTATTTAAGTTTTGTACATATACAACAAACCAGTACAAAATAAACCGCTAGTTTTTGTCTTGTTATATGTTAAGAATTGAAAATTACAAGACCTATTAATTTGTTAAAACAACAGGGTTGTCACTTACCTGGAAACCTGGAAAAACCTTAAAAAACCTGGAATTCGACAATTTAGGGAAAAAAAACTGGAAGAACCCAGAATTTGTGAAATTTTGAAAAAAACCTGGAAAAACCTGTAATTTTGAACGAAAATCACTAAAAAAACCTTGAATTTTAGCAATTTTCACATGTTCAGTAGTAAAATTTCGATTTGACTTAAAAAATCTATCATATAAACAAAAAAATTTTGTCATCAAAAATGTTTTAGTAAAAATCATATTTAATGTAGCCTTACAGTATCTTTTCAATGTTTTTATACTGTTTACCACAGTTTCTTACTTTAAACTTAACTTTAAAGTGAAAATAGACCTAAAAGTGTATACTTTGAAAAAAATGGAATAAATTTGGAAAACCTGGAAAAATTTAAAAAAACTGAGTGACAACCCTTAAACAAGTTATGAACTTAAGCAAACTAAAAGTTTCACAATTTACTCAGCTGTCAAATGGTTTCAGTTTCAAGAGATAAATTTGTTTTAAACAATTCATGTACATTTTACAGTTAACACCGGTTGAAAGTGCTTACTTGAACAAACACGGAAACACATCACTGTCTTCATTTCTACAAGTTTCAAACGATTCCAACCAACAAATTCTAAATGTGGCTAGCAGCCAGATAAAACAAGCTAATTCTTAAACTGAAACGAGTTTATTAATTTTTAAATTTATTCTAGTGTTTTTAAATTTCTATTTTGGTTTGCTAACAAAATGATTAAAGCTTGTATTAAATATTTAAGCTTCTAATTTTTTAATAGTTTTTGTTTAATTAAAATTAACTCAAGACTTTAAAATTTAATCTAGAAAATTTTAAAATTGGTTCAACCCAATGTTTAAATTTTTTTTTACTAGAAATGTTTTTAATAACTTTTGGAAGATATTTGACTAAGAATGAATATTTTTTTCAAGCTAATTAAAATTAAAAATTTGTTTTTTTTTGAAAATTGTACAAGATAAAGTATGTTTTGTTGTTTGAAAGTTTTAAAAGCTTCTTTAGCTTCTATACAAAACTTAAAAATATATTTTAGTTATTTATTTTAGTCTGTGCAATTTCTTTTAATAAATCATTAAATCTCATTTTTAATTTAATTTGTATGATAAGAAATTATTCAGTGTTTCTAAAGTAATCACTTGAAAGAAATGCAAAGTTATAAAAGTTTTAGTACAAATTACTAATAAGCATTAAACCATGTTCTTTTTAAAATAAGGTTAGTTTTTGAAAATATTAAAACATAATCTTCTGTTTTTGATTTGCAAAAATCAAGAATAAATAGTAATATCACTTTTAACTGAAACTTTACTCGTTTATTAAAGAAGAAAAGAAAGAATTAGATTTAAACTTAATCAAACCTAACATATCACGTTAATAATTTGGTTTAAAATTTAAGATTAAGCTTTTCAAAACAGTTTTTCACAATTAAATTATAAGAGCTTAGTTTAATTAATTATATATTCATCAAACTTGTTTAAAAGCTCAAATATTAAAGATTTACTTAACTTCTTAACAAAATGTAATTTAAGTATTTTTTAACTTATTTCAGACAATGTTTCGGTAGAAATCTTATATCATTTTATAGAGATATTTTAAGAGTTTTTTGTAATCTTTATTAAGCTAGTTTAGTTTAACTATATTTAAAAAAGTGTATTGGTCTTCAATTTTACTTTAGTGTACAAGAAACTCGTTTAAAATTAGTTCCTACTCAGATTAGTATGTATTTTAGCAGTTTTATTTATTTTTTAATCTACGAAAAAAATATGTGGTTTATATATTTATTATAAAAGTAAATTTAGCAACATTATACTTATTTCATCAGTCAGCTGTTATAGGTTGGTATATGTAGTATCGTGTTACCTATGAAACACTTAGTTTTTATTTATTTTACAACTTAGCAAGTTTTTTAGAAAAAAATAATGTACTTGTTTTTACTTTTCGAAGCTGTTGTTGTAGATTCACACACTTCTTATAGCGATGGTCTAACGATGGTAAAGAAAGCGCTTTTGTTTGAGAGTAGAAGAAAAAACACGGTGTACAGCTACTTTCTTGTTTTGTTTGAGTTGGCTGCTTTTTCAACTTTAGTGGCTACTTTTTACGCGGTATCGACTAAAATTATGAGCCCAATGACCATGTTCACAACAACTTGCATGCTGTTTTCCTTGTACATACTGTTCAGCGCGATAATTTGTTTTTATTTTGACGAGGAAGACTATATGAACAGGATTAGAACTGAAAGTTTAGATGCTGAAACAATTGAAAGGTTGGAAAGTGTTCTTGGAACTGAAGAAAGTGAAAATTCACAGCAGATTTCAGTGTCCACAAATTGCCTTACAAAGTAATACATTAGTAGAAAGTTGATTAGGACTTAAAACAAAGTTTAAAAAGTCATTGACGTTTGTATCAGACGCTGTTAGTGTGTATTGTTTAAAATATTTTTTTATGATACTTTTAATAAAAACTTTATATTGAAGTTTTACTCCTATTTTTATTTATTTGTTTATATTTATCTGTGCTTAATAAACATTTTAAATCGAACTAGTATTAGATTTTTGCTAACTAGTTTTAACTGTTAGGTGAATACACGTTACATATTGAGTATGTTTATTAAATTATTTAGAAAGTTATACATTTATATGAAAAAAGTGTTTTTTCAAACTCGACTCATGCTTTATAAAATCAGTTTAAGATTGATCAGAATCTTAGAAAAAAGGGTTCTGGTTAAAATGAAATTTTATTAACATGTTGAATTGCTAACACTATTTAACATTAAATACTAGAGTTTAAAGCATAACATAATCTTGAAATCTATTAATTGAAGCTATTACTTAAAATGTTTATGTATTATTTAGTGGTTCTTTAAAATTTACAGCCCGTGTAAATATTTTTTTGCAAATAAAATAAATAAGCAAAGGAAAACTTACTAAAAAATAACAATACAAATGCATTTAGTATTCGTTACAGAATATGCTTTAAAACTTGTTAAGAACGCTAAAAAACTGACTTCAAGAACAAAATATTGAGTTTAGTTATCCAAAAAGTTTTCATTTCTTAATAACAATATATAAGCGCTGTACCTCCCGAAAATCAACGTTTATGTGACTTTCTGCAAACTGGTTTCGCTCTAATTAGGACTCATCAGGCAAGACGTTAACAATATTTTTTTTGATAAATAACAGTGTTTTGTTATTCACTTGTTCTTAGCTCTAGCTAAACTTAATAGCTTACGTTTGTTAAATAGTAGTTTCTTAAAAGTGTCATTCAATGTAAAATCATTTACTAGGTTTAAAAATACGATAAAAAGTCATATGTTACTCAAACAACGCTAGTAGAAAAGTTAAAACGTTGACTGAGTATTTAAATAATATATATCTAAAATCGTTTAAGATTAAAATATTTTAAAATAATACATTTTAGATTTGTAAAATTTAAAGTGTACCGTAGTGTTGTGTTTTAGTTAAAATTAGATTTTCACTAAGTACTTAAAAAAATAGTAAAAATATTTATGTCTGCATAATTGATTCTTAAAATATTTTGCTAATACTTATAAAAAATTGTAGGATTTTTTTTTAGTTAAATGAAAGTTGTGTTCTTAGCAGAACTTAAGTCTTTAATTTATACATCTGTTTAGTATAAAATTTAGAAAAATTTGTTTACTTATCCTACTTTTTTAGAAATCTTTAAAAATATCAGAAGAGTTATCGGTAAAGTTAAAAGAAAAACTAAACATTTAAGCTAATAATATTAATTTAGAAAGATATTATACAGTTTAGTTAAACCTATTCTTATAGTACTTAAAAACTTTATAAACATATATATTGTTTATTGAACGAAAAGAAAAAGCGTTCAAATATTTGGTCCTAGGACCTGGTGTACGAAAAAACCTTTCGGTTATTGAGTCATACACAGGATGCAGTTTAAAGTCATGCCCGGCACATAAGCCTTTTTAGATTTCGTTAGCAGTTAATTTAGTGTGTATTGAAGCAGTTATATTTTTCTTCAAACATGTAGAAGTTTGTAATTTTTATTATTTTCGTAATATCATACGTTTTTTATCATCAAAGTGTTGTAGCTTGATAAAACCAGTAAAGCTGTAGAATTTTTTTAAGTATTCTTCCAGGTTTTTAATTGTAAAAAATTAACTAATGTACCTGTTTCTACTGTTTGGTGCTACTAACGAAGAGCCAATTATTACATTTGATGAAGGGCTGAAAATGATAAGGAAATCCCTTTCGTTTGAGAGTTGCAGAAAAAATATAATTTTTAGTTATCTTCTTATTTTACTTGAACTTGTTTTTGTTTCAATTTTGGTCACTACTTTTTATGTGACATCAATTAAAATGATCGATTTTCATAATATGATTGGAATCTGTTTATCACTGTCGTTCCTGTACCTAGTACTAAGTGTAATAATTTATTGTTTCTTCGACAACGAACACTACACAAATAGGATTATACCTGAAGTTTTAGACGCTGAAACAATTGAAAGATTTGAAAACGTATTGGCATCCGAGGCAAATGACAATTTACAGCTATTTTCAGTTTCTACAAACTATTTGACAAATACATCGATAAATTAAAATGTACGTATATCTCAAAACACAACATTAACTCAGTAATGTTTTTACCAAATGCTGTTGATTTGTGTTGTCTATAATTATTTATGTTATGATCAGTTTCTTAAAATAAACTAAAACAACATATTTACTAGTTTTTTTTAATATGCGTTTAGTTACTGTGCATACTATTGTACAACATCTACGTTACTTCTGGTTAGGATTTATAACATAATTTACTCAATAATACAAGTGCAGGTTAGCTATTCTATTTATTTCTAAGTTTCAGTTGTAAAAATTCGACCTAAACAAAAATTAACAAAATAGTTGAACTGCATTATAAAATATTGTTTATGTAACGAAAATAAAAATCTATTCATGCATGATTTAAACAAAACTAAGATGTTGAGTTATCAAAAACTTCAATTTTTTAATGCATAGTTGGGTAAAATACTTACGAGGTTACAAAAGTAAATAAACTCAACAAATTAAAACTCAAATTGAATAAAAAGCTATTGCAGCTTTTTATAGGGAAATAGGTCAGCGACTTATAAAAGGCTGCCGACCCGTGGAATAAGCGGTGGTCCAGTAACAACTAAAAAACATGTTGCTCGGCTACAAACTTTTGCTAAAAACTTGTTAAAATCTTATCAAAACTTCCAGTTGTTGAAAAAGCGAGTATTATTTTCAAAAGAATTATACTGTGACTTGTGAGACTTATATCATAGTGTTAAATAAAAAATATGTAAATATTAGCATCAAATAATTTTTAAATAAATTTTAATGAGTTTATGTATTTTGTTTTACGGTTATTTGTAAAATAACAGTGTGGAATCAAATAAAAAATCTGAATTAAATGTAAAAATAAACACTAGAAGGCTCAACGTAGAACACTATTAAAATGTTAAGAGTCAGATCAATTTAATTTTTTTTAAGTTATAAAAGTTAACTTGCTTATATAGATTTTATTAAGTTCAATTTTTGAAACTTATGAAAGTTCTTGATTTTACAATATGATACTAAAATTAAATTTTTGTTTAAGTTGTATATACTACATGTAATAAAAGAAAAGACTGTTTTAAATATAAAATGCTTTGTAAGACGTATATAATTACTATTAAATGCACTATATTTCGTAGTTTAAAATTAAAAATAGCTTGTAAAATACATATGTAATACAAAATGTTATCATAAAACGTTATGATATTTTATTTAATAAACATACAATAGGTATAAAAGAATATATATATATTAAAGGCTTTATAAAAAGTTCTGATTGATAGTGCTCGACAAATTAAATTGGAGCTAAATATTTATCTAATTATATAAAAACTATAATTTAAACAGCTGTTTCACACATTGAAATGTAAAATTTCATGTGATCGTCAGCAAGTTACAGTTTATTATAATAGTAAACAGTAATTTTGATTTTAATTTTTTTTATATTAATTGTGACGTAGTAATAGTACAGTTTATTGTACGATTAGCTGAATTTGAAATTCGCTGTGAATGTTATTTTATGCTTTTTAGGAAAGTTTAAAAAAGTTATTTTGGAAAAATGTTTTAAGCTATTAGAAAAATTTTTTTAGACTGTTGGGAAAAATGTTATAAAATACTCGTGTTTGCCGCTTCGATTTTATCTTGTTTTAATATTTAGTTGATTTTAATTTTGTTAAAAAAGTATTTTTGATAATGGATGCATATGTTTTTTCTTTTGCTTTTCTTGTTTAGTGTTACGTTCTTATCTGGTTTTTCGATTTCTTTTTTTTCTAAGTTACAAAGTTTGCAGCCGAATTTAGTATTGAATTTTAATTTTGTCCTGTTTAATATTTCCCATTTAATTTTGTAGTCTGTATTGTTATCTTTTAAGTTCCATATGTAATTCGCTAGTTCTGTTGTGTGTCTTTTGTTAATATTGTTAAATGATGATTTGTGGTTTCTGTATCTTTGTTTAAAGGTATTTCCTGTCAAAGAATTTATAAATCTAGTAAAAAAAACATTTCAACAAAAATAACCCATTATCAAAGATATTTAACAAACATAATATGCGAATCAGTTATTCATGTATGGCGAATTTGGAGAGATTAATCAAGTCACATAATCAAAGGATTTTAAACAAAAGTAATTCAATCAAAAATCAGTGTAATTGCGCCGGTGGCTGTAAATACAATTTGAAGGGGGGCAATTGCCGGTCAGAGAACATTATTTACAAGGCAACAGTTAACTCTGACCTTGAAAAGAAGTTCTACATCGGCCTATGCTCCACTCAATTCAGATTTCGGTATGCCAACCATAAAAAATCCTTTAAAGGTGGTGTATACGAAAATGAAACTGAGCTTTCGAAGTATGTTTGCGGCCTTAAGCGCAAAAACATTGATTTTAAATTAACTTGGGAGGTGATAAAAAGAGCACAGCCAATAGCAGATGGTAACAACCCTGTTTGTAGGCTGTGCTTAAAAGAATCAACAGCCGTTATGTATGCGTTAAAAAAGGAAGGTTGTTTAAATAAGCGAAGCGAATTTATATCGTCTTGTCGACATATAAAAAAGCTTCTTTTAAAACACAACAAATTTTGAAGCATTTTATAGTCAATTAACTGTTGTTTTCGTTAATTTTAGTTGTTTAATTAGTTAGAAGGTAGATCGATTTTTGTACTGAATATTTGTAATGTACAATATTACGTCATACTGTTTTTTGTTTTTTTGCATAACTTTTGTATCTTTGTTTAGTACAGTGCTTTGTATTTTGAATTTAACTGGCTGATGATCAAAGCTTTATGAAAAATTAAAGCTTTGTGAAACATATGTTCCAGAATTTTTAAAATCGCCATTTGAATAAATCATTTAAAAGCCCTTCAAGTGGGCTCAGTTGAAAGTGTTTACGTTTAAACATTAACCTTATTTTATATGTGTGTATATATATATATATTTATTTATTTAAAACCTTTTCAGACGAAGTCTTTTATTTATGTTTTGTTAAGGTTAAAGTAGTATTATTCTGTTTTGATATTAATCGAGTATAAAAATATTATGCTACTGCTTTAGTTTAAACAATTTGGTCTTCTATTGTTTATTTTCTATTAACTAGATAAAATAAAATATGCGGTAAATATAAGAATAAGGTTCTAAAGGTACTGATAAACTTTTATTTGTTTCGAATGAAAACTAGAAAAATAACCTTTTTATCCTTTAACTCAACTAATAAATTTTTTAAAGTTTATGAGAAAGCTTATCGGTAAAGTTATAATTAATAAATATTTTAAACTTTAAAGTAAAGATATTAGTTAAATTTCTAAAATCTAACTAGTTTAGTTTAAGTCTTATCTTAAAAATGCAAAATTACTTTTTAAACGTATAAAGCTTACTTAGATTTAGTTCATAAACAGATTTTAATGCATTTAAACAGTTTAAAACTTCTTTAAAAATATCGAAAATTACATGTATTTTAGTTTACTCAGTACATTTCTTCATTTAGTATTTTGTTTTTTACTAGTTAAATAACTTTTTAGCGCAGTTTTACCAGCAAAATTGTAAAATATTATATCTTTATTCTACTAAATTTTTTTCAGACTTTTAAGAAAATAATGTACCTGTTTTTACTAATTGGAGCTTTTATTGAAGATTTGCTTAGCACTTTTGATGAAGGGCTGAAAATGATAACGAAGTCTCTTCTGTTTGAGAGTTGCAGAAAAAATATAATATTCAGTTATATTCTTATTTTACTCGAGTTTGCTTTGGTTTCAATTTTAGTCACTACTTTTTATACAACGTCGATTAAAACAACTAATGCTATGGTTGGGATATTTAGCTTTTGTTCTTTTACTTACCTAGGACTGAGCGTGATAATTTTTTGTTTTTTTGACAAGGAAGATTTCCTAAACAGGATAAGAATTAATACAATAGAAAGGTTGGAAAATTTTCTTGGAACATAAGAAGGTGAAAATTCTCAACAAATTTCAGTGTCTACAAACTATATAACAAGTAATTGAAACTTGGTTTAGCAATAAAACAAATATTAAACTTTATTCAAATTTTGTTCTGTAATAATTAATCTTTTGATTTCTATTTGTTACTTTTTTTTCTGTTTAAAAACATGCTTATTATCAGCTTTTATCTTAAACAATATACAAACTTATAACTTAATTTTAAGGTAGCTTTAAAATTTTATTACTGAATTCAAATGCTCTTTAGTAAGTTTTAAGCAATTAAAAACTTTTTAATTAATTATATCATTAACAAAATCCGACCGTTGCAGACTATTTAAAGAAGTTCTGATGCATTAAATAAAAACTTATTATAACTCCGTTCACTTTTAATTAAAATTTTTGCTTGACTATTTATACCGATAAACGTTTATAATTTTCAAACTTTAAAGATTCTTAGAAAGAAATTGTTTGTTTTAGTTTAATTATTAGGTTTACTTAATGCACTTTTCGACCAAGTTTTATACCATATCTTTGTTTTATTATTTTAATAATTTCCTTATATCTAATATTACAAAAAATATTTAAGGTATCTTGTCGTAAACATCAATAAAAACTTCTAATTAAAACACATAATTCATTAGTTTAATGTAGAAGTTGGCAACGGAATGAAAATGCCCGGCTTGCTAATGCTTTCAAAATTTAAGTCGAATTCGGCCTGCAATCGTATAAATCTTTCAAGTAAAATTAAAAAAAAAACGGTTGTTAAGTATTCAGTGTTTAGAACTCTTATATTTAGTAGTGCTTACAACTTGTAGTTTTCTAATTAATCTTATTTTACTAAACACTCACTCAAAAATACAAGATGATTGACCTTTTATACAATTTAAAATACAATTTATACTTTTACTTATAACTTTTTTTTACACAATTTAGTGTACAAAAATGTAAGCATTAGTTTATTTAAAAAAATATAATTTCAGCATCATTTTACCAAGTCTAAAAAAACATTGAAGTATATTGTCTAAAAATAAACAGGACATCTGAAAAAAGTCAGTATAGAAATTTTATTTACTTACTATAGTAAAGTAGGTTTACTATTATCAGGTTTTTAGTAGCATACAAGTAGTTTATAAGTAAAACTAGGATTCATATCTATTATACGAAATTTAACAATTATTTATCAAGCAAGAAAAAACAAACGACATTTTTTATACTAAGCATTCTTTCACTAACGACAAATTTGTCAATAGTAGACTGTTTACATAGACAATTATATATTTTTTCTTAATATGCTTATCAAACGCATTATAGACTTATTTAAATATAGTGAACTAAAAAAAAACATTTGTTTAGTTGCGATTTAACAACGTAGACCTTAATAAAATCATTATCGAAAGAAAATATCAAGTAGTTTAAAAGCTTAAAACAACAAAAACAAGTTTTAAACTTAAAATTTTTAATTAATTGATTAATACTAACATTTTAATTTTACTAACTAACTAACTACTAAAACAACTAATCACAACGTTTAAAAATATATGTGAATAACATGCTAGTTTTATTTTTAAACACTTAAACAAATTAAAAAAAAATTGTATCTAATTATTATTTTGTAAATATTAATTTGTAACATTTTGATATAAAAATTTTAGTACTCAATTAAATTTCAGAGCTCAAAACTGATAATTTTTAAAGTGCACACTTTGTAATGTTAGCTATTTTTGCCAAAAGGACATCAAACAGCCATAAAACACTATGAGCGCCAAAATAAGTCTTGAGTTTTTTGAGTTGGAGTTTTGAGTTAGTGTGTTGGCAGAGTAAAATTTAACTAAAAAAGATAAAAGTAAACTTTAAAAGGCAACTGTGTGTTTTTATTTGTTCTCTCCTTACATCTTATTATTTTATTCTTTGCAACCTCATAAATAATTTGTTTGATTATAAATTTAGTATTTTTATACTTGTATATAATTTACCAGTGATTTATAGTACTATATTAGTGATATTTTAGATATTAATTTCTGAAGTTTTTAATTAATATCAATTTTTATTTAAAATAGTTGGTGTAGCAGTTGTTATTGTTATTGATATTCTGATTGATATTCATACTGGTTTTCAATCTGATATTTATCTTGTAATTTATAATTATATTTGATGTTTGTTATTGGTTATGAGTGAGAGATACATGACTACACGTAGTAAAGAGAAAGGTAAGTAAAGAGAAAGGTACTAGCAGGACCCTTGCAATTGTTAGAAGTGACTCTGAGGCGGTACCTTTTCCGCCGGTGCTACAAGGCCCTTCTTGCGAACAACTTGACAAACAGTGAAATTATTGTCATAAACTTTTTAATATACTTAAAAATGTACATAATTATAATAAAGAAGGGGTGATCTTTGACATGAGAAAAAACTTATCTATTTATGTTTTAACCTCTTTTCAAGCTGATACCATAAATTCGGAACGGGTAGAAACACAACAAAGTTTTACAAAGTAACCGAAAATTTGCAGTTAATTCAAGTACTTACAAATGACTTTACAAGTGAACCAGTCAACTTAAGTCTGGTTTGACTTTTTAACAAATCTTAAAGTTAGCTCTATTCTTTATTTGAGAAGTATAAACTATAATATTAACTTGTTTCAGTTTTTACTATTCGTTTTTAAGTAGTTGTTTTAATACTGAACAGTGTTTAATGCTAACAAACAATTTTTTTTCATTCAGTAAACAGTTTAAAAAATAAAGTGCATATACAGAAGTATTTGATCATTATTTATAGAATATAATTTTTTTTATTGTAGCCATTTAAATTGAGTTTTTAAAGTTTCACACTCAACGACAAGTCTTAAAAATCTTTTGTTAGATATTTACTTATGTTTACTAACTTAAACGAGTGATTTTAAAAAAGCTTTGTAAGTTAGTCCAAAAATAGTCAGCTGTTTTTATTACGCAGGATCTTAAAAAAAGTGTTGATAAGTCAAACATTACCCAGTTGCGCATAATAACTACTTATTAGTAATAAATAAATGAATTACTACATGTTCTAAAGTAGAAAAAAAGTTTTGTTGCAAGAAAACTTAGATAAATGATTGATGGTTACGAATCAACATCAAACAGGTTAAAAAATTCGCTCTTAATTATACTTTAGCTAATATAAATTGCGTTCCCATTAAGTTTTGGAAAACAATGTTTGTTTGATAAACAATAATAAAGCGCTAAAAATATTTGGACCAAAGACCTTGTGTGCAAAAAAACCTTTCAGCTATCGAGTAGTACACCGCTTGGATTCAGTTTAACGTCTTGTCCAGGACTGTTAAGAAACCTTTGAGTAACTTAAAGATTGATAACCTTTTATGTTTACTGTTAAAAGGCAAATATACTTATAACTTTGTAGAAAATTTTCAGTTTTATAGCTAATTTCAAATGTTGCTAAGTTTCATCAAATTTGTCGGGGAAAAATTCCTTTAACGAAAATTCTTTAGAAAGTTTTTGCATAGGTATCAAAAAGTTGCTATTAATATATACGTCAGAGATTGTAATTAAATTTTTCGAGTGGTGTACTTTACTATGCTAATTTTAAGGAGAGTTAAAAAAGATAAATATTATCAATGGAGCTTTTGTATTATAAACTAACTGTTTAATTCTACAAAACTACTAATGTTAAAAAAAACATACATATGAACAAATTATACAAGAAGTTTTTTAAAAACTTTTTAAAATAATTCTATAGCTCAGCTATAACATAAAATAATTAAAATAGAAAACCTGAAATGGAAAAAATAGTTAGCGGTTGTGATAAAATAAACTTCCCTTTTAACTTCGAAACTTTAAAAGTAGTGTATAACTTTTACTAAATTACAAAGAATACTGTAGCTCGAGATAAACAAAAATGGGTTGCACATATATTTATTGTAGTATTAGATCTAAACGTTGTCGTTTGTAGTACATCTCCTTATAAGGTCATCAGTAGGTACAGAAATTTCCTGTGAATTTTCAACTTCTTCATTTGTTAGAACATTTTCCAACCTTTCAATTGTTTCTTCGTTTAAAACTTCAGCAGCTCTAATCCTGTTTCTGTAGTCTTCATCATTGAAAAAGTAGTAAACACAGCAGTTCATAGTTACATAAGAATAAAACATAAAAGTAATTGCCAAATACGCGAAGTAAAATTTCATTGTTTTTATCGATGCTGAATAACAGCATGCGACGAAAACCGAAGTCCAAACTATTTCCACCAACAAAAGTATGTAACCTAATGTTGTATTTTTCAAGCAAGACTGAAATGAAAGTGATTTTTTGATCATGTCGAAACGCTCACTGTAGTTTGAAGTAAATTGTCCTGTCAGATCCAAAAGGGGCAACGATATGAAATACATTGTATAAAATGTTTGAAAAAAGTATCTAAAATAAAGTAAAACTGTAACTACTCGTAAATAAAATCTTACTACACATTAGTTTTTGAAATGAAGGAAATAAAACAATTTTTAAATATTAACCACATTTGAAAAGCTTCCCATTGCTTTATGATTTTTATAATTAATACTTGTAGGTTTTCTTTAATTACGTTATGCGAACTATTTACGAACCTTTAAAGCAGAATCTAAAAAAGTTACAAACTTTCAATACTAGTATATTTAAATTTTAGTACTTGTTTTAAAACGTTTAAATTTTGTAATGTAAAAACGAAAATGTTGACTTTGTTTTTCAAAATTTGAAAAAATTATCTATACCACTTAACTTAATATAAATTAAAGGACTAAGTCTTGTAAAGAACAACGAAACGTACATTATTACTTTAACTATATTTCGGTATTATCTTTATTTTTAATGAAATTTATTTACAGATATTTGTTCTTTAAATATAATTTAGATTAGCGTTAATCTAATCGTAAAAGTTTTTTTTTTAAACTAAACAGACTTTTCTGTAATGTTTCAATAAATTAAATAACAACCTAAAATTATGTAACTAATAAATATAGCTATTAGTGTTTATAGTTGTTATAAAATTATAACATTAAAATTAAGGTAAATAACTAATATTTAAAATTTGTTTAAGTTAGTCATAATACGCAGTGTTTTGTAATTATCACAGTGTTATAACTGTTTTAGGTGATTATCTTTACTATACGAAAATCTATAAATTACAGAATAAATATAATATTGATGGTAAAATAAATAATAAAAGAGTTTTATCATAAATTTCAAAGTACTAATCCAAAATGTTAAGCTACGGTAAGACTGAATAATGCATCAGTTTTTTATGTTAATACTAGTATTACAACAATCTTAAATTTCCTAATTAGTCTAAAGAAAATTATAACTTTTGTAGTTTTTTACTGATCTATATAGTGCATCTGTAAGTGATTGTTTAGAACTCTAATTACATGCTTTTAAGCTTATTTGTTAACATCTATTTAAAATATTACTACGTAAGCACAATAACTTTAATTTAGAAAACAGTTTTATAACTCTGACAAATTTTATTTTATGAGAAAAAATTAGATTGGTTACATTTATAATATGCTTTAATTTTGTATTTGCATAATAATTTGCTATATAAGATTTGTACAGGTATAGTTAACATGTAAAAAGCTTTCAACGTTAAACTAATAAGTATACAATAGTATGGCTAAATATATTACAAATTCTGTTTAAAATATTTGAAAAACTAAACCACTAGAAAACGCAAATTTGTATACTTCTTAAAATCAATAAAATCCAACAGCAAATCATGACTATTTGATAAACTAATTCTTATTTTATCACTGTTAAAAATAAGAGTGGACATTTTTTCTACTGGGCGGGCCACCTACTTTTAAATAATAGATTAACAGCTAAAAAATTTTTAAAAAATCAAGCATTGAATAAATTATTCAGAATGCACTAATGTGTACTTAAAACAGAATTGATAGATCATTTCAAATCATAAAAAATCTTACTTAATTTTGTTTTGCACAAGATACTTTTAACCTTAAAAATTGTTTGCGGGCCCGAAGTATATGTTGGAGTACCTGGTATAGTACATTGTATCGTTACCCACCCCATATTCGATCCATGTGCTTTCAAAAACTCTAAAGTAAACACTTTACACATTTTTTGGTACAATTTAAGCTTTATGAATGCTACATGGTGATTTGAATAGCGCTTTAGCTTTGGAAGATTCATCTCAAAACGCCTTTTGGTAAAATTGCAAGTAAAAAACATTTTTTATTGTTTAATAGTTTACTACATAAAAATTTAAAAACTTGTTTACTGTAACTAAATAGAAAGTAAAACTCTAACTACTGTTGTTATCATACTTTTACTTAGTTGTAGTCTTATATCTTTATCTATTATCATAATAACATGACACCGACGAACAATGAGAACACAGTAACTTCAACTAATGTAAGAAGGTAGCTGAGATTTATTGTTCCTTTTACAGATTTTAAAATGAAAAAAAAAATTGTCATTTCTTCATTTAAAGTAATCAGAACTGAGTTTTACGAAAAGTTCAAAAGCGAATAAATTTTTAATGAAACTATAATAACATGTTTTGAAAGTGTTTTATAAAAAAACTGAAATGAGCTATGTTATTATTTTATAGAATCAAAATATCAGAAGTTTAGAAATCAAATAAAAATATAAATTGAATATGAAGATATTGTAGCGAGATTGAAACTTTTAGTAACATTATAAGACTTGCTGTTTGCTGTTCTATTCTTTAAAAAATTGTTTAAAGTAGTTAGTAGTTTAAACTCAAGCGTTGAACTTTAGAGCATTTCAAAGTAAAAGAAAGAAAATAAAAAACATATAACATCATGTACATAACGTTAATCGGTAATATGTAAAAAATTTTGATTTTTAACTTAATTAACAAAACCGACTTTAATTATCAGTTGTTACAGTAAATCTACCGTAGTCACTGAAATTTCTTGAAAACTTTCAATTTCTTAATTTGTTCCATTATTTTCCGACCTTTCAACTGATTCTTCGCTTATATTTTCAGCATTTCTCCTTCTCCTGTTTCGGTAATCATCCCTATCAAGAAACTTGTAACAACAGAGGCTGAGCAGATAGTAGAAAAAAAAAAAACCCACACGGGGGAAGAAAAAAATAAAGCATCGCGTTCAACGAGGTGACCTCGCTTACCGACACAATGTATTTCAGATAAAAATAAGCCAAAGATGCAACGACTTCCAAGAACAACAGAGCGTAGCTGAGTTTCGTGTTCCTGCGGCAGCTTTTGAAAGAAAGTGATTTTTTTATCATGTCAAGTCTCTCAGTGTAGTTGAGGTCAAAACCATCGTATAAGTCGGAAAGTGGAAGCAGTATATAGTACATTTTTGAAACGTGTATATATTACTATCTAAAAATCTTCATTTCATAAACTAGTGGAAGACTAAAGTTATAACAGCTCTGTTCCTTAAACATGAAATGTGTAGAATATCATAATTAAATAATTTTAAAAATTAAAACCATAAAGACAGACAATAAAAAAGTAACAAATCTAACAAAAATTACTAACATTACAACAATAACTATAAATAAGTTTATGAAATAAATATAGAAATTTTGTAAGCTTATACTGCTTCTGATATAGAAATGTTGTTAGTACTGTTTTATCTCTGTAAAAATAATTTAACGATGTATTTTTAAACAAACATATTGAAACTGTTAGCTGTTTTTTACAAGCTTTCTAATTCGTCACACAAAAAACTTCTAAATTATTACAACTTGGTTAAATGATAGATGCACTCTTTAAATATTTTAATGTAATAAGTTAGTTACAAGTTTTATAAAGAACGAAAAAGTCTGAAAGATTATGTTATTTTTTTATAAACCTGATTAAAAGTTTTATTTTTACGTTTAAAACCTCAAGCCAAAAAAACTATTGCTAAGGCTTATATATACTATTTATTGTTCAGCATAACTGTTTTTATATGATTTTATGATGATCTTTTTAGATTTAAAGTTTTATTAAAAACAATTAAAACTTATTTTTCTTATCTGTGTACATAAGAACTCAAGTATTAGTTTGGTTGTTTTTAAGTTTACAGAAATACTTTAAGAAATACTGTACTATGTATAACAAACAGCTTACCTTTTATTTAATTTCATTATGTTGGAATTTATCTTACTAGGCAAAACGATTTGAGCTGTTTACCAAAAGCTTTCAATAATCTTACTGCCTTAAAGTTTGTTAAGATATTAATAATTAAATTATGACTAATTCATAACTAAAATTATTCAAAACATTATAAATAATATATATATTTTATTAGGTATAAACGTAGCACTAAGTTTTTTGGTTACTAATTTAAAGTTAAAAGTAATTTTAGTTTATTAAAAAAGTTATTTTTTATTAATTAATTGATGCATCGCATAACATTGCAATGTAGAGTGAAAACCAAGTTAAATCCAAAAGCAAAATGAGGTAGCCAAAAATGGTGTTTGTTCTGCAAAGCTGAAACAAAAGTGATTGTTTGATCATGTCCAGCCGTTCAGTGTAATTTGTAGTAAACTGTCCTGTCATGCCCAAAAGTGGTTTACTGATCATGTGATTTTTTTATCATGTCAAACCGTTCCTAATAGTTTGAAGTAACTTGCCCTGTTATATCTAATAGTGGCAATGATATGAAATACATTTTTATTACGTATCTAAAACTGAATGAACCAGTTAAGTTTCTAAGATATCATTTTACTGTAACTTTGAAACATGTTAAAAAAGCTAAATAAAAAAAAATCTATTGACAAGGTTTTTCTAATATAAACTAAACATTGAACTATACATTGTTAAATTTTTTGTACTGTTCAACGTTTTAGTTCACCTTTTTAATAAACTAAGCGACTCCTAAATATGTAAATTAGAAATAAATCTAAAAAACTTTTAAACTTTTTATTTTTTTGTTACTGATCTGATTATTACTTAAAAACATTAAAATTAGTATTTAAAAAAGTAAAAGTGATAGTTTGATATACGTTAACTAAAAAATATTTTTATATAAATTTAGGTAATAAAAATTTAAACAATATATTTATTAAAAAACTTTTAAACTAAAGTTATTTCTTTTGATGTTTACATTATGAAGTTAATTTATAATGATTTTTTTTTCGAATTTTAAACATAACCTAGCTAATCTATGTTCAAAATTTTGGTAATTTTCTATAAACTTTACTAGCTTTTCAGTAATAGTTTTTTCTTAATAATATTTTAAGATTAAGAAACTGCTTAATATTAGTTAATGTGTGTTTAGTTGTTATTGAAATTAAATTTCAAATCTAAAATAAGTAATTTAATACTATATGATTTGTATTAAAATGTATTTTAATAAACTCTTCCTGAAGTTATCAATAATACTTGTATTAAATAATTATTGAAAAAATTATAAATACTGCAATATACTACTAGCTGTTCTAGTTGGCTATCTATATTGAAAGAAAAGCTTAAAACATAACGATATTCTTTTTTAATAAAATTAATTACAGTTTGATGACTAATCGACAAAATACTAGCTTAAAAAGGTAATTTACCGCAAGACTTATTGTGTATTGGTTTGAAAAGTTATAACTTATATCACAACAATAATAGACCTTTTAAATAAATTTTCCAATCTAAAAAACAAGTTAAGTTTTATTCAAATGTTTTTTTTGTTATCGATTAAGTTGTTCTATCCGTAAGTGTTTTATATATCAAGTGTTAATAGTTTTTAGCTAAATTTTCTAGAATTAGTTCAATTATAAATACTAAAACTGTTACTGTGAAAACAAAACAGCTAGTTGTTTAAATATATTTTGTAACATTGACAATATTTATTTTATAACATTGAAATTGTAATTGTTCTAAACAAAATTTTGTTGAGTTTATGTGTTCCTGATTAATTTTATAGAAAGCCTCGTCATACAATACGGTTTATCCGCTTTATTTACTTTATTTAAAGAACTTCAAAAGAACAAAGTAAAGCTTATAGTCTTAATGCAAAACTTATAATGAATTAGGATATTCACCTCTTTTATAAACTAATATTATATACACGTTATATCGATCAAATGTCTATGCTATTTTAACATTAAAAATAATTTAAAAAATAAAACAATTTTTAAACTATAATTTTTTGAAAGTTAAGGAAGTTTTAAATTTTCTAGAAAAAAAACAATGTATTACTACCAAAAATCATATTTATAAAGCTGAAGTAATGACCAAAAAATTAGAATTTAATAGTTTTAAACTTTTTAAAGAAGTATTGTATGCAACTGTCGTACAAAATATTTACAATTGAATTTAAATAAAATAAGATCGAAAAACTATTTTGATTAAGTTAAATAGATTTATTTGAAATTATGTATTTCTAAAAAATAGTGGAAGTTTTCTGTGCAGATTACAGTACCATTTCAATTAACTTTTTTTTTAAAGCAAATTAAGTAAGAAAAAAATACTACAATAATAAAAATTTGTTTGTAAACAAAAGTTTATTTGAAAAATCATAATTGAAACAGTTTTATAATGTTATGATAGTTTTTAATTTTTTGTAGAATACCTGCCCGAACTCTCCACCCCTGTTTGACGCCCCTAGTTGGCAGTAAACTTTCTTTAAAATATTCTACTTCGTTTGTTACAATATTTTCTAACCTTTTAAATGTTTCTTTGTCTAAAACTTCAGCAGCACTCCTATTTTTAAAGTTTTTCTTATCAAAAGACGTGTAAGTTGGAACGCTCATAAGCACATAAGAAGAACCAAAAGTTCTACTGAACATGAAGTAAGGTTTTATAGTTTGTGTTGATTCGTCAAAACCGATTGAAATAAATACTGAAGATCGAATGATTTCCATGGAAATAAGTATGCAGCCTAATGCGCTAAATGCTTTGCAAGACTACGTTAGACTAGAAAAAAGTGATCTTTTGATCACGTTAAACCGTCCTATGTAAGTCAATTTAAATAATCATTCTAACAAATCTAAAATGGCAAGTGATATAACGTATATTTTTTGAAATGTGAGTGTCTAAAGCTGGTTAAAATTGTAATTAAAAAAATAAAATATCATTGTACAGTAATCTTACACAAATAAAATAAAAAAAGTTTCAATTTGTTTAATAGTTTTACACTATTTTGATGCTTAAATAGTTAAAGTTTTAAGAACACCTTAATTTGTTATAGTAACTTTTGTTTTAGTTTAAAAGGAACAATATTAAAATGACAAATATTTAAAATTTTTGTATATATTTCAGCTAAAATTAAACTTAAAGATAGAACGACTTATAAAAAATATTTGCATAATCAACAAATGAAAAATGTAAATTAGATTTAAAAAAATAAAAATAAAACATTACTTACATCGCATCACGTGTTTTAAAGACTTTGCATTTTAAACAGCTATTAAATAAAATTATTGTTTTAACTGTTTACGCAGTTTAATTTACAATATTTTTTCCTCTTAAAAAGTACTATTTAGTTTAGAAAAACTCGAAATAATAGTACTAGCTGATTCAGATTTTTAGTAATGTTCTTAAAAAAAGACTAAAAATAGTACACTTAATCTATACGACGCAGAAAAAAATCGATCATGTAAGTACAAAGTTTAAATTAAAAAAGTCAAGCTTTTGAAACAAAAAAATTGTATAATATTAGTATATTAGTTTCTATTAGTATAATATTACAACAATCTTAGTAAAATTAAGAAAAAAATGTTAGCTGATAAAAGAAGTTTTATTTAAAAACGTGTATCTGTCCACGATTGTTAAGAACTTTAGCTTCACTTTCTAAAAATACAGATAGGTAGATACAGTAAAAAGTATACAGAAAAGTTATGTTTGTAACACTGAAAAATTCTCGGAAAGTAAACAGAAGTGAAAAATTGAAGCCATTGAAATATTGCCGAGAAAAATAAATTTTCAAGTAATATGACGAATTAAACACATAAGTATCAAACCATTTTACATATAAAAGCCTGCTTATTCTGCTGTTTAATTAACTTTTAAAAACATCTAGCTACAAACAGCTTTTAAATGCTATTTTTTGCAGCTAGTTTTTACTTAATTAGGGTGTTTGTGCTAAAAATAGAACGATGGTTTTGATAAAGAAGTAAAACTGCTGATGTTTAAAGCATGAAATCAATTATTTTATTTTAAAACAAGTACTTATATACCATTTGCAACTTAATATCAATAGGTTCATTTTGTTTTTTATATTTTATTACACAAAGCTTTTCAAAATCATACAAGATTTCTTTGTCAAGTGATAAATTTTAAATGAATTTTGAAAAAGTTTTCGTTGAGTGAATAGCTTAAAAAATAACTTTAAATTATGACGTATGAATAAATTTTATTTTTATACATACGTCATAATTTAAAGTTATTTTTTAAGCTATTCACTCAACGAAAATTTTTTCAAATTTCATTTAAAATTTATCACTTGACAAAGAAATCTTGTATGATTTTGAAAAGCTTTGTGTAAAAAAATATAAAAAACAAAATGAACCTATTGATATTAAGTTGCAAATGGTATATAAATACGTTCAAAAACCTTCCTATAATAGTACTTATGAAAACAAGTACTATTTCGTATTTGTACTGACTGTTTGAAATAAGTGTCGGCAAACTGCGGCCCGCAAAGCTTTTAAGGTCCCTTTCAAAGATACATATACATTTAAAATTTTTATTGTGGTATAAATGTACAAATAGACTTTTAAAATTTACTAATCACCCATTAAAAGCGCTTTAAAGTTTACTTTCAATTATAGTTTTAGTATACAATAGTGTTTTTTTATACTAATTACAAAAATATAGTCAGTCCGAGAAAGGTTTTTCTATTCTGTTCTGCTTACAAGCAACATTTTATTGAAAACTGGCTGACAATCCCTGGTTTGAAACTCCAAAGGACCTACGTCATATGTTATAGTAATAAATACTTTGATTTTGTTTTTAAAACTGAAATGTGATACATTTTATTAAATTTATAGTGGTTAGCTGTAAATTTTTATCTGTAGCAATAAAAAAGTTTATTTTTTATACTATCTTGTGATTTAATATTTATGTACAATAAATTTTCGTACTCAAAAAGTCGTAATAAATAATTCGTTGAAAGTCTTTTCGTTTTTAAACCAGCTTCAAAAAGATAAACAAATGCTATATTAAGTTAAAAGACTAATGTTTAAAATACATGATAAAACTTCAACCTTTTTCTGAATACATATATGTACTTTGAATTTTTTTATTAAAAAACATTAGATGGTTTAAATATTTTAATTATTTTTGCAACATACCACACAGTACAACTGATCAGTTTATAATTAAAAAAATATACTCGAGTTGATTAAATATTGCGATAAAAATAGCATGTAGATTATTAGTTTCTAGAGACAATAATGTGTAACGTTCGATTTAGTTTCAAATCATAAACTTCAATTTACATTTTGCTAAATAAAGTTTCAGTTAACCAAAGTAGTGTTAAAAATAGTCGTGAGAAACGTGTACAAGAAAACAATGAAATATAAGTTACTGATGTGTTTAAGAGTTTGTGTAATTACTTCATAATTCTTTTTCATGTGAGTTTCCATCAACATTTTATTCATTATATTTATTCACACTCACGTACTTTACTATAAGTTAGTGTTTGTGCTTAAGAGAGTGCAATCCGTTGTTTTTGTTTTTAATATAAAAAGTTATTACAACACTTTAGGCTTACAAACTTTAAGGTGTTTCAATAAATTGCAGTGCGTTGAGCTAAAAATTTTAGTATAAAAAACTTATAATAGTTTCAATGTTCCTAGTACTTAAATTCCATAGATAATAAAAACAGTACTATAATGCTTATAAGCAAGTAGATTCTTTTAAGTAAAAGTATTTATTTAATTCGAAGATAAACTTTTTAAACTTTACTTAATACTTTAATTTCAATTTTAGCATGTTTGGTAGAACATTTTTGTTTGTTTGTTGTTTTTTAGGAAATAATTTTATAAATTTGTTTAAAAGTATATACGTTTCGTGAAAAGCAGTTTATTTGAAATTGATTTCTTTCCTATAAACTGTAACATTACTTTAGAAGTTTTTTATTTTTGTTTAACTAGAAACTATAGAATGAATAAACAATTTTTAATCAAGAAAATAAATTGTCTGTCTAAGACATCTAAACTATCAAATGTGTTTAAGTTTTATTATGTATTTATATAAGTGTTTTACCAAAGTTATTATTTTTTTTACTAACAATGAATACTATCTTAAATGTTGAGGTATATTTAGTTTTGCTTTAGTTATTTTACTTACTTTGAGCTATTAAAAAATCAGCTTCATTTTACAAATGGTACTTTTAAGAGATATAGTTTACAGTAAAGATTTAAAAACTTGCTTTCATTACCAACTGACTCATAAACTAAAACTTTGTGCAGGTAAATAATGTGTTTAATATTCTTACCAGTTTGGGACTTATTTTGTGAATTTGACTTGGACTACAATAAAAGATTTGATATGATAAAGATGTCGCTTTTGTGCAAAAGTTGCAGAAGAAATACTGTATGCAGCTATCTGCTTGTGTTGCTTGAACTTATTTCATCAGCAGTCTTTTTAACTTTGATACAAGCTATATCATACGAATGGATACCCTTCGTGTGTATAATATTTCATATCGGTGCAATATTTCCGTTGAATTGTTTATTAAACTACTGTATCTACCGTCATTTTGACAAGCAGGACTACAGAAACAGAGCTGCTGGAATCTTAAACGAAGAAATCATTGAAAGATTGGAAAGTGTATTAAACAGCGAGGATAATGAAGATTCTCACGAAATATCAGTACCTACTCGTGATCTTATAAAGAGATAAACTACATTAGACGTTTATTAAACAATGTACTGCAATAATTATATTTCCGATCTCTTTCTTTTCAGCTATTATTTTTCTTTTTTTTTCTTAATCTGTATAAAAATAAAATCTTTGTTTAAAATGTTGAGTTTAAAAAACGCTTTTATTTTCCCAAACGTTTCTGGTTTTTCTTTTAGTTTCATTTCAACTCTTAAGAGTTTTATATAATTGCTTAACTACATTTATTTTAAATAGTTTTAAATTTAAAATTCTGGTTTAATTTAACTACACATTTGTCTTTTCAATATTTTTTGTGGTATACTATTATCCAGTTAGTTAAGTATACAAAAGTTCAATGAAAAGTAATTATTTCTTTCAAGCTCCCTTAATTTAGCGTACAAAGCTATTAATTAAAATAAATGGTGAAAAAATATTTTTTAGTTATAATTGAGTTGGGTTATGACTTCACTCTATGCAGTTGACAAAATTGTGAATTCTGGAATTTACAAACGTTAATAAGCAGCATAAAAACTTAAAACTGCGGTAAGCAATTTTCATAAAACAGTTTTAAGCAAATGCGTACTAATACTTTTTAAACTCTTACTTTAATTTTCAATATGTTACTAAACTAAGGGTTAAATTATTTAAAGCAGTAATTTTCAAAACGCAGTGAAAATGGTTTTATTTTGTCTAAACTAACAAAAAAAAATGATTATACACGCATTGTTAAGTTAATATTATTCGTAAGATTTATTTAAAATGTTTTCTTACTGTTAATTCTATGGATTTTACAACAAACCTAAGTGTAAATGCTACTGAAGAATTAAATGAACACAGATTGTTAAAAAACGGTAAGTTTCGGATAAAAGTGTTATTCAACTAACTGTAAACTTTTGAAAAAAGTTTTAATGGAGATATTTATAATTAAACAGTTATATTTTTTACTTTAAAGACTTAAGTAAAAATTAAACTATAATCAAAAAAGTACAAGAAAATAACTTCTAGAATGCTTTCAACGAGTTTGTTTTAAAATTATCAAAATTGTTATTAAAAATAACATAAGAATAGCAAGAGTAAAAGTACACTAACTACATCTAATATAAGAAGGTAGCTGAGATTTGTGTTTCCTCTGCAGATTTTAAAAACGTAAAAAATGATTTTATTATTTCTTGTCTTATGTGTAATCCAACCTTTAATATTAATTTAAAAGTGGATAAGTTATCATGAAACATTTTGATAGTATATTTTAAAGATTTAAATACTTGAAAATGTTAAAAAAAGGGCCTTAAAATTTTATTTTCATCGAAGTATCAGAAATATAAGAACTTAAAAATGAAACATATTTAAAACAACGATAAAATAACGATCTTGAATTTTTAAAAACCTTATTCGACTTTTATTCATTGTTTTATTATTTTGATGAATGTTTTAAACTTTAGAACATTTTAAAGTAATAAGAAAAACGCATAACGCCATGTACATAATGTTAATCGGTCATACCTAAAACTTATTTAATTGTCAAATTAATTTTTAATCAATTTTAATTATCACTTGTTACTGAATTTGTTACAGTAAGATCTGAAGTGGGCACTGAAATTTCTTGAAAATTTTCAATTTCTTAATTTGTTCCATTATTTTCCGACCTTTCAACTGATTCTTCGTTTATATTTTCAGCATTTCTCCTTCTCCTGTTTCGGTAATCATCCCTATCAAGAAACTCGTAACAACAAATGCTGAGCAGATAGTAGAAAAAAATAAACCAACATGGGGGAAGAAAAACATAAAGCATCTCGTTCAATATGGTGGGCTCGCTTACCGACACAATGTATTTCAGATAAAAATAAGCCAAAGAAGCAACGAATTCCAAGAACAACAGAGCGTAGCTGAGTTTCGTGTTCCTGCGGCAGCTTTTGAAAGAAAGTGATTTTTTTATCATGTCAAGTCTCTCAGTGTAGTTGAGGTCAAAACCATCGTATAAGTCGGAAAGTGGAAGCAGTATATAGTACATTTTTGAAACGTGTATATATTACTATCTAAAAATATTCATTTCATAAACTAGTGGAAGACTAAAGTTATAACAGCTCTGTTCCTTAAACATGAAATGTGTAGAATATCATAATTAAATAATTTTAAAAATTAAAACCATAAAGACAGACAATAAAAAAGTAACAAATCTAACAAAAATTACTAACATTACAACAATAACTATAAATAAGTTTATGAAATAAATATAGAAATTTTGTAAGCTTATACTGCTTCTGATATAGAAATGTTGTTAGTACTGTTTTATCTCAATAAAAATTGTTAAACGTAGTTTGTTTAAAAAGAACATTGAAACTGTTAGCTGTTTTTTACAAGCTTTCTAATTCGTCACACAAAAAACTTCTAAATTATTACAACTTAGTTAAATGATAGATGCACTCTTTAAATATTTTAATGTAATACGTTAGTTACAAGTTTGATAAATAACGAAAAAGTCTGAAAGACTATGTTTTTTTTCTTTATAAACCTGAGTAAAAGTTTTTTTTTCTAAGTATAAAAACTTAAAAAAGAAAAAAACTATTGCTAAGGCTTATATATATTATTTATTGTTCAGCATATCTGTTTTTATATGATTTTATGATGATCTTTTTAGATTTAAAGTTTTATTAAAAACAATTAAAACTTATTTTTCTTATCTGTGTACATAAGAACTCAAGTATTAGTTTGGTTGTTTTTAAGTTTACAGCAATACTTTAAGAAACACCGTACTATGAATAACAAACAGCTTACCTTTTATTTAATTTCATTAGGTTGGAATTTATCTTACTAGGCAAAACGATTTGAGCTGTTTACCAAAAGCTTTCAATAATCTTACTGCCTTAAAGTTTGTTAAGATATTAATCATTAAATTAAGACTAACTCATAACTAAAGTTATTCAAAACATTATAAATATTACAAATAATTTTATTAGGTATAAACGTAGCACTAAATTTTTTGGTTACTCATTTAAAGTTAAAAGTAATTTTAGTTTATTAAAAAAGTTATTTTTTATTATTTAGTTGATGCTTCGTAACACATTGCAATGTTAAATGAAAACCAAGTTAAATCCAAAATCAAAATGAGGTAGCCAACAATGGTGTTTGTTCTGCAAAACTGAAACAAAAGTGATTTTTCGATCAATTCCAATCGTCCAGTGTAATTTGTAGTAAATTGTCCTGTCATGCTCAAAAGTGGTTTACTGATCATGTTATTTTTTATCATGTCAAACCGTTGTTAATAGTTTAAAGTAACTTGCCCTGTTATATCTAATAGTGGCAATGATATGAAATACATTTTTATTACGGTCTAAAACTAAATGAACCAGTTAAGTTTCTAAGATATCATTTGACTGTAACTTTGAAACATGTTAAAAAAGCTAATTAAAAAAAAATCTATTGACAATGTTTTTTTTAATATAAACTAAACATTGAACTATACATTATTGAATTTTTTTTGTACTTTTCAACGTTTTAGTTCACCTTTTTAATAAACTAAGCGACTCCTAAATATGTAAATTAGAAATAAATCGTAAAAAACTTTTAAACTTTTTATTTTTTTGTTACTGATCTGATTAATATTTAAAAACATTAAAAGTGATAGTTTGATATACGTTAACTAAAAAATACTTTTATATAACTTTAGGTAATAAAAATTTAAACCATATACTTATCGAAAAACTTTTAAACTAAAGTTATTTCTTAGGATGTTTACATTATGAAGTTAATTTATAATGTTTTTTTTTCGAATTTTAAACATAACCTAGCTAATCTATGTTCAAAATTTTGGTAATTTTCTATAAACTTTAATAGCTTTTCAGTAATAGTTTTTTAATCTTATTAATATTTTAAAATTAAGCAACTGCTTAGTATTAGTTAATGTGTATTTATTTGTCGTTAAAATTAAATTTCAAATCTAAAATAAGTAATTTAATAATATATGATTTGTATTAAAATGTATTTTAATAAACTCCTCCTTTTGAAGTTATTAGTAATACTGGTATTAAATACTTGATGAAAAAATAATTAATTACGGTAATGTACTACAAACTGTTATAGTTGGTTATCTATATTGAAAGAAAAGCTTAAAACATAACGATATTCTTTAATAATAAAATTAATTACAGTTTGATGACTAATCAACAAAATACTAGCTTAAAAAGTAGTTTACCGTAAGAATTATTGTGTATCGGTTTTAAAAGTTATAACTAATATCAGAACAATAATAGACCTTTTAAATAAATTTTCCGATCTAAAAAACAGTTAAGTTTTACTCAAATGTTTAAATTGTGGATTAAGTTGTTCTATCCGTTAGTGTTTTATATATCGAGTGGTAATAGTTTTCAGCTAAATTTTCTAGAATTAGTTCGATAATAAATACTAAAGCTGTTACTGTGAAAGCAAAACACCTGGTTGTTTAAATATAATTGTAACATTGACAACATTTATTTTATAACATTGAAATTGCAATTGTTCTAAACAAAATTTTGTTGAGTTTACGTGTTCCTGATTAATTTTACAGAAAGCCTCGTCATACAATACGTTTTATCCGCTTTATTTACTTAATTTAAAGAACTTCAAAAGAACAAAGTAAAGCTTATAGTCTTAATGCAAAGTTTATAATGAGTTAGGATATTCACTTCTTCTATAAACTAATATTATAAACACGTTATATCAATCAAATATCTATGATATTTAAACAACAAAAATAATTGAAAAAAAAAAAATAAATTTAAAAACAACGCATTACTACCAAAAAGCATATTTATAAAACAAAAGTAATAACCAAAAAATTATAATTTTGCAATTTAAAACTTTTAAACGAAATATTGTATGCAACTGTTGTACAAAATATTTACAACTGAAATTAAAGAAAATAAAATTTAAAAGCTATTTTGATTAAGTTAAGTAGATTTATTTGAAACTATGTATTTCTAAAAAAACTAGTAGAATTTTTTTGTGAAGATTACCCATTTCAATTAATTTTTTTTAAGCAAATTAAGTAAGATAAAAATACTACAATAATAAAAATTTGTTTGTAAACAAAAGTTTATTTGAAAAATGATAATTGAAACAGTTTTATAATGTTATAATATATCTTTTCTTTTAGGTAGAATACCTGCCCCAACTCTCCACCCCTGTTTGACGACCCTAGTTGGCAGTAAACTTTCTTTAAAATTTTCTACTTCTTCGTTTGTTACAATATTTTGTAACCTTTTAACTGTTTCTTCGTTTAAAATTTCAGCAGCACTCCTGTTTTTGTAGTCTTTCTTATCTAAAGACGTGTAAGTTGAAACGCTCATAAGCATATAAGAAGAACTAAAAGTTCTACTGAACATGACATAAGGTTTTATAGTTTGTGTTGACTCGTCAAAACCGATTGAAATAAAAACTAAAGACTGAATGATTTCCATGGAAATAAGTATGCAGCCTAATGCGCTAAATGTTTTGCAAGACTACGTTAGACTAGAAAAAGTGATCTTTTGATCACGTCAAACCGTCCTATGTAAGCCAATTTAAATAATTATTCAAACTAATCTAAAAGGGCAAGTGATATGACGTATATATTTTTTTTAAATACGAGTGTCTAAAACTATTCTAAATGCAATTTTATAAATAAAGTATCACTGTTTAGTAATATTGAACAAATAAATAAAAAAAGTTTCAAATTGTTTAATAATTTCACATTACCACAGATGTTCTTGTGCTAAAACTTTATTTCAGCTCAAGTTGAAATAAAGTTTTAGCACAAGAACATCTGTGGTATTTATTCCGGTAAGCTTAGCTTATCAGGATCTCCAGGATTTAACGCCTTTTAACGTTACATCTTATAATTTTACATTATTTTGATGCAATAAAAGTTAAAGTTTTAAGAACACCTTAATTTATTATAGTAACTTTTGTTCTAATTTACAACGAACAATATTAAAATAAAAAATGTTTTAAAATTTTGTATATATTTGAGTTAAAATTAAACTAAAAGATAGAACCACTTATAAAAATTATTTGCATAATCAACACATGAAAAACGTAAATTAGATTTAAAAAATTAAAATAAACATTACTTACATTGTAGCACGTGTTTTAAAGACTTTGCATTTTAAACAGCTATTAAACACAAGTTATTGTTTTGACTGTTTACGCAGTTTAATTTGCAATGTTCCTCTTAAAAAGCACTATTTAGTTTAACAGTACTCAAAATATTTGTACTAACTTATTTAGGCTTTTAGTAATGTTCTTAAAATAAAGACTAAACTTGACAGATACACGTGATTGTTAAGAACTTTAGCATCACTTTCTAAAAATACAGATAGGTAGATAGATAGAAGTATACAGAAAAGTTATGTTTGTAACACTAAAAAATTCTCGGAAAGTAAACAGAATGGAAAAGTTGAAGCCATTGAAATATTGCCGAGAAAAATAATTTTTCAAGTTATATGACAAATTAAACACATAAGTACAAACCATTTTACATATAAAAGCCTGCTTATTCTGCTGTTTAATTAACTTTGTGTTTCTGCTATTTATTCTGCTTTTAAGTGCTTTAAAATTTATTTTCAATTATAGTTTTAGTATATACTATATAATAGTGTTTTTTTATACTAATTACAAAAATATAGTCAGTCCGAGAAAGATTTTTCTATTCTGTTCTGCTTTCAAGCAACATTTTATTGAAAACTGGCTGACAATCCCTGGTTTGAAACTCCAAAGGACCTACGTCATATGTTATAGTAATAAATACTTTGATTTTGTTTCTAAAACTGAAATGTGATACATTTTATTAAATTTATAGTGGTTAGCTGTAAATTTTTATCTGTAGCAATAAACGAGCAATTTATTTCTTATACTGTCTTGTGATTTAATATTTATGTACAATAAATTTTCGTACTCAAAAAGTCGTAATAAATAATTCGTTGAAAGTCTTTTCGTTTTTAAACCAGCTTCAAAAAGATAAACAAATGCTATATTAAGTTTAAAGACTAATGTTTAAAATACATGATAAAACTTCAACCTTTTTCTGAATACATAATACGTACTTTGAATTTTTTTATAAAAAAACATTAGATGGTTTAAATATTTTAATTTTTTTTTGCAACATACCACACAGTACAACTGATCAGTTTATATTTAAAAAAATATACTCGAGTTAATTAAATATAATAAAATAGCATGTAGATTTTTAGTCTCCAGAGACAAAAGTGCGTAACGTTCGTTTTAGTTTCAAATCATAAACTTCAATTTACATTTTGCTAAATAAAGTTTCAGTTAACCAAAGTAGTGTTAAAAATAGTCGTGAGAAACGTGTACAAGAAAACAATGAAATATAAGTTACTGATGTGTTAAAGAGTTTTTTAAATTATTTTATATTTTTTTGTCATTAAGTTTTTATCAAGATTTTACTCATTATTTTTATTTACAATCACGTACTTTACATTAAGTTCACTAAGGTGGATTCACCGAAGTTTCGGTGATTGTTGATTTTGCGGAAGATGTTCACCCGTTCGAATTTCAATATGAAAGTTTTTTTTTTCATTGGTTTAATTTTTATAATTCATTATAACTTCTTTTATTGAAATTTTTTATACACAAAACTTACTTTGCTGTTTTTAGAATGTAAACTACTTGCTCTAGCGACTGTATAACTTTGACTGCAGTTGACAAAATTGTAAGTTATGGAATTAACCAACCGTTATAAAGCAGCATAAAAACTGAAAACTTTGGTAAGCAGTTTGTTTATGTGTTGTGTACTAATACTTTTTAAACTCTTACTTTTATATTAAATATGTCACTAAACTAAGGGTTAAATTGTTTTAACTTAATCGATTATTTTCAAAACGCAGTGAAAATGTACTTTTTTGTTCAAACAAACAAAAAAAAGACTATACACGCATTCTTAAGTTAATATTATTCGGATAATTTGTTTAAAAATTTTTCTTACTGTTATATTCTATGGATTTTACAACAAAACCAAACTTAAATGCAACTGAAGAGTTAAGCGAATACAGATTGTCAGAAAACGGTAAGTTTCGAATAAAATTTTTTATTCAACTAACTGTAAACTTCTAAAAGAAGTTTTAATGCAGACATTTATAACTAAACAGTTATTCTTTTATGTTAAAGACTTAAGTAAGAATAAAACTATAATCAAAAACTACAAGAAAATAACTTCTAGAATTCTTTCAACGAGTTTATTTTAAAATTATCAAAACTATTATTAAAAATAACAAAAGAATAACAAAAGTAAAAATACAATAATTTCAACTAATATAAGAAGGTAGCTGAGATCTCTGTTTCTTCTACAGAATTAAAAAAAAACACTAATAATACTTTTATTATTTTTTGTCTTATGTGTCATCCAATCTTTCAAATTGGTTTAAAAGTGGATAAATTATTATGAAACATGTTTATAGTATATTTTAAAGATTTGAACACATTGAAAATGTTTACTAAAAAAATATAAGGCCTAACATTTTAGTTTATCAAAGTATCAGAAATATAAAAACTTCAAATGAAACATATTTAAAACAACGATAAAATAAAGTCCATAAATTTTAAAAATTTTATTAAAATGTTATTTATTGTTTTTTTTTTTGATAAATTTTTTAAACTTTAGAACATTTTAAAGTATTAAGAAAAACATATAACGCAATGTGCATAATGTTAATCGGTCATACATAAAACTTATTTAAATGTTAAATTAATTTTTAATCAATTTTAATTATCACTTGTTACTGAATTTGTTACAGTAAGATCTGAAGTGGGCACTGAAATTTCTTGAAAACTTTCAATTTCTTCATTTGTTCCATTATTTTCCGATCTTTGAACTGACTCTTCGTTAATATTTTCAGCACTTATCATTCTCCTGAGCCGGTAATCTACCTTATCGAGGTAGCTGTAACAACAATGGCTGAGCGGAAAGTAGAAAAAAATAAACAAAGGTATGGGAAAAAACAGCATTTGTAGCATGTTCCACAAGGTTAGCTCGGTTATTGACACAATGTATTGCAGATAAGCAAAGGCCAAAGATACAACGACTTCCAAGAACAACAGAGCGTAGCAGAGTTTCGTGTTCCTGCTGCAACTTTTGAAAGAAAGCGATTTCTTAATCATGTCAAGTCTCTCAGTGTAGTTAAGGTCAAAATCATCGTACCAGTCAGAAAGTGGAAGAAGTATCAAGTACATTTTTATATGTGTGTTAATATAGGTGTCTGGAATATATAAATTTGTAAATTTAAAAATTTGTGAAAAATTAAAAGCGTACAAACGTCGATAATAAATAAGTAATAAGATCAAGAACAAGAAAAGTTTAAGTTTGCAATAAAAAGTAATAAAATATGCGAATCAATTATATTAGTTAAATAAATTTTGTACTGCTTTTAACTTTAAAATGTTACTACTTTAAACATTACTACTGTTGTATCTCTTTAAAAATAACTTAACATTTTTACTTAAAATTAATTTATAAAACCTCTTGGCTATACTTCACAAGTTTTTAAACTTGTTACACTAGATACTCGTAGTTTTAATAATTTAGTCAAAGATAGATGCACTTTTAAAAACTTTTATTGTAAAAGTTTAGTTACAAGTTTTAGAAGTAACAAAAAACTCTGAAAATTAAAAATGTTGTAATATGCTATAATTAAAACCTGGTTTACAAAACCTTTTTTTAATGTTTAAATAATCTTAAAACAAATAAAAAAGTTTGACATACTACTTTTTTTAAAAGTTTTTATATATTTTTATGATGATCTATTTGTATTAACGTTTTATTAGAATCAATTAAAACTTGTTTTTCTTTATCTTTCCACGTAATAACTCAAATATTAGTTTTAATACTTTGAAATTATCTACTAGTACTTTAATAGTTACCGTACTATGTATAAGAAATAGCTTATATTTCTTCAGCTTTTATAATTTTACAAATTTAGGTCTAATATGTTTACATTATTTTATAGATTAAAACTGTATAAGCAAAGCAATAAACAATTTTAGTGTCTTTAGAAATTTTTTCAAAATTGATCGTTAAATTAAAACTTACTTCATCAAAGATAAGTATTAACTCTAACAAATGGTTAAATTAGGTTTAAACGTACCACTGAATACTTCAAAAACTTTATGGAAACTTAATAATAAATAGTTAAGAAAATTACTGTTAGCTCACTACTACTATAATATTATCAGTATTTAAATACTATGTATAAATAAAAGTTAGACGAAAACATAAAAATAAATTAGTTTACAGTATGTTTAAAATATATTAATATTTTCATTTATAAATCGAACTCAGAAATATAGGTTCAAGAATCTGTTTAAATTCAAACTAAACATATTTATTTATATTTCTAAGTTTTCAAATTGTTATACAATTTCTTTAAGTCAATAAAAAAACACTCAGTTTTAAAACAGAAACTAAACTAAACAGAAACGGTTTGCAAACACATTTATTCTAAAGTGTTATTTTTACTTCTTTTACAATTCAGTTTGTCTTCTTGTAAGGTGATCAGTAGACACTGAAATTTCTTCTGAGATTTCAACCTCTTCATTTGCTAGAATGTTTTCCATCCTTTCAACTGTTTCATCAGTTAAAACTTTGGCAGCTCTCATTCTGCTCCTATAGTCTTCATGATCGAAATAACAATAAAGAGCCAGGCTCAACAAAAAAAAAATCATAGCACCTAAAATGTTCCTAAAACAATATGTTAAAATATCAACATATTTAATCGATGCTTCGTAACAATATTCAACGTAAATTAAAAACCAAGTTAAATCCAACAGCAAAATGAGGTAACCCAAGATGTTGTTTTTGGTGCAAAGCTGGAACAAAAGCGATTTTTTGATCATGTCAAATCGCTCGGTGTAATTGAAAAAAAGTTGTTCTGTCAAGTCCAAAAGTGGCAGTGATATGAAATACATTTTCTATTATGTATTTAAAACTAAATAAAGCTGCAAAACTTAGAAACATACCGTATAATGACTTTAAAACAAATTTAGAAAACAAATTATTAAAAGTGAAAATATACTTTCTAGCTATTTTTATTTTACAAAAAAATGTTTATTTCATATATAAACACACATGTTTAACTGTACATCACTTGTGCAGTTCAAGTTTTTACTTTACCTATGCTTATTAACTATACGATTGTGAACTATGTAAGAAAATAAAAAGTAAAATAGGTCAAACGTTTTTATAGTTTTTTTTATTAAACTGGTAATTTTGAAGAAACTTTGATCTTTGAAACAAAATATCATAAGAAATACTTGATTTACTCAAGCTAAAAGAAACTTTGTTCGTATTTTTCTATGTAATAAAAGTTATAGTGTTATCATTTTAAAAAGTTTTCAAGTTAATTCTTTATAGTTTTTATTTTTATTTTTGTTTTTTTAAACAAAATTTAATTAATCAGTAGCAAAATTTGAGTAGGTTTTTATAAACTATACTAGCTTTTCACTAATCTTTTAACAAACCGATTAATAATCTAAAAATAAGCAACTGCTTAATATTGGTTTAAGTGTACTTGGTTATTAATAGAACTAAATGTAAAGTAAAGAACTTAATACTTTAAAATTTGTTTTAAAATCTATTTTAATACGATTCTTATTTGAAAATCAACAGTAATACTTGTAGCATATACTTGACTAAAAACTAATAAATATAGTAATGCTAGTATTCATTACTTATTGTTTTAGTTAGTTGTCTATATTAAAATAGTTTAAAACTAAAAAAGAAAACGGTGTTCCTGGTATATTAAAACTAAATATAGCTTTAACCCTAGTCTGTAAAATACTAATTTGAAAGATTTGTTTACCTTAAGACTCAATATGTACCAGTTTTTAAAGTTATATTTAGTATCTGAACAATCTTACACTTTTTTATCTTTCAAGTTGAAATACAGATTTAAGTTAGTTGTAACATTTTAGTCATCATTTTAGTTAATCTATCCATTGGTGATAATAGTTTTTTCGTGACTTTCTTTGAAGTTAGTTTGATTAGAGATGCTAAATTTATTACAATTGAAATAAAAACACTTTATTGTTTAAATTTGTTTTGTAACTCAGACAAAATTTATTTTCTCAAAAAGTTCAACTGTAACTGTTCTAAACAAAACTTTATCTAGCTTGTGTGTTCTAGTTTTATTTTACAAAAAACCTTGCCATATATTATGTATTGTCACTTCTAACAGCTTTATTCAAAAACTTTAAAATACAGAGACTTAACGCAAAACTTATAATAAATTACGATCTTCACTTTTTTATATGTTAAAATAGTCAATTTAATGCAAAGAGCGCGTAATATTCATCAAGTATCTAAGTATCTAAATTAGTAAAAAAACAAAACTATAGTTTGGAAGTTTGAATTTTCTGAAACTTAAAGAAGTTTTAATTTGTTGCGAAAACTACTTAGCACCACTACAAAGATTTTAAAAGCTTTTGAATAAAAAAAATATGCTAATACTTAAATAAAAACTTTAAAAAAATTATTTTTCTCAGCGATTTTACAAAACATTTTATATCTTAACAAAGAGTCGAAAACTGTTTTGATTTATATCAAATAAAATTATTTACAACTCTGTATTTATAAACGAGGGTGTAACTTTTTTGTGCACATTACTAACAGATAACCTTCAATACAAATTCAGATATTTTTTACATGTTGTCAAACTACATCAAGTTTTTTCCACTGAATAACGAGATCTTCTTATAAAGTAGATCGGTAGGCACCAGTGGCGACGCGTGGTAATTTTGTTTTGTGGTAAAAATTCATCAGTATTTAAAAAACCCCTTAACTTAATATATCTAATAGCTAAACTAGTAGGGTAAAACTAATACAACAATTCGTTTGTATACTAAAGTTTATTTAAAAATTAACACTTTCATAATAAAACACATTAAAAAATATTTTTTTTACGTGGAACATCTGCTCCAATGCCCAGAAAACATTTATGTGCAATGTTGGACTCAGGCATCAAAACCTGAGCCACTTAAACAGGACACACAATGAGAACAATGAAAGCAAAAACATTTATGTTCAACACAAAATAAACATAAACAAAACATCAAACATACTTAAAATTTAAAAAACTTATTAACAAGTTTAAACTTATTTGATTGATATAAAAGGCGATAACTTGATACACACAAAATCATTAGTAAAAAAATTATTACATTTAGTTTATTATCTGTCAGGGGGGGTGTATAAAAATAAAACTAATTAATATTACAAATAGGAAAATGAAGAAGTTGGTAGCTAATATAATTTAGATATACATAATACAAATCTTTATTTTTTCTGTATTGTTTTTATGAACAGTTAATTAATTTTACTGATAATTATACTATTCAAACTAAATCTTTTTAGTTTTGGTCAAAAATTTTCTGCACCACCTAACAAAATTACCACGCCTCGCCACTGGTGCCTACCGGTCTACTTTATAAGGAGATCTCGTTATTCAGTGAAAAAAACTTGATGTAGTTTGACAACGTGTAAAAAATCTCTGAATTTGTATTGAAGGTTATCTGTTTGTGATCTGTACAAAAAAGTTACACTCTCGTTTATAAATACAGAGTTGTAAATAATTTTATTTGATATAAATCAAAACAGTTTTCGACTTTTTATTCAGATATAAAATGTTTTGTAAAACTGCTGAGAAAAATAATTTTTTTAAGTTTTTATTTAAGTATTAGCATATTTTTTTTATTCAAAAGTTTTTAGAATCTTTGTAGTGGTGCTATGTAGTTTTCGTAAAAAATTTGAACTTCTTTAACTTTCAGAAAATTCAAACTTTCAAACTAAAGTTTTTTTTTTTAAATTAATTTAGATACTTGATAAATATTACGCGCTCTTTACATGAAATTAACGTTTTTTAACATATTAAAGTAAAAATGTACTCTAATTTGTTATAAGTTTTGGTTTAAGTCTCTGTATTTTCTAAGTTTTTAGATTATGCTGTTAGAAGTGGTAATACATAATATATGGCAAGGTTTTCAGTAAAATAAAACATTTAACTTAAACACATAAACTCAAGAAAGTTATGTTTAGAACACTTAAAGTTGAATATTTGAAAAATCAATTGTTGCAGGAGTTACAAAACAAGTTTAAACAATCGAGTGTTTTTATTTCAATTTCAATAAATTTAGCATCTCTAATCAAACTAGCTCCAAAGAATTTCAAACTATTAACGCTAACAGATATATTAACTAAAATGATGACTAAAATGTAATAATTAATTTAAATATGCTTTTAAGTTTGAAAAATAAAAAGTGTAAGGTTGTTCAGATACTGAAAGCAATTAAAAAAATTGATACATATTGAGTGTTAATATAAATAAATTTTTCAAAATAGTTTTAAAAAGATTAGTGATAAAACTATATTTAATTTTAGCATACCAAAAAAATCGTTTTTGTTTGTAATAAAAAGCTTTGTTTATTAGATATAGATAAACAACTAAAACCATGAGTAATAAATACTAGCAATCAATATATTTATTACTTTTTAGTCAAGTGTATGCTACAAGTATTACTGTTGATATTTTAAATGAGAGGGGTATTAAAGTAAATTTCAAAATAAATTCTAAAGTATTAAACTCTTTACCTTATACTTAACTCTAGTAATAACTAAATACACTAAAACCAGTATTAAGCAATTGCTTGCTTATAGATTATTAATTGGTTTATTATAAGATCAGTGAAACGCTAGTATAGTTTATAAAAACCTACTAAAATTTTGATATAGACTAACAAAATTTTATTAAAAAACTAAAAATACAAATACAAAAAAAAGTATTAATGTTAGCAGCCAAATAAATCGCGTAAGTTTAAAACTTTTCAAAATGATAGTTATAATTTTTATTACATGTAAGTATACAAACAAGGTTTCTTTATGCTTGAGTAAATAAAAGTATTACTCATGATATTTTATTACATAATTCACAAAGTTTTTTTTTTAAATTACCAGTTTAATAATACAAACAATAAAAACGTTTCACCTATTTTACTTTTTATATATTCCTTACATAACTCACAATCGTTTAATTAATAATCATAAGTAAAGTAAAAACTTGAACTGCACATTTCATCCAGTGGTATACAGTTAAACACGTTTTTTAATATTTAAAGTAAGCATTTTTTCGTAAAGCAAAAGTTAGAAAAGTTATTTACACTTTTACATATTTTTTAATTCGTTTCAAATGCACTGTACAGTATTATATTATTACAGCTTAATTTAGTTTTAAATACATAATAGAAAATGTACTTCATATCTCTGCCACTTTTGGACTTGACAGGACGATTTTCTTCAACTTACACCGAACGAATTGACATGATCAAAAAATCGCTTTTGTTCCAGCTCTGCAGGAAAAACGTTTTTGTGGGCTACCTCATTTTTCTGTTGGATTTAACTTGGTTTTCACTCTACATTGCAATGTGTTATGAAGCATCGATGAAATATATTGATATCTCAGCATACACTTTTAGAAGTATTTTTGGTGCTGTGAATTGTATTTTGTTTAGCCTGTCTTTTTATCACTTTTTCGATCATGAAGACTATAGGAGCAGAATGAGCGCTGCCGAAGTTTTAACTGAAGAAACAGTTGAAAGGATGGAAAATATTCTAGCAAATGAAGAGGTTGAAAACTCAGAAGAAATTTCAGTGTCTACTGATCACCTTACAAGAAGACAAACTGAATTTTAAAAGAAGTTTAAATAACACACTAGAATGAATGTGTTTGCAAACCGTTTCTGTTTAGTTTTACTTTCTGTTTCAAAACTGAGTGTTTTTTTTTTGATTTAAAGAAGTTACACAACAGTTTGAAAACTTAGAAGTATATTTAAATATGTTTAGTTTGAATTTAAACAGATTCTTCAATCTATATTTATGACTTCGATTTATAAATAAGTGTATTAATGTATTTTAAACATACTGTAAACTAATTTTAATTTAATGTTTTTGTCTTAACTTTTATTTGTACATAGTTTTTAAATGCTGATAATAATTGTATGCACTATAACAGTAATGATTAAATAATAGTTTTCTTAATAATTTAAAACAACTATAACTTTCCAAACAGTTTTTTTTAACTTTTCAAAAAATTATTGAAATATTTAGTGGTACGTTTGAACTTAATTTAATTATTTGTTAGAGTTAATACTTATCTTAGATAAAAATAAGTTTTAATTAATGATCAATTTTTAAATAAGTTCTAAAGACACTAAAATTGTTTAGTGCTTTAGTTAAAAAGTTTTTATTTATAAATTAATATAGAAAAATTTAATTTTTATTTTTAAAACTTATAAAAGCTAAACAAAAGATAAACTATTTCTGATACATAGTACGGTAACTACTAGAGTATTAGTAGATAACTCAAAAACATTTTGTAATAAAAAATATATTAAAGCTAAAGTGCTCTTTAAAAACAGCATGTAGTATTTATAAAGCTTAAATTGTTCTGATAAAAATAAATCAACTAAAACTCTGAAAAATATTTATTTTGAAATTGTTTTAAACACATGGTTCAAATAAGGGGTGGGTAACGATAGTACCAGACCAGGTACCCGAAAAGGTATCTCAGTCCCGCAAACAATTTTTTACGTTAAAAACATCTTGTGTAAAATAAATTTAAGTAAGGATTTTTTAAGATTTAAAAGTTCTATAAATTTTGTTTTTAGTACACATTAGTAATATTTGAATGATAACTTCACTACTGCTTGATTAAAAAATAATGTACTGGTATTAAATCTTTAAAAAGTAGGTGGCCAGCTCAACAAGCCCGTCTTACAAAAACTATTCCTGGTAGATCCTGCCAACCCACTAGAAAAGTTGCTGATCCCTAACTTCAACAGTAACTAAGAGTAAAATTAGTTTGTAAAGCATACTCGAAATGTTTTCAAAATTTATTGATGTTAAAAAGCAAACAAAGTAGCGTTTTTTAACATTTTAAAAGTTATCATTTTATAAAAAGGATATAAAAGACTAAAAACTTAAGTAATTTATAATAAAACTTGTAAAAACCATATAAAAATAAAACTTTTAGTATTTTTTCTTAGCATGTTTAAAATGATAGAAATCATATTGTAAATTGTTTATTTGTTAGTATGTAAATAACAAAACTACTAAGTTTATGAACATAAGTTACGTTCTTAATAAGTACATTAAAACAAAAAAAAACATTAAAACAGGATTGTCTAACTTAACTTTATTTTGACAGACTAAAACATAATACAAGTTAGAAAATTACGAGACTTAAACTTTAAACAAAAAGTTTAGTTCAATCAAGCTAGGCATATTCACGCAGATAGAAGCAAAATATTTTTTACAACTTTATTTTGTATACTTAAGACTGATATTATTTAAAACTACTAGAACAAAAAGGGAAATTTTTCCTTTAAATAATCTTATTAGATAATAATAACAAAACAAATTTTTTTTCTTAAACTTAAATTAAAATACATAACACATAAGTAAAACTTCGTTAAAACCATAACACCTAATACAATTATTCAGTTCATTGTTCGATTATTAGAGTTTTCAGATTATAAGAAGCATTGGTCGTATACAGACTGAAACCATTTTATGATGTTATTTTCGTGCATAGCAACCAATACAAGCAGGGCCCACCCTAGCAACAAGCACACATGATGAACCAGAAAGTATTTTTTTGGCTTTTTCTTATCTTACTTCGCAGTGATCCAAAGCATATTACAAAATCGTTTATTTTTAATATAGTTTGAATCAAAACTAATTTCTTTGAACTTCAAACATGTGTTTTGTGTTTTTTAAATGAATTTTCTTGTCGCTTATTTTCAAATGTTGCTTCAATGAGTAACTGGCAACTGCTAGTAGAACAACTCCGCACAATGAAAGTATAGTTGTCATGCCCAGAAGTAAAAATTTAAGTCTTTTAAACGTAATCAAAAACCTTCAAACGCGTTTAGAATTTAGATAATTTTAAAATAAACTCGTTAAAAGCATTCTAGAAGTTATTTTCTTGTACTTTTTTGATTATAGTTTTATTCTTAGTTAAGTCTTTAACATAAAAAAATTAACTGTTTATAAATATCTGCATTAAAACTTCTTTTAGAAGTTTACATTTAGTTGAATAAAACTTTTATTCAAAACTTACCGTTTTCTGGCAATCTGTAGTCGCTTAACTCTTCAGTTTCATTTAAACTTGGTTTTGTCGTAAAATCTACAAAATTAACAGAAAGAAAATACTTGTAAACAAATTTTCAACATAACTTTAATTGAACGATACGTGTATAAACCGTTTTTTTTTGTTTATCTGTTATTTTAAAACAAAAAGTACATTTTCACTGCGTTTAGAAAATTACTGCTTTAAATAATTTAACCCTTAGTCTAGTGACATATTGAAAATAAAAGTAAGAAGTAGTACACATTTTGCTAGTAAGAGTTTTATAAAAATTGCTTACCGCAGTTTTAAGTTATTAAGCTGCTTAATAACGGTTGATAGATTTCTTAATTCACAATTATGTCAACTGAAGTCAAAGTTGTTAGTCGCTATTCATCTGAACTACTATTGATTATTGATTAAAATATTGACTTTAAGTTGAAAGATTACAAACCAAATAAAAGACTTTTAGTAAACCTCTTTAAGAGTTACAAATACATAGCGATTTACGACATACTAAAAAGTAAAATTTTAAAAATAAAGTTACTTTTCGTATAAATACTCAAACAAAGCAAAAAGTTTACATTTAAAAAACGGCATAAAAAGTTTTGTGTAGAAGAAAATCCAATTATCCAATTAAAAACTATGATCAATTAAAACAAATAAACTAATTAAAAAAAACGTTTATATTGAAACCCGCCAAACCCACTCGTCGTGCAAAAAGTCCCTGAACGGGCGTCAACCAGGGGTGGAGAGTTGGGGCACCTAAAAAAATAAAAAAAAAATATGTTATAATATTTTTAAAACTGTTTCAATTATTATTTTTCAAATAAACTTTATTTTACAAAGAATTTTTTTGTAATTGTAGTATTTTGATCTCACTTAATTAGCTTTAAAATATATTAAGTTAACTAAAGTGGTATTCTTATTTACAAAAAACATTTTAGACTATTTTTTTAGAAATTTGAAGTTTTAAATAAACTTATTTAAATTAATCAAAATATTCTTTGGATTTTTAGTTTCTTTAATCTCAATTGTAAATATTTTGTACAATAGTTGCATACAATACTTCTTTAAAAATTCTTAAATTACAAAATTATAACTTTTTGGTTGTTACTTTTGTTTTGTAAATATTGTTTTGAAATAATGTTTTGAAATATCTAAAAAAGTTAAAACTTACTTACTTTTTAAAAAGTCTAGTTTAAAAATTCTTTATGTTTTTTCTATATTTTTTCGTTTAATACAGTAGCATAAATTTTCAATCGATGTTACGTGCTATCTATATAATATTAGTTAATAGTATAGGTGAAGATCCTAACTCATTATAAATTTTGCAGTGAGACAATAAGTTTTACTTTGTTCCATTGAACTTTTTTTTAATTAAGCGGCTAAAACGTAATATATGACGAGGTTTCTGTAAAACTAATAAGGAGCACTAAAACTCAACAATTTTTTTTTTAGAACAATTGCAATTTGATTGTAATAAAATAAATATTGTCAATGTTCCAAAATTTACTTAAACAACTAGGCGCTTTGTTTTCACAGTAATAGTATTAATAATCGAACTAACTCAAAAAAAAAGTGAACATAAGAATTAAACAGCACAAAAAAAAAACAATATATAGTTCAATGCTTTATATAATACTAAAAACAAACATTTACACTATTTTTTTAAAGTTTGATTTATTAATAAGTTAAAAAGTTACAGGAAAATGATATCGTATAAATTTTACAGATGATCTCAGTTTTAGATACATAAAAGAATATTTATTTCATGTCATTGCCACTTTTAGATTTAACAGTGCTATTTACTTCAAACTACCAGGAACGGTTTGACATGATAAAAAAATCTCTAACTAATATTTAAACAAACTCTTATGGCAGTAAGATTATCGAAAGCTTTTGGTAAACAACTCAAATCGTTTTGTTAAGTAAGATAAAATCCAATCTAATGATTTAATACTTAAAAAAATCTAAATAAAAGGTAAGCTATTTGTTATACATAGTATATCGTTAAGTATAACTGTAAACTTAAAAACATTCAAACTAATACTTGAGTTATTATGTACAAAGATAAGGAAAAACAAGTTTTAATTGTTTCTAAAAAAACTTTAATTCTAAATAGATCATCATAAAATCATATTAAATCAGTTTTTCTGAATAAAAATAGTATATATAAACTTAGCTATGGTTTTTATTTTTAAAGAGTTTTTAAACAAAGAAAAAACTTTTAATCACGTTTATATAATAAACAACTAAAAGTCTTTAACTTCAGACTTTTTCGTTTTTTATAAAACTTGTAACTAACTTTTTATATCAAAAGATTTCAAGAGCGCATCTATCATTTAACTAAGTCATAGAAAGTACAAGCTTTTTGTGTGATAAATTAAAAAGCTTGTAAAAAACAGCTAACAGGTTTAGTATGTTTGTTTAAAAATACAAAGTTAAAATATTGTTACATAGATAAAACAGTAGTAACAACATTTCTAAATCAGAAGCAGTTTAAACTCACAAAGTTTCTATACCTAACTCATAAACTTTTTTATAGTTTTTTAGTAAAGTTAGTAATTTTTTTGATAGATTTGTCACTTTTTTATTATCTGTCTTTTTATACTATTAATTTTTTACAAGTTTACAAACTAAAACTTTCTAGACATTTTATATTTCAGACTAAGAGCTGTAATAACTTTAGTCTTCCACTAGTTTACAAATTAGATATTTTTAGATACTAATATATACACGTTTCAAAAATGTACTCAATACTGCTTTCTTTTTTCGACTTAATCAAGCGATTTGATCTCAGCTACACTGAGAGACTTGACCTGATAAAAAATCACTTTGTTTCAAAAGCTGCCGCAGGAACACGAAACTCAGCTACGCCCTGTTGCTCCTTAAGTCGTTGCATCTTTCGGTTATTTTTATTCGAAATACATTGTGTCGGTAACCAAGCCCACCATATTGAACACGATGGTTTATTTTTTATTCCACCTTCTGGGCTTTGTTTGCTCTACTTTCCGCTCAGCCTCTGTTGTTACGAGTTCCTTGTTAGGGAAGATCACCGAAACAGGAGAAGGAGTGATGCTGAATATCTAAACGAAGAATCAGTTGAAAGGTCGGAAAATAATGGAACAAATAAAGAAGTTAAAAGTTTTTAACAAATTTCAGTGCCCAATTCAGATCTTACTGGAACAAGTTCAGTAGCAAGAGATGATTAAAATAGATTAAAAATTAATTTAACAATTAAAAAAGTTTTACGTATGATCAATTAACATTATGTACATGGCGTTTTATAATTTTTATTTTGTTTCTTTTACCTTAAAATGTTCTGAAGTTTAAAGCTTGAGTTGGAAATGCTAACTACTTTAAACAATTTATCAAAGAATAAAACAGCAAACAGCAAGTCTAACAATGTTACAAAAAGTTTCAATCTCGCTCTATATTGTAATATTCTTTTTTTTTTGATTTCTAAGTTTTTCATATTTTAATTCTATGAAATAATAACATAGCTCATTTTAGTTTTTTTTATATAAAAATTCTTAAAACTTGTTATTAAAATTTAATAAAAAATTTATTTGCTTTTGAACTTACTCGTAAAACTCAATTCTGGTTACTTTAAATGAAGAAACCATAATAAAAATTATTTTAATGTTAAAAGCTGCAAAAGGAACAATAAATCTTAGCTACCTCTTACATAAGTTGAAGTTACTGTGTTCTCACTGTTTGTCGGTGTCATGTTATCATGATAATAGATAAAGATATAAGACTACAACTAAGTAAAAGTATGATAACAACAGTAGTTAGAATTTTATTTTCTATTTAGTTACAGTAAACAAGTTTTTAAATTTTTATGTAACAAACTATTAAACAATAAAAAATGTTTTTTACTTACAATTTTTTGAAATGAATCTTCCAAAGCTAAAGCGCTATTTAAAACACCATGTAGCATTCATAACGTTTAAATTGAAACAAGATAAAATTAAATCAACAAAGACTAAAGTATTTATTTTAGAGTTGTTTAAAGCACATGGATCGAATAAGGGGTGGGTAACAATACAATGTACCAGACCAGGTACTCCAACATATACTTCTGGCCCGCAAACAATTTTTTAGGTTTAAAGTATCTTGTGCAAAATAAACTCAAGTAAGATTTTTTTTATGGTTTAAATTATTCTATTTTTCGTATTATATATTTGAATGTTCTTCGTTTTTAGTACACATGAACGCATTCTGAATAATTTATTCAATGCTTGATTTTTAATGATTTGTTTAGCTCAGGGGTCGGCAGGCAGTTGGTGGTCGCGGGCCAAATTTCAAGTTTCAAAAGTCTTCGCGGGCCGCAGTTTTAGTTTTAGTCACATTTGAATAATCTTATGGTTTTAGTTTTAGTCACACTAGAGAAAAGTTTTACTTTTATTCACCTTATTATTTAAAATGACTTTTAGCTATACATAGAAAGCCTATTCAAATTAATATTCATTAGATTATGATTCACATTGACTAATATACTTTAATAAATATGTACTAACATTGTTAATAAAGTATGTACTTTCATAAGCACTTAATAAGTTGAAGCTAATACTTTTTTTAATTTTACTTACAACCTAACTCTCTATAAAAACCTAACTTAAAAGACAATTTATGGGTTACTTTTATACATTTGTTATATCATCAACACTTTTTTTATATTTCTAAGAATATTTACTTCGAAAAAAGTTTTCGCGAGTTAAATAATTTACACTCATTAAGAAATTTAGTAATTAGTTAACATAATAAAATTAATACCTGTTTGTATTCCAGAAAGCTAAAACAAATGATTTAACATAATTAATTCTCAAATACTTTAATAAAATGTTTTATTAGTAATTAGACTTTTACATGGTTGCCACTAAAAAGCAAAAATGTCTGAGATGTATCAAACCAGCTTAAATTTATTAAAATTTGAAAAAGCTTATAAATAGTTGTTAATCAAGCTTAAATACCTAGTTAAAATATCACCATTATCAAAAAGTAAACAAAGTCTAAGAAAACAAGAAAAAAATGCAATTAGTAAACTACACAACAGTCATAAAAACTATTCTGAGAATTGGAAGACTTCTTTAAAGTGTTTGAAATAAAAGCTTCACACACACCTGAGTTTTCAAGCTTTTAAAATAGCCTGTTTGTGTAGCAATTCAGTTAATATAAAGTTCACTACATAAAGAAATAACAAAGGTTATTAACAGTAAACAAATTACATGCCAAAAATATATATGTCAGCTGGAATGGGCAATTGAGTTTCTTAAACAAGTTTAACAAAAGTATAAAATTTTATTGAGTCATTAGCGAAGTAGAATTTTTTTTTTATTAAGCATGATAGTAATTATTTATTTGCAATAAGAATATTGCATTTAAAAATATTAATTGTAAAATATAAGACGAGCAACAAGAATAAAAAAAGCGTTAATTAGGAGTTATTGCGAGAAACAATAAAAAAAAATCACCAAAGTCATTTCAGAAAAGCACATTATTATCTTCAGTAACTACAGAATAATCACAAAAAGTTGTTAAGGCAAGTAATAAAGTAGCAAAATTTATTACCTAAAATAATCGTTTATAATTGTAAACTTTTATAAAAAATTGATGTTGGCGGTAATGAAAAACTTTTGTTTATTTCATTAATGACAACATGAAGTCGTGTTTAGGAAATGCATTAAGGTTATAAAGTAGCATAAATCAAATAAGAACTTTAATCAAACTGTTAACATGAGAGCACTGATAGAAAACTATTGCTCATCTGGGAATTTTTATTAGAGATTTTTTTACTAACTTTGACATTTTAGTAGAATTTCTTGGTTTAGTTCCAACGCGAAGCACAACAATCGGTGAAATTTTTCAAGTAAAGGTGCAATGTACCAATACGGAGTTTTTGGAAGTACAACTCCTTCTTTTATTTTTATTATAAAGTTTTAAAAAAATGTCTTAAAACATTTATCAATATTAAAAATACTGTTAAGCTACTTTAATATATTTTTTGATAAAAAAAAAATTATTTGGTAATCTTTTTGAGTCAAATCGCAATTTCATTACTTTAAATGTAAAAATTGTTTGAAATTCCAGGTTTTTTCAAAAATTCTCAAATTCAAGTTTTTTTCTAGAATTTTTAACCGTAAATTCACAAATTTTTCCGGGGTTCAACTTTTTTGGTAGCACTGATTGTTCATTCTTTAATGTACACAATAATATAAATAATATTTTGAATTATATCAGCTGCAAGACTTAAAATTTAACATATATTAAAACTCAAACTAACACTGTGGATTGAGCAAAACATACATCATAAGTTTAATTTGCCACTCTTTCAAGCAAAAAAGCCAGCCTGAGTCAAAAAAAACATTCCTGATATTTTTGTATACAAAAAGCAATTCTAGCCAAAAATTCAAAAATGGCTTAGTTGGCCTGAGATTTGAAGTCTTCAAATAGTGATAGTCTGAGTGTGTGGCAATGTTTAGTTGTTTATTTACTTGAATTTGAACTATTTTGATTAACAATATACAAACTTTGTAAATTTACCATGCCTTTATCTAGTTTATAGTAAATAGGTAGCTCAAAAAAACAGCAATTGTGTGTATTGGTATGCGAGGCATAAAAATTAACTTAGCTTGAAAAAAACAATGTTTGAAAAATGGAATGTATACCTAACAAAAACTATATTAACTTATGTCATATATATTGTTTTAAATATGTCTGTACAAGTATAGATATGACATGTATAAATAACAATGTTAGAAAAGTATGCATAAACTCAACTTAAACTAACTAAAGTATTAAATAAAAAGTGGTTTAAAATATGAACATTTTTTTAAGTTGGTGTGCATAGAAAACTTATAAAAAATTAAAATCAAATGAACCTTATTTCTTATTACTATGTTATTTTAAATGTATTCACACTAAAATATAACATTTACAAATAAAAAACTTATAAAAGAAACTGAGGTATAAAAATATTGAAAAAGAATATCTAAGCTATAAAGAAATTACATTTTAGTTAATTACTGTGCATTACTTTTGTACAAAATGGAAAATATTTGCATTTAGTTTATTTAATAAATAGGTATTATATAACAAACTTATTAAATCCAAGCACTCTTGACACAATTTTTTTAGATAATTACTCGCTGTTGTAAAAAAGAAGTAATTATGAAACTGAGAAACATATCCTGTTAGAACGCTAATCTGTCTTTTTCACATTTTTAAACTAAAGCAGTAATTACTTGAAATTATTTTAAAATATTATAGAGAGACTTAAAATTAAACTAATCAAATTAAGTCGAATTACCGAAAAAATTTAACTAGAAATATAATTTTGCTCAGCGGGCCACATTTACATGTTCGCGGGCCACAAAATTTTCTTTTGCGGGCCGCATTCCATTCAAAAAAATAACATGCTCGCGGGCCGCAGATTTACCCTTCGCGGGCCGCAATTGGCCCGCGGGCCGCAGTTTGCCGATCCCTGGTTTAGCTGGTAATCAATTATTCAAAAGTAGTTCGCTCGCTATACAAGCATGGCTTGCAAAGATATTTCTGGTAAATCTTGCCCGCCAAGTAAAAAAGATGCCCTCTTTTAATTCTAACAGTGGTTAAATAAAAACTACTTTGTAAAATAGTCATGAGTTGCTGTTAGATTTTATTGATTTTAAGAAGTAAAGAAATTTGCGGTTTTTAGTGATTCCAATGTTCTTATTTGTTTTGTTAGAAAATTATAAGAAAAAGAAAACTTAAGAAAGCTGAAATAAAATTGATACTTACTATTTAGAGTTAGTTGCTTCAGGATTGTTTTAAGAGTGTTTATAGAAACATCCAAAAATTTTAACTTATTTGAAACTTAGCTGTTTGATATAATCTAAAAAACTTATTATTTATTTATTTTAGGCATGATAGCTATACTTTCATTGTGCGGAGCCGTTCTGCTAAAAGTTGCTTATTATTAATAGAAGCAACATTTAGAAAAGTAAAATACTTCATTAGAACATAGTTGAGATTATAATGACTTGTTTATGCAACAAAAAAGAATAAAAAGTCAAAAAACTAAATTATATATCTTTATTCTTCTAAATCATTAAATTAATAAGAATTTTTTAATAAATTAACAAAATTTGATTAATTTTAAATTGATTTAGTACTAACAGAATATTAATTATTAAGCTTTTTATTTCTTTATACAGTTGGTCAGTATAGTTATATGCTTAATTTCTTTTAACTATTTTATAAAACTTATATACAGCTCAGTAATGATACAATAAACTAAACTCTTTTAGAATTTAAGTTTAAATCTTGTTTTAATATTCTTTTTTGTTAGTTTTTATTAACTAAAACAACAAAACTACTTTTTTGAACACAATTATCTACTTAACAGTTCTAAATTCTATCTTTACAGTTTTTTGTTTCTACTTGTTTTTGAATTAAATGAATAACAGCATGTATTGTAGTCGGCAAAGTTTATTTTAATTCATGTTTGCTTTCGTACACAATTTGAAACTTTTTATGGTTTTTAAACTTTTAACAAAATATTTTATTAGTTTTATGCTTTAATTTAAGTGCGTTTAAGGTTTTTATTAAAATGAAGTTGTAACATTGTAACTTTATACTTTACTTAAAAAATAAACTTATTCTTGAATAATAACACGTTTAGCATACGTTAATAAAATTTTAGAAATAGTTTTTTATACTTAATCTAGTTTTAACATTGTAGTTTAGGTTCGAAACAAAAGAAAAACTGAATAGTTATTCATTATAGATTTAAAATACAAATTTTTTGTTTTAAGTTTTGAAAACCAGAAGCATAAAAGAATTTCTCAAACAAAACACAAATAATGGTATTTTAATAAAACCAAAACGTATTTTTTCTAGATCTAATACAAATAAATTTGTTTGAGCTTAAATATTTTGATAGCTGAATTTAAAAACTGTATTGTAAAAAGGAGGTTGTATAAAACTACCAACTTGACTTTGGTTAAATTTCTTAAAAGTGTTTAAAGATAAACTCAGCTAAATTTAGTTCTATTTTACTTAATGGATAAAGAATTAAAATTTGTTAATGTAGTTTTAACTTTATAAATGGGTAATATTGTTACTGTAATTGTTTTTGTACTACAAAGTTTTCAAAATATCTAGTTATGTAACTGTAATGTGTTTTTAAAAAAAATAATTTAGTTAGACTATTAGGATTTAGTGTTTTACGGTACTTATGGTTACTTTAAAAGAATTATAGAAAACAATATTTTTAAATATTAAGCAAATTCGGAATTTTAATAAAATGTACCGAATGACATAAATATAAGTTATTCTTGACCACAGTCTTAATTTAAAACTTAAGTGTTAATAAATCAAAGCACTACATTTGAAACAGCTTTCTTTAAGTGTCTGTTTCATTAAGCTGTTAGCTGTGTTGTCTTAAATTATTTAATTATTAACAAATTATGTTTTAAAGTAATTTATTTCAGACTCTAGCTTAAACTACATCTTTATAATAGAAACTCAGTTATAATAAACATCAGTAAATTTCAAATAAACCAAAATATCAATTGATATACATGTACATTGTACGTTGTACTACCTTTAATTTTTTTTACAAAATCTTTAATATTATTCTCTTTATAAAGAAACTAGTTTTTTGTAGTGACTTAAAAAAATACACTTTGAAACGTTTAAAACAAGCATTAAAAGTTAGACATAACATTACCTTTTTGTAACTAATAAAATAGAGCGTTATTTTCGTCGCACCATAATTTATATACTTACTATTTGATTAAAGCATTTATTTAAAACCTTTTTTAATTATTTAAACAAGTGTGTCCTGTGTAAACATCACAATAAACAAGAAACTGAAAGTCTTTAAATAATAACTGGTTTTGTTTAACGAGTATAACGTTCAAAGTTTTAATACTAAAACTTATTCTTGAGTTTATGAAGAAACTTCTTTCATATATTTAAGTTATTTAGATAAATATAAACGAGTTTACAAGTTTAAAAGTTGTTCAGCTTTTTACAATTTTATGATCAAACCAGAATAACTAGCATTAAAAAAAAGGGAATAATTTTATTTTATACACATTCTTAATGAATAAAGTTATATAAATTGAAATTTAATAGTTTTTTACAAAAACTTAAATATTAGAATTTTTTCTACGGTTTTAATCTATTTTTAAACCTCTAAACTGTTCAATTATTCCAAATTTCATTTCTAATTCTCTTTCTGTAGTCATCTTGGTCAAAAAGACTATAAATATAAAAGCTTAGTGAGCAGTAAGAGACCAGCAGTAGAACCAAAAGCAAAATAATGCTCAAACCATGTATAATATGGAGAGGTGTTATTTTTGATGATATACAAATAATTACAGCCACAAACATTGGAAATGAAACAATATCTAGCAATAAAAGAATATAGCTGCATGCAATGTTTCTTCTGCAACTTTCGAACAAAAGTGACCTCTTTATCATGTCAAATCTTTCAGCATGGTCAAGACCTAAATGACCAGTTAAGTCCAAAAGCGGTAGTGATATTAAATACAATTTTTACCCTTACCAAAATTAATTTTATGATCTAGTAGGTAATAAAAGCAGGTTTTTAAAGTTTTACTGTATCACGTTAAAGTATCAATTGTAAAATGAACAATACTTTTCAAATGTAAAACAAAAAAAAAAAAACTGACAGTTAAAGATATCTAGATATTAGGAAAGCATTCTTTATTACTAAAAGTGTTTTTATAAAACAGTCACTTAAAGTACTATTTGAAATTTGAAAATGTTGGATACAAAAAATACCTAAAAAAAAACAAATTACTTTACTCATTATTCAATTTAAACTACAACTTTTTTATTTTAAATGCACTAAAAATGTTTTATAACAGTTTGAAAGTTTATGCAAAAAAAAGGCTATTTTTCATAACACATAACTACATTTATAAGAAAACTTTTAAGTTATTTTTAAAAAACAAAAAGTAAATGAAATATTTTACCATATAATTTTCTTTCTAAAATTCTAAAAAAATAAAAGCAGTAAATATAGTTTAAAATTGATAATTTACGGATTATATAATTAAATTTACTTATAATACTATTTTTACTTAAAATCAAAACAGTACAATGTTTATTATTTTTGAAATTAAAGTATTATGAAAACGAAAAAAATTAGAAAATTTATATTTAAAAACTTTTAGCTTAAAAATTCAATAAAACTACAATTAAATGAAACATCTTAAAGTTTTTAAAAAGTGTTTTGAAACTTTTAAAAAGAAAACATAAATAAAGCTGACTTTTTTTTTGATTAAGACAAATACTGATTTAAAGTAAAGTACTTTAGTGTTGATAAACTTTCTTAAAAACATCATAAAAGGCTTTTTGAATTTTTGTTGATCTTTTAATATTAAATATTTTAAGCTTGCAGTCCGCATAATTTTTAAAACGACTATATTTATTACTACTCTTTTTTTATTAAGATTTTATTCAAGCAAACATAAATCAGAGTTTATACATAAAGTTGCATTAAATGTTTTTTTTTATTGTCTATAGGGACAAAAAACTATAAGTTTTATTATCGTAGTATTAAATTTCCGCAAAAAGAATTTTATACTTAGACCAAAAATAAAACTGCTATATTTGAATTAAACTAGATAAGTTCTAACTTGTATGACATATATTTATGTGTAAGATTGTATCCTTATAGCTTATTAAGAATTTTAAATTAAAGAGTTTCCATTAACTATTTGTTGCCACTTTAAAGTACAAAAATTTACACAAATTTAAACAAAAACATGAAAAAAATACAAAACTTTATGATGCTACAAATGAGAATAAATAGCTTAAAATTTATATGTCATAAAAACTAATTAATTTTTTTTTTTAGTAAAATTTAATAGTTAATACTACAAATTATGGCATATATGCTTTGATTTTTTAATCCATGAACCGGAAGCCTTTTGTAACTCGCGGTGTAATTTTCCTATAAAAAGTTGGTCGCGATATGCACTGTAAAAAGCATTGGGCTAAAGTTATTTAAAGAATTTTTTAATAAACAGCATAAAAACACTTATTTAAACTAAAAATAGGATTAAAAAAGTGACTGTAGTACAAAAACAATTACATTAAAAATATTACCCATTTATAAAGTTAAAACTACATTAATAAATTTTAATTCTTTACCCATTAAGTAAAACAGAACTAAATTTAGTTGAGTTTATATTTAAAAACTTTTAAGAAATTTAACTAAAGTCAAGTTGGTAGTTTTATACAACCTACTTTTTTACAATACAGTTTTTAAATTCAGCTAGAAAAATATTTAAGCTAAAACAATTTTATTTGTATTAGACCTAGAAAAAATACGTTTTGATTTTATTAAAATACCATTGTTTGTGTTTTCTATAGTTTTGTTTGAGAAATACTTAAATGTTTCTGGTTTTTAAAACTAAAAACAAAAATTTGTAAAGTAATTATATAATGAATAACTATTCAGTTTTTCTTTTGTTTCGAACCAAAACTACAAAGTTAAAACTAGATTAAGTCTAAAAAACTATTTATAAATTTTATTAACGTATGCTAAACGTGTTATATTTCAAGAATAAATTTATTTTTCATAAAGTATGAAGTTACAATGTTACAACTTAGTTTTAATAAAAACCAAAAACGCACTTAAAGCAAAAGCATAAAGCTAACAAACTATTTCGTTAAAAATTTAAAAACCATAGAAAGTTTTAAATTGTGTATGCAAGCAAACATAAATTAAAATAAACTTTGCCGACTACAATACATGCTGTTAATCATTTAATTCCAAAACAAGTAGAAACAAAAGAAAAATTTGAAGATAGAATTAGAATTGTGAAGTAGATAATTGAGTTTTCTTAAAAATAGTTTAATTGTTTTTGTTTATAAAAATTAACAAAAGAGACTTTCAAAACAAAAATGAAATTTAAATTCTTAAACTTTTTGGTTTATTTTATAATTACCAAGTTGTATATAAGTTTTACATAATATTTAAAAGAAATTAAATCAGCATATAACTATACTGAACATCTAAATGATGAAATAAAAAGCTTAGTAATAAAATATTGATAATACTAAATCAGTTTAAAATTAATATAATTTTTTTTAATTTAAAAAAAAAAATTCAATCATTTGATCATTTAAAAGAATAAAATGATTTAATTTAGTTTATTTTTTTTATTTTTTGTTGCATAAACAATTCATTATAATCTCAAAATAGAAATAAAGCAGTCAGCAGTATCTTATAAAAACTCTTTTATTCAAATATAGTTTAAAACAAAGTTATTTTGTTTGAACTCTAAACGTCTGTTTTATGTTGTTCATATGAGTTTCCTTCTCTTGAGTTCTTTTTCTTTTCCAAATGTTGCTTCAATGAATAACAAGCAACTGCTAGCAGAACGGCTCCGCACAATGAAAGTATAGCTATCATGCCTAAAATAAATAAAAAAATGAGTTTTTAAAATTATATCAAACAGCTAAGTTTCATATGAGTTAAAGTTTTTGGATGTTTTAATAAAAAATCTTAAAAAAATTTCGAAGTAACTTTCTTGTACTTTTTTGATTTTAGCTTTATTTTTTACTTAAGCATACGACAATTAAAAAAGTCATTAAATATATTTCTATTTACAAATGTATTGATAAAAATAGTTTTATGTTGTTTACATTACAACAATAATAATTCATTTTTATAAAAAATTTACCATTTTCTGACAACCTGTAGTCATTTGATTTTTTGGTTGTATTTAAATATGATTGCGTTGTAATATCTGTAAAATAGAATGATGAACAAAAAAGATTTAGTTTTTTGTTTAATTTAAAGTATAAGCTTAAAAACTATAAATGTATATCTATTAAATTCTAGATTTTAAAAAGTATAATATTTTACAAATAAAAACATTACTACTTTTGGTAATTTAACGTTCAATTAAGAAAGTAAAAGTAAGAACTAAATAAAAGGTCTGTATTTGTTTTGATGAAACTAGCTATATAAAATTGCTTACCAAAATTTTCAGTTTTTATGCTGCTTCTTAACGGTTGATAAATTTCATAATTCATATTTTTGTCAACTGCTGTCGAAGTTATATTGTCGCTATTCTTTTGAACTACTGTTGAAGTTAAGAAAATAAATTACAAACAAAAAAAACAAAAATATTTTCACAGTTTAAATTGTTTAAGAAAAAGATGTAAGTAGTGTGTGAGAGTAAATTTAATACAAACAATCATGATTAATGTCAACCTTAAACAGTATATTCTAAAATAAAATTTCGCTCGTATTTTAGCTCAATCAGAGCAATTAATTTACACATTAAACATTAAAAATTAAATAGTGTGTAAAATATATTTAATAAAAACAACTATGTTCAATTAAAACAAAAAAGCTTAAAATATATTTACTTTCATACTGAAATTCAAACGGATGAACTTCTCCCGCGAAATCAACAATCACCGCAGCTTCGGTGAATCCCCCTTCGTACGAAATTTTCTCAACGCTAGTTGGCGCGTTCGCGTCGTCGAAAACCCGCCAAACCCGTTCGTCGCGCAAAAAGTCCCTGAATCTTTTCACGGTGACAACCAACGTTCTGTTTCTCATTAAGGGAAGAATTTTTCGCAAATCTAGCAGGAGAACATAGTGTTCGTGATTTGATTGGACTGAAATTGGAGCCATGATGCAGTACTCCAAACTTGTTGAAGCTTGTTTCGTTTGAGGGGATTTTATTGTTGCCGACATTTTGGTAAAAATCTCTTCGCATTGCTCTGTTAAACATAAATGATGATTTTTGATAGTTTAAGCAAATAATCAATTTGTTTTAAAAGTATAAGTTTTTGTCAAAATCAATACTTCAATCAACTTAACTTTAACTAAAAAATAGAGGTAAGTTTTTAATCATTAATCTTATTTTATTTTGCTATTTTGCTTGAAATTTTCATTAATCTCAGTTAAGCTATTACAACGAGAAATTCGTAACACTTTAAACCAATAAAACTGTATTCAAAAAACAATGGTAATCTTTTAAATTTGAAACTTTATACTAAACAACATAGTTATTCTACTTACAAAAATGTTTACTAATTAAACTTGATTTAATAATAAGTGAGCATCTAAAAAATGTTAACAGCATTAAGTAACATCAACAAACCTAATTAAAATACTTTTAAAGAAAAAAATACATATATAACTAATTAAGCAAATTTATTAGTTTTCAACGAGTTTGCTAAAAACAGATTATAAATTTTATACGCCTAAAACTTAACGTTAAAATTAATTTTGCACTTATTAAAATGCAGTTATGTTTGTATTTTTGTTCTTTGTATACAATTTTATTTATTTTTATAACGGCCAATTAACTTAGGCCATGGTAAAATTAAGTAAAGACTTTGTTAATAAGAATAAAAATGCAAGCATATATTTTTAAGTATTGTAAATGCATTTAATTTATATTTTAAACATAAATTAAACTATTGAAAGTCATTTACAGTTAAAAACGAGCAGTTATTTAAAATAACTAAAATATTAAACATATATTTGTCTTTTTATAAACCACATATATAAACTTTATAACCTTAAACATGAAACTGTTTTTTTTTATTTAAACCGTTAAATTAAGGTCAGCTGTAGTTTGTATTAGGTCATGAGTAATGTCTTAATTTATAATTGTTTTTGTCGTCTATATGTGTACTTACAAACACACAAAAATTTTTGTTTTGTAAAATTTACATGTTTGCTTAATTAAGGTTATAATAAAATTACTTTTTTGACAACAGTTTCAAATGCATTTAAACAGTTTGGTTTGTTATCAACAATTTTGTTTGCAAATCGTAATAGCAAAGTTTAAAAATTTAAAACGTCTAGATTGTATGTTTTATCACCTTTTAAGTCTAGTTGAAATTATTAAAACTTTATTAGAAATGAATTTGCATGACTTAATAAGAAATCAGTATGTATAATATTTACTTATATCTGTTTGAACTTGTTTGTATTTGTAAATTATTTTAAAATTTCTAGTTTAAAATAGCAGTGTGTATATTTTTCGTAATTCTTTGTAACTCTTTATTTTTTAATGTTTGCTTTCTGCACGTTAAAAGGTTTAAAGTTTTGTAAAAATTCAGCTGCGTTGAGTAGCATTAACTCTTATAAGTAAAGTTATTAAATTTTAATTAAAAATCAAGGTTGTCCGGATATTTATTCTGAAAACAAAACGAGACTTGAACTTGTTTAGCAAACTGGAGTTTACACAAAACAGATTACAGAATTTTGCACAAATCTTAACTAACCATGTCTTTCATGAAGTTTGACAGTTTTATTAAGACAAATGTAGATACATGCACCTATAATATGAAATATGCATGATTAAAAATTAATAATCTGTTTTTTTTCAAAAGAAGTTGTTTTATTGAAAATTGTGTTGTTTTTGAAAAGATTTAAAACTTTAAAAAATTAAATAAAAACATTTTAATTATTTTTCACAAATGTATTAGAACTAAACTATACAATAATCTTTGTGTTACTCAATCTTTTTTGTCTAAGACAGTATACCTAGTGTAAATATTTTAATGAGTTAAAACTATAGCGTTTTAAATAAATAGACTACAATTGCAATAAAAAAATCACAACACTACAGCAATTTTTTTATCAATAGATTAATATGGATTACAAAACAACAAATCCTCAGTGTTACTATTTTATTAAACCCACATCAAATCCACAAACTGTTGTAAAAAATAAACTTATTTAACTATTTCTTTGTATAAAAAAGCACTAAATATTAAACTGTTACATTTTAGTGTTCAAAATAACTAAATAAACTACCTGTGAAGGGTGCTTTTAATGAAATTATTACCAGAACCATAAAGTTTGCTTGCAATAACATGATTTCACTAGCTTTAAGTTTATATTTTAAATCTAAAAGATTAATTTAAAAAATTCGAATTTTTTTTAAAAACGATTAAATATAAATTAAATATATACTAATATTCACGTATAATAAAATTGATTATTAAAACTTAAATAAATGTAAAAAGAAGTTAGTATATATTATAAACTTACTATAAACTAGTCAACTCAACTTAGTATAATTTATTATAAATTTCCATGTTTAAACTTAAAAATTTATTAAGGTACGTCTCAGATGTCTATAAGTAAACTAAAAAAATAAAAATAAAACCATAGTACTGTCAATGCATATAAAATCTTTCTCAAAATAATTTAAACTTCTAACAAGAATCATACTTTTTTCGAATCTATTTATACTGCTATTATCGAATGATGTCACTTTTTTACATTATAAAAAGTTCAGCTGACACAAATTACAGCTGCTTTATATGATTTTATCAGCTGTCACAATTAAGCTTTGAGAAAACTAATTAGATTTATAAAGGACACTTAAGTTTATAAAAGTTATTTATCTTTTATGTTAAATGTGTTCTGATTTAACTTTTATTCAACAAAAAATAGCATCCATTTTAGCAAATTGATTTATTAAAAGCATCTACGTAGTATCAAAAATTGCTGGTCGACTAATGTTTGAAAACTGTATAAAAATTAAAAAAAACAAAGTTTAAAAGTTTTTTGATTACAATTTAGAGTTCAAGGTGTAAACAAGAACAAAACTACTTTTCATTGAAATCAGCTTCAAAACTCATCAAAAAAATACAAATCCTTTATTCACGACCTTAGTTTTTTTATTTAATTAAAAAAAAAGCACAACTGAATATTACTATTATTTTGCATTATTAACAACCATTGCGAGTGACAGACAAATGCAAATAAACAGGGGATTAGCGAAAAACTGAGCAGTTGATGTGTTTGTATTCAAACAACTCAGCCACTAACTTGCCGGTATTATGACGCTATAATGCTAATTTAAAGTTTGATTAAAAAGTTTTTCATTGTTTTTTTGCGAGTTTTGTAGAAAAGTAGTTTTGTATTGTTACTTTAACTTTGTGCTGTTGTGTGAAAAAGTATTTTACTTGTTTTAAATTAAATATGTATTTTTGGTCATAAAAAGAATTAAGAAAAAAAAAACTTGACTCAAACAAAAAAGTTAACTAAACTTAAAGGTAAGTTTTAAAAAGAGTTTAGGAAAGGTATCTTTTTAATTATTTACAACTAATAATCTTAAGCTATAACCTAGACAGTAAGAAATTAAATAGATAATAATTTTTTTTTTAAACCAAGTGGTTGTATTAGCTTTTTCTACCAGCTTTTGATAACGTTTTTGCAAAACAAAAGCTTAAGACAATTTAAACTGTAAGAACTATAATTTTAATTTACAACAAAATTGCTTAATTTTGAAGTCAATGCTTTTTCTTGATGTTTATTCGTTTAGCTTTCGATTAGATTTTAAAGTAAAACATAACGAACATTTAACCTTACTGGTGTTACAAAGGTGTAAAAAAAGTTTATTTAATCAGTCAAAATGTCTATAAAATTAAATGTTTTTTTTAATTAATGCGTAACAAAAACCAAAATAGTATTTTAGTAAAACAAGTGTTGCTTAATTTATAAAACAAACCATATAATAAATTAAGTTATAGAACTTGATTTAATATTCTTTTTAATTTATTGTAATTTAATATTTTTGAAATATTTTAAAACTTTAAGACATTTACCATACAACATATTCATTATTTGTGAAAAAAAATTAACATGGTCAATTTAAGAATATGAAGTAAAAACGTTTTTTCTTGCATGTAAAATAAATATAAAGTGATCATAGAATAAACAGTTACATTTTTAACGATATAAAAAGTAGTCTAATAAAACACAACTAACCATTTCACCCTGAATGAATAAAAAAATACTGCTATATATTTGATTTAGATATTTATTTCAAGATAAAAACTCTCTGAAAATAGTCAGTCTAACATTTATTTTATATACCTTTCTAGGATCATATGTTTTTGTAAACTGCTACAACGATGAATATCATTTATTAGAATACAATTGATCAAACTTATAAAGCTGGTAACAAAGCGACTGTCTTTAACTAAATGCTCGTTACAGACAAATCATAGTTCATTTATAAACTTTTTACTTTTTTGACTGACTGTATTTTTTTCTTCTCTCAGACAAACGCAAAATTTTAAAGGCATATTTTACATAAACTAGGTAAATTTGCATAAGTAATTTAACTTTTTCTTAATGTTATTACGTTGAAAAAATTTAAAATTTTTGCTTTACCCAGTATGTATATATATAAAATACTTAATAACTTTTTAATGACATACGTTGTAGTTGTACTAAACATGTAGTACAATTTTAATGTGAACTAATATAAAACTGTTGAAAACAAATTTAATTGCTTAAAGCCTAATGTTAATTTTAGCAAAATAATATGAAAATTGCAAGTGGTTTGTTTATTATTTCGTATTTTTCAAGCGTCAAAACGAGATTAATGTTTTTTTATTCGGTCTAGTAGTAATGCTCACTTGGATTTATTAAAACCGATTTATTTACATTGAGTTTTAACTATTTACATCATTTAAATATAGAAGTTATATAAAACCTAAAGATCTTTAAAAAGAATTTAAAGAAAAAGAGTATAAAATAACTTATTAAATTTTGAATTTTAATAGATTATAAATACTAGTAGTTAGCAAAATGTTTAAAAAATTAAACACATGATAACTATTTCTGTAAACTGCTTTAAACATCAGCAAGCGTAAAACATCAACATATTCAAACATAAGCCATATATATATATATATATATATAGAACTAAAATACACAAAATAAACTTTTGCTTTGGACAGCTGTTTCTGCTTTTAATACTTGTAAGTACAGCAATAAAATTATACAAAATTAGGTATTACGTATTAATAGAATAGATAGTTATTTTTAGACAAAATTATTGACAGAGTTTTTAAATAAATTGTTTTCGATAATGTATGCAGCCAGTTTGTAATTAGTTTCTTTTGTTTAGAGATTCAGATTTTTTAACTTTTAAAATTTCGATTTTTCCGCAATGCATAATTTACATCCGTTTTTTGAATTATACTTATTTTTCGTTCTTGTTAATATTTCCCAATGAAATTTTAAATTGACTTTGTAATTTTTTAGTTTTCAAATGTTCTGCGATAATGTTGTCGTATTTTTATGTTTTTCGTGTTTGAAGCTGTACTTGTGCTTTGTGTAGCGATTCTTGAACGATAGTCCAGTCGAGCAAACATAAAACTTAGTCTGATTTTCAGTTATGACTGTCGCTTTATATATAATATTTTTATATAATATTTATATTATATATAAATATATATATTTTAAGTTATCGATTTGAAATATTACACGATATATATTTATTTAAGTCAACTGTGTATATTTTTATTTCAGGTATTCATAAAAACAAGCTTCAACTGATTTAAACAGAAATGTTTAAGCTTGCGTTAAACGTTTTAACTTAAGAATAGAATACAATTTAATTGAAAATTACCTCAATAATTAAAACTTACGAATAGGAATTCTCAAATCAACTGTTGTACATTTAAAACCCAACCAACGTTGTTTGAATTTCCAAAAGTTTCTTAGCCAAGTTTTGAAATAACCATCTGATAGTACTAACAGTATATAAAAACTTGTCATGCGTATTTCGACCTCACCAAGCTTAAATGAATTAAAAAATACAGTATTTGTTTTTAAATTTTAAAAGAATTTTTTTTTATCTTTGTTGGTTTAATTTTTAAACGTAAACATAAAATACAAGTTTATTTAAATTTGGATCTATCTATATTATCTACTTATAAAACTATATGTAATAATAAGATATGAATACTGTTTTAAGTAGTACAAATACTGTTAAATGCATTAAACGATTAAAACTTTATACAACATTTCACTTATTTATTTATTCGTGTGTAAACGGTGTATCTATGATTATTTCTTTTGTAAATTTTTAAAATAACTTTAATAGTAAATCCCTAGTTTTCTGTTTACTTGTACATTTAACATAATATAAGTTTTCGACTTCAAATATAACATAGTTTACGTGCATAGATTATGGTATACTATCAAAATCCACCCGCGTTCAAAATCCACCCGATTTTTTTTAATTTTATTTATTTACTAATTTATTTTGTATATTTATTTTTTCATTTTTCACTATCACTGTTACCCTTAACCCTTACCCTCGTTCGGTAAACGGTTCTCGAATTTGACTGGGTGGATTTTGATTTGGTGGATTTTGAACGCGGTTGGATTTTGATCGCGGGAGGATTTTGAACGTGCCCCATGGATTATATAGTTAATTCTGAAGATATAAGCTATTTTTAAGGGCAAATAAACACTTCAATCAAATATTTAATTGAAGTAAACACAGGTGATACCGTTCTTATAACTTACAAGTCAAAGTTTTGTAACAAGAATTACTTTTAATCTTTAAATTAGCACTGTATTAAAGTTTCTTTTTGAGTCTTAATATATTAATTTTATTAGTTTGAATAAACATTAAGTTTAGAAATTAGTCAAAAAAACTAAACTAATATTAAGAAGTTAATGATTTTTAGATTATTGGTTTATTGAATGATTACTGAAAGCTAGTATTTTATACAAAATAGCTATTAAAACGTCAAAAACTACTTAACTAAAAAATCTTTTAAGAACTTAAAGTTTTTCCAATACATTTCGATGTAAAATAATTAACAATGTAAATAGCAAGAAAATGTTTTAAGAACTAAAGTTTTTCAAGAGATTACTGCTTTAATTTTCATTATTTAAATGAAATAAACTTCAACTTTTTTAACCAACAATAAACTAACAGTAAACTAATAGTGTTCATGTTGCGATTTAATATTTTTTAAAATGATTAGAGTGCAAATAAAAAAGTATTTGAAATTTTATTCCAGCATGCATAATTTAAAGTCTTTAAGAAAATTTAAAAAAAAATCCTAAACTGTACAATTCACTTATTAGTTAAAAATGTAAAGTTGTTATGTAAAGTTTGTTTTATATTTCAAATAAACATTTTTAATTTATTTGTAACATTACTGGAAGATTGTTATCTATTTTTTTAGACTAACTGATATTTGTTTTAAAGTAATATTTTTTTAGGTATTCATATTTAAAGAAATGTATTTCATGTAATTACCAATTTGGGACTTAATTGGAATTTCATACTTAAACTACAATGAACGTTTTGACTTGTTCGTAAAATTTCTTTCATTTCAGTCTTGCAAGAAAAATGTTATACTCAGCTACATACTTCTAATGTTGGATTTAGTCTGGTCTTCAGTTAATATTTTAATGTGTTACAAATATTCAACGAAAAATATAAGTTTTAAGTACTTTTATATCATAGTAACTGTTAATGCGGCTGTTAATTTTCTTATGAACTTGAATCTCTACTCTTATCTTGATTGGGAAGACTATATAAACAGAACAAGAGCGCCTGAAGTTTTAAGTGAAGAAACAGATGAAAGAATGGAAAATATTTCAAACCATGAAGAAATTGAAGACTCACAAGAAATTTCAGTACCTACTGATGACATTATAAGGGGATGTACTACAGTCCAAAATATCTAACAACAGTTTTACTAGAATGAATGTGTTTTTAAACTATTCCTGTTTACTTTTAATATTTACTGTTTTACTTACTATATAACTTCGAAAAGTTTACATTATGGATTGAAATTTTTTAACTTGCAATAAGCATATCTAGTTTCATAAAAACAGTTACCTTGTTTAATAATATCTTATTTCAGTTTATAAAAATTTTGTAAAAAGCTGTAAACTATCTTTGTTTTAAAATTTATATCAATCAAATTTTTAGCTATTACTTATATATACTTTTTAAATAATGCTAGTGTTATAATATGACATGTTGTACAATAATTTCCTAAATAATATATACTACATTCAACTTTCCAGAAAATTAGCGAAATAATAAGGATTAAATTTAAACCCATGGTGTTAGTACATACTATTTTATTAAATATAATACTTTATTAGTTTTTTACTATGTTTTTTTTGTATTTTGTTGTCAAAGGAGTTGGAAATAACTATACTTCGTAATTCAGACAACTTTAAAATACCTTTAAAAAATATTAAAGAATAAATCTATCAAAGTGTGATTATTTAAATTTTTAGTTTTATATCAATAGAAAAAAAAATAGAGAAGAAGAATGCCCAATTTTAAAATAATTTGGTAGTCTTTGTAATTTATTAAATTTAAAACAATACACTTTTGAAAATTAACTATTTTCGCTTTTTTCGCATTTCGAAAACTGATGTTCATTTTTGATGAACTTGATGTTCAAGATACAGCAATGTTATCATTTTTTTTTTCTCAATTTCAAAACTATCATTTTTTAATTAAGGGCTATAAATATTTTTTTATGTATTCTTAAACTAATTGTATAAGTACACTACTTAAAAATGTTACGGTGTCTGTAATTCATTAGTCAACTATTTACTATTATTATGTTTTTTGATTTTTAGAAAAAAAAGAAAAAAAGATCTCAACTACTAGAGGAGAAATAATGAATTTATTCTTTCAAGACTTTAGATTAAAGTAGAGTTAAATATCTGTTTTTATATTTTGAGCATATAAGAAACAATTTGCGCAGAACTTCCTTTATTAAACTGATATAAGTTTATAAGTTTTTTTGTGTGTTAAACTAGCTGTCACACTTTAACGGAGTTTTGTAAAAAATAAATACTACAAAAAGAAAAATAAATTAAAGGAGACGATTTTGTGTATTTCTTAAAGGTAAGCATAATTACTATAGATTAAGAATTAATATTAGATACAGTATGTGTTATATATTACGACTCTTATATATTTAGAAAAACGTAACTAAATATATATAGTTGGGGTGCGCGACGTTTTTAATATTGGCGGGCCGGATCCAGAAAAAAATTAGTCCTTGGCAAGCCGGATCATTTTGAAGTAATAATCCATCGGATGCAGTAAACTAATTAGTTAGATAATCCCATTTTAGATCCGAATCTGGATCCTAATTAGTAACTATTATCCGGCCGGATCTAACTTTAGAATACGATTCGGATCAAGCCAAATACTAACTTTATGGGTCCGGCAGATCACTATTTCAAAACAATATAAAACAAAAAATTCAAAGGATGAAATTTTTAGTTAATGTTTGTTAAGGTTTCAGATTTCTATATTCATTATAATCTTTGGCAGAATTAATACTAATTTTATAAATAAAACTATTTATTTACTAAAAACTAATCGAGACAAAATTTGACTTGTTAAGTTTTATATATATTTTTTTAAATCTTTTAAAATTGAGTTATTTTTTGAGGGTGTTGTCACACTGATGTTCATCGTCACAGCAACCTCATTGTAAAATAAAATGATATTAATGTAGTTTCCCATTGATACCACTGATTGTTCTGTATTTGCAAGTGTTTCAAAATGTTTCAAGTTATACTTACTTTTATGTCGGTAAAATAGTTTAGACTTTAACCTCAATGCCTTAAAGAGTTACCTTCACGAGTAAAAGTACCCTTCCCCATTAGTTTGGTATTCAGTTCGTTAATACGCCTAAACAAGTTTACCATAAACGCAAAAAACGAGAGCTAATCCTTATTTGAAAACTGAGTTAAATCTTTATAACTATTAGAAAATGTAAATTCAAGCACATGCCAACAACGTTCCGAGCAATCGAGTTCACTGGAATATATAACAATAACAAATTAAACAGTTTTCTTTCTTTATTATACAAACACATGTTTATGTGTGTTAGCGGGTTAAAAAACTTCCACGGAGCTATAAACATCAAGAAATACTGATTTTTTTGTACTAAAAATTTATTTTGTTTAATGTCCTGAACAAGACGTTTAAAGGTAACTGTGGTTTGCAAATAGATAACTAAAAAACTAAAAGGTTATTTCGTGCACAAGGTCCTAGGACCAAATATTTTGAGCGTACATTTTATTTTTAAATAAACTATATGCCATTAAGTTTTACGATTTCTCTCAAAAAATATTCATCAATCTCAACTTAGCTAATACAACTAGACATTTGCAACACTTTAAATCTAAAAAAACTTTACCAAATAAGATTAATATAATTAGTGTTTTTATTTTGTTAATATCAAAAACTTTAAAACTTTATACATAGTTATCATACTTACAATAATGTTAAATATCTAAAATTTAATTATATTAAAAATTTTAATGACCGTTTAAAAAATGTTAATAGCAGTAAGTAACATCAACAAACCTCATACAAATACTTTTAAGAAGATAATAAACTTTTAGTTTAAACAAATATAGCTTATAAAACTAATTAAGCAAAGTCATTAGTCTTCAACGAACATGTTAAAAACAGATTAAACATTTAATACGCTTAATGATAGAGATATTTAAGCATGCACTTTGAAGTGATTAATAAAAATAGTAAGGTTGAAAAACGCAATAACAAATAATAAATACATTTTTAGTTGCTATTGTGATAAATTGTTTAACTATAAGTACAATTTATTCAAGTAGTGTTATTTATTCTTATATAAATTAAAAAAGAAAAAAAAACGAGCTTAATAGAAATATTGAAAGTCAAGTAAAATTAAAATAGGCAGTTGTTTTGATATTCAATTTATGAAGTTTATGTTTGTTTTTGATAAACCATGTTTGTAAGCTTTATAACCTTTAAATTGAATTGTTTTTGTTTATTTGAACCGTTAAACTAAATTAGCTGAAGTTTGAATTAGGTCACGATTAAAGTTAAAAATTATAGTTGTTTTTGATATATATTTGTCTACTAATAAACACACAACATTTTTGTTTAGTCAATTTCAAAGGTTAATCTAATAAAGATTGTTGTTAAATTACTTATTTAGTAACAGTTTATAACCAATTAAAAAAGTTTTGTTTTTTATTAACGATTTTTTGCATATCGAATTAGTTAAGCTTAGAAATATAAAATATCTCAGTTGTATGTTTTGTTTTTGCATTTTAAGTCTGATTTAAAATGTTGAGTACACTTTGCTAAAACAGTTTTTAAATAAGTTAAAAAGATATACTTCTATTTATTAGTTGTAGCCATTTAAACTGGTTATATTTAGAAAAACATTTCAAATATTCTGTTTTATAAAAGCAAGTTGCAAATCTTAAGAATATATGCATACAGAGTTATTTCACAAGGCAGATATGTTTAAAAAAATAAAAATGTATTAAATAAAGTCATTTCATAGTTATATAAAATGGATTAAATCATTTTCGCTTTAAAAAATTGTGCAAGTTAAAATGTTTAAATTTGATTTTATTTTATAAAATTCTAGCTGCCTTAAATAGTATTAATTCTTATAAGTAAAGTAATTAAGTTTTAATTAAAAATTCAAGGATGTCCGGATATTTGTTCTGAAAACAAAAAGAGACTTAAACTTGTTTTGCAAACTGGAGTTTACACAAAACAGATTACAGAATTTGGCCCAAATCCTAACCAATCAGGTCTTTTACGAAGTTTGACACTTCTATTAGGAAAAATATAGATACATTACTTTATAATCTGAAGTATGCGCTGTTGGTAATTAATATTATAACATCTTTATTTAAACAACTTTATTAAAAATATTGCATAATTATATCAAAAAAAAGTTAAAAAGCTTTTTACAAAAACCATTAGAATAAATTTCAACTTATTTATAGTATTCATTTTTATAAAAAAGCACAAAGTTTCAAGTTATAATATTCTGAGTGTTCAAAGCAGTAAAAATTCAACTAGCTGTAGAAGATGCTTTTATCATTAAAAAAACAAGAACCATCAAGTTTGCTTGTAATAACATGATTTAAACACAATAAGTTAAATTACTTTAAACCTAAAAGTTGGTATTTAACAAATTTAAGAAACTCATACAAATTTAAATACAAATTAAAAAGTTAAATAAAAGTTAAACTATTTTCTCTTTTTATGACATATATTTTTAAAACTTTTTAAAATCTACACAAATTTAGATAAAGTTTAGTATATAATATTAACTAACTAAAAAGTAGATAATAAATAACTCATTATAACTTATTATTATACTTCTAGATGTAAAAAATATAAAGCTTTGTCTCTGCTGTCTAAAAGCAAATCAAAAAAGCTATAAAAATAAAACTATAATACTTTTCAGTGCTTACATTATCTTTTTAAACAAAAATTCAAGTTCTAACAAGAGTCACAGATTTTTGAATCTATATGTATTGTTATTTATGGATGATGATGTCATCATATTATAATCAAAAATCAGCTGATACAAAATTACAGCTGCCTTATTTTACTTTAAGTTAATCAGCTGTCACTAATAAGCTAAGAAATAAAGCTAGTTAGACTTTTGAAAAATATTTAAATATTTAAGCAGAGTTCATTTTTAACTTATTTTTGATTAGATTTTATACCAACAAAAAAATACTTTTTTGCAAAACGTTTTTATTACTATTCTTTAGTCAGAAAAAGTGTTGATTAAGCTGTACAACCTTTATTTTCAGACAATTTAAGTACCTTTAAAAGCTGAATAAAATATAACTTTTAAATTTGATTTCAAGATGTCAATAAAAACAAAACAACCTTTCATTAAAACAGCTTTAAATTTAAATAAAAAAGTACAAAACCTCTATTCACGACCTCAGCTTATTAATTAATTAAAAAAGCACAACTGAATATTATTATTTTGCGTTATTAACAACCATTGCGAGTGACAGACAAATGAAAATAAACAGGGGATTAGCAAAAAACTGAGCAGTTGATGTGTTTGTATTCAAACAACTCAGCAACTAACTTGCCGGTATTATGACGCTATAATGCTAATCTGAAGCTTGATTAAAAAGCTTTTCATTGTCTTTTTTGCGAGTTTTGTAGAAAAGTAGTTTTGTGTTGTTACTTTAATTTAGTATTATCGTGTAAAAACTTGTTTAACTTGAGCTACATTGAACTAACATTTTCGCTTGTATAGAAGTTTTAAAGCTTTATTTTATAAAATAAATGGATTTTCAGTAAAAAAACTATATATTTTTCACAAAATATTTTTTACCATCAATGTATCTACATAATCGATAAAAATTGTAAAAAATTATTATTTTACTTGGTTAAACTAGATATTGTTAAGCTATAAAAAATGTATAACTATGAAATGGTATTAGTAAATTAGTTTAAAACCCGTGTAGGTACACTTTTTAAGACTATAACTTTTTTTTTGATATTATTTACAAAATAATAATCCAAAAAAATTTAAAATCAAAAGTACTATATGTTTAATAAAACATTAAAAATTCAAAGTTAGTGCTATTTCTTGGTGTTTTTCATCAAGCTTTTAATTTTGTTTTATATAAAACTTAATGCAAAGTTAATTCTACTGAAGCCACGACATTAACAATAAAATAGTTTACTCAGTGAATTTAAATGGTATTTAAGATTAAATGTTTTTTTAATCAGTGTTTATTGAAAACAATTAAAGTGTTTAAGCTGTAATTGATTTTGAGTACAACGTGTGTTGCTATTAATTATAAAAAACTACTAAAAAAAAATCATAAACTTGATTTATAATTTTTTTAAATTTATTTCTTTTAAACTTTTCTTAAATTTTTTTTTAATTTTAAAAAGTAACGTGTGACGTAATTCGTAGTAAGTGAAAAAAAAAAATTACACGAACTAAATTTAAAGGGTATTAATAAAAAAGTATTTTTTAGAACATATAAAATAACTAAAAAGTGAACGTAAAAGAAACAGTTACCTTTTTCTTTTAAGTCGAAATAGTTGAATAAAATTAAATTAAAACATTATTCTAAATAAAATAGTAAAACATTTATTATGAAGGTAAACACTCTCTGAAAACGATGAGTCTTAAAATTATATTGTATAACTTTGTATAGTTTTACATTTTTTGTAACCTGTTACAATAGAAAATGACATTAACTGGACTGTAATTAATTAAAATTGTTAAGCTAATAAATGACTTATCAAAGCGCTCGACTTAAACTAAATGCTCGTAACAGGTTAAAAAATCTCAAATACAAAAATTTTTTTTTTGACTAATTTATATTGTTTCGCTCTCAAAAAAGTTAAATAGTTAAGGGAATGTTTTACAAAAATGATTTAATTGGTTCTTAATGTTAATACTTTAAATGCTTTTTTTATTTCAAAAGTTTTAGTTTTTTGCTATATCCAACGTTTAGTTACTAAAAATATAAAATACTTTACAACTTTTTATTCTTATTCATTGTACCTGCATTAGATCTGTATCACCATTTTAGTTGTACTTAGTTATAATATATATAAACATAATAAAATATCTCTTTAGTTCTAATGTCAATTTAAACAAGAATCTATGAAAACTTAACTTCTTTGTAAACTTATCTTTTAATGTTGTAAGCGTCAAAACGCGATTGATATACTTATTTCATTTGATAAGTAATGATGCAAACTTAGATTTATTAACATTTGTTTTACAATAAGCTTTAATTGTATTCATTGTTTTGATAAAAAACAATATAAGCCTTCAAAAAATTTTATTTGAATTTAAAGCAACAAAAGTTTAGAAAAAATTGTAACTTACTTAGTTTTAGATTTGAATATACTTTAAATGATAGTTAGTTTTATGTTTAAAAAGTTATACACACATTAAGTATTTTTGTAAACTCTTTCTTATGCAGCATAAACATTCTAAATTATAATTTTGTTTTTAATAATTGATTCTAAAATACTGAACAATATTTTATTAGTTTACGTCAACTGAATATGTTTGTGTTTGATGTATAATTATAAACAAGTTTCTTTACTAAATAAAACATTTTCAACGAAATTTTTTTGAACTTTTTTCACTTTTCAACTTTCGAATAGTTATTCTTAATTAGCGATTGTACACGAAATACTTAACAACATTGTTCGAACTTATAAAAATTACTCAGCCAAGTTTTAAAATAACTTTTTTATATTACTATCAATGCAGAAAAACTAATCATACTATTTTGAATCACAAAGGTTAATTTCATTCAAATAAAAACGTATACAGTATTTTATCAGACTATAAAACAAATAATTTTAACATTTTTGTATGTATGGTACAATTTTTTAAAGTAGACATAAAGTAAAATTTTACTGAAATTAAACTATATTTTAAGAACAAACATATTTTGTTTTAAGTAGAATAAACACTAATCAGATTCATTATATGTTTGAATTACACTCATTATCTAATTTGTATATTTTTAGTAAGTTATTTTTATAGCTATAACATGTTTTTTTAGAGGAAACAGACTTATTTAAACTTTCTTTAAAATAAAATTAAACAACAAAAACAAAACTTAGTAGCGAATTTACAATAATTTAAACGAATTAGAATTATAAACAAATTTTTGTTTGCAAAAACTTGGCTTATCAATTTTTATAAATTAAGATTTTAAAACACTTAAATGATAAGTATTACGTCCTTTACAAACAATTGAAAACATATTATCGTTATAGTTTTTTGCGCATTCTAAGTTATTTAACAAATGTTCATCTATTGCTGATTGACTTTTTATTGGCTCGTTTCTCGCATACATCATCCAGTTTCTTAAGGCGTTGGTCACATGTTGGTCCCTTCTTATGTGGAATTGTTGCGAAGTTCTTCCAATATACTCACTATCACAGTGGCATTTGTACTTATAGATTATGTTGCATTTATCTGGGTTGGGAGTGAGATCTTTAACAATCCCGTTTAGAATCCCCTCACTCCCGATCCAGAAAAATGCAACATAATCTATAAGTACAAATGCCACTGTGATAGTGAGTATATTGGAAGAACTTCGCAACAATTCCACATAAGAAGGGACCAACATGTGACCAACGCCTTAAGAAACTGGATGATATATGGGACAAACAAGCCAATAAAAAGTCAATCGGCAATAGGTGAACATTTGTTAAATAACTTAGAATGCGCAAAAAACTATAAGGATAATATATTTTCAATTGTCTGTAAAGGAAGTAATATTTATCATTTAAGTGTTTTAGAATCTTTATTTATAAAAATTTATAAGCCAAGTTTTTGCAGACAAAACGTTGTTTATAATTCTAATTTGTTAAAATTATTGTAAATTCGCTACTAAGTTTTGTTTTTGTTGTTTTATTTTATCTAAAAGATAGTTTAAATAAGTCTGTTTCCTCTTATTACAATTTCTATTAATGTTTTCGATTTCTAGTACTTAAGCTGTATACTTAAAATGCTTTTTGTAAATTCTTGGAAAAACTTAAACTTATGATTTATATTTTTCTGTGTACTTGAAATTTAAACATGCTTTGAATTGTTTTAAAGTTTTAAAAAACTTTATAACTAAAGTTGTAATAATACAAAATTAGCATTTAAAGATTTTATTCAGAGGTTAAAAGTTAAAGTCACACGGCTGCTTTTATATATTTTATAAATACGAATCTTAATCTAACTTTCACAATTTAATTTTATATTGTTAATCTTTATAACTAATTTACAGTATTTTAAACAGTTTCATAAAGCTCATTCTGTTATATTACATTTTCAGCAATTCTTTTGTTTTGAAGTATGTGAAAAACAACTTTTTTTTTCTGATATAAGCTTTTTAAGTATAAATAAAGACTTCAATTAAATATTTAATTGAACTAAACACAAATGTTACCGTTCTTACAACTTATTAGTCAACATTTTATTTAAGTATTACTGTTAATTTTTAAATAAGTATTGTATTAAAATGTTTTTTAAATAAATCTTAGTATATTAAATTCATACGCTTAGATTTTACATTTAACTTTAATACAGACTAAATACATTAAACGAATATTTAGAACTAACTTATTTTTAGGTTATTTATTGTTTCTTTTGGAATGATTACTAAATAACTAGTACAGTTTTAGAAAACTATGTTTAAGTTATGGATACTACATAACTAATAATATTTAAAGAACTAAAACTTTATAAAATATATATGTTGTAAATAGCTAAAGCTAATTAACTTTTAAGATTACTGCTTTAATTTTATTACTTAAAATGATAAATAATTTTTTTCAGTTTAAATGAAAGCAAATTAACAACTTTCATGTTTAAATTAAATATTTTTAAAGAATTATTAGTGTACAAATAATGATTAGTATATGTGTTTAAACCTTTATTTCTTCCAGACATAATTTAAACTCGTTAAAAAAAAAAAAAAAAAGTTAACTAAAAGTTTAAACGGTACAATTCGTTTAACGATTATAGTTAAAATTGTTTTTATATTTTAGGTTAGTATTTTTAGTATTCGTATTAGTTTCACAGTATATTTATATATTTAACGAAATGACTAGTTTTAGATACTGATAAAAATTTAGTTGATATTACTTCTACTTGTGGATGTATTCGTAGTTTTAGATTTGAATTACTCTAAACGGCTTGACATGTTCATAAAATCCTTTTCCTTTTAGTCCTACAGAAAAAACATAGTACTTAAATATATTCTATTGCTGTTGGATATTGTGTTGAACTAAGTCAATATTATATCGATTTATAAAGACTCAAACAAATATTTGAGCTCTTATTACTATGTTATTACTTTTTATCTTTTTTTTTTTGTTATAGTAATCGGTGCTTCAGCTGTTTATTTTCTTTTAAACTTAAACCTATTCTTATATAATGATTGAGTATATTACTTGAATAGAATGAGAGTTGCTGAAATTTCAATTGAAGAAGCAACTGAAAGGTTAGAAAATTTTGAGACACATGAAGAAAGTGAAAATTTACAAAAAACTCGCTACCTTCTGATGGTCTTATAAAGAGGTTTGCAGTAAACGAAAATGCTTAAATATTCTATTACAATGGACGTCTTGTAAACTATTATTGTTTTATTTAAGTTTGAGTGTTTTTATAAACTTCAAAAAACTTACAACTTAATTTAAAAATATATAAATTGTAATTAGCATATTCAGTTCGGTGTAAAACAATTTGATTTTTCTGAGTCAAGCATGTAATTTTAGTTTTTCGAATTTCACAAAAAGAGCTGTAAACGGTTTTTGTTTGAGAGTTGATAATAAAAATTAATATATTTTTTTCTACATACTGCTAATATTATATATAGTAAAAGGCACATTTAAAGTAAATTTCTGAATAGTTTAAAATATTATATAAATTTCCAAAAAATTAGCGAAATAGTTAAAATAAACCCATTATGTTTTTTATCTATTGTTTTATTATTTACAAAGTTGTTTATAATTTTTTCAGTTAGTATGTTTGTCTTTTGTGATTTTGTAATAGTATAATGGAAGTAACTATCTTACGTAACTAACAAATTTTTGTTACATCTTTAAATAGTTGGTAATTTTAAAAAATTGACTATTAAAGTATGTTTTTTTTTTAATTTAACTTAGTAAAAAATAATAGATATCGTTGTACAGTGTTCAATCTCACGCACCGTTTCAAGTTAAATTAGTAAACTATTACGATTACATTAGCATACTTTTGATAAATTTATACAATTTTTTTTTGTTTCAACCTTAGCTTTTTTCGTATTTCATTTATTGATTGTTGATATCTAGCTTACATAATTAAGATCAACCTTCATTTGTTAACATAAAAATAAATTAGTAAACAGATTAAACCAATTCTTTAAGCATTATAAACCAGTTTTATAATTACGATAATTACAAATTATACCGTGGTTTTAATACATTAGTTCACTATATACTTAAAGTTTTACTGTAAGTTTTGAAGTGAGCAGCGTACCTAAGAGAGTTTTAAAACACTATCTTAACAAAAATTGTTTTCAAGTCGGATTAAATGTTTAATTTTTCTAATATGTAAATACACTAAAATAATAATCAGTAGTTAATTTATTTTTATATTAAAAATCGGTTTTTAAAAATATAAATGAAAACCTAGCTTTAATTTAAAAATTTTATTTAAGTCTTATATAATTTTAAACTAAATGATGTTTAAAGAAATAAAAAAAAAAATTTACTAAAGTTTCACTGTGATTAAGCTCAATAAGATAAGTAGCAGAAGAAATCATTTTAGTGTAAAAGTTCTTTAAAAAGATTATTGTTTTTTTATTACATAAAGTGATGTAAACAATATTTTTGTACTTTTAGTACAACTAAATTAACTTAAATTTAATATTTAAATATTTATTAGTATACAAATACATTTAAACTTGAAGTGTTTGTTTTTTTATTCCATACATGTTTCAAATTAATTTGGAGAAAAAATAAATGTAAACTAAATGTTTTAATTGTACAAATTATTCAACTGTGTAAAGTTAAATATATTCCTTATTATCTAAAAAGATGTTTTTATGTTGATAAAAAGTTTTTTAAAGTAGTTTATTGTAAGCCTCACAGCTTTAATTTATTTTATTTACTTTTTTCATAGAGAATGTACTTAATGTCACTGCCAATTTGGGACTTGTTTTGGGAGCCAGGTTTGGTTTACTCTGAACGGTTTGACATGATGAGAAATTTTCTTTCTTCCAATTCTTGCGTAAAAAATACCATATTAAGCTACTTGCTTTTGTTGGTGGATTTAATTTGGTTTTCAGTTTTAGTTGCCGCGTCTTATACTGCATCAATTAATAGTAAAGATTTTCGTTTCATGTTTGGCTTAAGTATTTTTGTTACTGTTTGTTATCTTTACATGATCTCATATCTGTTTCCGTACCTTGAGTGGCAAGACTACTTGAACAGGACAAGAGCTTCTGAAGTTTTGGACGAAGAAACTGTTGAAAGACTGGAAAGTATTGTAAGAAATGAAGAAGTTGAATATCCTCAAGAAATTTCAGTATCGATGACATTATAAGAAAATGTGCTACAATCCAAAGGACATTTATGAATAATACTTGGATTGTTTTAAAACTTCTGTTAGCTATAAGGGATATTATAACTTATTTAACTTTGTTTTTTAAGTTTTACAATAGCTTACCTTTTATATTTATCTTAACATAAAATATGATAAATATTGGTTTATGTTTTTATTATAATATTGTAAATGTCAAAACACGAATGCCATTTTTATTTTATCATAAAATTAGTTATTTAAAGTAGATTTCATCAAAGTTACAGATTACAATAACATACAACTTTTTGTCAAAAACTATTAGTTTATATTTAAATGAATATTTAAAACTTGTTAATCAAACATAAAAAATTAACATTTTAACTATTTTTTACGAATTTACTTGATTTTTAAAGTAAAGTACAGGTTTTATATAAGTATAATCTAAACTTCATTTAAAATATTTAAGTGAAAAATGTCACGTGAAACTAAATTGCTTTATATTAACTTTTGTTTTTGCTGGTGTTATCACTTTTTATATGCATTTATTGATAACTTATTTTTATTATAATATCTAAACTTTATTGATTATATTGCGGGTAATTTTTATTTCGGTTTTTGTCAAATGTATTTTAAATGCATTATTGAAGTTATATTAGTTATTTGATTTTTATTACTGTTGTTATATTTTTGAATCAGTGTAGCTTTCTTCAGGAGTCCACATAACGCGATTCTAAAAATGTTAAGCTCAGGATTTTTAGAACTTTTCTCGCCCATTTCGAGCTATAATTTAAATTAGGATGTTTATACAGACCATCCAACAAGCAAGTAAGGCTTTTTGATACTAAATGACGGATTTTTTTAAGATGGGCTTTGATTGTAACGAAAATGCATCCTTCTTATTCTATTTCATCGTTTGATAGTTTATTCTTAAATTTTGTAATGTGAATGCTTGAATATAGAATGTCACAAAATGAACCAATTATAATGAGACGCGTGCAAAACTTTAAAAAGAAGTTTGGATAAAAAGTGTTTAGATATAAAAACTTTTTTTTTTTGACAGTTTTTTTTGTAATTCTCTCGAAAAAATTAAAGCTTTAAAGGCATATTTTACACAAACTAGACAGATTTACATAGATAGTTTAACTGGATCTTAATGTAATTAAGTTTAAATAAAATTTATTCATGAAGTTTAAGTTTTTTGCGATACCCAACGTTTAATCAATAAAAATAAAAAATAGTTTACAACTTTTTATTCTTACAAATTTGAGCTGCACTAGATGTGTGTCACTAATTTAGTTGTACTTAGTTATAAAATATATCGACATTATAAACTACTAATCACTTAAATTCTAATGTCAATTTAAACAAAGTCTTTGAAAACTTCATTCATTTGTATTTTTTTAATAATGTTGTGAGCTTCAAAATGCGGTTGATATGTTTATTTCACTTGATTAAGTAGTATTGCATACTTGGATTTATTAAAACTTTATTTTACAATGAGATTTAATTATTTTCTTTGTTTTGATACAAAAGAAGGCTTAAAATTTAATTGGATTTAAAGCAACAAAAGTTGAAAAATATTTGTAACCTACTAAGTTTTAGATTTTAATAGATTTTAAATACTAGTTAGCAGTGGCGTCGCGTGGTGTTTTTCTTAGGTGGTGCAGAAAAAAAATCCGAGTTGAAGGTGATCAATTTGCCCCTACATGAGTTGTCTTTTCTCGATTTGCCTCTGCTAGAGTTGCTTCTGCTCGAGTTGCCTCTGCTCGAGTTGCTTCTGCTCGAGTTGCTTCTGCTCGAGTTGCTTCTGCTCGAGTTGCTTCTTCTCGAATTGCTTCTTTTCTAGTTGCCTCTTCTCGAGTTTCCTCTTCTCGAATTGCTTCTTATCGAGTTGCTTCTTCACGAATTGCCTCTTCTCGAGTTGCCTCTTCTCGAGTTGCTTCTTCTCGAGTTGCTTCTTCTCGAGTTGCTTCTTCTCGAGTTGCTTCTGCTCGAGTTGCCTCTTCTCGAGTTGTCTCTGCTTGAAATGCTTTTGCTCGAGTTGCCTCTGCTTGAATCGCCTGTGCTCTGCTTAGATTTGTTTTCATTTTTTGTTTACAATAACTTGTATAATGATACTTAAACCTCTACTGTTTCAGGGAATTTTCAACTTAGCTTACTTACCGCAAGATATAGATTTTGCGGTAATTCTTGAAAAAATTTTGTTGTTTTGAGTTCATTTGCGGCAGTCAGCTAAGAGTTTGCGGCAGTGAAGTGAGCAAAATGGTCTTTTTCAAAATTGGAGTTTAATAAGAGATTTTGTTGTAAAAAATAGCAAAAACGTTATAGATACTTAATTTTTTCTTACGAAATTTTAAGGTGGTGCATTTGCGGCAGTGCAACACCCCACGCGACGCCCCTGCTAGTTAGCTTATTATACAAAAAAAAACTTATCGACATTCAGCTACAGTCCACCGCTCTACCAACTGAGCTATCGAATGCGCTATTAACTATTTCTGTAAACTCTTGCTAATCCAGCAAACGTAGAACATAAACGTACTTAAAGTATAAATCTTTTTTTTCTTAATAACTGATTTCAAAACATTACACGATTTTTTATTATAATACGATGACTGAGTGTTTTCGTGCTTGATATATTCCTTTAAACAAGTTTCTTTGTTAAAGTTAACAACATTTTTATAGAAACTTTTAACCTAAGTTAAATTTTTTAAATTTAAGAACAGTTAACCTAAATAAGCTACTGTACTTAAAAGTTTGCAAACGTTGTTTGGATTTCAACGAAGTTTTTAAAAAAGTCATTCGATAATATTAACAATACACTTGATACAAACCCGTTGTACTTATTTTGACTAACCAAGCTAAAATACATTTAAATTAAATTACCGAAAATATTATAAGAAAAACTGGTAATACTTATATATTTAGTGCTTTTTTTTTGTAAAACAATTAGTTTAACATTTTATAGCAAATATAAAGTACAATCTAAACTAAGCCAAACTTTAAATATTTTTTATTACTAACATATTCTATTTGCAGCATTATAAATACTAATAAATTACATTATATATTTAAAACACTATATAGTATTTGATTTGCTTTTATAGTAGTATGGAAATAACTCTTAAAGTATTTTTTTTGTTATTTTTCACAAATTCTTTTAGTTCCGATTTGTAGTTGTATTTACTTAAACTTTATACTTCACTATTTTAGAATGTTTAAGTAAAACTAACAAAATAAAAACAACTAAACCTTTTTACTTATGAGTTACTAATTAAAATACTACTACTGCAGTTGTTAATTTCACGAGTAATTTTTTTACAATTTTATTTAATTTTTTTAGCTTTAATGTAAATAAAATTGTAAAAAAATTACTCGTGAAATTAACAACTGCAGTAGTAGTATGCAACTTTTCTATTCATTTTAGCAAGTTTTGAATAATTTTTTAAACTTTTTTGTGGTTTCACAATTTTAGCTTTCTACGTATTTCAGAAACTGAACGATAAAACTAAACAATAAACATACAGATTTATAACCAAGCTTTCTATTGCTATAAAGTGTATTGAAGATAATTTTTATTTTACAGATATAACTTTTTGATTAAGTATAAGTTAAACATTTTAAATAAGTATGTAATTAAAGTGAATACAAGTGATTCCGTTTTATAGCTTACTAGTCATGTTTTTTGTTATAGGTTTTAATTTTAATTTTTAAATAGGCAGTATGTTAAAGTATAATTAAAAATAAACTTTAGTCCATTAATTCATTAGCTTAAATTAAACATTTAATTTTGATTAAAACTAAATACAGTTAACAAGTATAAAGAAGTTACTTACTTTGTGGTTATTAAGTCATTGGTTTATTAAATTACTACTTAAAAACTAGTTTAGTTTATAAAATAATATTAAAAATACTTAATAGAAATATTTAACTAAATTATTTTCAAAGAACTAGACTTTAAAAAATTCTTCATAATAATTTTTAAAGAAATAGTTTAAGTTTAAAAATATTTCAAAAGAATTACTACTTAAACTTCTAAGCTTAAAGAAATTCAATAAATTGTTTTTTAGTTTATATAAAAGCAAATTAACAGTTTTCATGTTTGAGTTAAACATTTTTAAAGAACTATCAATGTTCAGATATTAAAAGATATGTGTTTAACACATTTTTTGTTTGATGGCATAATTTAAAGTCGTTTAAAAAATATACAAAAGTAAACTAAAAGCTTAAAATTTACAACCCATTCAGTGATGTATTGAATAGTTAATTTTTGAAGCAAACAATTTTTGAATTCTTGTGTATTTAGATTTAAAACCACTATGTGTTTTTTTTTGTTAGGTCGTTTAGTTTTACAGTATATTTTATAAGTTTTTGAACGTTTGTTTTTTTAGATTTTCATATTATAAAAAATTATTTGATATCACTACCACTTTGGGATTCATTCGTAGTTTAATATTTGAACTAAACTAAAAGGTTTAAAATGTTTAGAAAATCACTTTCATTTCAATCTTGCAGAAAAAATGTAATTACCAGCTACATACTTCTACTGTTGGATTTAGTCTGGTCTTCTGTTAATGTTTTAATGTGTTGTAAATGTTCAAAGAAAACTGTTGATGTTTACCCCTTTTTTTGTTATAATCAATGTTGCTACAACTATTTATTTTCTTACAAACTTATATCTATGGTTAAAAATTAATTAGGAAGATTTTATAAACAGAACAAGAGCTACCGAAGTTTTAAATGAAGAAGTTTTGGAAAGCTTGGAAAATACTCTAGCAAATGAAGAAGTTGAAAATTCGTAAGAAATTTCAGTACCTACCAGTGGCGTCGCGTGGTATTTTTCTTAGGTGGTGCAGAAAAAAAATCCGATTTGCGGGTGAACGATTTGCCCCTACTTGAGTTGTTCCTGCTCGAGTTGCCTCTACTCGAGTTGCTTCTGCTCGAGTTGCCTCTGCTCGAGTTGCCTCTGCTCGAATCGCCTCTGCTTTTGTTGCTTCTGCTCGAGTTGCCTCTGTTCGAGTTGCCTCTTGCTCGAGTTGCTTCTACTCGAATTGCTACTACTCGAGTTGCCTGTGCTCTGCTTAGCTTTGTTTTCATTTTTTGTTTAAAATAGCTTGTGGAATGACACTTAAGTCTGTACTGTTTTAGGGAATTTTCAACTTAACTTACTTACCGCAAGATATTGATTTTGCAGTAATTCTTGAAAAATTTTGCTTTTTTGAGTTCATTTGCGGCAGTCAGCTAAGAGTTTGCGGCAGTGTAGTGAGCAAAATGGGTGTTTTCTAAATTGGAGTTTTATAAGAGATTTCGTTCTAAAAAATAACGAAAACGTTATAGATACTTTTTTTTTTCTTACAAAATTTTAAGCTGGTGCGATTGCGGCAGTGCAACACCCCACGCGACGCCCCTGGTACCTACCAATTAAATTTCAAGAAATCATACTATAGATTAAAATGTTTCGATGTTTTACTAGTATGATTGAATTTGTAAATTGTTTTTATTCAACTTTAAACTTGAGTGTTTTTATAGTATGCCAAATAGTTATGTTATGATTTAAAGTTTACTATTCATAATAAACATGTTTAGCTTAATAAAAACTGTTTCGTTGGTTTAAAATATATTATTTTATGATTTTTTTTCGTAAGACAGCTGTAAATTAAACTTGTTTAAAAAGTTATGTTTTTAGAATATTTAAGATTTTCTCTTAATTATTTTTATGTATATATGCTTTTTAATATAATTTTACGCAGTTTACAATTTCTCCATAGTTGTAAACTTCATTATTTTTTTGAAAAATTAGCAAAACATTTAGAAGTACACTTATATGTACCATATTGTTTTTTTCAACACATTCTTTGTTCATTTTTTAGTATTAAAATTTCAAAGTTTTCTCTACTTGTTTTTTATACATTCAAAAAACTACTGTCAGAAACCTATGACCAGTTTTGGCTACGCAAGTGGTGCATTACTATTGTTTGAAACTTTTACTAGTTGGAAGAGAAAAACAACTTTTCTTAACTCACACAATTTTTTTTTTTTTTAAACAAAAAAAGTCTTATAAAAGCAAGGTCAATATAAGTATGTGTTATTTTTTTTAAATTTTATTAACAAAAAAATTGAGAATATTGTACAGCTTGTAATCTTACGCGCTGGTTGAAGTTTAATTGGTTATCTATTACGATTATATTCGAATATTTTTGTTAAATTATATATATTCTGTTTTAATATATTCTTAGCTTTTTGCGTATCTCAGTAATTTGTTGTATTTATTCAACATACTGCATTGTTATCAACAATTTTTCATTATTATGAAAAACATCATTAATAATTAGCAGCTGTAAAAATTTCTTTAAGCATGGCTTAACTAATTATATAACTACAATAGTTAAAAACCATACCGTTACTATATCATATTAGTCAACTATTAACTTCGATATTACTGTAAATTTTGATATAAGCAGCGTTTTTAAATGGCTTTAAGGATAAACCTGAAGAATTTTTTTTAGGTCAAATTAAGTATTTTTGTGATATAAGAAGATTCTAAAAATACTGATAATAAGATAACTTAAGATGCGTACATTTAAAGATTTTGATTATACTGTTTTTTGTTTTCATTTATAGTTTTACAAGTTGTTATGTATGTTTTATTTATTTTTAGTTTTATTGTAATTAAAAGTATTTTGTATTTTTAATTACCCTTTGCTCATTATTAATGTTTATACATTGATTACCTTCTGAATATATAAGCTAGATTTGAAACTTTATTCATTGCTTAGTAAACAACTAAAGAGTTAAGCACAAAATCTATACTGTTATAAATAAAAATTATAAATAAATAAATTAAATTAATATGTTTCAAAGTTGCGGTAAAATGATTTCTTATGAATTTTTGCAGCTTTAATTAGATTACACATTACAGAAAATGTATTTCATATCACTGCCCCTTTTGGACATGACAGGACTATTTACTTCAAACTACACTGAACGATTTGACATGATCAAAAAATCACTTTTGTTTCAACTTTGCAAAACAAACACCATTTTGGGCTACCTCATTTTGCTTTTGGATTTAACTTGGTTTTCATTTTACATTGCAATTTGTTATGAAGCATCAATAAAATACATAGGTATTTCAGCTTATTGTATTGGGAGTATTTGGGGTGCTCTTGCTTGTATTTCATTAAACCTAGCTTTCTACTTTAACTTTGATAATGAAGACTATAGGAACAGAACGATAGCTGCCGAAGTTTCAACTGATGAAGCAATTGAAAGGATTGAAAGTATTGTAAGAAATAAAGAGATTGAAAACTCAGAAGAAATTTCAGTGTCTACTGATCACCTTACATAAAAACAAAAATTAAATATATCCATATAAAGTTTATTTTCTAATTTTATGTTTATTTTCGTTTCTCTTTTATGATTTAGTGCTTTTTTAATACAAATAAGTTACATGCCAATTTGGAAACTTCTGGTTTTTATTGAACGTATTTAGGTTCAATTAAAACAGTTTGTTGAGTGTATATAAAATGGTTCAATTTTCCAAGTATTTTCAAAAGAACTGTAAACTATTATTGTTTAAAAAAACTTACATTAAAACATTTATGTGTTCGACGTAACTTTAATCAGATAATTTTTTTAGGTCAAATTAAGTATTTTTTGTGATATAACAAGATTCTGATAATACTGGTATTAAGATGACCTAAATTGTGTACACATAAAAGTTTTGATTATATTGTTTCTTTGTTTTCATAAAAAGTTTTTTTAAATTGTTACGTATGTTTTATTCGCTTTTAGTTTTATTGTAACTAAAAATACAGATGTATTGTTAATTACCCTTAGCTCAACATCATTACTTATACATTGATTACCTTTTGACTATGTAAGCTAGGTTTGAGACGTGATTTATTGCTTAGTAAACAACTGAAAGTTAAGCATGAAATATATATTGTTATAAAACTTGATTAAGTGTAGTTTCGAAATAAATTATTGAAGTCTCTAAAAATGTTTAAACTGGTTTTTTGTACAAATCATTGCTTTTTGAATGACTATTTCGATACGTTTGACTTTTAAAGCTTAAAAAGTTTTAATTCAGTTTTCTAAACTTAATTTTGCTTAACCAGTCCGGTTGGCAAAAATTTTCCTGGTTTACTTTTCCGCCGACTAAGCCAACTGCCAAGTTTTGAAGCAATCAAATGTCAAAGCGATCGGTAAAACCATTGTAAAACTTTGATTTATTTTATTGTTAATAAAAAGTATACAAAAATCATTTCATCTAGCGTTTAAAATTTCTCATTTGGTTTAAAAAAGTAATGATAAGAAGCAAACAATTTAATAAATTAAGATAAAACTGGTTAGCGCCATTTAAAAACAAAACTTACAGTAATTGTTTTTGTTAAGATTTAAAATTAATAACTCAACATAGTTCAAACTCGACATGTTTAGAACAGGTAAAAAAAAATGTGAAAAACTTTTTTTTAACCTAATAACATTAAAAACTACCAAAATATATTATATCCAAAAAAAAACCTGTTAAAAGTCAAATAAAATAATATATTTAATTTTATTCAATTCTTTGTTTGACTAGTTCAAACTTCAGAATACAAAAAAATATTGGTTGTTTACAAGTTGACACCGTTTTCTTGCATGGCAACCAATGCTAGCAGGACCCACCCTAGCAACAAACCCATGTGATGCAACACAAAGATTATTTTGGCTCACTTCGCAAAATATCCAAAGTATCTCACAGACGTTTTTATTTTTGAAAAACTTTAACTTAGTTTTTTTAAAACTTGTTTAGATTTTTTAGCTAAAAAAATCTACGCATTAAAGCGAAATGTTTTAAAGCAAGCGGGTAAAACGTAATAGATGACGCAGTTTTCTGTAAAGTAAATCAGAAACTCATAAACTCAACAAAATTATGTTTATAACAATTACAACTTGATTGTAATAAAATAGATTCTGTCAATGTTCGAAAATTTATTTAAACAATTAAGTGTTTGTTTTGACAGTAATAGATTTAATATTTATAATCGAACTAGTTTAAAAAAATGTATTTAAAAATTAATAACACTTAATATATAAAACGCGCATGGGTAGATTAACTTAATCGATAACTAATACATTTGAATAAAACTTAAATTGTTTTTCAAACTGGAAAATTTATTTAAAAGGTCTATTATTGTTCTGATATTAGTTATTATGTACTTTTAAAACCGATACACAGTCTAGTCTTACTGTAAATTACCTTGTCTAACTAATTTTTTGATGATTAATCATCAAACCGTAATTAATTTTATGTTTAAAGAATATCGTTTTGTCTGTAATTTTAAGCTTTACTTTTAATATAGATTGTTAACTAAAAAATAGTAGTGAATAACAATACTACCGTATTTACTGTTTTTAAATCAAGTATTTATTATAAGTATTACTGATAATTTTTAAATAAAGAGTTTTAAAAATTCTATTTTAAAACAAGTCATGAAGTATTAAATTATTTACAGTAGATTTAACATTTAATTTTATTAATAATTAAATACACTCAAACGAATAATAATCAGTTGCTTACTTTTAGATTATTAAAAGATTACTAAAAAGCAAGTAGATTTTTTTTAATTACTAAAATTTTGAATAAACATTAATTAAGCAATGTTTAAAAAACCGAATAAAGATAAAAAGTTATAAATCAACTTAATAATGTGATTATCTAAAAAGTAACTTAAGCCTTAAAGTTATGCAAAAAGAATACTACTTAAGTTTATAATACCTAAAATTAAACAAAATATTTTTTAGTTTAATAAAAACTAATTTTCACTTAGAGGTTTTTGATTACTAAATTAATGTTTCTAAACAATGACCAGATTAACAACAAAAATAATAAAAAGTTGACTTTTTTTAGGTTTTATATTTTATTTAAATATTTATAGTGACTTAATTGATAAAAAAGGTGAACTAAAAAGATGAACACTACAAGAAATTTAACAATACATAGTTCAATGTTTTGTTTATATTAAAACAAGCATTGTTACTAAAAGTTTTTTTAAAGTTTCATTTATTAATATGTTTTAAAGTTACAGCAAAACGATTTTTTCTAAATATTTACAGCTCTATTTGGTTTAAACATTACAGAAAATGTATTTCGTGTCATTGCCACTTTTGGACCTGACAGGAAAATTTGATACAAATTACACTGAACGGCTGGACATGATCAAACAATCACTTTTGTTTCAGCTTTGCAGAACAAACACCATTTTTGGCTACCTCATTTTGCTTTTGGATTTTACTTGGTTTTCACTCTACATTGCAATGTGTTATGAAGCATCAATGAAACACATTGATATTTCAGCATATTGTATTAGGAGTATTTGGGGTGCTTTTGTTTGTATTTCGTTTAACCTAGCTTTTTACTATTACTTTGATGACGACGACTATAGGAACAGAAAGATAGCTGCCGAAGTTTTAACTGATGAAACAATTGAAAGGATGGAAAGTATTCTACGAAATGAAGAGATTGAAAACTTGGAAGAAATTTCAGTGTCTACTGATCACCTTACAAGAAGACAAAAATTAAACATCTCCGTATAACTTTTAATTTTCTAACTGTTTCTGTTTATTTTAGTTTCTATTTTAATATTTAGTGCTTTTTTAATCCAAATAAGTTACATGTCGATTTAGAATGGTTTACATCAAACGTATTTAGGTTTAATTAAAATAGTTGGTTGAGTGTATATAAAATGATTTCATTTTCTAAGTATTTTTAAAAGAGCTATAAACTATTATTGTTTGAAAAAACTTACATTAAAACATGCGTTCGACGTAACTTTAATTCACATGAAGTTTTTAAATACAACTAACTTTACACCACTAATTAAAGAAAAGTAATTTCCTGAATAAACCAAAACTACTTTTAACTTTCCAATGAGTTTCTTAAGTATTTAGTGTTACGTTTATACCTAATAAAATTATTTGTAATGTTTTTAAGGTGTACATATTAACCCCTTCGTACGAAATTTTCTCAACGCTTGTTGGCGCGTTCGCGTCGTCGGGAACCCGCCAAACCAGCACGTCCCGTAAAAAGTCCCTGAAGTTTTCCACTGTGACACAAAATAAGTTTGTCAAAAGTTAAAAAAAATAACTTAAATAGATTGAATGCTTCAGTAAACTCGATTATAACTAAAACATTGTGTATTTATTTTTACCAATAAACTTTTTTTTATGAAAAAGATGTCCCTTTTCATTGTGACCCCCAACGTTCTATTTTTCAACGAGGGGAAAACTTTTCACAATTCGAGCAGCAGACTCGCGACTGTTTTGAGCGGAAACTGGAGCCATGATGCAGTACTCCAAACTTGTTGAAGCTTGTTTCGTTTGAGGGGATTTTATTGTTGCCCACATTTTAGTAAAAATCTCTTCGCATTGCTCTGTTAAAAGAATTGTAAATTGATCAAAAAACAATAATTACTTAGTTAAAAACATAGAAGTTTTTTTACATAAATAAATACTTAATTAAATTTAATTTTACAAAAAACTTACTAAATGTTTAATTTATTTTTTTATGCTAGCAAATTCTGAGATTTTGCTTGAAGTATATTTAATATTTATCAATTTCTTTTAAGGTATTATAAAAATACATTTGTAATACTTTAAGTCTCTTAACATATTATTTAAATACGATTAATTTAGTTATCGTTTTTTTTTATTTTTATATATCTAAAACTTTTACAGAGTTATAATACTTTTAAGAATGTTGTTTAATTTAAATAGGTTTAATAGTTGAAGATTTAAAAAAATAATAATAGGATTAAGTAACATCAACAAACATCAAACTAATACTTATTTGTTGTTAAAATTAAACAAATATAACTTTTAAAACTTATTAATCAAAGTTGTTAGTCATCAACGAACATGTTAAAACAGATTAAAAAATTGATATGCCTAAAACTTAAAACTTAAGTTAATTTCGCACAAACTTAAATAATAGGTATACCCGTAGTTTCAATTTGGGTATATAATTTTAATTATTTCATTTGTTTGCTAATTAACTTTGGTCATACTAAAATAAATAAATAGTTTTTTAGTAAACGTAATCATATTTATTTAATAAGTAAAAAATACGTAAAATCGTTATCGTAATAAATTACCTAACTACAAATACAATTTATTACAATTGTTTTTCTATTCTTTATTTAGTTTTTAAATAAAGTCTACATACAAACCTAACTGAACTATCAAAAGTCAAATAAAGTTGAAAATATGCAGTTACAGTAACCTCTCGCTTATTTACGCACATTGTGTCCACAGAATAAGTGCGTAAAGATATGAGAGATCGTAAAGTAACGAGAGGTACCAAATATACTCACTAAAATGGCTGTTTTATAATATTGCTTCTAGTTAAAAGCAGACTGGGCACTTTCCCACTTTTAACAACTTGTTTACTTTATTTATAAATATGAAAACAACAGATAAAACTATACATATATTAAAGAAAAGGATTTGAATCTCTATAAAATGATAATAGGAGTAGAAACAATTTTACTATTTTAATAATAAGTAGAAATTATCTTTATTTATATGTGACATTTATATTCTTTTTTACCTAGCAAATTCAATTTATAATTAAGCATTTCTTTACAATTATAAAATGGTGTTTATTAATATGTAATGCAAGACTTCTGTATTCATTCTTTGTGTTTTAAACTCTTATTATTTCATTATACTTTCATTATTAAAAACAGTCATGTTTATTTCAGAATTTTGATTTAATCTCTTATTGTTTACAAATTTTCTGATATACTGAGGTATAACTAAATGTTTATCAATTAGTCAAGGAACATAAATTTACAAAGTCTAAAGATATAGAGAGGTGTGTTAGCATTCAAAAACATATTTTAATTTAAAAATATACATTAAACTTAATTTGTGCAATATTAAAAAAAATTAAAATTTTTATTTTCTGAATTTTATAGAATTCTGAAATGCGTAACTAAACAAGAGTGCGTAACGTCACGAGTGCGTAAAGATCCGAGAGGTTACTGTACTTTCAATTATTAACTTATGAAAAAAACATTTGTATTATCATAAACAATGTTTATGAGCTTTATAACCTTAAACTTGAAATTGTTTTTATTTATTTAAAGCGTTAAATTAAAGTCAGCTGTAGTTTGTATTAGGTCATGAGTAATGTCATAACTTATAATTGCTTTTGACGTCTATATGTTTACTAACAAAACACAAACATTTTGTTTAGTAAAATTTACAGGTTTGGTTAAATAAGGTTATAATCAAATTACTTATTTGGCAATATTTTTTAATCAATTATAACAGTTTTGATTTTATTAACAGACTTATACGCGAAAACAAAAGAGTTAAGCTTCGAAATTTATAACACCTCAATACTAAGTTCTGTCACGTTTAAAGATTAAAAATTTTAACATTTTTTGCTTAACCAAATAAATTAAATTAAAAAGATACATTTATAAATATACTTAATTTATAGTTATACTATTATGAAATATGTTGATATTTAAAAGCACTAAAAATGTTCTCTTTTTAAAAAACAGGTGGTATATATTTAGAATAGAAGCTAGTTACTTTAAAGTTATATATGTCTAAAAACAATAACATATATTAAATCAATTCATTTCATGGTTCTATATAACATATTCGAAATTAATTGCTTTCAAACTTTTAAAACCCAGTTTAAAGGTTTGAAGTTGTTTTTTAGCATAAAGTTTCTGTTTCGTTAAATATTATTAACTTTTACAAGTAAATTTATTAAATCTTGATTAAAAATTCAAAGATGTCCGGATATTTATCTGAAAACAAAACGAGACTTGAACTTGTTTAGCAAACTGGAGTTTACACAAAACAGATTACAGAATTTTGCACAAAACTGACCAACCATGAATTTTATAAACTTTGACAGTTTTATTAAAATTATTTAAAGTTTAAACTTTACTACTCATCAAATATGAAGTGTTATTTACTAATAATCAATTATATTATGTTGAAGTTAAAAGGCAATTTAAAAGATATTGTAAGAAATTGATGAAAAGGTTATCAATTTGTAAGCAAATCCATAACATCTACACTTAACATTTTTTTTGACAAATGTAATATTATTTAATTAAAACTGGTACTGCAGAGCTTTTGTAATTGTGTTGCGTCACATTTCCTTTTAAATACTTAGCCAGTATTTATTTCGGCCATCGTCAACAAGTTGAGATGTTTTATGCCATCGAATATAAACAATGAACTTGACCGCACGATCTACAACAACAGCATCCGTGACAATCCTACGACCGGTTTCGTCCTTATTAGGAATCATCAGGCAGGAATAGTCGCGAGAAACCGCTGTTGTGATCTGACCAAGCGGGCTTAAGTACGAAGTACTGAAGCGACCGTTTGTGGGTAAAGTCCGAAAAATTGACGCAGGCAAATCTTCACAGCTCAACGTCTTAGACATTGTCAGCTTAATGTGAGATTTTACTCTCTACGCTCGTTTTGATCAGTTTTAGCCAGTATTTATTTCGGCCATCGTCAACAAGTTGAGATGTTTTATGCCATCGAATATAAACAATGAACTTTTAAGTACTTATATTCGTTACAAACTAAAACAATAACATTTAATACTAGACGAAAATTAATAAAAGAGTTATAGTCTAAACAAATAAAAAACTTTGCTAGCTTATTATTAGTATATTAACACTCACGAGAAAATAAATTATTTGGTTAACTAAGTGAACTGAGTAAAAAAAGACTAAATATAAGCTCACAAATTGTTTTTGTTTAATTATAAAACTATGGTTTTGATTCCTTTTGTACTAAAAATCATGAAGTATTATAATTTTGATTTGACCTTGAAGTTTCAAGACATTTAAAAATATATAAAATTAGTAATTATTAAGAAACATCTACTTTAAGTTTGTTTGAAACTGATACCAAAAACTTTATACATGTAAACAAATTTAGCAAATAACTATAAAAAATTGAGAAAACAACCTTCAAAGCTGTTTTCTAAACGTTTAAAAGGATTCTGTTTAAATATTTAATCGTTATAAACAAAATATTTCATTATTTTTACTTAGCATTAAAAACCAATCAATTGTTAACAAAAGCTATATATAATAATTTTTTTATGTATTTAAAAATATAAAAAAAAACCTAGTATTTAAAAAATAAAAACAAACTACTTGAGGGAGAAGCTTTGAACAAAATGAATAGTATTATCAGGCTAGCTTGCAATAACATGATTTCAAATTTATTTACACCTAAAAGTAAGTTTTTCATATTTCATATAACTTTATACATCAAAATTAAAAAAACTGTTATTTTTCTTTACATGGCATGGCATGCTTAAAACTTACATAACTGCAAAAAAATAACCAATCATTTATAATATAACACAACATTATAGTTTATTGTTAAATATTCACCCGTAAATTTAAAACTACATAAAGCTAAATCCCTGCTGTCTATAAACAAATCAAGTACAATTTAAAACAAACTATAGTACTATTGCTTGCATTAATTTTACATTAATCATAATGTTTAAGCATTTAGATTTTATATATGTGTGACTATTAATATATGATGTTACTATTTTGTAAGAAAAATTTCATCTGAAACAAAAATACAGCTGCCTTGTAGAACTTTGAAATAAGGCTAACTAGACAATTAAAATTTATTTGAAGTTGTAGGCACATTTCAATTCAATATTAAACTTATATAGATTAAAAGTAAAAAAAACAAAAAAAATACTTATGTTGTAACAATACGATTTTATTGCATTTCTTTAGTTAGAAAAATTGCTGATTAAGCTAGATTCATACAGTTCAAGTACTTAATGAGTAACAACGCTGAAAAATTTTTGATTACAAATTCGAGTTCAAGGTGTCGACGAAAACAAAACAACCTTTCATTAAAACAGCCTTAAATTTAAATAAAAAAGTACAAAACCTCTATTCACGACCTCAGCTTATTAATTAATTAAAAAAGCACAACTGAATATTGTTATTTTGCATTATTAACAACCATTGCAAAAGACAGTCAAATGCAAATAAACAGGGGATTAGCAAAAAACTGAGCAGTTGATGTGTTTGTATTCAAACAACTCAGCAACTAACTTGCCGGTATTATGACGCCATAATGCTAATCTGAAGCTTGATTAAAAAGTTTTACATTGTCTTTTGTCTTTTCGCAGTTCAGTATGTGTTTTTTTTTTTAGGTTAGTATCGTTGTGTACAAAAATGGTTTTACATACGCTATATTTTATAAGCATTTTTGCTTATATTAACGATTTACCCATAAACACCTTAGAAATAAATAAAAACAATTTACAGTAGACTTTTTTATTCCATCAAAGTTGCTACGAAATCTTTAAAGAGTCTAAAAAAGCTTCCTTCCTTGTTAGTTAGAGTTAATACTCATCAGCTGTAATCATAATAGCATGAAATAAAGCAAGTAGTTGTAAAATATTATTCTTAACAACGGTGTTAGCATATCAGTTAAGACTGTAATCTTTTGGTAGTGCTTTTGCAAACGCATAGATCAAAAACTTTAAAATCAAAAGCAATATAGGTTTGATTAACAAAATAATGCTGCTTAATTTCAAAGTTAATGATTTTTCTTCATGTTTACTCGTTAAGCTTTTGATTTAATTTTCAAATAAAACATAACGAACATTTAACCTAACTGATGTTGCTACAATATGAATAAAAAAACTTTGCTTAATCAGTTAAAAGGTCTAAACATGTTCAATAAGTTTGTATTGAAAACATTTAAAGGATTTAAACTTTCTTTTATTTATTTCGGGTCTAAAATGTGTGGCTAAGTAAACGAAAAAAATGTACTAATTTAAAAAGTAAGCCAAAAACTTTATTTAGTAAGTTTTTTTTTCAAACAATTTTAGATTTCTGAAGTTTTAGAGAAGTATTCGATATAATGTAATTCTTCTTTAATGAAATTTGAATTGTCCTTTAATATAAATAGATTTAGCTTAATTAAAGAATTATAAACACTAATAAAACGCATTATATGTTTAAAACTGTGTATATTGCTTAATGTTGTATATTTATTGTTATGGGTATGATATAACTATGAAAAGTTTTTTTTTCAAATTCTAATCTGTAGTTTTCTGTGTACTTAATCTTGAAATATACTTTACATCTTTTTAGGGTGTTTATAAAAGCTTTCAGTTTAAGTTATACTAACAAAATAAAATTCATCAAAGGTTTGTATTTAAAGCTTAAGAGTCAAAATCCTACAATAGTTCTTGTATATAACTTAAATGCAACTTTTTTTAGTTTAAATCTTAAGTTAAAATGCTTATAAACCTAAGCATATTTTGATTAAGTTTGATAAACTTATTCTGTTGTATTTTTTAATTTCACTTATTTCAGTAACTAAACTATGATATTAAACATATTAATTTATGATCGACCTGTTTTTATTTTATAGTATATGAAAAATAGTGTTTATTTTGCTGATGGAATCTTTTTTAAGCATGAAGAACGTGAATTAAATATTTAATTGAATTAAAAACAAAAGATACAATTCTTAAAATTTAATAGTCAAGTTTTAATTACAAGTATTTCTATTAACTTTTAAAAAGCAGTTATTAACATATGTTTACAAATAAATCAAAGACATATTAGATATTAAATTTAATTTTAATGCCAACTTAATACATTAAACGAAAATAAAGAATTTACTTATTTTTAGGTTAACAGTTATTTTATTGAATAATTACCGTAAAACTTGTAAATATTGAAAAAAAAAATTAAAACTTTGATTTCTACCTATCTAATAGTCTTTAAAGAACTAAAGCTTTGTAGCTACTAAAGATAGTTAAGAAATAGATCTTATTGTAAAACAGCTTAACAATGTTGTTAAAAAAGAAACAGCTAAAAATTTTTTTTGATAGATTAGTATTTTGATTATCATTACTTAGACTGATATTAACAATACTTTTTTAATTTAAATATAAGCAAACTAAGTATTTTTAAAGAACTATTCGTGTACAAAAATAAAGATAGGTGTGTTTAAAATCTTTGTACTTCTATACACAATTTTAAGTCGTTTTGAGACTAAAAAAAATTAATCTATAAGTTTTACAGGTTGTTTTATAAATGTTTGAAGTTTTTTATTTTATTTTATATATCAAATTATAAAAATGTATTTAATATCACTACCATTTTGGGATTTGTTCGTAGATTTAGGTTTAAATTACTCTGAACGGTTTGACATGTTCATAAAATCACTTTCACTCCAGTCTTGCAGGAAAAATGTCATAGTAACCTACATACTTCTGACGTTGGATTTAGTCTGGTTTTCGGTCAATATCATAACGTCTTATAAATATTCAGTGAAAAGTATTGAGTTTTATCTATTTTTTGTTATGGTAATTGTTGCTGCAGCTGTTTATTTTCTTATGAACTTAAATCTCTTCTTGTATGTTGATTGTGAAGACTACTTGAACAGAATGAGAGCTGCTGAAGTTTTGAGTGAAGATGTAGTTGAAAGAATGGAACGCATTCTAGCAGATGAAGTAGCTGAAAACCCTCGAGAAATTTCAGTACCTACCGACCAAATACTAAGAAATTATACTACAGATGAAAATGTTTAAATGTTTTACTTTAAAATAAATGTATTTATGATGTTTCTTTTTAAATTTAAAAACTCAATGTTTTTATACAGTGTAAAAAATTACACTATATTTGAAAATTTAGAATCAGTAATAAACAGATTTATTTTGAACAAAACAGTCTTTTGAGTTTATAAACTTGATAAAAATTTCTAAACATTTTATAAAATAGCTGTAAACTATGTTTGTCAAAATTTTGTAATTAAGTTTGTAATAAAATTTTTATATGCTTTTTATATTTACTGTGTGTTGCATTTTTTTTCTTGTTTTTTTTTACATGAGACAAACTGCCGTTAGCCATGTATGACCAATTTTAGTTCCCCAAATTTTTTTATTGTCATTTTTTTAACTGCAATTAACTAGAAGAAAGTAACTATTTTGCGTAACTATTCAATTTTATGACTTATTCAAATATGAAATAATAATATTAAGAGTATTCTATTAAACTATTGATTTTTATTTTATTAATTTCACTTATTATAAATATCAGACGTTTTTTATCATCTTAAACGTCAATTTATTTTATTTACTTTACTATACTTTTATTAATTTCATATACAAGCATTGTTAGTAATTGATTGTAAATACATACAGGATTATAGTCAATTTTTTTTTAATTTATAAATTTCAAGTGTATCAATTTTAGTTAGCGGCTATAGACATTTCTGTAAGCATAGGCAGCTAATTATTAAATTAGATTAATTACAAATGATAATATGCTTATATTATTAGTCAACTACTTTCGAAAAGTATTATTGTAAGTTTTAAAATAAGCAGCGTATCACAAAAAGTAAAAAAATAACTTAACGGTAATATTTTTTAGGTCAGGTTATATATTTTGTTTTTGTAATGTGTAAATATACTAAAAAAGTCTTTAAAGATTTATTTTCAAATTACTAACTGAATTACTAAACGATTACTAAAACTTAGTACATACTTTGAAAGTCTGTATAAATTTTTAAAACTAGTAACTCCAACTTAATAAATAAGAACTAAAACTCTTTTAAATACATTTTGTTTTATATAAACTGAGTAGAGCTAGAGAAATGACTCTTGATAATTGTTCTATAAAAGGATTATTGCTTTAGTTTTTTTACATAAAGTGTTGTAAAAAATTGTTTTGTAATTTTACTAAAACCAAATTAGTTGTTTTCATGTTTTGTTTGAAATATTTTGTGGTTATTAGAAATTGTTTATTGAAATTTAAAAATAATTGATATCTAAGTTTTTATTTTAAAAGTAGTTTTTTAATAAAAAGAAGTAAACTGAAAGCTTTAACTGTAAATTTTTTTCAATTATGTTGAACTAAATACCTATTTTAATATTTTGAACCATAATCGTTTTATTAAAAACGAACAACTTTTATATTTAATTTAATTAGTAACCATTCGTCTAGAAATTACTGTGAAAAAGCTAATTATAAATTTACTTTATACGATCTTGTTGTTGAAAATGTACTTGATATCACTGCCAGTTTGGGATTTATTTTTGCATCCAGGTTCAGTTTACTCTGAACGGTTTGACATGATGAAAAAATTACTTACATTCCAGGGTTGCATAAAAAACGTAATATTAGGATATCTGCTTTTGTTGATGGATTTAATTTGGTTTTCAGCTTTTGTTGCAGCGAGTTACGCGGCATCAGTAAAAATTTTTCACACTTCTGTTGTGTTTTTCTTAAATGTTCTTAGTATTGTTGTTTATCTTTTTGTGAGCTCATATCTCTGCTCGTATCTCGATACTGAAGACTACGTAAACAGAAGAAGAACTGCCGAAGTTTTAGACGAAGAAACAGTTGAAAGATTAGAAAGTTTTGTAAGAAACGAAGAAGTTGAAACCACCCGAGAAATTTCAGTAAACACTGATGACCTTATAAGGAGATATAATGCAGTTTGAAGTATATTAGTCAATAAGACTTAAATTGTTGTAGTACTTTTATTAAAGTTAAAGTTGTAACCGTGATTAAATTTAAGGTAGCTTTAATGTTTTTATTTATTTTGAAAAAAATATAATAACTATTGCTCGATATTTTCATTAAAGCTTTTGAAAAGTCAAAATACGATTGATATGCTTATATTGTCATTACATTCTAAGAGGTAATGCAAAGTAGTACCCATTTAGACTTCAATATACAATAAACTTATTTTAACTGCATAACTTTTTTGCAAAACAAACAACTACCTATCAAAAACTTTGAAAAAGATTTAGAGCTACTTAAATTAATGTTTTTATTATTCGTTTATGCTCAAATTTAAATAAATTTTAACGAACTAGTTTGCTAAAGGTAAAAAAAAGTAACGTTTTTAGTATTTCTGTAGAAATTTTTCTTATAATTTAAAAGTAAAGTATAAAAATTTTGTAAATGTAATCTACATTCTGTTTATAATAGTTTAATGAAAAATGCTACGCAATGTTTAATGTCAACCAAAAAATGCTGTTAATTTATGAATTAAATATACATATATGTATCTAGTCTACAGATTAATCTAAGTAATTTTAACATATACTTTATAAAAAATGTATACAAGCATATTTGTGCTAAACGTTAAAATATACAAAGATAAACTTTTTATAAGGTTGTGTTACACAATTAACTAACGTTGTTTAAATATCAAGATACTGAACAAGCAAACTTTGAAAGTTATATAATGATATTTATTTATACTAAACATTATAACTAATCTTATAGTAATAACTAATAGCTAAACTTTGAATCAAAACATATTATACATTTTTTTTGATGTGTATGTAAGACTTGTTTAAGAGATTGAAAATATATTGTTTACATTTTTGAACTTGTGGTATAACTTTTAAAATAAATATAAAGTAACCCACAAATTAAATTTAAACAATTTAAAAAAAAAGAAAATTATTTTTACTATACTTAAATTTTTTAAAATATTTAAAGCTGTAATGCAGGATTTCCCAAACTTTTTTTCAAACTGCCCCCTTTGAAGAAATTAAAAGGGCTATTGCCCCCTCCATTAACACAACCGTTTACTTCACTATTTTTTTGTTTTGCTCTTCATTTGCAACTAAGAATATAATACATAAAGTAAGTTTAAAAACTACCAACAAATACACCTTAAGATTTTTTTTTTCTCTCCATCTGCAACTCAAGAATATCTAGTATAAGTTTCAAACTTTTAAAATCGCCAAAAATTTAAAACCCCCCCCCCTTTCGCCCCTTTACTAATTATTACCCCCTAACTTACTAAAATCGCCCCCAAAGGGAAACCTTGCTGTAATGTATACTAATTTAAGTACTTCTTCGTACGAAAATGTTATCAGACAAATGTCTTTTTTTTTTCTTTTTTTAGATAACTTTTCAGATAATTAGTTGTTTTCTGTGTACTTACACTTTAAAATATTAAATTATTGATAAAGAACTATAACCCTTCAGTAGCTTTTGTAGCTTTCTATATAAAATTGTGATATTTACTTACTGTTAAAATTAGATTATTAACCCCTTACGATTACTTTAACCAGTGTTTAATAAGGTTAGAAAATTTAATCTTTTTAACTAATTCTTAGCATTCTCTAATTGTACTAATTAAATATTAATGTATAACAAACTAGTTTATGTTCAAACATTTTTTATTAAGTTAATTAAATAAATTTTCTGTTTGCAAATATAAGAAAACTTCATTAATTATAGAGAACCACTTGAAGTAATCACATGACTGTAGTAAATCAAATGACAATGTGCTTATAATTTATAATCCTACCATAATTCTGATACAAATAATACTGTTATTTTTATATAAGCTTTAAAAATTACTTCTCAATTAGATAGTTTTAGACTAAGCTAAATAATTAGTGTGATAAAAATATACAATAACAAACCTTAAACTTTAACTTTATGCTGTTAATTGAGTTATCAAAAGACTACTAAAAAGCTAAATAAATGTATGAAAAATCTTTTAAGACTTTAAAATTGACGAAGACCAACGAAATGAGGATGAGACGTTCTATTCTCGTCACAATATACACGAGCTTTAGCTTTAGTTATTCTAAGGCAGGGGTCGGAAGGCAGTTGGTGCTCGCGGGCCAAATTTCAAGTTCTCAAAATCTTCGCGGGCCACAGTTTTAGTTTTAGTGATACTTGAAAAATATTTTGGTTTTAGTTTTGGTCACACCAAAGATAGTTTTACTTTTATTCGCTTTATTACTTTAAGTACATTTAAGTTAATACATTAAGTAAGCTACACATAGAATGCCTATTTAATATATAAAAGCTATTGGAATAGAATTTAGATTGTTTAATATACTTAAGTTCTAATAAAATATGTACTTTTTTAAACACTTAATAAGTTGTATTTAATAAAATATTTTTATTACTTACAACCTTACTCTCTATAAAAACCGAGCTTGTAAAACGTTAATGGGTCACTTTAATACGTTTTTTATATTATGAATCAACTTTTCATATTCTAAAAAATGTTAACTTTTGAAAATATTTTTTGCGTCTAAAATAGTTTGCATTCTTTAGAAAATTCAGTAATTAGTTAGTTAAATAAAATTAATACCTATTTATACTGTAGATAAGCTAAATGAATTTTTTTAAACAATTAATGCTGGAATATTTGAATAAATAATCATATTAGTAATTCATTAGTCTTTTACACGGTTGCCACCTTAAAAGCAAAAATGTCTGAATTATATTATAAGTTTACTAAAAGTTAAAATAGCTAAAACCTTCTGTTAATCAAGCTTAAATACATAACTAAAATATCATTATTATAGAAAAGCACAATATGTAAATAGACAAAAAACTACGTGTAGTATACTATACTACTACAGTCATAAAAACTATTCTGAGAATTCGAAAATTTATTCAAAGTGTTTAAAGAGTTTCAGATACACCTAAGCTTCATAAAAGTTTTTTAAACAGCTGTAACCTAGTCTGAATTTATTTTTTTAAAACTAGCCTGTTTAGAATAAAGTTCACAAAACAAAGAAATACCGAAGTTTATTAACAGTGATTAATTATATAAATAAATAAATAAAAAATATTATTCATTCTAAATGGACAATTAAGTTTTTAATCATTTTTAACAAATGTATAAAAATTTGTTAAGCTAATAATGAATAAGAAAAAGTTATTTTTTTTGACCATTATAGCAATTCTTTCTCTGCAATAAAAATATTGCATTTAAAAAGAGCAAATGTGAATTATAAGACGAGCTATTAGAACTATAAAACTTTAGTTTGGAGTTATTGCGAGAAACAAAAAAAATAATAAATCGCTTAAGTCAATTTAACAACGCAGATGATTATTTTTAGTAACTACAGACTGATCAGAAAAAAACTGTTAGGGCAAGTTATAAAGTAGCAAAAGTAATTAAATAAAAAGATACCGTTTAGAATTAAAAACTTAATTAAATAAGTTGTGTTGGGGTTAGTAAAATATTTTGATTATTTCATCAATATCAACAAAAAGTCGTGTTAAGGAAATGTCTAAAGACTATAAAGCCGCATAAACCAAATTAGGACTTAAATCAATTTGTTAAGATGTGAGAACTGATACAACAAATATTGCTTATTTTAAAACTTTTATTACAGGTGGTTTTACTAATTTTGACATTTTAGAAGAATTTCTAGGTTTAGTTCCAATACAAAGCACAACAATAGAAAAAGACATTTTAAAAGCAAAAGTGCAATGCACCAATATAAAGATTTTAAAAGTACAACTTTTGCTTACATTTTTAGTATATAATTAAGTTAAGAGTAAAAAAAAAACTGTCTTAAAAAATATAGAAAAGTTTAAAAAATACTGAAAAACTACTTTAAATATGTTTTTTAATAAAAAAAATTTATATGCTAGATTTTTTGTGTCAAATTGAAATTTCATTACTTTACATGTAAAAATTGTTTAAATTCAAGCTTTTTCCGATAATTCTTGAATTCAAGGCTTTTACAGATCTTTTAAGCATAAATTTTCAAGTTCCAAGCTTTTCCGGGATTTTTTAGCAATACTTATACGTATACAATTAATATTAATAATAGTTCAAATTATATACTACAAGACTTAAATTCTGAAGTATATTTTAATTCAAACCAACACTGTGCATTGAACAAAACATACATCATAATTTTAATTTACCACTCTTTAAAGCAAAAAAGTCAGTCTGAGTGACCAAAACTAGCCTGATATTTTAGCATACAAAAAGCAATTCAAGCCAAAAACTGGAAAATGACTAAATTGGCTTGAGATTTGAAGTCTTCAAATAGTCATAGTCTGAGTGTGTGGCAACTTTTTTTTGTTTATTTGATCGAATTTGAACTACTTTGATTAAAAATGTACATACTTTATAAATTACCATTTCTCAATCTAGTTTGTATTAAATAGGTAGTTCCAAAAAACAGCAACTGTTTACATTAGTATGCAACGTACAAAAATTAACCTATTTTGCCAAAAAACATTGTTCGAAAAATCAAAAAGTATACCTAAAACTTTTTTAATTTATGTCATACATATATTGTTTTAAATGAGTCTTTACACACTTAGATATTGCATGTAGAAATAATAATGTTAGAAAATTATGCATAAACTAAATTTTATCTCGTTAAGTGTTAAATAAAAGGCGGTTTAAAATATGAGCATCTTTGTTCATTGGTGTGGATAGGAATTAATTTAAAATGCAAAGGAAACTTCTAAAAATCCAAAGATGTCAAAACCAAAATAAAATTAACGTTATTTCTTATTATTATTATTGTTATTTTAAATGTTTTTGTGCACACTAGAATATAACATTTAGTAATAAAGCATCTGTTATAGAAACTTAGGTATAAAAAACGTGTAAAAAAAAACTAAACTGTAAAATAATAACATTTTAGTTAATTACTGTGCATTACTTTTGTACAAAACGGAAAACATTTGCGTTTAGTTTTTACCAAATATGTATTATATTACTATCTTACTAATTCTAATTCAAAGCACTTTTTACACTCTTTTTTCAGAAATGATTTGCTGTTATAAGAAGAAAATTAATATGAAATTTAGAAAAAAAAACTTGGTTGAGTGCTAACCTGTCTTTTTCACATTATTAAGCTAAATCAGTAAAATCTTTTAATTGTTTTAAATTGTTATACAGGAACTTAAAACAAAATTAATCAAAAAAAATTAACTTAAAATATATTTTTGCTCAGCAGGCCACTTTTAAATGCTCGCGGGCCGCAAAATTTTTATTTGCGGACCGCATTCCATTCAAAAAACTAACGTGCTCGCGGGCCGCAGATTTACCCTTCGCGGGCCGCAGTTTGCCGACCCCTGTTCTAAGGACATAATCTGAGGCAACGAGAAAATTTTGAAGGCTTTATAGTAGTTCAGTGAGCTTGTTATTGACAAACGTTACATAGGTCGTCCAAAACCAAGCAACACTTTCGTTTACAAAAACAAATTTTGTTTGAGTTTTAGCATTGAAAATAAAATGTTTTTTGTATAATTTAATATTTTTGCTCAAAGTACTTTGTCAAAGCACTAGAATAAAAATAATCAAACCTTATTTCCTTAATTTTTTTACTCGTTTTCATGTCTTGCGTCAGCTTAAGCGCAGTTTTTGTCAAGCTCAGCATAAAAACAAAAAAAAAGTACTAGTTTACGTCCCTAAATATTTTTTTCTATATTTTACTAAAGAGGTCGGCAAACTGCGACCCGTGGAGGACTTTTTAGATAGAAACATTCTTTTTTAAAACAACTAAACAAAATTTCTGGTAAAACTTACAATTAGACAATAAAGTTATTTATTATATTAACTAGTTCTATACTTTTGTCTTCTGTATTAAACTTGTAGTTTTAAACAAAAAATTTTATAACTTTTCTATAAAGTGTGGTTGGCGAGTAATCTTTCGGGGAAAACTGGCCCGAGACTTATAAAATGCTCTCAGTCCCTGATAAATTATTTCCAGTTTTTTTTTATTAGTAAAAAAAAGTGAAATGTATAAGGATAAGCTTTGCAAACTATTCTTTAAATTTAGTACTGATATGCTGTATTAACAAACATGTTAAAACCAGTTTGTTAAATAAGTTTTGGTGGGAAAACTAACTTTTGTGTAATGTGTTGTGATGCAAACATAAACTAATATAAGTTAACTTTTCTCTCTTTTACTCAGAAAATGATGGATTTTTTATCCATTGTCAACCACTTTAACTCACAAACAGCTTGCAATGAATTAAAAGATTTTTAAAAGCAATACAGCATCCTTTCAATAGTTTTAAGCTATTGAAAACATTTATTTTGTCTCAAGTTTAATTTTCTACAAAAAAATTAATAAGCAAACTTGTATAGTGAAATACCTGAAAGTAATTCAGAAAACCTAAAGAAGTTTCCAACAACCTGGCAACTTGTTTAATTTTTTTTTGTATAAAAACATCAGAACTCACTCTCCCCTCTGCAACAATAAAGGTATTCTGAAGGTCAAGCAAGTGAGTTTGAGCTCATCATGTTTTATTCTACCTGCCCTACCTTTAAATTTATCAAGAAAACAAATTTAACTTTTAAATAAAAATAAACCTATCTATAAACCAAAAAAAAGTAGAAATTTCATTTTTAACTAATCAAAATAAAAATAAAAACTAATCCTATCACTTTAATTAAAAAAAAACCCTGGTTAGACATTGTTTGGCAAACACTCACAAGGTTAAGATCTTGTCACCAAAAACCACAAAGTGTGGGAAAATCATGAAGCTCAAATCCCCAAGTAAGTATCTGCTGACACTACAACAAAAAACACATTAACGATCCAATCATGTGATAACTGCTACTAGTGTGAACTCACAATCATCTGTTGCAAACTCAAATAAACCATTATATAATTGTAAGTATTTAGTTCTATAAAAAAAACTAGAATTAATAAATGCTTTAAGTAGGATAAAAGAGATACTGTTTGTATTCAAAAAATAAAACATGTATTAATAACAAAGTCAATAAAATAATAAGTATTACATAAATTTGTTAGTATTAACTTGACATGAAACTCAAAAAATAATAAATTTTTGTTAACCTTATACTTTTACCTCTATTTTCTAAAAAATAAAAATAAATGTATAAAATGAACTATCTCAAATCTAACACAGCAACAAAAAGATAACAAATAAAAAAAATAGAATTTATAACAATCACTCTTTCAATACCAGGACATTCATGAAATAAGACCCACACATCACAATCTGATGCCCATATAACATCAATCAAATTTCAACACAAACAAAACATACATGCAGAAGCACTCTAGATCTACTCCTTGAAGTAATTTAACAAAAAGTTTTTATATCTAAATTTAAAATAATCTTTTTCAAGCTTTTAAATGTTTAAGGGACACTAGACCAAAACTTGGGACCCAAATACCTAAAGCTGTTTAGGCCAAGTCTTGTTTTATGTCCTATGGTTAAAACTTTTGAAAACTTGTATACCTCTTTAAGATCACTTAAACATTAATTTCAAGTCCATCACAGAAGAGCTTGTGAAAATGTAAGTAATAATAATATTACTATAGATAAAATATTATTAAACTGAGAAGTATTATTTTAATAGATTTATACTTAAATAAAGCAAAATATTTAACTTAATTAAGATTTTTAGTAATACTTAATTTATCAAATAAATCTTTTTTTTTCAATGGTTTTAATCATCTTTTGATATACTGTTAAGACACAAAAGGGGAGGGTCCATTTTATAATATAAACTTTAGATGGTTTTTGAGAATATAAGATCTTGAATAACTTTTGACTATTTGTGAATTTTCAAATAAGCAGGGTTGACAAAAAACCTGGAATTTGACAATTTAAGCTAAAAAACCTGGAAAAACCTAGAATCTGAGAAATTTGTAAAAAAAATCTGGAATTTTGAACAAAATCACTAAAAAAACCTAGATCTTTTAACAATTTTAGCATGCTAAGTAGTAAAATTTGATTAGACACAAAAAATCTACCATATAGATAAAAAATTTCTGTCATCATCAAAATTTTTTTATTAAAAAACACCTTTAAAGTAGCTTTAAAGTATCTTTTCAATGTTTTTACACTATTTAACACAGTTTCTTACCTTAAACTTAACTTTAAACTAAAAGTAGACCCAAAAATGTTTATTTGAACTTACAAAACCTGGAGAAATTTTGCTGAATACATTTGGCAACCCTGAACAAGTTTCAACAAAAAACACATTGAAGAGAGTTTTTTATATGACAGTTCACAAGAACTTGAAAATTTATTGTAAGCAAGTTAAAACTTCCAAGACATATACCTTGCCCGATTTTTAAACAAAATAATGTAATATCAAATTAAGCTGTATTCGGATCAAAGCAAAATCCGCTTATCTTTTTTTTTTTCAGGGTTGCCACAAGGTCAGGAAATTTGACAAAAAAAAAGTCAGATTTTGTCAGTTTGAATTTACAAAATTCCTTATTTTTAAACCCTTCACATGGTAAAAAATTAATTAAAAATCCTTTAAAGTCAGACAAAAATTTCAAAATTTTCCTAGAAATTTACAAAATTATTTAATTTCCAATGCCTTCATCTGATATAAATTAATAAAATATCCTTTATAAAACTGCAAAACTTTTCTTTTAAAATATTGAACAACTACCCTACCTGAACAAACAGTTTTTGTAAACTTTTTATTATTGATGATCTGTAGCAAGGGCACTTCCATAGTGGAACTGTGATATATATAAAAGTTTATCTAACATAATTTTATAATTAGAGTGTTTTTGTTTAAGTTTATAATTGAGGCAGCAAAGTTAAAGGTAAAAATAAATGAGTGCAAAAAGAATTGAAATGAAGCCAACAAATTGTGGCTAGATTTAGAGAAAAGATTCTCTTTAACAAGTGTAACAAGGCAAATGGTTTTAACTGCCAAGAAAATGAAGCCGGATGCAGACCAGATGAAGAAAATTATTAGATAAAGAGGTTAAAGTGCTAATAAAGAAACGGAGAAAATAAATTTTGGTACATATAAAAAAAAACGGTGTTTGATTAAATTCTATATTCTTTTAAAATTTGAATTGTAAAAGTTTGTTATTGTTTTAAAGTTTAAGTTTTGAAAGTTTGTTATTAATTTAAGGTTAATTGTAGAAATTTCTTATATGTTGTTTTGTTTATTTAGATACATTTATGTTGGGAAATGCCAAAAAATTGTGTCTTTTTTCAGAGTAAATTTTTTTAGAGTTTATATGGTAATAATACAAGTATTTTGCTGGTAGAGCTGTTTATTGCAAATACATCAATCATACACAGATGGTTCAAGTGATGTAATGGAAGTTGGATGATTGAATTCAGCTAAAAAACTGTTGTTTTAACCTGTATTAATATTAGATTAAAAGCTTTATATAGTTTTAAGTGTTAAATTATGTATTTTAGAGTAAGTAAGAGTTTGATTTAGAAAAGTCAGGAAAGTTTTATTAAAAAGTCAGAAAATTTTTCTCAGCTTGATCTGTGGCAACCCTGTACATTTTCTAACAAACTATTATTTGATTCTTATGGATACATGATCTCTTACATCACTGCTGAACAGCAGAAAACTCAACATCTTTTATACAAAAATTTAGTGATAGCTAAATGTATCATGGTTTTCTATCTTACCATCATGTACATAACTTTCACTTTTTGTATTTATATTTTTTTACTATGAGTAAACATTCATGGTTTTAAGTTACTTTTTGATCAAAAAGTTTTTTTTTGCCACTATGCACACAGAAGTTTTTGTAAATTACAGATTTATTAAATGACATGTACATAAAATTTTTTACTGAATTAAAAGTCTTTAGTAAGTACTTAAAAAAAAATTTTTAGACCCAAACTTGTTATTAGTAATTAAAATGTTTGATAAACTAAAAGAGCTTTTAGACAATAGCATGGTTGTCATTTTATAAGATTCTTTTGAATTTTTGGATAGTTTTGAAAGGTTGTCATAAGAAAAAGAGCTAGTTGATTGTGCAAGTCATAAATTAAATATTTAACCTGTTGTTTTCTTTTACTTTTTAAAGGTTTTATTGTTTTGTAAGTTGTTTATCAGCTTGAGTTTTGTTCATTCCAGTTTCAACAACTTTATTTGTTTGATTAGTTTGAGAGACTTGCTAAAAAATAAGTATTCAGTAAAAAAATATAATTTAACAAGTGAAAATTCAAACAAAACTCCAATTTTGAAATCCATCTATAAAATATGATACTGTTAAACTTGAAAGAAACTTATAGTCGCTTATAAGTTCTTGTGAGTCTTTTTTATGCAAATATTGTTAGTTTTGTGACTTTTTGTTAAATAAAATTTAATTACATAAGCTTTCTTGTATTAGATTAAGTGCTATACTTCAAATGGTTTGTTAACTTGAATTTAACAAACTTCTTACTGTTTCTATCATTTTAAGTTAAATCAGCTATAAGAACTTAAATTAAAACTATTATTAAAAGTTGCTATTATTTTTTCAAATGCTTCTGTTGTTCGAAACATACATTGCACTAAAACAATAATACTTTCTTTAATCACCAGTTTATCAATCCTTAGTAAAAAATAAAATCCTTTAATTTATTTCTTTGTTTAAAACACTAACATAGGGTGTTGAAATTATTTCATAAAAGTTTTAATAAATAGATATTTGTAAAAGATTTTGCTTTAGATAACAGAATGGTTATAAACAGACTGATCATAGTTCTTCTAAAGATCAAGATTCTTTGCAGTATTAATAAAAAAATAGTTATTTAAGGTACAAAATCAGTTTCATGTATGATGGTTTTTAAATTCAACAAATGTTTTTTGTTTAATTGCTTATTTTTTCTTTAATTTGTGATTAAGCGTGTGAACTTTTTTTTTGAAATAAGCACTTTAAGTTATCTTAGGATTTAAATTAAACTACATTATTGAAGAAACTTTGTAAATTTAAAGATTTTTATGGCAAACAAAAGGAAGCAACAAAGTTCTAATGGAAATAAAACTGTAAAAAAGACAAAAAATTCAAATGAAAAAGAAAATCAATTAAACAAAATGTATGGGATGAACGTTTACAGTCATATTGGAAAATTTTACGAGTTTTGTAAAATTCATAGTCCAGATTCACCAAAAAGTTAATTATCATTTAATTAATTTAAGAACAGATTTACAATTTAAAATAAAACTATTCTAACAAGCTGATTACAAGTTTCAATTTATTTTATCTTTCAGAAGTTACTTATGCTCCACTTAAAAGAAATTTTTTTTATTGTTTTTATAACAAAACATATTTTTTTATACTGGCAAGTAAAATAATAAAATACAGTTTATCCTTAACGCACTACTTTTTTGTAATTTTTTTGTTTTTTTATGTATGTGAATAAAGTCTAACTCAAGTAGCCATCTAAAACCTAATTTCCTACAGAAGCTCTGACATGTCTCAGCCTTCAGTTGGTCGGTCCTTTCGAGCATTTGTCCGCTTCAATCACGGATGAGCAGCTTTTGAAACCTGCCTGCCACCACCACATAAGGTGGAGAAGTTACTACAATCCGCCCGAGTGCCTAACTCTTTTGATGGGAAGAGAAGACCACTTCATGCTGATGACCGATGATCCCAGAGACACGTGAGTGAAACAGCTATAATTAAAAAAGTTGAAAATTTATTTTTGAAACTTATGTTATGTTTAATTGTGATATTTAGAGGTAGAAAAGCTTTTGAACTAGCATTATGAAGCATAAACTTACCAAGAATTAAAATTTTAGTTGAGCAAATGGAAAAGTATGTGATGTGTAAATTTTTTTTTTGAACTTAATTTTAACAGAACAGAATCAATAATTGTTTCTGGCAACGGAAAATCCTGCAAGCTAAAAATGTGTGGTGACAATCTCTTCTCTTGTGTCAGGTAAGTTTGTGTAAAGAATTTTGAAGTGTTGTATTTTTTTCAATGGAAATCTTTTGCGCTAAAAACTTCAGCGTTCATGTTTTAGAGAATGTTTAATTATTTTTATATAAATTGATAATAATATCTTTGAAATATATATATATATATATATATATATATATATATTTCAAATAAGTAAATAAGTAAACAAAACAGCTGTAGTGTTAAGAAAAAAATACTGTTAGTCTTTTTGTTAAATGAAAAATTATTTTATTTTCAAAAATCTTTTCATTTTGGAATATTTTGTTAATAGTATTTACTTTTAGTTTTGTTTTATACCCTTTTTTATCCATTCATGTCTTGTTTACTACATTTAATTTACTAAAATAGGTTAATAATAACCTCTAAAGTCTAATATATAATATTATAGCTTAAGGGTATATGGGAGGAGGTCAAACATTTTTTTATACTAAATTTATCATTGTTTTTTATCTTTTAAAGCTAAAAGTATAAGCTCAATGTCAGTTTTTATCAAGTATAGAAATTTAATTAGTTTTTAAAATAAAAGTGTTTTGAAAACAATTCTATATGAACGTATGGACCCCAATTTGTTTGTTGAATTGTCAATTTTCTTGGAAATTAAAAAAAATCTCTAAAAATTTATCGTTTCCTTCATTTTTCAGCTAGAGACCTTAAAATTTAAGGAAATGTTCCTTTTATAGTTTAGAAGACTTTAAATGATGCAGTTTTAAAAATGTTTAAAAACATGTTTTAGATAAAAAAACAAACAAAAATGTTTTTTTTTTAAGTTTTTATTTCAAATTTTTTTTTTTGCATTCCATCGTTTTAAATATTAAAGCTGGACTTTCTGTTAAAAATTTGAAGAAGAATTTTAAAAAATTCAAAAGAAAACAGATTTGAAGTAAAATTGTCTGTATTTTTTCCCTTTCTTGTTTGTGACTTCAATTAGAAATTTATTGGGCACACTGAATTTGATTGCTTATATATCAAAAACTACTTTAAATTTTTAAGCGGCCAAAATGTCTTATTGATTTCAATTACAACTCTACAAATTATGATCAACTTGTAAAAAACAAGGTACCTATGCCCTTAATCAATCCTTTTTTTTTTCTTATCTAAAGCAATTCTCATATTTCAAAGATATAAAATTGAAATTGTTGATGAGTTTAAGACATAAAAAACATGTAAAAAATTCAATTATTGTTCTTCTACTAATTTTTTTCCTTTTATAAACTACAAAGCTAGTTATTAGTTTTTTTAATAAAATTTAAAAGTAGATTTATATAAGTTATTATGCCTCAAAATTTGATTATTTTAAGTTCTTTTTTTAGTTAGCTAAAGTAAATAGATTTTAGCATAAATTTTAAAATTTACTTTTGGCTAAACTGAGGTTAGGTGCTCTTTTACAAGTTAATCAAGGTTTTAAGATCTTTAGTTAACCAGCAGTTGCTGTTTACCGTTTTTTAAATTCTAACTTTTTTTTGAGATATCAGGGTTAAAGTCTAAGGTTTTTAAAGATTTTTTATAAAAAACCATATCAATTCTGTTGTTTTCAAACTTTTTAATTCAAATTTTCCCTTAACAATAAACATATTGCATATTGTAAAATATAATATATTGCATATTGTAGGAATTATAAAAGTATTAGTTTAATTTATTTTGGCAATACTTTTACCAGTACAACAAGTTTTTTTTTTTAATGCAAGAAATGTATTTCCTGAAAATAAAACTTTAGTTAATCACTTAAAAAGAAGAACATGGTTTTTGGTAATTTGATTAAAAAAGCAGAAACATCAGTAAGAAAAACTTTTTCTAAAATGACTATATGAAAAATATTAATAATTTTTTTGTTCAATATCAAGTATTCTATGTTATGAAGTTAAGCTTTTATAAAAAGATTAATGTTTTTTTTTGTAAAAGCCTTTATTGGACGTACCTCCCTCTAACACCTTAAATAAAATTATTTCTTTTTAATATTTTTTTTTCGAAATAAAGTTATTTACAAAGAAAGTTTGTGTTAAAATAATAAATTTATTATAAAAAAAAAACTAAAAGTTCCTAGTTGATAAATCTAGTTTAATTAGTTTGTAATTTTTTATTTATAAAGCCTAAATTTTATTTATAAGACAAGCTAAAGATTTGTTTCTACACATATAAAAACAACATTTTTATATTTACATAATTGACTGTTTGTCTTGACTTCATTATTCAAATTTTTCTTATATTTTGAGTTTTTATGGGGAGGTTGTTTTGATTATTTAACTTGTTTTTAACCTAGCTGTCATTTGCTTTCTGTACTTAAGCATATTTTTGTATCTATTTATATATTTTTGTATTTTGGTTTCCATATTTTAATTTTAACTATTTTATTATACATAATCCAAACTAATAAATTAAAAAAACAGATTGTTTAATAAATTGACAGTTTATATTTTTTTTCTTCTTGAAAAAAAAAATTAATGTTACGAGTTTGTTTAAATTAAACTTAAAATTTTTGAATTTATGTAGTACTTTTTTTAGTAATAATGAGCAAAATGCTGTTTTGTTTTAAGAAACAACTTCATTCAACTAAAATGCAACTAAAAAAATAAATAATGTTTGGAAAACTTCTGAATATATAGATAATTTTTGATAATGTTCACCTAGAAAAGTAAATAAAAATCTTTTAATTAAATATTAGCCAATTACTAAGAACAACAAAAATTTCAGCAAGATAGTTCTTGATGAATTGAAAAGTTCAAACGCAAAAGTTGCAGAAGTTAAGAAATTGAAAAATGCTTTGAATAAGTTTTGTAATGAGGTTAGTAGTTATTTCAAAGCATAAGTGAATAAAAGCTATTTTTAACAACAATGGTAATTACATTTACATGAACTACTGTTAGTTATGTTGTTTAATTTTCTGAATTTTTCGTTTTTTTATTACATACAATTAATAAATAAGATATAAATGACTGTCTGTTGTTGTCTCTGTTGGCCATCTAAAATGTTACTTAAACTCTTTTTTTTTGTAACAGTTTAAACAAAAAGTTTTAGTACCTTATTAAATGAATAAGTGTAAATTTGTTATTAGTACGTTTAATTAGATTATGTTGCTTATTTATCATTACTTTAGAATTTTATTTTGATAATACTTTAACTGTACAACACGACGTAGATATGACCAATAAATTTACAAAACTTTTGTATCAACAATATATTTATAGTACAATTATTAACCGTAGAATCTTCAAGAAGGACTGAAAATGACTAAATTTGGAAAAAATCTGTATCTGCTTTTGTTACTTGGCCTTTTCTTTGTATTTTTTTAGTTTATTTTAATAGTAACAATCAAGGTTCTCAACTTATAACCAAAGAAAAAATTACAAATATTTCGAATCAATAGTTTATTTGTAGTACAATTTTTCACTAAATCAACAAGATTCATGAAATCCTTAGATAAAATAAATATCTAATACAAGTAGAATTGAATATGTAAATTTTTCTTTGTATAAAATTAAACACTAAATTTTAGTACCTTACTAAATAAATAATTGTAGATTTATTATTCGTATTTTATCTTGTTTATCACTACTTTGCAATCAAATTTTCACTTTTTCTTGACAATCCATCCGCTTTACAATTAGTGATAAAACAAAGAATCAAACAAAATTATTGTTAGGTAAACATGTTGTTGAAGGATGAGTTGCACATAATATTTTTTTTATAGAGTTAAAAACATTATATAATTTTGTATGCTTTCGGAAAATCCCACTTTTTCAAGATTTATGATGAATTAATATTGATTCAATAATCTTCCTTTGTCTCTATTGTTGGCGAAATTTCATATTACTCAAGTATTTCATTTGTAAAAGTTTACATTTTTTAGTACTTTACTAATTAAATGAATGTATGCTCAGTATTTAAAATTATCATTAAGTTAGGATACTTGTAAGTGCTTACTATATATTTTTAAATTTTCTAATATTATCCTATACTTCACTTAATGCATCTATACTCAATTTAAATTTTTACACCTTTCTAAGAATTAATCCTCTGTACAGCACGATATAGATATAACCAGCGATGAGGTGATGAGAAAACGCAAAAACAAATGGCAAGTAAAACTGGCCCACGGAGCAGGCCTGGTGGTTCCCGTACAAGAAGACGAAACTGGCTACAGAACGGTTTTCACCCAATCCGAGATTAGTAGAAACATGAGGTATGTGTTAGTATAAGTTGAAGTGTAAATTTTCTAAATAAAGTTAAACAACATACTAGTACTATGAATGACGAGAGATATTAATTTTTTTTAATATTTAAATTTAATTTTTTAATATTTAGTTCGGAAATTTTGTACGAAAAGTTAAAAGCTTTAATTTTTGATATTTATTTAATTATTTAGAACTATAAATTTAAAAAATAACTTTTATAAATTAATAAAAAAGCTTTGTACTTGTTTTCAGCTTAATACTATTTTGGTACTTTATAGTCTTAGCCTATTTTTTGTAAATGATTTCAAGCTAAAAAAATATATATGAGTTATAAGAATTGTATTTTAGGTAATTGGTATTCTTATATTTGTTTTAGAGTTTGCGCTTGCATACTCAACGCTCTTGTTAAAAGTTTTAATCATAGTAAAACAATATAACTAAAATCGAAGTTTCGGCCGCTCAAACTGGCTCTTTTGCAACTATGGCCGATGCATTTTGAAATGAGAATTTTTGATTTATTTCAGCTTTAATATGTTTATAAATGTATTTTAAAAATTATATATCACATACTAATTACAACAAAACAGGTCGATAGTCAATGCAGATAATGACGATGTTCGGATGAAAAGGTTCGAACGGATAAGCGAGATTTTGAACCATCTTCAGTTTGCAGATGATGAACTCGATTTCGGAGCAAGATTGGAGTTTGGCTTGTCGCTTTTCTTAAATGGAAGCTTGTTAGTTTGTATTTATTAATTATTTTAACTGTTTTATTGTTAGTTTTAATATATTTTTGATTCGTTTTAGTTTTTGTTGGTGTTTTTAGTTAGATGTAGTTTATTATTTAAGTTTTATTTTTATTTATAAAAAAGGTAGTTGATATAACAACTTCACCATTAACAGTTTAGTTCAGGGTTGCCAAAAACCTGGATTCCTGGAAAAAAAGTACAAAAACTGATGGTACAAAAATCACTAAAAATATGGAATTTTAAACAACTTTTACATGTTAAGTAGTAAAATTTCAATTTGACTGAAAAAATTTATCTTTTCGATAGTTTTTTTTTGTCATCATCAAAAGTTTTATAGCTAAAAAACACATTTGAAGAAGCTTTAACATATCTTTTCATAGTCGTTATACTATTTAACACATTTTTTAGCTTAAACTTTATTTTAAATTAAAAATAAACCCTAAAACGTGTAATTTTTAAACTTGGACGAAATTTTGAAAACCTGGATAAAATTTGCCAAAAAAGTTTGGCAATCCTGAAAGTTAAAACCATTAATTAATAATTTTGCAATACTTTTAAAACATTTCCAACAACATCGTAGTATTTTCTTGTAATAATTGCCTATGTTGAGAAATCTCAGCTGATATGAAGTTGTTATTTGCTTTCAGTGGTTTATTAAATAGTTGAACTTAAAACACTTATATATTTTTCAGTCATAAGGGATACCTTATTTAAATTAGTTTTTTTTTGAATTTTAGTATTCAAATTTTAAATAAACTTTATTAAAAATAATTTTTCAATTTAATGATGCAAGTTTAAACAAGAGTTGTTTTATGTTAATATAACTTATGTGGTTTAATATTTTTTTATGAAACTTTTAATATAAATTGTTTCTTACCGTTCTAAGTTTTCTTAAACATTGTCTCTTAGTTAAATGTTACTATTATGAACTGTTCATTGACTATTTATTTTTTAAGTTAAAATAGTTTTAAACAAATATTATTTTTACAGCTACTTTCACAAGATGGCTAGGTCATCATTGAGTCTTGCTTATAACCTACTCAACAGAAATTTGTATTCCGAAATAATACAAGCTCATATTGATGATAGAAACAACAAAAATTTACCTCGGGTGTGATAAATTTTAGTAGATTATTTGATTGCTAACAATTTAAATTTGTAATATTTGAGACAAGTTTTAGTAGATTTTTTTAGTTGCTAACAATTCTAGTTTAATTTTATAGAAACTTTTCTTCTCAAAATAAAGTTTAAACAATTGGAAAAAAAAATTATACTTGATTGTAAAATTGAATATACATGTTCATCAAAAAATTTATTGTAATCTTTACAAGTTAATTAATTTTTTGTTAGTTTGAGAAAACTTAGTCAATTTAAACTTGTTACATTTTTTTTTGTAAATGACTGTTTGTTCGAAACTTTGATATTTTAGGTAACTTACTGGTAAAGGTATCTAAAAATTGAACCTTTGTTTTATAATGTTCTGTAGCTTTTAGAGACAGTTGTGAAAAAAAAAATCAGAATTATATTTTTTGAATACTATTCTTTATAAATATGATAAATTAGTTTACATCGTTTTGATTGTTTTGAAATTTTTATTTGTAAATTAAAATACAATGACGTTGAATACTTTTAAACTAAAGCAAACCAAGTTATATATTTCAATGAAAAATCTTATTTAAAAAGAAATAAAACATACCAGGGTTGTGCACGGCTACTTTTTTAACTACAATTTTAATATACATGTCAAAAATCGATAATAAGAAGAATACTTTTTTTATTTGTTTTTTACATAAACAGTGCATATTTATTTGTAGAACTCAATTTAATATAATTTTGTTTTATTTTACGTCGGTTTCTATAAACTGTATATATATACTTTATTTTATTGATAAACAGTAATGTTTTGATATATTATTTTAAATGAAATTTATTAGTAAAAAATTCTTCCATAATCGCCAAAAAACCTGAAACTTAGCAATTTAGGCTAGAAAACCTGGAATTTGAAATTTTGAAAAAAGAAAACTGGGATTTTTAACTACTTTGAAATGTTAGTAGTAAATTTTCCATTTGACACAAAAATCTATTATATATATGAAAAATTTTTGTCATCATCAAAATTTTTTTTATTGAAAAACACAATTTAAGTAATTTTTCAATGTTTTTATACTATTTAACACATGTTCTTACTTCAAACTTAACTTTAAACAAAAAAATAGACCCAAAAATGTGTACTTTTAAAATTTGAAGGAAATTTTAAAAATCTGGAGAAAATTTTCCAGAATTATTTGGCAACCCTGTACACCGTGTGTTAAAAATTGTGCTGTACGCGTTTTTATTGTAAATACTTAAGTTATAAATTATTAATTGTTGTATAAATATATGTTAATTGTTTAGAATTGATTCGAATTTAATTTTAAAAACTTTAATTCATTCAAAATGTATTAATTAATCAGGTTTTTACAAAAGTTTTACCTGTTATATTTTTTTCCACCAAACAACTTATAGAAGTCTGTATTTGATTGTTTAAAAATGATCTGTAAGTACGCTCTAAAAGCAAAAACATAAGTTTATTCACGTTGTCTAATGGCATTTTATTTAAAGATAAATATATAGTAATAATATAAATAAATAATATAGTCACATAAGTAGAATATAATACGGTTTAATATAGTACTTCATCAAAAAAATTGCAAGCTAAATTTTAAGTGTAAGTACCAGCTATCCAATCAAAAATACTGACTGGTCTAAAATTCTAACGACTTAGTTGTTTCAGTTAAACGAGTTTAAGTAAAAAGAAATAAAACATTTTGAGACAACACCAATCTTCTTACAAGACTAAGTTGTGTTTTAATCCAATAGTTGTTCTTAAATAGTTTTGTAATTCTACAACGTTAGGTTAAAACTTATTTGAGATTAAAATAAAACACTTTTTGTATTTAACAAACTAATATGTTCTAACTGAAACAAAATTAAGCTAAATAAATATTAATACATACATTTATAAGTTTTTATAATACTTATTACTTTTACTTGTCGTTTCTTTTTTTTATATTTGATGCATTTTACTTTTAATGTAGCTTTTCTGTTTTAATTTAAGTTAGTCTCAGCAAAAATATGTTTAAGTTGACATTTATCTAAATTTGCCTGCGGTAAATTAATTTTGTACACTTCTTTTTGTATAACATATATTTGTCACTTATAAACTATTTCTATTTTTTATTAATCAGGCATTAATTTGTAAGCAAACTTGTTTGATTTTCAGTCAATTTTATGTAATTTATATAGTTTCTTGTAGTACACAATGCTAGAAGTGACTTGACATTTTTTTAATACTTTTATTTTTAAGAAACTGTACAAAAAATTCTCTACCTTCCATTAGACTAAGCGCGAACTTTTTGACTATTTCCATCAATTCAAACACATTTAAAATATACAAATACATTTTATTGATAGATAAACATACTAACGATATTTCATGTAAAATCTAAATGTAAACTGCCTCTATAAATAACAGTCAATATAAAGTCATAAGGATCAATTTATTTGTCTTTTTAAAGCTTAACCAAATTTGATTACGCTAAACAAAATTTATAAGCTAATTTAAAACGGATTTAATTAAAAAAAATATTTTTTTATTATATCTAAAGTTAATATGATAAACTAAGTTTTGCTCAAAGAGCTCGTCAGTTCTAAATTCAAAATTAAAACTTCTTATTAAAGTAAAACCTAAAAAATAGTACATTTGTTTTCCTTTTATAAAGTAGAGACCTCTTTTTTTTTCAACTATAAAAAATTTAACATTTTTTAAAGTTACTTTTTAAAATTTATAGAAAAAAACGACGACTAAATTTTTTGTTACCAAGTGAAATTTTCTACAGACCAGAAAATCAAGACTCTAATTATTGGTTTATTAACCGAAAATAAGATGATGGTTTATACGATAACAACTTAAGGCTCATACTTTTTCGTTCTTTGAATGCAAAAATATTAGAACTGTCTGTTTTGCTAGATTATCAAAGGGAAAAGTAGACAATCTAAATAACCTAAATTTATCTAATTGAAAATTAGATGGAGACGAGTTCAAAATAAAACTTATGATTTCCAAAAAACCGATGACTGCAAAAGTGTGCCGGCCAAAGACCAAAGCGAAAGTTACTGACGGGTTCACGTCATGGAAATATTTCATTGTGGTCGCGTACAGATCGCACAACGAGTTTTAAGTTTGAAAGGAGTTTAGTGTGATCACAACAAGCACTTTGTTTGTGGATAATCACAGCACTGTCTGAGCGATTTGGGAGATTGTAATTTGGAAGCAGTAAACGCTATTTTTTACACTGCTAATTGGGTTTCTTACCGCATGCCGAACAGAATGTGTTTGGTGAAATGTTTAAAAAAATTCTGTTAGCCCGATCTTAAAGAGAAATTTTGACTCGAATACTAAAATGTAAAGGAAGTAGAGGCGAATTTTAATTCAATTAGATCTTAATTTGAATAGTTTTTCTTTTAAAATTATAAACGAATAAAAGATACCATTATTACAATTTAAATGAAAACCTTATATTACCTTGTTAATAAAAAAAAAACTTGTAACAAACAGCTCTTTAGTTTGTTTGGGTACATTTCTATGTTATCTATATCGTAAACTACTAGAATTACTAAAGAACAAACACTTTATCAAGCATTGATTTAGTTTTCAATAACGATTGATTTTGAACTGTTTTATGAAAATGCAATCGTTTTAATCACAGTTGCCAGAATTTTATAGCTATTTTTGCCCTTATATAATTTTTAATGAAAACTTGACATACAAAATATTTTAACCGTTTGGTATCTCCCAAGAGCTAAGTTTGACTTACTTTGAATATCAATGAATGCTTAGCTTACTATTAAAAAGTTATAGTATAGTGCTTTTCTCACAAATTTAAAGTTTATGAAAGTAAACTTATTCACTACTAAACACTTAAACTAAAGCCTTTGCATCAGAGCACAGCAAATTCCTATACTGTTTTTTAGATGATTGAAAAGCTACTTTTAAAAATTATAATTTTTTGTTTATAAAACTAATAATTATTTCTAAATGGAGAATTTTGTGAGTTTGCACATTCGGTTAAATGTGCAAGTTATGAGTTTGCACTGCTGCTTAAGTTTGCATTTTAAGAAATTTTGTTAATAGTATTTTTCTTTTTTTTGCTAAGTAAATTAAACTTGAAAACTTTTTTTTAAATGTAGTTATTTTTAATTCATTAACTTCTATTTAATACACTTGAACGAAATATATTAAAAAATATTATGATACAATGCAAAAATTACATTAACATTAAATGGTCTAATCAACAAAAACCATTCGCTAGTTTGCAGTTTTAGCGATATTTTAAAACTAAATTTATATAAGTAATCAATACTTATGCTTTTAAAAACAAAAAATTCCCTAAATACTTTTGTTTCTTTATTAAAAACTTACCTTATTTGTAAAAAATATTGCATTCAATGTTTACAATTTTATCAATACCTAAAGTATTTTATATTACCTTTAACATTTATAAGCTCTCAGTAAAATAAAAAAAGGCTTTTTCATAGTTAACATTTTTATAACATGTAAAAGTCATGTAAAAGTTTTAAATGGTTAACTTAAAAAAAAAAAAGTAAATTAACCCTATAGACAGTAAAATATATTTAACAACAACAGTATACATAGAAGAATTTTTATTTAAATTTAAGCTGGTCTTATAACATTTTTTGTTCATCATAACAATGAAAAATATAAGGATTAGAGCTATTGAAAAAAGATACTTTTATTAGTACTTGTTAAAACTGAATCATAGAAAATAGAATTTCCGATTAACGATTATTTTTTTTGATTTTTTTTTAGATTCGAAAAAAAATTCAAATGGTATAAGTTAATCTACAAAAAACGCTTTAAAAAAGACTAATAAAAACTAAAGCTTTTTTACAAATAAAAATCAAAGAAAAAGTAAACGTCAATATATAAAGAAAAAAGTTAAGAAACAGTTTATTATTTGTAACTTAGCAAAACTAAAAGTGTGAATACACCCTAAAAACAGTAAAATCTATTAAACAATGAAAGATATATAAAAGCTTTATTTTTAATTTGAAGCTGGTCTTATAATCCTTTATGTTCATCATAAAAATGAAAAAACATATGGATTAAAGCTATTTTAAAAATTACTTACATTGGTATTTATTAAAATTATTTTAAAAAAAATGTTATTTACATTCTTGTTCTAATAGTTTTATGTCATTAACTAAGTGAAAATAAAAAAAGATCAAACAACATCAGTAAATATACTTTGAAATGTAAAAAAGTTGATTAAGAATAGTATCTACACTGGTATTCATAATAGTTAAATTCTAATCAAAATGTAGAGTTTAAAATTACAGTTTTAAAAATTCAATTTAAAACTTTCAGTGTGTAATAAAAAAAAATAACTTTTATCCATACTTTTAAAAATAAATAAAATTGATGGGAAGATATAGCTTAAAATACTTTGTACACTAATATAAAATTGAATATCAAAAACTACAACATTTATTGAAAGATTACACACTTAACCTCCAATGTACAAGGTAAAAAGTGTAATTAGTTTAAAGCATTCATATATTACCAATGATGTAACAAAAAAAACAGAGATTTAAAAAAAAACAAATTTAATATAAAATGTTTTAAAACATTACACGAGCTTACTTATATACAATAATTAACAATAAGGTATGTTCCTTTAATCTAATTAATTTAAAATTTACTACACAACATTTTTGATCACATAATATATATGAATTCTGTTTTAAAAGTTTTTTTTTTCTGAGATTAAAAAAATTAAACTACATGTTTCAAATAACTTACTACAATACAACTTTCAAATAAGCTTTAAATAACTAAGCTTTAAAAAGCTTGAGTAATTTTGTTTGTTCTACATAAATATGAAAATCAATTAAAACAAAGCATTTTGAAATCAATTTTTAAACATTTACTTAGTTAAATTTAGTTTAATAAAAATAAGTATAAAAAAACACTAAATAATAGCCTTTTTGTCGATGTTAAAGTTGACTTAAAAAGTAAAGAAACTTTTAATGCAATCAAAAACTAAATTGCTTTAAACAGTTACTTTTTTTTAGAGTCACCTACTTCTTTAAAAAAGCTTTAAGTAGCATCAAAGTTAAAAGAAAATTCAATTTAAAAATTTTACCTTTTCAACATAAAACTCGTTAAAATGTTGTATGTTTGATTTGTTATTAACATGTAGAAAAAAAAACAGCAAAAGTATATTTTTTGTTCAATTTAAAGTAGATTAACACACTCTTATAGTTTAATACAACAAAAAAAAGAATTAAACAGGAGATTTTAAGCACATTTTAAGTTAAAAAACAATACTTTATCTAATAGTTAAGATTTTTACACAAATCAGTGATTGATAAAACTATAATTCTAATAAAATGATAAAACAATAGAGGAACATGTTCTTTGTTTAAAAATAAATTAAGTTTAACTTTTTAGAAAAAAAAACTGTGAGTGATAAAACTACAAATATGTACTAAACTAATTAATAAAAAACATCTCTAAAAAGTTTTTATTTCCTAAAACTCAGATGAAATAAAACATTACGAACAAACTATTTCAATATATCAAGTAAACCTAGCTCTGAAGTTTGTGATTTTACATTTAAATCTTAATAAAGATTGCAAAACCTCTAGGAAACACAACAACTTGTTCATAATAATACATACTGTTACCTTTAATTACAAGACATGTATAAAGGTAATTTAACTTTTTTTACAGAGTTTAAAATTTCAGCTTAACCATTTAAAAATGCTTTTAGCATTGAAACATATTCTAAAAAAAACAAGTTTCAAACCTTTTGAATTATATTATTTGGTAGTTAAAGCATCTAATGTGGGTCTGCTGTTTTTAGAATTGAAATTTTAAATTTCGGACAAAGAAGCTATTTTGAGGTTTCTATCCAACCACTTTCATTGGTAGTATTTTTCATATCAACCTACAGAATATATAAATTAATTATGCTCCTTTTAATATATATACTTGTTATGAAAAGTGCATGAACAAGGGCATTCAAGTATACCAACTAAAGTCAAAAATAAAAGTCAAGCTATATACAATTTATTCATAAAATTTTTGAATTTGTGATTAAAGAGATTTTTATAATAATGTTTAAATGTTCGAGATGATCAACAGAACTAGAATTGAATAATTCTAAAATTATTTCATAAGAAAAGCGTTACAATTTATATGTATAATTTTTGTAGCTTGTTTTACTTAATTTGCTTTAAACAACTTTTACTGCTTTTTAATTTAGGGTAAATTTACAATTTATAATAACGAGCTTTTGTTGTAAAAAAAACTGTTACTTGGTTAAACCCATTCATATTACATAAGACTCTAAAAATAATTTTCAAAATGATTACAAACAAATAAAAACTATATATAATATTATTACAAACTTAGAAATTAAAACATGAAAAATTAAATAAGAAATTAAAATCTTTCTACTATATAACTAGAAGAACTTAATTAAAATCTAAAAAAAAATAGCTCATTACAAGCAGAACCAATTATAAATAATATAACTATTACATAATGTTAATAAATTTGGTATGTAAAAAATAGTTACAACTTTTGGATGCTTACCAAAATAGCTGATTTCGCCAGCCTTAACAGTAGCCTTGTCAACAAAAAAGGGAATTATAAGTCATCTCCAGTTTTCTTTTTGAGTAATCCTTGCACATGGGCCAAAGGTCATGTTTTATTACAGCTGTGCCTTTGGTACGCCTCAAACGAGCAACTCCTACTTTATCATCAAACATTTAAGCAAGCAGCTGTTTATGCCCAGTATTTCCTCAAGCATCTTAGATTGAGTTGTAACATTTATGACAGCTATTGTGAATGATGAGGGAGCCTGGTGAAGATTTGTTTTTAAGCCTTCACTATAAATAATTGATTGTAACTTAATAGTAATTATAATTTCAGAAATCTACTCAAATTCTCTTTATTAAAATTTAAAAAAGTCATACTACAATAACTTTTGTGAAAAAGTCTTAGAGGCCAAAAAAAAAAATCAGTAAGTTTAAAAAATGATCTTTGCTCTTTTTCCAAATATACTTATAATTAAGTTAATTTAAATTTAACTTACTTTTTTGAATTTAGTTTTTATATTCTAAGTTTAATTAATTTTGTGTTTAGAAATTAAGCAACAATTACAACACTGTTACATAATTAAGTTATAAAAATATTTTTAGAGTACTTCAAAGTTTCTGTAGGGTGAGGTTTGATTTACATTTAATAAACTTTTAATAAATAAAACTTCATTTATGTCGAATGAACACTCATAGTTAATAACACCATATTACAGAAGGCGCATTCAACTAACGCAGTTTTACAAATGTACAAAAAATAACTTTACATTAGAGTTATATTTTTATGAAATGTTTTTAGCTCAAATTAGTTAAAACTATCATTTGTTAAATGCTGGCTACTTATAGCATGGTGCATTAGAGTAAAACTTTTAGTATTTTGGTAATATTTAAAACCCATCAATTATTTTGTAAAAATAAATAAATTACATATATAATCTGTCCATACTATTTATAGGTTTTGTTTATGTCTCTACAGTTTATTGTTATGTTTATTATATTCTATAACTTTTACTTAGAAAAATAAGTGAACAAACTAAAAAGCATCTAGAAATTTATCAAACTATACAAATATCTGCTGAAAAATATGCATGCAGTTATAAAAATTAAAACAAAACTTTCATGCTTTTTTCTCTTTTATCAACATTCATTTCATATAAACCTGCTTGCTTTTGATGTAACAATCAAATTAAAAAAAAAAAATAATTTGAACAAATTGTAACATTTCATAGCATAACATTTGTTTCAAATCAACCTGCTTGCTTTTGATGTATCAATTATTTTTTTCTTTAAAAACATTTAGTTTTTTTTTAAAGAATTTAAGGCCATAGGGGGGGGGTAGGCCATGTTTTTTACAAGTTGATCTTATTTTATAGAGTTTTTACTAAGCTTCAAGTTGCTTTTTACCGTTTTTAAAAATTCAAATTAGTTTTTGAGATATGACCCGCCAAAGTCGGGCCGCATAACAGGTTCCTTATGGGAAAGGAAAAACTAAAACGGCAAAAAAAGACTAATGCATTCAAAATCTATCTCCTCCTTCATTTTTTAAGCAATCTTCTTCAAACTTTCACAGTCTATTCTTTATACAATAACAAAAAAACGTTATTTGTGACTTTAAAAAATTTCAAGTAAAAATATCTTTTTTTTGAAAAAAAAAAAAATTTTTTGATAAAAAATCACTTTTTTTTTTTAATTTTTGTCATAAAATTTTTATTTTTTTAAATTATTAAAATTCACAAATAACGTTTTTTTCTCATAATGTAAGGAACATTTCCTGAAAATTTGAAGAAGATTGCTTGAAAAATGAAGGAGAAGATAGATTTTAAAGCCCGTTTTTAAAAACTCGAGAAAAACGGCTTTAAAGTTACCCTTTATAAAGACAACCCTTTATAAAACCGGCCATAAAAAAAAAGTTACTTAATATTTTTAAAATTTAAAAAAAGCATCTGAAAGATTATGAAATTTACTATAATATAAGTCTATATGTTATTTTTGGTCAAAAAATGGCTTCTACCCCCCCCCCCCCCCCCCCCTATGGCCTTAAACAAGTAGAACAACAAAAACAACATGCAATTCATAAACAACTTTAACAGGGAAGCTGAATATTGACATATTTGATATCCGTTCTGAGTACATTAAGGCAGCTTCTTTATCTTTAGTACTAAAATGTAATAAAGTATAAGTAGTTAAAGTGTAAATTAATATATACACATGTAATGTGACTAGCAAATGTCAGTGTTTAATATATGGTAAAAACAGATTTAACACAGGAATATATAGAAATTAAAAATTTATATATTCAAATAAAAATTAAATACAAAACTTTGTAATAAATATTTTTCAGTATAACTGTTTTTATGTTTGCAGGGTTGCCACTCTTTGAGCCAAAAAATCTTCCCTGAGTGACCAAAAATTTCCCTGAGTAACCTTAAATTTCCCTGAGTTTCCCTGAGTATTTTTCAAATCTTAAAAAAAAAATTTTCTCTTCTAACACAAATTATTAATACCTCATTCTCATTTTTCTTCTTTAATAATAAAAGGAAGGTTGTATGTGTATGCTTCTGCATTAAATTTATGAAAAAAGCTGTTTTCAAAAACTCTATCTTAAAAGGTTTAAACCAATTAAAAATTAAAAACAAAATTTTTGCACAACTTTGTGTTAACTTGTTAGTTAACTTTCTACATAAAAGAATAAAGTTTAATTTGTTTGACATTTTAATTGACAAAATTTAATTATACTATAATAATAATTCACATGAAGAACTCACTTAAATGCATACATAATAACTTCATTATGACTTGTATGTCTTTCCTAGCAACTGTTCTGAATGCAGTAAATAAAACTTAAAAGCTTAACATTATTGTAAAAAACCTGCAAAAAGAAAGTTTAAAGAAATAGCTAAAGAAATATTTCATATCAAAGTACAACTTAATACCTAACAAGAGTTTCCTGACCAGTTTTCTTTGGTACACTTGAGAGCCCAATAAATTTCAGCAGCTGTTGAAGAAGTTGCAGCTGATATACTAGTTGAACTATTAGCCCCACCAAAATAAGAATTAATTGCATTATTTCTACTCTAAGAAGCTTTCAATTTAAGATGTTTTATCGACATACTGTGTGATTTCAATGCCCTTATACCCATGTTGGATAAGGCCATAGGTGTATCATCACCACACCACTTACATTTAAACTACTCCTTGTCTACATCCTCAAGTAACCAATCTTTGAAGTCTTCATGGTTAAGCCAACTTTTTTTAAACAAGGTTTTAAACTGTACTTTACTCATAATACTTAAAAAAGCTTTTAAATTAAATCTGCAAAAAAGTTGTAAAGTATATTAAAACATTCGCACTAAAAAATTAATTACCATTACTGCTACTACTTAGCAATTATTATTTATAAACAAAAATTTAATCTCTATTTTTTTAACAAAAGTAATACAACACTAATCTGTATTCATTTTAATTTTTTTTACTGAAAACAAGTAGTTGTAAACATATAACAAATAACTTTATTATTTAAAAAATAAGAACTTATAGTACAACATAGTGTTTTTTAAACTACATAAGTAACTAAAAATAAAAAGTTTATTAGAACTTTTCAATGAATAGTTAACAACAACTTTCATTTCTCTAAACTGTTTGATTTTACTTAAGTAAATATAAATTTAAAACTTAAAAAAACTACAATGTTAATACTAAGAATATTGAAGAACTAGCTGCAAGGCTGAAAAAATTCTAAATAACCACTTAAATAATAAAAATTACTACTTTTGAACAAAATATTGAAACTGGATTAACTAAACCTCATTCTAGATCTAGAAAAAAAATTTCCTAAGATTTTCAAAAACTTCCCTGAAATTTAGAGAAAAAATCAAAACTTCCCTGAGTTTCCCTGAGTTAAAAGAAAAATGCCAAAATTCCCTGAGTTTCCCTGAGATTTTCTACAGTTTGAAAATTCCCTGAGATTCCCTGAGTGTGTGGCAACCCTGAGTATAACATCATTAAAAAGATACTGTTAAGCTACTTCAAATGTGTTAAAAAAAAAATTATGAGAGATTCTTCATGCCAAACCAAAATTTTACTACTTAATATGTAAAAATTGTTAATAATTACAGGTTTTCTAGTAATTTGTTTTGAATATTCAAGGTTTTTCCAGGATTCTAGATTTCTTTACCACTCTGTCAAAAGTTTATCTTTAAGTTTTACATAATTTCTATAATAATTCATTAGTTTGGTATGTTGTACATTCCATACCACTTGTTAAAATATTTATATTAAACAGGGTAGCCAGTGATTTTTAAAAAATTTCTTCCTGGTTATCTGATTTCGTTCTACAATTTAGTTTTTAACTACAAGTTTAGTTGTTTTTTTAAGTATAAAATTAAACTTAAGGTAAAAAAATAATGAAAAGATACTATACAGCTACTTGATATAAATGGTTTTTTTATTAAACAAAAATATAAAAAATATTTAAACATGTTATCAGTATATAACAGTTCATTTTATAAAGAACTTGTTTAAATTTTTAGTTTAAAATTCAAGGTAAAATGGGGAACTAAAAAAGTTTTCTTTTAAAAATTTTTGAGAAAATTTTATAAAGTGTGTTGTACCTTTATAATCAAATTGAAAAGTATTTTTAAAAACAGTGTAAAATTAAGTGCAGGAGCACAAATATAGAAAATCAATATAGTATGACAAAGTGTTAGTAGCCTCCTAAAACAGATCAAACTTATTTTTAGTCTGGAACTATTCAAAGTAAATTGTATATATAAAAATATAACAACTAGTCCAACACTATGCAAAATAATTAAATCTATTGTTTCAATCAATATTTTCAAATCACCATATAAAACAACAAACCGAACAAAACAGTTGCAAATGTTTCAAAATGACATTTAAAAATCAAGAAGTGATTTTTGTAATTTTTTTGATAATATTTTAAGGGCATAGGGCAAATAATCATAAACACTTTATTTCACAATTTGATATTATTTTATATCTTTTTACTAAGCTACAAAATGCTTTTTACAGCTTTTAAAAATTCAAAATAATTTTTGAGATATAGCCAGTCAAAGTAAGAGGTAAATTTAGGTTCCTTACAGGAGTTGCAGACTAAAACTGCAAAAATAGGCTATTTCACTAAAAATTCATCTTCTCCTACGTTTTTTTAGATTAGTTATTATAAAAATCTGGGCCAGAGAGAACCTTGTATACACTAAACGCATTTAATTTTGATTATAAAAACTAAAATGTGCAATATTGTATCTACAGGTAGAATTTAAAAAACAAATTTACCACTTCTGTATCAAAACAGATCCTTTCTTTTTTTTTTTATAAAAATATCCTTTAAAGACTATCCTTTTAAAACAGTTAATATTTTATAATCTTAAACTAATATATCTACCAAAAATTCAACTTCACAAACTTCATACAAATTTTGTCTTAAATATAAGTCCATGAGAAACCAGAGAAAAAGCACATTTTCAATTTATAACTTAAAATTTGTTAAAAAAAGAAAAAGAAAACATGTGAGGCTCACAACTAAGGTCAATGGGTTGGTGTGCAGAAGGACCTTTCAGTCATGGGCTGAGCACCATTTGCTTGTGACTAATACTTTGAGCTAAATTTAAAAATAATAACAAGTAAAAAATAAACAAAAAACTTAACAACTATTTATACATACAATAAAAACAATGGTAAGCACTTTTTTAACCCATTACTGCCAATATAGACCATGGAAACTATAGTCTACCATGGGCTCCACCCACACTGTCTCCTACCCTAGATTTTGATTTTTACATCATTTAAATTTTACTTTTCCCTTTCTACAAGAGCAAACAAAAAAATGCAATAAATAACTCAAAAATAAATAAAAGGAAAGAATTGGTAAATTCACTGCAATAAAATATTTAGTATAATCATAATACTTAAGAGCACCATGTATTTTAAATATTGTCTAGAAAAGTTTTGTATATGTATGTAGGTAAAAATTTTAAATATTTGCTTAAATGTTTTATAGATTTGTAAACTTGTTTTATTGAATAAAACAAACAATTAATATGTCCAACCAGCATAAAGTTTGTTCTAATTTAAGTAATTTTAATGAAAAACGTAACAAAATGTCTAAGTGCAAAAAAAAGTTAAAAAATTTACTTTTTCACATTGCTTATGTTTACTTATAGAACAATATTCAAGAAATTTTAGTTTGAAGTTTATAAAGTTAATTTTTAAAATATAATATGTATAAAATGAAATGATAAAATACTTTCTATCAAAAGGAATAGACATTTTTTAACTAATATACTATGAATTGAGCTGTTTGATTTTTTTCTATATGGTGAATAACCATCAGCCTCAAACTCTACTCCTTATTTTATTCGAACAATGAAATTATTTTAACTATCTTAAACTAACAAACAAGATTAATATTAACTTAACCTTTTTTATGACAGTTTTTAATTAGACTTCTAATTTTTTTTCTAAGGAAAGAACTGATTTTTATAATTTTACTTTTATCATTCAACAAGAGTTTGTAAACAAAATTTAAAGCTAAAATTTAAGTTAATTTAAAACTCATTTTGACAAAAAATTTCATTATCATACATTAATTTCATTTTACTAATTATTTATGCTGTGTTATTTTTATAAAAGGTTACTTTAGATTTAGAGCAAAGAGCTATTACTAGATGAGCTAAATGTTAGAGCCATCAGAAACTAATTTTTTTTTTTTAAAAGGGGGTTTTATTTTTTCAAAAGGCAATTTTTTTATTAAAACGGCAATATTTTTTTCCATAAGCTTATAGTGTAAAATCACTTATCGCAATTGTTTAAGGGCTAAAAGCTAATTTATTACCACCTTCCAAAAAAGCAATTTTTTTACTAAGATTTATAGCTTTATAGCTACTTATGGTAACTGTGGTTTTAATACTCCAATGGTAGTCAGGGAATCGTAACTTTTAAAAATATTTGACATTTTAGTTGGTTTTTTTTTCTTAAAAAAAAAAAGTATAAACTTATATAAGTTTTATAAGCTTCGACTTCTAACATAATACACTAATGTTTAACACTAGCACATAAATGTTTTGTTTCACTTTATTTTATAACTTAAAGCAGATTATATATAATAAGTTAACTATTTGGAAAATATGTTGTATTTTAGTCTATTTCAAAGTTTTATATAGTTAAAAATACGAAACATATAAAAAAAAATTTAATTTTTTTCAAATATAATATAAAGCTAAGTTCTAACTATCAAATATATATATATTAATAGTAAGTTGTTGAATCCTGAACTCTTTTAGGTTATTATCTATTAGAAATAATTATCTTTAACTTGTTTGTTAGTCTAGTTAAATACAGTCGAAAAAGTAAAAGCGAGTTTTATTCTTTTTTTAATTTGAAATTGTTTAGTTTTTAATGCGCTTCTTTCTAACAAATTAATGTTCTACATTAAATTCAGCTACTAAGGCTGTTAAGAAAAAACAACTGTTAACATTAAACTTGATTATTCGTGAAAATTAAGCATACACAGTTACATACATTTACGTAAAAAGAAATTATTTGACTGGTTACAACTGAATTTTCTTAAAGTAATTTTTACATGTACTAAAATTTATTTTGATTTTCTTAATGAACCTGTCAAATACTATTTTAGTTAAATCAAGTGAAATATTTTTGAAACTTCGCACGTTTTTTTTATAAATATTTAAAACTAAATAAAGCTATTTAATTTGAATAAAACTTTGTACGCTAATTTCACAACTTTATCTCAAATATTTGTATTTTATTAAGATAAAATTAAGCTGCATTAAACCAATTAGTCTTATACATGTAAATACATAAAACCTTTGGTAAAATAACCAAACTATTATTTTTAAGTATTTTATTAAAAATAACTTCATTATGGTTAAATAGTAAAAGTTTTGCATTTAGAAAATTTTGTTTTTCAACAATACTCGGTTGTTTATCTCTTCAAAAGTAAATCTAAAATGTAAATTTAACAGCTTCTTAGTAAAAACACTTTCAGAATTGGTAAAAAAGTCTATAGCAAAAAAAAAGGTAAATTTTTTATGTTTGATCCGTTTTAAAGCTTGACACAAATTAAAAAGTGCAATAAAATTCCAATAAGCATTATATTTGACTTTCAACACAATTATATTTAAACTTTTCAACTGAATATAGTTTTTGTGTTAATAGCAAACGTCTAAGTTTTGAAATCGAGTATAGTTAGTATGTTTTACAATCAAAATTTTGTACATTTCAATCAGTTCATAATTGTTAAAATAGCCAAATGTGTCACATTAAAGTAAAGCATCAAAAAAGTATTGTAGAATATCTTAATAAAAAAACAACCAAAAGTTTTTAGGTTATAAGTAGCTTTATATTAGAGAATAACAATAATCTTAACTTTATAAACGACAAAAAAAAAAGACTAAATACTAAATTAAATTCTAAAACAATAGCTTTATTGTGATCAAACTTGTTAACAAAATGGTAAAAAAGTATTTAACTAAAATATTTTAATAAAAGAAGTAAAATAGCTAATTTACAAATATACAAAAGACTAAAACAGTTAATAAAAGTGTACATAGTACATACTTATACAACACAAGCTTTGAAAAGCTTGAAAAAGTGTGTTTACTGATACTGGCTTTATAAAAAACTATAGAAAAACTATACATTAAGACTAAATTAAGTTTTCAACAAACATTTTTTGATAATAAAAAACATTTTCATGATTTAACCAGAAGGAAAAAATAGTAAGACAAACTTAGTTAAGTCACTACTGAAAATGTATTTAAACAAATATTTTTTTTGCATGTTGTTTTTAAAGCTATCAATATGTACAATAATATTAAAAGTATAGTTAAATTTTTCAACATTAGCAACTATACTTAATACCTATCTGAACTAACACAAGAATTTTAAGAAAATTCGTAAATTTTGCTGCCTTAATATAAAACAATTCTATGATTTAAAAAAAAATGCTTGAGCATAACTTTTGTATAACATGTTTGATAAAATTTAAAAACCAAACATAACCCTTATCCTTTGGGGCCATATAAATCAGGAGAAAATAATCGCTAACACAGCACCTCATCCAATTAAAACCCAGAAGTTAACTGTACTTTCGACATCTTCAGTTTCAGCTGCTTCTGTCTCGTTTAGTGCTGAGCTTACTTCACGGCAAAAAACTTTATTTTTTTGTCAGCAGACAAGTATTTAGTTATGGGAAATAACTCGTTCTGGCACACAAGAACATATTTTATACATTTGTGCTGCTGTTGAAAAAACGTTGCAACTTTCATTTTCTTTTTACTGCAAACCTCATATCAGTTTCATTAACACCAACCTCCATAATGTTGTACATTTGAAAATCTGTTAATGTTGTATCTGGTTTTAAAGTAAAGTTTTAAGAAAAAGTATATTACCTGTTATTATATTTTAAAATACAATTAATAGCTATTTTTAGTTTATCTAATACTTAACATTAGAAATAAGTTAAAGTAACTTTTTGTTACAAAATTAAGGGTAGGTTGTTGCTTAGCTTACCATTTAAAATACTTAATTGTGGGTTACGTAAATATCATTTTTTAAATATAAAAACATAAGTAGTTGTTCAAAAACATATATTTAAAACATCTAGTATAATACTAATTAAAATATCTTTAGTTTTATTGTTTGTAAAAAAATAAGATTTTGGAAGTGGCATCAAAATCGACGATTGTTTCTTTAAACTTAACAGAGTGAATCACGAAAATAATCCATTTATATTCTGACGCTTTTTATTAAAATAAAGAAGTTATTTAAAACTATTTTTATTTTACAGTTGTTTTATTAAGGGCATAGGGGGGAGGGGGTGCGACATATTTTTTTACTAAAAATAACATTGGATCTTATATGAAAGCTTAAAGTACAAACAACAAGCCAGTTTTTTATAAAATTAAAAATATTATTTAACTTTTGAGATATTTTAATTTTTATAAAAAGTTTCCAATACAAACGTATAGACCGCAAATTTTTTGGGGTCAATTTTCTCGGAAATTTAAAAAATCACTAAAAATCTATCTTCTCCCTTATTTTTTGAGCTAGAGACCTCAAATTTTCAGGAAATGTTTTATTTATAGTTTAACAGACTTTGAATGTTGGAATTTTTAAAACATTTAAAAATAAAAATTTTAGACAAAAAAAAACAAAAAAAAATAGATGATTTTTTTTTAATAAAAATTTTATTTTTCAAAATTTCTAAAATTCCTGCATTCAATCTTTTTAAAATTTAATAGTACACTTTTGTAAAAATTTGAAGAAGATTGCTTAAAAAATGAAGGAGATAGATTTTTAGTGAAATGGTCTTTTTTCGCGTTTTTAGTTTGCGCCTTCCATTAGGAACCTATTGAAGTCACCGACTTTGATCGCTCATATCTCAAAAAATACTTTAAATTTTTTCAAGCGGTTAAAAATGTCTGATAGCTCAGATAAAACTCTATAAAATAAGAAGAACTTGTAAAAATCAAGGTGCACTCCCCTATGCCCTTAAGTTTTTGATAATACCAGTATTTTTTGAATTTAAAGCACTTCAAAGTTGTAGTTTAAAAAACCATAAACAGTAAGAAACAATAAATTACCTTTAAACTTACTTTAATTAATTGCTTAGCCTAAAAGCATTAACTGATGATAACAACTTCTTTATGAAACAACAAGCAGGTATTGAACACTACTACGAGACAAAAATATAAAATTTTACTAATTTATTTACTTTTTTACATAAAAAATTCTATAAAACCATGATATTTAGTTAAGAAATTTGTTTCCAAGATTTATAAGTTTTTGTTTTAAGCAGTTTAATATTACAGTACACCCATGTTAGGCTATAACAGCACAAGTGATTTTGATTAGTCTGGTTATTATTAACAAAAATTTAACTAGGTTTTCCAAGTAAATTCATTAGAAAATGGTACTCACTAAATAGTGCCATGCATTTAGAGTGCTAAATTTAACTTATTAAATAAACAACAAGTGGTATAACTAACAGCTAAATAATCCTTTTTGACGATGTTTTATTAAACTCATAGTTGCCAAGCTACTTTTTTAAAAGCAAAAGTGTTTTAATCTTGTTTAATCCACAAGATTAAATGTTTTCATTGTAGCAGTTTTCAGAACAAACAAATTTTAATAAACAACTTGAATTCAGCGTAAAAGATGGACGACACTTATATGTTACATCATAATAAAAAGTGAATGATATTTCTCGTACAAGACACAATGAGTATTTAAATTTCAAAATTTCACTAACACATGTTTATAAAAGTACGAAATCAAATGTTTGGCTTATAAAAGCCAACTATTTCAATAAAAAATTGTTTATAAAATTTTTATCATGCTTAAGACTATTGAAACTGTACATCAGAATGTGAGAAATTGTTTTTTTAAAGACAGCTGTAGAGTAAAGTTATTGCCGCAGATGATTTAAATATTGTTTACTTGTAAAAACCTATTTAAAAAATTAAAAATATAAGATTTAAACTTTAAATCAGAGGTTGTAGGACTAAATTTATGGAATCATATGTACAATTATACACTTAAGCTTTTTTATAACATTATTACCGTTTCTATATGTTAAGCTGCTTACACTTGAAATTATTTTTTTGATTAAAGCTAAATAACTAGTAAAATAAGCGTGTCTTTTTTAAAAGACTGTGAAATTGAATTGTTCATAACTTGTTCTATTTTCTAACAGGCTGAATTTAAAATTTGATTTTTAGTTCATTGTTTTATAATTCAATTGAAATAGAATTAAGCATTTCGAGTGAGGCTGCAACTAATGCTTGTTAAGTACAATTTCTGGTTTTACACCCAAATACTTCAACCACTGTTAAATTTGCAATATATTTACATTTGTCAGCTTTTGATTTATCTACTGACTAACTTTTATTCAGAGGACCATCTAAAAACTATAAAGTTTTTTATGGTTAGTTTTACATAATTTTTCTTAAGTTTGTTTAAACGTCGTTAAGAAGTCTGAAATTATTTAAAAAACCATAGTTTACCGGATATTTTTACAAGGGTCGGTATACAGCCAATGAAATAAATAACTAAAAACTAAATCAGAGTTTAGTTTCTTTTCAAATAAAAGCTTATTTCATTAACTTTTAGAGGTTACTGTTTATAAATATTTTTTCAAACGAGAAAACTAAAAACAATAATCCTTTTGCACTCAAAGTGTCATGTCAAAATACTATTTAATCAACTTTAAATAAGCTAGTGAACTCTACTCATTCTTCCTTAGTATGAGATATGATATGTAATTTTGTACTAAACCCTTAAATAACTAAGACTTAGTTAAAAAAAAACTAAAAACCTACGGTGGTTCACCATTTAGCATATTCTAAAAATTTTAAGTATCTGTATTTAAGACTACAAAGCATCGAAAAATCCTGAACATCACATTTTCAAGCAAGTATTCACTAACAGCTTTTATTAATCAGCTACATTGAATTAAGATTAAGTCAACAACTTTACTTAAAGAATTTCAAAATTTTATTTAAAGAAGTGATTGAATATAAGTACATTATATCAAAAACTTTAATAAGTTTTTAAAGAAACGTTAACCTATCTGAATTAAAAAAATTTTTTTTTGTTAAATTTAAATCGTTTTTATTAAAGTCTTAATAATTACCTTCTCTAAAAAACATGGAGTGTTTTAACTTTTAATCTAGATAAGAATAACAAGAATTAACAAAAACTTTAAAATCTAGTATGTACCCGATGAGAAAATATCACTAGATAATGTTCAAGCGTTTAAATGTAAACAAGTTTAGAAGAAAAACTCGAACAAATAGTAATTTAATTGTGTGTATTTTACCTTATAGCGGAACAACACAAACTAAACTAGTATTGTGGCTTCATTTCCGAAAATTAAAATTAAGAAATAATTTAAACAGTTTCGATTTTGTTTAAAATCTTTACAGCTGGTTAGGGGGCCATAAGCAGCAAAAGGGTCAGAGAGGAATCATGAGTAGTAAAGGGGCCATAATTTGAAACTTACACTAGATATTCTAGATTTGATGGTGAAGAGCAAAAAGAAAAAAAAAGTTTTAGAGTGAATTTAAGGGTAACTTTTGAAGTTATATTAGATGTTATGGGATAACATTTTCAGAAGTTTAGGGGACCATAAGCTGTAAAAGGGGGAGCCATGAGACCAGAATGTGAAACTTACACTAGATTTTCTGGAGTTGATGGTGAATAGCCAAAAAAAAGTCTTAGGAGTACTAAAGGAAAGTTTTTGAGAAATCTTGTGGAAGGGGCGCCATAGCTTTTATTATTTCTTTAAAGGGGGCCTTATGAGAAAAAAAGTTTGGGAAACCCTGGTTAAAATAATTTAAAATAAGTATTTTTTACAAAACTACAACATCCTTCTGTGTAGAATCTTATTATAAAAACCTAAATCTATATAACAACTGATGTAAGTAGCGTATTTTATTCTAAAGATTTATAAGACAAAGTTATTAAGAAAGTTAAATTTATAATAATGTGTATTTCCTACCTTGAGATTATGTAATTAAATAACAACCCCGTTTTTTTAACATATTTATTTTACAACTGGTAATAATTGATATATAATTTAAATAAAAAAAAGCTAAAGATTAAAATCTATAGGCTATAGCAAGCTTTTAATCCAGTGTACTTTATGAAAAGCTTTTAAATGGTAGAGAGATAGACTGCACTAATTTGCAATAAGTACTTTAGTTTTTAAAAGTAAATTAAACGTTTTTTTTCTGGATTAATAACTGTAAGACTTGAAATTTATTAAACTTAATAAAACGCACTAAATAAAATTTGAAAAATCAAACTGCTAAAATTTTCAAATTTTACAACTCATAGCTTTTAGTACTTTTTTAAACATTAGATCTTATTATTATCTAACTTATTATTAATAACTATTGCACACAAGCAAAAAACAATTAACAAGTTAAGTGCATCTCACAACCATCCATACCTTCAAATACAACTTGATAAAAAGAAAAAATATGTAATTGCAATTATAAAAAGCAATAAAGTCTGCATATTAACAAACTACGAAGGTAAAACAAACTACTATGATTTAAAATGTAATTAATTTATCAAATTAAATGTTTAAAGGTTTTATAAGAAAAAAAAAGAATAGTTTGTAACACAATTACAATAATAGCATATTATTACATATTGCTTAATAATTAGTTAATGAAGTACATATCTGATTAATTGGTAGATCACAAAAGAGTAATGAACAATAATAAATTTGTTGCATCAAAAAAATAAAAACAGTTGTAATGTAAAAAAATCAAAACATATTTACCAACTCTTGTTAAACACGTTTAAAATACTAGCTAAAAAATTACGATTAAAAAATATCTTAACTATTTAACAATTTGTACTAGGCTTAAAGACAATAAATTTCTCAACAAACTCTAATTGAAGTATAAAAGCTATAGTACTAAAAACTAAATTTAGTACAATACTTAATTATGAAATACTATTCTAACATCAATTACACCAAAAAAAAAATGCCTAAAAATTTATACAAACAACAACAAGCACAGTTAGTTTGAAGTTTTTATTACTAGTTTTTTTTCTGATTGCTTGGTTCTCGCGCAGTTATACACAAGTGTGTTTGAAACATTATATTCAAACAACTCTTGAGGTTGGTTATTGCTCGTTTTATCCTAATCTAGCAAAGTATCGACCTTTACCTAAACAACACACTCTTAGAGATGATTGACTGTTTCTAAAGCGTTTAACATCTATTAAAACAATTTTTGTTTTCCTACCATTGATTATGTCATCCATGGGTGATCCAAAATTTGTTGCAGTTTAAATCTTCTATGTCTTTTTTTATACAGTGCTCCTTGGATGAGGCATTTTAAATTGTACGTCAATGGCTTGTACAGAGGCAACTTCTTACGCATGACCTCATCAGCTGTTTTGAACGGATCATATACACACTCCACAATTTTATACAGGACTAACGATGCTCCCCAGAAATCCAGCTGTTCACCGTTGTAACATCTTGTTTTGAAATATTCAGGCGGATAACACAACTCCGTTCCACTCAGTACAGTGAAATCGGCAGACTGCGAAAAAAATGTTTGTGAAACTTATGACCTGCCATTGGCTAGATAATATCAATACAGTAGTTTATAATCTTAGGGTTTTATTTATTAAATTTGTAGCTGCTTTCTTTGTGATAATAAATTAATAACAATGTTTTTTTTTATATAATGAAACCTAACAAATCTTTTCAAAATCAAATAAACAAGCTTATTTAAATAGAAGTTTCTGTAAACCACAACTACACAATTACAAAAATACCTGTTTAAACGCCGCACATCCGAAGTCGATTATTTTAACATTCATAGTAAACGGATCAATAAGGATATTCTCAAGTTTAATGTCGCGATGGACAATCCCATTCGAATGTATGATTTGTAAACTTCTTATCAGCTGTTAAAATTAACTAAATCAAAAAGAACTGAAATTGTGTTTTCAAATCGTGTTTAGAAACTGTGCAAATAAACTCACGCTTTTAAACACCTTCTTAGCACAGTTTTCCGGCATTGCTCCATATTTGTGAGGGTAGTCGAACAAGCTGATGAATCCCTCAGGTTTCTCCATCACAATCAGAAACACATCCTGGTATTCAAACCAGTCTACCAAGTGCACGATACCTGTAAAAATCATGTATTTATAAAACATATATACTGTAACTGTGTTTTTTAATGACGTGCAATTGCCGCGACAAAGACTCTTGCCCCTTAAGTGGCAAGTGCTTGCAGGAGAATGTTGTTTATAAGGCGACAATCTTTAGTCAGATCGAAACCAAGGAATATATAGGATCCACAGGAGGTCAACTAAAAAAGAGATGGTATGTATACATTAGTGATATTAGGAATGAAAATAACAAAGGAACAGAACTTTCCAAGTACATTTGGAGATTAAAAAACAATGGCACTAGCTACGAAATAAGGTGGAACATCATGCATAAAGTTAGAGAAATAAAAAATATAGGTAAAATCTGCAAAACTTGCAACCTGGTAAAAATTGAAATAGCACTTGCTAATAAGAAACGAAACTTATACAAAAGACAAGAGCTCTTTTACACCTGCCAGCACTTCAAGAATTTTGTTTTAAAACTTGCCGTATTCGAAACTCGTATTACTTATTTTTGTTTTTGCTTGTACCCTTATTTGTTAAAAGCCATTTTGTTTTGTATTGTTATAAGCTAAATCTAAATTTGTATAAAGCGTATTAATTATTGTAAGTATAAATGCCATTTAAAATTTATTATATGTATTTTTGTTTTTACTTTTGTTAATTTAATTATTTAGTAATAATACTATATTGATATAGTGATTTTTAATTTAGTTTTAATTTGATTATAATGTCTTGCATTATTATATATTTTTTTAGTTATCCATCGTCTTATTTTTAATTTACTTTGCAGACCTGAAGATCCCTTAGGGGTGAAACGTCGTTGCCTTTGTGTAAATAAATAAATTTAGTAGTAGTTTTTTTATAAGAAACTAAAGTTTATTTAAGCGTTGATATTTAACAAAACAATTTTTGTTCGTATTTAAAAAAACTTGTTAACTTTAATTATAGCTTATAGGTAGTAGAGCGTCACAAATGTAGTATCGTTTAGCTTACAAAGCATATAGCTCGTCTTAAAATGAAAGCAACGCATTTTTTTAAAACTAACAATAACAGTTAAACAATTTAATGAATTTAATCCTGATGAAAAGCTAAAGAATAAAACTTCTAAATACTTAAAACTTTAAAAGCTTTAACCAAACAACAACCTTCTAATTGTTTCCCGCCAGTTGCCTGGTAATGATATACTAGCTCCTCAGGTAGTTGTTGCCCACAAAATTTAATTTCATTGTAGCATCCTCTCTCCAGCACTTTTACTGCAAATTCCCTTCCATCGTTACGTTTAGCTGAAACAATTTAAGAGTTGATAAGCTTATTTTATAACTAGAATAAGCTACATATACAATTAAAGGAAAAAAAACAAAAAAAAGGTAAATTAAAAACTAAAATAAAGCTATTTAAAACAAAAATACAAGCTTTTGTTTTCAGTAAAAAATAACGTTAAAACAATAAAAACGTTAAAACCAAATTCGAATAAAAGAAACGTAACAAAAACATCTTAAATGACATAAAAATTACATAAAATAGTCAATTTAAATTGTTTAAAGGTGTTAAAAAGAGTAAAACTATATTTGTTTTAATTACAGTCTAAATTAAAATAGTACTCTAGTTTAAAATACCTTAATTTACTTAATAAAAACATAAAAATACTTAATAATAAAAAACATGAAAAATATTCAAGTCTTAATTCTGAATTGAGAAAATTTTAAACGAACAAATCAAACCTGTGTAAACACTTCCCTGTCCGCCTCTTCCTATCTCCTCGCCAATTTTATAAAAATCCTCAAACTTGTATCCGAACCTCGACGAAACCAACCGTTTTCCATTTTCCCTCAAAAAATCTTGTCTCATTTGCTCCAACTGTCGCTGCATCATTTGCTGCTGCATCTGCTGTTGCATTCGAACCATCTCTTGCTCATGCAGCCTCTGCTGCTCTTCTTGGATGAGCTGCTCTTGTCGCTGTTGCAAACAGTTATTTTCCTTCACGATGGCGTCTAACACCTGCTCTAGCTGATTTTTCATGTCTAACACTTTCGCGTACTCTCCCAATAAAAACTCGGCGTTTTTCAGGTTTCGGTTTACTATCTCGTTCAAGTTTTGGTCCAAAAAGTTTCTTTGAGCAAACCCAACGCAGTTGTCATTCACAAAATTCGCTTCCTCTGGTCTTACTTGTGGTTTGTTATACAAGTTGAAATTAATGTGCTGGTTGTTTTCTCTTGCAGCTTTGCGAGGAACATTGTTGTTTTGCTCACCAGCACACCTTTTCAAAACTTCACAGTAATTCGGTTTGCCTTTTACTTTTTTCACGGGTGAAAAAGTAGGTTTGAATTGTTGGTTGTGACAAATCTTGTTGTTGTTTTGGTCAATGTTCTTTTTTGGCGCGTGGTAGAAATTCGGTAGTATGGTTTGTTGAATTTTTACGTCCCCAGATGGTAGTTGGTTGATGTTGGTGTTGAGGTTATTGTTGTACATATTGCTAATTGTGAATATCTTATTTAGTAATAAATTATGTTAAGATGTTTGTTATTAAGATGTTTTAGCTCATAAAATTTTAAATTGTAAAATAATTTGTTGTTATGTATTGAATAACGCAAGGGCTGAATTTTAAATAAACTGTTATTTTCTTAACTATATTTTCAAATTTATGAATAAGTGTTGTACAATGTACATGTTTATTTTTGACAGGTACTTTAAACAAAAACTACTTATATTAACTTATTTTAAATACAACTGCTTTTAATTAACGATTAGTTTGTAAACTTGCAATTTAATAACCTTTTTCTAAATAGTTTTACTATGAGTACTAATTTAAATTTTATAAGTAACTAATAAAAACATACTGACTTTAAAAATATGTATAATTGCTAATTACTACTGTTATTACAAGCTCAAGTTGTTTTTTTTATATACTAACTTTATAATAAGAACAATATAGTTAGTATCTTAAGACTAAATGTATTACTTTGAACTATGAACTATTATATTGTTTACTTAAACAATTTACAAGATAAACTTATTGTTGTTTATCGCTTAAACAGCATTGCACACTTATTTAAAAAAAAATCTCTTTAAACGATTAAAAAAATCTTGTTTCTAACAACTACATTTAATAATTAAAATTATGTTTTATATAATTAGTGTTTGTTTTTAGAACATTATATTTTTATTCTTATAAAACCAACAATAAATAATTTGAAATTTAATTTTTATAACCTACTTGACTTTGACACTATTCACAGCATAAAAAAACTCATATATTTAAAGTTGTTAATAAAAAAAATTATCTCAACATTTCTTTAAGTATTGCTCCAAAAAAACTTCTTAATGTTTGACAATACAACTCGATATAAACTTAAGTTAAAAAAAAAAACTTCAAAATAAGTAATACATTTCAAAACACTTTTAGCTAGTCTATGTATTTCAAAAACTAAAAGTTTTTTTTTTAAGTTATACTAATTCAGAATTATTCTCATATATGATATGCCTAATACCTTTTTTTTTGTAGTTTTAATTGCTATTTTTAATTAACAAAAGTTCTATGTTGTTTATATTAAGTTACAAAAAATTATCAAAACCATTAAGTCCAAAATTTAAACAAAAATTCAATTGTGTTTAAAAACTTAATGTATCTAACTCTTACTAGGTATGAAGGTTTTGGCTAAACTAAAACTTTTAGAAAAAATAAATAATATATAGTTTAATACTATTAGTAAGACTATCTTTAGTCAAATATGTTCATTAAACTTAAAATATAAAAGTTTATATAAACTCATGAAAACTGTTTGAGTACTATTTGAAGAGCATAAAATCTAAGAACTACAATCGCGTTAAAGTTATAAGTTTATTTTCAATAACCTTGAATGATTTAGCATATATTTCTTGGCTTGTAATAATCCTTTGAACAGTAAGGAAAAATTTTTTTATTGTTCCAGTTTTTAAATAGCTTGATACTTATGTTTTATTATATGATTAATAACTTAATACATGAAACATTGATTACATTAAAAACTGAAATTTGGTTTGTAATCACAATCTTTATTTTACTTTAAATAGGTTTTAAGGACCCTATTATAGCTTCTAACCTTAATTTTTCTTTAACGTCTTTTTTTAATTTACTACATCTACTTTGCACACTTTTATTTATGCAGTTTTTACTTGGTACACTCATACTTTGAAATAGTTATTTTTGCATAGACTTTAACAAGTTACTAAGTTATTAAGTTAAACATCTTACTTACAAACACTTAAAAACTATTAGTAAACAGTTTAACTTAATAGTTTAGAAAATATATAAACTTATGCTTGCAGACTATTTTTTTATACTATATCTAATTTTTATCTAAAAAGAATTCTATAAAGAAACAGTAAAAAATAAGTAAATGAATATTTAAGATATGTTCATAAAAACCTGTAGTCTTTGTAAAGTATTGAACATATTTTTTTTTGTTTTTAAAGCTTTAGGTAACTAATGTAATAAATAAAATGTAAGTAAGACTAATTAAGCAACCAAAAACCATTACAAATAATAAAGTTAAAAACATACTTTTTTTTTGTAGACTAAAAAAACTTTATAAAATTCAATAGCGTATTTAGTTTTCTTTTATACACTTTTACTATTTACAAGGTGAAAAATAAAATTATTGATTTTGTATATAACAACTTGAATAAGTTGTAATAATCAAAACTTTAATATAGGCTATTAAAAAACACAACTTTTTACGTTTAAACAATTGTAAAAAAAAGTTTAAATCAAAATTTTACAAATAAATGAGGGATAAGTTGTGTTTAGTTTACTTATAGTGTATATTCTACCAAAATTATTCAGTTTGTATAAAATTAATAATAATTAATAAAAAAAAATAAATTGTTTAACTAAAAATTTAAATTGACTTAAATACTTAAGATTTAGACTTTTAAACGTTTGCTATAATTTCCCTCAACTAAGTTTGTACTAAATGTTATACTTATTCAAGAATTGTTTACAAAAATAGCTCGTATTTATACTCTTGACAAGTTTAAAACTTGATATAAACTCTCCGGATTCGTTTGATATTCTTGTTTAAATATGCTTAGTAAATCTTATTTTTTAATAAATAAAAGTTCTAAGTTATCTTTGTTAAGTTGCAAAATTTTAAATAAAAGTTTACAATATTTAAAAAGTTTGTGCTTTTATCTCTAGCTAGATATAAAAGTTTAAACTAATATTTGTTAAAAAGTACATGATTTAAAGGTTAATGCTATAAGTAAGACTTTTTTCATCTCCATATGTTTGTTAAACTTTAAGTAATGAAAATCATTTGAGTATTACATTAAGAACTTAAAACAAAAAATTTTCAATCGAGCTAAAGTTTATACTTTATTCCAACAACCTTCTATAATTAAACTTAATTACTTGGCCTTTAAAAACGTTTAAAGTCTTTTTAGTATCAGGTTTTATAATATTACAGATTTTAAGCTAACTTAATAATTACATTTTGTTATAAAATAATGAATCATCCACATGAAAAATTGAGTTAGTTAAAAGTAAAGATTTTGCTTGTAATCCAGAAAAGTTTTATTAATGCCAACTAACTTTTAAGGACCTTATAGCTTTTAAACTTTATTTTACGGTCATTTTGTTTTTCAAAATTCTGCCTACATCTAGTTAACACTTTCTTTTTCTACCACATTTATAACTTGATATAACTGATTTTGTATAAACTTATAAAGGCTACTAGTTGGGTCTTTATTAAAGCTCTTTTTAACATTAAATGTTTTCAATAAAAAGTATAGTTAAGAACGAATTAAGTCACTTTAAAACTTTTTCTGCAAAAAAATATTTTAACTGATATTTAACAATTTTTTCTATAAATAAGCAGTTGCAAAATTGAGTAAGTTATTAAATATTAAACTCATTTTAGTATTTTGTACGTATGTTCATAAATTTGTAATAAAGTATTACATAGCTTTGTATATAATTACATTGCAATTTGTAAGCTTTAGGCAACTAAGGTAACAAATATAGTGCAAAAAATACTGGTCCAGCAACAAAACGAAATAATTGATATTGTCAGACTACAAGTTTCAAAAAAGTATTATAAAACCAAGTAGCATGTAAAACTATTTTGACAATAAAATTGTATTCAAGGTTTATTAGATTTTTGTAACTTTAACAAAACAATCAAAACTTTAAGTTATTAATATTATCTGGAATATATCATTTTAAATGTTTAAACACAAAATTTTAAAGTACTAATAACCTTTTATGCATAGTTAAGATACACAACTTAAAAAATTAAAAAATATAATTAAGTTTTAGAAAAGTTCATACAAAAAGTGAAAACTATTTTTTAAATGAAGTTAAAAACTTTGGGTCTTCATTAACAATTGACTTACTAATATAACATTATTAGAATCAATAAAATACTATAACGGCTTGAATGATAAAGAAAATAAACAATAAGTTACTAAAAAGAATAATTCTTTCGAAAACTTTACTTTAATTAAAATGATTAACATTTAAAACTCTGAGATTTAGCAAGTTTTTGTTTAGAAATTCTGTAAAATAGAATTTATACATATTTATGTTCTTTTCATTTTGTACACTTAATGTAAGATTTTCAATATTTATGATATAAAATTCAGAAAAATATATTATTTAGTTGTAAAATAAATAAAAACTTTTTTAACAGTTGTAAAGCTTTATATATATAATTACATAATAATAACTTAAAGCAAAATTTTTTTAAACTAATAAAAATTAGATTATAATTAGAAAACTTTTCAAAACTACTATATATTTTCAATAATTAATTGGTAAAAAAAGTTTAAATGTAACAATTAGTTTAACATCATTTGTTTTTGTATTGTACACTTTATGAGAGGAGTATAATAAATTTCTAAATCTCGATATAACCGTAAAAACTAGATCAAACAAATAAAACATATTTTTTTTTAAACATAACTACATAACAATATAGAAAATTTATGAAATAAACTCCTTTAATCTTTAACCTTTTAAGTTGCATTTTCAAGTTAGCCGCAGCTTTCTAAACTTTTCAATAAATTGAATTTGAAATAGTGTATTGATTAGATTTAAAAAAAATTCAAGCATGTAAAACTACGCACAATTATCTAAAATGAGCATTTTTTGAATTATTTTTTCAAAAACTAAACAGTTTCTAAATAGACTCGCAACTCTGGTAATTGCCGGAAGCCACCTGCGACCCGGTCTTTTCGTTGATCCACGACGAGAAGGCGCCCACCCTGGCGTATATTCCCGGGTAGCTCTCCCTGGCGCACTCCTTGCCCCAGCTCACCACCCCCTGCAGCGTCCACTCGCACGACCCGCACCTCTGGCACATCAGCGGTCCTCCGCTGTCTCCCTGTCAATTGTTTTTAAGTTATAAGTTTTATTATTTGCTTTTCAAAATACAATATTGTTGTTATATTTTGAAATTGTTGTCGTTGCTGTTATTATAGATGGTGATGAGTTTAGTGTTTAAACGTTTTACAGTATTTAGCTTTGAAAAACAATAAGTGTCAACGAGAAATAAACGATTTTAGTCAAATTTAATTTAAAATATAATTTAACAGCAATTGATCAAAGATACGACATCTATATTTCAATTCAATCAACATAACTCACAATAAAGGCTAATTAGAATTTTGATATAAACCAGATCATTTATTTACTTTTTTAAACATGTTTAAATTTATTAGTAGACTTAAATAAATTGTAAAAATAAATCTTACACCAATAGAAATTATAAGAAAACTGAAAAGAAACCTGGCAAGCGTCAACGCCTCCCCTAATGAAGCCGGCGCAAATCATGGTGTCCTTGTTGAAGTTGTAGCTTTCGTAGCTCCCCCTCGCCAGGCAAATCTTCGGATCCAGTATCCTTATCTCCGCCTGCATCAGCTGCGACGGTATGCTGTTAGATCCAAACTTTTCTGTACGAGTAAGAACATTTCGATTATACTTATTAAAAAAGATGAAAAAATTGTTACTTCTCAGCACTTGATACAATTTCTTTATTTACAAAAATGAGGGGCTTGGTGTGTTTCTGTGTTATTAATAATGTTGTTAAGAACACACAGTTTGTTTAAATTCAGTAAAAAAGATGATAAAAAGGTTTTTGTTAATTCGCAGTTCTTTGTACTAATGATTAGCAAAACCTAAAAGTTTTAAACATTTTTTTTAAACTGGAGGACCGTGCCTGCATAACAAACAATACATTTTTTGTTTTAAAGAGTGTTCTGAAAAGGTACCTTGATAATGATAAACTTTACAAATTGATAACTTTTACTTACGAGTACCCCACCCAGCGACGAAACACTTTGTATCTGGCGGCATAATTTCACCTTTGGGCAGGCAAATTGTCCTTATTGTTTCTGTTTCCTCGTCAGCCTCAACTGGATTGGAAAGCTAAAATAGTATTAATTATATTAAAAAATATGGATTGTTAATCAAAATTAGTTGAAAATACTAAATGTAATAAGGGTAAAAGTCTGATGTATGGCTTTTTTCAACGATATACTGTGTATAAGTTTTTAAAATGCTTTGGTTAAACCAAGTAATTGCCAAACAAGGCTCAATTAGATTAGAAGTTATTCATAACTAAATGTTTTTGAAAAGCATAATAATGGTTATGTATTGAATTATTAGTATAATGTTATTTATGGTCACTAGTTAGTGAAGCAGTTTAAATTAGAAGTTATTGCATATATTGCTTTTAATAAACTTTACTAATTATAATTGAGTTTTAAAGTTAACAAAAAAGTAAATTTTATAGTTTCAAACTTTATTTTAAAGTCAATTAATCAATATAAATAACAAAGATTAATAAATTCTACAATAACAACATCACTTAACCAATATATCATAACCAAATTATATAATTTTGATAGTGTGGATCATCTAAATAACAACTTAGAACACGATAAAGTGATTTTAGCTGCTCATGCAGAACTTTAAAAACTTTACAATTTTGCTAACTTTTAAGGAAAAGTACAGAAACTAGATGCTAACTTTTTTCACTAAAAAACAAAACTAACAAAATAAGTTCAAAATTTTTATACAAAAACGAAACCTGAGCAGGATTTAAAAACTTTTAGGAGATACAAAAAATATATAAAAACCCTCAACAGAGCGATGTCGTTTTGCGGGAACTTGTAGTTGTCTGGTATGTGAGCTTCCCTCACGTAGCTGTAGTGCGCATCCGGGAACTTGTCCATTTCAATGTCTCCTTCTTCCGACGGATCCACTCCGAACCTCAGTTTCATATTGAACACTGACATGCCCCTGTTTGTTAATTTATAAAATAAAAAACACTTTAAACAAGCATTAAGGGAGTAGGGGGGTTACCTCGATCTTATTTTGAAGAGTTTTAACTGGCTAAAAGTTTCTTTTCAAGACTTATGGTATTCAAACAATTTTTTAAAATATAATCAGTTAAAGTCGGAGACTAGAATAGGTTCTCTATAGGACGTGAAAACTAAAAGCGAAAAAAGACTGTTTCACTTTAAGTTTTTCTCCTTTAAGTGTTTCTGCGATAAATACCTCTAACTTTCAGGAAATGTTTTTTTGGAATGTTTAGAAAATAGAATAGTTTAAGTTAGTAAAAAAGTTAAAAATTAAATATTTTATGATTAAAAACACAAAATATTTTTTTGTTTTTCTACATAATTTCCTTAACTTAAAAAAAATATTAATCACAAGTATGACAATTGCTTACTGAACGCAGTGAGCTGCAGTCAACGCCCATTCGGGACTGATGAGAGTGGCAGCGCATCCAGCTCTTCCTATTTTGAACAATCCCTGTTAATATTAAATTTTGAACAATCCCTGTTAATATTAAATTTTGAGCAATCCCTGTTTATATTTAAAGTTTGAACAATCCCTGTTTATATTTAAAGTTTGAACAATCCCTGTTTGTATTTAAAGTTTGAACAATCCCTGTTTATATTTAAAGTTTGAACAATCCCTGTTAACATTAAATTTTGAACAAACCCTGTTAGTATTAATTTTTGAACAATCCCTGTTTATATTAAATTTTAAACAATCCATGTTAACATTAAACTTTGAACAATCCCTGTTAACATTAAATTTTGAACAATTCTTGTTAATATTAAATTTTGAACAATCCCTGTTAATATTATATTGTATTCTGAACAATCCTTGTTATCATTATATTATTTTCGATAAATCCCAGTTAATATTATTTTAGCTTGATTCAAGTTAGTTGTAATCCCACCATTGATACATATTTTTAAATTTGAAGTAAAAAAAAGAAGAAAACAAATACTGATCTAAATATGTAAGTATAACTAAAAGTTTCATAAAAAAAATATTAAAACTTGTTTACAAAGTTGTTTACAGTTACAATAAAGTTTTCTTTCAGGTTTTAAGACAAAACCACTTTTAATTTTTTAATTTCAACTTTATGAATTATACTAAAAAACGTTCTTTTTTTTTGAATAAACATATATTTTTTATTAAAGTATATAAAAACTTAGTGTTTGTTATTATCATTTTTATAACTTTTATTAATACAAAACAAACAATCCAGGGCCAGGTGGTGGACTGGGCCTTGGTCCCTCCCACGATGCGGCCCCCCTGCAAGTTCACCCCGCATTTTCCCGGGGCGTATTCGACCTTCCTGCAGCACGTTTCCGACTTGTACTGGTTGCTGTGGTAACGATTGTTCAACGGCGGTTTGCATGTTGCTGTGCAGAACATTCAGTGTAAAGTATTAAAAACTTATCTAAACAAAGAAGTTAATTCAAATTATGTTTTTTAAGTTTTTTGTGGATGAGGTAGGTTTTAAAAATTAAATGTCAATTTGCTAAAATCCTAAAATGAAGTACAAAATAGTTTAAAGTACATTAGGAAATGTACTTTACAACCACCGATCTATAAAAATCTTACCATTAAACGAAAACGGGCAACGGAGAAATTTGTAAAAAGAATAATTCACAATACTTTAACAATTTTACTGACGAGTTTCACAATCGTTGCTGCAGTCGCGGTAGTCCTGGATCGGTGGATACATTTGTCCCGTCATCCTCACTTCCGTGCCAAGACCGCATCTCTTCGAACAAGCGCTCCATCCGTTTACTAAGGGAGTTGTTTAACTTATTTATTCTAAACATTTTTATTTTAACATACATTTTCATGCATATATCAATGAACATTTGATAAATTTTTCTGAAATAACATGAGTATTTTAAGCATAAATAAAATAAAATAAATTTTTTTGTAAAAAAGCTTGTTAAATTTGCTTATTTTATTTTGTACTTGCAAATTCTTAAACTGTCTAAACTATACGTATGCACAATAGTTGTAACATACGTATAGTTTAAATATATCATTTTGTTGTTCTACTCTAGGCTCTTTGAACGAAAATCAAACACCTCATTCTAAACACCACACACACACATATATTTCAAACAACCTTGGCAGTTCCCTTTGAAGCATGATTTCTTTTCAACCTCGGCTTCCAAGCAAGACCCGTCAATTGGGCTGTACCCTGGACACTTTCTGCCCCTGGTGATCGTTCCCGGCCCGCAGGTGGTCGAACAAGAAGACCACGAACTCCACTCGCCACCTATAAAAAGTAAATACTAAAAAAAGTTATAACAGGTGTTATTATTGTTAATATGATGATAGCTATTAAAACATCATTGCTTAGAGCACTCTAACACTTGTTTAGTTAGTGTACAGCAGGGTTTCCTTAAGTGGTCCATGTGCCCCCATCTTAACAAGTCAGGAAGTAATAATCTGTAAAGGGCAGTGACTGTTTATGGGGCTATAATAAGGTACTAAGGTATATTTCAAGAGAAATTTGAAACTCACACTAGATATTCCTGGGTTTGTAATAACTGGGGGTAATCATCTTTTAACTTTTTGAAAAAGGGGCGCTTGTAAAAATAAATTGGAGAAACCTTATATACAGTCAAAAAAAAATTAGCTATTTAAATCAAAACTAAAAGATAAGTAATTAAAGACAGTTCTTACCAATTGGAGTGATTACAGTTTCACATTGGGGTAATCCCGGACATTTTCTAATTTCTTCGAGCGCCCAGTTGCAGATTTGGTTGTTTCCGCAAGGTCTGTTCCGACTCTGAGTTCCCTCTCCGCAAGTAGCACTGCATATGGACCATTCTGACCAATCTGTGGAAAGCATAGAATTATACGGAGTTATAGTTATTATATACATAGTTTTTGCTTTTAATTTGTCCAGTTTTGTTAAAAAAATAGCTAAATTTTGATATCTATTACAACAGTTCTTCTAATTTACTTCAGATATATAATTTTCTTTTTTTTTTTTGCTGCAATATCAAGGCACTTCGAATTGGCTGATATTTGATTTCTGTTTGTTTTAAATTTTAATTTTCAGAATATAACTTACTTTATTTTTAGTTTTAGTTTTATTTTTTTAGTTATATGTTTGAGTAAGTTTGTTTAGAAGTAGTGGTATAGATGTAAAACTTTTGGTAAAATGGGTTAGGTACAAAGGTTTAAATGCTTTTAATGTTCTGTTGCATTATTACCTTACTTCATCTGCATAATGTAACAAATAAAAAAGATAAAATCTTACTACTGCAGCTGATCCTTTTTTAATGTATCAAATATAATTTTTTAATTTTAATTTTTTAAAAAATTACTAAGAACATTTATAAAAAAAAAAACAAGATATGCTTTAGAATTATACTTTTGTTTTGAGATTGAAAAAAAATCATAATTTTTTTGAAATAATGTTCCAAAAAAATTTAGTTAAAAAAAGGAAAATTTATGAAAAGTAATTGAAACATATAGAACTAAATATGGTTACAAGTTGTATGCAAACTGTAATTCATATATACTGGTACGTAATATACATTATGCACAAACTAACTGCATGAGCAACAGACGTTACATGTTTTTCGGCAGTAGCTTGAGTAGAAATTGCACACAACATCTCTGGAAGCAGTTGCACATTGGGGAAAGTTGTTAACACATGAAGAATCCTGGCACGTACACCTGTTTTAAATAAACTTATTGAAATATGTTATGGTTTTTATGAAAAATAAATATTTTGCCCTTGAGTACATTATAGTTTGGTAGAAATTTAAAAGAATTAAAAAATTAAAAGTCTTACTTCTAATTGAAAACTGATCATTGTACAAAAAAATATTTACTAACTAGTATCGTTATACAATAAAAACGATTTTATCAACATATAATCTTTTCTTTTTAATTTGCCTCTGTAATACAGCTGTAGCTAATAATACACACAGCTAAAAACTTATTTTGTTTTTAAATTTTTTTTATTACTCATTATTTCCAATTCTAATATAAAAAAATTACATAGTTTTGTTATTTGACTTTAAGTGGGTATACTTTTACAGGTAATTTACTTTAAGTAATCTTAAATCAAGTGTATTTCTTTATGGGCTCTTTCAAGATATATTAAGATTCAGTCTACACTTTTCATGATCTTCAAAAGAGCCTTTAGCCTACTTTAGTTTAAGTATTTTAAAAACAAATTTTAATTATCTCAACTGAACAGCTGATTAAAAAAAAATATATTTCAATCAGAAACTGACGGTCTGTTATCAACATTGCAGGCTTGCGTGTTGCAAGTTTCCGTCTGCTGCAACTCCCCCTCGCATTTTCCCGCCACTGAACACGTCCTGGTGCGCTCTCGGTTGCCACCACCGCAAGTGGCCGAACACTGCCCCCACTGCGACCAAGTGGACAGCTCTGTTGCAATGACAAACGCGCGTTAAAACGTGCTAAAAGTATAACAGGTCAAATTTGTAGTTACTGTAAAACACTTTTGATGATTAAACACTTAAGTCTTACTTAACTTACTTAATTTTTTTTGTGCTATATAGGATTTAAAACTTATATGAAGTATTATTACATGTTTTGGTTTTAAGAAAACAAATAGAGAGATCTCAACTACTGGAGGAGAAATATTGAGTTTATTTTTTCAAAAATTTATTTTACAAACTAAGTTTCGGTCAAATACCTCGTCAGTGCTTAAATAAATTTAAGAAAGATATGTGACAGTCAAGGAAAATAGCATTTAAACAATTAAATTAAAATAAAACCAAATTTTTACTCAAAATTTTTACATAGGAAACTAAACAAATCAAATTTTAATATTAAGACTGAGTTTTAGGTAAATTTTAATTCTTTTTTGGTGTTCTTCTTTGATTTTTAAACTTAACTAAAATTTAAACTTTGCCACAAATTCAAACATAGTATTATAATTTAACTTGTTTTGTGTTTAGACAAAAATTTTTTTTTAATTATAAGTTTTTATATAAAGCATTTGAGTGGGATTTCAAATTTTCATAGCGATTACAAGCACAAGATTGTTTTAATTTTCAATAGTTACGTCACAATTAATTTCAACTCAATTTTAAGCTTACTTTATTAATTAAATTTTTGCTTAAGCAATGTTTACTCTGTAAATAAACTAGAAAAAAAAAGGTACATACAGCTTTTTTCATTATTATTATTATTGTTATATTGAATTTAAAACTTAACTAAAATTTAAAACTTACCTAAAACTCAGTCTTAATATTAAAAATTGATTATTTAGTTTCTTAAGTAAAAATTTTGAGTAAAAATTTGGTTTTATTTTAATTTAATTGTTTAAATGCTATAATCCATGACTGTCACATATCTTTTTTAGACTTATTTAAGCACTGACGAGGTATTTGACCAAAACTTAGTTTGTAAAATAAATTTTAGAAAAAATAAACTTATAAGAAGTATCTCAGTATAATGTGTAATTTAACGAATTTTTATAAATTTTAGACTTTCTAACTTCATATTGCATTACTTGGTTCAACCCACCTGGACAGACATCTTTTGTGCATTTTTCAGTTCTGGTGAGCAAGCTCTGATCACAAGATCCCTCGAGACATTTTCTTGTGTCTTCTCTTGTTCCTTCACCACAAGTAACTGAACATTCACCTAACTCCCAGCTACCGTATACTGTAAAAATTAATAAACTTTCTGACTCAACTTCAAATAATCATGGGTAGTGATTTTGAGATAACAAACTATTTAATTCAGTTTTAAGTTTATTTATATCAAATTTTCCAAAATTGTCTGATATACAACCTTGGAGGAGATTTTGGTTATTAGAGGGAAATATCTAGTAAAGAGTAAAAAGTTAGCTGCTAAGAGGCGATATCTTATAACAGGGGCATTTATTTTGTAAATTTCTGCAAAGTAAACGTTTTTGAAATTTATTTTGGGAAATTTTAATCTTATTCTTTAAACCATTTTTTTAACTATGTAGATTTGGAAGTGTTTCAAGGACAAAGCTGCCGGAACGCAACTAAACGCATCATTGGTATAAATGTCGAATGCGTATTAAAATGCAATCTAAAATTAGTACCTGCACAAGTAGCTTCTTCGCAACCTTCAGTTTTGGTACTTTCCCCAACACAACTTCCTTGCAAGCAACTTCTTGTATAAGTGACAGTTCCTACTCCACAGGTGACACTACATTCACCTTTTACCCATTCTGACCAAACTGTTGAGATTAATACAGCTTTTTAAAAATAAAGCTGTACATTTTTACGTTCTTGAATTAGTAAACTATCTCTAATTTGACACTATAGTACTAAGTTTTAGTTTAAAAGTACGAAAACAAAGTAGCAAGAAAAAATTTTAACGTAAAAAAGGCAATACTATTAGTTTTTAACTCTTTTGTTTTAAAACTTTTCAAAACTTGAATTTTTTTTCTAATATTTTTATCTTAATAATTAGGCTGCGAAAAATCTAAATTAGTACATAACAAACAATGTGACCGCTACTTAAACCCATTCTACAACGTTTTTGTTCAAAAATTCATAGCTTTTTGTAACACAATTGTTTTGTCATCGAGATTAAATTTATTTAAACTTTCAAAATGATTCTAAATACTAAAAAAACATTTCGCAACTCCAGTACACTTACAAATAAAGTTGAAAACTTAATAATTTAAAACTACTTAAACATGTTAGATGTTTTCAGCCTCATTAAGTACATCACATGCATATCATAAATTCTTAAAACAAACAAGCAGACTATATACATAACAGTAAGTTAAGCGTTATCTATAAATAAAGCAGCCTAACGACAACACTATTGTAATATACAAAAAATTTATGATACATAAAGTTATTTTATTTAAATAATAGCTTATATAGTTGTTAGTTTGTAGTTAGTACCACATGGTCATTCTAATAAAGCAAAAATTGACAGGAAATATTGAGTTTTTATATATCTACAGTTCACATACTAACTGTAATCAATTAAATTTAGTTACAAAGTCCTTAATTACCAAACATATAGATAAAGTTATACAATCCATGAATACTGTGAGAACCATTATACCAGAAAAAATAAAGTTTATTTATTTTAGTCAACATTAAGTTGATTTCATTACACTTAATTGTTGCCACGCTTAGAGGCAAAAGAGTCAGCCTGAATGACCAAAAATTAGCCTGAGTTTATAAAAAAACAACAAAAAATCTAGTAAAGTGAGAATCAGAAAAATTACTACCAATACTCAAGCTAGAACATTGACGAAGCATATTGATAACAAAAGAAATTATGACCATGAAAAAAAAAAGATTTTAAAGCCTTAAAAACTAGCCTCAGATTTAGGAAAAAAAACAATAAACAAGCCTGTATTAGCCTGAGTCTGTCAAATAATCTGAAAAAATACAAACTATAGTGAGTAATTTTAGTGCGTGGCAACTTTGACAAAATGAAAATTACCATGTTGTCTCACCAACCTGGGCAGATGTTTTTTGTGCATTTTTCAGTTCTGGTGAGCAAGCTCTGATCACATGATCCTTGGAGACATTTTCTTGTGTCTTCTCTTGTCCCTTCACCACAAGTAACTGAACAATCACCTAACTCCCAGCTACCGTATACTGTGTTTTTGAGATTAAGAGGCTGTTTAAATTTATTTTGGTTTATTTGAATTACTTTAAATGTGAATTAGTGTAGATTTTAGAATTGTTACAAGAAAAAAACTAAAAGATCGATGCTAATAGTACCATTATAGGAAAATAAATGCTGCAGACATTTAAGAATATAATCTAAAATTAGTACCTGCACAAGTAGCTTCTTCGCAACCTTCAGTTTTGGTACTTTCCCCAACACAACTTCCTTGCAAGCAGCTTCTTGTATAAGTGACAGTTCCCACTCCACAGGTGACACTACATTCACCTTTCACCCATTCTGACCAAACTGTTCGGAAAAATTTCATTAAATAAAGATTATCTTCAAGCAAGCTGTTACAAATACTAAAACACTCCTTGTATAGTTGTTCTGAAAATGAGTTTTGGATAATTAAAAAAAAAAAACAATAGTGTTTTGAAAATATATACTTTTTCATAAAAAACTAAATTTACTAGTGTATGAATTTACTTCGAAGATACTTCTAACGCATACAGAATTACAACTTTAATTGTACTTCCAAGTTAAACTTCAAGGGTTTATTAGATTTTAAGCAGCCTCTCTCTTTAAAACAGGGTTTCCCAAAGTGAGCCAAGTGGCCCCTTAGGGGCCATTACAGAAATTTAGGGCACCATTAGCAGTAAAGGGCCACAGAATTAGGTCAGAGTTAGAAACTTATTCTAGATATACTGGAGTTGATGATAAAGAGCAAAAAAAAGGTCTCTGTCATTTTTAATGGTAGCTGTGTGAGAAATATTGTTGGAGGGGGCCATAGCTTTTTTAATAACTTAAAGGGGGCTTTAAAAAAAAAAGGTAAACCTTGAGTTTAAAGTAACAAAGGTTTTATAAAATATTTGAGCGTGTTTAGTTTTACCACAATATTTGTTACAACTATCATTAAATATGCTTGTATACTAACGACCTAAACAGAAGTTATAAAATATAACTTCATGAATATGTAAGAAAATTTATAAGTGATTTTTTAATACAATTCTTTATTTTACTTAAAATTTTTAAATAATATCTTATGATTATAGAATAAAAAAGTTTATAAAAAGGGACTTGCAGAAAGTCGGAAGGTTCGATTTTTGTTATCTAAATTGATAACTATTTAATGAAACTATATAACAATTAAACACTGGTTGGTACAGTAGCTAAAGAAAAAAAAATAATATTTTAATAAAAACAAAACATAATTTTCTATTAACTGATTAGCTTAGAGGAAATTACAATTCTGATGAAACCGTTCAGTAAGCATAATAATACAATTTTTAAGCAAAAATTATTTTTTAAGTTTATTTTTGACTTAAAAGTTAATTCTTAAAATAGTTCTTGTATAGACTAACGACTGATAATTGTTTATTTTTATTGTGTTTTTTGAAATTTGACTTAAACTTATCTTTTTACTGATGTTTTAAAACCTAAAATGTTTTTGAAAAAACTTCATGCACTTAAATTTTCTTGAGCCATTATCAAAAAAATCATTTAAAAAACGCTGATTTTAAGAATTAACAATTCTACTTAAATTGATTAAGCTTTAGTTTAAAAGTAATTTCTGCAAATTTTAGAAGTTTATCTTTAAACATAAAAGATAAAGTTTTTATAACATTTTTAGATACACCACTCCATATATAAATTGATAATTAATATAAAAAACAAGTATTTAAGAAAAACATATTAAAATTTTCAAGCTTAAAAAGTGTAAACATTTAAGTGTACAACACACCCTCAGTTTACGAAATAGACTGTCCATTTTCAAACTAAGTTAATTTGCAGGTTAATCTAAACCAAAGTTTCTCAAACTGGGTCAAGTTTACAGAAGTTAAGGGGGCCAAAGAGGAGCCACGAAATCATCAATTAAAACTTACACTAAATATTTTGGAGTTGATGGTGAAGAACAAAAAAAAGTTCTTAGGCGTTTTTAATGGGAGTTTTGAAACTTACAGTAGATATTATGGAAACATTTAGAAAATCTAGGGGGCCACAAGCCGTAAAAGGGGGAGCTACAACACCATAAATTGAAACTAACACTAGATATTCTGGAGTTGATGAGGAGATGCAAAAAAAAAAATTTAGCAGTTTTAATGGTAGTTTTTAGAGAAATCTTGTTTAAGGGTGCCATAGCTTTTTAAATTTCTTTACAGGGGGTCTTTTTGAAAATGTTTGAGAAATTCTGATCTAAACAGATCATAGTCATTATAAACGAAGCTACTAATTACAGCATTGAATGCTTTAAAGTGTTTTTAATTTAGTTTGTTAACGCTAGGCGCATACCAATCTAATTGTAAAAAATATATAGTACTTACAAAAGCTAAGTATACAAAAATTTAGATTATGTATATTCATTTGCTGCAAATTATGATAACACTGCTGCTAAATCTACTGAAAATCATACGACGTAAATTGTTGAGAATCTTAAAAATTATTACCAAAGTGTGAGATAAAAAAAGCAGTTTTATTCTCAATTTCATCAAAAATTTATACTTATAGAAACATTAACGCTTTTTATACAAAAAAAAGATTATAAGTAATTTCTACCTGGGCAAACTACTTCTTCACAATCTTCAGTTTTGGTACTTTCCCCAACACAACTTCCTTCTAAGCAACTTCTTGTATAAGTGACAGTTCCTTTTCCACAGGTGACACTACATTCACCTTTCACCCAATCTGACCAAACTGTTAAAACAATAAAACAAACTATTTTTTTCACCATGATCCCATTACAAAATGTTAATTTGTCAACTATGAGTTTATTTCTGTGTTAAAATAAATAAGTTTACGTTGTAAACTAAGATAATAACCATTTGTATTGTAATTAAATTTATATTTTTTGTCTCACCAACCTGGGCAGATGTCTTTTGTGCATTTTTCAGTTCTAGTGAGCAAGCTCTGATCACATGATCCTTGGAGACAATTTCTTTTGTCTTCTCTTGTTCCTTCACCACAAGTAACTGAACAATCACCTAACTCCCAGCTTCCGTATACTGTAATTACATAAAAATTATCTAACTAAACTGCTCTTTTATTGAACAAAAAAGTATAGGTTTTATGTCAAAAACTTTACGATGAAAATGTTTATTCAAAACAACTTTGAAATTTGTTAAATCTACCAAAAACAATTCTTTAAGGGATTCACAAAACAGTGAGTTAGACTAACATAGAAAACAGCAATTTAAACTGCAACTTAACTAAAAGTTACAAAAATTTATACAAAATTCACCTGCACAAGTAGCTTCTTCACAATCTTCAGTTTTGGTACTTTCCCCAACACAACTTCCTTGCAAGCAACTTCTTGTATAAGTGACAGTTCCTTTTCCACAGGTAACACTACATTCACCTTTCACCCATTCTGACCAAACTGTTAAAATAATAAAGTTTAAAAAAAGTTTTTTTTTGTAAAAACATAGTACATTGATTCCACGCTTATCAAGGCCTTGCTTATCCGTTTCCTCGCTAATCCGGCCAGTTTCAGTCCAAAAGTTAATTTTTTAATTAATTCAGAAAAAACAATGTTTCCACATAAAACTTAAAGCCAATAATTCAATTGTTCAAAGTGTGATTTGTTCTTGTTAAATTGTTTTTAGACTGTATAAAAGTTCTGTTTTGGTTATTTTTAGTTTGTTTAATTTTTTAGCTTGTTGAAAAAAACTGAAATATTTAAATTTAACAAAACAAAATTAGAGTGCATTTTATTATAAGCATATCTAAACATAAGAGAGGTAGACAGTTTAAAGAAAAAATGATGGTTTTTTTATTTGCCAAAGGCTAATCTAGCCATAATTAAAAAAAAGGATTAGGAGAAAGCACTGTATTCACTTATTAGCTTATACCTTTTAAGTAAGACAATTTTTTTGTAAATACTAATGATAAAAAGTAAAAAAAAGGGTTTTTCAGCAAATATAGCAGTAGATATAAGAATAAAAATTTTACTGCTTGCTAATATATCAAATAAAAAAACACTAATCTGCTTATCAGTTAAGTTTTTATATATTAAAAGGCTTCAAAGTGTTTAATCATATAATAGTGCATAAAACTCAAAATTACAGTTTATAGATGCAATTAATGACTTTGAGTGTCACTTTAAACTAGTCCAGCTGTATTCAAAAATGGCTAAAACATATAGCTTAAGTTAATAGTTAGGTTGATTTTTTTTGCAACCTAAGCATTGTTTTCTTAAACCTCTAACAAGCAATATGTTTACTAAATATCACATATAAAGTATATGACTTCATTATGAGTATAATGTTTACATGTAGCTTTTATGTAGTATCAAAGGTACTTTAAAACAGTTTTTTAATTAATTTTCTTGTTACTTGTCCATAAACTAAATGTTTTTAAAATTATAAACTAAGAATCATTGGCTGTAAATTTTTACTACTTTGGTTATTTTAACTAACTATAAAAAACTTGGTTGAAGACAATGTAAAATTAGAATCAATTACCTCAGCACTGGTATTACAAACTATAAAACTTGAAAAATAACAAAATCTTCACAGCTTTAACAAAACAACTGAGTAAAACATTTGATGTCCTAACTTCACTAAATATTAAATACAAGCTAACTTACTCTTCTTTTTAGAATATAGTTCTGGTTGAAAACTGAAACCTTAATTTTTTCAAAGTTACCCAACTTATAAAATAACAAAAACAAACAAAGTTTATTTATAAAATTTAAGTTATAGTATGTACTCTTAAGGGGAATCGGTCAAATATGCACGGAGACTTTTTTGCACAAAGGGGTCAAATATGCACAAAGAGATGCTTTTGCACTAAGTAACATTTTTGAACAAAGACACACTTTTACACAAAGGGTCATTTTTGCACGAGAATACTACCAACTCTTTTAAATTAAAGTTGAAGTAAATTCACCTGTTATTTATTGAATAAAACCAAAAAAGTTAATAATCTAAAATATAAAAACTTAACTATTCTTCATGGTTTATTGATTTAAAGTCAATCTATAGAGATAAAGCCTGTATCTGTGGGTGGATTTAGTAATTAGGATATCATATTTAGAAAGGAAAGTTTCACAAACTTACAGAATTAACAATTGTTTATTAATTAACTTGAAGTAAGATTAGGCTTCAAAAAAGTCTTCAATAGTAAACATACAAACTTTCATTACTATATGTACTGTACAGTAACTTTTCTAAAAATAAGGTTATAATTCAAAACTGCACTCTAACTGTCCTCAAATATAACGTTTATAAAACTAGCATGAGTTTTTAAATGAATTTTAACAAGTTCATAGATGTATCTATACAAATTGGAATGTCCTGAGTTGTTGCTTTACTAAAATATTTAGAAAATAAACAATTATATATTATTTTTCTAATTTAAATTAAACCACCTTAAAATAAAATTTATTACTAACACTCTAGTTAAAAACATTATTTTTTATAAAAAGAATTCAAAAAGAAACATTTTACTACCTGGACAAACTTCTTCTTCACAGCTTTCAGTTTTTGTACTGTCTCCAACACAACTTCCTTGCAAACAGCTTCTTGTAAAAGTGACAGTTCCCGATCCACAGGTGACACTACAATCACCCTCTGACCATTCTGACCAAACTGATGAGTAATATTTTTAAATATTCAATGTGAAAAAGAAAATAATAATTAAGATTAACATTCTTTTCACAAAAACTTGAAATAGTTATTTTATAAATTCTTAAAGTATGAACTCAATTTTTTTTTCTAACCAAATATTTTCAACTAACTTTAAAGAAAGATAATGACAGTTTTTTAAAGAAGCTTTAAATTAAAACTAAAAAATGTATATGTAGAACAATTTATTAATTTTTGTAAAAATTTTAAAGTTTAAAAATAATTTACCGTCATGATTGGGTTTTGAGCAAACGGCCTCAAATATTGAAATAATATTTTGGTAATTTCTTAGCCAAAAAAATTCCTATTTTTGGTAATTTCCTACCCATAAGTTTTAGTTTAAAAAATCAAAAGAATAATGGTTTTAAGAAAAACAAAAGTACTTTTGTTATTCAGTTTAATTTCAATACAAGTGTTCAGTTTGATAGATTTTTAATATAACAGAATAAAGTCAACAAAAATATCTTAAATTACAAAATTGTATTACTTTAATTTAACAATTTAATTTTATATTTGAGTTGAATTAACCTGGGCAAACTACTTCTTCACAATCTTCAGTTTTGGTACTTTCCCCAACGCAACTTCCTTGCAAGCAACTTCTTGTAAAAGTGACAGTTCCTTTTCCACAGGTGACACTACATTCACCTTTCACCCATTCTGACCAAACTGATTTATACAAGATGTTAGCTAAGCTGATACTCGTTCTTAACTTTTATTTTTAAATAAAACAAAAAAGTATAAAAATATCATTAGTGCCACGCATAACACGTTTATACATCTTCATATAACATTTGATTAACTTATTCAGATAAAATAAAAGTCTTACCAATTAACAATTTACTATCCAAAATAAAAATCACATAGTTCTTATACTAAACAAATAAGAGTTAAATTTAAAACAGATTTGTTCTCAAACGAACCAGGACATAGATCAAGTTGGCAGTCGACAGTCCTGGTTGTTTCTCCTTCGCAATCTCCACTGATGCATGATCTGGTGTCGGTTCTCACAGCCTGCCCACAAGTGGCAGAACATTGTCCCAGCTCCCATTTGCCCCAAACTGCATCTGCAACACAAAAGCGAACTAGAAAAAGGATTTTCTTTTTTGAATTTAGATTTATAATACAGTACAGGCACAAGTCGTAAAACTTTAAAGTAAAAGTGCTTACTAATTTTGCTTAAAAGGTCTTAAAGTTAAAGTAAACACATTTAATTTGAAATAAAAAATATTTTTGTTTCAAAATGTTTCATCACGTTTTACCTATTTGACTACTAGTTTAGACCTTTTGTTTTTTCCAGTGTTTGCTACACGTATTACTTATCTAGTTTAGAAAGTAAAGGTTCAAACAATTTAGTCTCAACACTAATTACAACCGTTGGTTACAGTATCTTTTAAAAAAGAAACAAATTATTTAGTTTTAGCTTTTTTTTTTCAAATTTCTAACCCGGGCAATCGGCCTCGTAGCAGTCTTCAGTTTTTTTGATCTGTCCCTCGCAAGATCCCTGCAAACAGTTCCTGGTGGCCTCTTTGGTTCCCGGTCCGCAAGTTACGCTGCACGGTCCGTACATCCACGCGCCCCAAACTAAAGCACATATATATATATATATATATATAGTTGCTGAATCATATATAGTTGTACTAATGATTGAGGTTAGTTTTTATACAGTTGTTAACGATATATATTTAAGCTAAAAGATAACTTGTAATACTAACTTTAGCTTTTTTTAAAGACGAACTAAAAACATTTTAATGTTACGGTTTATTGGACTACAGCTGTTTTACTACTTTAGAACTAAGCCGATTAGAAGAATTAAAACATTAACATCATCGGAGTCTAATCAACAGTACTGATTAATACTGATTTTTTTTAAATTTAAATCCTTTCTATGAACTAAAACCTTTTTGAATACAATTAAAAGTTACTAAAAAGTTTCTTTATACTTTATAAAACTTAAAGTAAAACTACAACAACCATTGAAAGAATTTTGATCACAATAAAACGCATTAAAACCAACCTGGGCAAACTATTTCTTCGCAATCTTCAGTTTTTGTACTTTCTCCAACACAACTACCTTCTAAGCAACTTCTTGTAAAAGTGACAGTTCCTTTTCCACAGGTGACACTACATTCACCTTTTACCCATTCTGACCAAACTGTTAAAAAGTTTGCTGATACCTACAACTAACGTTAACTAGTTAGATTTATTTCTTTTTTCAGAAGTTTTGCGCAGGTTTGTATTGCGTTTGTTAGTTGCTAAAATATTTACTAACAAAAATTGCCTGAGTATAACTTTTGCTATTTCTAGCAACTTAATTCGCTTAATTTACCATGCAAAAATAGCAATCATCAAATATTTATAATTTGTCTTCTCGCCAACCTGGGCAGATGTCTTTTGTGCATTTTTCAGTTCTAGTGAGCAAGCTCTGATCACATGATCCTTGGAGACAATTTCTTTTGTCTTCTCTAGTTCCTTCACCACAAGTAACTGAACAATCACCTAACTCCCAGCTACCGTACACTGTTTTTGTTGTTTGTGTATCGCTTTTTTTTTCAATTTAAAAACATATTACATTAACCTACAAAAATAAAGTCCTAATTTATTAATTTACTATAAATAAAATAAAATTTAAATTTAATAAAGGTTAAAGAGTGTTTTAATTCTTTTTTTTATAATCACTATGAAAAATTGATTCTTACTTTTGTAAAAAGTTTTTATTACAAACCTGCGCAAGCCCCTTGTTCACAATTTTCAGTCTTGGTGCTTTCCCCAACACAGTTACCCTGCAAGCAGGTCCTAGTTGAAGTTTTGGTACCTTGTCCGCAAGTCACACTGCAATCCCCTTCTTCCCATTCTGACCAAACTGTAATTGAACAGTGCGTTGATTGGATTTAACGAAAACTATTTTATAAGTTTCACACTAAGACTTACACTGCAGAATTAATAGTTTTTAGTTTGAAATGTTTATTCATTAAATAGAGTAGTTGTATTATTTTCAATAGTCTTAATATTTTTTTCTTAACTTGTAGTTATTTAAAGTTTTCTGAAGAAGAAACAACAAAGTTATTCTGAATAAAAATATAAGCTAAGCAGGAAAGCAAATCTATGTATCAGTTTAATTAAGTTAGATTATTTCAATTAATTATTTCGAATTAGAAAATTTTTCTATGAATATTTATTGTGATTGCCACAAACCTGGGCACACTTCATCCTGACAAGGCTGCTGACGGGTGCTGGCTCCCTCGCAATTTCCATAGAAACAAGTCCTCGTGTCCTGGCGGGTTCCTTCTCCACAGGTAGCGCTGCACTGCCCTATCACCCACTCGCCCCATTTGAAATCTTCAACTGAAATGATTTGTATATTGTAGTATACTTAAGATTTATAGGGATACTTTCAGACATTTCATAAAAGTGCAGATAGGTCCAAGTATTAAAAAAAGGGATATATAAGTTGACAAAAATGTTTGTTTTAATACTATATGCTAAGCTTATTACAATATCAAATTGTTCAAACCTATGCAATCAGGCAAGTTGTACTTGCAAGGTACCACTCTCTTTTCAGGTCCTGGGCAACTTCCCTTGAAACACTCTCGTGTTTGGGGCATCACCGCAAAATCACCGCATGTGGCGCTGCAGTCACCGTCCACCCAGTCGCCCCAAATGTACGAAGCACCTTTGTTACGTCATAAAAACGTCAAAAATTAAAATTGGCACAAAAAGTTTAAGCAAAGTTGTACAAAGTTTTGACTCCTTAGACCAAATATACAAAGCACTTTTCTTTTTTCATTAACTTACTACTCGAAGTGCAAAAAACAGTAAACAAATGTGCGTAAATAGCTTGCTCAAAAAAATTAAGGAAAGTTGTACAAATTTAGATTCTTTAGATTTTAGATGGAATTATGCTTTTTTATATAAATTTGTTTCAATAGTTTCTCATAAACTTACCACTTGAAATGCAAAATCCGCAAGTTTTAGGACAGTTGGCCCTCATGATATTGATGTACATGCTGTTTCGGCACAAGTTCGCGAACAATGTGCACCTGCTGGTAGAATCCCGGCAGTTGTCTGTTCGTTAATCGTAATAGCATTAACTTTATACTAACAAATATTGATCTTTGTAAAAAGAAAAAGGGCTCAAAATGTTTTATTGAGTAATTAGAGGCGGTTACATGACAATTCAAATTCGGACAACTCAAATTCCGACAATTCAAACTCTCAAAAAAAAATTTATAAGACTATATCATAAAAAGTAAACTATATTTGATAAAAATAAAAATTATCTATGTAGATCTTATTAAAATCAACAAGCTACTTTTTCTTTTTTACTAAATTTCAAACATTTTTTAAGATATTTTAAATATAATAAAAATAACTATATATTTTACTCTATTTAAGCTATATCTCAAAAATTATTTAATGATTTGCAAAAAGAAAAAAACTACTTGTAGATATTAAAAGAATCTGCATATATATTTTTTATGTTTAACAAATATACATTACTTTTATAATTTTGGCCTTTTCAACATTTTTTTAAGAATTTGAATTGTCGGAATTTGAGTTGTCCGAATTTGAATAGTCGTGCACCCATTAGAGGCAATCGAACATATTTTCAAAAACAATTAAAAAAAACAGCTAACATGATAACGTTGTAAACAATAAATATTAAAAGTGTTTGCTAAGTTTTTTTCAAAGGTCTGATACGTAGCTTAAGTATTAAAAAGTGGTCTAACTATATAATTCTTATACCGTTATGACGTAACACAACAATACCTTGACAGTCTTGTTGGTAACACTGGACGGTCCTGACGCTGTCGCCGAAGCATTGACCTTGCTGGCACATCCTAGTGTCCGTTCTGCTGCCCACACCGCAAGTTTGACTGCAGCTTCCCTGTATCCAGTCACTCCATACCGCGTCGACATCTAATGCATACTTGTAATTATTTGGTACTGTTTTACCGTTAGCCTGCTCGGAAACAATGAAGGCAAGCAAAGGATAAATACAAAAACGTGTTGTATGATTTTGAAAAAAATTAACAGTATATAAAGTTTTTGATTGTTTTTAGACTATATAATATACTTAAATGCTTTTATTGATTTTTAAATTTTACCATATTTTCTTAGCCTCTCGTAATCGGTACATTTGCGACGTCATTTCTACTAAAGCAAAAATTACTAACATTAACTAAAATAAAGAGCAAAAACAGCAACTGTCCATTTAAAAACACTATTAAAAAACAAAGTTTCCATGCTCTCCTAAAATTAAAGCTTTTTAAAATAAAACACACAAAAATAACTAATGATACAAACTTTATTAAGCATATAAAAACAAGGCTAACTATAAAACCTTTTTGTTAGCTTTTACTAACTAACTTTACCAAATACTAAACTTATACTAAGCAATCTGTCTAATAACAAAAATTTTAAAATCAAATACCATTGCAATCTGCCTTCTGACATTGAGAAGTTCTTGTGTCATCCCCAACACAACTTCCTTGTTGACAGGTTCTCGTATCAACTCTGGTACCAGTTCCACAAGTTACACTACATTGTCCTTCAATCCAATCGCTCCAAATTGGTGTGGTCACTGCCTCTGTTGATTTTAATTATTTTTTCCCATAAAACTGTTTAAAGTATGGTTTTTTTGGCGTATTACAAACTTTAAATCTTATTTTAAAATAAAAGTATTAAGCTATTGTGAACAGAAGATACCAAAATTTATTTATGTCAGTTTCGTTGATTATGAATAATTTTAAAGTTCCAACCTTTTTTTATTTGTAAACGCTTTCAAAAAAATATTTTTTATTGAGAAGCAAAACAGTTTACAAACCAACAATATAAAATCTATAATAGAAAAATAAATATTCATTGAAAAATTAGTAAAATGTTATTTAAAAACATTTTCACCTTTAAAACTGTTTTATGTTTGTTTGTTGTACACCAATTTTTAAAGCAAAGCAAAAAAATACACTTTATTGAATGAGCCAATCAAAGATATAAATTAAATCTTACGTCAAAAATACTAAACATACTACAAAATTTGTCAACGATAAATTTTGGGTAAGTTAATGACTGAGAAAAAAAGTTTTATTTTAAATATATTAAACCAAAATCTAATTTTATTGTTAATCTAGTCACCTTCACATTTAGGTTTCTGACATTGAGAAGTTCTTGTGTCGTCCCCAACACAACTTCCTTGTTGACAGGTTCTCGTATCAACTCTGGTACCAGTTCCACAAGTTACACTACATTGTCCTTCAATCCAATCGCTCCAAATTGGTGTGGTCACTGCCTCTGTTGATTTTTTCGTTAAAACATTAATCATTACCAATAAATTATATATTATAAAAACCTTATTTTTGTATAGTGTTTTTAAAGCTTACTCATAACTTTCAAAGTATAGAGCGTTAGCAGTGCATTGAAGACACTTAAAAGTAGTTTATGTTAAGTGTTTAATTTTTAGCGTATTCGAAATTTTTAACTTATGAAAAATCATTTTTCTATCAAAAAAAAACTAAGAAACCTATAAGATATAATAAATACTTTTGTTTTATGAAATTCCTTAAGTTGTTTATGATATAAAATTATAGTTTAGCTAAAAAATTGGTTTTGTGCTTGTTTGTTGTATTTATCTTCTTTAGTATACTTGCCAAGGAAAGAAACAAAAAAGATATTTTCTGTTAATTTTAAACAAGTTTTACTTTAGTATAAGTTATATCTAAATATTTCTAAGATATATGCATTACAAAAAAAATGTTTAAAACATTTATATTTCAAAAAATAAAACTTTGTTCTATCTTTAAATTTAGTTACCTTCACATTTAGGTTTCTGACATTGAGAAGTTCTTGTGTCGTCCCCAACACAACTTCCTTGTTGACAGGTTCTCGTATCAACTCTGGTACCAGTTCCACAAGTTACACTACATTGTCCTTCAATCCAATCGCTCCAAATTGGTGGGACTATAAAGTTTTAAGCTTTTAAGTTAATTACAAAATTGATGTTAAACATAAAAGTTTCATTTTAAAATCAGAAGAAAGCAAAATACTAGAGCAATTTCTTATTTTTATTAACTCTTTACGACTAAGTTTTATGAAAAAAGTATATTTGTAAAGAAAATAAATCATAATTTTAGCTTTCAAATGGTTTGATTAAAAGGTTTAAAAATAGAGCATCATCGCCCCTTAAGTAAGACTTTGACTATCAGGGGACAAAAACTAGTAAAAACAAGAAAAAAGTAAACAGGTAATTGACTAGTAAAGAAGTAAGAATAATTAAAGAAAAGGGGAAGGTTTCTATGTTTCTGCCAAGTAGGTGGTTTTGGAGTGAGATTAGAAAATGTGATATAAAGAAAATTATAAATGCACAACTTTGCAAGTTTTCAAACTAACCGAAGCAGTCTTGTTTTTTGCACTGTTCAGTTTTGATGCTGTCACCCTCGCAGCTTCCTTGCAAGCAAGTTCTTTGTGACGTCACTGTTCCAGATCCGCACGTCACGCTGCATTCCCCCTCAACCCACTCCGACCATTCTGCGTTGAAATAAAAAATTAAGCCAAATTGTACGAAACAAAATTGTTCAAAAAAACTAGAGTTGATGCCATTTGTTAGTAAATGGTAGGTTTTATGATAAAATATTAAAGTCCCGTGTGGTTCGTGGTTCCAGTTGATAATTTTTACTTTTGTGTCGAGAAGTTTTCTTTTGAGTTATTTATAAAAAAATAAGTGTTTAATTTCTATTTTTTTTTTTATTTTTTTATAAAATATGAAAAGGTTTGAATTATTTTTTAAATTATTATGATTTATGCTAACATTAAACTGTTACGTTTTACTGCAAAAAAAACTTTAACAACGTAACATCTTTTAACTATAAGTTTTTTAAAAGCGATGAAAGTATACACTCTATTTACGACATAGTAATTATTGCACAAAAACATATGTATAGTTTTGCTTAAAAAAGAATTAATCGGATCCTTCAAAGAAAGTTGCGATTTTAAACTATTTTTATGTACGTTATTTTTTACATTTTCATAGTTATACAACAATAAAATCAAAAAAGCAAATTAAATACTGTAACAAGGTCCACTGTCGCACGATTCTGTCCTCACTTTCAAGTAATCCCTGCAAATTCCTCTCACACACTCCCTGGTGTCTTGCCTCACTCCCATGCCGCAAGTGACCGAACATTCACCCTCCTTCCACGGTCCGTACTCCGCTTTGCCTATTTTTAATTAGTAATTATAGGATGGTTTTTTGTTTTGTAATTTTTTTTTATATATCTATAAAGTTTTCTTTATAGATAACAATTTAGATAAACAAATAATTTAGATAAAAACTAAAACAGCGACAGTGTTCAACTTAAAATAAAAACTCAACCGATTAAAACTAACAGATAAAGTTTTTGTTTTTTAAACAAATTATCAAAAACGTCATCAACTAAGTATAACAAGCAAATAATATATCACATCACAACAAACCGCTTCCGCATGGGTGCTCGTTGCAGTCGAATCTCTTCGTTGATTGGCCGGCGCACCACCCCTTCTCCGGGCATTGCCTCGTCCAAGTCTGGTATCCGCCGCCGCACCCGCGGCTGCACCGCCCCACCGACCACGTGGACCACTCCGGCTCTGTGACGTCATAAACGAATGATGAGTATATATATATGGTATATATACGAGTTAAAGTTTACTGAAACGTCCTTGAGCTATAATTTTTTGTTTTTTGTTTATTTTAAGAAAAGATTGAAAATATAATGTTTTCTTTTATTAATCGATATATCTAGCAAAATTTAGAAAAACAATGATTGAAAAAAAAAATAACGCACAAAGTTTGTAAAATTAAATTTTTTCGTTCAAAATAGTTTTTTTAGTATACAGCTAATTATACAAGAAAATAATTACTTTTGTATTAATAAAATGTAAGATTGTTTACAAAGATAAATTGTAAAACAAACACTCGTATCAAATTAAGTATAACATAAAATGATAAAATATATAGTTAACGGCAGGAAAAAGTAAGTAACCAGAAAATCGAACTAAAACTGGTCAAAAATTAAACGTTAAGTAGCTTACAAAGAAAAAAAAAGTAGAAAACAAAAACTAATTCTGATAAAATTTTGTTACAAAAACTCACTTGTGTCGCACAGAAGACAAGTTCTTCTGCAAGAAAGTTTTTCGAAATCGGTCGGAGGTTCTTGCCTACATTTTGCACCTCTTGAACACCAGCTGTATTTGTCGGTGCATTCTGAAGTTATAAAAGTTTTTCGAATTTAAGTAGTTTGTAAGTATTGTTTGTAGTTTTTTTTTACTGCTATGAAAATAAACTGGCTTTCATACATTAAAATTGCTGTAAACAATAATTAGTTACAAAATATTTTTTTTAATGTTTTTATTAAAACTAATCAATCTAGAACTAATTTTTATTACTTGATACTGGAATTTCAATAAATATTTTGCTAAAAGCATACAACGACTGCGTTATAAACCACATGTTTCAGTTTTTCGTTTTATGTCTGTTGCGTCATTTTTAATTATTGGTAAAATTTTTGTTGCAAACTGTTTACAAAAGTATAAACTTATTTAACGTTTAAACACGAATAATCGATATTTAATTACTTTGTGTTCTCAAATTAAAATACACTTTTCCATATTTTGAAATGTATTATTAAATTATTTTTATATCAAAAATAGCTTGATAATACTTTTTAAGCTCTACTAAAAGTTTTTTTAAGCACATGCATATAACAAATAATTTAAAAAAAATCAATTACATAAATTTAATTAAATTCAAAGTTTTAATAACTTACTGTATCTAGCATGGACTGAAACTGCTACGCCTAAAATCAGCAGGAATATCTTTATCATAGTTTTTCTCTGTAAAAATTTTGTTAACTGTTGAAATTGTTTTTTCTAAAATAAAGCTTTTGTTTCTTATAGTAACATACAAAAGTAAACATACTTAAACAACAATGAATGACCATGAATTAGTCATACTGAAATCAAACATAGCTTTAGTAGTTTAGCTTTAAAGCTGTCAGTAATGACAATTTACTTACTTAAATAGCTTAGAAGTCTCACTTATATACTCTTTTAAACTTTGACCGCTAAATCAAGTATTTTTTGCTTTTTTAAAACCTCTGAACAAAGTATGAATTGAGAAAAAAGTAATTAAATATACGTTTTTTAAACTATGTAATACATTTATTTTTTCAAAAGAACAAAATACCCTGCTTATAATAAAGCTATTTTCTGATATAAAAAATCAAAACCAGTAACGCTGACCACAATCGAAACTTCAACTAACGAGACTTAAATAATTACAAATTTTTTTTTAAAGTCAACTGTCTTTAGAAACAATTACATAGCTGTGCGGTTGCATAGGAAATATGAATCATTTAAAGATAAACACATTTCACAAAGTCCGGAAAAGATTGAAAATAACCACACCAATATAATCAATTGTCAACAAAGTTTAAAATGAGTTTAACAAGCTTTTTTTTTTTTTTGCTAAGTTTTTTTTTAAATTTATAAAAACGTTTTTTTAGCAGACTGCGTAATGCTAACACGTATTTTTAAATTAAATTTCAGCTTTTTATACACTAACAAATATTAAACTAGTTTCACATCTATTTTAAATAAAAACATATATAAAACAAAAACACTTTCTAGTTAAATTAAAACAAAAATAAAACTTTGAGTGAACTGCTTTGTTGTGTCCACCCACAATGTAAAAATGTTTTATTTCAACATAAATTTTTTAAAAGTAACTATATTTTTCTTTGTTGTGTTTTTATTAGTGATGACTTTTACTGCATTTCTAGTGTTTAAAATCTCCTCAACATAATAATTTTACAAAGTTGATACCTTATGTTTAACATACCACACTAGGTTTTTGAATAAATCATTTTAATTTAAAGCTATTTTACTTTGTAAAATGATAAAATTCTAAGCTTAACCATGACAACTAGTTTGTATACAACATGTAATAAGTTTTGCTTTACTTATATGTTTATTTAAAAATATCTTACTCATTTTTAGTTGTGCTTAAGTTTTTAGTTTTGTAAAATAACCTTATTATCAAGTATATATAGTATTATAAAATTTATGCAACATGTTTTTCTATATTTTTTTTTTCATAAATTTTACTAAGTTGTACCAAGTTTAGCATAATTTATCGTTTTATATTTTTTTTAATGCAGAATCGCAGTTTGATAGTCTGTTCAGCGGCGAAACTTAGTAACTGTCTGTATTTGAAAAAAGTATTGCTCAAGAAAAAAAAAACTTATCACAAACTTAACTAAAATCTTAACTTTAAAGTTTTACAAAAGCTTGTTATTCCACTAACTTCTGCTGCAAATAACTTTTATTATTGTCACCTTATTGAAACATTGTGCCTTTTTCTCGCTTCTGTCAGCCTGGGGGCCTCATACGTAACAGCTGATCGCTGGAAACGTTCTATTTCTCGTCTAATCGCAACTTACAAGCTCTTCGTGACTTAATTGTGTTTGCGGAACATAATTGATAAACATGAACTGGTGTTGTATAAAACGTGCGAAGAGCTAGGTAGTAGATTTCGTGTTAGTTTGAGTATATCTAAAATATGTTGGTGTAAAGTCAAATAAAACATAATGACCAGGAAAAATTAAAAATTTGAATAAAAATTTATACTTTCTCTTGCTTTGCACAAAATTAATTTAGCTTTTAATACAGTGGTAAATGCGATTTGTAAGTAAAATACTCGATTATTACACAATTAACTCTTAAAATGAAAAAATACAGTTGATCAAAATTAGTTGGTTAAAAAACAATTTTTTTTAAACTAATTATAAATACTCCAACGAAAATTACACCATAGTTTAAGATACACAGATGTTTTATTTTAGTCAGTTTATTAGTAATTAAAATCGTATTTGTTAAACTAATTTTATTTAGATATACAGCATGAGTTTTTAGTTTTCATTTATACAATTTTTTGGTAACCAAAAACAATTATAAATTTAAAACTACGATAAATTAAGCAGGTTGTTAGATTGTTATTTTTTAATGTTTATAATATTGAAATACTATCATAACAAATACAAACAATGCTAAAAACTAGTTAACGTAGAAAGTTGTCTATTATGTCATTATAGAAATTCTTATACGTATAAAGTATGTTTTAGTAATTGAAAAACTTAAAACAAAATTTTTTTATTTCGATAGTTTTATGACCTTAGCAATACATTATACTGTATCTATGGTGTATGACTCAATAACTGAAAACATTTTGTGAACTTTAAACTAGTTTTTTTAATCGATTGTTTTTTAGACGTTCAATAGACTAAATAAAAAAGTTAAAGACCAAAAAATAGATAACCTTTAAGTTTGTACGACCTTAAGATAAGGTTATTTTAATTATTACAATTTACTTATTCAATTTTCTTTAATTTAGACTCATGGTATTTGTTTTTATTTTTTACGAACCAGACTACGTGCTACAACACATTTATTAACTGTATAAGATTTAAATAAGTGAGTTTGCATATTATTTAACGGTTTTAACTGCATTTTTATTAAACGTTTTTAATTAACTTAAATTTTTGTTACAACGATTAATTGCCAATGGTGTTAGTAAAACTTGAAGTTTTTTATGCCTTACTCTTCAACAAATCACAAGATTTTTATATATGTCATTACTATTGTTACCAGGTCGCGAGTTGTTATGAAACGCACAACATTCTCATTAATAACAATTGAATTGAGATCACTTTTAGGCTGATGAGCTTACGTTTTGTCAAGTGCGGCTGAGAGGTTATTACGAATTTGTTGCCAAAAATATCGATTGCTATTTGTATATAATACACGTTTTCATGCAAATTCATGAAGCAAATTTTCACATGAAAAACATTATTGCAAAAAATGGATTCGTTACTTTGCTGGATTTATTTGTGCTCCTTAGTCGTTTTTCGTAAAACAGAAGCCTTGGACTTCACAAAGAATGCGACCAAAACAGAAGTAAGTTTTTTTTTTAATTTTGGTTAATCAGTAGCATTAAATTCTTGATACGGTTTTTAACACTTGAAGAAACCTTCAACATTTTTGAAAACACCATTTTATTGAATTTTTGCAATTTTCTATTAAAGTTTTAAGTGTAAAAATAATTCATTAATTATTTAGTTTCTGCACAAAAACTTAAAACTAAAAACATATTAAGTTGGTTGTTTTTATGAAACTTTATTAAAACATATTTCTAATATGTAAACCTTTTTTAAAAGGCTTATACTTTGTAAAATTTTTAACAATTTAGATATAATTGCATTGTTTAGTTTCTTTTGTTATGTTAAAATAAGCTAGAACGTTACAAAAAGAAATACAGTATGAATGTGTTAGTATCTTTGTCTCGTAAAAACTTAAAATTTCAAACAACCTAAGTATTAAGAAAGCTTTGTAGTTTGAGTCTAATAATGATTGTTATGACATTATTATTAAGCAACCCCTGTCTAAAAATTCCACAAATAAATTTTTAAATTTACTTTAAAACTGTTTTAATTGAGAAGTTTTTAATATAAAGTTCATTATTGAAAACAAATTTAATAGTTTTGTTTTGACACTAATACCACTTAAAAGAGGAATTCGTTCGACCAGTTTGTATTTGCAAATTTTACAATAAAAGAAATATTAATAAAAAATGTTATCCATACCTGAGAAAAATCAGTTTATACACAATTATCAAAACCAAATTTCTTGATTATAAGGGCATACTTAATAAACATTGGAATGTGATACAAAAAAAGAAAGTTTTTTGGAGAAAAGATCTGAAACATTCCAAAATTTTTATTTTCAGATATTCGGAAGTAAAAAAGACAAGTCAAAAATTAATAATTTGTGCTCAAAAGTTTAACAATTACTTATAAGTATTTTTGCTGATCAACTTAAGATTTGTTGTTTTACCTTTGAGTTGACATATTTAAAAGAAGCAAGATATTTATAACTTTTTGCTTCTTTAAAACGAAAAGTTTGCGGTACAAACGTTAAACGTTAAAATAAAACCTCATGGTTAAACATTTATTATCTTGTTCGTGATAATTGAGCAAACCAATTAACATTTTTAGGCATGCAAAACGATTGCCGATGTAACGCCTAACGAATGCACCAAAAGCACGAAGGGAATAAGAGAAGTTAAAACCGAAGTGCGAAAAATAATGAACATGAAAACCTGCTCTTTACCCGATTTAAAGCAGATTACAAGCCGATATTTCAATTCTTTAAACTTTGGTTCTGATAATAGGAACGGTTAGAATTTTTATGAGAAAGTATTATAGTATAAAATCTAAACGTTAAGATTTGGTATATTGAGTAAAGCATTATAACTTTGAGAGAAATAATGTTATAAACTTTTACTTTAAATTATTAAGTTTAACTTGTTTTAAACTTTAATGTAATTTACTAGCTTGAAAAATACTTTGTAGATATAGAAAAAGTTAATGAGCTCATCAATACATTGAAAGGAAACAGCTTAAGAAAACGAAAAAGTAGATTGAAGATAAATAGCTATGAAGTAAGTTATTTTTAAACGAGGTTTATAGTAACATCAATGTTAAAGTTGTCACAAACATGTATTTTGTTGTTTTAAGCATTTTGTTATGTCTTTCATTAAACCTAACTTTTACTACACTACAAAAAAAATATTTTCCTAGTATACTATTATATCTTTCATTATGATTAAACAAATCGTCTGTTGAAAATGTTATTAAACTTTTAAAAGACTTGAGAATATTAGCTTATTTTAAACACTTAAAACAGTTTTTGCGTTCACTCTGATATGGGAAAAACTTATATACAAATAGGCAAGTAACTAATATACAAAGTAGTTTATAACTATACATCAATTAGCTAGATATAGATTAATAAAGATTAATAGATAAACTTTAATTGACCACTTTACAAGCAAATGTAAAAATGATTTGAAAACAATTTAAGACTATAAACAGGATGTTGTTTCAAAAAGTATACCTATGACAAGAACGAACTTCGAAGAAGTGTGCCCGTTTATAATTTGGAATAGTATTTATAAAACAAACAATCACAAAACCACGCATAAAACAATCAGTACTAACGTTCAAGAGTTGAAACAAAAAAGTTAGTCGGTGTAATAGACAGCAGAACCTAAAGAATAAAAACTATAAAGTTGTAATAAATGTTTTGCTTAAAGTTAAATTTATAAAACCATTGAAATTGTTCATCGACTAAGCCTAACTAGCTTTCAGTTAATTAACAGATTAACATTGTTATTAATTAAATTCATACAATTTAATAGCTAGTACAGAATTGTAAATAAATATGTAACAGAATTCATGTACGTATCAATCTTACTGGCAATAGTGAGTTTCGTCGTCACAATGTTTCTGCTCTTCTTCAAAGAACGCAAGATTTCACCCAACAAGGGTCATTGCTACACTCAGTTCTTTGTTTCGTTCAGCATCGGAACTTTGTCGGGAGACGCCATTATGCACGTGTTACCTAAAGTTTGATGTTAAGTGTAATTAAACAATAAATCTGGTCTTATTTTGAATTTTAAAACACAGTAACTAATGTTAAATAACTAACAATTAGAATTTAGTTTTTAAGTCAAAATGTTACTTTTAAAGTATAAGTTATTAATTTAAACTTTTTTTTTAAATTCCGGCATACCATAGATATTTTATAGTAAGTCTGGTCCGCTGACCGAAAAAATTATCCGCCTTTAATAAATATCACATTTGTGGAAGTAAAGTAAATACATAAAATAAGAAAACTAGAAGCGATCGAAGCTGTTAAGCTTGTTTTGTAATTATCAAAATAACAAGAGTATAAGTTTGTTTATGCTCAATTTTAATTGTAATATTGAAAAACACAGGTAATTAACCCGGAGACGCACCACAATGGAAACCACGCGCTCATTCAAAAAGATATAATCAAAATGATAGGGGTGATCGGTGGAATTTACTTTTGTTATCTCATTGAAAGTCTTGCAAGACTGTACACTCAACTCTGCTGTGTGAGTGAGTGATTTTATTGCTTTGTTGTAGTATAACGTTTAAATGTAAGTATTTTTAAAAATATAGTCAATAGTTTTTTTAGTTGTTTACCTTTTAACTTTATACTAAGTTTTAAGTTGCTTAAATTGATAAAACTAATGAACAAACTAACGATTTTGTAAAAAGTAACTTTAAAATAATTTTAAAACAAAAAAAACTTTGGAAATATACTACTTACTAATATAGGTTTTTTGACGATAATAATATAAGGAAGATTGAGTAAAAATAAGTTATGATTGTTTTAGGTTTTAAAACAATAACGCAAAAAATTAAGCTTTAAAAATCAAATTATTTAAAACTACTAAAAACATGTTTTGCAATTAGTGACTAAAAGCTTTCAAAGTATTGAAAAATATATTTAGTAAGCGTTATTGAACTATCATACAAACGACACACTAAAAAGATTAAATGCTATTGTAATCTGTTAAGTACATCACAACAAAAAAACTATTCACTTTTGCTGTTTTACACGCGATAAGTAAACACTCAGAATATAAACGACCCGACAAGTGGTCTGATATTTCAGCCAATGTCACGTTCAACAGTTTAAATTGTAACTAAACATAAATAAATATATATATATTGCAGGATCATGTATCATTGCAAACTAGGGTTAGAGAAACTAGAGTAAACACTTTAAAGCTTTCAAAGATACCAAAAGACAACGAAAATACAGAAGTTAGCGCAGTCAATGCAGAAGAGCAATGTGGAAATGTTTGTGCTTTTAATTAAGCATAATTATAATGTTTTTAATTATATAAAATATTTTAGGTGGTTGAAACTAACTTTGAAGAAAGCTGGTCGGAAACACAACAACCAGTTAATGATAAAATTTGTGGTCAGTTAAAGTGACTAGTATCTATAAAACTAGCTGTAAAAAATAATTTTACATAGGGTTTTATTTTCTACGTTGCGTAAAATAACTTTTAGCCTAAAAAAACCTTAGAAACATCATTGATTAAAAAATTTAGTCAATTGTCAATTTTTAGTAAGTATGTATTACACTAAAAAAAAGTATTTTATACTAATTGTATATTTCATTTATTTCAAAAAAAAAAAGAAGAAAAATTATACTTTTTAATGTTTAATGAAATTTGACTAGTATTTAGTTTATGTTATTAAACTAAATTTATAATAATCTATAAGTAAAAATTACTATTTTTATTTTTTCATGTTAACTTAAATTAAGTGTAATAGTAATTTTTGTCTTTTACAAGCTTTAGAAGATTTGTCAACCGTTTGAACTAATTTAAACTGCTAAATTCTTTAAAAGTTAAAACATTTAAATTAAAGTATTTATATATTCAGGTATCACAGAAGTAGACATGATGGTATTATTGGGCGACATCTTACACAACTTCGGGGATGGGATCGCGTTAGGGGCGGCTTTCTCGGTTAATTGGACAACTGGTTTCGGCACCGCAGTTGCTCTGTTGAGCCAGGAAATTCCGCACGAAATAGGTTAGTTTAGATCAGGGTTTCCCAAACTCAATTACTATATCGCCCCCTTTTCAGAAATTTGAAAAATAATCGCCCCCCACGATTTTAAAAAGTAGTTTTTCTCTTGAGTACAAACTTTTGAGCCTAAAAATTTGTGTTCGATATGTAATTTAGTCTGGTATTTCTTATGCACGCACTTTTGGGCTGTGTTTAAAGTAGTTTAAAGGGCTTGGGATATTAAGTTACAGTTGTTTTCTTATAAGCCCAGTAAAGTGTCTTAAATTACTTAAATTTTAAAAAGCCTTGTTTAATCAGTAATCAATCCTGATTAAATATGAACTGTTTTGAAATTAATAAAACTTTTAGGGTTGTTGTGGACAACTTTTGTAGTCAGCAATTCATGTTTACTAAAAAATATTTTCTTGTTTCAACTCGTTAAAAAAATGTAATTGCAGGCTGCATATTTTAAAAAAATAACAAAGAGAAAATTAAAAAGCTCGAGCATAATTGTAATAAAATGATTTACTATTATTGTGATCTAGGAAATACTTAAGTAACTGAAAACCAAATTGAAATTCTATTTCAAAATCATAAGCATCAAAAAACTAAATTTTGTTTATTTTGCACAAGTAGTTTTCAAGTTACTTAGCGGATCGAAATTTGATTGGATCTGGACCGTACGCTACCCATCTGAAATCTTAACTGAAACCTGACATTATAACTATCTCTCATTTAACGAATTTTGGACATTTAGAAGTGAATACTAAGTAACTTATTTAAGCCGCACAAAATACTTCAATTATTTTATAAGTAGGCATGTTCTAAAATTAAATACCAGAGATTAAAAAACTATAAAAGAATGAACAGATTATTTTACACATAGTAAAATAAATATTAAACCACCATTGCTGATCTAGTTTTAGGAAGTTTGACCAACTGGCTCATTATCTCATGAAAAGTGGTTTTATCAATAGCTTCTTTTAATGCAGTAAAAATATTTATTTCAATGCTAAGATATATAATAAGCAAGTTAGTTGTAAAATTAAAAATTTAATTTTAAACATTTTAAACAATATTTTTTGTAGTAGTTAACCATTAAATAGTATTTGACTTGGAATAACCTTTAAGAAACTAAACCTTAATTTCAACATTTTTTTTCTTAATTTAAATTCCAAAAAAATCAAATGTTTTACAGTTAGTTCTGGGAACAGAAAGTAATCAATTAAAAAATTCTTTAAATTATGTTAAAACTTTGTTTTGTCACTGTAGCAGTCTTTTTGATGGCTTATTTAAAACTGTTTAATTTTATTTTTTCTCTAGTTATTAGCGTATAATAGTTTACCAGAAGAAAATAGTGAAAAACTAAAAGCTATTGTTGAATTATTAAAATAAACAACATATTCTAATAGCTAATATATTAAAAAATAAGATAAAACAAAAACAGTTGTATTAATAGTTTAAAATTATTTAATATATAGATTTTCTTACAATAATAAATCAATTAGAAAATAAATTTGAGTTTAACAATTTTTTAAATAAAAAATTTGAAGTCATTTCAAATAGAGACATCAAATCTATACTCTTTTAAAACCAAAAAATATTTTTTGAAATAAAAACTTAAATGGTTATCATTTTTTTTATACAGATTAAACGAGTAATCACAAAAATATGTTAAATAAATTTCTTTCAAACAAATACTTTAACCACTATACTATAAAAACTTTTAGTGTAATGTAAATCGACAAATATAAATTACAAAATTAACCAGGTCAAAACAAAGCTATTAACATATTTAAAACATAAACCATTTTATAAATACAGTCGACTTCCTCTTCAGTTCGCATTTTGAACAAAATCAAAAAGTTTAACCTCAAAAATTGTTACCATTTTTTATACAAAATGATAAATTTAAATATGTTATATGCAATAACGTTATGAATAAATATGAAATCAATTAAAACATAAAACAAACATTCATAAAAAAAAAATATCTATATAAGCTATTAAATATTGTGTACTTTTTGTTTTATTAATACTTAGTTAGTAATAGATTTTATTTAAGTTAAATTTAGGAAAATATAAATTTGAACTTTTTTTTTGGTTAAAAAGTGCGAACTCAAGAGGAAGTCTACCGTAATTAATATATATTAGGAATTATGCAAACCTGTTATAGAATAAATAACTTAGAATAATTTTTAATATAAAAAGACTACTTAAATACAATACAAACTAGGTTAAATAAGAAGTATTTTAAAAGATCAAATAAATAAATAAACCTTTCATAAAATAATGTCTGCTACTGAATTCTAATATAATGCGAAGGATGAGGTTCATGAATGCTTGCAAATCTTTCTAATCTGATTCTAAATCAGTCAAATAAAGCCTCAAGTCACCTCCTTTACAAATATCTAGATTAGATATTTTGCTCAAGATGTTGATAACTAAACTAAAAGCTTTCTCAACAACATAACTAGAAGGAAAAACTATACACAACAATCTAAATTCCTCTCAAATGATTGGATACTTTTGCCTTAGTTTTTGTTGAGTCCAAAAGCTTTCATATCGTTCTTTGGAAAAAATTACTTTAAGTTCAAGGCCAGTTTGTAAGTCTGAGAAGGTTTCCTGTGAGTCGTTTTATTCAAAAAGATCTGTCACGAAAAGGATCTATATTTTTATCTACATGATAGCTTTTTTGTGTCGAATTGAAATTTTACTACTTAATATGTTGAAATTGTTAAAAGTTCCAGATTTTAGATTTTTTTTTGCGTAAATTGTCAAATTCCAGGTTTTTAGGTAAATTGGCAACCCTGTATAGTTTTATTTCTTAGTCTAACTTAATAACTTTTCAAAAAACAATTGGAAGTATTATGAGGTTTAGTTAATATAGAAAACATAGATTTTTACAAAGCATTTATGATCCTAAATAACATGTATTTCAGGTTAAAAATAGGGAGAGGAATTCCGATCGTCTATGATCTATGTAATTGTTAAATAAGAAAATATATGTAATTAACATGAAAGTAGGAGCCATAAGTACTTGATTTTTTTCTCTATATTTCACATAAACACAATAAACTTTTTTGTTTAAGTTTTACCTCAGGGTCAAATATTTAATAGCAAGTTAAAATTAGTAAAATAGCAAGATATAAAGTAAAAATTTTATGACAACCCAAAATTTTAAAATCGCCCCCTTTTCGCCCCCTTACTAGTTATCGCCCACCCTTTCGCCCCCTTACTAATTATCGCCCCCCGAATTACTAAAATCGCCCCCAGGGGGGCGATATCGCCCACTTTGGGAAACCCTGGTTTAGATGCTTTATTCTTTTAAAATTTGTGTTATTTAAAACAAAATTGATTATTAATAAATAAACAGGCATTACTAAGCTAAATAAAATAGTTAGAGATAGATTAATTTCTATGCTGTATTCTCGTAAAAGTTTAATAAGCTGTTTTTATTCTTTTTTAAGTTATAATAAGTATACATTTACTTTAAAACCATTTAAATTTTAATTTGGACAGCTTAAACAGTCGAAAACAACAAAGATATACTACAAGAAATTAAATATGTTTTCTGTTTAAGTTTGAACAATATTCATAGAAATATGTGTAGAAGGAACATATTTTATTGAGATTTAAGTTTTTTAAAGTAATTAAATACTGGCGTGGTCAACGTACGGCTTGCGTGATAGATCCGGCCAAGCAAAACTTTTTAGTTCACGACGTGTTTTTAGCTTGTAAAATAAAACTTGTCTAGAACAAAATTTAGCTTTTTTATTACGTTTAAAAAAATCTAAACTTACTTTGATTTGAAAAACACAAAGTGCTCGTACTTTAACTTTTATTTTATGAAAGTTATATTTTAAAGAGTTTGATAATTTTCAAAGTATAAATGTTTCAAAACTATGTTTTTATGAAGACTTTTTAAATAACTAATTCGGCTTTAGAACGATTTACCCACTCCTAACTCACCACAAAAACTTTCAGGCGGTTTCGCTGTTTACTTGAAGCACGGCATGTCGAAAGCGAAAGCGGTGCTGCTCAACCTGTTCGCTGATGTTTTCTCAGTCGCGGGGGTTTACCTCGGAATCCACGTGTCTGAGGACGGTCACTGTCCAGTGAGCACGCTTGCCGCAATCACCGGAATATTCATCTATCTGGCCCTCGTCCACTTGGTGCGTTGTTTGTTTTTAATTTATAGTACTTTTTTTCATAATTACTTTTCCACAGTTTTATAAATTTTCTTCTTTTTCGTTCTGTATTGTTTCTTATATGTTTTTGTAAGTTTGAATAATTAATAGAGACCAGGGTTTTCTAAACTCTTTTTTTATAGTCGTTCTCTAGGCAGAAAAAAATTATCGCTCCCTTTTATTAGATATCGTTCATTTACCAGCTAATTATCCATTTAAATGTTGGCCGTTTTTATAATCAATATTATTTGATAACCCTTTGATATTGACCACTTTGGAAAGCCATGGTTTAGAATTGATTTTAAAAGTTTTTTATTTGATGGCAGCTGAAAAACTCGTTTGGATTTTTTTCAAATTTATACTTTGATTAGTTACATTCTATATTAATACAATAAACAGATGCACGAAACTTTGGATCACTGCGAAGTAAGATCAGAAAAAGCCAAGAAAATCTTTCTGGTTCATCACGTGGGCTTGTTGCTAGGGTGGGCCCTGCTTGCATTGGTTGCTATACACGAAAATGACATCATAAAATGGTGTCAGTTTGTAAACAACCAATTATTTATGTAGTCTTCTGTACATAAAGTTTCTACTATCAAGTAATTTAGTCTTAGAAAAAAAATTATATCTTTTATACTTTTGTTCGAGTTTTATACAAAACGCAACTTTTTATTTTTTCTCATAATAATAATAATAATGTTATTTAAAGTAAAATTGTCACTTTTTATTATAGTTTTCTTCAAGTCTAGCTACTACAAATTTTAATCTGAACAAAGCTAGTTCTTTAAACTCATAGCTACTGTTTTAATTTCAAAATGATTATAAAAAATTATTGTAAAATATTGCTTGAAAATTTATTTAAGTAGTACAATTGTTATAAACCTAATATCACTTACTTTTTTTGTGTTATTTCATTAACAAACAATTTAATACAAATGCTTATCATTTGAAAATTTTGATAAAAAAATACAGTAAGCCTTACTTTTTAAAGTGATTTGTTTGTTTTTATTTTAAACTATAAATTATTTTTATGTTTGTTCCAAAGTGTAAAACTGTTACGTTTTAAGAATAGACAACATTATAATAGTACATTTTTGTTACTGCTTAATATTAATAAAAAGTACTCGACAATTTACGATTACTTTAAAGTTAACTATATTTAAATTTAGTTACTTTTTTAGCTTGTTTAAATATTTCAAAATGTGATTAGAATAAATATCATCCAAGCTTCTTTTTGTTATATTTTCGTTGGCTTAATTTAATTTATATAGTTTATGGTTAAAGCTTTAAAGTAAAGCTATTAATTATAAAAGACATTTCTACCACAAGTCCTTTGCTTAAACTTTACAAACCAAAATAAAAATGTTGTTGAATTTGTTACTTTTAAATTTTACAGTTAATTCATTTTAACTAAATCAACTAAAAAACTTAACTAATTTTTTTATTGTTTAGTATTTCTATAGTTACAAGTTTATAAAAGTTTATTTAAAGTTAACTAGTATAAAAATAAAAACAAACTAAGATTCATTGAAATATAGTTTAACAAATACCACAAATACAAGTTATAGGTAACGAACATTGATTTAAGTTTAAGTGCTCAAATGAGAACTTAATTAACTTCGGTTGTTTCTGAGTTTGTCGTTGCAAGGTAAACTGTATCCACTGAAATTTCTTGACAATTTTCAACTTGCCCGCCATCTACAATTCTTTCCAGCCTTTCCATTGCCACTTCCTCCAATGTTTCATTGACTTCTGTCCTGTTTTCGTCTACAACAAACATGGAGTAGAAATACAAGCTCATGAACAAATAATACACGAGTATGGCAACGCTCATGCCGAACGTTGTTGAAATAGGTAGCTGTTTCGTCGACACTTTGTAGTTGATGCCGACGAACAGTGAAAACGTTAAAATTTCAACCACAAGAAGGAGGTAACTGAGATTTGTGTTTCTTCTGTAGCTTCTAAAAAGAAGTGATTTTTTGATTACTTCTTGTCTTTGACTGTAGTCCAAACTAAAGTTTCCGAATAGATCCAAAAGCGGGTGAATTATTAAATACATTGTTGTAAGTTATCTGGAAAGTTATATTACTGTATGTTTTTGTTGAATAAAAAAAGTAATACAATGAAAACAACATTAACATATATAATAAATTATCACACTTAATTTTAGAGAAGTTTGAAAAACAAAAACAGTGAAATAAGTCGAATTTAAATACATTAGTTATTATAAGTGTCTTGGACAAAAATTACATAGTTTGAAAAAAATTACGATACAAAAACAGTTTTAAAAGTATTAAAGCTTAGGATAGAAATTCAAAGTCAGTTACAAAACAGTAGCGGTATTAAAACCCTACAAAACCATTATTTCAATCTTAATTAAATTTTGCTACAAAATTATAACAAACAAGTGTTTTCAACATGTACAAAAAACTTTAGGCCGCTGCACAGCAAAAAAAAAAACACACAAGTCAGTTATTAGTAGTATCTGAGTTTGTTTCAATAAGATCACTTGTAAAGTGATCCGTAGGCACCGAAATTTCTTGGGAATTTTCAACTTCTTCACTCATCCCAACACTTTCCAACCTTTCAACTGCTTCTTCGTCCGAAACTTCAGCAGCTCTTCTTCTGTTTCTGTAGTCTTCTTTGTCGAAATACTCGTAACAGCAAAGGCTGAACGGGCCGCAAATGAAGCAGAACACGACGAAGTGCGTCACAAGCATCTTGCACACGTTGTAAGAGGTGTACTCGTTTGTTGAAAGTTTGTATTTAGAATGAAGAAAAGCTATAGACGCAACGATTTCCACGAACAAAAGAGTATAACTGAGTTTCGTGTTCCTGCGGCAGCTTTTGAAACAAAGCGATTTTTTAATCATATCAAGTCTCTCAGTGTAGTTGAGGTCAAAATATCCGAAAAGGTCGAAAAATGGAAGTAGTACCAAATACATATTTGATAAATATCAGTGTCTAAAGCACATATTAAACTATAAAATATATCAAATTTTTGAATTTTAAAACAATCAATAAAATATACGTAATAAAATCAACAATAAAAAAAATATATATTAATAATTAAAATAAAATTTATAATGATTCTATTAACTAAATAAAAAACTGTATTATTTTGTATACAGTTTTTAAATTTGAAATATTATAACTGTTGTAACTCTCTGAAATAAAAATTTACTTCAAATGTTTCAAAAAATATTAAATCTGTTCTATAATAATTTTAATTATTTTTTTAGAGTCTTAATTTTAAAATTTAGTTAATAGGTAATCTACAAGTTAAAAAAAAATTAAAAAAGTCTGAAGTTGAAAAGGTATTTTTTTACTTTTTATTATTTACGAAGTTAAATCAACTTTACAACAATTTTTTTAAAACTATAAATCCAATACTAACTTTTAAAACTATAACTAAAAAGAGTTAAAGATAATAGATAAGTGTATACAAACTATATTTTGTTTAGCAAAATAGTTTTTAAATAGTATTATGTTGATCTTTTTAGAACTAAAGTAGAATTTAAAGAATTAAAGTTATATTAAAAAGAATTAAAATTTGTCTTTTTATACCTATCTATATAAGAACATAAGTATTATTTTTAATTTTGATTTATTATTTAATAAGGTTTCTGTAGATTTTAATGTTTTAAAGTTTACAGTAATATTTTAATATATACTTTACTATATACAATAAGTAGTTTATCCTCTGCTTAACTTATGTTTACTTTCGTAACATGACTAGGAGTTTATCTATCTAAATAAAACAAAAACTGCGTACCAAAAGCTTTATAATCTTGTTTATCTTTTAAAAAGTTTAGTAATTAATCGTTGAATTTAAATTAAGTTGAAACTTAATTGAGATTTTACAGAAACAAGTGCACTTGTAATTTTGCATTTAAGTGTACTAGATGTAAAACTGTACTAGATATTTATAATATTAAATTGAAACAAAATTGTACTAACGAATTCTAAGTTCTGTTATCGTGTTTTTAATTATTTTAAAGTAATATAAAAGTACTAGTTAATATAATTAAGTGACTAAAAATAAAGACAACGCTGTTTAAACTACAAGTTAAAATATTGTTTTTAATTCAGTGATTTTAATTGTTTGCAATTAAAACTACAGTTTATGTGAACTAACCAAACTAGTAAAAACTGTATACTAAAGTTTTTTTAACTTTTCGCTTAATATTTTTTTTTATGAGATACATAACTATTAGGTATAAAAAGTTATTCAAAAAGAATAATTAGTTAAGCCTGAAAGTAACAGTATATAAGTGTCTAAAATCATATACACAAACAATATTTAATTTAGTGTCTTAAAATAAAATAAAAACAGTGATTATAAGCTATGACCTCTATAAAAATCTAGTTAGCATAGAAATATTTTAAGGATTTTTGTTATAACATAAAAAATAAATGATTTTGTGTACAATAACCAATAGCGGTTTCAACTACTTTACATCCGTTTATTATTTATTGCAAAAAGAAAAAAAACTAAAAGCAAATAAAAGCAAACTGTTTATAAAATATCTTTTAGTGTTTGTAAAGAAGATTTTTGATTTAAGACACTACTAGAAGCTTGGTTTGTGAAAAAGTATTGAAGTTGAAAGAAAAAAATGCCTAAATTAAAGTGTGTTATGTAGATCTAGATATAAGCAAAATTTAAGTACAACATCTTGAAGTAAAAATAAAATTTAGAAGCCCTAAGGTCTTAATAAGTAGGTCAAAATAATAAATTTTCTGAGATTACATACAAAACTTAATTTTGTAAAGTAATTAAAGCCTTATGTAGCTAAGTCCTTGATCATATAATAAAACATAAATATTAATCTTTTAAAATACTGGATAATACTAAAATACGTTGCTAAACATTTAATGGATTTTTACAAACCAAGAGACATAAGTATAACAAACCACAAGTAAGACAAGGGGAAGCGAATTTTGTGAATGACAATTGCGTTGGGTTTGCTAAAAAGAAACTTTTTGGACCAAGCAAACGAGCTGGTGAAGCTAAACCAGAGAAACGCCTATTGATTAGTTATTATTCAATTAGTTTTTTTTCAAATTTTGTTTTATGAAGTATTTTTATGTTTTTATTTAGTAAAATGTGACTTTTCAAACTAGTGTACTACTTAATCTTAGACTTTAAGCAAATATACCTTTGATCTCTTTTAACTCGTATAAACAATTTATGGCTCGTGGTGACATGTGCTTGTTGTTTTTTTTTGAATATTTTTTTACATTTCTTATACTAGATTCATTTTTCAATCAAAAAACAGATTTTTACTTAAGTGAAAAACTATCAAATAAATAGTACAGTGCTTTAAAAGATTTTATCTTATTTTCCCAAATAGTTTCATACTATTACTTATTTTACCTTTTTTTTTATATTTTGCTTAATATTCATGTTTAGCTTATTTTAGTGAAAAATGAAACTTATTAAATTTTGAAATTTTTCAGCTAAACATAGTGATGAAAGGAAATTCGCAGTGAAAGTGCTGAAGAGAGGTAATTACAAGGAAACAAGTTTTTATGGGCAACAACTACCTGGAGAGTTGGTGTATCATTACCAGGCAACTGGCGGGAAATAACTAGAAGGTTGTTGTTTGGTTAAAGTTTTGTAAAAAGCTAAATAATTAGATATTTTACTTCTTAAGCTTTTAATAAGAATAAATATATGTTGCTTGTTTTCATAGTAAAATTAACTCTCTTTCTATAAAATTCACCAATCATATATGAGACGAGGTTTAATCTTTGTAAGCTTTAAATAGTTAACTACACTAGATTAGGACACTCTAGTTCTTTAAAGCTATCATTAAAGTTAACAAGTTGTTCGAAAACTAACAAAAACATGTTTTTATATCTCAAAGCTTAACTAAAGCTTAAATAGTTTTCTTATATGTTTATAATATTAAATGTATCGTCCGCTTGATAGACTGGTACGAATACCAGGATGTGTTTCTGATTGTGATGGAGAAAGCTGAGGGGTTCATCAGCTTGTTCGACTACCCTCACAAATATGGTGCAATGCCAAAAAACTATGCCAAGAAGGTGTTATGTAGCGTGAGTTTATTTTCTATTTTTTTGAACAGATAAATACAATTTGAAAATTTTTTTTTCAAATCAATCAGCTATTCCAGCTGATAATAAATTTACAAATCAAACACTCCAATAGGATTGTTCATCTCAACATTAAACTTGAAAATACTCTGATTAAAATGATCGACTTTGGATGTGCAGCTTTTAAACAGGTAAGCTAGAGTTGTGTAGTACTAGTTAACGAAAACGTCAGTGTAAATAAGCTTGATTATGAGATTCTTTAATTGATTTAATGTATTTTATTACAAAGTAAATTAAATACACATTTTCGATATTAAAGTAATAAGAAAAATAAGTATCTGATAATAATTTAATAAAAATAACTTAAAAAGAGTATACAATATCTTGATTAAACTATCTAGCTCAATATTAGGTCACAAACTTGATAAATATTTTTTTTGGCAGTCTAAAGATTTTACTGCATTTAGTGTAACGGTAACATGTTACCCGCCTGAATATTTCCAAACAAGATGTTATAACGGTGAAGAGCTAGATTTCTGGGGAGCAGCGTTGGTCTAATACAAGATTGTAGAGTATGTATATGATCCGTTTACGACAGCTAATGACGCCATGTAAAAAAAGTTACCTGTTTGCAACCGAAATACTTCTAATCTTTACAGATGTTTCACCAAGGAGCACTGTATAAAAATCGTAAAGAAGATTTAATTTCGAAACGGTATGGGAACACAAATGGATGCCTAAAAAACAAAAAGTAGAAAAGGAGTTTGTATTGTGCTAAAAAGATGTTAAAAGCTGCAGAAATAGATAGTTTTATCTAAGAGTGTACTGTTTAGATAAATTAAGTAGATACTTTGCTTGAATAGGACCAAAAATAATAATACCAACCTTCAGTTTTTTTCTGATAAATTTTCTTAAACACACATGTATAAAGCTACGCCAGAACAAAGCTAACTAAAAAAACGAACATAATTTATCTACCTTTGCCTATAGTTGTTTATATAAACTTTTATGCATTTTTTATTGACGTAATCAATGTTAATTGTTTGAGTATTGCAAAGCTAAATATAGCTTATTGTTTTACAATTTGTTTAGAGTGTATTAAACAGATAACTAACTTTATAGTTACTACTAAATAGTTAAACACTTAAGTGAATTTTTAGTCACAGTTTTATAGCCGTAGAAATACATAACATAACTTTACTTAAACGTATTAGGAACAACTAATAAACATATTTTTGTCTTACTAAATAAGGACTGATTTTAATTTAGATTTCTACAAGTTAATGATTATTAGAATAATCTTAATTAATTTACATAAACTTCTGCAATATATGTTTTTGCTTTGTGTGTGTAACTTTTTTTTAATTAGATTTTTCTCTGCCTTATAACACTGTTATATTACCTTAATAAATATAATAGTTTAGTTTAATTAAGTTTAGATGATTAACGAATAACAGCCTATTTACTTATTATATGTCTATCATTTAAAAGCTTTTTATAAAAAAATACTGGACTAAAAGCTTATTCTTATAAGATATGCTTTAAAGTTTTAAAGTATCTTATAAAGTTTAAATTTAACATCAAGCACTAACAATTGTAAAACAAATCTGTTTAAAAGATTTTATTGTTTAAAATACCTAAACTAAGTAAAATAAAACACAATTTTGTTAATTTATACTTTTTCATTAACTTCATTTTTCATTAATTTTACCCTAATTCAGTTAATTTAATCTCTTTGTAAAAGTAAACAAACGTAAGTAATTAAAGTTAAAAAAAATAAGTTTTGATTTTTTGGAACATTTATATAAGCGAAGTATAAAAGTATTTTATAAATTAAACTTTTAAATAAGATTTCTCCATAAGTATTTTGTAGTTTTGTAAGCAACATCTTATACTTATATCTGTAAGCAATTTAAACAATATTAAAGCAGCTATAGGTTTTAAATCTTGGAAATTAAGCTTCAATATAATAGTCAGTAAAAAAAGACTCACAACAACTTAAATTCTAATGTGTAAGTTTTTCTTCTAAGCTAAGATACATTTATATGCTAAATTAAATGTAGTACCATTTTTATTTGGTAATTACTGTATTAAGAATAAATAAATGTTGCTTATATAGAATAAAAATAAAGCATTCAAAATTTTTTTATAATTCAGACAAACTAGTTTGAATTTAAGTTTAAATTTGACAAATTAACAAGCATTTGATTTATATTAAACTTGAAATAAATGCAAATGAATATTTAGAAAGAATATACAGAAGTACCTTTATAATTTGGAACTACAGTACAATTCTATTGAGATAATTTTTAATTATTATTATATTTATTATATTTTAAGAGATGCCTATATAATTATTTAAGTATCTAAAGCATCAGCCAAGTTAATGTAAAATGAAAACTCAAAAAAAAACTACACAATTTAAATAAAATAACTTTTAGTAGAACGTTGAAAAAAAAATATAACAAGAACTGTTAGTAAGCACATTAAGTGGAGTTGATTTATATAAAACATAAGTCTTAGAACTATAAGAAAAATATAACTTTTACTAAAAAAATTAATTTGAAGATTTTCACAGAAACTTTTTTATTCATAAAATATATCAGTTTATCTAGTATAATTTTTTCAAGCTTTAATATTGTTGTAAAAATCATTATGAAAAATCTGTTAAACGATTTTTTGGAAATCTACAATATTAAGAAACTTTAGAAACTCTTTATGTTTTTTAACCTCAACTAGTTTCAATTGAAACACATCTTGACACTTTATCCTGAGGCTGCCCGACGATGTTCAACTTGTTTTGCAAGTCATCACACTTTTTTTCAAGCTTTTTAGTTTGCCTTTTGTAACCAACAGCAAAAAATGCGCAGAAAAGGGCCATAAAAGCAGCGAACAAAGTGACATTAGAGACTGCCATGTTTTCATGCATGTTGTTGTCATCTTCTTGGACAAGTGACTCGGCTGAAGCTTTTTCAGCTGGTTTCAAGCAAATGTACTTGGCACGTATCGGACGGCAATCAGAGGACATGTGAGTATAGAAGGACTGTTTTTCCTCTTCGATCCACGGGTTGTAAAGAGCGATAGTGCAATTTTCTGTTATGTCGTCATAATAATCAGGGGTGAGATCTTCGTAAAGCTTGCTGTGCTTTCTTTCGTTCCACTTCACACCGTTTGAGAAAACTTTCTCCAAACCGCCCTGATCAGTATCAGTTATTTCAAGTCCAATGTGATAATCTTCGAAGTAGTAAGAGCTAATGGGGCATTCAGGGCCTTCGTTGTTCTTGTTGAAATGCTTTCTAAGCCTTCTCGCATCTCTTTTGTTTGTTATTGGAGCGAGTATTTGGCCCATCTTTTTGCATTTCTGCTCAGCTTGGCACTTTGAAAGATTCTCATTATAAATGGTGAATGTTCCAGTCGGTGTGGTTAAGGAATATGAACAAGGCATTCTACTTATTTTTCTAAAACTTTTATTCATTGTTAGCTATTTTACTCTTATTTATTTTTTAACAAATATTCAAAAAGAAAAAAAGGGTCTTTTTTTGTTTATTTTAAAGTGCTTTTATCCTTAATAAACTGTTTTTAAGAAAACTATCAAAACACAAGAGTTTAAAAACTGAAATAAAAAGTACAAAACTTCATTATAAATACTAAGATATATAAAAACGCTTTAAGTCTTAATTATTAAAAAGTGTATTATATTTACGCGTTATTCCTGATTTAGTAGGATAGAGCAAAGTACTTAATTATAAAAATACTTTCAAGTTTGTGGACATGAAATTTTGAGATCGGAAAGTTTGTTTCTTTAGTTTTCTTGTTTAAAAAAAATACTTATAAGCAGTAAGCTCTAACATTTTATCAAATTAACTTTTATTTTGTAAAAACATCTAAATCTAAACTAAACACTCTTCTAGTTTTTAATTGTTTATTTCATTGCTTGTATTCCGATTCTTGTTAAAAATATCTTGTAAACTGTGATTCTTAAAATACTTTCTAAGTTTAAATGTTGTATAAATAAATGTCAGAAACTTTATGTAAAGTTAGTTAAAGTAAAACTCATAAATTTTTCATGGCCGCTGAACAGAAGTTAGTCGGTATATAAATCAAAAGCTGACAAAAATAAAATTTAATATATAATTTAAGAGCAATTGAAGTATCTTCTGTATAAAACCTGACTAGCACAACCACAACTTACAGCTATATTTAAAAATTTTATTTTTATTAGAACTGAATTGAAAAAATAATGTTAAAACTATTTAAAAAAAAATATTGTAAAAGTCTAAATTCAACTTAAAGCAAAAAAAGCAAAAAGCAACTTCAAGCAACAAAAAGCGGCTTACAGTGTATAAACTTTTATACAGTTTTTTTTTTCTTCAGGTTTATTCCTACAACCTATGATTTAAAGCTTTAAATCTTAGATTTACAATAAGGTTGTTATAAATTGTTAATATTTGAATTATTCAAGGCCATAACTCTACTCTAAAGCTGTATGTAAAAATCTATTTTCAAATTTCTTTGTACAATTTTGAAGATTCTCATCATGATTAAATATTTCTTAGATAGTTTTTTCAATTAAGATAGTTAGGTTTTTAAAGCTAAACATTTGAGTTCGTAAACTATTTTTAAAATGAAGCAGCGAGGTTTTATACTAAAAAATCATTTAAATATGCAACGTGTCTTCAGCGAGAAGAAATATCAGCAGTTTCTATTATGACGTAATTTTAAATGCAGCCCATGTTTTACACATAATTCAAATGTTTAAATAGCCTGTTTAATATGAAATTGCTATAATTAAAACAACTAACCTTATGGATGCTATAATGTTATGACACTATTTACAAAAGTACATATGCAACTATAAGCCAATTAAAACTTCGGGAAAAGGACTATTAAACTGTTAGTTATTCAACTTGTTGTTTCAAAATACGTTTTATTTTAATAGCTTGACATGCTACTTTAAAATTAATTTAGTAAGGAAAGCTAGCTCAAGTGTTTTTAATAATAACCAGACCAAAAATAACTTCACTTTTATTGTAATAGCCTAACATATGGGTGTATTTTAATACTAATTTGCTTAAAACAAAAACTTATGAATGTTTGAAACAAGTTTTACTAAAATATATTTATAGAAATTTTTGTTTAGGTAGGAAAATAAAGTGGTTCTTTAATATGATCTCGAAGTAGTATTCTAAACTAGTTTGTTATTCTATTGAGAAATGTTTAATATTTTGCAAAACTTGTTATGCTAATAAAAAAACCCAAGTAGTTTTTTTTCTTTGGGTTGTTGACTTTTTAAAAATGTAAATTTTAAATTTTTAAATTAAAAAACTACTAGTAACAAAAGCTTTATAGAGCAACTGTAAAACAAAAAAAACAGAAGATGTTTCTATATATACTGTATAATTTTGATAAACTAAACTTTTGTTTATAAAATGCGAGTAAAATTTCATAAGACTAATTCAAACTAATAGATAGTATATTTTGTATTAATTTCTTAGTTCTAGTTTAGACAAAAGACTTCTTGTGGGACTAAAATTTGACTTACAATTATAAATATTATAAATAAACATTATATTATTGAGCGTTTTATATTGTCGCTTAATAAACAATATTACAATATCATAAAAATTTCATGTTTTCAACATTTTTAGGTCCAGTCTAAATACTATCTAATAACTGTTACCTTATTTAGTAATAACATAAATTTTATAACTAGGTATACAAAAATTTTAAATGTCAATAAAGCAACCAAGCTCAAATTCCCACCTCAATAATAACTATATATTGCTTGTTTGACTTTCATAATAAGAGCTTCAGAAGTGTTAAATATCTTCAGCAGTTTTTATTTATTTTCTAATGGTAAAAAACACCAGTTTCAAACTCTACTCTTTGCAACGATAAGCTTTGTCTGGGCAAAAGCGAGTGAGTTACAACTTGTGTAATTTTACCTGCCATATTCTTCTTTAAAGTAACCAAAAACAAAAATAAACATTATTTTATTTAAATAAAAACCCTAAGTTTCACGCCATTCGTAGAACACTCACAAGGCTAAATTCTCATCAAGAAATTCACAAAGTGTGGGAAAGTTATGAAGCTCAATTCCCAAAGCAAGTACTGGATCTACAAAAAAAAATCACATCAATAATCCAACTAATTGGCCACTACCACCAGAGTGAATAACAACAAAGACTGTCAAAAATAGATCATAGTGACTTAAAGTAGATTGAGCAAAATAGGTCAAAAAAATATGAAACTTAACTTATTTTGTTAATATATTTTAAAGTTTAAGTTCTTAATTCCAATAGTTAACAATTATCAACTAAAATTTTACTTTAATGGTTGATTTTATAGTTACTTAATTTGATTTAACTTAAAAATTATGTGTGTACTCATATGCAAAATATTATTTCTTAGTTTTCATAGTAGGCTTAATTTGATTTCTATTTTTTTTTTTTTGAATTTTAGACATATTTCAGCTGTTAGATTGTAATTATAAAGGATAACTCTTTTTGTCCTTTAAAGATCAGTAGCTATAAGCTTTATTACATTTTCTTAAATTTTGAAACAAACATAATTTTTCCTTGTATGAGAAAATAACTTTTTATTTTTTTTACAAAAACTTTATGAAAACTTAGGTATATAATAACCTATAAAGTTATAGTGTGTTTAAGCTAAACATTCCTTAAAAACAAGTTAAAAGATAAAAAAAACTAATTTAAACTTATTTAAGTTATATCAACAAATAAAATATATTTAAGCATACTTACTTTAAAGTTTTTAAACTAAAATAAAAAGTGATCAAAACTAAAGTTATTACCTAAATCTAACTCTTAACTTTTAAAGTATTAAAAAACAAGACATTATGTGTCTCACACTACAAACTGATAACTATGTTATTGCTATGATGCAGTAGTAGCTATATAAAGCAAGTATACACGTCAGCATCAAATAGCCAACGTAAGATATAAGTTAAAAAGCATACGTGTGAGTAGAAAATGGTGTTTTTATAAACACTTGTATGCCAGCTAATATTTTGTTTTTGACAGAATAATGTTGAAAATCTTTATCTATTTCGAGTTAGCTATGGCTTATTTGTTTTGTTCAACTTAGAATAAAGTTTTATAAAACCAATATTTAAACCTTACTTTTTTTAAATAATTTGCGAACATAAAAAAAAAAACATTTTAAAATATGTACATTAGTTTTATTTGTACATGAAAAACATATGATGACTATTTTTCAAATATATTATAAATATTACATTATGATCTGACGGTAATAAAATAACATTATAAAATCGCAATAGTTTTATTTACACTGCTAACAACGACGGTTCTTAAACTATCAAAAACCTGAGCACATAAAACTGTTTTATTAATTTGTTTTGGACTGCATGTTTATTTTGTTTCTCAAATTTTATTTATTTATTGAAATGTGCGATAAATAAAATAAAAAACTTGTATATATTTTGTATGCTTAGAGCATATATATATTTTTTTTTTATTGTGAGTGTTTTTGTACTATCCGTAATTTACGATATATTGCTAACATATTTTATATTTTTTAGGCGAAATGACTTTAAATCTGCATTTTGATAGGTATTTTTAGTTATTTTAATCTCAATAAGAATATTTAGTTTGTATAAACTAGGTATAAATTTTTAACATATATTAGTCAAATATTTCAAACAATTGTGATATTATTTAAATAAACCTCTCTTAAGTTTGTAAAAGATTAAATATAGTCTATTGAGATGCAAAACTACCTAAAACTAGAAACAATTATTCAAGGTCTTGTTCTTATAGAAAAATCTTGTACAAATTATTTTAAGCAATATTATTTTTTACAGCTTTATTTTAAAATTGTTAAAGATAAAACTTTGAAAGCTGAAAAATGAATTCGTCGTATAGCTTGTGAGTTTCTTATAAATGTTTACATAAATAAGTAACATTTATAGAAAATTGTTTTTTTAATACTTTAAAGTTTTGATTTAACTAAATATTGTACTTTATCTAAATATATCTACGTTATTAATCACTTTGTCAAAATAGTTTACTACACATAGTTAATTAATTATTTTTTCGTCTACTGTAAAAAAATGTTTTTATAGTTTAAATAAGTATTTTATCAAATAAAACAAACTTTTTTTTCAATGTTCATTAAATGCTCGGTAATAAACAGCACACTGATTTAATATTTTATCTTTATTTTTCATATTATACAATTTATACTAAACAAATCGGTTTTAAGAAGAAAACTTGGCTATAACTAATTTTAACAACAAAATGTAATTTACAGAAATTAAGTCTGTTGACTTTGTTTAATAACACCAGATAAACAAAACAAATCTCTTGTAAACCTTCTATTTTCAATTTAGTTACGACTTTGACGTTTAATTTAGGCGGTGGTTTGTTTGTGTACAGGTCCGGCAGATAATAAACAAGCAAGAATACCTTTATAAGCTTGGCAAACAATACTTTCAACAGCAAGAGCCGTTCAAATTTATTTAGTATAATTTAGTTATTTTTATAAATTTTTAGGAAAAATAATGCGATTTATTCTATAGTTTTTTAATTAGTAGTCTGTAAAATACAACCGAATTAAAAACAATTGCCTAGCCTATTCATTGCCTCTACTTTTAATCTCTACTTTCAATCGTTTATGATAAATATAGTTTAGTGTTAGTTAAATATGTTGCAAAAAATTTAGAATATTTTTCTCAATAAATTTTTGTCTTAAGTTAATTTTTATACTTAGATAATTTGTTTTTTTGTTTAGATATAGGTTATAGCATTCGATACTTTATAAACAAAGCCCTGTTTTATACTAGTTATATTATTATGTTTGTATATTAAAACTTTGGTTGTTTTTTGTATTAGATGTAAACTTGATGTAAATTTAGTTTATAAGTAAACACCGAGATAAATTTATGTTAAGTAGTTTTTTAGCTGCAGAAGCTAAGCCTAACACATAACATTCTGCAGTTATAATTAAAAAAAAAACACATTTTTAATTACCAAATATACATAACTTGTTTTATCTTAGCATACGATTTCTTTTTTATTTACTGTCTAGTAAACAGAAAAGGTTTCGCTATAACTTTTAAATAAAATTTATAGGAAAGGAATATTTATTCTTAATTTTAAATAAAACAATCTCTTTAACAGGCTGTTACTTTATTCGTTGTGGATTTCGATGCTATTTCCAAAGTTTTGTTTTTGTACAAACAATAAAACTAAAGGTATCTAATTTAGTATTGTAGTAGATATTTTAAATGTATGGCTTGAACAACTGTTTATGTTTTTATAAAAACAAAGTTGATATATTTAAAGTTTGATAAAAGTGTTATTTGTGGAACCCACAATGAAGTGTTTTAAATGGTAAACAACAACCTAAATTAAGTTTTGTAAGAAAAAAAGGTTTTCAATTCTTTTGTAGTGTAAAGTTTTAGATAGTTTTAAAACAACTATTAATTGTACCACTTCACGTATTTTTTAAAACTGTACTTAAAACCGTTAGTTTCATAACTTTTAGCATGAAAAAACCAGGTTTAATATTAACAGATTGTCAAACTTACAATATTGTTGAAGTGGGTGCTAATGAAACGGGTTATGACGTGTGTAGTAAAAGGCAAATGAAAGTTGCTTTTTTATCGAAAGATTTAAAGTTTTTCTTCAGGAGATGTCATAAAAACAAAGAAAACGAATTGATTCAAATTGATCATGACAACAACAACAGCACAAAATGTACAAAACATGTTCTTGTGAGCCGGAACAAACTCTTTCCAACAACTAAATGCTTGTCAGCTGATAAAAAAGTTAAAGTCGTTTGTCTTAAGGAACAGTCTGCACAAAACGAGACAGTAAGTGGAGAACTCAGCAAGAAACCGGACTGGATATCTATATGGTTACCATCAGTGTTTGGATTTGTTTTCTCGTGCATTCTATGGCACCACAAGCAAAAAATCATGGTAAGTGTTCAAGTCTTATTAAATATGATAAAGAGCTCTTATGCTAAGGTAAAAACAAAAAATTTGCACAAAAAAGTTCAATGGTTTTTAAATTATTCTCTAATAAAAATTCTTTGATTATGAAAAGCTAGTTGCTAATAGTTGTTATGTAAATAAATCCAAATAGTTTTTATAAAGTAAATAATTAAATTTTAGGTTGCAGTCTGGTTTTGTATACAAAACAACTGTCTTGGTCCTGAGTTTGTAAGTTTTGTCAAATAAGTTAAATAAATAAACATTTAGTCAAATAAATTAATAAAAAACTTAACACTATTTTAAAAACGTATAAATCATATGATGATCTCATAATAGCTTATACTTGATACAAGCAATTTATATATTTTATTTAGTTACTTGTTTTTAAGTTTATAAAATTCAATTTTCAGACTAAAAGAAGGCATGGTAAATTTGAAAGAAGATCTTTTAGTTTTCAGCTAGATAAGATACTCGGAAAAGTTAGTTTAATTAACACTCTTTTAATATTGCTTTAATAAATTAAACGAAAAACTCTTTAATTAAAATTATATTAAAATAACTCTTGTTTTAGAATTTGATAGTTTGTCTTTTAATTATTCACTTTTGAGTTTAAGAATAACTTTTAAAACATAATTCATATGATAATAATAGTATGATATAAGTTTTTAAGTAAATTTATTGAACTTATATTCAAAATTAACTAAGTTTTATATTATGTTTTTCTTTTTTTTTAATAAACTTGTTGTGTGGTTTAAAACATTCTAAAACGTAAGTAATGCTAACGTATATCAAATAAAATGCTAAAAATTTAAAGAGCCTTTTTTGGCTATTAATTTTAATTTAAAAAATTATAGTTTTGCAAAAAACAAATAAAACAATAAATTTATTTACCTTAAATTTTTCGTAAAGATCAAAGAGCATGTGACTCCAACTAATAGTGCAGTATTTAAACATATCAATAATTGAGCATATTGTACAAATTGTAACAACATTTATAATTGTTTTGAAATAATTTAAACGTGCAGTTCTTATAATTATCTACAGAAGATTTACTAATTAATATATTTGAACCTAGTTTGAATAATCAGCTTGGTCTTGATAAAGGATAAAGAGAGTAACTGTAATCGTAATTAAATAATCCATTTTGATTTTATTTGTTTTTTGTTTAAAAAATCAATTTTTGTTATTTACTTGTCGTTTTACGTCATTGTGTTTTTTTTAAGTATTTAGTTTCACTCTATTAATATAATTTTTAGTAAATTTTTGAGTGTTTAGTATTTTTGACAAGGGAATTTGTGGGTTCCGAAAGCGCTTAAATTGTTAATAAAAGTTATAATGGAAAAAGTCTTGTGTCTTACAGTAAAATGGTTTTTAAATACATTTAAAGGTCTTTATATTTGTGAATAAATTTAATGTGAATAAATCAAAACTCATTACGACACAAGTTTGTTGCCTATTTGTATGTATTTTGTATGTTTTTTTTTTACAAGAACGTCCTAACAATAAAAAAAACATAAGAAATGTAACAGTTTTATAAACATTTATTGACAGGGTACATTTGGTTTTGTCTTGCGAGCCAAACACCTTGAAGACAAAAATGATTATGCCCTCAAATTCCAGACGCTTGATAACGAGTAAGTTTTTTTGTTAAATTTTTTAACTGTTTTTTTCTAGAAAATAAAAGTTAACTTTTTATTGACAAAAGTATATATATTTTTTCAATAGATAAGTTTACAAGAATAAAGCAAATAAATTTGTAGTACTTACATTATTATATAAAAAAGTTTTCTTTTACTCTTCTTTACTATTTATATAACTAAACTATTCAGGAAAATAAAGTTTAATGAATTACCACTGTACAAATGTGTATAAAGTATGTTTTAACCAGGTTTAGCTTTTAAATTATGCTTTTTCTAAAATTAAACTTGTAAAGATAACCTATACTTACTTACTTCATTCTTATACTAAAAATTGTTGAGTTTAACTGTAATTTTATGTCTTGTCACTTTCCACGAAAAGCTTTTTAAGAACAAAATTTAAAAATTTGCACTTATTTTTGAACTTTTTTAACATTTCTTGATTAACCACTTATACACTCATCGGCTGCAAAGAACTGAGCCTAAAAAACTCTTACAAATTTTAAATTAAAACAAACAGCAACAGATTGAGTAAGAAGTACGTGGAACGCGAAGGCCAACTTTTGTCGAAATTCGATCATCCGAACATCATTCGTTATCAGGACGTGTGGCTTGAAGACTGGCATGATCACTTGAAGTTTGAAAATTTTGCAGTTATCCTAATTAATTTTTATTATTATCCTAGTTATTAGCAAGGACAGCTTTTTTTGAGCTGGAAAAACAAGCTTTAAAGTTTAAGAATAGTTTAAAACTTAATACTTGCATCAGCAAATAAAAAACAGATTTTTACTAAGATTTCGCGTAGCAACAACATAGAATTTAAGGAACGTGAAATTTATTAGGAACAAAAAGTTAAAATCGTTGTATTTTAAAACGTATAGCGTCTTTATTGAAGTTTATAAACATTCAATAAATCAAAAAATTATAGTTTACTTTCTTTTTTTTAAACAAAAAAATTTTACGTATTGTTTGCAAATGCGTTTGTTGCTTTTTTTCATTCAAATGTAAAACAATATAAATCAAACAATTTTAAATTTACATAAACGTTTATACTATATATACACTTATCAGCTTATCTTTAATTAGAAGTTTATTTTATTGATAACAGAGGTTTCCTTTCATCATGTTCTGGCATGTCGTTTTCGAAATTGGCTGACATCGAAAGTAAACTTATCAAAAACAGTTAGTGTACTTATACATTTGTCTATTGTAAAATAAACGAATTTAGTATTTACTTTTTTTTTTGTTATATGGTTTTAATAGTTTCAGGTAAAGTATAAACTCAGCACTCAGAAGTTTGTTCATTTAAGAAATTTTACAATATTTACTTTAACTTAAAATAGTGGTCCATTTAAAATTTGTGCACACTAAAAAACGAATAGAAAAAATTATACGTACCCCAAGCTCGGAACTTCCCAAAAACGCAAGATTTTTTCAAGATTGTCTGAAAAACCTAGTGTAAATTTCAAAACTCCTAAATATGCCAAAGACCTTTATTTTTCATTTGCTGTTCACCAGAAACTCCGGAATATCTAGTATAAGTTTCGAAAACTTCTCAAAATACCTACTGTAAGTTTTTAAATGAATTTCGAGAACCCTAAAGTTTTTGTGTACCCCAACATAAACTTCATGCATACTGGTGTGCATGGGTTCGCCCCGTAAAGACTACTTACTTAGACCAGTGAATATTTAATACTTTTAATGTTACTAAGGCACCATTTTGTTTTGTTTTAATTAATAATTACCACTTTTGTAAACGTGTTATCTTTATTTTCCTTGTAAACAAAAATAAAATTTATTTCACTGTTAAATGAGTTTTTATTTTAATTGTTTAATATTGTGTCTTAAGCATGTTCTTTCATAAAATCGAACACTTTTTGTAAATATTTTTTTACGCAGAAAACTACTTTACCATAATCCAGACCGATGTAGCAAGTCAAAGTTTGTTTTCTTATCTAGCAGATCCGGCTGGTAAAAAATCTGATATGAATACCAACTTCAGGCTTGTCGATGAGGTATTTATTTTTTATTTTACACCTTTGAAGTAATGTTTAGTTTATCAACAATAATAAGCTAAGCTGTTAAAAGCGACATAAAAACTAAATAAATACTTTTTAAATTTATTAGGTAAATATTTAAAAATATTTTTTAGTAGAAGTAGTTGAAAATAATTTTGTTAAGTGCTATAAATACATAAACTATTGTACCAGCTAAAATAAAGATAACCAATGTTATTTAAGGAAATAGTTTGACAAATAAACTTATCTTTAAGTATTCATTAATTAATCTTGTAGACAGATTATTAAAACTATTTCCTGAAATTACTAAAAAATACAACTAATTTAAAAAAAATAATTTTGTCTCAGATGACTTTAAAATAAAAGTATACAAAATTATGCTAAAGTTGTTTGTTGTAAAAATATTGTGTAACTTTCAAATTAGTTTTTATTTGAAAAAAAAAATCACCATAAAAGTTTCAAAGGTTCTCCAAGGACTTGTGTATCTTCATGAAGAGCAGAATGTTGTTCATGGAGATTTGAAACCAGCAAACATCCTTCTGACAAGCTCCCTAGAAATCAAAATTTCAGACTTCGGAGTTTCGAAGTGCTTCGGTTAGTTTTGAAAACTGCTTAAAAAAGGGCTTTAAAATGCAATTCAAAGCAATTGTACCTAAAAACTTCCCATAGTCAGACTTTTTATTTTTTGATCCTAATTTAAAGATAAACTGAAGTAATATTTTAGTCAAGCAATTAAAACTTTGAATATATGCTTTCTCGGGTTATATCCCTAATTATCTTTATTTTGCTTCTAAATATCTATTTTAGCAATTTAACTTTTCCATAAAAAACAAGTCCAGTTCATAAAAAACGCTAGCACTGCTGGGCTTCTAATTTATTTATAATCCAACAAAAACATTAAGTCAATCGGGTTTTGTTTTAAGGCGAGGACAAAAAAGTGCACCATCCTTGCGGTGTGGGGACCGACCTATACATGGCTCCAGAACAGGTATTTTGTTGTGTCTATTTTAAAAAAATATTCAGTTTAAGCTCAATGTAATACGGTCATAACAATTTTACGGCTTTTAGTTAATTAGTACAAAGTACACTGCTTTTTTTTTGTGTTTGTTATGATAAGAGTAACACTACACAGTGCTAAATTGTAGTAATGCTTTCAGAAAACAAATTCGTTTGGGTGTTCGGTTGATGTGTTTGCATGCGCTCTTATCGCTGTGGAAGTTTTCTGTCGACCAAAACCATGTGATCTTACTGCGATCCATAACGATGCTAGGACTTTTAAATTCCCCGAGAAATTTCAAAAAGGCGGTCATATATTTGTTGTAAGTTGAGATTAATTTATATTTAATTTATTGTAAGTCTAGATTAGAGTTTTTACAAATTTTTTGTAAGTTTAGATTTATTTTTTTACAAGTTTATTGTTAGTTGAGATATAAGTTTTCACAAACTTATTGTAAGTTGAGATTTAAGCTTCCACTGTGTGACTTACTAAACTTTTTACAACTTTTTATTGTGTACTTGCAGAAAAGCGTTCTGATGAAGGCGCTGCAGAAAGAACCTGGTTGCCGCCCGACTGCGGCAACCTTCAGAGAGGAGCTGTTGAAAGTGAGGCCTTCCAGAGTTAAAGCTGGCAGTTCTGGAAGAGTCTTGCAAAACAACAACAAATCCAGCAGCAGCAAGGATAGCAGAAGCAACGAAAGCACTAGCAACAGTTTCATCATCAACAACAACAGCAACAATAATAGCAGCAGCAACAGCAACAATAATAGCAGCAGCAACAACAACAATAGCAACACCAACAACAACAGCAACAACAACAGCAACAATAGCAGCAACAACAACAACAGCAGCAGCAAAAGCAAAATCTATGAATTTTCTTAAAGTTCATTCGCCAGTTCGAGTTCATATTAAAAATAACTGCTAATTTTAGAAAATTTAATTACTGTAGCATTCAATACACAACCTTTGAGAATTAATTTGTTTTAAAATATTTACAGTTGTGAGTTACACATGTTTTTTTCAATTTTTTATTCAAGTTTTAACTTACTTTTATCTAAGTTTACTTAGGGTTTATGAGTCTTATGCACTTAGTTTTACTTTTGTTGTTTTATATGTTTGTAAATGAGTTATTTTTAGAGTATTTGATAAACCACCATTTATGTTTTTACATTTTATTATGTATTTTTAAAACAGATTTGTTGATCATAAAGCAGTTTTAGTTTTAACTTCGTTTGATTTTTAGTTTAAATTTATTTTTGTTTTATATAAATTTTTCTTCATGCAAGTGGTAGTTTTTAGTTCTATGTTTATAGTTTTATGCATTTACTGCACGTTCTTTTTTTTTTTGATATTTTTCCTAGGTGTGACAGACTTGGCTATATGAACTCATTTAAAATTTCTAAACTTTATTAATAATAAAACATACTAATGATATTTTATCTTAGATATAGACTGTTAACACAAAACAAAAAAAAATCAGCTTGAATTTTAAGTCTACTTTTCTTTCGATAAAATGCCTTTAGTTTTAAATATTTTATTTTTGTAATTACTTTTGAAGTGATAAAAACAACCTGGTTTTGTTGAAAAATAAAGTTTTATAAATCGAAACTTGTACTTACTTTTACTACATAATGAAATCATTTTCGACAAAAAAGTAAAGAATTATGCTTTTATATTAAAAAAAACTTTTATAATTTTATCTGTATGATATTAATATATTTAATACAGTTTCTTATTTTGTCTTATAAATAAAGTGATATTTTTTTGTACATAGTTATAGTTGATTTTAATAGCTTTGATTCTAAAATGTTTATCTTATAAAAGTAAAACATAGTAGAAAAAAAGATAGTTATATGTAGTAAAGATTTTTTATAATGCTACAAAAACGTGCCAAGTTAAGTTTGAAACATAAATTATTTGATTTTGTTAAAATAACTTTTGATTTGAATATATGTTAAGAAAAGTTAATACATGTAAAAATAACTTTAAGTAAATTCAGTTCTAACCAGTCAAACAAATATATTACCTATTTTTAGTCAACTAAATATGCTTTTTTAAATATTAATTAGGTTGTAACACATCCGTATTCCTTAACAGTCTCAGTAGCAAAATTTGACGTAGAAAGTTTTTTTCTTAGTATCATATTCAATATTAGTCATATTAAGTTTTTACAAATAGAATTTACTTTTTATTACCGACTGTCTATAGTCAGACAAATAAATTAAAATCAAATCCATTACTTTTAAATGATAGAAATCTAAAACACCTTTAAGATTCAAGAATTAATTATTACTACTGATATATCTTTATATTAGGAAATAAACGGTAGTTTTATTTAATACATTAGCATAAGTTTAAAAAAATTGTTAAGTTATATTTTTTATTTGAAAATATAAATTTTTTTAAATAGGCTAAAAATTAGCACTTTTTGCAGTAATTAACTTTTTTTAATTAATTTACTTGAAAACAGTATACTTTTATTTTAGTTTTAAAGTAAAAATTTAATACTTTTCAAGTCGAAATTTATACAACAAAAACATGTTTTATGTAACACAAAGTAGTAAACAATAAAAATATTTGATACTAAATTAGTGGCGTCGCGTGGTATTTTTCTTAGGTGGTGCAGAAAAAAAACCGAGTTGCCCCTACTCCAGTTGCCTCTGCTCGAGTTGTCCCTGCTCAAGTTGCCTCTGCTAGAATTGCCTCTGCTTGAGTTGCTTCTGCTCGAGTTGCCTCTGCTCGAGTTGCTTTCGCTCGAGTTGCCTCTGCTCAAGTTTCCGGTGCTTAAGTTGCCTCTGCTCGACTTGTCTCTGCTTAGCTTTGTTTTAATTTTTTGTTTACAATCGCTAGAGGAATGATACTTAAGCCTGTACTTTTTGGGGAAATTTCAACTTAGCTTACTTACCGCAAGATATTGATTTTGCGGTAATTCTTGAAGAAGTTTTGCTTTTTTGAGTTCATTTGCGGCAGTGTAGTGAACAAAATGGTCGTTGTCTAAATTGGAGTTTTATAAGAGATTTCCTTTTGAAAAAATGACGAAAGCGTTATAAGTACTTTTTTTTATTACAAAACTTTAAGGTGGTGCAATTGCGGCAGTGAAACACCCCACGCGACGCCCCTAATACTAATTATACTAATAACTGTATATTTTTTTACTTTCCATGAACTTATAGAACATTTGCATTTTTATAAGTCAATTCTTAATCAATTGTTACTAAAAGTTAAATCAATGCTTAATTTAGTGATTTCCTTCCGCGTATTTAAGAGCTAACGGTTATTATTTTTAAATGGTTAATTTTTTTTAGTAAGCTAATATAAAGTTATGTTTTAAAATGCTCATTGTGGTTAACTATGATCTTTTAATCTTTCACTATAAGAAATACTTTAAAGTTCAAACCAGATAAAAATCAAAGTGCGTGCCTAATGTCATTTCGTTTGGGTGTTCTAGTATTAGGGCAAACATCTTACTTTTTATTCTTCCTTTCAAGATCGGACTTACACAACTTGAATAAATATTTCACCTTACACATTCCGTTTACATGCAATAACATACCCAACTAGCAGCGCAACTACTAAACGCCTTTCCGATGCAAACTCGTTATGTAAACAGTACGAGACGCCAATTAAAATTTTTCGTCGTGTGGAATTTCCTGGCGTGAACCCGTCAGTAACTTTCGCTTTCACTACTTGGTATTTCGACATGTTCATTCTTGCCGTGACACATTTTCTAGACGGTTTTGCAGTCATCGGGTTTTATGGAAACAAACGGTTTATTGCAAGCTCTTCCGAATCTAATTGCCAATGAGAAGTTTTTGGATTATTTAGATTACCAAGATTGTCTACTTCTTCGTTTGGAAAACTAGCGATACTGCCAACTTTTAATATGCCTTCATTGAAAGACTGAAATATATAAGCTTTAAGTTATTCACGTAATTTTTTTTGATTGGGTAAACCAGTTAATCGAGTCTTGATTTTCTAATTGATTCTAAGAATATAAGTTGTCGCCTTCCCAAAAACAGGGATTACTGTTTCTAACCTATAAACTCACAAATCGCTCAGACAGTGCTCTGTTGTGATTGCCCAATTGTAATTGAATACAGCACCGTCACGATTGAGTTTGGGTTGAGCCAACATGTTGAACAAAAGAGCGATAACAACTGGATTTCTAAGGTTTGCATTCTGCTGTACTGAGAGATAAAGCGTTCTCAACACTGAAACTTTTTTCTATCCGTTCTAATCGGGAAGTATCTCCGCTGTTATCAGATCTATTTTTTCTAAAGTGATTCCAGTTCGATTCTCCTGAGCATCGCATGTTTAACATTGTTGCAAATAAACATACCGTTTGAGCCTTTTACTTGAAGTTAATTCAGCGACCTGCAGTTTTCCAAAGTATATCACGTGAGGCCATTCTTTTCCGTTTGAGTCTTCGATGTACTTAAAACCTTAACATCTTCATATAGTAAGGTAAATAAAGATTTTGCCTTTTTTTTTCTTCATCCTAGTTAAAAATCTAACATTTTTTTTCTAGTTTTTCTGAAAATCTAAGCAGTATTATTGGCTTAATTTTTTAGTTAAATTTAATCGCAATATCTGCTTTTATGAGCGCTAAGTCGTACAGCAAGTCACTTCCTTCAGTTTCGCCGCAGCCAGGGTGCAACAACCGATGGTATTTCGTCAGCTTTCGGCCTGTCTACGTTTCCGAGACGAATTTTAACGTTGTCTACTGTGTCATATCTCTTTTTGGATATTCCAAAAAATTGTAGCACCTAAAACTCTAATTAAAATCTACACCCTTAAGTTGAAACAAAACCCCTTTCTGTAAGTAATGACTTACTTTGAATGCAATTAAAAACAGTGAGCGGTCGCTCTTCTTCCAACGTATATCTGCCCGTCGGCAGCGTGAAAAAGCAATGAGAGCACAAACTATGTTTAATTTGTACTTTCCTACATTACTATAAATAACGGAAATAAATGATTATTAATAAAATTTAAAACCTTAAAAATCGTGTGCATATAAATATTCAAATGATTAAAGTTTCAGAATTAAAAAAAAAACAATTTAGGTTACCAGTCTTAAAAATTTAATGAGCTTAAACATAATCTTAAATAAGTTTATGAAGTCTATATATGCAATAAGAAAGTTGGCAGTTTATTGTTGAAAACAAAAAACATTTAAATGAAGCGCAACTAAATAAAATGTAACTCGTAAATACAACCAGGCTTTTCGTTTGTTTAAACTACTTAATATTTTATTTACTTTTTTAATACATGTTAAATTTTTTTTTTTTTATTTAATTTTCTTATTTTATGCTGTACTTTTAAATCGATTAATCGTTAGAATAAATATATAAAAAATGCTTAAAGCATATTTTTTTTATATAAGTTCATTGAAACTATTGGTTATCAAAACTAAACAGTTATTCTTTATTAACTATCAAGTTTACTTTATTTCAGTGGTATTTACATGTGCTTACGAAACTTATTTTGAAACTAACTTTAGATATTCTGAAGAACAACGGTCTAAGGCAAATTTCTTGGGAGTTTTGAAGATTACGCTAGATACTACAAAAATAAATAAATAAAATAGCCTACATTTAAAAAAAGTTTCTGAGCTTTATGGGCACTAAACTTTTCAATCCTCTTTCAGTGTTCACAGGTTTTAATTCCAGTGTTAAGAGTTGTTCTTAAGCAGATTTTGTTGTAAAGACAAATAATCTTCTAGCCTTAATCTCAATCGCTCATTGCGTTTTAGATAGCTATTTATTATTTACTTATGGATAAAACATATACTATTAAAGTTTAAGTTGTTTTGTATAAATAAGTCACGGACCTACAACTGATAACATTTTTATAAAAAAAAAAGTACAAGCTCAACAAAAAAAAATATTAAGAGTAATTCTATTTTACCAAAAGTATTAAACTTGCAGTAAAGAATTTACAAATAGTTTCAATAAAATCTACACTTAAAAACTTAGCCACAGTTTATTTAAAAACCACCATCTAAAAAATAAGATAAAAGCAACTGAGATACAAGGGAATTTTTACCATTAATTGACAAAACGTCTATCATTGTCAAAGCCAACTTAATTAGACAAAAATCCAATTAAAAATAATGTTACAAAACTTTTAACAGCTAAATACGATTTATTGAACTATGCCAGTTTTACATTTCTCCAATTTTAATACAAACTACAAAACTAGATAAAAGTATTTAAGTTAACTTAAAGCTAGTTATAAACAATAACTAAAAAAAATATAACTTAATAGTACTGCATTAGACTTAATGTATACTAAATATAGAATTATATTGTTTCGAAAGCATTCAAACTTCTTAGTAATAAAACTGATAAATAGATGCCAGTTTGTAGAGAGTTAAGTTGGCAGTAAAAAATACATAAATATATCATATTAATTTAAAGATATTTTTTTTTTTTTAAAGGTTTTATTTTACTTAAATTAGTGAAAAAAGATCTTTTTATAAGTACATTATTAGTACCTAAATACTTAACGGTTTTCTTTAAACTTGTCAATGAAATGTATTTTTTAAGTTTTGAATATTTTTAGTTAAATTTATTTGTTGGTAATATGATGCATGTTTCAAAATTTTAACTTTTAATTGCAAGGTACTATTTTATCTGTTGAATTTAAACACCCAATAAGTTGTAGAGTCAATAAAGTTGAAAATTATTAACAAATAAAAATAAAATAAATTTATATAGTTTAACACACTCATGCCTGAATACTGCAACATCATGAAAAATAGAAACATTCTAGGTACTTTAATTGTTTTTAGTTGGGACAAATTAAAAACTTCAATACTTATAAGGAAAGTTCTGAAAATTAAATTGTATCTAAACAGAAGGCAATCAATAATATTTGTTTTAGTTTACTTTAAGAAGCTGAAAGTAACAACTTATGTTTAATGTTTATCTAGGAAAAAATTAATTCAACACACATCAGTATTGTCAAAGTTGATCTTATGAGGATAGATAAACGTCAATAGTTTGAGTTTTAAAGTATGTTTAAATGATTTTATTGAAAAGTACTACATATATGTAATTATTTTATTAATATTTGATAAGTTTAGTATAACAATATTAGTTTTCTGTTTAATACTTAATATACCTTTTTCAAACGTGTTGAAAAACAAAGTCAAAGTGAATCACAAAAACTTATTTAACATTATTTATTATTCTTTTTAGTTTTGCAAGCAAAGTTTGAGTTTTTCACGTTTATATGAAAAAATAACTTTTTAAGTTTATGTGTAGGATATCAGTTAAATAAGTGTATATTTTAGCTAACTTAAAGAGTAAAAAAATTTAACATAACCCGGGCTAGCTCATGCTGGTTTGTAGTTTTTTTACAAATTTTAGGCTAAATTATGCATGGCTAATTTTAGGCTAAATTATGCTATATTAATCCTTTTCAGTTACGTTTTTAAGGTGTTGCAACTATGTGCCGAAGGCATATGATGTTTATAATTTATAAAAATAATTTATTTTAAAATGGAAACAATAAACAGCAATAGGCTTTTTTCAAAACGATATTCCCTATTTTTCAAAACGATATTGTTTATATTTAGGAATGATTTGTTTTCGATGCGTATATATCGACGTTTGTCTTTCAAATATGCGTTAGTTAAATTGTACTGTGTGCCGTATGCCGTCTTAAGTCATGATGAAAATCGCATGATCAACACAACATAAAGTTAAGTTCAAGCCTATTAAGTAGAATCTACATCGAAAAAAACTATACGTTATCTAGTGAAGAATAAATTATATTTAGTCAAGCGACCAGAACTTCTAGTTTCGATTGGTTTTAAAGGACAAATTGGCCGGTTTCTTTTCAAAATCGAAACCTGAAACAATATAAACTTTCTAAATTTTTTCCGTATATTTACTTATTTAAAGGGAAGAATTTAAGGTAAAAATTCAGTACAAAACTATGTCATCATAATCAAAACAAAAAATCTTAAGTGCTTAACTAACAAAGTAAGAAAATTGTGTCAGAGATTGTATCTTAACAAAATACTAACTTTAACTTTTGAACTGATCACAATTATGTATTTAGATTAAGTTAGATGATGGAATTAAAGTTTAATTTATTCCAGTAATTAATCACGCTTAAGAAGTTATACAGATTAAAAAAAAATAACTTTTCTTAAACATTGTTTGGTTTTTTTAATTTTCGACAAGTTATTTAGAAAACTATAAAAAAAAGTCCATGTAAAAAGCTACTAAGTTATTTTATTATTAAGATCTTTTTTTTATATTTTATGCTATATGTTTTAATTTTTTTATAAACTAACGAAAAACTATCGAAAACTGATTATGAAATTAAGAGTATTCTGAATGACTTTTGAATTATTTATAAGTACTTGAGAATAACGTCTTAAACTTTGTTTTTTTGCGGCAATACTGAGTTTTTTGTAACAACATATTTTTTTCCTTATTTCTTATGCATTTTCCAACACCGCTAAGTACAAAACTGTTTTGATTTCTAATCTTATTAAAAGTTCTTGTTTAAATACTTGTTTACAATTACTCGTTTAAATACCGCTTCCTATTCAAAATATTTTATTGATCTGATAAAGATTTCTTTGAATTAACAAACAATGTGAGCAAACTTTATAAAGACTGTTAAATGTTTGAAGCTAATGTGTGGAATAAGTTTGAAATTTTGATATCAAGTCAGAGCTTAAAGTCTAACATTACAATAAAATCCACTCACTGTTGTTGTTTATTAAACGATAGAAAAAAGCGCTCAAAAAGTTTAGTTTGGTGTACAAGGGAACCTTTTGGTTTTCGAGTTGTACACCACATAATTATAAAATTTCTTACGAGCTATTAGATTTAATCTTTTTATCATCTGAATATTTAAATCTTTAAAAATAAAAAAATTAATTAAATAAAATGAATGAAAAGAAAACTAAACGAAGATTCGCTGAATTTTGAGTTTTGAAATGTACTTAAAAACTTGTCTAATAACATAAGAACTAAAAAAAAACATCTATAACTTTAAATTAACTTATAAAAAGAGATAAGCAATACTAATAGCAAACATGTGAATACTTGAAAGATAGGTTACAACTTCTTTAAAGAAGGTAAAAACGCAGTAAGCTAAAATATTTTTAAGTAAATTTTTTCAAGTATTTTGTGCTAAAAAAGTAATTTTTCTTTTTTTTAACAATTTAACTTGAACAGTAAAAATAATTATACATTTGAATAGGTAAATAAACTATTGTATACTTTTTTAATAATTTTAAAGAAATAAGTTCTACCACAACTGAACTTAACTTTTATAAATGAAAATATAAAGATAATTACTATAACATTTATGCACTTAATAAGAAAAAAAAAACTATAACAATGGTTAATGATAATCAGGAACAACAAGTTTCCTTTTATTTTAAAACACTCTTTTTTATATTTTGAATACTTGTCTAAGTCTAAATTTGTTACGATAGAAAACAAACAGTATTTGCAAACATATAAAGAAGATTTTTTTTTAATTTGCTTAAAAAAGAGACTTTTTAACATAAGTTTGCTTGAAACAGTTATCTCAGCTTACTATTTGAATACTTAATTATCTATTGAAGTATATACGTCTATAACTAATTTTTTACATTGACATGCTAAAAGAAAAAAAATATTATAAAAAAAAGTTTATAAGTATTCTGAACTTAATTCAAAATGGTAATCTTAAAAAATTATCTAAAGTAAACCAGACAGAAAATGTTGCAATCTAGACTAAACCTTTTTTATTGTAACCAAATAAATAAATTTTTGAACAAAAAAATGCTTGGTATTAGATGACAAATATTATTAACTACTTAAACAAAAGTAAATAGACGAGTAGCAATGATCATTAATGACCTTAAAAATCACTATTTAATAGATTACTTTAAAGTTCATCCTGAAACTTTCCAAAATAACATAATGGTAGCTTAGTCTATAACTTACTTCTTTGGTAGGATAGCGATTTATGACCTATTTTGCTGTTGATTTAGGTAGGAAAAAATTTGTTTTTGAAGACCTCGTATGATAATTATGGACATTTTTTACACTTTTATAGTATTTATTTAAGTTAGCTGGTAACAAACTATTGTTAAACTTAGAAATAAATAGACCTAACTCATATAGGTAAAGACTTTCAACGTCTAATATTTCTTTCTGAATTTTTAATTCTCTTACACTATCATCATATTTCTTACAAAGTAAGTGCTCTATTTATAAGTGCTTTATTTATGAGAGCATTGAAATCATTTATTCTTTTTTTATTTGTTCTTCCCCAGCACAACAATCCATATCTAATATTGCATTTAATTAAGCAAAGAATTAAAGATGAAATATAATACTTTTGCATTTACGAAGCGTCTTGTTTTATATAATACATAATGTTTTTCGTAATTTTGTTTTTATAGTTTCTATGTGTTCTGACCATTTAACATTTCTGTCTATAATCATTCCCAAACATTGATAGCTATTTGTGTTTGTTATAACTGTTTTACGTTTTTTTACATTAAGATCTATAATTTTCCGAAAAAAATTTTTTGATCGATGTAGAATCATACTTCTGATTTTATTGAGGTTTAGTTTAAGTTTGTTTCCCATAAGCCAATCTGGTACCATTTTTAGTTCTGTATTAAAACTTTTACTATCATTTAAGTATGTATTTTTTGTAAATGTTTTGTATAGCATTGTATCATCTGCAAAGTTGAGGACGCTAAGACTAGTGTTAATCAGTAAGTCATTTATATGCATTAGGAATAATAATGGCCCTAACACTGAGCATTGTGGTACCCAAACTTCACTTTTTTCATTTATGTCCTTAAAAGCTAATGAACTGTTTCCTTTCATTTAGATATGAACATATTAGTAGATGCATATTTCTTCTCACACCATAACATTACAATTTCCTTATGATATGTCATTAAGTTTTAAAAATATAAATAATTAGTTGAATTGATACACTTAGAATAGGAGTAAGCAAACTTCTGTCCTTAAATCTTCGGTCTAGTAGGAGGTACTTTTTAGTTGAAAACAATTAATTTGAACAACAAAAAGAAAATGTTTTGTAGTAAAAACTTACAACTACGCGCTTAATTTACTAATTACTTTTTACTAACACTCTATTATTGCTAGTTTATTTACATTATTGCTTAAAAAGGCATTTCTATGTTGATCACTACAATTACTTTAAAACAAAAGTAATTGTCGCAAAGTATGATGTCGCCAGTGAGCAGCTAAGAAAAGTTGGCCCGCGACTTGTAAACAGCCGCTGATCCCTGACTTAGACTGTGATATGAATAAAATGTTTTTTAGTCTAGAGAATTTATAAATTTTGGTTTTAAATAAATAACAGATGTAGAAAAGCGATCTTGTAATAAAATAAGCATAAAATGTTTGACACAGCATACTCACTGAAAAGAGCATACTTTTATTTTAAAAAAAATATAAATCTGATTGCACTGCTTAAGATGATTTTAGCTAAAACTCTTGTCGCAAACCAAATATTTTTGCTTGACCACATTTGGTTTGTAGACCCCGGTATTTTTAATTTTAATTTTAATTTTTTTGTATAGTTTTTTCCTCATAATTAAAGTAACTACAGTAACCTCTCGCATCTTTACGCACTCGTGACGTTACGCACTTTAGAATTCTAAAAAATTCAATAATGAAATTTACAATGTTTTTTATATTGCACAGATTAGGTTTGGTGTATATTTTCTATTTAAAGTATGTTTTTAAATGCTAACTCACATCTCTGTATCTTTAGACTTTGTAAACTTATGCTCCTTGACTAATTGATTAACATTTAGTTATACCTCAGTATATCAGAAATTTTGTTAACAATAAGAGATAAATTAAAATTCTGAAATATTTTTGTAAAAGGCTATAAAACCAAATTTTAATACAGACACCACACCATTTCCTAATTGTAAACTTATGTTTAATTATGTATTGAATATGCTAAGTAGAATAGAATATAAATGTTAAGTATCAAATAAGTCATATATGAATAAAGATAAAGATAAAATCTACTTATTTTTAAAACTAGTAAACATTTTATACAATTATTATTATTTTTATAAATTTAATTCTTTTTTTCAATATATGTATAGTTTTATCTTTTGTTTTCATATTTATAAATGAAGTAAACAAATTTTTAAAAGTGGGAAAGATCCCAGTTTGCTTTTAACTAGATGCAAACTAAAAAAAAGGCCATTATAGTAAGTATATTTGGTACCTCTCGTATCTTTACGATCTCTCGTATCTTTACGCACTTTTTCTGTGGACACAATGTGCGTAAATAAGCGAGAGGTTATTGTGTATAAATTAGCTTAGTATATTAAGTTGTTGAATTGTTATAAATTCTTTTAAAAACGCTTAGAAAAAGCAACTCACTTTGTTACTAAGCGACGAAATGACATGAACATTTTATTCGACCAACTTTGAAATCTTTTACTTTATGTTTGTTTGTCAATGTTTTGTTTTTATTTCAATCAGTGTGAAAAAATTAAGGTTAGTTAAATTTATATTTACAAAAGTAAGAAATTTGGAAAAAACACAAACTTTATCTAAGTATCAAAAAGTTATAAATAAGTTAGAATCGCTCTAATTAGTAAAAAAAAGTTGGTAGTTTCTAACATAACAAAGCCTTTATTTGAATACTGTATTCAGATACATTAAAAATAACTGTCTCAGTTCCACACAAAAACTATAAAGGAATTTTTTTCTTTTAATTAAAATATTCAAATTATGCTGAAAAGTTACATACCAATAGAAATAGTTATAAAAAGTTTTGTTAATTCAAAAAATACTGATACTTTGTTAAATATGACCTAAACTTGCAATCTAAATGAGACGAAGGAAAATTACTAGAACTTTCTAAAACTCTACATAATTTCAAAAAATAAGAAAAAATATAACATAGAACACACAGCAAAAACAGCAAAATTTCTAAACGGTACATTTTACCACAAATAACATGTATTTAGATGAATTGTTTTGTCTCTAGCAAATGGAATATAAACATTTTATTAAAAAACCGAAGGTTATTGAAACGCACTCATTGTATAAAAGTCAGTTGAAAAAAAAAAGGAAAAAGTTTGTCAAATATACTTTTAAAGAAATTTCTGAAGATACAGAAGCAAGTAATAAGAAATTTATAAAAAACAAGCATACAAAATCACGTGAGACCAGTTCAATCCAGTTAAAACTAGTGATGTACCGGACCCGGATCCGGACTTTTTTTTCAAATTAGAATCCGGCTGGAACCGGATCTGGACTTTTTTTTCAAATTAGAGTCCGGCCGGAACCGGATATCAGACAAAAATGGCAATATCCGGCCGGACCCGGATAGTGAGTCCGGTACATCACTAGAATAAACTAGCCTGAGTCAGAATGAGGTTTTTAAAAACTGAAAAAAATAAAATTTCAATCCAATAATAAGTAGAACAGCTAACCACAAGGTTTACAAATTTAGGTGTTATTTACAATTAAAAATCTGAAATAAAGTTCTTGAACAAAATACACTAGAAAATTACAAAATATTGAAAACTGGATCAGCTCAAACTCATTCAAAATCTAAAAGAAAACTAGCCTGAGTTTTTATAAAAAACTAAACTAGCCTGAGGCAGTCCAAGATTTTCTAAAATAGAGTGCTTTTCAACACTTGCTATCTCTAATAATAGTTGTTTTATCAGCATTGTCAAAAACTAAAATAAAAAGGAAAACCTCTATTTAAGTGTATGGTGTGGAAGGGAGTAACATTTTTTTAATGGCTTTATCATATATAGTACTCTTTTAATTTCTATATACTGTTTCCAGTAAAGTTACAATCTTTTTCAGTACAAATCAACACATTTTGAATTAATTTTAAAAAAGTTTTTTTTTTCTAATTGTATATCCAGATATTTATTAAATTTGAAAACGTTGTTATCAGAACATATACTAAAAAAAAATTAAACAGTTAAACTAATTATGGTAGAAGGTTTGTTAGTTGTATAGCAGTTCAAAGAACTTTAATAAAGATCAGAAACAAATCAAAAAAATCAGAAAATATGTATGGTTGTTGTGAGTTTTTAGAATTTTTTTTACAACTGTTTATATTTGTTATTAATTTTTTAGCTAATTATAAAACTCGTAACTATTTTTTCAATTTTTATCTTAAATTAAAACCTATATAGAGGTGTATTTTACATAAGTATAAAATACAATATATTTCACATAGTTATGAAAATAGTTTATATAATAATTTCTTATTTTTTCAAAATTAATAATTAATTTAGTAAAATTTACCATTTAATATTACACAACCATTTTGCTTGAATTAATTTAAAGCTACTATTTCTTTTACAAAATCTTTTAAGTAAAGCTACAATTGTTTTCCACTAAAACTAAGGTAAACTACAAAGTTACCCAAAAAATCTCGGACTAGTTCAAAAGTGAAATGTTTTTAGAAAATACAAAAGAACATATATTAATTACACCAAACTATAACTTTGGAGACTATACTACTGTAGACTTAAACCATTTATTTAATATCTAGTCCATTCTTACCGATTCTAGTACTTCTAGTACATATTCTTCTTCACAATTATTGACACGCATAAAATTTTATGTTGGTAGTATTTGGTTATTTTAACCATAGACAACACATAAGCAATATAATATTAATGAACAACATTTGCTAAAATTTTATTTATTGATAACTTGAAGCTAACATATAAAAACTTATTTTAGCACACGCGTTTTTAAAACGCTGAAACAGCTGTACTTAGTATAAAGTGTATTTTTTGTACTTTTTTTGTAAATAAACAATTATTTCAGCACCCATGTACGATTATTGTGATAATGTCACTTCTAACGGGAGAAACTGCAGGGATGTGTTTCCGGACTTTCCCACTTGTGATACCGCTTTCTGTGGTTTGATTTAGATTTTTTTTATTTATATTATAGTGTTTTATTATTATACTATATGTTTTTATTTGTAAATGAGTATAACAAACTTAATTTTGTTTTTAGCAACTGACTATTTTACTTTGTAATTTAATATATATATATATATAGATTTAAACGCTTATATTGAGTTTTTCATATTGAAAGAACTTCTCACTGACATAGTATATTTTTAAAATCATACTCAACTAATATATAAAAGAAATAGGATTTTTCATAGTGTTCTGTATCAGCTTTTGATAATCCTAGTAGATATGTTTTGACATTTGCGACTCTAAAAGCAAAAATAAATTAATAATAATTTTAAATGATTTTAAATCCACCCTTTAAGCTGCATAAATGATTTAAAATTAAAATAAATCAAATAAAGCAAACTAAAATGTTATTGTTAATAACAAATTGTTATACAGTTATCAAAATTATCAAAACTAACTAAATTGCATTTGAACACTTTCTTATCACATCTAAAATCAAAATTAAATCAAAACAGAGCCTAGCAGCAACAGGTTCACTTACTACATGCTCCTAGCATGCCTGCTCGGTTGCTCCTACTTCGCGTACGACCGGTACAAGTGCATGGGCGCAAGGAAGTGCGGACCACGGAGGCCGAGGCACGCTTGCGGGTGCAGGAAAGACGATCTGTGCACGCCCAAGAGGCAGTGCAGGCCGAAAAGACAGAATTGCCGGAAGTAGGAACTAACATGATTCATATCATTTATCAAAAAATGATATGAAGTTTCAAGTTATTAAAAATATGAGGAAGGTGAAGTTTTCAATGCATAGCAGAAATATTTGTAGCAAGAACAAGGTTTAAAAGTAACAATCAAGAATTTCACAATAACGTAGTAGTATCAAAATTGTAAATTAACAATAAAAAAGAGTTATATGCTGTCAGTTTATGTATAGTAAAACGTTGTCAACAGCTTTATTAAATAGAAAACTCTCAGAAAAAAAAACATAACAGAAACAGATAACAGAAGATAAATTTAATCATAGGCGTTTTATATTTGATTCACTTAGCTTTATAATTAACAAATATTTTTCTTGAGTGAAATTATTTTTAATGAAAAGTAACAACAATGATAATAAATAAAACAAAACAATTTGCAATAGTGTTTAGTTAATATTTATATAACAATCTCGTCGATTTTATTACTAAATTTTAAAATTAAAGAAATTTCTAAAAACTGTATTTGTTTCATCATTGGTTATAATAGTGTTTTTTCTGCTAATCAATGTATGTGCACTCTAAAATTTGAGAAAACTGTGTGCTTCAAGACATAATTTAGTGTGTCGCTATTGGTAAGAACATACGTAAATAAATAAAATAAAAATAAAAGTAAATCATTGAAAATCAGACTATACAAGACATGGTTGCCAAAATCTAAACCCAAAATTAATCTAATTTTATATGCTATAATGTTTAACTTATAACGTCAAATATTTAGTCTTGATAAACAAAGGTATAAAATTATAACACTTAGAACAGCTTAAATACTTTGAATTATTTAAGATTCATTCACAAAAGCTCTACTTTAAAAGAAAAGTCAAAAGTAAACTCTAATGCGAACTATTAATAATTCGTTTTAGAAAGTATAGAACAGTTTTAAACATAGTTTACTTATACAAAAAACCCGTTAAAGTTATTTCATTTTTGTTAAAAGCATGTTGTTTAAATATGTAGATAATGATGTCAGTATATTTTCAATTTTCAACCAGTACTTGAAATAAACAGCAAAAATTTAAAACATGTATGTTTTTTTATAAAAGCACAATTTTTACTATATTTTTTGTGGAAAATAATCAACAGTTTTGTTTAATTCAAACATTTTCGTCTATTACACTTTACAACTGTACATATAGTACAATCTTTTTATTGTCAATTAAGGTTAGTTAGTAAAAGTTAGTAATGGTTAGTTTAGTTTTAGCTTTTTTTACTTTTATAAAATGTTAAGTTTTAGTTAGTAAAATAAATTACTTAAACTACTAATAAATAATATCATTAAAAATTGTAAGTATTTATATAACTTTTTAAAGTAGGTACTATTAATGTACCGAGTAATAGAAAAAGTGATGGCTTTAACAAAAAACAAACAATTTAGTTTATAATTAATTTAAAAAATATTTAACTGAATATGATTTTTTTTCACTTTAAAACTCATAGTTTTTCAAAAAAAGTATATCACGGGTTTTTTTTTTCAGAAAAATGGTCTAACGTTATATTTTATAAAAATACAAATAACTTTAATAATTATATTAGAAACAAAAAAATATTATTAAATATGTTTGATAAGTACATATTCCAAATTTGCACAAAATTTACAATTAAAAACACAAGTGTTTCTGTACAACTTAAAAAACAAAGACTTTCATTTTACTTTATTAAAATGAAAACACCATAGCTATCTAACAAATTTGTTCGATTAAAGAAATATTAAAATCTGATCTTCGTTTTTGATCTGACAATTTATTTACTTTTATACTAAGCGAAACAAAACATCAGTGATACAACAACATCATTAAAAAAGGTTTTATATTTATATCATAAACATAATATACCTACCTAATTTACTAGGATATTTAAAAATATAAACTACTTAATGTTGCCTAATATCAAAAAACAAAATCAATGCACATTTAAATGAGGATTTGTACATTATGAAAAACACAACATAGTTGGCTCCTATTATGAGTTGGTATCATTCTTTCTCGGTTTTCAATGTCGATTTCCTTGTTTATTTTAACCCATTTCGTCATGTCTTTGCAATGTCTAATCTGGAACCATATCTACACAAAATGATATTTTAAAACAAATAAATATATTTTCAAATTAAATCAGGGTTTCCCATAACTGTCCCTTGGTGAAAGTTTTAAATATAATCGCTCTATTGTGAAGTTTCGTTTTCTTTTCTTTTAAATATACATTTTAATTTTCAATGAATTATTTCACCTTGGCATCGCCCATTTGTTATAAATATTGCCTTAGAATAAATTCTTTAACAAAAAGTTATAATTTGTAATAAAAGCAAGCTAAAAAATATAAATTATGTGACTGCTAAAAATTAAACGTGCCTCTCACTAGCTTTGTGCCTCTTAAGTTATTGTCGACCCCTGACCTACTTAACTTTCTGAAAAGGGCGATACCAGTCCCATTTTGGGTAATACTGGTTTATTTTTATAGAATACTTCTCAAACACACTTGAGTTCGATTAACTTACATAGTTTTTAATAAAATATGACGCTTAAACAACTTTAAAACACACTTTTAAAATCCTGCTAAAGCTTCATATATTTATAATATTATAAAAACTATATAAATGTTGGACACTTATGCAAAATCTTATTTTCCTTTAAGTGTCCAAAATTTTTATAGTTTATAGAAATTGATGTTTTCACTTGATATTATGTTTTTTCCTTTAAAATTACAACAACTAAATAAATAATCCAAAATAAGTGCTAAGTTAAAATGATTTCTGTTTCTGATTTTTTGATTGAACTGGAAATAACTTGTTTGCGGGTGTTGGCAAGGGGAAATGAGAGAATCAAATGAGAGATCGCGTGATCTAAAGTCCAAAGTCCATCGGAAATTCTAGAAAAAGAATCGAAAAACTATAAATACGCCCAATCAGAGCGTGAAGCAGGCATTCCACCTCGAAACAAGCACGAAGCGACATTCTGCTACACAGAAGAAATAGCAACCGCCGCCATCTTTGATAGAAAATATCTACCGTCAATCTTCAAACAAGAAGATGTCAACAGCCACCTAATCGAAGAAGCCAACACATTCTGTGGCATCGAGAAACTAAGTACTGCAAGTACTCTTTCATCAAATAACTCTATACTGAATTCCACAATTGAGTCCACAGCGTTCAAAGAAACAAACTTGAACATTAATCTTATCGAGTAAGCCTACACAGACTGTGGCGTCAACCTTAGCTACACTTCTACGAACAAGTTGTTTTCTTACATATAATCAATTCTGTCGTAACATTAATATATATTTATATTGTCGTACCTACTTAATATTGTACTTATATTGTAATATTTATATATTTACATCATCGTGCCTATTTAAGATTGTATTTTATCGCCATGCTCCGATTACGGAAAGGAACCGAAAGAAGACCAAGCAAACGTTTATCAAGATTCTGCACAAGAAAAGGACCAACGTCGAGTGCCAGAAACTGAGCGACCGGAGACCAGTAACACTTCAAGGAGGGAATCCAGAGCACGTTTTCCCTTCTTAAATATTAACTTCAAGTGTTTAGACTTATTGTGAGCTGTTATTGCGTTTACTTGTACATAATAAAACAACGTTACTTAGTTTTTTTAAATCTAGTTATATAAATTATATAGTTATGTCTTAAGTTCCCTAAAAAAGAAACCTTAAAAGCCCCTTGCACACGTTCGCGAACCGAAATGAGTTGTTCCGAGACTACTGCTTACCTGGAATCTGACGAGATTGTCGAGCCTGAAATTGAGGCAATTTCGAAGTAAATCAGTGAGGCTCTTAGTCTGGGTAAAAATATAAACATAATGTTTTTTTTTTATACTTAAATACACGTACTAAAGTATGTTTTATTTAAAACTAACTTTAACTTCTTCTAGCATGAGATCGGTATTTTTGATGAGATCTTTCATTTCGGATTTGTGCGGATACCAACTCTTTTTTTTTTGTAAAAGTCTTCCAACTTTCTCACTTTCCAACTTTTGAACTTCGTCGAAGGTGAACTTATTTCTCAGCCTGTATTCAGTAAAATATTTAATAAACAAACATCACTTGTTGGAATATTTAAAAATATTCAGTACAAAAGTTGTTATATACAAGTGTAATATCTGATTTTTTATATATTTTATAATTTACGCTTATGGTTATTTCACTACTTATTTTTTCATAAATTTTAGCCTAAGCGTTAAGTCCAAATCAACAATTAAAAATCAATATAAAATCAAAAAAACAATAAAAATAATAAATAAAAAAACAGATTTATATTTAAAGTTCTAAATTGAACAAACATAGTTATCAACTTATTTTAAAATAAGGAGATAAGTATACAAGTTGAATATTTAAGATTTTTATTTGCATAACTAAGTTTCACCCTTTAAGGGATCTTCAGTAACTGAAAATCGCTTAAAGGGAGAAACTTGTAGCTTTGATATAAAATAACTCGTATGTTGCTCAATTTCTGAATGTATTGTAAAATTTCAAAAACAAAACTCTACGTTTAATGTGTTAAACTTTTAAGTTTAACATGGAAAATACTGTCCGTAACATTTTTATCACAGTTGGTTTTTTAATGTTAAAAAAATATTTTGAGCTACTACTATTTCTAAATAATATTTTCTTTTTATCTCCCGATATATCAAACTTGTATTCTTATTTTATTTACATAATTTTCTTTTTTAATCATAAACTGAATTATATGTTGAATCGATTTATTTTCATTGTTTTATAAAATACCATGTGTCACATATTAATGTTTTAGAGCGAAAAAAGTTGAAAAAAAGTGTATACATTTTAGGCAAGCTATCAGGATCGCGTAAATTTTGTAACGTAAAAACAGTAAACAACCTAAAAACTTATTAAAAACGACCTTTTTTAACCTAAAAAAGTAGTTTTCATTAAAACACCAATAATAACATTAAAACGCATTAAAAACGACCGTTTTTGACCTAAAAAAGTAGTTTTTATTAAAACACCAATAAAAACATAAAAACGCATTAAAAACGACCTTTTCTGACCTAAAAGAGTAGTTTTCATTAAAACACTCTTTATAACATAAAAACGAATCAAAAATGACCGTTTTTTTGACCTAAAAAAGTAGTTTTCATTAAAACACTCTTAATAACATAAAAACGGATCAAAAGTGACCGTTTTTTTGTCCTAAGAAAGTATTTTTTATTAAAACACTCTTAATAACATAAAAACGGATTAAAAATGACCGTTTTTTTGACCTAAGAAAGTACTTTGACTCTTCAGAATTTTTATTTATTAGCAGTGTTAAATCATTCAGATTTAAGTAAACTATTGTGTTAAAGGTTAGGTAGTATTTTTTTATGTTTAGTTAGTTATTTCTAGGACTTCTTTTATATGACTGTTGAGTAAAAATAAAGTAAACTGCTAACTTATATATTTATTTTAAAAAATGAATAAATTACTGATTAAGTAGTTAAAACTTAAAAAAAGTATACTTAAGAAAATATGCATTTATAAAGACTTTTTTTCTTAAACTTAAAAGTGTAAAAGGAAGTAGGTTTTTAAGAATGTTTTTAACTTAATTTTATACCTAAAATGTAATGAGGTTTTATTTAAAAACTACCTCAGGAATATAATTTTACTAAAAATGCTACTTTACCTTAAAAACCTAGTAAATCGTAAAAAATGAAGAATTAAAACAATAAGGCAAAACAAAATGGTAGGAACTGAAAATTAACGATTGAAAAAAGTAGAGTCATCTAAAATTTTGCTCAAAAACCATCAAAAAAATTAAAAAATCAAAACATTTGAAAACATTTTATTTTTAAAACTAATAAATTTATAAAAGACATGAAATAATTTATACAAAGAAGAAAAACCATAGAAATCTTGAAATAATACTAACACATTTAAAGTAAGATTGGAAAAATATTTATTCAACAGTTAGTTTAGACAAGAAGCATTTTGTTTTTTACATACAAAGTTTAAGCTTTTAACGTAAACCTTAAAACTATCAATTGTAACTATATCTTTTTAATGGAAAATAGTTTAACAAAAAGATTTAGTTAGGAGTGCTTACCTAAGTATTAATTTACTTCCGGTTTATTTAATCTCTGAGGAGAAAAGGACTCTGGGAGCAACTACTAGGCATATAAAAACAACAAATTTTCTTTAAAAGGATCAAGTTGAAAAATTCATAGAGGGTTTTCAATAAAAGTTATAACTTCTTGTTCTAAATATGCAAAATTGTTTCCCTAAAAAAAAATATTAATTTGTTATATCTTTCGAGTCATAGACGTTAAACTTTTGTTGATATTTAACTCTATCACCATCAAGTAAAATTAAAGATAAACCTTAAAAACTAAACATTTTGAAAAAGTTGATTTGAAGTTTTTTTTTTAATTTCTTTATTAAATTCATCATGACAAGTGAATTGCTAGTTTTACTTTTTAAGTAATTAAATGAAAATAGTACGCTTTTATATTAAGTGTATTAGTTTTTAAAAATAATAGAATGTATTTGATTCAATAAAAAATAATTACATACTTAAGCAGGCACGATTGTTATATTTACCATATGCGTAAAAGTTAAAAAAAGGGTGCATCTTAATTAAGTTATCAGTTAAAAATTAAAAAAAAAAGTTTGATTATAACTTAATCGTTTGTTTAAAATTCGATTATAAAGTGATTGCTTGTTTAAAATTTGACTATAGCATTATAATCAACTAAGAACGTTTATTTTTATTTAGACACTAAGAATTTTAGATTAGTTGTATATATTTATTTTTACCATGTATAAATATTAATGCGAATTGCTAACCTTGTAATTTTACTGAAGTTTATAACTTTAAATTTATAATTGTTTGTATATATCTTATCGTTGAATCTGTTTTATATATTTAGTTGTATCTAAGTTTTCATATATGTGATTTTTATTTATATTGCACAGTTTTGTTTTTTATGATTAATGAGGAAAAGTCGAAACAGCGTATTCATTAAATAAACTATTAGTTTGTAATGTATATCTCTTTGAAATGGTTTCTTATGAATTTAAGTTGTAAGTAAAACAACAAAATGTGAGGAAAAGTTTAAAACCCTATATTTTATTTATTGACAATAATAGTTTAACGTTAGATCTATAGTAGTTTTTATATACATAATTGTAAACATTAAAAACCATTTGTATATTATTTCTTGGAATATTTATGTATACTTTATATTAAACAATTGTGACTGCTTATGTATGTAATTATGTTTTACTGAATGGAATACTTACTATTATTTTAAAAGCTAATATACTTAATATAAAAGCATACTAGTTTCATTTAATTACTTATTACGTTAAAAGGTATCCAAGTGGTGTGCGACTCGATAACCGAAAGGTTTTTTGTGCACCAGGTCTTAAAACTAACATTTTAAGCGCTTTTATTTGTCGTTCAATAAACAATATATGTATATAAATTTGTATATATTCATAAAAATATTAGTAATTTACTTGTGAGAAGCAACTGAACATAGTTTTTTAATAAATAAAAAACTTTGGATCAACTATTTTCTAAATGTTAAAATTAACTCATTTATCTCTAACCTTACTTAGTAGTGATAGAGTTAAAAATCAACAAAAGTTTAATGTTTAAAACTCTGGTGATATAAAAAACATTTGTGTTTTATTTCATATAAAAATAATTTTCTATATTAAGGAAAAGAAATTGTAGTTTTTGTAAAAACCCTCTTTTAATTTTTTAATATGGTACTTAAAATATAATAAGTTAGTTTTATTAATCTAGTAGTTGCTCCCTGATTGCATTTCTCCTAAGAGATTAAATAAAACTAAAGTTAATAAATACTTAGGAAGAACTCCTAACTAGATTTATTTTACAAATTATAACAAAAGCAGTTTGTTATAGTTATTAAGCTTTACTTATTTCTTATAGTTGGTTATCAAGTCGTTATAAACAGTAAAAAATATTTAGTTAGGAGTTAAGGGTATTTAGTTCAGGCGTTTATTCTCAGCTTTTTGCATAACATATTATTTGCTTTGCATACTAACTTATTTTGGCTCAAAAATAGTTTATTTTTTAAGAATTTGAAATATATGTATCCTGTAGGTTAATTTTTTCAGTTTATTTTAGTAAGTTAACTCTCAGGTAACATCTGTATATCTAGAAGCCTTGTCTGGAAAGTCCAAGCGTGGATTTTTTATTTTAGCAAGAAGTTGTTTTTATCCGTTTTTAAAACAAACTATTCCAACGATAGTAACAGATTCATTTATTTACACGATAAAAGTTTTGTTAAATATTTTCTATGAATATGTAATTTTAAAATTAATAATTACTAACTGTAAGCTTGTACTCTATTTACATTACAAACAACTTAAACTTTAAGATTCTAGCTTTCTTATGTTGATAACTATTATTGTTTTCAATGTTTAAAGATTTAATATGAATTTAGACAAAAAAATTGCAAATTTTAAAAATTTAATAATTAATATAAACTATATTGTTTCTTTAAATATAATTCAGTTCTTAACAAAAAATATTATTTTTAAACTTTTGCTAAGTTGTTTTCAAACACTGTCAGTTAACATAAAATGAATTTCAGCATTTATTTCAACTATTCTAATGATGAGCATTACAAACTCTGAAAATTTTGATTCTACTACTAGTTTAAGTACTTACCAAACTATGAGTTTGGGTTTAATAGATTCAGATACATTAGATGGCATTGATGACGATCTAAATTTCCTAAAAATGCGAGAAGAATCAAATGGGAACTCGACTGGTTCAAAACTTAAGATGAGTTTTGATGACACTGTTGATCCAGGTGCAGATATGATAACTTCTTGGTTAACTAAAGGACTAGAAGAATTAAAACATGATGAGGTAAGTATTTTTTAAGATTTGTGAAATAAATGTTAATATTGTATAGTACACGCCTTGAATTTTCAATTAAATAATATATTTTATGTTTTTAGAAACTTCAGCCAAACAATTTAAAAGAGAAAGTACTTGATGGTGACGTAGAAATGAATTTACAAGATAAAGAACAAAAAAACATGACGTGCAAAAGCACTGATCGAAACTGTTCGACAGTAAAGTTGCAAAGCACTCTGCATCAACAAAACACCATTAACGCCCAACATTACAGTCACCGTGGAAGTCACCAGCAACCGAGATTGCCTATTTCAAATGATGACGTTAACAATCACAATCAATCGTCAATGTACCCGCACAGTACTCAATATCAACAAAATTACAACAGCTATCCGCAAGCTCCAACTGATTACCAGTATGGCAGTTCTAATAACCTTTACAACAACCATCTTATCGGACATTATAACCATCCTGTAAGTGGCCAACAACCAAGTTTGACGAGTCGAAACTATCCCATTTCTGCCACTTCAAATTCTGTCCTTCCCACCCAAGTTCACTCTTCAACCCACCAAACCAACACTCGACCAGCTGCTGTTAGTTATATGGTTGACGACTTTAGAGGATATGATAGTTATCCTTACAGCCACCAACAGCCTACTCAAAGTGTTGATTTTCAATACCAACACCGACATCTAGGTTCGTCTGACCAACATGTAGGGCTGAAACAACAAAACTACAGCCATCAAAACCAAATGCAAGCCCAATGCTTGCCTCATCAACAACTACAGACGAATGATTACGGACAGTATCTTCAACAGAATCAACATCCAACTCAACGAAATCAACTACAGCAAGGTCAACAATATCCTCTACAACAAGACTATGACAGCAAGAACTTGAACAGCTCACATACAGTCTACCAAAACCTTGGACCAAATAAAAATGGTTTGTTTTATTGATTAAATAGTTAGAGTTGAAAAGTAAACAATAGTTTTTAAAATATTTTTAACTACAGGTTTCCCTTCAACAGAAAAGGATGAAATTCCATCAAAAACCGGAAGTACTCATAATGAATCATCTGAACAAGAAGCTAAAACTAAAAGAAGGTTGGTAGCTGTATTAATATGATATGAAATAAAACTAAAAATACTAGTTTTTTGTGTGTGAATAACTAAACAATTTTTTAGAACCCGTGTCGATTACACCCCAGACCAGCAAAAGTTCCTTTTGGAAAAATACAAAGAAAGCAATTTTGTCGGTAAAAGGAAATTGGAAATCGCTAATATTCTTGGAATTACAGGGAAAAATGTACTAGTAAGTTAATAGATTTATAAATAACATGTTTAAATTTTTTTTTTCTTTATTGTGTGTAGAAATCTTTTTATTCTTTTTAACAACCTGAGTAACATATAACTTTTTTTTCCTTTTAGATTTGGTTTGCAAATAGACGCAGAAAAGAAAAGGCAAAAGCTATGGGGAAAATACCAAAAACGTACATACGAAAAAAGCAAATCACTAATGAAGAAAGGAGTTAAAATAAACAAAGAAATCGACATTGAACCGAGAAAGAAGGATACCAACTCACAATATACAAACAATGTAGTGTTTTCATAATGTACAAAATCCTCATTTCAATGTGCATTGATTTTATTTTTTGATATTAGGCAACAAATAGTAGAATAAAATTTTGAATTTAGTTATATACTTCTTTTAGATAACCTAGCAAGTTAGGTAGTTCATACTTTTTATATAAATATAAAACCTTTTCTAATGGTGTTGTTGTATTATTGTTGTTTTTTTTTTTTTTGCTTAGTATGAAAATAAATAAATTTTCAGATCAAAAACGTGTCCATGTTTTTATATTTTTTGTATCGAATAATCATGTAAGATAGTGTGTTGTTTTTGTTTTAAAGAAGTAATTAAACTTTAAATGTAGAACTTTTGTTTTTTAAGTTGTACAAAAGTACTTCTGGTTTTATTTGTGTTTAATTTTTTTATTTTAGTTATATCTTATTTTAAAAGTATAACATGTAAACTGATTTTAGAAAATAGATCTAACATCCGTGATATACTTGTTTTGAAAAACTATGCAGTTTTAAAGTCAAAAAAAAAAACTCAATCTGAAATTTTTAAAAGTTAATTTATATTAAAGTGTTCATTTTGTGTTATAACCAGCACTTTTTTGTTTTATTTGGTACATTAACAGTACAACTTTATATTATTTACAACAAAAAGATATATTAGATATTTATTAAATCTTCTTTTCACGTTAAAGCTGGCAATACCAGAAAAATCTTAAGTTTTAAAATAGTCTCAACTAGCTTCATAATACTTAAACAAAAATTACAAAATAGTTTTTTAAATGATGAATCTCTACGATCAATAATAGCAAAATGATTTCGAAATATATTATTTACTATAAAATCCGTACTAATTGGTTTGACAAAAAGTCTACAAAAAGCAGGTCTACCTACATTCACATATAAATTTTAAATGTTAATTTCAGCTATTTCACGCTTGTTACTTGAAGTTCGTAAGTAGTTGCCAAGTATTTTGTACAAAAATAGTCATTATACTATTTTAAATATTCATTAATTAAGAGGCAGGTTAACTAAAAGTCTATTTACTATTTACTATAAAGGTCCTTGTTTTTGTAGTTAAAATGCAAAACCAGAGGTAGAACGCTGTTGAGCAAAACTTTCTTTTCGTATTTAAATGTTCTTGGCGACCGCAAGTCCCTAAAAGTTAGAAGTTCATCTTATTTAATTGTATTGCTTCAGTAAACTTTATATTGTAGTATAAAAAATAAACAATAGGCTGACATAACAACATATGAAGTTTTCATTTAAGTTAAAAGAAGTTTCAGTCTTGTACTGTGCGCTACTTAGAAACAGCCAAAACTAGTTTTTTTTTGATTTCACAATAGATTAATAGTTTTTTAGAGCCTGTTTGTTAAAGGAAACTTGTAATTTTTTTATATAGATTTATCAAGTGCACCAAATTTATGTTTAAAAAGAAAAAAAATTCACACAAATTTTAAAATTAAGTTTAGTGTTGACCAAGGTCTATATTAGTAACAAATATTTTATTAACAATTTTTGATTCTCATATGTTTTAATAAGGTATTGATTGTCAAAATCCCCATAGTTAAATAACTTAAACTATAACTAAGAAGTGATCTGTTTAAACCAGCTACATTAAAATTAATTACAGTTTTATTCATTTAAAATTTGTTAATAGTAAAAAAAGTATACATAGTTATTTAATTTAGATACGTAAGTCTGTAACTAAATTGTAAAATTTAATATCAGCTTAGAATAGAAAAAAAAACAGTTTAGACTCTATTGAAACAATGAGAATAAAATTGTTTTTAAGTATTTATCAAAAAGTTTAAGTATAACTATTTAAACTACTTTTTAATTAGAAGTCCATTTAACTTGCTATTTAATTTTAGTGAAATAAAAGTTTTTTTTTTATGTAAATAATTTTTTACTGTTTATAAGCAAAGCAAATTTATAAAGACATACGTGCCTAACTTGTTAAAAAATTAAGAAATTTTACATTTCTTTGCTTTTATTACTAGCCAATATTTATTTCGGTCATCATCAACATTGTTGATGATGGCCGAAATAACTATTGGCTAAAACTGATCAAACGAGCGTAGACTATAATCTCACAACAAGCTGACAATGTCTGAGACGTTGAGCTGTGAATGATATAGCTGTGCTGTGTCATTTTTTCAACTTTACCCACAAACGGTCGCTTTAGTACTTAGTACTTAACCCCGCTTGTTTAAGATCACAATAGCGGTTTCTCGCGACTATTTCTGCCTGATGAGTCCTAACAAGGACGAAACCTAAGGGCAAGAACTGTGATATGGTAGTTTAATGCAAATAAACAGTCGTGATAAAGTAGCTTATTAAATAAACAATCGTGATGTGGTAGTTTAATTAAATAAGCTAATTAGGCGGGGGCAAAAACAGCTTGAAGTTTAAAAAAAATACTTCATTAAAAATCTTAATTGAAAGTCGAAGTTTTAAACGTAGTTTTTTGATGTTAGAAGATAATTTTAAAAAGACTCTAAAAATTTTAAGCAAAAGATAAAACTATAAATGAATTATAGTCCAATCGGTATTTTACATAATTAATTACAGTCATGTAATTCAAAACGAATGTTATTAAAAAAAATAAAGACTATCATCAGATCTTTTCAAGTATTTTTATAATTAACTATTAGTAGGTCAGTTGTAAATATTTTTTTAAAAACTATGCGGTTAAAATATAAAGTATGAAAAAGTTTTAAAACTTTAAAAATTGTTTTGGTACTAAACTATATGTTTTTTTTTTGTAATGAATTGCATGTTTTGTTTCAAACTTTCATAAAAAAAGTGTTATGGATAATTTAAAATCAATATATACAAATGAATATTTTTAAAATTCTTTAAATGTTTTGATTTTGTTTAAAGGCAACACGTTTTTTTAACTCCGTAACATCAAAAAATATTTAATTTAAAACTTCTGAAGAAACCTCTTTTATACCATTCGCTAACATAACAAGGTATGAATTTTATTTGTAATAAGTTTACTTATGCCAACAATCCTTTACCAGCTATGTAAACTAAACTTTTTTAATTTACATAATACATTTTTAAGTAAATATGTTTCAATTCTTCTACTTCTTTGAGTTGCTAGTTAAAATTAACACTTAAAAACAAGCTTTATTGTTTTTGAAATTTTATCGCAATATCAGTAACAACACTTAAACTAAATTTGCCTTAAATAAAAGTTTTATAAAAGTGTCTTTTCTATAATCTATGAAAAATTTCTTTTTTATTTATGTGTTTACTCTTTGCTCTTCAAAAGCCATTTTATTTGTAGCTGGTTGCTATAGACAATAATAAAACTCCCCAAGCAAAAACACTTATAAGATTGTAAATGGATATATATATATATATAGATAAAACAAATAAAAACACTTAAAAATAAATGTTGACTTTAACTTAATGTCAAATAGTAAACTTTATGTTAAACTTTTTGTTTAAAATAACATTATCACACCCTTCTTATGTATTTCTTATCTGTTGCTTATTTTTTGTTTTTGCTCTTTCTACATGAAGCTGTAACTAATGTGATTATTAATATGTATTTAGAAAGATTGCATTATTTTTAAAGTTAAATTTTATTTAAGTTTTAAATGAAACTTATCAAAGTTATTTACAAACATATGGTGTGAAGCTTGATGACCAAAAAGTCTTTCTCCACACTGATCCTTTGACCATAGTTGTGAGCTTTCACATTTTTCTTTCTGTATTTGTAAATTAGGGTGACATTTTTGTGTTAATATGGTAAACTATGGTTTCTATGTTCAATATTAATAGTTATGAGCTTAAAAAAAATGCTTACCATTTTTAATTGAAATTTTTCAACTATTAGATTTAAAATCTGTATGTGTACATATGTAATTATTATTATAAAGAAAATTAACTTTTCCACACCAATCCATTAAACGTAGTTGTAAGTATTAACATTTTTTTAATTAAACTATAAATTTTTATGATTTTATTAACAAAGAGTTAACATAAGTTAATAAAGAGTTTTATATAAAAAACAAAACAAAAAGTTTCAAAAAGTTTTACAAATGAATTTATTGAATTTTTTAATTTTTCCATAATATGATATATTTAAGTTTTAAAATAAAAAAACTTAACTTTGGTTTTACTTTTCTAAAAGTTTCTTGTTACTTTAACTGCAAATAAAAAAAATATATATTTACTTAAATATTATTTTACTTTTTAATTTGTCTTTATACTTTTGATGCAAAAAATTATTTAATTTTTTTAATAATGTTGTTCATTATATAGATTTTTTTTTCCAAAATTATATTTTGAAAAAATTAACCTAACGCACCATAGTAGTAGAAATTAACTGTACATAACAGTGGGCTGAAAATTGGGTTCAAACAGCTATTTGCACAAAAATTGTAGAAAAATATACAAGGTGTTATACTTATGTTGTTTAAACACTTTTTATTACAAAAAATAACTTTAGCTTTTATATAAAAGCTTTAAATACAAGTTATAAGCCATTTTTTATAGAATTCAAAAGTATCATATAACTTTAAATGATTTTTTTTTGTAAAAAGTTTCCGTTTCAAAGTATGGACCTCAAATTTCTCTAGGTAAATTTTCTTGAAAATTCGAAATTCACTAAAAATCTATCTCTCCTTTATTTACCAAGCAATCTTCTTCAAATTTTCAGGAAATTTTCCTTATATTGGAAGGAAAAAACGTTACTTACAAGTTTAAATAATTTAGAAAAATATAAATTTTATCAAAAAAAATGAAAAATGTTTTATTTTCAAAAAAAAAAAAAATTTACAATTTTTTTTTAGTTCCAAAATAACGTTTTTTGTGATTGTATAAAAATTAGACTGAGAAAGTTTGAAGAAGATTGCTTGAATAATGTGGGAGATAATAGATTTTTTTAGTTCCAAAGTAACGTTTTTTGTGATTGTATAAAAATTAGACTGAGAAAGTTTGAAGAAGATTGCTTGAATAATGTGGGAGATAATAGATTTTAAATAGAATAGTCTTTTTTTGCTGTTTTAGTTTTCCCTTCTCATAGGGAACCTATTATTCGGCTTGACTTTGACTGGTCATATCTCATAAAATTATTTGTATTTTTTAAAACAATAAAAAGCATCTGTAAATTTTGGTAAATACTGCTTATTTTTATTAGGAATTTTTAAGCTATTACGTAACAAAAGTTTACAAAAGAAAAAGTTTGTTAAATTTTAATGTTTGAACTTAACATTTTTAGAAAAATACAGCTGTAAAATTATAACAGCTACTTAATTTTTTTTAAACAATACAAATGTTTTCAATAAGTGATTTTGATTATTTTTATCTAATTGTACTTTTTCTGATTCTAAAATAAACAACTGTAATGTCTTCTTTACAACACTTTATTTTTAGGGGTATAAAAAGTAAGTATAATGTACATCCAAAATCTTCCTTAATTCATACATTTAATTTGATAACAACTGTTTTTTATAAATTTCAACTTCAAAAACAAATAGTTTTAACTTTTCCTTCTTATTTTTCACAGTTTGCATAGTTGAATAAAATGTCAGCCAAAACCCTGGACGTAGACATATGCAAGGAAATATCGCAGGGCCACGAGGTGATGTCAAGTGTGCTACGTGGTAGGTTGATGAAACTGAAAGTTGCCAAGACGATGGCAGGGAAACAATCGGGATGCAACCAGCTGGTCAACTACCTTCACAAGTGCAATGACGACAGTTTGACAGCCGATATTCTCCCCTTTCTTAAGAAGCAGGTATGTATTTGTTTTAAAATCGAAATATTTATATCAAGGGTATATTTAGATTAAAAAAATATAGTAACTATTTTTTTCTGTACTTTTTTACTGTTTTTTACTTACAGTTTTAATATTAGAAGTAAAGATATTTTTGGGAACTTCTAATGAATTTTTCATGGTCTAGTTCAGGGTTTAGCAGTTTTTATTAGGAGAGGCCAGATTTACTGCAAAAATTATTTGAGGGTCAAAATATCTCTGAAAATTTTACTTTAATATACAGGTATACAAATAAGAGCAAATGTTAAATATATATTATGTAGTACTAACAATAAAATAAGAGTGCATCTGTTAACTTTAATCATCAATAAAAAAGCTTAACTTGATTGTTCGTCATGGATAGTTTTTAACTAAAAACACATTGGTCTGTTCCTGGAGTTTGCTGGTCCTGGTCTAATTTTTCATAATTTTGAAAGAGTTACTAAAAATGTATCTCATTCTACATTTTAAAGCAATTTACCTAAACTGTTAACTAAATGTTTCTTGTAATATCAAACTTGAAGGTGAGGATTATTTTGAAAATTAACTACTCTGATTTTATGCACAATTTTTTTTTCAAAAAAAGTTTGTGATTTTTATCAAAAAATCTAGACTAAAACTTTACAAATTACTCTATAAAAACAGTAGCAGTGATGTACTTATAATCTTATTTCATCTTTTTAGTTTGTGTTTCCTATAAGAAACATATTGAAATATCCAACTTTTATTGCTTGTATCTCAAAAATAACTTTGAATTTTGTAAACAGTAAAATAGTAATTTGGTAGTACAATGAATATTAAACTGAAATAAAAATATAATGAAAATTAAAAAAAATTATTCACCTATCCACATAAAAACCTTTAAACTTTTTTATAATCATTTTGTTTTTGTAATTTTATTATTTGAACTTGGAATTTGATAAAAAATTACTACTTTTCTGACACTTTTTAACTTTAATTTTAGGAGTTATAAGATTCCCAAACATTAACAATGATAAAGTTTCCACTAGCGTAGTTAGAATCATTAAGTTACTTTCTCAAGTGGTATAATTTTTTTTTCTAAATAACTTAAACAGATACCTTTCTGCTGCAGAGTGATCATCAGACATTTAATTGCAAAGCTTCACTTTTGCACAGCTTCATTTTCAATTGAAACAAAAACAGTTTAATTTTTCAGACTAAAAATAGATAGATTGTTTTTATACTTAGACAATTAAAAACAGTATAAATCTAACAGTTTATAAGTTTACAAACTTTAATGAGTAGAAGCTTTTTTAGTGCCAAATACCTTATATTAATTAGGCCATGTAGAGTATAAAGTGTATCTTAGATCTACAAAAAATTTATTTATCTAATAAAGAAAAATATATAAACAAAGTAAGTTGATCAAAAGTGTTATTAACAAACGGTAAGAAAAGTTTTGTTATAAAGTTAAGAAGAATTTCTCTTACTATAGAATCAAATAGTAAAAAGCTGAAATTTTATTTTTTAGAGCATTTTAATTTTTTACCAGTTGTTTGAAATATTTCTAACATAATTTCCAGATGAGCCAACACTTTTAAAGAAACATTAAATAAATCATTTCACAACATTAAAGCAAATGGTATTGTTAAGTAATGGGTTAAAATTCAAATGTTATTTTGACATAAAGTTTATTTAAATACAATGATGCTCAATACAAAAATATGATACTTGCTAAAGTGAAATTCTAAATTAATGCTAAATAGATGCTATACAATTCTAAAACATAATGATCTTTATTTAAATAGTATTGGCATTAGCTTATTAACATGTGCTAGCTTTCCTAGGATATTCTTAAATTAAATTTTAGGCTTAAGTTTTATTTTAGATAAGCTTTTTTATCTATGTTCGATTGATATCTCTAGTTTATCAAAAACTTAATAAATCAAAATAGTTATAAAAGTACTACAAAAGATATTGTCCACTGTTTATTTTGTATTAAAGGTAAGCTTATTTTATTTGGTGGGTAGTAAGTGTTTATGATAAAACTTAAATACAAGACTAAAAATTGTTGATTTAGTATTTTTGAAAATACTCTCAATATTAGGCCTCAGTTGAGCTGAACCAAGATAAGGGAATAAAATTGTCTATAAGTTTTTTAAATTTTTTAAATATCTAAATTTTATGTAATTTTACATGTAGGCTTAAAGTAGTAGTATTTTTTAACGTTTTTTTTTACATATTAAAATAATGTTTTTTAACTAAAAAGAGTCAAGTTAACCTCATTTTTAATATCTTCGTAACTTAAGAGTATGAAAATTAGTAGAATTTAAAGTTGATATGTTTAAAGAACACTTTCTACAAAGTGTAGAAAATATTCTTAAAATTAATAAAACACTTTTTTATCAAACTAAAGTTGCATACTTAATATTTTACTTCAGAGCCCCATACAACACAAACAAACTTTAAATTTTAAATATGTTTTGTAGAGCAGCAAATAATCATTGAAACTCTCAACTACTATTTGCAACTTTTTCTGTGGTAATTTTGCCTAAGCTTTAAACAAAGTCTGCATTGTTGTGTGTCTTGAGCGACAGGCCTCAATTTCTACATCGGGCATTGAAGGAAGCCACCATTCCTTGCCCCAAAATTGTGGAAATGTTTTTGTGCCAAACTTTGGTTTTATTTGACATGTAAGAAGGAGCACTGTCCTATTGAAAGCTTAAATTTTTATTTTCAAATTGCTCTTTCATATCATGCCAAAGTGTCACCAGTGAATACATTTGTGTTTACTTTAACACCCTGCTTCACAATAATCGGAGATTGATTCCACGCTTTTGATACTGCAACTAAAATAATGTCAGATGCTGGTTTGTGTTGGTGATAGATGATTAACATATCTTAAAAAAGTGCTCTTGGGGTTGGGCCAACACTCTGTTGTTTTGTGAATTAAGTGTTGCCCTCAAAGAAAATTTTTCTGTCTGCAAAATTTATCTCACCTTTCTTTTTAATATAATTTGCAAATTCTAATGAAGATCAGTTTTCCCAGCTCTCTTTTGGTGTAGAAAGACAGTAAGATGCTATTTTTTTAATTGAAAGGAGTAAGCTTGAAGTTAGTTTTTTCAATTTTCCTCATTGGTTAACGATTCAATATAAAATCCCAGGTAACTTGTCTGATAAAGTGTTTGGGGTTCCTCATTAATCTCATTCAAATAACTTTGATTTTTTTTTGTACACAAACACCCTGTTTGATATTTTTTTCTATCTCTTAAAAATTTAGCATTTCTTAACTTTTTTTTCAAACTTGACAGATAGAAGAAGACGAGCACAAAAACCAGCAGGTCGTCACGTTGGGAGTCTGCCAGGAACTGCTCCCGTCCGTGTCGGCCATCCTCAACAAGTCCAAGTACGCCAGCCACATGATCGCCTGCCTCGACTTTCTCCGGGTGCTGGTCAAAAGGTGGTTCGTCGAGCTGCGCAAGATGAGCGGCGAGCTTAAAACGAACGACCTGAGCTTGAACTTGCCCGCAGTTTATTTCGCCATCGTCGGCCTGCACGATCAGGTGAAGAAGCTGTCGGCGAGGGAGGGCTTGCTGGGCAGGAAGGCGAAGGTGGTGGCCGAGCTGTTTCAACAAATATGAACTTCAAAAAGTTGTGAACATTTGTTTTTGTGTGTGAAAATCATGACATATTTTTCGGTGTTGGAATGATGCAGTTCTTGTAAATGTTCTTGTATATATTTCTGCAGTTTTTTTTTTAATTATATATTTCCGAAATTCATAGCTACCTTCGAAAAATAGTTGTCTTTTTATTTTTTAGCAGTAAAAAATTTTATTGTAGCTGTATAATCATTTTGCATATTTTAACAACTTGCTTTAGTTTTAACTCACTTTAGGTAGTTATAGAAACAAAGTTTTTACTAGTACATGTAATGATAAACAATGAAAAACTATTTAACAAGTTAGTTTGTATTAACTTTAACAAAAACATTGTGTAAATTTTTTTTGAAGTATTTTGTGTTGTTAATTTTTGTAAACACAATTTAAATTACGTAGGTATGCTATATTCAAATTGTTTAGTGTTAGCTTTAAGAATCTGATCATGTCTTCAAGTAATGTTTTTTTTTATTAATAAAGCTTACAACTGTTTTTGATTCTATAAATGCGAAAAATTATTTGGTATTAAAATTTCGTACATAAAATCAGATTTAATTTAAAAAAAAGATAAGTTTTTTAGTTTAAATATTTTTTACAACTAGTTGCACAACTTCGCTATTTTTATTTAAAGAATTTTGTATCATAAAAATTTGCAATTAGCTCTATTTTATTTCTTTAAATTACTTTTTTTTTAAATTTTATTAGCATATAATATACTTTATTAATGTACATTAAGTTGAACTTTTTGGTTTATGATTATTGTGTATTCTACATTATTGACTTTTTGCTAACTTTTTTTTTTGTTCATCTTTTTTAATGATTTTTTGTAAATTTTGTAAGGTACTTCTTGTGGTCATTTAAATTTAAGTAATCAAATAGTGTTTACAATTTCTTATAAAAGTTCTTATTTTACTTCATTATTTTATACGAACGATTTTTCATAAAACTTCTTAACACACATACCAAGTTTCTCTAGTATTTCATTAATAAACATATTAAACATATTGTAAATGTACGTGGAATCGAATTTATCTGATAAGCTTCTTATAAAGATCTTAGTTTAGGTTTAAAAATTAAGTTAAAATTTAGTTTGGAATCATTGCTTGTCATATAATATAAAGTGTTTGTGTGGTTTGCATTATTATAATTTGGTATCATGTACAAATTAAACACTACTTTTCTTTCAAACAGTTACATGTTCCTTCTTTTGTTGGCTTCTTCTAAATGGCTCATAAAAAAATAATTTTCTTGATAAACAATAGTATATACAACAAAAAAATAAAAACAATAAAAAGTCATAGTTTGACAATTTATTGTAGATTTTTTATTTTAAATATCTTAATAATAATAAATAAGCTAACAAACGCAAGTATTTAGTTATGTTTACAAATCATACTGTTTACTGTATTTTATGATTGATATATAAGTAACTTGTTGCACTTAAAGTAATAGTCTGCACAGTTTTTATTTCTCCTTTTTCCCTTAAACTTAACTACTTGGTACAACTTATTATAACTTTGAATCGCTATTCCACTTCTATAGTGATAATCAACAAATATGAAGAAAACTTTTTCAATATGTAGATTCAAATTTTATTTTTGTATGTCTAAGCACGTACAAAATACAATATGTAATTAACTTTAGAAATGCTGTAGAGCTTATTGTTGTTGTATTTTGTATTAATGTTGCATTTTATAGATTATATTTTCATATTCACATATCCAAATTTGTCATTAATTTAAATTAAGAATTTATTTTTTTTGAGAAAAACAATTACTAAGTTTCACCGCAGAGCGGATTTTCAAATTGTAGATCTTATACAAATAGAATAATTTTCAATTAGAATTTTTTTTTTCAAATAGAATTAATTTAAATTAAGATTTTGTTTGTATAGTTTATTGTAATCTTTTTTAATAAGAGTTTTTTTTAGTATTTTACTTATTGGTTAAATTTTTTGTTTTTTGTCTTATTTAAAAGTTTTTGTGTTTTAATTCTTACAGCCTTTATTCATTGAAAATGTCAATAAATGAAGCGTTGAATATTTTTTTGTATTTAATTTGAGTTGTCAAATTTTTTTAACTTAAGAGAATTGCTGAATCGAATAATGTCATCTACTCGCTTATAATGTATGTTTAATTTTACTTTTAAAACTATCATCAGTATGAATATTAATACTATTTACTTCACTTTTATTAAGACATATTAACTTAAAAGTTCGAGTAGTTTTTTCAATTTAATTGACCACCACTGACCAATTTTACTTTTGATTAACTTGCTTAAATTCTATTAAGACACTTACTTATGGCCTTGATTAAAATTTACGCAAGGCTTTTATAATTGGTTTTTAATTTTACATACAGCTTTAACATAATAGTTCACATGATTTTTAAACTGCACAACAGACTAAACTAATACGGCTTTTAGCTATTTTTATTGAAAATGACATCAATTCAAGCCTTTTTTAATCATTATTCTACAAACGTTTAATAAGTATGTATAAAGGTTATTAGTGTAATATTATTAAATTTTACTAAGCATTAAAAATGTTTTAAAACAATAGTTTTTTTTTACTGCATTATTTCTGATACAAACAAAACTAATGATACTATTTTAAACTGCACAATAGGTTAAACACAATAAAGTTTTTAAATACTTGAAATAAGAATGACTTCAATTGAAAATTAATATTCTTTATTGATTGTTATTATTGAACTCGAATTATTAATTAAATATGTACAAAGGTTACTAGTTTAAAAACTGTAACCCTTATTATTAAAAAATATTACACACTTTAAAACTATTGTTTAGTTTTATTCTTAAATAGAAACATAATAATTGGAAAATTGTTTAGTTTTTTAAAACAATAGGGCTTTGAATTATTAAAGACGTTAATTTAATATTTAAAATTTATCAATTTAATATAAAAACTAAACTTGATGATAATCAAAAATGTATATTGGTTATAATTGTAATATTTATTTTTAAATTTGCATATATAAAAACTTAGTGAAATTGTAACTTTACTTAAAACTGAAAATATTTAACTTAGAATATAATTTTAAAGCACATTAGTTTTAGTAAAACCGATAACTTAAAGAAATAAGTATGTTTTAGTTTTTTAATGTTAAAGTGTCCAACTATTTGTTTTACAATTCGAAATTAAAAAGAAAATCGTAAGTTTTATTCTAGATTTAAAACTGAAGCTTTCTTTTTAAAATATGGCTAACATAGCTTACACATTGTTTATATCAATCGTTTTACAGATTTCTTATGTACATACACAACATTTCTTTCTAATACAGTTTGAATTAATTGAATAGTTAAGTAGATGTAAATAATTTTTTTATGGTTTTAAGTAGTTTTGTATATATAAACCAATAAAACATCATATGTGTAACATTTGTCGAGTCAAAGCTTAACGTTATGTCAAATTTTCAATCATTATTAAGATGTATGCGCTTTTAAAGTAATGTCTAGAGAAGTTTTAATTTTTTAATAAAGTTTTGCTCCAGCAAAGAGTTATAAATAAAGCAACTAGTTACATTGGTGCATGGGTTTAAGTAGTTAAGATAAAACAGGACTCTATAAAAACTATCAATAAACTAAAACTAATTATACTATAAAAAAGTTGAAATCATAATACTATTGCTATTATTATTAAGCTCTAAAGAAGCTATTACTGTTAATAATCTAAACTAGGCATTAAGTTAACAATTTAACTTTTTTGAGGGTCAAGTTCAAATACTTTGTAGTTTAGGTTTTAGTATACATATGAAAGTAAAGAAACATTGCTTTAAAATAGTCTGGTAAGATTTATTGTTTATCAGAAATTGTATGTACGAAACATAAAAGATATATACATTTTTAGTTTTTAAAAATCTTACATGTTTGCAGAATGATTAAGTTCATTTTATTTAAAAATTCTAACTTTTTTAACTTTATAAAACTAAAAATAGTAATAAGAAACTAATTTAAATTTTAGTCCAAACAAAAACAACAAACCTTTGTTAACATAATTTTTTAGAAGGTAAAACACAATAAAGAACTATATTTTTGTTTAAAATAACAAATAGCTTAGATATGTGTTTATGTTCTAGTAATTTTACTTAGTTTTACTTAATAATTTAATTAAGCAATTTTTAAAGGTTTTGTTTCTCCATACATATATCAAAAAGTTCCAAATAGTGCCACATATAAAAAGAACAAAACTAACATAAGACATTAAGTGGAAGATGAATACATTTTGAAAACTTGTACCAAACATGGTGACTCCATAGAACAAAAAGAAAACATAAGAAACCAGCAGTGGAGTAATCATCATGAAACAAGCAACTACAATTATCATCAAGTTTTTAGCCAACTTGACTTCATTCCGGTACACCTTTCTCTGCTGGGCGTTCAAACGAATGCTTTTTGTTCTCAAATTGTTTTCACGCAGCACGAAAACCGTCAAAATGCTCAGAAGCAAAACGAAAACAGCTCCGACGATGATCAGCAGGAGAATGAACATGATCGCCCCGTTGTTGCAAGTCAACGGTATGGATCCTATGTAGTGGTGAAAGCATTGACGCGGGAACCTGAAAAACAGATTGTACGCCGTGGCAGAAAAGCTAACTACCTAAATCGAAACGCACGCGTGTTTCGAAAACTTTCTCATGTTGTGCGATCTGTAAAACAAAGGGTGCGTGATCACAATCAGGCGGTCGACAGCCGCAAAGACGATAGAGTACAGCGATATCGTGCCGGTGGAATAGTTCAGCAAAGCGAAAAACTTGGTTTGCGCCGACGAGCTTTCTTGCCTCGACCCGTCCTGCCGCGTGCTGACTCTGTCTCGCCTCACAACGCTGTAGTCTGAGTTGTGCACGTAATCCCACGTGCTGACAACTATCGACGGCAAGAACAAAACTGCAACTATTATGTCGCTGAAAGCCATTGAAACTTTGAACCAAGACTGGCTGTTTTGAAGCTTTTTGTTACGCATGATGACGATGATGACAAGTAAGCTGAAAATCAGCACGGTGGCTGATAGCAGTGCCAGAATGAAAGTCATTGTGATGGCGAATCTGTAACACCTGAAAATATGTAAACTTAGACTACTGTTCATTATTAAACTTAAGAGCCAGTTAACATTGTGATTATGTTAGTAGTGATAATTAAAGTATTTTATTTGAATAAAAAAATACCTGTTTGTTATATGAAAACTAAAATAATAACCCTTGGTTTAAAGTAATTACAAAGGTTTGCGTACAACTTTTGTATTTGTCTTTATTAATACTATATAAATCTCATTAGAAGAACAAACTTACGTCAACCTCGCATTTTTCATTGCATCAATGCTAAAGTTGTTCGCAAAGTTTGATGCAAAGACAGCGTAATCACCGGAACAAAAAAGCAGATCGTTGGCAAAAGTGGGTCTGGCTTCTGGTGAGTGGTTTGACGCGTTATCGCACGCCTCCTCGTAACAGCGTTCGTCGTATCCTTCAAAACGAACTTCGATGCACTTCTTAGCAGTCGCACCCTGCTTGCTCACCCACGAAACGACGTCGCTTGCTTTCAACCCGCACTTTTCTTTTACGGTTTCAGCGCAGCTCGGGCGTGTCTCAGACGCGTTGAAACGAAGGTGCTCGTAAAAAATCAGATCGGAATACAACGGCCACTGGCAAGACGGCTTGGTGAAAGGAAACGTCGCTGGTTTTCGAGAGAAAAGCAGCTGAGATTCTTCTTGGCTGCACAGGTTGTTGTAGCTTCTCGTGAGACAGTAGTGGTCAGTGCGTTTGCTGAAGTTTTTTGCAGCAACAAATCTTGCTACTAAAGTTATCAACAAAACATTCATTTCAGATTTTAAAGAGGCTTTTTACTAATGTATCGATTTGCTGTTTAGCTAAAGAGATGTTAGCTAAATTATTTTTTGACTTTATGAATCTGTATAAAGTGATGCAAAGTATTTTAAGCAAAAAAAAAAACGAGAGAAAAAAAGAGCGATTCTTTAGCTTACTCTAAAGTATGAAACAGTTTGTATCGAAACTTAACAAGATTTTATTTAAACTTAAGTACACTCAAAGATTTATATAGAAATTATTTTAATAAAAGCTTATATAAAACAAACAAAAAGATTGTAATTATAATTTTTAACTTACTAAACTAAACGCTTTTTGTTTAAATAACTACTACTTTGAATTTCTAATTTCCGTTTGAGACTAAGTAAAACAAAGCTTTTAAAAACAGTTATGCATTATTTTTAAATCAGTCCAACTAACACAGCTAAAATTAACAGCCTTGGATCTAAATCTAAAATATATTTCATACAACTAAACTTAAGTTATTTTCAGTTATTTAGACTTTTTAGTATGCTAAAAACAAGTTACGATCAGTAACGTTATATTTAATGTACCTATTTAGTTAATGTATTTAGTATTTAAATATTTGTTTGCTAACTCAGTAATTTTTTTTCTGAACCAGCTTATAATCAAAATCTTAGAAAAGCTAAGGTTTATATTTCTTAAGTTTGTAGAAACACATGTTTACTTTCATTTTTATTTTTATCTGGTAAATCAAATTCGACAATTAAAATAATTATAATTCAAAATTTCAAGTGGCCATGTACCACTCTGCTGCCGTTAGCGGTAGAGAGTCGCCGCCGTTCATTCTCTTCTCTCAAAGTATTTCATGTTATAAGCAGTTAATGCACTTGAATGTTGCTAATTTAGCTTTTTGCATTTTGTTGCTTTTACTTTATCTTTCATGCATGTTTCTTAAACATTTCTACCAGCGTAACGATATCGATTGTTTTCAACTGAGGTTGTTAAGCCGAAGTTTTTTATTTCGTAATACTTTGCTAGTAAAGTTTGTTGTATTTTTTCGTACATTTATTCATTATAAAGTATATTCTAAACTTACAGACTCGATTTCAGTTGTACAAGTAGTATAAGTTATATACAGTTTTGTAATTTTACTTCAGTTAAACAGTAGTATAAGTTCAATCAACACTTCTAAACCTACTATAATATTAATTAACTAAGTAAGTCTAATCATTAGCTGAAGAATAAACCTTAGGATTTCTATATATTAGCGCAGTGTTTCTCAATCAGGGAGGCAGCATTCCAGAAAGCGTGAGATCGCTTTTTATTCTTGTTTGATAAATAAGGTTTATTTTTTACTTGGACAATTGTAAGCCTTAATTTCTTTTACTAAACAAAACATAACTATCGGTTTTTAAAACTAACAAGCAATTCAAAATAGAAAAATAAATTTTTTGATAATTACGTCATTATCTACTTGCAAAATATTAACCAGTCTTTCAAACTCAATACTAAATTAGTTGTTATTTTATAATAATAATAAAATAATGCTAAATTTAAGTGTACATTGTATGTTTATTATATTCTGTTTATGATAAATGTAAATCAATTCATTCAAATTTAGATTTTCCATGAATATTACTTATTAAGAACGGATAATTTAGCTTTATTATTTCAAATGAACACTTTGAAAAATATACAAGTAACTTATAAATTTAATAATGGTAAAGCTGATGCACTAATACTTCATACAGTTAAAAAATAACAACTTTAAAAAGAATTAGAAAATTGAATAACATAATAATATTTTAGCATTTTATAAACAAAGTAAAATTTTAAATAAAACATTTAACACAAAGAACAACAAGTTTTACTTCACTGCATATAATGAATGCAATGAATTTATTGAAACATCCTTATAATCTTTCCTTCAAAATTAGCAACGTACCTTGCACGGCCGTCGCTAAACAACTGCAAGTAGCCAAACGGCTGGTGGAACTGTTAATATAATTGAATTAGATTTTTGTTAATTTAATTTTGAGTTTTATTAGCGATTAAATGGATGCATAAGTTAATAAGCAAAAAATGTAACTAGTTACTTAAATAAATAAATAAACTTTTGTAAATAAAATAAATAATTTATACTTCGATTTCTATTCCTTCAGGTAAAAACGTGTTTAACCCAATCACGAGATCACTCATGGATTCAAGTTGAGCTGGTAATTTTGAAATGAACCACTCAAAAGACACACTAGGTGAAAATAGTTTAGTTCAAAATAAAACATAAACTTTTGCTTGAAATTAATATATATTTAAGTCAAGTTATAGTTTAAAGCATATATAAATAGTAGTAACTATTTATACTCAAAAAAAATAGTAAGTTTTAATCAAACTAAAGTTCTTAAATCTTTATATAGCTGTTTTTAAGTTTTAACAGACTAATGTAAAAAAAATTATATTTTTAAACTAGACTTTTACTAAATTGCTTTAATTTTTTTTCTAAAAACATTTTTTTTTCAATCTTTAAAAACCTTTAACACAGTTTTAATGAATAAAATACCGACATAGCGAGATTTTACAACGAAAATATTGAAATAATTTTTAAATAAAGTTTACTGTTTATCTTCATTAAAAAAGTTAAGGTGTAGTTAGAAATTTAAAAAAAACCTTCCATTTAAAAATTGCTGCAGCAAGACTTCTATTTCATCTTTTATTGAAGGCATTTTTTCATTGACCAGTTGAAGATACTCGACAACTTCTCTTGACTGTATACAAGAAGGTTTAAAAAACTTTAAGCATACAGCAAACAGTTAGAAGGTTTTAAATATTCAATAAACTTTATCTTTTGTTAGGTAGTTTTAGAAATTAATTATCAAAAATAATCACTAAAATTATTCTACTAAAAAATAAACATTTGTTTATATCTTAAGAACTGTTAGGATGGCTAACAATTAAAAAAAAAGTATTAAAATAAGTACAAATGAACTTTATTTTTTCAAAACAAGCCTGAGATTACTACCTAACATAGGTTTTATAAGAACGTAAGCTAACTTTTGAGTGTGCTAGAAAAAAATTATTATAGTTAGCTTTTACTAAAAAGACTAAAAAAGTGTTTACCTGGTCTTCCATATCCACGTTTACTAGGTTTAAATTTTAGTTTTATAAAAAACCTGTAAAATAAATTAAGTATTATTGTTTTAAAAGTAAAAACTATTATTAATAGGCTATTATTCATTATACTCCACCCCATTATGTTTGTGAATAATCTATTATAAGAAGTAATTTTCAATTCACAATTCCTTAAAATAAATTTGTATAAGCTATTTATTCTGTAAAAATTTAAACATTTTAAATATTAAACAAAGTAGCAACTATAAAATAAATACTTTTGTTGGCATCTGACTAAATGTAAATGGTTTATGTGTTAATAGCTTGATTATAAACTAAATTAATAAATTACCCAGCTAATGACTTAAGGTTAAACTCTAACTGGCTCAGTACAAAACTGTTGTATTAGAAGAAAAACTTTTTAATTTTAGATTTCAATGCTACCATAGACATAAAAACTTAAAACAAAACTTTTTTTTTTCGATGTACTTTGTAGTAGTTTGCTAACGTTATAAAACCAACATTGGTAATGATAATCAATGACTAAAATCAAAAAAGTTTTTTAACAAAAAACAAATACACATATATTATTTAAATAGGCAAAATACTAAACGTTTCATTTCATAATAGTTACATATAAATAGTGGGTATATGTGTTTTATTTAAGATAGAAAATTTACAAGAATTTTGTAAATGGTACGAATGTAATTTAACTTTAGTTGAAGTGTATTTAGTTGCTTTAGAAAACATACTTAAAATTTCACTAACTGACGTAAAACAGATTTGTTTGTTTGAGAATTTCCCTTCTGGACCAGCAAAAAATTAAAAAAATTGAAATTTCAAATATTTCTAAACCTTCATTTAAAAATTAGGCTTTTGAAGCAAAATATTAGACAAATTAAACATTTTTCCCGTTCGATAAAAGTTGTATTAATGAAATAAATGTGTAAGGAAATACAATAAAACTATTATTAGTATAAACATTAAGTTTAAAACTTCCGTTATTTATTATCTAAACAAATACATTTTTAAACCATAAAAAGAGGTATTTAAATTTGCCAACATAGTGAATTTAGTAAAATAATTTAAACTTCAAGAACCTTTTACGGTTATATAAGAAACCTAATATCTATTTAATTAATAATAATATTTTAAATTATCATCATAATTTAAAAAAATTTAACTCAGTTCAAATAATTTTTTTTCAAAAACTCAAAATTAATAAAACTACTTCAAAACTGCAATCAATTGATAAAAACAGCACAGTATTAATATAACGTCTATAATAAAGTCTTTATTGTTTATAAAGCATGTCATATTTGTAAACGAAATCGTAAGAAAGTTAATTTTTAATTTTAAAAATTATTTTTCTGTGTTAGCGTCAAAAAACTAAGTCAGTTACTATTTACAGTATACGTATTTAACTTAACGATGATAATAAAGTTAAAGGCTTAAAAAAATAAATGAAACTATACAGCATTTTATAAAATTAGTTTACTTTAATTTACATGTAAATGTTACTTAGTTAAACAACAAAAAGACGCTCAAATTACTTAGTCCTAGGACCTGGGGCACAAAGAAACTAATGTGTAATGTGTGGGATATACAACTAAGTAGATTTAATAAAAAATTCAATTCATGTCTAAAACTTAAATGGATATATTGTTTATTAAAAAGTTTTTCTTGCCATTAGATTTTAAAAAACTTGAAATGTGAGTTTTATAATCACAATGACTGCGATAAAATTTTGGTTAAAATTAATTTATTATATGGCGACTTACAACTTTTGAAAGTTCTACCTTAGGGTAAATATGAAATTTTAAAGATTTAATTTAACTGTAAATTGCTCTAAGTCGAACTAATACAATTTTTTGAGCCAATTTTTTATCACAAATTTTACAAGCAAATTGTTTTTTTCCTTTACAATTTTTAAAATGCCTTTTAAGTTTTTACTTGCCTTTAAGTAATTTTAAGCAAATACCACATTTAATCCCTTTTGATTTGTCATGAAGTTTTATGTTTAGTGAAAATACTTTTTCTTGTATAATTTTTATGATAAACTTGAATATTAAGATCTGTAATTGTAAATTTTACCAAATAAAGTTACATCAAAGTATGATTCTATGTTTAAAACAAATAAAAAAAATAGTTTGTTATAAAGACACGAATAAAAACAGTTTTAGAAACACTTAAATTTAATGTAACTACTATGAAATGTTTTACATGAATGTACAAATAATAGGTGCTAAGAAATTAGTACTATTAAAAAAATAAAAATAAATACTTAACGATTTTTTTTTTTGAAAATGTGTATTATGAAATTTAAAACCTTTAATATAAGAACTACAACTTTTTTTCCTCAATTTATACTTTTTAAATGTTTTTCATTATGAATGTAAAAAAAAAACTGTTTACACACCATAGTTATATTATACATTTACTAATCATCTATATTACATTCATTGTATACGTTGACAATGGTACTTGAAATATATGTGCTTCATGTAAGTTCTTTCTTAGTTTTTTTTTTTTCAACTGCTTTAATTTTCTAATTTTATCAGTTTTAGTGTAAACTAAAGAAAAAAGAAGCAAGTAAGCTGATGCTTCGCAGATATTCAAAATCAGATATTCGCATTTTTGAACAGATATTCGCTATAAACAAGTTTTCGTTAAAAATTAACGGAGCTTACAGTTCTTATTCAATTTAGACAAAACACATATTAAACGATTAGTCTTGCTTTGTAAATATAACATTTTTGGTTTAGATTGAATTAATTTTTTTTTTTTTTTAACCTTAAAGTTCAACAATTTGTTTGCTTGTTTATGCTATATAAAACAACTAAGTTTCGTAAAAAATTAATGCAGCTTACAATTCTAGTTCAATTCAGATAAAAAAAAAACATCTTAAACTATTCGTCTTGCTTTGTAGATATTACTTTTTTGGTTTAAATTGAATAATATCATCAAAATTTTTTCTTTTTTTTTGACCTCAAGGTTCAAATAATATTTTTCTTGTTTATTCTATATAAAACAACTAAGTTTCGTAAAAAAATTGTGTAGCTCACAATTCTTATTAAACTTAGACAAAAAATTTCTTAAACGATTTGTTTTGCTTTGTAGATTTTAAAATTTAGGTTTAGATTAAATTAAAACATTCTTTCTAATTATAAAATATTGTTATTTTCTTTTGTTAAAGAATTAAGTTTTTTTTGCTTACAATTCTTATCCATTTTAATGAAAAACATCTTAAACAATTCGTCATTTTATTTATTACGTTTTTGTTTATATCAAAATATCGCAACGAAATAATAAATATAAATATTAAATTTAAAGAATTATCTACTTTTATCAACAAGATAAGAGTCTTAAAACCTTAACGATATACTTCGTGATCTTTTTCCTTTTGCTGCTTCTTTCTTTAATATCATCTGTTAATGAAATTGCATAATATTTATTATTATTATTTTAGTTTTTTTTTTCTTTTTGCTTAAATACTTTTCAACTGTTACAAATCTTCAGCTGCTTAAATAGAAATTCAAATTTCTACTCTTTTTTTATCCGATTTCTTCTCTGTATTGCTAAACTTAATATTTTCATTAGGTATTGTTTGAAACACTTTCAGTTTATCTTCAGCCAACTGCATAGAATTTAATAAAGTATTGAAATTAAATTGAAGTTTGAGCATTTTCTGGTTTACTTAAAATTTTACACTTTTTAACCTCAACTACATGAATTCCACAACTTTTCCCGTCCATTTGTTGCTCATGCTGAATGTAACCTTTTTCCAATTCAATGCTTCCATATGCCTTTTTTTAAATAGCGCTAGAAATGTATAAAAATGTTCAAAAAACAATTTTTTATGATTAAATACTTAAAATACAAAGAGATTTACTTCAGTTTGACGGAGGCTGTTTTTGTATATATAAGTTGATCAGACTCTGTTGTTGTTAAGGGATCAAAAATGTAGACTTTTTTAATATTCAAATACTGAAAAAAAATATTTTTTACATTATAAACTGTATATTAATATTTGTACAAAACTGTATACTCACAAACAGTCTCCAGTGTTTGTCATCTATTTGAAAAAATGACAATATTGCCTCGTGCATGTAGAGTTTTTTCTGTGATTTTATGAATGTTTTTAGTTTAATATTTACATTTTTTACCTTATTTTTAAATAATTTTTTACACCAGTTATAAATTTTAGTTGATTTTCATCCAAAAGGAAGATCTAAAAATATATTTTTGAGTATAATCTCTTCTATAAATCCAATATTTTTCTACTTTTTTCTATTAAGTGAATAAACGTGTTGCCAATAATCTACAAAAATTTTATAAGTAAAAACTTATTTTAAAATATTTCATCAAGTAAAACAACCTACCGCGTTGTTGTTCTAAGATCTTCTACCAAAATAGTTTTGTATGCATTTGGCATGTATGCAAAACTACAAACCTTTTCAAAAATATCTTTATCCATCTCTTTTATTAACTGTTTAGAAAAGTTTAACGCTTATAAAGTTTAAAAAACTAACAACAAAGTTAATCGAATTCAAATCTGCTAATTAACATTATAAAAAACTGATAAGCTAGTTAATTTTTTTTTGTAAATTAAACTTACAAACCTTAAAAAAATCATTAACAACTGAATAAAGCTTAAAAATATTCTTAATATTTAAATAATTGCTCTAAAAAATAAAAACTAAACTTTATATATTCAAATCAACTTATATAATTTTTTTTTACTTACTCTATCTATCATTGTAAACACTTTTTTTTAACTGCTCGCAACTTTTTAGAAACATTTCAGTTTCTTGTCCCTCAATCGTCTTAAAAAACTGTTTTAGAATAATATAAGTTTACCTATCCTTATACGCAGAAGCTTTATTTTAAAGTTCTAATAAACACAAAATTACGGAACGAGAAATATTCTAAAACAATGAAAACTACACCTTCTCAGCATTCCTTTCTGCTTTGTTTGTGTTGTTTAAACTAAAATTTGTCTTTTCCTTTTTTTTTTAATTTCCATTTTTTGAAAAAGTTTCAACTTGGTTTTAGTTGTAAGTTTCTGTATTTTGGAACAATTATACAGACAATTTTGTTATATAAATTTTTTATTGTACTAAATATACTTACTTTTGGAGTTATTTTTGAAAGACTTGGTATGTTAATTTTTTTTGTTTTTTTTGTTTGGAGCTAATTTATCTTGCCATTGTTCTTCAGCCAGAAGTGTGTAATTTTTTTGTGGTAGGAGAAAGATGTTATTTAAAATCTGATACTTTTGAACCTGCAGTATATTACTAGTAAGTTAATATTGGTGATTTTACTATTTCTTAAGTATTTAAAAATATTACCTTGCTTTAATTGATTTATAAACAGTCCAAATAAACTGTTTCGCAGGCAGATTTTTTTCTCCCCTTAGAATCTGATGTTTCAATATTCTGACCCAAATTTCAGCGTAAGAATTAGTATCTCTGCGAAAAAAAAAACAATAACAAAAAATTATTGTTTATTTTTACTTATTGTTGTACACTAAGTTTAAATTAACCTTGTTTGTAAAGATGGCTTTTAAAGTAGTCCTGTTCACAATAGAGCATGTAGTGAACTAATATATATTCAATAAAACTTGGAAGAAGGTATGCATTTTTAATAAAAGTTTAACTGTTCAAAACTTTAGTTTTAACTTTGTTTTTATTTGAAAGAAATGATTTCTGAATAGAGATAAATTTGTAATTTTTTTGCTTCTTTTTTGTCTTCTTCATAAAAGGAAGAGTCAAAATTGCATTCTATTTCGCTTCATGTTTTCTTTTCCTCTTTTATGATATGTTGGTCAAAAAATCTCGGCTTTATTAAATATTAATTTATATTAATACTTTACTAGAAAAATGTTATGTTTATAACCGAGACTAACTTCTTGCTTGCTACCATATTCATCACTCAAAAATAAGGTGCACAAACTTTCAAAAATTTCATAATTTGTTTAAATATCATTTGCATTTAGCATCCTTACAAAAGAATAGCAACACAATTCCCTTAAGCCTGTGTCCTTTGTAAGCTAACTTGCTTTATTTGCTAAATTTTTAATGCAATGTGCCGCGCATAAGTGAATAACTGTTTTTACGTTTTTTAGGTTTTTGTTTGTAGATACTTGGAACGCTCTAAACAGTTTTTAATTGTTATCTTAAACTTAAAATGCTTATTTATGAATAACAACATAACAAAAAACTTTTTGTACTTTAGTATTCTTACATGACTAAGTAGTCATTAAGGCTTTCTTTATTTACTGCAAGCAAAACTGAATGGATTAGTACCCAACTAAAACCTATTTCAATTTTAAAAACGTTTTGTGTGGAATATTATCTAAACTCTAGAAAAAATCTAAAAGCCAGGGACACACATGTTTTATAGCATAACCACAGGATATAAACTGAGTTAGTGGCAAGGGAGGGTGACCGTTTCCGTTTCTATTATATTAAACGTATAAGTTGTTAAGTTATCAGACTATTTAGCTTTTTTTCAAATAAAAGTTAACCTTTTACAGACAAACAGTAATAAAAAGGTTTCTTTCCGATATTCGGTATTTTCCTAATTACAGACCCAGTCGCATCGATGTAAAGACTTGGAAACTTTTTTTTTTCAAGCAGTTGGACTTGCAACCTAAAGCTTTCCTCGAGATAAAAGCTACATTTAAAAACATCAAAGTCAAGTTATTGCAAATACCTGTATATTTTGGAGCCATAAACATACGCTTTTACAAACCAAAAAAACACTTTGCCCAATTGAATATTTAACTTGACTATTGTATAACATTTCAATATTCTTAACTTGTGTTTTTAAATTATTTAAAAACAATTATAAATTGGTATCAAAACGTTTTTATATAAATCTAACTCTTTGGTTTTTGTGTTTCTTGACTCAAGAGAGTCAAATGCGTTTTTAGTTTCAATAATCTTGTCAACCCTTTTGTCTTTCTGTTTTTTTTTGTTCGGAAAGAATTTTAGAAACAACCGCTTCACTTATGTAGCCGCTGTTATTCCCCGCATTTATTTGCTCTAATGGAGTTTTCCTATATAAAACATAATGCTAAATCAATAAAACTCACCAATAAAAGTACTTGTTATTTTAGATAACAGAAAAAAAAAACTCGTTTAAAGACTTTTGGGATACTTCATGAGCAGTCAGTCTTTTTATTTTTAATTTCCTTCACGACAACAACCTAAACGAGCAGTCATAGTAGTAGAATTATAGTAGCAGGAAACTTTATAAACGGCAGGACACTCTGTTAAGGAAAGATATGTATTTATTTCTGTACTACACCATTATTAAATTTTAACACATTACTAACCTTTTAACTTGCAAAAAGCTCTACAGTAAAAAAATGGACTGTTCTTTTTCCTTGAATTTTTTATTTTTGTATGTGCATTCCGAATCACTAATGGCAATGGTAAAACTTTTCGTTAATAATGATTCTTAAGTTTTCTTGCCATCCAAATACAATCCCGTTTTCTAGATTACGTATTTTCGGAAGCTTTTTTTTATCTAAGTAGAGGGTAGCTATTCTTGGTAGCTCTGGAAGATTTCGAAGTTTTGGTGAAACTTTGTCAATAAACTACTGTAATATTATTAAATTTGGAAATATCAGGAGTTGTTAAACTTAACAACAACTTACTTCAAAAACTTTTGAGTTTTGTTCATGATTTATTGCGCTCTGAGTCAGAAAAAATATTAATTTTTTAATTACTCGACAAACGAGTAGTAGATAATTAAATAAAAATAAACTTACTTCAGAAGAGTTATAAGTTTCTTGAGCAGATTAATTTTTTGACTGAAACGAAGCAATATTTTTCTCACAGATAAAAAACATAAACTATTTAACTTAGTAACAACTTACTTTTAAAACTTTTGAGCCTTGTTCTTGATTTATTGCGCTCTAAGTCTGAAAAAATATTAAATTTGAAGTTACTCGACAAATGAGCGGTAAATACTTAGAAATTAAAATAAACCTACTTAGAAAAGTTGAAAGACTCTTGAGATGATTGATTTTCTGTCTGAAAAATAAATAAAAATAAACACGAATATAAATTCAGTAATAATTTAACTTAGTAACAACTTAATTCAAGAACTTTTAAGCTTTGTTCTTGTGATTTTAGTCACTTAGTATGCAAAAAACGCATTATTTAAAATAACATGTATAAAATCCTAAGTATTGAATGTTTTACAACTAACTTACATTTAAGCTTTACTCTTGGTTTCTTAGTTTCTGAGTCTGAAAAATTCTAGTTTTAAAAAGTTACTCAATATATTTATAGAGTTGTAAGTAATTAAACTAAAGTTATCTGACTTCAAGCGCTTTCAAAGTTTTTTTGATAAGTAGTTCTGAGTCTGAAAAAAACTGTATTTAGATGATATTGCAAACGATATACTTACAAAGTTAAAAAACTAAATTCAAGAGCGTTTAAAGTTTATTGTGTTGAAAAGTTTTGAACCTGAAAAACGAGTGGTGAGTTTTAAATTTAAACTAGTTGTGCAGAGTAATATATTCTTAAAATTTACATCAACTTACTTTAAGAGCTTTTGCAGTCTCTTGTGCTAAACAGTTTTGAGTCTGAAAAACATGCATTAATTCAACTTACTTTTGTTATAGAGCTACACAATTTAACTAAAATTAACTTAATCTAAAAGCTGGGAACACTTCTTTTGAAAAATTCTCTTGAGTCTGAAAGTTTGTTTTTTTATTGTTTAGAGTTACTTGTTTAAACAAACATTGTTGTTTAGATAACAATTAACTTACTTCAAAGCTTTATTAACTTTGCTTCTCATGTATGATGTTCGCTTTGAGTGTTACTCCAATGTTATTTTGAATTGCTGCTCCAAGGTTATCTGTTGAAACATATAAGTTCATAATAAAAGTCAACGACTATAAAGATTTTAAATCTAATATATTAGAAATAGCTAAAAAAGATTGTTATTTTTCAAAAGAATCATTTTAGTATAAATTCAAATTAGTTAGTTGTAATACATTTATACAGTAATGCAAGTAATAACACATATATAATTAAATAAATAACACTTTTATACGTTTGAAAACAGTGCTATTCCGACTTGAGTAATTAAAATCTTCATTATAACTTCAAGTGTATTTGAAAGGATGTAATGGGTATAAAATTTTTTACATGATATCTCATTTGTTTAAGCATTATGAAAAAAGCAACATATTTTTGGTAAGTAAGTTATAGAGAAAATTATTAGAAAAATAAATAAACTGGAACGCTAACTTCTTGTGCAACTGTAAATTGTCTAATGTAGGGGTGGGCAACGTACGGCCCGCGTGCCGGATCCGGCCCGCAGAGTGAAAATGACCGGCCCCCGACCATTTTTTTAATTTTAATGGGATCTGGCACCCAAATGAAAATTACGGGCCCGCGAGCAAAGTGACAGGCTCGCAAAGAGTCAATACTTATAAAACTTGCAACATTTTTACAAAACTTATTTTATTATTTTTTACAAAACAAAACTGTAAGAATCTAATGTTAAAAACAGCTAAAAGTTTACTTTTTAAATTAATTTGCACTAATAATTAAACCAATTTGTCCTAATATTTTGTGTTGTGGTAACTTAGTTGGAATATCTTTTTGTTAAATTACTCCAAGCAAATTGTTTTTTTAAGTACGATATTTTACATACGTACCTTTGTCAATTACAATGTCAGATCTATTTTGTAGAAATTATTTAAACATCTGATATCTCTCAATCTACATCTAAAGTTTTCAGACTTGATAAATTTCGAGAATTTTAGGGATTCAAAAAAGCGATCAACTGCATCAATAAAATGAGATTCCGGCCGGATCCAAAACTTATATTTAAATTAGAATCCAGCCGGATACGGATCTCGACTTAAGATTAGTATCCAGTCGGATTCGAATCTAAAACGTCATTATTTGGTTGGATCCAGATACTGGATCCGTTAAGTCACTAGCTCGAAATGCTCCGGCCCGCAAAAGACTAAATTTTTCCGGATCAGGCCCGTTGATTGAAAAACTTTGCCCAGCCCTAGTCTAATGTAACGTTTTAATATTAAGTCATGTCATTTTAACAAAAAGTTGTCATAACTTAGAGCAGTTATGAGAGTACCAGCTGAAGTAAAGAAGAAAGATATTCTAGAGTTATAACTTAAAATTGCAAGTCAACTGTTATTTATACATATATATATGTATATAATATAAAAAAAATATCATAAAACAGTAAAATAATCAAATAATAATATAATCATAAATATTTATTAATGATATATGTGTAAAAATTAAGTAGAAAATCACAAAAGTTAAAGTTCATAAAGCAATAAATAGCATGAAATAAGTACGTGTATGGGTACTAATAATATAAAGTATATTAATGTTTACAGGTTAACATGAATTTACTGTTAAAATTAAAAGTTCGAGCCCTTGTAGTGTTTATGTATATCTTTAAAAAAAAGGTAAGCTGAAAGTTAAATAACAATTTTATAGGTTAAATTGTTACCAAAGTAAACATTTATGAATTAAGCATAGGTAGTGATTAAGTATCTTTCAAAGACAAAACAGCAAAATTTAAGTTAAAATGACAAATTTTAAGAACTGAGAATTTTGAATAATTGATATGCTACTATAGTAATGCTTTGATAGCTAAATAGAAAAAAAATCTATGATGACTCAAATAACTTTTAGTCAATTTATCAAAGTATGAAATAAAGATAATAATGATAAGTAAAATTAAAGCATCCTACAACATATAAAACTTGGAAGCATGCGGGAAACTGATTTAATAACACGTAAAAATTTAACATGATTTCAAACGAACCATTTAGAATTTTCTCATACATGTCTTTAACTCCTCCAGCAATACACCTCCAAGTTCTCATGATCAGTTCAATTTCCTTTTAGTTTTTCTTCATGTACATTTAAAAAGCTACTTTGGATGCTTGTGAGCAATCTTTAGAATATCTTTCTTTAAACTTTCAACTTATCATTATTTTAACTAGCTTAATCAAGTCATTAAAATATAAAGTAAATGAAGGATTGTTTTTTTTAATTTAGGCATATTGAACACTAACAAGTTTGCAATAAATTATATTTTGATTTTTGAATTAGTTAAATTTTAAGTTACGAGAACTGCACAATAAGTAACAGTCTCTTATGAATTAAAATGTATTGTTTAAAATAGCAGAAGTGTAAGCATGATATTTTTATACAACATCACAGTACAAAATTTTCAAAAACGGTAGAAAAAGTTTGATTAAAAATAGGTATAAGTTTTTGTGTTTATCTTTAATCTGAACAAATATTTGATATCTTTAAACGAGACAAATGGCTTGAACTATTATTTTAAAATAATCTAGAATTGAAAAGTCAAATTGAAAAAGTGTTTACTTTTGTTAAGAAAACCGACGGAAAAATTGATTTGTTTTTAAATCATAATTTTTTTTAATTGATTTACATAGAATAAACAAGAAAAATATTAGTTGAACTTTGAAGCCACAAAATATATAGTTTTTGATGATTTTATTCAATCTAGACCAAAAATGTAATAACTACAAAGCAAAACAAATCGTTTAAGATGTTTTTGTCTAAGTTTAATAAGAATTGTAAGCTCCATCATTTTTTTACAAAACTTAGTTGTTTTATGTAGAATAAACAAGAAAAATATTAGTTGAAATTTGAGGTCACAAAAATAATTTTTTTTATGATTTAATTCAATCTAAACTAAAAATGTAATATCTACAAAGCAAGACAAATCGTTTAAGATGTTTTTTTTTTATGTGAATTGAATAAGAATTGTAAGCTCCATTAATTTTTTACAAAACTTAGTTGTTTTATATAGAATAAACAAGCAAAATATTAGTTGAACTTTGAGGTTAATTTTTGTTTTATGCATTTATTCAATCTAAACCAAAAAATTAATATCTAAAAAACAAGACAAATCGTTTAAGATGTTCTTGTCTAAGTTTGATAAGAATTGTAAGCTCCATCAATTTTTTCGAAACTTAGTTGTTTTATATAGAATAAACAAGCAAAATATTAGTTGAACTTTGAGGTCAAAACATTTTTTTTCTTTATGAATTTATTCAATCTAAACCAAAAAGTTAATATCTACCAAGCAAGACAAATCGTTTAAGATGTTTTTTGTCTAAGTTTGATAAGAATTGTAAGCTCCATTAATTCCGTAAATTTTCAGTCATATATATATAACAAATTAAAAACAGTGGTCGTAGATCTAATTTACAAGATTAATACAGTAACAAATAAAATCAATTATTTAAAAACAGTGTCTAAATTTAGTTAAATTTATTATGTTTTAAATTCAATTTACAGGTATATATAAAAATGTAATACTATCAAAATCCACCCGCGTTCAAAATAAACCGAATTTTTTTTATTAATTAACCTATTTTATTTATTTTTTTGAATTTTTTATACTTTTTTTTTTCTATGCGTCACTCTTACTGCTACCAATAACCCTTACCCTCGATTGGTAAGCGGTTCTCGAATTTGACTGGGAGGATTTTGAATGCGGTTGTATTTTGAACGCGGATGGATTATGATTGCGTGTGGATCTTGAACGTGTCCAAAAAAGTATCAAAAGTGTAACAAACTATACAAACAAAAGGTTTGTGTGTGTTTTTAATGAGTTTGAAGATTTGATTTTCCAAAATAATTCAAACAAGCATAACACTTAAAAACTTTTGAGTTGTAATGAACTTAAATGTGTAAATTAAAAGTCTTATTGTTTAAATATTTTTGTCATATAAAATTTGTATAACTAAATAACGTACAACTATGTAAAAAAACCTTTACTTTTATATTTTAAGTATTTTATAGCTGTACTAACTTAATAAAAAGCATTTTGTTCAATTTTTATGTCTTTACACAACTATAATTATTTTTTTTAAATAAAGTTTAAATAAATTTGATAATAATTTATATTTGAAAGTATTAATTGAATCTTTGTTACTCAGCATAATTAAAGTTTTAGATAATACTTATCTTTTATGAAATAATTTATTACTACATTATGTTGCTGTTACAAAACATTGTTTTTAAGGTTAGTAAAAATGAAGAAATTATTTTTTATCCAAAAAATACTATTCAAAAAGTAAAAATTAATTACTTAAAGACATACTTGTAACCATTTTTATTAATAAAAAAGTTTTTGTACTAAACAGTATAGTTTATGAACTCTCATGTGTAAATTATATGTCCCAAGTTACATTTTGCTAAAACATTTTGGACATTACGCCAACTTCGATATGCAGGCGTTATTTAGCAAATATTAAAAAAAACTTATAAACTTTTGACCAAGATTTTATCGTGTTTGCATCTACGCATAAATATGCGAAATTTAATTTATAAGTCATTCAAAATAGTAGATACTTTCTTAATGTTACTATAAATGTTAATTTTCAGTGAATCTAGAAATGATTTTTATTTTCCATACTTAGCGACTTGTAACGATTGCTTTATTTCTTTATTGATAAAATGTAATGAAAATAAACTTTTGATAAAATGATAAAAATTACATTTAAGAAACGTTTTATTAATATTAAAAATAAAAAGCTTTTAATATACGTTCCTTAAAAACACCATAAATTAAGAGAAAAAATATTTTTATGCGTTTAGATTAAAAAAAAAAAATTTACTCTCTTAATTTTATTAAATTTGCACACTACTGTACCTGTTTTACTTATTTTCTAACACCTAGTGTTAATAGCTATATGTTAAACACTAAATAACTTTTATTGGAAAAATTTCGTTGTTATGTTTAGCTAAAACTGTTAACATTGGTTCTTGATAAAATTTAATAAAAAACTTTTTATTAATAATTAACATAAAAATCATACCTTGACGAAATTTAAGTTTATTATCGAACAATGGTGGCACTAACAATGATCCTTTTTTTATATTTACAGTATCTTTTTCTACGTCAAGACATAAATTATACTAGACTTATTATTCTTTTCAGCTTTAAATTTAACAGTTACAAATTTCCTGATGAAACTAGTCAATAAGGTTTAGTGAAATGCAAAATTTTGTTAATACCTGACTTAAATTAATATTTGAAAGTTAGTTTTCCTTCAGCAGTACTGTATATATAATTACTTTATTTGTTAAAATAAAATGCTATTTTGGTTACTTAAAATTTTTTTGAGTGTGTTTGCAAGTTCATAAATTATTGAAGTATACTTTAGTCTGTTGAAATAGAATAAAGTACACATACAATGAAAATTAATTATCTGCTGATTAGCTACTTCAGAAGTCGCGCCTATTACAAGGATCCAGTCAGGTTCGCTAAAAAAGCTCTGCACAGGTTAAATTTAAAGGATAGAGGCGTTAGCTTGCCACAGTAATTTACTTAGAAATATGTTATATACTAATAAGATGTGTAACAACAGATGAATTAGATAGGCAGCAGTTTGCTCTCTTGCAAACTTATAAGTAATTATATAAAAAATTAAAAGATAAACATTTTTGAACTTAATTTTTGTGATAATTAATAAACTGTTAATTACTGTACACCTCTGAATAAAACATAGTGATATGAAAAATCATACAAGAAAAAGTTATATTATACAAAACGACATATGAAAAATTTATTATACTGTTTATTGAACGACAAAAAGAACAAGCGTTCAAAAGTCTTTTTCAGAACATTAAGTACAAGATATAAACTTTAACTATAGAAACAAAGGGTCGTTGTAGAGATTTGAAAACAAGTGCCCGCATTTTGGACATTTGTTGTGTTCGGAAAACCATTTATCAGTGCAAACTTTGCAAAGCAAATGTTTTCCCTCACAGTTCAGCTCCACCAGCTGATTACCAACTTCAAAATCACTCAGGCATATCGCGCATTTTCCACCCACGTTCGACTCGTTGGCTGTGAAGTGCCTGAATTTTCTTATTCTGTGTTTTTCCAGAAAATAACTCCTTCTTTTTTTACTTTCCACAATTTTTTTTCGCTGTGCTACCATTAAACGAATAAGTTCCAACTCTTTTTCAGTTTTATTTCGCAAAAACTCCTGCGAAAAAAAAAACATATTATCCATGAAAACATCTCATAAATATATTTTGCATTTAAGTTTGTACACTAATATGTGTTGTGTTTTAGTAAGATATCAAGTTTAAAGTTTAACAAAACAAAATTATCTTTATATTTATATTGAAACTGTTTTTAATAAAAGTATTTTTGGTACAATCAATTCAACAATACTCTTTGATTTATGAAATTATTTCCACAAAATAAAACGGATTTATAATTAATATTTTTCTTATTTTTTGAGTAAACACAAAGCTGATATGCGGATATGGTATGGCCGTAGAAATGCACCCTTAATATTAAATTACTGACATATCATGATACTTTTATATCTATTCTTTACAATTATTGAATTTATTTACTACTTTTGTTAGCTTTTAATTAAAAAAGCCTATTAAAGCTACCAAAAGCAATAAACTTTTTCAAACAAATATATAAGCATCTACTGCTTAAAAAGACATTTTATGGATTGTCTTATCTATGGCTAACAAGTTAGCACAATACAACTTAAGGTTTTAATCTTTTTGTCTCTCATATACACAAGTCTACAAAAAGGTAAAAATTCATTTTTTTTTGTGTATAAAAAACTGTTTTTTAAAATAAACTAGCCTCTTTCAAAAAAATAAACTAAGGTAAAATTTGGTAATCTTTTGTCTTGTAGCTTTTGGTACATGTAAGTACAATAATAGAACGAAGATCTAGGAGTAATTTTGCAACGTAATACAGCACCGAACAGTTTTGTGTAGGGATGATTTGAGCTACAGGTAAACCTTAGTATAAAGGCAACAAAAAAAAAAGTTTCAAAGTTAGTTTGAGTAATTTATTACAAGTTAAACTTTTAATATACCTAGTAAAGTGTTCAATAACAGTTTTCTACCAAGGTTTATGTACTACTGAAACTACAAAAGTATAAAAGTATAGTTATATCTTACTTTAAAGTTGACCATTGCACGTGTGACTATTAAACTTTAAAAGCATTTTTAAAAGACTTGTATGTTTTTTAAGTTTTTCTTTGAAAAAATAGGGCTTAAACTAATTTCCGCTCATAATAAGTAATATTGATTAAAACTCTAAATTTGAGTGAATTGATTTTCTTTAATCATAAACAGAATGTAAAAAAAAAAAACAATGTGCACTTAAATTTAGCACTATTTTTTGTAGAAAATAAATACTCAAAAAACAAAAAAAAAATAATTCTTACCTGCCATTCTGAATTAGTACATTGTTCCACCATTTTATTTTATAAAGTATCTGAAAAAATTTTTAAAGTTATTATCATTATTAGCATTAATCAACTTATGTTGTTAATTAAAACAAATATGTCTAAAAAATTAATAGCATATCGCTTTAGAAAATAATTAATTATTTTGTAAGGTTATAATGTAGTGTACAACCACACTAAAATCAATAACTAAATTATTTCTTAACATTAAAAACATAAGTTTACTATAGTGTTTTACCTAAATAAATAACTATCAATGTTTTTCATAAAAATTTTAATATATTTTCACAGCAACTCATCAGAAACTTACTTCTTAGCTATTTCACAAACAGAGAAAATTAATGATGTTTTGTTTTGTATGTTAAACATGTTACATGAAAAAAATTTATTTACTCAGGATGTATAAATTTCATTTACATAATTAAATTAAACAAAAACTATAAGAATACCAGTATGAAAATATATATGACTACTCTATATAAAATTATAAATGAAAATCGTTAAACATATTGAGTCTAAGAACAACTGCAAACACTGACAAATGTATTTAAAAACACCATACCATAGAAATTATTTTGGTAAATTAAAAAAGAACACTCAAATAACATGCCTATCCCCTATAATAAAAATTTCTAAAATTTTCTGCATTTTACTAATCTTTTCTGCCTTAGTTTTTAATAAATATTGTGTATTTATAATATGCTATTAAGATAAAAGAGCCTTACATAAATTTTATATGACTAATAAGTTGGTCATCAATTTTCCTTACTTATTTGTACTCATATAATGTTTGTACCCTTGAGAGTTATTTTGACTTACATTTTATAGGTTCAATTTAAAATTTAGGACTAAATTTTTTCAATCTATAGTGATATTGTAGTTTTAAAATTTGTCAGCTCTATTTTAACTTGTTGACTTAAACTTTGGCAGTTCTATTTTGACTTTTTGGAATAAAAGTTTGTCAGTTCTATTTCAACTTTGTGGACTTATAAGTTTGTCAGTTTTAATTTGACTTTGTAGTCTTAAATTAAAAAAAAAAACTTTTTGCGATTTATTCAGTCTTAAAATGGGACAAAACCTTTTGTGATTTATTTGATTTAAACTTTGTCACCAACTTTCTGTGACTTACTTGAACTAAAGTTCTATTAACACCCTTTAATTTATTTTATAATATCCCTTTAAATAGAGATACTATATTAATATGGTCCTCTTTTGCATATTGATTTTCATAACTCAATATTCTTTCTGGTTATGTCTAATCTCAAAAGGCTTTTAAAAGGAGAAGAAATGTAAGTACTTTTTTTTTAAATTAAATAGAATATTTATTGTACAATATATTAAAACCTGCTTTTAAACAAAATGCACTATGAAATGAAAATGACAATAGTATAAGAATGAGGTAAAAATGTATTAAATACTACCTTAAAAATAAAAGGTAACAAGCCTATAAATATTTTTTTTGGTAAAATACCTCCTTGTTCTTATCTAATTACTACCTAAAAGACTGGTGATTCTTTACCAGGAGGACGCCAATTATAACCATACATATTGGTTGTTTAAATATTTAACTTATATGGTTATAGTGTACCTTACACCAACATTATAACCAATACATAATTTCAAACTTAATTTTGAATTCAATATACTGTACAGCTACAATATATGCTACTTATAAGCTAGAGGCATAACAAATGAATGAACATTTTGTATTAAAGAACAGTTGCAAACACCAACAAATATACAAAATACAACATACACTGAAAAACTTTAAATGTAATCAAAACTTTTATAAAAGACTAAAATTTAACAGGAATATACTTTAATTTGATTAGAATTTAAATCAAAAACTGCCTTCTGATATTGTTAAGAAAAATAACTTTACAATAAAACACATACTACAAATGTCTACATGTTAACAGCATGTGGTCTAAAATGAATAGCTGCTCTAACTGAAAAGAGTTTATATATGACTGTAAAATGGTAATGCAAGCTTGCATCAGTAAACTTGTGACTGCTCTTTATTTTCTCCTTATTAAAACCCTATTTAAATTTTATCAGTGAAACACGTGACTTTCCGAGCTTTCTCTTAAACGCTTGGATAAACAAAAACTTAAGCTTAAAACTTTCCACTAAAGTTAAACATCTATCAAATGCAGTTTGATATCCAGTTACAGCAGAGGTCGGCAGCCTTTTGTAGCTCACGGGCCAATTTTCCCAGGAAAAGTTGCTCGCGGGCCACACTACTCAGAAAAATATCTTCGAGGGCCGCATTTATTTAGATAAAGTTCTAGTAATCCGTGGAAAAATATTATTTTAGATCAAAAATATGATAAATTAAGTAGTAGTAGAGCACTAGTAAAAAGTACTTATTGAATTAAAAGCCAATTTGTAAGTTTTTATAACTTAATATTTGTTGTTTTAAAACTGTAAGTATTTGGCTAAAAGGAGCTCGCGGGCCGCAGATTTTGACATTGAGGGCCAAATTTAGCCCGGGGACCGCAGTTTTCCGACCTCTGTGCTACATTTTAGTATTCAAACACAGCTTTTAAGTTTTTCCTTGTTAAACTTAATTATTTTGATTCAAAATAGTTTAATAAAACATTTAAGTATTCCTAGTAGTATATTATTTATTTGAAATCAAGCTAAAAGTTCTTAGTATGATGTAAACGTTTTTGTCATTAAAACATCATAAAATCTTTCTACATTGTGAAAATATAAGAAATAAAAGTAACTAAACTCAATTAATACCACAAAAATAGTAATTTCTTTTTGTTATGTTGTAGAAAGAATTAGATGATAATAGACTACTTTTATATTTGATCTATAATTGACTTTTTCATTTTAGATTAGTTTTTCAATCTAAGCTATTACTTCTAGCTCCCTAAACTATAAATGATATAAATTTGTGCCTACTACTCATATAAGGTTTACTAACAAAATATACAACAAGACTTAGTCTGAGTCTAACATCTCCAAAAAACACCTGATATAACCTATTTGGTCTAGTTATATAAAAGATAATATACATGACTTTTACTTTAAATTTTTATTTTGGTGAATAATCAAACTAGTATAGTTAAACTTTTTATGATAAATTATAACCTTAAAAAAGCACATTTAATTTAAAAAAGCGACTAGACCTGTTGTTATAGGGTCCAAGTTATCATATATATATTTGGAGTATATATGAGGTAAAGATTTAAAGAGTAGTAAACTTTTTCACAAGTAAATATAAGAAATCTAGATAAATAAAAAAATTTCAACTAAAAGGAATTAATGTTCTTATATAAAACCAAATCTGACAAAATTTTGAAGCTAAGTTTAATAAAAAAAAAATAACATAACTTTCGACTTTAATTTTCTTTTTTTAACTCTATGTTAGAATTTCGAGTAGAGGTGCATTTAATAGATTTCATAGTTAATTTACCATACAACACTTAAATTTTACAAATGTTAGTTATGAATCAGTGTGGTTAAAAACAACGATATAAATTAATAGTAAAAACAATAAACATATTTTAGTAGGATTAATTTATTGTCATCTTCGAACATCAATTTCTGAATTCATAAAAACATTTTCAGACTTCTTGTTTGAAAAAATAAATAATTATAAGTACATTTAAATATTTTAAGATATCAACTTTTGGGGTAAAGTTACTCCAAAACACGTCTATTAAATACAAAATTTAATATTTAATCAAAAAAACTAAAGAGATTACAAACTAAAGTTTTTCAAATAAATTTTTTTTAAATTTAAGTTGAAGTTAAAATCAAAACCTTAGATAACTTCAGCCATTTAAAAAATAAAATAATAATAGTTTGTACAATACTCAATGCGTAAATAGTTAATTAACAAAATTATATTTAAAATTAAAAAAAAATTAGAAACATACTTTCAAAATTAAAAATTACCAAAAAAACCTCATTATAAAACACGCTTTAAACCAGGGCTTCTCAAACTTTTTTTTTCATATTACCCCCTTTAAAGAAATTAAAAAGGCTGTTGCCCCTCTTAAAACACATAAGACCCTCTTCATTTGCAACTCAACAACATCTAGTGTGAGTTTCGAAATTTTAAAATTGTCTAAAATTTTAAAATTACCCCCTTCCCCTCTTTCGCCCCTTTGCTAATTATTTCCCCTCAAAATTACTAAAATCGCCCCCGGGGGGGGGGGGGACGTAAACGCCCACTTTGGGAGACCCTGGTTTAAACCTTTGATAATAGTATTTAAAATTAAGAAAAAATTAAGTATACAACCAATAAGCAAAATAAAAAAAATTATACCATCAGATATAAAAGAAAAGTATTTGACAAAATTAATTAAATTATTTTATAAATATTTACTTTGATAATACTAGCTAGGTACGGAGCTGTAAAAGATAAAACACCCTAATTTCTGCTACTTAAAAAAATGTCTTTAATAGATTTTTCTGGTGAAATCTAACAGAAATAGAAATATGTAAAACTATAAAAAATTTAGATTCAACTAAGGCTAATGATAATGTCTTATTTCAGATTCTTTGAAAGTTTAAGAAACATGTCTCTAAAATTAAAAACAAAATTGTTTAACTTCATAAAAAAAGTTAAATTCTGAAATAATTATAAAACTTTTAGCAGATATAGACCAACTCAATTTTTTTCAACTTTAACAAATAGTTAAAAAAGTCACATAAAACAACTGATTTATACAGTTTTTGACTAAAAATACTACTATAAACAATAAACAAATATGTTTTAGAGAGGTTTGATCTATCATCATAACTTGTTTAAGTTTGTAGAAGGGGTGTTAAACAGGTTTGATAATGGGGAAGCAGTATCTGCATTGTGCAGCATTACTTGATTTAAATATTCGACAGTTTTGATAGAAGGGTTTTGCTTAAAATAGTTAAAGTACTATGGCATGACAGTCAAAATGCAATTGTTAGTTAGTCCTATTTCGCTGATTGAAGAGTTGTTAATTGTTTGAGTATGAATCAATATGTGGAAAAATTTACTTAGTAGAACAATAAATTTTAGTCCTAGAACCTCTAATGTTTATTATACACATAGTGACTTAAAAAAAAACTAGCCTAAATGTCATAAATATTGTAGATGATACTATTTATAGAACATTTAAAATATCGCATTTCTACAAGACTGTTATAACTTTTATTTTAAAATTCAAAAAGTCTCAAATTTGCTTAATAAAAATAAATTTAAGCTAAAAATACACAAAACTATAAATAAACAATTTCATCCAGTTAAAACATTTTTTAGAGAATATGATCAGTAGAATTAATATAGACAAAACAATTATAAAAAAGGTAAACGTATTTAGGAGTAATATTATATAACAGTTTCAATTTATCAGAACAAGGGGTGTGTATAGACTTTTTAAAAGGGTTGGACAAGTTTTTTTCTTCATTAATAAAGTTTATTTTTTCTAAAGTAGATTTGAATAAAACACTTTAGAAAATGAAGTACGTGTCTATTATCATGATTTAGAATTTTTAAACTATAATACAAGTTAGAGTATCTTTTCATAAGACTAGTATTAAAACATTTGATGCGGCCAATCCTTTTTTTTATTATAGAAGTTATCATTCAAACAAAGTTAAATTTTTAAACTAATACAGATATTGTGATAATTAACTTACTTTGTCAAAAAAGTTGTCATTTGTTTAAGAAATCATAGTTACCACTGCAATACTTTGTAAATTAAGTGTCAGCTATTGGTAAATTTTAATCTTTTTTATAATGCCATTTGAAACTTATTTTTCAAATTAAAATTTGAATTTCTTAATTATAAAAAATCTTTATTTAATATTATGTATAATTTTTAAATTTTTGAATTAATTACAAAAGTTTGAAAGTAATAAAAAAAAACATTCTAGGTTAAATCTTTGGTAACAAAAATAAATGTAAAAGACACATAACTTTTAGTAGTTGAATGAAAATTTAAAAACAAAGTTAAAGTATTACTGTATAAGTGAGATGGTCAGTATTTAGTAAACTATAAGAATGAAAACTAGATAAAATAACTAACTAGATTCTAATACCCAATTTATTTATTATAAGATAAATGGGAGGTCATTACTTATTTACAAGAAACTAAATGTACTTAATTTTAACAACTATCAGTGAAAACTTTTTAAGTAAAACTTAAATTTGTAGTTCAAAAACAACACATAACCATCATTTACTAGTACTTTGAATTAAAAGTTTTGTTAAAATCTAATAAATTCAACATTCATTAGTTAAAAAATAGCAAAAAAAAAAACTATCAAATTATATGGATATTCTTTTTCAAGAACGTTTTTAATAAAAAGACTAATTTTCTTTTTACTTTTTATTTTTTTTTATCGGGTGAAAAAGCTCAAGGAAACCAGTCAAAACACGCCTCTTGTCAGAAAACATTGACATGGTAAAGAGTTTATAGTTAAAAGCAATTAGTGTTCCCAAAAAAAAACAAAGTAGTTTTTGAATATAATATTTGTAATTGATTTTTAATTCTTTTTTATGAGACACGTAAGGTATGACCTTTTGTGCTAGGGCAGAACTAGTATAACAAAAATTGTTAAAACTAATGTAAATATAAAAAAAGCATTTAGATGCCTTTATTTAAAAAGTTCAATGATAAAACTTAAAGTAACATAGATAAAACAAAGCATAAAGTATTGAAATTTTATTAAATTACATGTTTAAAACTTCCATGTTCATATTCTAAAATATTTGTCTACAAGTAAATTATAAGTGTAGCTTTAATAGTATGATTAAATACATCAGAGCTATGAGATTGACCGAAGAAATAGAGAATATTTTTGTTGTCTAGGAATTAATGCGAACAGCAAGCAAAAAAAAAACTTATTCACTAATGGTCAGAGCTATGAGATTGACCAGGAAAAGATACAAAGAAACAAGTAAATTCCGATCTGCAGGCAATTATTTTCAAATCTTTGCAACTAACCTTTACTTTTTTAGTAAAAACTACAATTAACACATAATGTCACTGACAGAACATTAAAATGAACACATTTATAACTTATACTTATTTTATAACACATTTAATTAGTATGTAGTATAACAGTAAAAATAATATTTAAGTTAACTACTTTATAACGCTAAAGCCTCTATCCTTTAAAATTACCCTGTGCAGAGATTTTTTAGCGAATCTGACCGTGTCCTTGTAAATGGCGGCGGGCGACTTTTGATGAAGCTAATTAGCAGACTAGTAGTTTTCTTAATGTAAAGCTTGTTGACAAACTAGCGGTGTAGGTTTCTAATGTCATTATACTCTAAATTATTACTGGCAATAACTTATATATTTTCATAGTTTCTTACAAAAGTTTGATGGCTAAACTTTAGACTTGAAACATATCTTAATCAGTGTTTTTTTACGAACTTATTATGTCTTTTTTAATTTAAAAAGTAATGAGTATTATAGGTTCAATTTAAGTAAAGTACTACAAAACTTATCATTAAAGCTTATTATATTACAGTTTACTAATGACTAGTTTGGAATAAACAAGTGTGTTAAGTATCATTCGATTTATATTTTATAACACAAAAAGTACAAAGCAAATAAAAGGACAAACAACTTTATGTGTTTTCGTTTCGTTAAAACACGTTTAGAATGCAAGTTTTACAGATATTCAACTATATTTGCTGTCTTTATAACTAATGAATGTTGAATTTATTATATTTCAAAAACAACGTTTTCATTTAAAAATACTAGTAAATGGGAATTATGCATTGTTTATGAACTTTTAAGTTAAGTTTTACTTCAAAAGTTTTCACTGTTAGCTATTAAAATTAAGTAAATTTAGTTTTTTTGTTAAATTAATGAGTGTAAAGCAAGCTTTTATTGGTCTTAATTTATACAGTGATTAGAAAATGGGTTATAATACAGCAGAATTGCAATTGATTTTATAATAAAAAAAGTATGTATTAGAACCTAACTAGTTATTTTTATTCAGTTTTGGTTCTTATAATTTACTAAATACTGACCATCTCATTTATACAGTCATATTTCAAGTTTGTCTTTACGACTTGATTCATTTACCAAAAAGGTTATGTGTCTTTTACATTTATTTTTGTTACCAAAGGTTTAACTTAGAATATTTTTTATATACTACAGGGTTGCCACTTTACCTGGAATAACCTAGAATTCGATAAGTTTTGAAAGGAACCTAGAAAAATTTGGAATTTTGAACAAAAATCACTAAAAAACCTGAAAAAACTTGAAACTTTAACAATTTTCATGAGTTGATTAGTAAAATTACTATTTTACTCGTAAAATCTATCATATAAATAAAAAAAAATTTGGCATTATCAAATTTTATTTTATTAAAAAACATATTGAAAGTAGCTTTACAGTTTTTTTTTAATTTTTTATTACTATTTAACATAGTTTCTTACCTTAAACTTAACTTAAAGCTAGTAATAGACCCAAAAATTTATACTTTCACAAACTTGGTATAAATTTGGAAACCTGGAAGAAGTTTTGAAAAAACGAGTGGCAATTCTAATCAATTTCAAACTTTCGTAATAAATTTAAAAATTATCAGTATTATTAAAAAAAAAGATATTTGGTTATAACGGAATTCAAGTTGTAATTAAAAAGATAAGTTTTAAAAACAGGGTTGCCACTTTACCTGTAATAACCTAGAAAAACCTATAATTTGATAAATTTTGAAAAAAAAAGCATGGAAAAACCTGGAATTTTAACAATTTTCATGCGTTGAGTAGTAAAATTTCATTTTATTCAAAAAATCTATCATCTAAATAAAAAAAATTTTGTCATTGTCAAGTTGTTTTTTAATAAAATGCATATTTTAAGTAGCTTTACAGTATCTTTTCAATTTCTTTATACTATTTAAGACAGTTTCTTAACTTAAAACTAAAAATAGACCAAAAATGTGTACTTCTAAAACCTGGAAGGACTTTTGAAAAAAGGAGTGGCAACCCTGTAAAGGACTTTATAAAAAATTAAAAATTTTCTTATAATTAACACTTAAATTACGAACAATTGTTACAGTGGTAGGGTAACTTGGATTTCTTAAATAAATGACAATTTTTTGACAAATGAAGTTAATTATCACAATGTTTGTATCAGTTGAAGAACTTGAAACTTATTTTGAATAAAAATTACTATAATAAAATGGAAAGGATTGGCCGCATCAAATGTTTTAATACTAGTCTTATGAAAAGATAATTAAATTTGCATTATAATTTGCAAATTCTAAATTATGATATTAGACGCTTACTTCATTTTTTAAAGTGTTTGATTCAAATCTGCTTTAGAGAAATAAACTTTGTTAATGAACAAAGAAACTTGTAGTACCCCACTAAAAAAGTCTAGACACACTCCTTGTTCTGACCAATTGAAAATATTATTTATTGTTACTCCTAAACACGTGTAATTAAATTGTTTTACCTTCTTTGACTTCAATGATCATATTCTCTAAAAAATATTTTAATTGGATTAAATTGTTTATTCTTAGTTTTATATATTTTTAGCTTAAATTTATTTTTATGAAGCAAGTTCGAGACTTTGAAATTTAGAATTAAAATTGTCACAGTCTTGTGAAAATCTGATCTTTTTAATGTTCTATGAATAGCATCATCTGTAAAATTTTAACTTTTAGACCAGTTTTTTTTAAGTCATTATGTGTATAACAAACAGTAAAAAGTCCTAAGACGGAACAATTAGGCTTTATCAAGTAAATTTAGTCACATATTGATTAATACCCTAAAAATTAATAGTTTTTTTTTCAGCTTTATAGGATTTAATAACAATTGCATTTTGACTATTATACCATAGTATTTTAACTTTTTTAGCAAAATCCTTCTACCAAAACTGTCAAATAATTAAATCAAGTAATACTGCACAATACACATACTGTTTTCCCTTCATCAAACCTGTTCAATATTCTTCTACAAACTTAAACAAAGCCACGGTGGTAGAGCAAACCTCTATAAAACCTATTTGTTGTTTATTTTTAGTCAAAAACTGCATAAACCAGTTGGTTTTATGTGACTTTTTGAACTACTTATTTAAGTTAGAAAAATTGAGTTGTTCTATAATTGCCAGGTATTCTATTATTATTTTAGAATTTAACTTTTGTTATAAAAATGATTTTTTTTTAATTTTAGAGACATAATTGTAAATCTCTTTAAGAATCTATAATAAGACAATATCATTACTATTAGCAATATTTGAATTTAATTTTTTTTATAGTTACATATATTTCTATTTCTGTTACATTTCACCAGAAAAATCTGTTAGTGACATTTTTTAATTAGCAGAATTTACGGTGTTTTATTTGTTTACAGCTCTGTACCTAGTATTAAAAAAATAAATATTTATTAAATAATTTAATTAGTTTTGTCAAATACTTTTTATGTACATCTGATGGTATAAGTTTTATTTTCTGCTTATTGGTTATATGTTTAATTTTCCTCCTAATTTTGAATGTATTATTATCAAATGGTTAAAGAAGGTTTCATAATAAGCCTATTTTGGTTTAGTTTTGATTTTGTAAGTATGTTTCTAAATTTTTCGCAACTTTCTAACTATAATTTTGTTATTTAATATTTTTGCATTGAGCATTTTACAAATTTTTTTTGAAGGATTTTAAAATGGCTAAAGTTATCTAAGGTTTTGATTTTAACTTAAACTTAGCTTAAAAAAATTTTTATTTGAAAAACTTTGTGTTTGTAACCTCTTTAATTTTTTTGATTAAATATTAAACCTTGTATCAATAGACGTTTTATGAAATAACTTTACCCCAAAAGTTAATCACTTGAAATATTCAAATGTACTTATAATTTTTTATTTTTTTATACAAGAAGTCTGAAAATGTTTTTATGAATTCAGAAATTGATGTTCGAGGATGACAATAAATTAGTCGTACTAAAATATGTTTATTGTTTTTACTATTAATTTATATCGTTGTTTTTAACCACACTGATTCATAACTAACATTTGTAAAATTTAAGTGTTGTATGGTAAATTAACTTTAAAATTTTTTAAATGCACCCCTACTCCAAAGTTTAACATAGAGTTAAAAAAACGAAAAGTAAAGCCTTTTAATAATAAAAAAGTTATGTTTTTTTATTAAACTTAGCTTCAAAATGCCTGTTTTGTCAGATATAGTTTTATATAAGAACATTAATTACTTACGCTAAAATTTACTTTTATTTTGATTTCTTATATTTACTTGTGGAAAAGTTTACTATTTTTTAAATCTTTACCTAATAAAAACTCAAAATATTTATATAGGATAACTTGGACCCTACCCTATGACAGCAGATCTAGTCGCTATTTTAAATTAAATGTGTTTATTTTGTGATTATCATTTATCATAAAAAGTTCAACTTTACTAGTTTGATTATTCACCAAATAAAATGTACCTGTAAAAGTCATGAAATTTTCTTTTATATGATTAGACCAAAAAAGGTTATATCAGGTGATTTTGGAAATGTTAGGCTCAGACTAAGTCTTGTGGTGTATTTAGTTAGTAAACCATATATGAATAGGAGGCATAAATTTAAATCATTTATAGCTTAGGGAGCTAGAAGTAATAGCTTAGATTGACAAAAACTAATTAAAAATAGAAAAGTCAATTATAGATCAAATAAAAAAAAAGTTTATTGCCATCTAACTCTTAATATAACATAACAAAAAGAAGTTACTATGTTGTGGTACTAATTGAGTTTAGTTACTTTTATTTCTTACATTTTCACAATGTAGAAATATTTTAAGATGTTTTGATTACAAAAGTATTAACTACATACCAAGAACTTTTAACTTGATTTCAAATTAATAATATACTACGAGGGATACATACTTGAATGTTTTTATAAACAATTTTAACTCAAAATACTTCTAAGTTTAAGTAAGGAAAAACTTAAAAGCTATATGTTAAAGCTAAATTGTAACAGGATATCAAACTGCGTTTGATAACTGTTAAAAACAAGTGTAAAATTTTAAGTTAAAGCTCTTGTTTATCCAAGCGTTTAAGAGAAAGCTCGCAAAGTCACGTGTTTGAGTGATGAAATTTTAATAGAGTTTAGATAAGGAGAAAATAAAGAGCAGTCACAAGTTTACTGATGCATGATTGCATTTCCATTTTACAGTCATATATAAACTCTCTTCAGTTGGAGCAGTGATTCATTCTAGACCACTTTGCTGCTGTTAACATAAAGACATTTGTAGTATGTGTTTATTATTGTGAAGTTATTTTTTTAACAATATTACTAGTCAGTTTTCTTTTTAAATTCTAATTAGTTAAATGTAATACTACTTTATACATTCTTAAAGTATAATCTTGTTAGGTTTAAGTCTTATGTAAAAGTTATGATTACATTTAAAGTTTTTTTAATGTATGTTGTATTTTGTACATTTGTTGGTGTTTGCAACTGTTCTTAAATACAAAATGTTCATTCATTTGTCATGCCTCTAGTTTATAAGTAGCATATATAGAAGTTTTCCAGTATATTGAGTTCTAACTTAAGTTTGAAATTATGTACTGATGTAAGGTAAACTGAAGTTAAATATTTAAATAAATAATATGTATGGTTATAACTGGCGTCCTCCTGGTAAAGATCACCAGTCTTTTAGGTAGTAATTAGATAAGAACAAGGAGGTTTTTTACCAAAAAAATTATTTATAGGCTTGTTACCTTTTATTTTTAAGGTAGTATTTAATACATTTTTACCTCATTCTTATACTATTGTCATTTTCATTTCATAGTGCATTTTGTTTAAAAGTAGATTTAGATAAATTTTACCACAAATCTTGAGTTTAATTAAAAAAAAACAGTACTTAAATTTGCTTTTTGCTCCTTTTAAAAACTCTTTGAGGTTTAACCATAACCAGAAAGAATATTGAGTTATGAAAATCAACATGCAATAGAGGGTTATATCAAAGTTTCACATAGGGATATTAGAAAATAAATCAAAGGGTGTTAACAGAACTTTAGTTCAAGTAAGTCACAGAAAGTTGGTGACAAAGTTTAAGTCAAATAAATCACAAAAGGCTTTGTCCCATTTTAAGTCTGAGTAAATCGCAAAAAGTTTTGTATTTAATTTAAGACTACAAAGTCAAATTAAAACTGACAAACTTATAAGTCCACAAAGTTAAAATAGAACTGGCAAACTTTTGGTCCAAAAAGTCAAAATAGAACTGCCAAAGTTTAAGTCAACAAGTTAAAATAGAGCTGACAAATTTTAAGACCACAATATCACTATAGAGTGAAAAAATTTAGTCCTAAGTTTAAATTGAACGTATAAAATGTAAGTAAAAATATTTCTCAAAAGTACAAACATTATATGAGCACAAAAAAGTCACAATAATTAGTGACTAATTTGTTAGTCATATAAAGTTTATGTAAGGCTCTTAAATCTTAATAGCATATTATAAATACACAAAATTTATTAAAAACTAAGGCAGCAAAGATTAGTAAAATGCTGAAAGTTTTAGAAATTTTTATTATAGGGGATAGGCATGTTATTTGAGTGTTCTTTTTTAATTTACCAAAATAATTTCTATGGTATGGTGTTTTTAAATACATTTGTCAGTGCTTGCAGTTGTTCTTAGACTCAATATGTTTAACGATTTTCATTTATAATTTTATATAGAGTAGTCATATATATTTTCATACTGGTATTCTTATAGTTTTTGTTTAATTTAATTATGTAAATGAAATTTATACATCCTGAGTAAATAAAATTTTTTCATGTAACATGTTTAACATACAAAACAAAACATCATTAATTTTCTCTGTTTTTGAAATAGCTAAGAAGTAAGTTTCTGATGAGTTGCTGTGAAAATATATTAAAATTTTTATGAAAAACATTGATAGTTATTTATTTAGGTAAAACACTATAGTAAACTTATGTTTTTAATGTTAAGAAATAATTTAGTTATTGATTTTAGTGTGGTTGTACACTACATTATAACCTTACAAAATAATTAATTATTTTCTAAAGCGATATGCTATTAATTTTTTAGACATATTTGTTTTAATTAACAACATAAGTTGATTAATGATAATAATGATAATAACTTTAAAAATTTTTTCAGATACTTTATAAAATAAAATGGTGGAACAATGTACTAATTCAGAATGGCAGGTAAGAATTATTTTTTTTTTGTTTTTTGAGTATTTATTTTCTACAAAAAATAGTGCTAAATTTAAGTGCACATTGTTTTTTTTTTTACATTCTGTTTATGATTAAAGAAAATCAATTCACTCAAATTTAGAGTTTTAATCAATATTACTTATTATGAGCGGAAATTAGTTTAAGCCCTATTTTTTCAAAGAAAAACTTAAAAAACATACAAGTCTTTTAAAAATGCTTTTAAAGTTTAATAGTCACACGTGCAATGGTCAACTTTAAAGTAAGATATAACTATACTTTTATACTTTTGTAGTTTCAGTAGTACATAAACCTTGATAGAAAACTGTTATTGAACACTTAACTTGGTATATTAAAAGTTTAACTTGTAATAAATTACTCAAACTAACTTTGAAACTTTATTTGTTTGTTGCCTTTATACTAAGGTTTACCTGCAGCTCAAATCATCCCTACACAAAACTGTTCGGTGCTGTATTACGTTGCAAAATTACTCCTAGATCTTCGTTCTATTATTGTACTTACATGTACCAAAAGCTACAAGACAAAAGATTACCAAATTTTACCTTAGTTTATTTTTTTGAAAGAGGCTAGTTTATTTTAAAAAACAGTTTTTTATACACAAAAAAAAAAAAGAATTTTTACCTTTTTGTAGACTTGTGTATATGAGAGACAAAAAGATTAAAACCTTAAGTTGTATTGTGCTAACTTGTTAGCCATAGATAAGACAATCCATAAAATGTCTTTTTAAGCAGTAGATGCTTATATATTTGTTTGAAAAAGTTTATTGCTTTTTGTAGCTTTAATAGGCTTTTTTAATTAAAAGCTAACAAAAGTAGTAAATAAATTCAATAATTGTAAAGAATCGATATAAAAGTATCATGATATGTCAGTAATTTAATATTAAGGGTGCATTTCTACGGCCATACCATATCCGCATATCAGCTTTGTGTTTACTCAAAAAATAAGAAAAATATTAATTATAAATCCGTTTTATTTTGTGGAAATAATTTCATAAATCAAAGAGTATTGTTGAATTGATTGTACCAAAAATACTTTTATTAAAAACAGTTTCAATATAAATATAAAGATAATTTTGTTTTGTTAAACTTTAAACTTGATATCTTAATAAAACACAAAACATATTAGAGTACAAACTTAAATGCAAAATATATTTATGAGATGTTTTCATGGATAATATGTTTTTTTTGCAGGAGTTTTTGCGAAATAAAACTGAAAAAGAGTTGGAACTTATTCGTTTAATGGTAGCACAGCGAAAAAAAATTGTGGAAAGTAAAAAAAGAAGGAGTTATTTTCTGGAAAAACACAGAATAAGAAAATTCAGGCACTTCACAGCCAACGAGTCGAACGTGGGTGGAAAATGCGCGATATGCCTGAGTGATTTTGAAGTTGGTAATCAGCTGGTGGAGCTGAACTGTGAGGGAAAACATTTGCTTTGCAAAGTTTGCACTGATAAATGGTTTTCCGAACACAACAAATGTCCAAAATGCGGGCACTTGTTTTCAAATCTCTACAACGACCCTTTGTTTCTATAGTTAAAGTTTATATCTTGTACTTAATGTTCTGAAAAAGACTTTTGAACGCTTGTTCTTTTTGTCGTTCAATAAACAGTATAATAAATTTTTCATATGTCGTTTTGTATAATATAACTTTTTATTGTATGATTTTTCATATCACTATGTTTTATTCAATGTACAGTAATTAACAGTTTATTAATTATAACAAAAATTAAGTTCAAAAATGTTTATCTTTTAATTTTTTATATAATTACTTATAAGTTTGCAAGAGAGCAAACTGCTGCCTATCTAATTCATCTGTTGTTACACATCTTATTAGTATGTAACATATTTCTAAGTAAATTACTGTGGCAAGCTAACGCCTCTATCCTTTAAATTTAACCTGTGCAGAGCTTTTTTAGCGAACCTGACTGGATCCTTGTAATAGGCGCGACTTCTGAAGTAGCTAATCATCAGATAATTAATTTTCATTGTATGTGTACTTTATTCTATTTCAACAGACTAAAGTATACTTCAATAATTTATGAACTTGCAAACACACTCAAAAAATTTTTAAGTAACCAAAATAGCATTTTATTTTAACAAATAAAGTAATTATATATACAGTACTGCTGAAGGAAAACTAACTTTCAAATATTAATTTAAGTCAGGTATTAACAAAATTTTGCATTTCACTAAACCTTATTGACTAGTTTCATCAGGAAATTTGTAACTGTTAAATTTAAAGCTGAAAAGAATAATAAGTCTAGTATAATTTATGTCTTGACGTAGAAAAAGATACTGTAAATATAAAAAAAGGATCATTGTTAGTGCCACCATTGTTCGATAATAAACTTAAATTTCGTCAAGGTATGATTTTTATGTTAATTATTAATAAAAAGTTTTATATTAAATTTTATCAAGAACCAATGTTAACAGTTTTAGCTAAACATAACAACGAAATTTTTCCAATAAAAGTTATTTAGTGTTTAACATATAGCTATTAACACTAGGTGTTAGAAAATAAGTAAAACAGGTACAGTAGTGTGCAAATTTCATAAAATTAAGAGAGTAAATTTTTTTTTTTTAATCTAAACGCATAAAAATATTTTTTCTCTTAATTTATGGTGTTTTTAAGGAACGTATATTAAAAGCTTTTTATTTTTAGTATTAATAAAACGTTTCTTAACTGCAATTTTTATCATTTTATCAAAAGTTTATTTTCATTACATTTTATCAATAAAGAAATAAAGCAATCGTTACAAGTCACTAAGTATGGAAAATAAAAATCATTTCTAGATTCACTGAAAATTAACATTTATAGTAACATTAAGAAAGTATCTACTATTTTGAATGACTTATAAATTAAATTTCGCATCTTTATGCGTAGATGCAAACACGATAAAATCTTGGTTAAAAGTTTATAAGTTTTTTTTAAATATTTGCTAAATAACGCCTGCATATCAAAGTTGGCGTAATGTCCAAAATGTTTCAGCAAAATGTAACTTGGGACATATAATTTACACATGAGAGTTCATAAACTATACTGTTTAGTACAAAAACTTTTTTATTAATAAAAATGGTTACAAGTATGTCTTTAAGTAATTAATTTTTACTTTTTGAATAGTATTTTTTGGATAAAAAATAATTTCTTCATTTTTACTAACCTTTAAAAACAATGTTTTGTAACAGCAACATAATGTAGTAATAAATTATTTCATAAAAGATAAGTATTATCTAAAACTTTAATTATGCTGAGTAACAAAGATTCAATTAATACTTTCAAATATAAATTATTATCAAATTTATTTAAACTTTATTTAAAAAAAATAATTATAGTTGTGTGAAAGACATAAAAATTGAACAAAATGCTTTTTATTAAGTTAGTACAGCTATAAAATACTTAAAATATAAAAGTAAAGGTTTTTTTACATAGTTGTACGTTATGTAGTTATACAAATTTTATATGACAAAAATATTTAAACAATAAGACTCTTAATTTACACATTTAAGTTCATTACAACTCAAAAGTTTTTAAGTGTTATGCTTGTTTGAATTATTTTGGAAAATCAAATCTTCAAACTCATTAAAAACACACACAAACCTTTTGTTTGTATAGTTTGTTACACTTTTGATACTTTTTTGGACACCTTCAAGATCCACACGCAATCATAATCCATCCGCGTTCAAAATACAACCGCATTCAAAATCCTCCCAGTCAAATTCGAGAACCGCTTACCAATCGAGGGTAAGGGTTATTGGTAGCAGTAAGAGTGACGCATAGAAAAAAAAAAGTATAAAAAATTCAAAAAAATAAATAAAATAGGTTAATTAATAAAAAAAATTCGGTTTATTTTGAACGCGGGTGGATTTTGATAGTATAACATTTTTATATATACCTGTAAATTGAATTTAAAACATAATAAATTTAACTAAATTTAGACACTGTTTTTAAATAATTGATTTTATTTGTTACTGTATTAATCTTGTTAATTAGATCTACGACCACTGTTTTTAATTTGTTATATATATATGACTGTAAATTTACGGAATTAATGGAGCTTACAATTCTTATCAAACTTAGACAAAAAACATCTTAAACGATTTGTCTTGCTTGGTAGATATTAACTTTTTGGTTTAGATTGAATAAATTCATAAAGAAAAAAAATGTTTTGACCTCAAAGTTCAACTAATATTTTGCTTGTTTATTCTATATAAAACAACTAAGTTTCGAAAAAATTGATGGAGCTTACAATTCTTATCAAACTTAGACAAGAACATCTTAAACGATTTGTCTTGTTTTTTAGATATTAATTTTTTGGTTTAGATTGAATAAATGCATAAAACAAAAATTGACCTCAAAGTTCAACTAATATTTTGCTTGTTTATTCTATATAAAACAACTAAGTTTTGTAAAAAATTAATGGAGCTTACAATTCTTATTCAGTTCAGATAAAAAAAAACATCTTAAACGATTTTTCTTGCTTTGTAGATATTACATTTTTAGTTTAGATTGAATTAAATCATCAAAAAAATTATTTTTGTGACCTCAAACTTCAACTAATATTTTTCTTATTTATTCTACATAAAACAACTAAGTTTTGTAAAAAAATGATGGAGCTTACAATTCTTATTAAACTTAGACAAAAACATCTTAAACGATTTGTCTTGCTTTGTAGTTATTACATTTTTGGTCTAGATTGAATAAAATCATCAAAAACTATATATTTTGTGGCTTCAAAGTTCAACTAATATTTTTCTTGTTTATTCTATGTAAATCAATTTAAAAAAATTATGATTTAAAAACAAATCAATTTTTCCGTCGGTTTTCTTAACAAAAGTAAACACTTTTTCAATTTGACTTTTCAATTCTAGATTATTTTAAAATAATAGTTCAAGCCATTTGTCTCGTTTAAAGATATCAAATATTTGTTCAGATTAAAGATAAACACAAAAACTTATACCTATTTTTAATCAAACTTTTTCTACCGTTTTTGAAAATTTTGTACTGTGATGTTGTATAAAAATATCATGCGTACACTTCTGCTATTTTAAACAATACATTTTAATTCATAAGAGACTGTTACTTATTGTGCAGTTCTCGTAACTTAAAATTTAACTAATTCAAAAATCAAAATATAATTTATTGCAAACTTGTTAGTGTTCAATATGCCTAAATTAAAAAAAACAATCCTTCATTTACTTTATATTTTAATGACTTGATTAAGCTAGTTAAAATAATGATAAGTTTAAAGTTTAAAGAAAGATATTCTAAAGATTGCTCACAAGCATCCAAAGTAGCTATTTAAATGTACATGAAGAAAAACTAAAAGGAAATTGAACTGATCATGAGAACTTGGAGGTGTATTGCTGGAGGAGTTAAAGACATGTATGAGAAAATTCTAAATGGTTCGTTTGAAATCATGTTAAATTTTTACGTGTTATTAAATCAGTTTCCCGCATGCTTCCAAGTTTTATATGTTGTAGGATGCTTTAATTTTACTTATCATTATTATCTTTATTTCATACTTTGATAAATTGACTAAAAGTTATTGGAGTCATCATAGATTTTTTTTCTATTTAGCTATCAAAGCATTACTATAGTGGCATATCAATTATTCAAAATTCTCAGTTCTTAAAATTTGTCATTTTAACTTAAATTTTGCTGTTTTGTCTTTGAAAGATACTTAATCACTACCTATGCTTAATTCATAAATGTTTACTTTGGTAACAATTTAACCTATAAAATTGTTATTTAACTTTCAGCTTACCTTTTTTTTAAAGATATAGATAAACACTACAAGGGCTCGAACTTTTAATTTTAACAGTAAATTCATGTTAACCTGTAAACATTAATATACTTTATATTATTAGTACCCATACACGTACTTATTTCATGCTATTTATTGCTTTATGAACTTTAACTTTTGTGATTTTCTACTTAATTTTTACACATATATCATTAATTAATATTTATGATTATATTATTATTTGATTATTTTACTGTTTTATGATATTTTTTATATTATATACATATATATATATGTATAAATAACAGTTGACTTGCAATTTTAAGTTATAACTCTAGAATATCTTTCTTCTTTACTTCAGCTGGTACTCTCATAACTGCTCTAAGTTATGACAACTTTTTGTTAAAATGACATGACTTAATATTAAAACGTTACATTAGACTAGGGCTGGGCAAAGTTTTTCAATCAACGGGCCTGATCCGGAAAAATTTAGTCTTTTGTGGGCCGGAGCATTTCGAGCTAGTGACTTAACGGATCCAGTATCTGGATCCAACCAAATAATGACGTTTTAGATTCGAATCCGACTGGATACTAATCTTAAGTCGAGATCCGTATCCGGCTGGATTCTAATTTAAATATAAGTTTTGGATCCGGCCGGAATCTCATTTTATTGATGCAGTTGATCGCTTTTTTGAATCCCTAAAATGCTCGAAATTTATCAAGTCTGAAAACTTTAGATGTAGATTGAGAGATATCAGATGTTTAAATAATGTCTACAAAATAGATCTGACATTGTAATTGACAAAGGTACGTATGTAAAATATCGTACTTAAAAAAACAATTTGCTTGGAGTAATTTAACAAAAAGATATTCCAACTAAGTTACCACAACACAAAATATTAGGACAAATTGGTTTAATTATTAGTGCAAATTAATTTAAAAAGTAAACTTTTAGCTGTTTTTAACATTAGATTCTTACAGTTTTGTTTTGTAAAAAATAATAAAATAAGTTTTGTAAAAATATGTTGCAAAGTTTTATAAGTATTGACTCTTTGCGAGCCTGTCACTTTGCTCGCGGGCCCGTAATTTTCATTTGGGTGCCAGATCCCATTAAAATTAAAAAATTGGCCGGAGGCCGGTCATTTTCACTCTGCGGGCCGGATCCGGCACGCGGGCCGTACGTTGCCCACCCCTACATTAGACAATTTACAGTTGCACAAGAAGTTAGCGTTCCAGTTTATTTATTTTTCTGATAATTTTCTCTATAACTTACTTACCAAAAATATGTTGCTTTTTTCATAATGCTTAAACAAATGAGATATCATGTAAAAAATTTTATACCCATTACATCCTTTCAAATACACTTGAAGTTATAATGAAGATTTTAATTACTCAAGTCGGAATAGCACTGTTTTCAAACGTATAAAAGTGTTATTTATTTAATTATATATGTGTTATTACTTGCATTACTGTATAAATGTATTACAACTAACTAATTTGAATTTATACTAAAATGATTCTTTTGAAAGTTAACAATCTTTTTTAGCTATTTCTAATATATTAGATTTAAAATCTTTATAGTCGTTGACTTTTATTATGAACTTATATGTTTCAACAGATAACCTTGGAGCAGCAATTCAAAATAACATTGGAGTAACACTCAAAGCGAACATCATACATGAGAAGCAAAGTTAATAAAGCTTTGAAGTAAGTTAATTGTTATCTAAACAACAATGTTTGTTTAAACAAGTAACTCTAAACAATAAAAAAACAAACTTTCAGACTCAAGAGAATTTTTCAAAAGAAGTGTTCCCAGCTTTTAGATTAAGTTAATTTTAGTTAAATTGTGTAGCTCTATAACAAAAGTAAGTTGAAATAATGCATGTTTTTCAGACTAAAAACTGTTTAGCACAAGAGACTGCAAAAGCTCTTAAAGTAAGTTGATGTAAATTTTAAGAATATATTACTCTGCACAACTAGTTTAAATTTAAAACTCACCACTCGTTTTTCAGATTCAAAACTATTCAACACAATAAACTTTAAACGCTCTTGAATTTAGTTTTTTAACTTTGTAAGTATATCGTTTGCAATATCATCTAAATACAGTTTTTTTCAGACTCAGAACTACTTATCAAAAAAAACTTTGAAAGCGCTTGAAGTCAGATAACTTTAGTTTAATTACTTACAACTCTATAAATATATTGAGTAACTTTTTAAAACTAGAATTTTTCAGACTCAAAAACTAAGAAACCAAGAGTAAAGCTTAAATGTAAGTTAGTTGTAAAACATTCAATACTTAGGATTTTATACATGTTATTTTAAATAATGCGTTTTTTGCATACTAAGTGACTAAAATCACAAGAACAAAGCTTAAAAGTTCTTGAATTAAGTTGTTACAAAGTTAAATTATTACTGAGTGTATATTCGTGTTTATTTTTTTTTTTTTTTCAGACAAAAAATCAATCATCTCAAGAGTTTTTCAACTTTTCTGAGTAAGTTTATTTTAATTAAAGTAATTACTACTCATTTGTCGAGTAACTTCAAAATAGTTTATTTTCAGACTTAGAGCGCAACAAATCAAGAACAAAGCTCAAAAGTTTTTGAAGTAAGTTGTTACTCAGTTAAATACTTTGTTTTTTATCTGTGAGAAAAGTATTGCTTTGTTTCAGTCAAAAAATTAATCTGCTCAAGAAACTTATAACTCTTCTGAAGTAAGTTTATTTTAATTTAAATAACTACTACTCGTTTGTCGAGTAATTAAAAAAATATTGTTTTTTTCTGACTCAGAGCGCAATAAATCATGAACAAAACTCAAAAGTTTTTGAAGTAAGTTGTTGTTAAGTTTAACAACTCCTGATATTTCCAAATTTAATAATATTACAGTAGTTTATTGACGAAGTTTCACCAAAACTTCGAAATCTTCCAGAGCTACCAAGAATAGCTACCCTCTACTTAGATAAAAAAAAGCTTCCGAAAATACGTAATCTAGAAAACGGGATTGTATTTGGATGGCAAGAAAACTTAAGAATCATTATTAACGAAAAGTTTTACCATTGCCATTAGTGATTCGGAATGCACATACAAAAATAAAAAATTCAAGGAAAAAGAACAGTCCATTTTTTTACTGTAGAGCTTTTTGCAAGTTAAAAGGTTAGTAATGTGTTAAATATTAATAATGGTGTAGTACAGAAATAAATACATATCTTTCCTTAACAGAGTGTCCTGCCGTTTATAAAGTTTCCTGCTACTATAATTCTACTACTATGACTGCTCGTTTAGGTTGTTGTAGTGAAGGAGAAGTTCTTCATAAAACAAGTTCAAAGGCTGGCATACAAATTAGACAACCTCACCGAGAAGTTTTAATTCAGAAATTAAAAATAAAAAGACTGACTGCTCATGAAGTATCCCAAAAGTCTTTAAACGAGTTTTTTTTTCTGTAATCTAAAATAACTAGAACTTTTATTGGTGAGTTTTATTGATTTAGCATTATGTTTTATATAGGAAAACTCCATTAGAGCAAATAAATGCGGGGAATAACAGCGGCTACATAAGTGAAGCGGTTGTTTCTAAAATTCTTTCCGAACAAAAAAAAACAGAAAGACAAAAGGGTTGACAAGATTATTGAAACTAAAAACGCATTTGACTCTCTTGAGTCAAGAAACACAAAAACCAAAGAGTTAGATTTATATAAAAACGTTTTGATACCAATTTATAATTGTTTTTAAATACTTTAAAAACACAAGTTAAGAATATTGAAATGTTATACAATAGTCAAGTTAAATATTCAATTGGGCAAAGTTTTTTTTTGTTTTGTAAAAGCGTATGTTTATGGCTCCAAAATATACAGGTTTTTGCAATAACTTGACTTTGATGTTTTTAAATGTAGCTTTTATCTCGAGGAAAGCTTTAGGTTGCAAGTCCAACTGCTTGAAAAAAAAAAGTTTCCAAGTCTTTACATCGATGCGACTGGGTCTGTAATTAGGAAAATACCGAATATCGGAAAGAAACCTTTTTATTACTGTTTGTCTGTAAAAGGTTAACTTTTATTTGAAAAAAAGCTAAATAGTCTGATAACTTAACAACTTATACGTTTAATATAATAGAAACGGAAACGGTCACCCTCCCTTGCCACTAACTCAGTTTATATCCTGTGGTTATGCTATAAAACATGTGTGTCCCTGGCTTTTAGAGTTTTTTCTAGAGTTTAGATAATATTCCACACAAAACGTTTTTAAAATTGAAATGGGTTTTAGTTGGGTACTAATCCATTCAGTTTTTCTTGCAGTAAATAAAGAAAGCCTTAATGACTACTTAGTCATGTAAGAGTACTAAAGTACAAAAAGTTTTTTGTTATGTTGTTATTCATAAATAAGCATTTTAAGTTAAAGATAACATTTAAAAACTATTTAGAGCGTTCCAAGTATCTACAAACAAAAACCTAAAAAACGTAAAAACAGTTATTCACTTATGCGAGGCACATTGCATTAAAAATTTAGCAAATAAAGCAAGTTAGCTTACAAAGGACACAGGCTGAAGGGAATTGTGTTGCTATTCTTTTGTAAGGATGCTAAATGCAAATGATATTTAAACAAATTATGAAATTTTTGAAAGTTTATGCACCTTATTTTTGAGTGATGAATATGGTAGCAAGCAAGAAGTTAGTCTCGGTTATAAACATAACATTTTTATAGTAAAGTATTAATATAAATTAATATTTAATAAAGCCGAGATTTTTTGAACCAACATATCATAAAAGAGGAAAAGAAAACATGAAGCGAAATAGAATGCAATTTTGACTCTTCCTTTTATGAAGAAGACAAAAAACAAGCAAAAAAATTACAAATTTATCTCTATTCAGAAATCATTTCTTTCAAATAAAAACAAAGTTAAAACTAAAGTTTTGAACAGTTAAACTTTTATTAAAAATGCATACCTTCTTCCAAGTTTTATTGAATATATATTAGTTCACTACATGCTCTATTGTGAACAGGACTACTTTAAAAGCCATCTTTACAAACAAGGTTAATTTAAACTTAGTGTACAACAATAAGTAAAAATAAACAATAATTTTTTGTTATTGTTTTTTTTTTCGCAGAGATACTAATTCTTACGCTGAAATTTGGGTCAGAATATTGAAACATCAGATTCTAAGGGGAGAAAAAAATCTGCCTGCGAAACAGTTTATTTGGACTGTTTATAAATCAATTGAAGCAAGGTAATATTTTTAAATACTTAAGAAATAGTAAAATCACCAATATTAACTTACTAATAATATACTGCAGGTTCAAAAGTATCAGATTTTAAATAACATCTTTCTCCTACCACAAAAAAATGACACACTTCTGGCTGAAGAACAATGGCAAGATAAATTAGCTCCAAACAAAAAAAAACAAAAAAATTTAACATACCAAGTCTTTCAAAAATAACTCCAAAAGTAAGTATATTTTAGTACAATAAAAAATTTATATAACAAAATTGTCTGTATAATTGTTCCAAAATACAGAAACTTACAACTAAAACCAAGTTGAAACTTTTTCAAAAAATGGAAATTAAAAAAAAAGGAAAAGACAAATTTTAGTTTAAACAACACAAACAAAGCAGAAAGGAATGCTGAGAAGGTGTAGTTTTCTCGTTCCGTAATTTTGTGTTTATTAGAACTTTAAAATAAAGCTTCTGCGTATAAGGATAGGTAAACTTATATTATTCTAAAACAGTTTTTTAAGACGATTGAGGGACAAGAAACTGAAATGTTTCTAAAAATTTGCGAGCAGTTAAAAAAAAAGTGTTTACAATGATAGATAGAGTAAGTAAAAGAAATTATATAAGTTGATTTGAATATATAAAGTTTAGTTTTTATTTTTTAGAGCAATTATTTAAATATTAAGAATATTTTTAAGCTTTATTCAGTTGTTAATGATTTTTTTAAGGTTTGTAATTTTAAATTACAAAAAAAAATTAACTAGCTTATCAGTTTTTTATAATGTTAATTAGCAAATTTGAATTCGATTAATTTTGTTGTTAGTTTTTTAAACTTTATAAGCGTTAAACTTTTCTAAACAGTTAATAAAAGAGATGGATAAAGGTATTTTTGAAAAAGTTTGTAGTTTTGCATACATGCCAAATGCATACAAAACTATTTTGGTAGAAGATCTTAGAACAACAACGCGGTAGGTTGTTTTACTTGGTGAAATATTTTAAAATAAGTTTTTACTTATAAAATTTTTTTAGATTATTGGCAACACGTTTATTCACTTAATAGAAAAAAGTAGAAAAATATTGGATTTATAGAAGAGATTATACTCCAAAATATATTTTTAGATCTTCCTTTTGGATGAAAATCAACTAAAATTTATAACTGGTGTAAAAAATTATTTAAAGGTAAGGTAAAAAATGTAAATATTAAACTAAAAACATTCATAAAATCACAGAAAAAACTCTACATGCACGAGGCAATATTGTCATTTTTTCAACTAGATGACAAACACTGGAGACTGTTTGTGAGTATACAGTTTTGTACAAATATTAATATACAGTTTATAATGTAAAAAATATTTTTTTTCAGTATTTAAATACTAAAAAAGTCTACATCTTTGATCCCTTAGTAACAACAGAGTCTGATCAACTTATATATACAAAAACAGCCTCCGTCAAACTGAAGTAAAACTCTTTGTATTTTAAGTATTTAATCATAAAAAATTGTTTTTTGAACATTTTTATACATTTCTAGCGCTATTTAAAAAAAGGCATATGGAAGCATTGAATTGGAAAAAGGTTACATTCAGCATGAGCAACAAATGGACGGGAAAAGTTGTGGAATTCATGTAGTTAAGGTTAAAAAGTGTAAAATTTTAAGTAAACCAGAAAATGCTCAAACTTCAATTTAATTTCAATACTTTATTAAATTCTATGCAGTTGGCTGAAGATAAACTGAAAGTGTTTCAAATAATACCTAATGAAAATATTAAGTTTAGCAATACAGAGAAGAAATCGGATAAAAAAAGAGTAGAAATTTGAATTTCTATTTAAGCAGCTGAAGATTTGTAACAGTTGAAAAAGTATTTAAGCAAAAAGAAAAAAAAACTAAAATAATAATAATAAATATTATGCAATTTCATTAACAGATGATATTAAAGAAAGAAGTAGCAAAAGGAAAAAGATCACGAAGTATATCGTTAAGGTTTTAAGACTCTTATCTTGTTGATAAAAGTAGATAATTCTTTAAATTTAATATTTATATTTATTATTTCGTTGCGATATTTTGATATAAACAAAAACGTAATAAATAAAATGACGAATTGTTTAAGATGTTTTTCATTAAAATGGATAAGAATTGTAAGCAAAAAAAACTTAGTTCTTTAACAAAAGAAAATAACAATATTTTATAATTAGAAAGAATGTTTTAATTTAATCTAAACCTAAATTTTAAAATCTACAAAGCAAAACAAATCGTTTAAGAAATTTTTGTCTAAGTTTAATAAGAATTGTGAGCTACACAATTTTTTTACGAATCTTAGTTGTTTTATATAGAATAAACAAGAAAAATATTATTTGAACCTTCAGGTCAAAAAAAAAGAAAAAATTTTGATGATATTATTCAATTTAAACCAAAAAAGTAATATCTACAAAGCAAGACGAATAGTTTAAGATGTTTTTTTTTATCTGAATTGAACTAGAATTGTAAGCTGCATTAATTTTTTACGAAACTTAGTTGTTTTATATAGCATAAACAAGCAAAAAAATTGTTGAACTTTAAGGTTAAAAAAAAAAAAATTAATTCAATCTAAACCAAAAATGTTATATTTACAAAGCAAGACTAATCGTTTAATATGTGTTTTGTCTAAATTGAATAAGAACTGTAAGCTCCGTTAATTTTTAACGAAAACTTTTTTATAGCAAATATCTGTTCAAAAATGCGAATATCTGATTTTGAATATCTGCGAAGCTTCAGCTTACTTGCTTCTTTTTTCTTTAGTTTACACTAAAACTGATAAAATTAGAAAATTAAAGCAGTTGAAAAAAAAAACTAAGAAAGAACTTACATGAAGCACATATATTTCAAGTACCATTGTCAACGTATACAATGAATGTAATATAGATGATTAGTAAATGTATAATATAACTATGGTGTGTAAACAGTTTTTTTTTTACATTCATAATGAAAAACATTTAAAAAGTATAAATTGAGGGAAAAAAGTTGTAGATCTTATATTAAAGGTTTTAAATTTCATAATACACATTTTCAAAAAAAAAACTCGTTAAGTATTTATTTTTATTTTTTTAATAGTACTAATTTCTTAGCACCTATTATTTGTACATTCATGTAAAACATTTCATAGTAGTTACATTAAATTTAAGTGTTTCTAAAACTGTTTTTATTCGTGTCTTTATAACAAGCTATTTTTTTTTATTTGTTTTAAACATAGAATCATACTTTGATGTAACTTTATTTGGTTAAATTTACAATTACAGATCTTAATATTCAAGTTTATCATAAAAATTATACAAGAAAAAGTATTTTCACTAAACATAAAACTTCATGACAAATCAAAAGGGATTAAATGTGGTATTTGCTTAAAATTACTTAAAGGCAAGTAAAAACTTAAAAGGCATTTTAAAAATTGTAAAGGAAAAAAACAATTTGCTTGTAAAGTTTGTGATAAAAAATTGGCTCAAAAAATTGTATTAGTTCGACTTAGAGCAATATACAGTTAAATTAAATCTTTAAAATTTCATATTTACCCTAATGTAGAATTTTCAAAAGTTGTAAGTCGCCATATAATAAATTAATTTTAACCAAAATTTGATCGCAGTCATTGTGATTATAAAACTCACATTTCAAGTTTTTTAAAATTTGATGGCAAGAAAAACTTTTAAATGAACAATATATCCATTTAAGTTTTAGAAATGAATTGAATTTTTTATTAAATCTACTTAGTTGTATATCCCACACATTACACATTAGTTTCATTGTGCCCCAGGTCCTAGGACTAAGTAATTTGAGCGTCTTTTTTGTTGTTTAACTAAGTAACATTTACATGTAAATTAAAGTAAACTAATTTTATAAAATGCTGTATAGTTTCATTTATTTTTTTAAGCCTTTAACTTTATTATCATCGTTAAGTTAAATACGTATACTGTAAATAGTAACTGACTTAGTTTTTTGACGCTAACACAGAAAAATAATTTTTAAAATTAAAAATTAACTTTCTTACGATTTCGTTTACAAATATGACATGCTTTATAAACAATAAAGACTTTATTATAGACGTTATATTAATACTGTGCTGTTTTTATCAATTGATTGCAGTTTTGAAGTAGTTTTATTAATTTTGAATTTTTGAAAAAAAATTATTTGAACTGAGTTAAATTTTTTTAAATTATGATGATAATTTAAAATATTATTATTAATTAAATAGATATTAGGTTTCTTATATAACCGTAAAAGGTTCTTTAAGTTTAAATTATTTTACTAAATTCACTATGTTGGCAAATTTAAATACCTCTTTTTATGGTTTAAAAATGTATTTGTTTAGATAATAAATAACGGAAGTTTTAAACTTAATGTTTATACTAATAATAGTTTTATTGTATTTCCTTACACATTTATTTCATTAATACAACTTTTATCGAACGGGAAAAATGTTTAATTTGTCTAATATTTTGCTTCCAAAGCCTAATTTTTAAATGAAGGTTTAGAAATATTTGAAATTTCAATTTTTTTAATTTTTTGCTGGTCCAGAAGGGAAATTCTCAAACAAACAAATCTGTTTTACGTCAGTTAGTGAAATTTTAAGTATGTTTTCTAAAACAACTAAATACACTTCAACTAAAGTTAAATTACATTCGTACCATTTACAAAATTCTTGTAAATTTTCTATCTTAAACAAAACACATATACCCACTATTTATATGTAACTATTATGAAATGAAACGTTTAGTATTTTGCCTACTTAAATAATATATGTGTATTCGTTTTTTGTTAAAAAACTTTTTTGATTTTAGTCATTGATTATCATTACCAATGTTGGTTTTATAACGTTAGCAAACTACTACAAAGTACATCGAAAAAAAAAAGTTTTGTTTTAAGTTTTTATGTCTATGGTAGCATTGAAATCTAAAATTAAAAAGTTTTTCTTCTTATACAACAGTTTTGTACTGAGCCAGTTAGAGTTTAACTTTAAGTCATTAGCTGGGTAATTTATTAATTTAGTTTATAATCAAGCTATTAACACATAAACCATTTACATTTAGTCAGATGCCAACAAAAGTATTTATTGTATAGTTGCTACTTTGTTTAATATTTAAAATGTTTAAATTTTTACAGAATAAATAGCTTATACAAATTTATTTTAAGGAATTGTGAATTGAAAATTACTTCTTATAATAGATTATTCACAAACATAATGGGGTGGAGTATAATGAATAATAGCCTATTAATATTAGTTTTCACTTTTAAAACAATAATACTTAATTTATTTTACAGGTTTTTTATAAAACTAAAATTTAAACCTAGTAAACGTGGATATGGAAGACCAGGTAAACACTTTTTTAGTCTTTTTAGTAAAAGCTAACTATAATAATTTTTTTCTAGCACACTCAAAAGTTAGCTTACGTTCTTATAAAACCTATGTTAGGTAGTAATCTCAGGCTTGTTTTAAAAAATAAAGTTCATTTGTACTTATTTTAATACTTTTTTTTTAATTGTTAGCCATCCTAACAGTTCTTAAGATATAAACAAATGTTTATTTTTTAGTAGAATAATTTTAGTGATTATTTTTGATAATTAATTTCTAAAACTACCTAACAAAAGATAAAGTTTATTGAATATTTAAAACCTTCTAACTGTTTGCTGTATGCTTAAAGTTTTTTAAACCTTCTTGTATACAGTCAAGAGAAGTTGTCGAGTATCTTCAACTGGTCAATGAAAAAATGCCTTCAATAAAAGATGAAATAGAAGTCTTGCTGCAGCAATTTTTAAATGGAAGGTTTTTTTAAATTTCTAACTACACCTTAACTTTTTTAATGAAGATAAACAGTAAACTTTATTTAAAAATTATTTCAATATTTTCGTTGTAAAATCTCGCTATGTCGGTATTTTATTCATTAAAACAGTGTTAAAGGTTTTTAAAGATTGAAAAAAAAATTGTTTTTAGAAAAAAAATTAAAGCAATTTAGTAAAAGTCTAGTTTAAAAATATAATTTTTTTTACATTAGTCTGTTAAAACTTAAAAACAGCTATATAAAGATTTAAGAACTTTAGTTTGATTAAAACTTACTATTTTTTTTTGAGTATAAATAGTTACTACTATTTATATATGCTTTAAACTATAACTTGACTTAAATATATATTAATTTCAAGCAAAAGTTTATGTTTTATTTTGAACTAAACTATTTTCACCTAGTGTGTCTTTTGAGTGGTTCATTTCAAAATTACCACCTCAACTTGAGTCCATGAGTGATCTCGTGATTGGACTAAACACGTTTTTACCTGAAGGAATAGAAATCGAAGTATAAATTATTTATTTTATTTACAAAAGTTTATTTATTTATTTAAGTAACTAGTTACATTTTTTGCTTATTAACTTATGCATCCATTTAATCGCTAATAAAACTCAAAATTAAATTAACAAAAATCTAATTCAAACTATATTAACAGTTCCACCAGCCGTTTGGCTACTTGCAGTTGTTTAGCGACGGCCGTGCAAGGTACGTTGCTAATTTTGAAGGAAAGATTATAAGGATGTTTCAATAAATTCATTGCATTCATTATATGCAGTGAAGTAAAACTTGTTGTTCTTTGTGTTAAATGTTTTATTTAAAATTTTACTTTGTTTATAAAATGCTAAAATATTATTATTCAATTTTCTAATTCTTTTTAAAGTTGTTATTTTTTAACTGTATGAAGTATTAGTGCATCAGCTTTACCATTATTAAATTTATAAGTTACTTGTATATTTTTCAAAGTGTTCATTTGAAATAATAAAGCTAAATTGTCCGTTCTTAATAAGTAATATTCATGGAAAATCTAAATTTCAATGATTTGATTTACATTTCTCATAAACAGAATATAATAAACATACAATGTACACTTAAATTTAGCATTATTTTATTATTATTATAAAATAACAACTAATTTAGTATTGAGTTTGAAAGACTGGTTAATATTTTGCAAGTAGATAATGACGTAATTATCAAAAAATTTATTTTTCTATTTTGAATTGCTTGTTAGTTTTAAAAACCGATAGTTATGTTTTGTTTAGTAAAAGAAATTAAGGCTTACAATTGTCCAAGTAAAAAATAAACCTTATTTATCAAACAAGAATAAAAAGCGATCTCACACTTTCTGGAATGCTGCCTCCCTGGTTGAGAAACCCTGCGCTAATATATAGAAACCCTAAGGTTTATTCTTCAGATAATGATTAGACTTACTTAGTTAATTAATATTATAGTAGGTTTAGAAGTGTTGATTGAACTTATACTATTGTTTAACTGAAGTGAGTTTACAAAACTGTAAATAACTTATAATACTTGTATAACTGAAATCGAGTTTGTAAGTTGAGAATATACTTTATAATGAATAAATGTACGAAAAAATACAATAAACTGTACTAGCAAAGTACTACGAAATAAAAAACTTCGCCTTAACAACCTAAGTTGAAAACAATCGATATCGTTACGCTGGTAGAAATGTTTAACAAACATGCATGAAAGATAAAGTAAAAGCAACAAAATGCAAAAAGCTAAATTAGCAACATTCAAGTGCATTAACTGCTTATGACATGAAATACTTTGAGAGAAGAGAATGAACGGCGGCGACTCTCTACCGCTAATCGCAGCAGATTGATACACGGCCACTTGAAAATTTTGAGTTCAAAGAATTTTAATTAACGAATTTGATTTACCAGATAAAAATAAAAATGAAAGTAAACATGTGTTTCTACGAACTTAAGAAATATAAACCTTAGCTTTTCTAAGATTTTGATTAAAAGCTAGTTCAGAAAAAAAAATTACTGAGTTAGCAAACAAATATTTAAATACTAAATACATTAACTAAATAGGTACATTAAATATAACGTTACTGATCGTAACTTGTTTTAAACATACTAAAAAGTGTAAATAACTGAAAATAACTTAAGTTTAGTTGTATGAAATATATTTTAGATTTAGATCCAAGGCAGTTAATTTTAGCTGTGTTAGTTGGACTGATTTAAAAATTATACATAACTGTTTTTAAAAGCTTTGTTTTACTTAGTCTCAAACGGAAATTAGAAATTCAAAGTAGTAGTTATTTAAACAAAAAACGTTTAGTTTAGTAAGTTTAAAATTATAATTACAATTTTTTTGTTTGTTTTATATAAGCTTTTATTAAAATAATATCTATATAAATCTTTGAGTGTACTTAAGTTTAAATAAAATCTTGTAAAGTTTCGATACAAACTGTTTCATACACTAGAGTGAGCTAAAGATTCGCTCTTTTTTTTTTCTCGTTTTTTTTTTTTGCTTAAAATATTTTGCATCTCCTTATACAGATTCATAAAGTCAAAAAATAATTTAGCAAACATCTCTTTAGCTAAACAGCAAATCGATACATTAGTGAATAGCACCTTTAAAATTTGAAATGAATGTTTTGTTGATAACTTTAGTAGCAAGATTTGTTGCTGCAAAAAACTTTAGCAAACGCACTGACCACTACTGTCTCACGAGAAGCTACAACAACCTGTGCAGCCAAGAAGAATCTCAGCTGCTTTTCTCTCGAAAACCAGCGACGTTTCCTTTCACCAAGCCGTCTTGCCAGTGGCCGTTGTATTCCGATCTGATCTTTTACGATCACCTTCGTTTCAACGCGTCTGAGACACGCCCGAGCTGCGCTGAAACCGTAAAAGAAAAGTGCGGGTTGAAAGCAAGCGACGTCGTTTCGTGGGTGAGCAAGCAGGGTGCGACTGCTAAGAAGTGCATCGAAGTTCGTTTTAAAGGATACGACGAACGCTGTTACGAGGAGGCGTGCGATAACGCGTCAAACCACTCACCAGAAGCCAGACCCACTTTTGCCAACGATCTGCTTTTTTGTTCCGGTGATTACGCTGTCTTTGCATCTAACTTTGCGAACAACTTCAGCATTGATACGATGAAAGATGCCAGGTCGACGTAAGTTTGTTGTTCTAATGAGATTTATATAGTATTAATAAAGACAGATACAAAAGCTGTACGCAAACCTTTGTAATTACTTTGAACCAAGGGTTATTATTTTAGTTTTCATATAACAAACAGGTTTTTTTTAATTCAATTAAAATACTTTGTCACTACTAACATAATCACAATATTAAGTGGCTCTTAAGTTTAATAATGAACAGTAGTCTAAGTTTACATATTTTCAGGTGTTACAGATTCGCCATCACAATGACTTTCATTCTGGCACTGCTATCAGCCACCGTGCTGATTTTCAGCTTACTTGTCATCATCGTCATCATGCGTAACAAAAAGCTTCAAAATAGCCAGTCTTGGTTCAAAGTTTCAATGGCTTTCAACGACATAATAGTTGCGGTTTTGTTCTTGCCGTCGATAATTGTCAGCACGTGGGATTACGTGCACAACTCAGACTACAGCGTTGTGAGGCGAGACAGAGTCAGCACGCGGCAGGACGGGTCGAGGCAAGAAAGCTTGTCGGCGCATACGAAGTTTTTCGCTTTGTTGAATTATTCCACTGGCACTATATCGCTGTACTCTATCGTCTTTGCGGCTGTCGACCGCCTGATTGTGATTACGCACCCTCTGTTTTACAGATCGCACAACATGAGAAAGTTTTCGAAACACGCGTGCGTTTCGATTTGGGTAGTTAGCTTTTCTGCCACGGCGTACAATCTGTTTTTCAGGTTCCCGCGTCAATGCTTTCACCACTACATAGGATCCATACCGTTGACTTGCAACAACGGGGCGATCATGTTCATTCTCCTGCTGATCATCTTCGGAGCTATTTTCGTTTTGCTTCTGAGCGTTTTGACGGTTTTCGTGCTGCGTGAAAACAATTTGAGAACAAAAAGCATTCGTATGAACGCTCAGCAGAGAAAGGTGTATCGGAATGAAGTCAAGTTGGCTAAAAACTTGATGATAATTGTAGTTGCTTTTTTTATGATGATCACTCCACTACTGGTTTCTTATGTTTTCTTTTTGTTCTATGGAGTCACTATGTTTGGTACAAGCTTTCAAAATGTATTCATCTTCCACTTAATGTCTTATATTAGTTTTGTTCTTTTTATATGTGGCACTATTTGGAACTTTTTGATATATGTATGGAGAAACAAAACCTTTAAAAATTGCTTAATTAAATTATTTAGTAAAACTAAGTAAAATTACTAAAACATAAACACATATCTAAGCTATTTGCTATTTTAAACAAAAATATAGTTCTTTATTGTGTTTTACCTTCTAAAAAATTATGTTAACAAAGGTTTGTTGTTTTTGGTTGGACTAAAATTTAAATTAGTTTCTTATTACTATTTTTAGTTTTATAAAGTTAAAAAAGTTAGAATTTTTAAATAATTGAGCTTAATTATTCTGCAAACATTTAAATTTTTAAAAACTAAAAATGTATATATCTTTTATGTTTCGTACATACAATTTCTGATAAACAATAAATCTTACCAGACTATTTTAAAGCAATGTTTCTTTACTTTCATATGTATATTAAAACCTAGACTACAAAATATTTGAACTTAACCCTCAAAAAAGTTATATTAATAACTTAATGCCTAGTTAAGATTATTAACAGTAATCGTTTCTTAAGAGCTTAATAAAAATAGCAATAGTATTATGATTTCAACTTTTTTATAGTATAATTAGTTTTAGTTTTGTTGATAGTTTTTATAGAGTCCTGTTTTATCTTAACTACTTAAACCCATGCACCAATGTAACTAGTTGCTTTATTTATAACCCTTTGTCGAGCAAAACTTTATTAGAAAATTAAAACTTCTCTAGACATTACTTTAAAAGAGCATGCATCTTAATAATGATTGAAGATTTGACATAACGTTAAGATTTGACTCGACAAATGTTACACATATGATGTTTTATTAGTTTATATATACAAAACTACTTAATACCATTAAAAAAAAATATTTACATTTACTTAACTATTCAATTAATTCAAACTGTATTAGAAAGAAATGTTGTGTATGTACATCAGAAATCTGTAAAACGATTGAGATAAACAATGTGTAAGCTATGTTAGCCACATTTTAAAGGAAAACTTCAATTTTGAATCTAGAATAAAACTTACAATTTCCTTTTTAATTTTGAATTGTTAAATAAATATTTGGAAAATTTAACATCAAATAACTAAAACATACTTATTTTTTTTAAGTTATTGGTTTTACCAAAGCTAATGTGTTTTAAAATAATATTCTAAGTTAAATATTTTTACAATTTTAAGTAAAGTTATTATTTCAGTAAGTTTTTATTCATCCAAATTAAAAAAAATATTACAACTATAACAAATATACATACTTGATTATCATAAAGTTTATTTTTTAATTAAATTGATAAATTTTAAATCTGAAATTGACGTTTTTAAAAATTCAAATATTTTAAAGCCCTATTGTTTTAAACAACTAAAAATATTTCTAGTTGTTATGTAGCTATTTAAGAATAAAACAAATTAAAACTAAACAATAGTTTTAAAATGTGTAATATTTTTTTATAATAAAGGTTAAACTTTTTAAACTAGTAACCTTTGTACATATTTAATTAATAATTCTAGTTCAATAATAACAATAAAAGAACAAATATTATTTTTCAATTGAAGTCATTTTTATTGTAAGTATTTAAAAACCCTATTGTGTTTAGCCTATTGTGCAGTTTAGCAATAGTATCATTTGTTTTGTTAGTATTAGAAATAATGTAGTTAAATAAACTATTGTTTTAAAACATTTTTACTGCTTAGTAAAATTTAATAATATTACACTAATAACCTTTATACACACTTAATAAACATTTTTAGAATAATGATAAAAAAAGGTTTGAATGTCATTTCAATAAAAATAGCTAAAAGCCGTATTAGTTTAGTCTGTTGTGCAGTTTAAAAATGTTGTGAATTATTATGTTAATAATATAAAAAAATTAAAAACCAATTATAAAAGCCCTGCGTAAATTTTAGTTAAAGCCATAAGTAAGTGTCTTAATAGAATTTAAGCAAGTTAATCAAAAGTAAAACTGGTGGTTATTTAAATTAAAAAACTACTCGAACTTTTAAGTTTATATGTCTTAATAAAAGTGAAGTAAAATAGTATTAAAGTTAACACTGATGATAGTTTAAAAAGTAAAATACATTATATGCGAGTAAGTGACATTATTCGATTCAACATGTTCTTCAGCTTTAAAAAAAGCTGACAATTCAAATAAAAAACCAAAAAAAAAATTCAAAGCTTCATTTACTGACATTTACAATGAATAAAGGCTGTAAGAATTAAAATACTAAAACAAAGTAAAAAACAATAAATTTAACAAACAAGTATAAAATCTAATTATACTCTAGTTAAAAAAGATTATAATAAACTATACAAACAAAAATTTAATTTAAATTAATGAAAAATCTGGATATTTTTAATAAAAATCAAAATATAATTTATAAAATGCAACATTGATACAAAATACAACGACAATTAGCTCTAGAGCATTTCTAAATTTAATTACATATTGTATCTTGTACGTGCTAAAGCTAAGACATACAAAAATAAAATTTGAATCTTCATTTTGAAAACGTTTTCTTCATATTTGTTGATTATCAGTATAGAAGTGGAATGGCGATCCAAAATTAAAATAAATTGTTCGCTTCAAGGAGGTAAGTTTAAGGGTTAAAAGGAGAAATAAAAACTGTGCAGATTATTACTTTAAGTGCAACAAGTTACTTATTTATTAATCATAAAAAACAGTAAACAGTATTATTTATAAACATAAGTAAATATTTGCGTTTGTTAGCTTATTTGTCATTATTACGATATTTAAAACAAAAAATCTACATAAATTTGTCAAACCATGACTTTTGATTCTTTTTATTTTATTGTTGTATATATTATTCTTTATCAAGAAAACTAGCTTATTTAAGCCTTTAAAAAAAAAGCCAACAAAAGAAGGAAAATTTAAACGTTTCATAGAAAAAAAAGCTTAATTTGTACATGATCAAAATTCAAATGACGTAAACATGACGTAAACCACACTAACACTTTATGTTATATGACAAGAAGTAATTCCAAACTAAATTTTTACTTAAATTTTAAAACCAAATTAAGGACTGTATAACAAGCCTATCAGATAAATTTGATTCCATTACATTCACAGTGTTTAATATGTTTAACAATGAAGTACTGAGAAACTTAGTATGTGAGTTAAGAAGTTTTATGAAAAATCGTTCTTATAAAATAATAAAGTAAAATAAGAACTTTTATTAAAAATTATAAACACTAATTGAATATTTAGTTTAAAAGACCACAAGAAGGACCTTACAAAATCTACAAAAAATCATTAAAAAAAATGTACAAAAATACATAGTTAGCAAAAAGTCAATAATGTAGAATACACAGTGATCATAAACCAAAAAGTTCGAACTAATGTACATAAGTATATTATATATTAAAAAGGTACTTTAAATAAATAAAAAAGAGCTAATTGCAAACTTTTATGACACAAAATTATTTAAATAAAAACAGCGAAGTTGTTCAACTAGTTGTAAAAAATGTTTAAACTAAAAACTCAACTTTTTAAAAAATTAAAGTTGACTATGTACGAAGTTTTGTTACCAAAAAAAATTTCGTATTTATACTAAATTTTGTTTAAATGAAATAATTTATATTTATAAAATCAAACATAGTTGTAAGCTTTATTAAAAAAAAACATTACTTGAAGACATGATCAGATTCTTAAAGCTAACATTAAACAATTTAAAAATAGCATACCTACGTAATTTAAATTGTGTTTACAAAAATTAACAACACAAAATACTTCAAAAAAAATTACACAATGTTTTTGTTAAAGTTAAAACAAACTAACTTGTTAAATAGTTTTTCATTGTTTAACATGACATGTACTAGTAAAAATATTATTTCTATAACTACCTAAACTGAGTTCAAACTAAAGTAAATTGTTAGAATATGCATAATAAATAATAATACAGTTACAATAAAAAAAATTTCTGCTTAAAAATAAAAAGACAACTATCTTTCGAAGGTAGTTAAGAATTTTGAAAGCATATAATCTTTTACAAAAAAACTGCACATTTATACACAAGAACATTCACAAGAACTGCATCATTCCAACACCGAAAAATATGTCATGATTTTCACACACAAAAACAAATGCGCACAACCTTTTGAAGTTCATATTTGTTGGAACAGCTCGGCCACCACCTTCGCCTTCCTGCCCAGCAAGCCCTCCCTCGCCGACAGCTTCTTCACCTGATCGTGCAAGGCGACGATGGCGAAATAAACTGCGGGCAAGTTCAAGCTCAGGTCGTTCGTTTTAAGCTCGCCGCTCATCTTGCGCAGCTCGACGAACCACCTTTTGACCAGCACCCGGAGAAAGTCGAGGCAGGCGATCATGTGGCTGGCGTACTTGGACTTGTTGAGGATGGCCGACACGGACGGGAGCAGCTCCTGGCAGACTCCCAACGTGACGACCTGCTGGTTTTTGTGCTCGTCTTCTTCTATCTGTCAAGTTTGAATAAAAAGTTAAGAAATGCTAAATTTTTAAGAGATAGAAAAAATTTCAATATGTCTTTTATAGGAAACACAAATTTAAAGGGTAAAATAAGACTATTTATTATAAATATATCACTACTACTATTTTTAAAAAGTAATTTGTAAAGTTTAATCTATTATTTGATAAAAATAACAAACTTAAAAAAAAATATTGTACATAAAATCAGAGTGTTTAATTTTCAAAATAATCCTCACCTTCAAAATTGATATTACAAGAAACATTTAGTTAACAGTTTAGGTAAATAGTTTAAGTAAAAACAATCAATGAAGAGCAATCAAGTTAATCTTTTTAACTGATGCTTAAAGTTAACAGATGCACTCTTATTTTGTTGTTAAACGTTAGTACTACATTATATATATTAAACATTTGCTCTTATGTGTATACCTATATATTAAAGTAAAATTCTAGAGATATTTTGATCCTAAAATAATTTTTGCAGTAAATCTGGCCTCTACTAATAAAAAACTGCTAAACCCTGAACTAGACCATGAAAAATTCATTAGAGGTTTCTAAAATTAACTTTACTTCTAAGATTAAAACTATAAGTAAAAACCAGTTAAAATGTACAGAAAAAAATAGTTAATGTATATATTTTTCTATCTTAATATACCCTTAATATACATACTTTGATATTAAACAAATCCACACCTGCTTCTTAAGAAAGGGGAGAATATCGTGTGTCAAACTGTCGTCATTGCACTTGTGAAGGTAGTTGACCAGCTGGTTGCATCCCGACTGTTTCCCTGCCATCGTCTTGGCAACTTTAAGTTTCATCAACCTGCCACGCAGCACACTTGACATCACCTCGTGGCCCTGCGATATTTCCTTGCATATGTCTACGTCAAGGGTTTTGGCTGACATTTTATTCAACTATGCAAACTGTGAAAAATAAGAAGGAAAAGTTAAAACTATTTGTTTTTGAAGTTAAAATTTATAAAAAACAATTGTTATCAAATTAAATGTATTAATTAAGGAAGATTTTTAAGGTATAAATTACTTACTTTTTATACCCCTAAAAATAAAGTGTTGTAAAGAAGACATTACAATTGTTCTTTCTAGAATCAGATAAAGTACAATTAGATAAGAAATAATTAAAATCACTTATTGAAGAAAAAAACTTCACTTTATGTTCTTTAAAAAAACTAGTAGCTGTTATCATTTTACAGCTGTATATTTCTAAAAATGTTAAGTTTAAACATTAATATTTAACAACAAATTCTCTTTTGTAAACTGTTGTTGTGTAACAAATTAACAATTCTTAATAAAAACAAGCAGTATTTACCAAAATTTACAGACTTAATCTCAACAAATTAGTCCAAAATACCCTGAGTTTGCAGCTAATTTAAAAAGAAATAAATTTTGTGACATTTACTGTACACTTAGTCTGATACAATTTATACCTAAATGTATACAATGTGTTAAAAAGCATACTTTAGTAAAATACAAAAAATTAAAACTACAAAAATAAAAAGTTTTTATAAGAATTTCATAAGTTAAATAACTTATATTTTGTATTTTTGAATAAAAGTTTATTCAACGCAATTTAAAAATCCATGCTGAAAAGTTTTTGTCAAGTGACCTGGTTTATAGATAGACCTTTTGGTAATTTAAACTAATTTTAAGTAACTCTAAATTTTAAGAATTGTGTAACAATAACATAAGAAACTAAGTAATCAAAACTAGTTTTAAAAGCTTCAAATATATCCACTTATTTTCAATGAATTTAAATAATATTTTTATACAGCTATACCATATAAGACCTAAATCAATTCTAATTTTCTTTAAAAAGACTGAAAAATGATAATTTTTATTGAAATAAAAATTTTAATAATTTAGACTTGGCGTACCTTAGTTTAGGCAGTGTAGCCTACCCAAATAGCATTTTGTTCTATGTAGGAATTTTTAGCATAAAAACTACCTTTTAATTACAAAAAATAACTTTGTTTTTTATAAAACTTTTGAAATGTTTGCAAATTGCTTTAGTTACAAATAAGTGTTTAATAAAATGGTCATTTCATGCAAATTTGTTCCTATGAGTTTTGTTTTTATTTTTTCTACTGCAATTTTTCAAAATTACATAGCCATCAAAGTATATTCTTAAGTAGTACAGCTTACAAAAGATTTTTTCAGTAAATTTGATCAAACTATAAAAGCTGCCCACCCATTGATTATTATTAGTGAGTAGCGCCACTACAATTTTATTATTAAAGATACTAAAAGTACTGTTATGTTTTAGATAGAATAGTTTAAAATATATATAGCAGAAAAAGGTTTAAAACTAGTTCTGTTGCTAACTAAAAAGAGTTTGTCACAAGAATGGAGCTAAACAACATATAATTATAACACCCTGTACAATTTTTTAGTACTTTTGTAGCCAATAGCTGTTTGACCCCCCTTTTCAGCCCATTGTTTTCTACAGTTAATTTCTATTACTACGGTGCTTTAGGTTTATTCTTTCAAAATATAATTTTAGAAAGAAAAGTTCAGTGTAATGAACAACAGTATTAAAAAATTTAAAATAATTTTTGTATCAAAAAATATAAAAACAAATTAAAAAGTATTATAATCTTAAAGTATAATATAACATTTTTATTTTATTTTTGCAGTTAAAGTAACAACAAACTTTTAGAAAATTAAAAACAAAGTTAAGTTTTCTATTTTAAAATTTAAAGGTATCATATTAAGGTAAATTAAAAAATACAATAAATTCATTTGTAAAATTTTTTAAAACCTTTTTTTTATACAAAACATGTTAATGCTTTGTTAATCCAATCATATAATTTTTTACTTTAATTAAAAAAATGTTAACACTTAAAAAAATGTTTAATGGATTAGTGTGGAGAAGTTAATTTTCTTTATAATAATAAAACCTTCATAATTAATTAAATGTTGCACATAAAGTTTTTAAATTTAATAATTGATAAATTTCTGTTAAAAATGGTAAGCAATCTTTTTAAGCCTATAACCGCAAAAATTGAAAATATTGAACACGGAAACTATAATCTACCATATGAACACAAAAATGTCTCGCTACATTACAATAATACAATCTTTCTAATCAAAACTTAATAATCACATTAGTTACAGGTTCAGATTTATCTTGTAGAAAGAGCAAAGAGAAAAAAACGCTCAAAGTATTTGGTCTTAGGACCTGGTGCACGAAAAACCTTATGGTTATATACACACCATGGATACCTTTTAGCTTCTTGTCCACAACAACACCAAAAAATAAAGGGACAAAAACTGAAAAAAAGATAAGAAGGGAGTAACAATGTTGTTGTAAATAAGATGTTTAGCATAAAGTTTATAATTTAACATTAAGTTTAAGTCAACATTTACTTATAAGTCTTTTAAATTGTTTTATCTATAGATATATATATATTTATAAACTAATAAGTGTTTTTGCTTCGGGAGTTTTATTATTGTCTATAGCAACCAGCTACAAATAAAATGGCTTTTGAAGAGCAAAGAGTAAACATTAAACACTTAAATAAAAAAAATCATAGATTAGAGAAAGGAAACTTTTTTAAAACCTTTTATATAAGGCAAATTCAACTTCAGTTTTTTCACTGGTGTAAAACTTAAAAAAAACGACTTTAAAAATAAGTGTTGCCTCTTAAACAAAGTCAAAACATTTAAAGAATACTGAACATATTCCTTTATAAGTATTTATTCAAAATTAACTATCACAATACTTTTTGTAAGAGTCTGAAATAAAATGCAATTAAAAACTAAATATCTAAATAATTTAGTACCAATTTTTTTTTTTAATTTTGAAAGTTTTTATACTTTATTTTTTAACCGCATAGCTTTAAAAACTGTATACCACTGATTAAAAGTATTTGAAAAGGTTTGCTTATAGTCTTTCTTTTTTTGAATAACACTTGTGCATTTTGAATTACAAGACTGTAATTAATTATATAAAGTATCGCTTGAATTATAGTTTTTTATAGTTTCATCTTTTGTTTTAAAACTTTAGAGTCTTTTTAAAATTATCTTTTTACATGAAAAAACTTCGTTTGAAACTTGGACTTATTTAATAAAGAATTTGTTTAAAGACTTTGAACTGTTTTTGCTCAGCCCAGATATCTTATTTTATTTAACTATGACATCACGATTGTTTATTTATTAAACTACGAAAAGAAATCACAGTTATTTATTTATTACAATACCAATCACAGTTGTTTATTTGCATTAAATTACCACATCACGACAGAGGCGTGATTTGACTGGTTTCTGTTTTCTGTGCGACTACTGTAAAAAACAGTAAAAAACATAAAAAAAGCGATTGTTAATGGTTTTTTTTATAGAATTTTACTGAAAGTTTATATCAATTTTAGGGGGTGTGAGATCGTTTTTCATTTTTGTTTGATAAATAAGGTGTTTTTTTTCTTTTACTAGGACAACTGTAAGCCTAATTTTTTTTACTAAACATCACGTAACTATCGATTTTCAAAGCTAAAAAGCAATTCAAAACATATAAAAAAATAAAATTTTTGATTATTACCTCATTATCTACTTGCATAACTTTAACCACTCTTTTAAACTCAATACTAGTTGAGTTGTTATTTTGATTTAATTGTTAGCTTACAAATAACATTACTACTATTACCTGAACATAAGGCTTGTTATACATACATTATATTTTATAAACCTAAGTTTTTTTTACAAGTTTTAGACTAATGTAAGTGAATAAATTTTGATTGAACATATTACTTTGGCTTTATTTAGCACATTTGATTTTAGATTTTTTTAAGTACCTATTCATATTAAAGTATATAAAAAGTTATATTTTCAAGTTTAAGCCTAATTTTTGTTTACTCTTTTAGTGCCTTTTCCTCACTTCTCTGAATTTTTTCAGATATATATTAAAAAACAAACTGATGAGGTCATAGAACGAAGCATTGTTTGTGTTAAAAAGATCGTATGAAAAATAAAATATTAATAATTATTTTTTTTATAATTTTTAGAATACAATATTTTGATTAGTACTTAATCCTTAACTTTGTCAAAGAAAAGGAAGTGAAATGGTAGTTATGTGCAGTTTGATTTTACTTCCACTGAAACAATTGAATGCATAAAAAACGCAATGCATGTTTTGTAATATTGTATTTTCAAACGCAAGTTTGAAGTCATCTAAGTTGCTATAACTTGTTAAATCAAGAAGTAACGGTCATAATGTTGAATCGTTGAAAGCAAAAAGTATCCGCTATGAATCACGAGGAAAACTTACAAAGTTGGGTTTTGTATCTGCTGAGAAACCACTTTTAATGGCTTTATATTATGTGGCGTATAACGTAGCTGAATCCAAGAAGTCGCATACAATTGCTAAAAAGGTGATAAGGCTGACAAAGTATTTCAAATGGCAAAAATTGTTCTTGAAAAAAAAAAAGCCTGAATTAGTGCCGTTATCAATAATGTAATTAAAAGTCAAATTGGTGATTTGAGTTCAAATATTTTGCATCAAGTTATTGCTGAAAACAAAGCTAGTCCCTTGAAAATCTCTCTCCAGTTGGACGAAACAACAGATGTTGAAAATTGCAGTCAACTGATCGCATTAGCCCGATATGTGCATGATGGTACCTTAATTGAAGATTTCTTTTTTTTTTGAAGATCTGAAGAGAACTTCCAAAGCAAAAGGCATCTTCCAATGTGTAAAGATTTTTTTTACGAATTAGACCTAAACATCTAAGTTATTGGTTTTGTGTTAACTGACGGTGCCCCTTCTATATTGGGAAATAAATCAGTTTTTTTTTGCTTTGTTAAAACAGGTTATTCCGCACTTGGAGGGTACTCACTGTTTTCTTCATGGACATGCTTTACCATCAAAAACATTAATCTCGAAATCGAAAAATTTCCTTGATATTTATATGAAGGTCATCAACTGGAAATGATCGTCTTTTTATATTGTTGTGTCAAGATTATGGTAGTGGACATTCAGTTTTACTTTTCCTTACGGTCGTCCGCTAGCTATCACGTGGAAGAGCATTAAGGCGCTCTATTGAATTGCAAAAAAAAAGTCAAAGTTTTTTTTTAAAGAATGCTATGACCATGCAAAAGAAATGAAGTCAAAAGAATTTATTCAAATACTAGTTTAGTTAAGTGACATTTTCAGCCGTATGAACATTCTGAGTGTTCCTGTGCAAGAAAAAAATATAAACATATTAGAATGTTGTGAAGTGTTAAATGCTTTCAAAATTACATCTCTGGTGTCCACTAGTTAAAAGAGGTAATATATAAAATTTTCTACCACTTGAAGAAGTGACTATTAGAATAAGTCTAAAATTCCAAGTGTGCGTGAAGAAATAATGAAGCATTTGGAAATACTATCGGAGTCTTTTGAAGAATATTTTGGAGTAGGAGAACTGGAAACTTCTAAAGAATAGATAATAAATCCATATTCTTTTAATTTGGATTTAATTTTGGATGATGAATCCTTAAAAGATAAAATTATTGAATAGTACAATATAACAAAAATTCATATACAAATCTTCATCGTTCTATTTTAAATTATTCTTAAAAAAAATAATTACATGTACTGCAAGGGAACCGAGATCAAACATAGATCTTTTAAGGGTGCGGGAAATTAAAAAGTTTGGAAACCATTTTATTAGCTCTTGTTAGTCAGTAAACACCAGGCCCGCGTTACATATATAACCATCAACGAATCCTAATTGGTTCAGCCATATCAAAGTCTTTAAGCTATAAATTAATTAGAAAGTATATCAGCCGGTTAAAGTAGCAAAGACTAGGTTAATAAAATATAAAAAATAAAAACAATTACACATAAATATCTGAACTTAAAATCCTAAAAGTTTATTTCTTTATTTGAAATGTCATGTCTGTTATTTAGATCCTAGACGTTTTAGACCAGGGTTTCCCAAAGTGGGCCAAGTGGCCCCTTAGGGGGCCATGACAGATACTCAGCGGGCCATGAGCAGTAAAGGAGCCACAGGGGGGCCATAAGGCCATAACTTGAAACTTACACTAGATATTCTTGAGTTGCAGATGAAGAGCAAAAAAAAAAAAAAAAAGGTCCTATGTGTATTTTATGGTAGTTTAGAAACTTACACTAGATATTCTTGAGTTGCAGATGAAAAGCAAAAAAAAAGAAAAAAAAAAGTTATATGTGTATAGTTTATGAGTAACCTATATATTGAAGGGGCCATTGCTTTTTCAAACTCTTTAAAGGGGGCCATTTGCAAAAAAGTTTGGGAAACCCTGTTTTAGACAAAGACATAAAAATGTTTCGATAATTTTGTTCACTTTTTTTTCTGCAGATCAGAGCATCTCTTACATTGGAGAAACATCACGGCAAATATTCCGACGATTAACAGACCACTGCGGAACAGATAAAAACAGCACAATATTTGAACATATTTTTAATTGCACATCCTGTCAAAACTCTGACATAGTTCAAAACTTCAAAGTTTTAAAACGATGTAAGAAAAGCGAACTCTACAGCCTGGAATCAATATTGATTAAGGAAGAGCGACCTAGTTTAAATACGCAAGTAGCATTAAATAGAAAATCAAAATTATTAACAATCTATTAATAAACATACTTTTAGTTTTAACTGCTGAATTTCTAATTTTTATATTTATTTGAATTTATTCATACGTCATAATTTAACGTTATTTTTTAAGCTATTCACTTAACAAAAATTTTTTCAAATTATATTTAAAGTTTATCACTTGACAAAGAAACTCGTATGGTTTTAAAAGGCTTTGTGTAATAAAATAAAAAACAAAATGAATAATCTATTGATATTAAGTTGCAGATGGTATATAAAAAATAGAAAAATTCACCAAAAACAGAAGCTTATAAGCGATTGATTTAAAAATTTCAAAATCTAACTTTTACAACAAGTAAACGAAATCTGTATTTAAAACTCTTGTGGTGGTAAAAATAAAAAAAATATTCGAAATTTTTCCTGATAATAGTTAACAAAAAAACCTTAACAACTAAAATTTGATGACTTTGAAATGTTTAGAAGAGACAATAAAACACTGTTATTAATTATTCGATCTTTTATTAATGATATTTAACAACAACACTTTAATGTTATATTTTTTTACAGTCTAAAAAGCAAACTGCAACAGTTTATTTGAACACGCTCATTTTATTCTTTCTTAAACAACTAAGAATAATTCAACGATAAAATATAAGACATTTAAAAATGACTAGTATACATTTTACAAAAAAATCATGAGTTTACTAAGTAATTGAAAGTTCAACTTTTTTACTTGTCATTTGTAGTTCAAATTTTAAGTTTCTGCTTGCAACAATAACTTAAACTGCAATTAAGTTTTTAAAGTATTTGAAAAGTAATAATGATAGTGCGTAGGACAAATATACGTATTATAGTCAAACATTTTAGTTTTTTATTTGTTTTACTTAATTAACTTGATTTGTGATTTTTTAATTTTGAGTTTACTGTAAAATGCTGATTTGTAAAATATATACAACTACATGCTTTAAATATCAAAATAAAATACTTTCTTAAACTAAGTGAATATTTATCTAGAATTTAGTTTAATTTAAAGAACTTAAAAACAAAACAACAAAACAGTATTTATGACGCTAAAAGTGAGTAAAAGTTACAGAAAAATTTTTTAAACGTTCAGCAATTTCACAAAAAAAATTATAAAAAAAAGTACAGACTAAAAAAGGGACGCAACTAAGTTAAATATTCAATCTAATCATTATTTTCTCCTCCAAGTTGAGTCTCGATTATTTGAGGGGCTTCGAACATCGGAGGGGCGGAATGTGTTTTTGGTTGCCGACCGTTTTGGGTTGCCATGACGTCATCGCCACAACTTTGGGTTGCTATGACGTCATCGTAACTCGGAGGGGGCAACTCTGTTTCCGGAACGTTCTAAAATCAATATTAATTAATTAATTAAGAAGAACCAAATAGTTAACAACTAATACCTACATTTTCTTTTTCTTTTTAACAATTTACTAGGCACACTATAAACGTTTTTTTCAATGAGCATTTGTTTGTATACCAAGAATAATAACAATAATTATGATCAAGAATATCAAAAATGTTAGTATTTAACGATCTATTTTAAATTTTATGAAAAAAAAATAAATGATGCTCTGTACAAAAACATGGCCAAAACAAAAGTGTTATTAAAATACAAAACAGAATACAAAACTTTGTGCTATAAATTTAACGTTTCTCTAACTAAACAAGTAAAATGAAACAAGTTTTTGAAAAGTAGAATAACAGTTGTTTTTTGTAATTAAAGTTTTGAAACTTTTTTTTACAAAACTAGGGAAGCTAATATTAAACCATTCACCCTTAACAGTTTAATTAGTGCTTAAACTAAAAAACGGCTCTATTTTCAACAACATTAAAATTTAAACCGAAATTATGCTCTAAGCAGTTATGATATTAAAATCTTTCATATATAAAACTTTACAAAATGTTTAAAATTAACAAACGCTCATTGACTAATTTTGACTGTAGGAAAACAATTAATAATTATAACTGTGTATTATTCATTATAAATGTTTTAAATTTTTTAGTGGAAACAGTTATGACATCTAAAACTTTTTTATAAAATTTTACAACTAGCAACAAAAACTCACTGATAGCTCTTGATTTTGGGTGTATGCAAAATTAAACGTTCCCATAGAAGGTGATTCCCCTAAACTAACACTCGCTTGGTTGCGTCTTCTCTGTAATTAAAATATAGTATTACATAACATAATAAAATTGATATATAGAAATATACTAACTTATAATGAACTAAAATTAACAAACAATAAATTAATAGTACATTTAATACTCGTGGTAATTGATAAACTTATTTGTTTTACAATTAGTTTAAAACTATAACTTTGTAACAAGAAATAAAAAAAATAATCTCTGTAAATGAAAAATTATATTACTAAATTAGTACGATTGTAAATAGCTAATACGAGCTTAAATTGAAAATAGTAATTAAATATACTAGCTGTCTCTGAAAGTAAAAAAGTATGTTTTATAAGTTATAAATAACATAAAGATGTAAACTTATAACATAATAAAGTTTAGAAAAACAAATATATAAACTATTTTCAGTTTTTAAACTTTATAGTTTCACAATTAGAATGAAGTTTAGTTTTAAAGCAAAAATTTTATATAATCTATTAACATTTATACAATTTATCTACATTGCATATAATAGTAAAAAGTATTGAAAAATAAGTTAAACTATTAAATTAACCAGATTGTTCCTTGTTTCTTCTTCATTTGTATCGTTGGTTTTACAACATTTTAAGCAACGAGGAAAAAAACAAACGCATAGTGAAAGTAATAAAAGACATACAACGGCTATAACTGTAACTGAAAATTTATAGTTTTTTAAAGTTTATCTGTAAAAAATCATGTTTTATTTTTGTGAATATATTAAAACTGGTATTGGAAACACATTTTAAGTTAGTATTTGTAAGCTAAATACTGTTTAAGCGTTGAAACGTTTTACTAGTAATAAAGACCTTTTCATTTAGTGTTTGTATTTTTTTACAGTTTTGCATATATTTTGTTTCACTTATATGGGTAATATAAACTTTAAAAATTATTAATTAAAAAAATAAAACAATTAAATTGTAAATAAATAAAATACTAAATAAATTAAATTTTAACTTGTTTATTATTAAGTATTTAAAAGATTTTTTAAGTTTAATATTTTAATAAGAGCAAGGTAAGCTTAGTAAGAAACTAAGTATAAGCCTAAGAATAAAATTTAAATGATTAAGTATTTACTAAGCTAAAGAAGTGAACAAAATTATTTACTCAAAAAATTTACAAAAGAAATCTATTTAGATGTTTATAAAAACAATAATTTTAACTTCAAAGTTGACCGTAAAGAGTGAAATTAATAACAAAAAGAGGATACTTTTCTCTTTTAATAACGTAATTTATACAAATAAATAAAATGAAAAGCTCACTCACAAGTAGATACAGTTATTCCTGTTTCCTGCTCAGTGGAAGAATCATAAGTTTCTAAAAAATTTAAACAATTTAATAGAAAAAGTACGACAGCTTTTCATTAAGAAATAATCATAAAAGTTTCAAAAATGTTTAAGATATCTATTTTGACCCATAGTAGAAAAGTTTAGTTTATTAAACACTCTAAAACTTTAAACATTCATACTCTAATAAAATCTTATTAAAACAGTTTAAGTTTGAGTTTTTGTAATTTAGTTTCCTAAGTACAAAAAATGAAGAAAAGTTTAAATTTACTACAAAAAACAACCTAGTTTGTGAATCATCTTATAATTTTTTCCTTTTCCTAACTTGTTATGTTTGTATAAATGCGCCTAACTAAACAAATAAAAAATTTCATGCAAGTCTATAATAACACTTCGAGTATTTTTTCGAATATAATAATTTATTTCGAGTATTACCAAAAAAACTTTTTTACAAATCCCTTAAAATTAATTTACCTTTGTTCGAGCTATGATCAGTTAAATTTAAACTACTTGTTGTCTGATGGACATTTTGACTGTAGTTTTCAATCTGTGAAAGATAAAAAAAGGACATGAATAATTATTTACTAATTGTTTTTTATTAAATAAAATCAAAACCTAGCTTGGTATTAGTATATTGCTAAGATATTAAGCAAAAATTAAACTAAAACTTTAGTAAAACACTTAAAACATTGGTTAAAAATTTTATTTTTTGTTAAATTAGGTTTTTTTATTTAATAAACATTTTTGTTCTTTATTTGTTTTTTTTTTCGTGAAAATATATTAAGACGAAGTAAAATTTTAAAAATTTAAGTACTACAAAAAATACAAGATCCTTTGTTTCTTCTAGAAATCTAAAAAAAAATATTTAAAGTACTGATTTCAAAATGTTTTGCAAGTATTTCAAAATTATTTAAATAAAACTAATACAATACTCTAATATATTACAATACATAGCTGTTTCATAATCAAAAGTAAATACATGCCATTTATAAAGTAAATAAGTTTATAAAAAGTTAACATACCACAAAAGTACTCAAGACCAAGAAAATTTTAACAACAGTTGCAGAACTTTTAGTTATAACCATTAACTAGATTGATACAAAAAGTTATAAACAAAATTTTCGCTTGGAAACCTCAACTTGAATTGTTTACTAGTTAAAACAAACAACTATATAGTGTAAATAACATTAGTGAATTTCTGTAATAATGAATTTCATACTAACTATGTAAATAAAGTTAATTATTAACAGAAACTTTGTTGGTAACAAACTTGCTATTCTCAAATTAAATTTTTTTATGTTTTTTTTCACAATAAAAGAAAAGTTTATATTTAAAATCCAAATTATTTTTGAATATTGAAAACATATAGTTCTTTAAAGCCTACGCTAGTAGTCGGTTTAAATAATCTAAACTTTTTGAAATATTTTAACCAAAAATGTTTGTATAAAAAAAACTCTCTCAATTCTTAAATTCTATATTTGCCCAACTACATACATTAGTTTTTGTAAGTTGAATTGTTTTAAATACGATGAATATTTACACTTAGATAGATATGTGTCTCTAGAGTCAAGACACGATGACCAAAAGGTCTTTCATGCACCAGGTCCTTGTACGAAATATTTTGAACGCTTTTTTTATTGTTTAAAAAAATTATTTTAGTCAAGTGTCTAGTCTTGACAGTTCAAGGTCTGATATAATTAAATCTAAATACAGTTAGAAGTAATGAAACTTCGTTTATAAGGAATTTGCTTTCATGAATAGAAAAACAAGAAAAGACTAAACTAATTCTTTCTGAAAAAAACGATTAAAACTATTTGAATACCGTTTCTAAAACTTACAATTAAAAGTTTTTTTAGTAATAAATCTAAACTTTAAAAAACTCTGAAACAAAACTGTTATTTAACAAATATAACTTTAATCTTTAATGAAAAGTTTTGCATATAAAAGGTTACTTCTAAATATCTCTAATATCAACCTATTTAAAGAGTAACAATATTAATAACAATACTATATTTAGATATGTGTGCTTTTTATATTCAATTTATAGTAAAGTTTTTTTTTTACAATAAATTTAATGTATTTAACTTTATCGTTTTTAGGTCTTTTAATAAGTAATAGATTGTTTAACATAATAAGTGTTTAAAGAAAAGATAAAAGCCTGTTTACAAAGCCATTATTTATTAAGTATTAAATTAATTTTGCCAAGAACAAATAAAAATATGCGTTCAATATTTTTTTTTATATAATTTCAACCCAACACTTATAAAATTATAATTTTTTCACTTATATAATTATAAACTCTTTAAAAACAATTGTAATAAATAAATTAGTTTTAATAACTTTAGGTAAGGTAATTCAAAAATGTTTATGAGCTATGTTCCATTTCAGTTCAAAGCTTTATAAACTGCAATTAACTTTTTAAAGTATTTGAAAAGTAATAATGATAGTGCGTAGGATAAATGTACGTATATTAGTCAAACTTTTTTGTTTTTTATTTGTTTTATTTAATTACCTTAATTTGTGAATTTTAAGTTTACTGTAAAATGCTGGTTTGTAAAATATATACAATTACATGCATTAAATATCAAAATAAGCATAAAAGGTTTTAATAAACTTCAAACAAACCATTACAAATAAATAATTATATTTTCTATCTGATCAATATATGTGTTATAAATCGTTAAGCTAATTTTAACATAATTGATCAAACAGTTGATAATTGTGTAATTATAATAAAATATTAACTCTTAACAATTTTTTAAGTTTTTTGTTTTTTTTTTAGAACTAGTTTAACTTAATAAAAACTAAGTAAAATTAAAATCTTAAGTAATATTTTTGATATAGAAAGTAAAGTCGTAATCGTCTTAATAATTTTAAATCAACGATAATTGTTCTTAAACAAACTTTATAGTTTAAAGTTAATTTTTTACCAAAAAAAGTATTTGACGTTAAGAAACTCGATTAATTAATTAGTAGTTACAAAAATGTAATAAAGTATTAACTTTTAACTATTTTATAAGTTTTTGCTAATTTTTTTGATTAAACTTAATTTGATAATAAACAAATAAATTGTAATATTAATTGTATAATCACTAATTAAGAATTTTTATAAAATAATTCTAAGTTTGAATTTGAAATTAAAATAGTCTAACTAAATTTAAATCAACGATAATTGTTCTAAAGCAAACTTTTTCACTTAAAACTGTTTTTGAGTATTTATTTTCTACGAAAAATAGTTCTAATTTTAAGTGTACATTGCAGGGACGTAGCTAGCTCAAAAAAGTTACGAATCTACAAAAATTTAAACATATAAAATGACACGTGCTAACGTCCTAGCGGGAACACAGATACCTCTAATATTATTGAATTTAATCTAAAACTCTGCAGTTATGTTAATACATTAAAAATGGAATGTTGAAGTACGAGTGATAAGTGTATACAATGCAATTTATTTTGCTCCACACCCCTATGACTCTTTATGTGTTGCCACTTGTGTAAACCCAGAAAACATTTATTAAAAATAAGTATAAAAAAATCACAATTTAACTCAAAAATATTCATATTCATTAAATCAAACATTTAACGTAGTCAATAGTATCAACAAGTTATGCAAATTTTTGTAACATCAAATTGTATGATTTTGGTTTTTAAAGCTAAAGCTTCCATTAGGACAGTGGTTCCCAACCTTTTTGATGCCCCGCACCCCTAAAGTCTCTTGATTTGATTTCGCACCCCTAACACTATATGCTATAATTATTTATTAGTAATTTGACTATAAAATCATTTATTTCTTCAATCAATAATTTTTATTTTAATATTTATCATAGTGTACTAAATTAACAAAAATATAATACATAACAAACTATATTCGAACAAGTTTTATCTTTTTTTTATAAGGTAGAAAACATCTCTAGAACTCACTCTTCCCTCTGCAACGATAAACGTTTTCTGAACTCAAGCAAGTGAGTTTGGAGCTCATCACTTGTAATTGTACCTGCTTATTTTTAAACTAACCTAAAAATTAAATTACTTTTCAATTAAACGAAAAAAAACAAATCTATCTTTCTAAAAAAGATTTTTTTTTTCAATTAACATTAACAAAAAACTAAACCAATCTTATATATCTAATAAAAAAATTATAAATGACATGTCGTTATACTCACATGGTATTTAACAAATTATTAAAATTCTATTCATGCAATATTATTTTGAAAAGATTAAGAACTTAATTTTAAATCTACTCTAAAGTTAATGACTTTTTTGTTTCTGTTTATTGCACAAAACTTTCTGAAAACGTGGTATTGTGTTGCTGATGGCAATTCGTATGTCTGCCTGTGCATTCAAGCGGTTTCTTGGTTTAGTTTTTATTGGCAAAAGATTACTAAATCCAGACTCACACAAGTAAGTCGTCGCGAATGGAATAAGAGTACTAAGTGCTTTTTCACCAAGTTTTGGAAACATATTCATTGAACAACACCAATATTGTTCAAGAGTTTTGCTTTTAAACTGCATTTTAAGAAAACGGTTCATGCATAATTCAATAAGTTCATCTTTTAACGATTCATCATTAGACATGTGATTCAAATTAAAAGAATATGGATTTATTATCTTTTCTTCAGAAATTTCCAGTTCTCCTTTTTTAAAATATCCGTCAAATGACTTGGATAGTATTTCCAAATGGTTCATAATTTCTGCACGCACACTTGGTACTAAACACTCATCTTCATCATTCACTTCTTCGAGTAATGGAAGTTTGATAAATTGCCTCTTTGAACTCGTCGACACCAGAGATTTAACTTTTTTTAAATAAAATTAATTTATTCAGAAAATTAGCGCTAACTTCTTTTTATAACAAAATGTACTTTTTAATTTTATAAACTTTATCAGAGAGTGAAAATCTCCTTATTTATCGTACAAAAATTAAAAGCCATCTCGCACCCCCTGGAATACTGCCTCGCACCCCCAAGGGGTGCGAGCACCCCTGGTTGGGAACCCCTGCATTAGGATCAATTTTGCATGCAGATTTTTGTCAAATTAGAAGCTTTAACGCGCTAAATGTTACAATTTGGATGTATTTAATTCGTTTAATCTTTACGACACTAAAAACGCTAGAGAATACATACATGTCGAAATTAACTCTCAGGAGTGCATAACTAAGTTAAAATGAATACTTAAAGCTAAGAAAGCAGAGTCTTTTTAAGCTAAGATAAAAGCAAGTTTTTTCGCATATAAGTATACGTTTCTGTAGATTTACAGAAACGTACCAAGCCACGTGCCTGGTACATTGTATGTTTATTACATTCTGTTTATGAGAAATGAAAATCATTTCACTTAAATTTAGAGTTTTCATATATATTACTTATTAAGAAGGGAAAAAAATTTCACTCTTTATTTTTTCAAAAACAAAACCTTAAGTCTTTGAACAATGTCTCTAATGTTTAATAGTCACAGGTGCAATGGTCAACTTTAAAATAGTATATAACTATATTTTTATACTTGTGTAGTTTCAGTAGTACATAAGCCTTTATAGACAACTGTTATTGAACACTTTACTAGGTAAACTAAAAGTCAAACTAATAATAAATTACTCAAACTAACTTTGAAACTTTTTTATTTGTTGCCTTTATACTAGGGTTTACCTGTAGCTCAAATCATCCCTACACAAAACTGTTCGGCGCTATATTAGTTGCAAAACTACTCCTAGATGCTAAGAGTTACTATGGTAGTTCAGCAATGAAGCGTATAAACTTTGGCTTGTTTTAAGTTAGTAATTTTACGCTCGATTAAACAAAGCAGTGCTTTTTAACATGTTAGCCTAGATCTTCATTCCGGTATAGTACTAAAATGTACCAAAAGCTACAATACACAATTTTCTGCTCTTTTCTTAAAAAGATTAAAATTTTATTTCCTATCGAAGTCGCACTAACACTATAACCAAACTTCATATCATAAGGACTTTTTTAGGGAACTTCGCCATAAACTCCGCAAACGTTTCCATTTCAAACCACGTAAAGCTTGTCCTTGGTAAGCCTACCAACTACTACCTTAGTTTATTTTATTTTAATGAGGCTAGTTTATTTTAACAAACAATTTTTGTACACCTAAAAATATTGAATTTTTACCATTTTGTAGACTTGCGTATATGAGAGACAAAAAGAATAAAATCTAAAGTTGTATTATGCTAACTTGTTGGTCATAGACACAATCCATAAAATTTCTATTTGCTTACTATAGCAGTAGAGGCTTATATGAATTTTTTGAAAACGTTTATTTCTTTTGGTATCTTTTATAGACTTTTTTAATTAAAAGCTAATAAAAGTAGTAACTAAATTCATTAATGGTAAAGAGTAGGTAAAATAGTATCATGATATGTCAGTACACCAATATTAAGGGTGCATTTCTACGGCCAAACCATATCCGCATATCAGCTTTGTGTTTACTCATAAAGTAAGAAAAATATTAATTATAAATCCGTTTTATTTTGTGGAAATGTTTCCATAAATCAAAGAGTATTGTTGAATTGATTGTATTAAAAATATTTTTATGAAAAACACTTTCAATATATATATAAAGATAATTTTGTTTTGTTAAACTTTAAACTTAATATCTTACTAAAACACAAAACATATTAGTGTACAAACTTAAATGCAAAATATATTTATGAGATGTTTTCATGGATAATATGTTTTTTTTTTTGCAGGAGTTTTTGCGAAATAAAATTGAACAAGAGTTGGAACTTATTCGTTCATTGGTAGCACAGCGAAAAAAAGTTGTGGAAAGTAAAAAAAGACGGAGTTATTTTCTGGAAAAACACAGAATAAGAAAATTCAGGCACTTCACAGCCAACGAGTCGAACGTTGGTGGAAAATGCGCGATATGCTTGAGTGGTTTTGAAGTTGGTAACCAACTGGTTGAGCTGAACTGTGATGGAAAACATTTGCTTTGCAAAGTTTGCACTGATAAATGGTTTTCCGAACACAACAAATGTCCCAAATGCTAGCACTTGTTTTCAAATCTCTACAATGATCCTTTATTTTTCTAGTTAAAGATAACTTGCACATAATGTTCTGAACAAGACGTTAAACTTTTGAACGCTTGTTTTTTTGTCGTTCAATAAACAATTAAAAAGAATATTCATATGTCGTTTATCATGTTATAAGCTTTTTCTTGTAAGATCTTTGACACCAGTATGATTTATTCAGAGGTGTATGGTAATCAACAGTTTATTAATTATTCACAAAAAGTAAGTTCAAAAATTTTTATCATTAAAGTTTATAAATAATTAATTTTAAGTTTGCTAGAGAGCAAACTGCTGCCTATCTAATACATCCGTTGTTACACATCTTATTAGTACGTAACCATATTTTTAAGTAAATTACTGTGGCAGGCTTAAGTCTCTATCCTTTAAATTTAAACTGTGCAGGGTTTTTTTTTGCGAATCTGATCGGAACCTTGTAAAAGACGGTGACTTCTGATGAGGCTTATTAGCAGATTATTAATTTTCTTAACGTAAAGCTTGTTAGCAAACTAGCGGTATAGATTTCTTATTTCATAACACTTTATCACTTGCACTGAATTATAATTTTTCAATTTTTCTTACGAAAGTTTGATGGCTAAGCATTATTAAAATAAACGAAGCAAATAAAGGATAAAAAAAAGTGAATGTTTTTTGTTCCGGTCAAAAATATTGATATTTTAGTTTTCTTGATATATAATAATTTTATTTAAAACATTAAATACAATATTTTTAAAGTCGAATTTTTCTCCTAACATCAGTATAACCTAGGACACTAAAAGATCGTTTAATTAAACCATTTCCGACGAAATATTCATGAGAAATTTCTCAGTTTGGAGCCTACTCGTTAATATTAATATGTAAAATAAGATAAAATATAGAGTTTAAATATATTATTTACCTGATAGCATAATTGTAAATCTGTACAAAATTCAATAACCAAAGAGATTTAAGTAAATTATATCTGTTTTATAAACTTTTTTTTTTGACTTGTTAATTTGTATAAACATTTATACACTGCATTTTGATACTAACAAGCTATTTAATACATTTTTTATGCTTTTTTTCATTACATTTACAGTAAATAATTCTCGAAAAATCTGTAAAGTTTACGGCTAAAGCAATACGCTTGCTAGACAATAAATACGAGCGTTAAGTTTGCTCGATTAGCATTTTTTGCAATTTTTAAAAAATGTTCAAAATTTGTTTTCCTTCTTTTTAAATTAACTAGGATTTTTTTTATTCTAGAGAACGCTCCTTTGACTTTAATCAAAAAAAAATCCATTGGATTGTGATTTAAATTTTTAAAAGGGGCCCCTTAAAAAATAATGTTTTTTTTGGAATTTTTACTTTAACGGATGTTATAGCCAGAAAAAATATTTTGTTTTTAATTTTCTTACCTTGCTTTATTCTAAAAGGTAATTTTTTTCAAATTTTTAATATATTAGCTACATATATAATTACGCCCGATTGTAAACTTCAAAGACCTTTAATTTTCTAAGGGTCACTGAAGCAAAAAAAAAAAGTAGACTTGTTTTAATACACAAAATTATGAATATTTGAAATGGTCCACGGTTTTTTATTATTTAAACTGTTTTTATGTGAGACATGACCCATGAAATTATTACTAAAATTATCATTATTTGAACATGAAATCCCTGATATTTCTTTTATGAGGAATTTCATGTTCAAAAATGAAAATTTTAGTAAAAGACAGGAGTCGGCAGTCTTTTAAAATTCGTGGACCAGTTTTGTTTAGAAAAAGCTGCTAGCGAGCCGCAATATATAGAAAAAAATCTTCGCGGATCGCAGTTTTTCTAAAATATTTTTATTAATCAACACAAAAACACTATTCTAAACAAAAATTGTGTAAAACAAGCAACAAAAGAGCACTGGTAAAGAGTGATCAGTAAATTAAAAGCCTAAATGTAAGTTTTTACCAAAAAAAACTTTTCTTTTTATTATTCAAAAAAGCTATATTTTTAGCCGTTTAGTACCTCGCTGGCCGCAGTTTGCCGACCCATATTTTAAGATAATATTGTAACAAACAAACCGCAGAGCTGCTCTGACGAACAGAACATTTTTATTAGTAAAACATAGTGTTGTATTAAGATATATACACATATATATCATATATATGGAAAATGATATGGTTTGATAAACTAAACCACTTTCCACAGAGCCCAGTTCAAGGATAATTCAAATTTTTACAGTATTACAAACAGTTTTATTGCTTGTATGAAAAGTATGTACTGCTTTTTTATTATATCAAGTAATTGCAATAAACAATATATATGTACTATACTATATTGTTATAATGCTCGATTCTTTTAAAACACTACATAGAAAAAATACTGAGTTTTTAATAAATAAAATAAAAACTAGTTTAGTCCGAATAACCTACCATAAAATTAGCTAAATGTTTACAGTTATAATTTTTGCAGCAAATATATAAAAAGTTTAAATCTTATCTTTACTTAATCTTACTTATACATAGATTAAATGTTTCAATTATATGCATTAAGCATGAAATTATAAAAATCGACGTTGTTGAAACTTAGAATTAATTAATAGAAATTTCTAAAATCTGTCATTAAAGCTTGTACAAGTATGATTGATTATTAAGTTTCTAAATTCTAAGCAAAAGCTTGTTAAAATAAAGCTAAATTCCTATATTAACCTTATGCTCGTAAAATAGCTTGTTTAAATTTGTTTAACCTTGTGAACTCGTACTTTCTTTTGTGTTTAAACAATATTCAAAGAGCTTAATCGTAAGGGTGAAAGTATTAAAAAGCCTTTTCATATCAAATATTTACTTGTTTTTGTAAATCATTCTGACAACAATTAAATTTTGCGACAATTGAAAATATGTTTAAAGCTTTTAATTGTATGAGTTAGGAAACATTTATTTGCATAATACAGTATATATATAAATTTTCTAAAATTACTACACAATGATTGCTTAACAAAAACGTGTAAACAAAACAAGTTTTTCAAAAAAAAAGTATTTAAGTTTAGTAACCGTTAAAATCAATGTTCAAAAATCATGTCTTGTTTTATTTAATGAATTTTTCAATTAACATTTTAATTATAAAGCTTGAAATTTCTAGCGATATATTTTAGATCTTTAAAGCAGTACGTTTTCAGATTTTTCTCTTATCGTTGTAAAAATATGCTAATAAAAATGTTATTTATAGTTCCAGTTAGCATAAAAAGTGTTAAATAAAATAAATGTTTTACTAATAATTATTTCTTATAAGATAAAAAAAAGCATACTGTTAAAAAAATTAAGCTCGTACAAATTAAAAGAACTAATCTAATAAAAGTCTTTGTTTAAAAAAGACTAACTACATCAAAAAATTTTTTAGTTTTTTTGAAGTCTAACTATAATTAAAAATTTTTATAACTGCCTATATTTACATTTTTAGATGTTATTTTGTTGTTAAGTTTAAAAATGATTTTTGTTTTCTTCATTGTTTGTAGTCTAGCAACTCAAAGCGATTCGGTATATTGGCTTCAGAATTTCGAGCCCATTGAAAGTAGGTTTTAGTACTTTTTTGTTTATTTTCAGTTTAGCAATTACAGAAAGAAAACAAACAGTTCGTACTAGAGTAGAGATTTAAAATTGAATAAATGAAATTTTATTTATAAACATTCAATTTTTTTATTGTTTACAAAAAAACTAGCTCTAAATTGATCCTATTTTATAACTGCTTTAAAACTAATGTAGCTTATAAATATATAAATATTTCGAGTTCGCGACCATTCAAGTTAGGACAATTCAAATTCCAAAACTTCAAATTAAAAAAAATGTTTGAATAGTAGCAACTAAAAAAGTAATGCACATATGTAAACAACAAAAACATTTAATTGTGATTTAATTAATAATAATTTATTTAATAATATTTTTTTTTTAAGTTTAAAGAATTTTTTAACACATGGCTTAAAAAAGTTTTAAAACAGTATTTTTAAGTAGTTTTTAAGTATCTCCAAAAATATCTGTAACTTTGAAAAAAAGAAACAAAACTTTTAATAACACTTACATACATTTTTATTATTTTTTCAAAATTATACTACTTTTTAAGATGTGGTCTCTTAGATATTTTATTAAGTACTTGAGTTATCAAAATTTGAATAGTCCGACTTTGAATTGTCGTATACCCTACTACTTCATAATTATTTAAAAAACAGTTGTACTATTTTTAAGAATTGGAAAACTACGAACCGACGGGAAGCTGCAGAGCAGGCGAGCACGAATGCAGGAACTCATACGGTCGTAAAATTTGCGTGAACGAAAAAATAAAAAATGTCGCTTGTGCTCAGTATTCGAAACTGCTGTGCGAAGATGGCCAGTTCTTCAGCAACAACACGTTTCTACTTTGTTTATATAAGTCAAGTTATAAATAACTGTCTTTGACATAACATTTTTTTAAGCTGCGATCTTACGCTGCCCACAAAGCAACTAAAAAGTTCCACGGAATTTCTTATTGCTCAGCGAAACTTTGTACAGCTGTTTTAAACTACGAAGGCATCACTTAACCCCCAGCGATCGGCAGCCTTTAATATGTCGCGAGTCGATTTTCCTTACTAAGTTGCTCGCGAACTGGAGCTAATTAGATCAACTTTAGAACTCAAAAAAAATACTATTTAAGTTAAAAATTTGATAAAATCTTCAAACTGTTATTTACGGGGGGAATGCCTAGAGATTGTGGACACATTAGTGGCCATGCTAAATTGTGGGGAAGGTTTTCTATTTGGTAGCTTTGCTACATCTAGACTAGAAGGGGGTTTATAGTTAGGATCCATGTTAGTTATAATTGAGACTAAGATAATTTAATTTGATAAATAGATTCAATGCAAGGTAAAGAATTTAATAAGCTTTAAATTCATTAAACAAATACAAATCTACAAAGTTGGCAAACTAGTCAATAATAAAAAATTGTTTAAATAAGTATCAGTTCTAACAAGATTGTAAAAGTTAGCAAATAAGTCAAGCATAAAAAACCTCGCAATGTAATAGTATAAGCCCCTTAGAGTTATAGTACAAATGTTTTATATAAGTATATATAGAGTTTGTGTTCAAACAAGTAACAAATCCAAATCAAATAAGCTGTAAGTGGACTAATACCAACACTCAAATTTAAATATAGGATTTGTGTCCAAACAAGTAACAAATCCAAATCAAATAAGCTGTAAGTGGACTGATACAAACTTTCAAATCCAAATATAAAACTCTGACTTAACAACACAGAAGTGGCTGCAAAACCAGTAATAATTTTTTTTATTGCATTAGCAATCCAGTTTTTATGCATAGTAATAAGTGATTTGCCAATTATCAATGTGCTGATTATGATTGGCTGTACAATTTCATTTTGATGTATCGAAACAAAACATTTAGTAATAGTAATTTCAAACTAATAAGCTGAGAATCTAATTGTAAGCTTCAACAACAAATAAAATATTTATTAGTTTTTAAAAAAGTATGTATTTTAGCTGAAAGTACATCGCAGGCCGTAGTTTACCCACCCTGCCTTAATACAATAACGTAATTTTACTTGTAAAGTTTATCATACATTTAGTGGTATTTTATCAAAATAAATTATTATGGTTTTTTATTTAACCGCTAAAGTAATAACTTCTATTTTGTAAAAAAAAACAAAAAAAAAACAGTTTTGTTTTACCACAACAAAAACTTCCTGTATAGAAAATTAAAAAAAGTATCTAATAGTTTTCATTTTTGTTTAACAAAATTTAAAGTCTAGTGGTTTAAGTAGTTTAAAGTAGATAAACAGGATGAGCCATTTGCTCTCGGGAAAATTCAAAAAACATTAATTAGCAAAAAGTAAAATAACACAAACGACTTTTGTTTTTAAATATTGCATAAATAAAACTAAGTATAGATTAAAACTATTTGTCTTATGAGTAATATATTTCCTTTTTGATAAGGCGTATGACTCTTTCTCCAAAATTATCTGCCAAGTAGCATTTTAACTCATTCTCTTAAAAGAGAAATATTTAAAACATTAACACATAGACAAAAATCAACACTTGTCTTTAATATAAACAACACCAAATTACAACCAATTCACTAGGTTAAAATAGGGCGAGGCAAGAACAGCAAAAATAATAACTTTAACAAAAACTAAAGCTAGTTTAAAACGTCATATATCTTATTGTTTTAGATAATACCTGACAAAAAGGTTTATAACACTTTATTTCAGATGCTACAAATGCGTAATATTATTTCAGTCTAAAGCTACGTATAACTCAAATTTGAAAAATGATGAGAATGATATAATAAAAGTATTTTCCACTTCTTCTACTTATACTGCAACAACTTGTAACGATGCTATAGTAAGTTTATTAACAACTTGATAATTTTTAACAAATTGCTACACTTTTTGTTTCTTAAAATAGTATAGTAACAAAGAATATAAAATTAAATAGTTTAAAAAGATTGTACACCAAAGGATACTTAACCTAAATGCAAAAATTTTGTAAAATTAGCACCAAAAGTTTTATTAAATTCAGTTAAAACTATTTAGGAAAAATTACAGCCATCGAGAAAAACATGTGACCTTGAGTATGAGTTCCAATGTAAGATCGCTTATTACGACTGCATACCAAGAAGTTTTGTTAACGACGGAAAAAAAGATTGCGTTGACGGGACAGACGAAAATGTGGTGGATTTTGAGTGCTTCGAATATGAACTTGGCTGCTTTTACAACACGACAACAGGCAGCAAGAAAACGGTCAACAGAAGATGCGTTTCAGCCGAAATGTTTAGAGATGGAAAAAGTGATTGCAACTCTAATTGGGATGAGGAAATCATCATAAAAGACTGCAACCACAAAAACTTGTTTTTATGTTTGGACCAAAGCAGGTGTATACCAAGGAATCTACTCTGTGACGGTTATAACAATTGTATTGACCGATCTGACGAAATAGAGGGTTGCAACTTCGTTCCTGATTTTTTTCGAAGTTATGAACATAAGTTATTGTTTTTACAAAATTGGTCTTACTTGTTGCAAAGTTATACTAACACTAGTTTTTTAAGAAAGACCAGTGTAAATTATAAAACGAAGACAAAAAGAATAGCCCAAGAATTAATTTTTGGTCTGAAATGTAACTCGTACGAAAGATTCAATATACTTCAATATCAAACAGTACCTCAGCCTAGTAGCTTGTCAGAAAAGGTTCACTGCAAAAATCAAGAAGACAAGTGTTATAACGAGCTCGGAGAGCTAAATTGCTTTAGATGTTTTGACGGCACAATAATTCTCAAAAGCCAGGTTTGCGATGGCACAATTGACTGTCAGGATTTGTCTGACGAATGTACTTGCGAAAGCTCCCAGGTAAAACCTTTGTGTGATATATTTTACAACAAAAATACTTCCAAAACCAACACGTTCGATTTTAGTGTTATTTGCAATTTTCAGGAAGATTTTCTTGAAGGTGTTGACGAAAAGTATTGTGAATCAAAACTTTTGTTTATTTACCAGAACAGTTTTTTTGCAAACAGTGCACGTAAGTGTGCAACGGGTGGAACAGCATTTAGCCGTAGAATGTATGTGCCGCCAGGTCATAGTAAAATACATTTAATTCTTGCAAAATATTTTCCAAAACACTTTCCAAAGTTTCAACCCAAAATGCTAAGTGGCTTATCAGGCGGTATCGGAACCTGCAATTGGGATTTCGAGTGTCCTTATAGGGAGGATGAATGCTCACAGGAATGTTTTAAACAGAATGACCCGCTAAATAGACAGCCAGACTTGTATCAGTTTGTAAGTTGTTTTAGTTTTCTTTTTGAAAATTCAAGTGTGTTTTTTATCAATGGAGAATACTTCCTACGTTTCAACAACTCAGTAATGCAGCCTGTTGACTCTTCTACAGACGAACCTAGTCAAACAGTTAATGAAAACAATGATGGTAAAATTTTTGTTAACATTCAACTAAAAAACATAAGCTTCGTTTTTGATGGTAAAAATGTATATGAAACATGTGCAGACAACCTTTTAGATTGTCCTTGGTATTTTCGATGTGAAAATAATAAGTATGATCTAATAAACATTGGCAAAGTATGTGATTTCAGTTTTGATTGTACTGATCAGTCAGATGAAAGGTACTGTTCAGAAAAAACTCATTTTAACTGCTCTTCAGGATACCCTGTTTCAATTGATAGAAAGAAAGTGAATGACAACATTTTAGATTGTTCTGACCGTTCAGACGAATGTAAAGAGAGTTCTATTAGTTCAGTGAAAGAAATGATAAAGAACTCGTATCTAAGAAAGTTCGTTTGGGTTACCTTCATGGGAATAATAATTTTTAATACAGTAGTGATCATAAAAAATATCAAAAAAATAAAAAATCATGATAAGAAGCATTCGAACGAGTATTATAACTTGGTTTTTATTCTAAACCTGTCTTTTTCAGACATAATTTTTGGATTTGTGTTATCAGTTATAGCTTTTAAGTCAACAAAGTTTTCAGGAGATTATTGTTTCCAAGATTTTAACTGGCGTACAAGTTCTATATGTGATGTTATTGGCGTTTTAACGTTGTTTTCATCACAAACTTCACTAAACATATTAGTCTTGATAACGGGATTTCGACTTTATAGTTTTTATCACCCATTTAAATTGCTACAAATAAAAAGTCACAAAATATATACTCTTTTATTGATGTGCTGGTTGTTTTCATTAGCTATATCAATTATACCTGTCGCTTTAAAAAATGAATTTACACAAACCATGGTTATATCAAAAAATATATTTTTGAACAACCGAAATAACGATAGAATAATAAGTCCTGATAAGGCATACAAGCTTGCTATGAACATTCAAAATGTTTGGTCTGCTTCCAAGCCAAATAGCATACCGGAAGACAAAAGCATTTACAAAGTTAGAGATTTAAAAGACTGGTTTTTTAACTCAGAAGATATTAGAACCACTTACCCGGACACCAGTATCGACGTCAGGTCAAGCTTTGGCTTTTACAGCTCCTCCGCAGTGTGCCTGCCAGATTTCTACTCCAAGTCTACTGTTGCTTCGAGGTTTTCGTTCGCTTTGATCTGCTTTAATCTAGTTCTCATTACGTTTATATCGGCCGGGTACTTTTGTATACTTTACAAAGTTAAGTCCTCAAAGTTGAGCAAAAGATCTGAAAAACAATGTAAAAAGGAAAAAAGGATGCTGTTCAGAATATTTCTGATAGTTGCAACCGATATACTTTGCTGGTTACCAGTTATTACATTTACTTTTTTGGTGTTTTTTGGGTATCCTTTACCTGATATTGTACACTCTTTGACTTCAATTGTTCTTTTACCCATAAATAGTTTGTTAAATCCGATTTTATATTCTAGACTCGATGCTACTGTGATAAAAACGGTAAAAAGTTCTGTCTTTATTTTTTTAAAATATATGAGAAAAAACTGTAAAAGCAAAAGTAAAAATTAGATCTAGCGCATTTATGTATTTTTAAGTTTTCTATATGCTTGTTATTGTAAAAACTTTTTTCTTAAATGTCAATGTTAGAGCCCTCATTATACGCATAACTTTACTTTGTTTTTCATAGCTTTACAACTATCTTTTAGTAAGCTTTTTATTAAATATACCTTTTTTATGAACCTTTGTAAAATATATATACCTTTGTTGTTTTATTTGCAATGTTTTTGATATTTGGAATAAACTACTTTTGCTAGTTATAAACCACTAAAATATTACCTGTTTTTCACTTTCTTTAAAGATAAACTAGTATATGTATCACTTATTTTAACACAACAAGCATCAATAAAGTTTTGTTTTTGGTTCAAAATTTATCTAAAAAACTTGTACATATAATTAAATGTAACAATTTAATAAATATTTCTACTATTAGAAAATTTTTAGTAAATAAAAAGCTAAAACTGTCGTTAAACTAACGAAAAAAAGATATCTATCTGGTTTTAAATAAAACAACGAAAATAAACATATTATTTTAGTTTATAACTAAAACCCTGTAAGTTTTGTATCAAAACAATTTGCAAAAAAAATGTTATAAATGTCCTTTAAACAAATTTTGTTTTGATTTATAGTACAAAACATTAGTTTTAACGATTTTATAAATTTACCTATAAGTACGTTTTAAAGCTTATAAGTTTTATAATTTTTATGACCTTTTACTTTGCTAAACTATACTTAGAGAAAAAAGTCAAGTAATAAAAAAAATACTAACTACCTAATTTACACTGTTAAGCTAAATCAAAATATTTATATCTAAGTTACTAAGCTACCGGTTTTTAGATTTTTATCAAACTAAAAGAGCACATTTTTCTTTTTCTAGTATTGATTTTTAATTGATAAAACTCAAATAAACCGCTGTTTATGATATACAGGAGAAAGCATAAATATTTAGTATAATCATTATAAAATATTTCTTTTTTACTTTTAAAGTAGTTAAACATTAGAAAATTTAATTCAGTTTTTAATACTTAGTTTTGAGTTAACTGCGCTACTTTTTATTTTCCACAAATTTTTAAAGTAGAGACACAAGAGCACTGTTTATTTATTATTAAACAGTATATTTTTTTATTAAAAGTTGTGGCTCTTAAAGTGATTAAATTTTTTTTACAATTTTTGTGGTTTATTTTGCCCGATTTGTTTAAAATTCCATTAAGTTAAATTAAAAAGCTAGGGTGATGCTTTCATAGATACTTTTGTTAGTTTAAAAGCTATAGTAATCAACTTAACACTCGTTTTATTAACATTACATATAAAAATATAATTCTAAAATATATATAGCATACTAACGTATCTAAAAGTATCAGCAATATTTTTGTTTGTTAGGAAGTTACATAATTTGAAGTATGTAATAACATTATTAAAACATTAGGTTATTACAAAGCCAGTGGTGGTAAAGATGGCATATAACTTAAATTTTTGAAAAATAAATTGTAGCTCCAGTAAGTAGTAAACTAATCAATCAAGCATTTTATGAAGGTAAGAATCAAAATTGCATTTATTTAGCACAAGTTATATTTTTCCAGACAGTAACTATAGATAATAATATGAATGTAAGTTTTACTGATATTTAACCATTTAAGTATCTATGTTTGTTTTATTTAAAACATTATATGTTTATAAAGTTAAATAAACTCCTAACTTCTGTAAAACCTGAAAGATTTAAAAACCCTTATATTAAACATACATTTTACTCAACAGTTTAAAAAATTGTAAAGCTGGAAAATTTAATAATTAGACTTTGTTTAAACTTAAGCCTTGCAGTATTTTCAATCTTTCTCATAAGTTGGCCTTTTTTATTCTTTTTCTAAACAGTATAACCTCAATAACGTGTTTAACTTTGGCACAAACTAATTTACTGTTTAAAAACAAATATTTAACAATCTCTAAATAAACAAAATAAATACTCACAAAACTAATTAATCAAACAATATACAAGTTAACTTAAGAAGCAATCAGTATAAAACTAATCAAATTAATCATATAAACTAAAAAAAACTAACAGTTCCTTACATAAAAAAGGTTTCAGAAAAATTTAGCAGAAATATAACAAAATCGTTGGAAACAATTGGTAATGATATAAAAGCAGCCTTCAGAACAGCTGAAGTTGGAAACTATTTCTCATTGAAAGATCAGATCGATATATTTTACAGGATTTGCATCGTTTACAAGTTTCAATGTCCAGGTGACCTGGTTACCCAATATATTGGAGAAACAGAGCGAAAACTGTTAGTCAGAGTTAAAGTAGACAAGAGGCCTTCAAATAGTACGGTATTTTCACATATTGAACAATGTACATTTTATTAAAATTCAGTATGTTTTTAATTGTTTTGCTGTAATTGAATTTTGTAAAAATTGAAGTATTTTATTAGCAGTAGAAGCAATTATGATTAAGGAAATTAAACTAAAACTTAATCATCAACTAGAATTACACTTAACGTTTTTAAATAGTTTAATTTTTTTCTATCTATCTTTTTTAATTTTTTTGATTAGTTCGATTAATTTGATAAGTTTTATATTGATTTTTCTTAAGTTTACTCGTATTTTATGTGATTAATTATTTTAGTGAGCATTTATTATGTTTTGAAAAGGAAATTAGTTAAATTTTGAAATCGCTGCTCAATAAAATTGTTTAATGGAAAAAAGTTTAGTTATTATCAATAAAAACTAAATTAGGTAAACATCTTTCTTTACATTCTGTGCATATAAACTATTTTCACTTGCATAAAAAGATTATCTATATAGATTCTAGAAATTGAAAATGATATTATTGCTGCTGACAATGTATTTTCAGATTCGCAGTTCCCATTTTTTATGTTAATACGAGAAACTCTTTTTTAAAACTTAATTCAGTTCTAAGTTTTTTATGAAAACAGATAAGTTTTAAACTAATCGGTAATTATTTATAAATTTTAAGTTAGTCAAATAGGAATGGTTTTTTCTACGGAATACTATTCAAAGTTTTATAACTTTGAATTTGTAACCTTATTTAGTCTTTAAAAATAAACAAGTTTAAAAGAACGGGTTTCAAACTGTTTTTATTGTGAGAAATTATTTAAAAAGACTCGAATTCTAAAGCTTATAAGTTAGACTTTAATATAGTTTTACTTAATATTTTTTCACCTTTAGGAAGTGCGACAGCAACAATCATTCAATAGGTATTACTATTAGAAATGCTCTGTTAAAAAGCAGTGAAAATAATTTTTAGCTTTGCTTATTAGCTTATTTTAAGCTAAGTTGCATATTTTGTTCACAATTATATTTGAAACCAACTCATACTTTTGTAGGACATTAAAAGACTGGCGGTAATTTATTCTATCTTAAATATTTCACTTATGACTTAATATTTTAAAAATTAAACGTATAGATAAAATGTATAACTTTAGTTTTATTTTTAATTCATTAGTATGTCTATATATTTAGAATGCTAAATGTTTCACAGATTCAAAATTTATTCAGTTAACACAACTTTGTAACAATAAAAAAAAGTAATAGTTATATGTAAAACAATCGTAAAATGTATAACTTCAACGTAGCTAGATTGGTTTCTACGACAAACTTAAAATAAATGTTTTTTTAAGCAAGCTAGCTCTACCAAATTAGATAAAATCACTTTATATATAAAAAGTACAGCGTTATAATCTATTACGTTACGCACACTTGAAAAGTACTTATTTTAAAACTTGTAATTTGTATTTTTAGAGCTAATTGTGTTAAATTTCTTACAACTGCAAACTAGCATATTACAACAAAAGAAACAAATGTTTGTTTTATTTTTTTAAACAGACAAACTTCTTGTTTGAGCATTCCATGAAAAAGTGACAATTTTATCTCCAAGTCAACTTTCACTTATACTGACATTGATGAGACCGACTCCGCTGTCTGCAGAAACGTTTGACACGTTCAACACCGATGGTTCTGACGTCACAAAACTCCGGTTTGCTACGTCACCGCACGCATTGACTTCACTTGACGTCGAATTAATTGTGACGTCACAACTGTTACTTTGTTCATCAGCAGGCTTGCCATCGGAACAACATTGGAGCAACACTTTTTGTTTGTTTTTTGACCTCCTAATAAACGTTTTATTGTGTGACGTCACGTTAGGCTTGCCATCGCAGTTAAATTTTTGTTTATTTTTTTCGCTTCTTTTATATTGTGCCTTAACGAGCCAGTCGTCCAAGTTTATGATAATTGGTTGGGACAGAAGTGAGGCGAGACCTTCTATAGTTGGTTTTCTTTTCTTCTTCTGCAAGGAAGGAGGGCTCTTGGTTTCACTGCAGCTCGATTTTAGTTTTTTGAGAATGATCCGGTCGTAATGCTTCCAGTTCATTTAATTTTTATTCTACTAAAAAAATTAGTGTTAAGATTATTTTTATTGACATTGAAACAAAACAAATATTTCGACAATATTCAATGTTTTAAAAGAGTATAAATTGCATTATATGTTGAAAAACTAAATACTTAAAAAACCATCTAACAGTGTATCTTAATTTTGTAAGTACCTAATACTTATAAGCTTTAATGTAATAATTTATAAAAAGTATAAATAAATAAGACTATTAAAGCATTTTGCTTTTTTTCAAATTTAGTTAAGTGTAGTTTCACTTATATTTATATAATATACGCTAATAACATTTTGGTAAAGTCATTTTAAAAATAATGTATAAACTAACTACTTCAAAGTTATATCCTTATAAAAAGTCTATCTTTTATTACGAAATAGCTATTTTATGTTTAGAGATTTCGGTTTAGAATAACTATAATTAAAAACTAAATACCATGACCAAGTATCAACTTAATCTTACGATTATAAATAAATTAGTTTAAAAAACCAGTTACTTTCTAAAACAATTTTAGAAATACAAGGTTTCTATTAATTTCTACAACAAATATTAACCTAGTGAGTACACAATTTTTGTAATAACTGTTTTGCACAGGTTCTGATACGCATTGAAACTACTAATCTATAGCTTTAGTTAGAGGTTCAGATGAGAAAAAAAAAAAATAATGGTTTAACTATCTGCGAGTATATGTTTTTCATTTAATGAATTTACAGTAAAAATCCTTTAATTTGCTTGTTTGTTAATAAGCTTTTCTATATTTTTTAAATGGCATTGTGCGTACCACATGTTTTGTTACTCTAAACCTGAAACAGCAATTCTTAACCACCTTTGGGGTTAATTTCCTTGTTTTAGGGGGTAAATTTTCTTTATTGCAAGTTATGTAAATTAATGTTTATTTGTTTTTTTTTCAATTTATAAGTTAGTATTTAGTTTTTATTCTTTTTAAATTAAAAAACTTTTTAAGCTTTACGATTTTTTATATTAAATAATCTTAAAAAAATAATAATATTTTCTTTAAAATTAAACACTATTTTGTCTATCAGTGTTAAATCTGGTAATAGCCTTTAAAAAAGGGGTAAATTTGGTAATAAATTTCGAAAAAGGGTGAAATAAGAAAAAAGGTTAGGAACCACTGCTCTAAAATAACTAGTTTTTCTTGCTTTTGTAGCGCTTTTGTTTGTGAAAGTATTTTAAGCTATAATCATATATAAAAAAAAATTTGCTAAAATTTAAAGAAAAGCTTGTTCATATACTATTAATTTTAGAAATAAAAAATAATAAAAAATAATAAAATACAGTAGTTTCTTTTAAAATAAAATGTATCCTTAACTAATAACATATCTAACAAGCTACTTTAAGCCTAAAATTAAACATAAAATGTAAAATAAGTTAATTAGCTCTTCAAAAAAATTCAATTGTATTCAATTGTTATTGTTTTTAATTATATTATTTACTGTAAACGAAATTCAACTATTCAATCATAACAAAATAACACCAGTATTTATGTTTACTAAGTTTCACGCGTATATTGTTTGCTTACTAAACAAAGTACAAATAAATTATATTGAGAAGTGTAATATTTCACGAAACTTTTAACATTTCACAACTGCAAATTTTATGCAACATTAAACTTTCTTAAGAACACAAAACAAAAGAAATAAAAATAATTATGAAATTGAAACAAAAGCAAGGTAGCATGATATCTCAATGAAACTAGATAGCTTCAGAGCATAAATTATTTATGGAAAAGCACTTTTCTATTGAAAACTATATAATGTTTATTTAACAGTAAAAGTTTCCTTAAAACATACCGAAACTTTATAAAAATTATCAAATAACTTATTCTAAAATTAAAGTAAGCTAATATAAAACTCTTTTTTTTTCTTTTTTATTTAGTTCTCGATAACAGAAAATAAGTTTATGTATCGATTACAATTGCACACTCTGTGAAAAACTGTTTTACCCTATAAGAAATATTAAAAACCTTTAAAAAACTAAACTATATCTGTTCAAACTAAACATTTGCAGCCACTAAAATACGCTCAAAATTTGAAATTAATTGCAAATAATAAAAAAACTTTCAATAATAACAAAAACAAATCAAGTTTCATAAATGTAAAATATTTTTTACAAGACAATAATTAAATAACCTAAATTATAAAAGTGCCAACAAGTTATTTTAAATTTTAATTAGTTACAGTTGGTTTGATAACTCAAGTGCTTATTATTAGCTGTTTTTACTAATCAAATTAGTAATTTAATTATGTTATAAGATTGAACAACTTAATCGACTTAAATTGTAGACTATTTAAAAAATGTTAGTTTTTGTATTTTTGTAAGTATTTTACAGCTTTTAAAATCAGAATTTTTTTTTTTTTCAATTATACAGCTTCAACATTAAGGATAAATTTCAAAAACAATTTTACAAAAAAAAACACCAAACACAGTGATTTTATTTGCTTTAATTTGAAAAGCTTAAATATAATATCCAAAACTTAAGTTTCTATATGTTTAAAGAAACTATGTATTTAGCGTTATAACTTTTTTGATACTATCACACAAATCACATAATTTAAATAAAAACTGTTGCATATAACTTATAAAAAACTTTATTTGTACAGTTTTTACTTTTACTTATTAAAAATTACACTAGTTTATAAGCTTATGTTTTTTAATCTTAATGATAAATGGAAACTTTGTTGACTTTTTATTATTTATTTCTCTTAATTCTTCAAAATACTTATTAGTTGACATCAAATTAGCGTTTCATATATAATCACCTTTTTACTTTTTATTGTTATATAGCTACATTAAAAACGCTAGATTACAGTCATTTAGAAAAGCTTCCTCAACAGACTTTAATTGATGAAACCATGGTTGAAACTAGAAAATTGAAAAACATTGAAAATACGCATGGAGTGTTAAATGTGTAATTTTTTTAATATTTTTTAATAAGGCTTTTGATTTAAAAAAAAATAGTTTTTTCTTTTAATATTTATGATTATATGTTTTAAACTTCATTAAAATCGACAATATTTTTTACGAAAGAGCTACATAGTTTAAAATCGAAGCTCATTCAATGCAAGATTGTATATTTTGACCTTACATATTTTAATAGATTTTCAAAACAAACATAAATATTTCATACTTATTTTTTCACAGGATAAAAATATTTAAAAAAGGAACTCACATTCATGTTTATGTATAAATACAAAGGTTTAAGTGTGGAATACTTTATTACTAAAAAAGTGGAATTTCATAAAAGAATACATTGAAACACAGTGAGAAATGGAAAGTTAATCCATTTTAGTAAAATTTAAACACTCAATTCTTTTTTAATATTATGAACTGCTTATATAATAGAAATTAAAGTTGTTGTTATGGTAATACTGAATTATTAAGTAATGATTATATAAATAAAACTTAAAAAGTTAAAATAAATAAAAAGTCTTGTTTTTTAGATGAAAAAGCTTTAATAATTTATTAAAAAGTACCAATTTTTTCAATAAAAATATTTTCATCCGGCATTAATTATTTATTATTTTTGAAAATCTCTGTCGTTTATTTTTTGGTTTGGAGACTCTGACTGGTCCTTTTATCTTAAGATAAAGTTCCATTAATCGCTGCCAACCTAACTGACTTAAGAAGAAGGCGTCATGAAACTGTCACTGCATGTAGATGATATGAAAATTTCACTTTCACTGTTTTGAAACAGACATTGTAAGCTCTGTCCAAGATCAAGTTCCAACGCAAACGTTTCTGCATTTATATTCTTTCATTTATTTTATATTTCTATTTATAATCAGAATAGTTAGTACGTCGTCTTCTGATTTTATTTTAAAACTCCGAAGTAAACTGAAAATTTTCTTCTTGCGGCACGAAATTAGAGAACCGGTTATCGCTAAAAAGTTATCGCAACAAACAAACTGGAAACAACCGAAACGCTTGAAAAAGGTGAATTTGACGTCACAGTAGAGTACTTAGTACGTCATCGTACTTTACTTGACGTAAAGCTTTTCGTTGTGCATCTGTGACGACGTTCGTCGTCGATGACGTCATTGGAAAGTTTTCGTCGAGAATTAAACAAGTGTACAAGTTTTCATGTTTTTTTTCAAATATGTTATGTTAAATATATCATCTAACTTGTTGAGAACTAGGTTGCTGAGACATGATTTAAGTTCTAGTTTGGTTTCTTTCAAAATTTGGATTGTGGATTTGAGCTTTTTGGTTTAGTTTTTTTTTTTTTTGAAATGACGGCGTAACGCTGTCAGTTCACTTTAAGAAAAGCAAATTTGCTGTTAAAATAAATTCAAACAAACAGATTTTTCACTAGTTATTAATTGATGCTTTTTCAAAAATTAAGTTGTTCGAATATTAATTTTAAAACTGAATCCTGATTAACTAACTTATTACCATATTAATACTTAGCTTAAACTAAGTTAGTAAGCAACAAAGATAAATAAATATATTTATGTAAAAAATTATGAACTTTATATTAAAAATCGTTTAGTTTAGCATGAGTACAAAAGTAAACTATGCATAATGCTATATACTAAGCTGTAAAACTAATAAGAACTTTATATTATTAACTAAAGTAACATACTTTTATGTTTGCAAATATTGAATAAAATTCGAAAATATTGTTTGTATAATAAAGTAATCTTTAAATAATGTATCAAACAATCATGTAATCAATATTTTTGCTTTCAATATAAAACACTTAATGCACTTTATTCTAAAATTTAATATGTGTTGTTAAAATAAATGTGGTTTTTATATAGTATTTCTTTAATAACTTAACTTAGGTGTTTAGATTTTAATACAATTACTTTAAGGGAGACCGAAGCATTTGATCTAATTTTTAATACAAGACAAAAAATGAAAAATATTATTCTGCATTAAACACTTAAAGTTTCTAAGATTTTTCAAAGTGTTGTATTAGTTTCTTCTTTCTTTAATGATGACCGAAAGGTTCTTTGTGCACCAGGTCCTAGAACCAAATGTTTTGAGCGTCTGTTTTTTGTTGTTCAATAAATTGTAATAAAGCTTTTAGTAAAGTAAGATCAAGAAATCTTTAATTGTAAATTCACTTTTATTCGGCTTTAATTTAGAACTTATTTTATTATCATACTTTAGTGCTTAGAATATAGTTTTACTGGGTAACTATTTGACAAAGATTTCTAAAAAATATATTTCTTGGCAAGAATAACTAATAACAATGGAACAAGTGTTTAGCTTATTCTGGTATAATTTTTGAAATCGCTTATGTTTATTTATGCATAAATTCTAAATACATTTGATATTTAGCTGGTTAGAATCTGACAGCCTTGTTGGATAATTAGCTGTGGACGAACTTACTTAATAAATTAAATGACCAAGGTCATTTTGAAATGTTCAAAAATGATCTGTGTGATTATTTCACTAAAATACCAGTAGAATAAAAAGTTATAAACAACTTACAAAAATAAAATTGTTTTTATTAGTAGTAAATAAGGACAATTCTTACTGTTACTTAACTCTGAGACTTTTCGTTGTTTGTTTACGATTAGATGACAAAAACGATTTTTTTATTAACTATTTTTATCTGTAAGATTGTTTGTAAACGTAAAAAATAGAAAACTTTGAAATTTATGATAAAAATTTATTTCTCATCTAGTATTCTACTCTTGAGCAGGTTTGTTCATTAAAAATACAAACCATTTTTTTACTTGTCTTACTATAAAGGGACAGTTTTTAAAAAATCATTATAATTTTTGTTATAGCTGAGACTTTTAGAGTCTTAATATGCAAAAAACACTAAAATAAAAAGTAGTTATACGGGGATAAGATTAGAAAAATATCCTAACTATTTCTTTTTGTTTAACTCACCATGATTTCAATTTCATTTTGCAAATGCTGTTTAAAATCATATAAGATAAAACTATTAAATTTTAAATGGTTTTGATAAATGCAATTTTTTGGCAGATTTTTGAAGCTGAAAATGTAGACTCTATAAGTAAGAGCAACTTGTTTTAACTTTAGTTTTAGCTTTTGGTATTTCCCAAAGCTGCATTTTTCCTTTACTGTAACAATACAGCTATCTAGAAATAGGAATAAATTTTATAAACCTTATTAATTAATGAGCATAAAGTTAATTTTATAGGCAAATTTATTATTTTTTCTAAAAACATAAAACTTTAATGTCGATTATTTTCCTTATCTTAAATACTGTCTAAAAAATTTTTTTTTTTTTTTAGAGAACGCACCTTTGTCTTTAATTTAATAGAAATATATTTGGTTTGGGGCTGGAATTATTTCATGGGGTCCCTCCAAAAATAAAGGTTTTTTTTTTTTTTTTTTCATTATTATTGTTTTAAAACCAAAAAATTTTTTTTTCCTTATTTTGCATGTTTTTTAAACTCTTAAATGTTTATTTTATAAATAATGTTAATATCTTTTACGATTTGGCCCCAAATCAAAATGATGTATATTACACTATCATTTGCCTTGGCCATTTCCTAGATAAAAAAATGATAAAAGGAAAAAAC